>NC_140928.1:26127418-27400419 GCF_045865225.1 Trachurus japonicus | reverse complement strand
GTGAGTGTGTTTGTAGGTTTGTGTGATGTAATAGTGTTTACCCAGCTCTTGGGCTGCAGTAATGGGCCTAATTGTGTTTCCATCTTCAAATCATAGAGCACGAACCTTCATTTGGGGAAGGAATGGTGACAAACAGGGTTTTTCTTTGGAATGTGCAATGACAAAGAGGTCACTGGTATCAGTGTCTTGACTCAATACCGTCCCCCAAGCCAACATCACTACAAACTCCTACCCCACCCACCCAAGTAACCTGAGTTGTAGAGAGGTCCTGGAGAACACAGTGCGACTGGAGATAAGGGAACACTGACAAATGAGGGGGAGCTTGTTTTTCTGAGTTAAAACAGAAAGCGCCGTGAGACAAAATCTCTGCCGGCCAAAAGAGGTTTGGAGGATGCTATGAGAGGGGCTGAAAAAGAAAAGAAAAACACTTCAGGGTGCCTCACTGGAGAGGGTGAGGGAGGGACGCTTTTAAAATGGTCAATAATGGCCATGTGTGTGCTGTAGGTGCAGCTGTGCTTTATGCCCACATGGCTGTGAACTGGGCGCCAGAGACAGAAAGAGAGATGAATAGTAAAGGCGGACTCAACAATTTACAAAAGCAGTCCTGCAGATGACAGTAAAGGAAATGGTGCAATCCTTTACCCACAGCCATGTCACAACAAAGAGGAGGCTGCATGACACCAGCCGTTCATTACGCCGCCCTGTAGGTCATAGTGTTTAAAGTTCAACACAAACACTGTGGTGTCAACACCAGGATAAATAAAGATTATAAAAATAAAGATGAAGACTGTTTCTGGGTCTGGGTGAGCGCGTTGTTTCAATTGGTATTTAAATACAGCATGTGTAGTCTGGTACTGTAACAAAGCTGCAAAAGTTTGAGTTAAAACTTTCACTATTCTATATTCTATACAACAAACTTATAAATATCCTGTTTGCATAAATATAATTTACTGTCAAAATAATATTAAAAACACATTCATCAAACAAACTGCACCTGGAGACATGTTCCCTTATTATCATGAACATGGGCGCTGTGGTTTGAAGTCCCATCGATCGCTGTTCTGATTCCTCATAGCATGAGATCTGCTGCTGCATTCGCCCCCATTAAAGCTCACTTTGCTCCCGCTCCAGTAACGTTTGCTGAAAGCAACAGCAGCCAGATGTTTCACAGAGTTACTGAGTCTGTTTAAAGCCCTGCATACCCACTATGAAGCCACAACAGGCAATCTGACTTATTTTGCCTGATTACATCCTATGACCAGTAAATACTCACAAGAGCACAAAAGTAAAGTAGTTTCCCACTCAGTAAAATAGTTTCCCACTCCAAATGACTTGCTGCTGTTTTAACCTTCGTCTTGTGTCAGCTTTCTGCTACCATCTCTTGTGTTAGGGTCAGTTTTGACCCAAGTCTTAAATCTGCTGTAAAATACACAATACAAAAGTTTTTCTTTTCTTGGTTACATTGTTAGGCTTCATTATCCATGAAAAGGTTCGTTTTAATATTTTTTTGTTAAGGACCCCTGGGCCTTTTTTGTCAGTACACCCATTGTCTTCCTCTTGTCTTGTGTTGGGGTCGGTTTTGACCCGAGTCTTAAAGCTGTAAAACACACTAAAAACAATTATTTATCATTCCATTTGTTTCTTATCTCTTGGTTACATTGTTAGACTTCCTTATCCATGAAACGGTTGGTTTTGCACTTATGCTTTCAGTTTGTTCTTATCATTGTAACCTGGTCAAAATCAACCCTATAACACCACAAATGTCATAATTTTAACCAGATCATTTTAGAATTTTGTGGGGGAAAAAAAGGTTTTTATTTTAGAGGTTCCTGACAAAGTCAAAAAGCCTTGATGCTATAAACAATAACATTTATGTGGTAGTTTTATGCATTTAAAACCTGAAAACGGGTCACCGGCGACCCAAACACAAGATGAAGGTTAAGAGACTTTTACTGTGGTCTGCAGAAATACAGAATAATGGCGGCCTTCCTATCAGACCTTTTGAATGAATCACTATTTCCAAATGAAATATACTTGGTCTTCTACATGAACAACTTCACCTTCACTGTGTTGTTGCCTCTACTCTCACTGGTTGAAAGTGGGTGTGGTTTGCAACAGAGACATTCACATAAAAATGTAATGATGCTTGTTTGCTTGTATTGACATGAGTCTCTCAGTCAAATCAGATTAAACCTAGACACCCCAGGTAAAACAGATTAGCTTCAGTAGTTTTTTCAGCATTTAACTCTTTATGATCAACAAATCAATTTTATCTGATGCGCATCCAATTTGACACCATGTGCAAAGCAGCACAAAGTATAATACAAGGGTCTTTGCTAGTTTAAGACAATCTTTGCACCAATGTTGTCTGAATAGCAAATACACCTGCACTTACTGTATGTGTGTGTGCATTGGTGTGTTGCTCTAGAATGAGGTGTGGTCAGACAATGACTGTGACTCTGCTGGCATGTTGCTATCTTGAAGCTACAGAAAGGAATTGCACAGCTAATAAAAATCTGGTCTGAAGTCAGTGGTGCAGTATTTTACTGTTATTTTAAGGGTGCATTCAACAAAGTAATGTGCACGGGTCGCAGTCACGCACAGAAGGCACACACTGTTACGCACAAGCAGAGTGTCTCGACCATGCACTTCCATGTTGGGATCAGTCAGCTGAATTAATAATACAAATTGCACATATTTTTAACGTGTGAATGACTTGTGTGCAGCACATTGGTTCACTCAGGCCTTCTTTGCCCCTCTGTGTGTGTGTGTGTATGTGGGCAGTGACAATAGGTGATCAACTGACTGCAATAGAGTCAACCTCTGTGTGATTATCATAGCAATACACCAAGGTGCAGCGTGCCTGGCTTTTAAATGGACTGGGAGCTTCCACTGTGATTGGTTTATTAAGCCCAACACACTGCCATGTAGAATTAGGAGATCACATAACCCCTTTGAACCATGAGTCTGGTGCAGCAAAGGCTATTTCCTGGGATTATCCAAAAAGATATGGACATGCTTTGAATGCACTTGTGCTGTGTATTTCAGACCTTAATCATAAATATTCTGCAGCAGTATGTTTAAGATCTGAAACCAATTTTTAAAGATCCTTTAGAAGATCCTTTAATCACATGAGAAAATAAAATAAAATAAAAAACAGCTTGTGCTAAAGACTGATCTGGAATCAGAACCGTCACAAAAGCGACAAAATGGATGTGGACACACTTTGGCGGTCTGTATTCAGACTCCAGTGGAGGCCTGATCCACATACGGTTGATAAAATCCGTTTTTTGATTGACTTCTGCATTATGCAGTGTAATTATTGTCTTGCATAAAACCTTTGGAACATGACAGCACTCTGTCCTGGTGTAAAACCTTTATAGAGATAACACCTGTCGTGCTTCCCCCTGCACGTGCCAGAGGCTGATTTCGATTTACCCTCGCTGCTTAAGAAATTTAAAGAGACCTTAAGATGGATGTAAATATTTATACTGCCTAATCTGATGAGATACATTTATGAATAAAGTGAAGCTGAGAATTTAAACTACCTGTTTATTGGCAGATGTGTTTATCCTGGTCTATTGTTAGTGCAGATATTGTCTGCATAAAAAAAAAAAATGAAGCGCAAAATGAATGAAATTTTTCACTGCATGCATCAGCTATATGTGAGACATTCTATAATAATACATCATTACAGCATGGAAAACCGTATTCACTCATTTGATAACTGTAATTACCTTTGACAGGCAACCTCATTATCTCACCCCGAACCCAAGACAAGAAGTCCCCGGCATGGCAGTTTAGTTTCCCATTAACCCCTGTCGCCCTCCTTGACAGGTACGGATGGTGGCAGTGGTCAAACGTCGCCTGTTTAACTCATGACATCCATACCACACATTGACACATACCAGACTATACAGTAGCCAACGTATGGATGATGGTGTGAACGCAAAGGACAAAGAAGCTATTTATATGTACATACAAACTTAATAGGTTATATCAGAATTAATGTTTCCTCTCTCATGCACAGTTCAGGAGTTTCATTGTATAACATGTGGCTGTTTAATACAGCAATTCCCAAGTATAATACATTGCTAAATTAGGGTGAGCAGTAAAGGAATAGCATAGTCCATAAAATAGCACAGCCAGTGATTTGTTATCTTTGCAATAATGTTCTATGACTTGTGAGATGAAACAACTCTTCATTTCAAACTGCACTAGAGCAGATGCTCCGGCATGGGGGAGCATGAGAAGCAGCAGCCTCGCTTTGTTTTTTATGTGTCTACTCCACCTACAAAGACTACTTCATGAAATATGCAAAAATACCAAGATCAAAACTTTAGTCAACCCCGTCTGACACTTTTACAACATTAAACAGTGCGTGAGTGGCTGTGGTGATAATTTGGCATCATCACATGAGACTTCTAAGGAGCGCTCTTCTTCACCACGCTGGCTTCTTCTGAAACACCAAAGCTACGATGATGAGCATCACAAAGTCACCCTATTAAGATCGCTGCACATATGGAACACAGACAGAGCATATCAAGCCATCACCAGGTGGTACTTTACTGCAGCTCTCCTCAAATGTCACAAGTTTAACAGGTGTAATAAAAAAAAGAGAGAGCATCTGTGTGCTTGACATTAGAGATAGTCAAAACAGCTCGGTAACTTCATGACAGTATAAACACTGAGAAGAAAATCACTTCACACTCGGCAAGGAGAAAAACCTATTCACAATAGGTGTCTAGTTGTGCTCCACTGCTCTCACTTCAGATTTCACAACAGCCACAACATTGTAGAGTTACTGTAAAATGGCAAAGTGTGTCTTCTTCCAACATGTAACATATGCAGAGAGAAGTGTAAGACATCCCTTATAATCATAATCAATATTTCTGGCTTTTTGGGTGGTCCGTTACTGAAAAAGGATAAATTGCTTCCAAGGCCTCAGTAAAATGTTTTTGGAAAGACTACTTTATTTTTCATATTTTTAGAGGGAAAATTGAAGGGGCAAGTGAACAACATCATTACAGAAAGCTGGAGCAGTCAATTACCAGTCAACACATGTACTGTATGCCAGGGAATGGAAAACTGTCTGTCTGATGCTCTCTTTGATCAACTGTTGTTTTTGGGCTTTGGCTGCATAACTGAAAGAAAAGGTTCAAAACACTGTCGGCTCAAGCCTGACATAATGTACATGATACAGACTGTGCTCATCCAGTTGGTGTATAGTGCCGATGAAGTCTCATATTTTACTATCTTGTCATGAGCCAGCCTGTGAGCCTTGATGAAAAGTGAAGATACACAGTTTTTAAGCAAAATGTGTGAAGATTTATTTACATAACCGATGGTAAAACAAGCATCCTAACGATATGAGATGTGGAAGTCAGCATTATCGTTGTGTCTGCTGATGGATGGATGTTGAGGTACAGTGGTGGGTGGAAAGTGTTGGATGAGATAAATTAAACTAGTAACCAGTCCAAAGCCAGAAAAAGAAAAGAACATGGTGCCATCAAGAGGAAGCAAGAGAGAGACTGAGTAAAAATCTAGAATGAATATTCCTCATTTGATCTGAGCAGCATTTCTGTAAAACAACTTGCAGACAGAAAAACCCGGGGAAACCAATCATACTTACAGTACACAAACACTAACCTGCTGCATAGAGCTGAGCATGATGCACATTAGGAAGACCCCAGCTCCCCTTTTAACAACACTGATGTACAACATGTCACTGCAGAACGAGCAAACACGTTCCATTTACCAATAACACCACATGAGCTCTCCACTGCATTTAATCACATGTCCAATAAGAAAGCACCAGCTCCTCAGGGTTTCAAGCTGAGCTCCATAAACACTTCAGGGCTACTGTGGCATCGGTTTTCAACAAACCACCCAACTAAAACAGCCAGAACAAAACTGGATTTTAGGCTCCTTGCCGACATGAGTCCTACTCTTGAAATCCAATAGTTTCTTTTTTAAACACAGCAGAAGCTGGCTCTTTCTCTCCGTTATAATGACTAACAGGTTTCACATCACGCAGGGGTATCAGGTAAAAATGTCCACTCTCTTCCTCTGCTCTTGTCCATTATGACTGAGCACAATAGATAGTATTATAATATATAATATTCAAATACATTTTGTATTAATTAATTTGTTACAACTATTTGTCAATACAGTGTCATTCACATTCTGAAAGCAGTTAAACACAAAGCAGCCCTAATTCTGCTGATGTATTTTTGGCATCCAAGGTTGTAATTTTCATCAGCAAACGCTTCCTGTTTACAGTCAGCCGCTCTATAAAAACCATGAATGACAGTGGTAACTGCAGCGCACATCACAGACTGACAGATCACACACTCATATATGGGAACAAACATTTTACCATAGATCTTAAAATCCTTGATTTATCGAGGGAGCCGTGAAGCAGCCAGAGACAAACAAATGGATTTAATGGACATGATGTTGCCGCTGAGAGACACAGTTCAGTCCCACAGCAGCTTCTCGGCAGCATGTTTGAACTTGTCTTGTCAGTCTTTTAATCTAATCTGTTTCCCTTTGGCCCAGTTTGTGGTTGTCAGTCCCAATTTTGAATAGAAGCCAGTACATGGTAAAGTGTGGTGGATAGTAGTTAAAAAAGCAGCAGCACATCATGACAAATAGTTGACGGGTAGGTGTGGCAGGCATGAAGAGAGAAGTGATGAGAAACCTAATGGCCAGGCCATACGCTTTTTTCTTTTTTCTGTTTCTTTCTTTGAAGGCCTTGCTTTGAGACGGCGCCCATCATTTATGTTACAAAGCAGCCACAACAATATTTTCTCCACATGGTGATGGCTGAAAACGCTGCTGACACGGACCGAACATTTCGGGAAAATAGGATGGATACTAATGACAGCCCAGGGCACTTCTCACCCCTGTGTCTAAAGGAAATGATGGGAGGAATTCAATGCAATAAGGTCCTTTTTTCACAATGGGAAAACAGCATATCCAACTAAACAGGTGTTAGCCATAGTGCTCCACTGCTCTTACTTTAGAAATTTCACAACAGCAGCAGCACACAACATTGTAGAGTTGGTGGTGAGACACTTCTTGTAAAAATATGTAAAATATACAGAGAAAAGTATAAGACTTTCCTTTTTCTCTGGCAGCAGCTCAGTAAAGATCTCTAAGTGGTCTGCTGCAGAGCAACAATTCTGATCCTTTGAACCACTCAATATAGTTGAACTTCATGTGCTGTAAATCACCAGCAATTGCTCTTCCAGCCCGATGTGCTGAGACATAATCAACATTTTTGGCTTTTTTTTGGGGGGAAGGGGGGTCCATTACCGAAAATGGATAAATTGCTTCCAAGTCTTCTGTAAAATGTTTTTGGAAAGACTACTTTATTTTTCATATTTTAGGGGGAAAGCTTTCAGCATTAGAGTAGGGTCAAGTGAACAACATCATTACAGAAAGCTGGAGCAGTCAATTACTGGTCAACACATGTACTGTATGCCAGGGAATTGGAAGCTGTCTGTCTGATGTTTTTTATTTTTTAAGACTAATCATGTATGGCTACTGAAAGTAAAGTGCTGAAAACATTCTGACTCATGTCTCCTCTGTAGGGAGACGGCTCAAGCCTGACATAATGTACATGATACAATGGCTACGGTCTGCAATTTTAAGATTCATTTTTAATTAATTTTGAACTCTACACTTGTACTTTAAAGAGACCACAAGTAGTCTGCTTTTGGTTATAAAAGAGTTTCATATTAATGTGGATGAATCTACATTACCCACACTTGTTAATGGGTCCATTTCAATAAATACTGTATATCAGTTTGTCTTTAGTTATTATTATTTAGTGGTTGACTCGCCCAGCATTTCCTACTTACGGTTTCCTGGACGCTGCCCGGCGGGTCATGGGAATAACGCCACCCGATCGCCGTTTATGGTCGGAACTACGACGGTATCTGATCGTCTTCCAACCTCCGACTTTCATTTTTGATCAATGAAAACAATTCTTGGCAAATGTTTTTGCTTTCGTCCGTCTTGCGCCGGTCCAAGAACTTCAATGCGCGCGGGGAGACTTGTGGGAAATGTAGTGTGAAAAGACTTAGCTTTCCAAAACTCCTCGTTGCCCCTTTAATTTATTTTAACTTATTTTTATGGTATGTTCTTGTGCTGTCTATGCTGTATGTTAGTTTGTGCTCATTTGGATTGGAAGTGTGGTTGTTGTTATCTGTTGGTTTTTTTGTGATGAGTTCCCTGACATTTGAATTTCCCTGCAGGGATGAATAAAGTTTTACTCTACTTTCTCTGCAGACCGTGCTTATCCAGTTGGTGTATAGTGCTTATGTAGTCCCATATTTTACAATTTTGTCATAAGCCAGCTTCTGAGCCTTGATGAAAAGTGAAGATACACAGTTCTAAAGTAAAAGGTTGTATTTACATCACTGAAGGTAACACAAGCATCCTAACGATATGAGATGTGAAAGTCAGCATTATCAGCCTGTCTGTTGATGGATGGATGTGGAAGTATAGCGTGTGGAAACTAAAGTAGTAACTAGGCTGGAGCCAACCAAACACAAACATGGTGCCATTTTAGGAGCAAGAGACAGACTGAGGACTGACAGTCAGGTCTTAAATACCCCTGGGAGACTGGCCAGGTGCTCCCAGTTAACACACTCCACCTACCAGCGAGGTACCTGCACCACAAACACACCAACAGACAAGGGGGAAAACAGACACACACACTCAGCAGGCTGTCACAGTCTATTTTTGTATCGATCTAAATACACACATGCACACACACACACACCATGACATACGTGTGGCTGTGGTTTCGTAATGAGAAAGTGGTCCCAGCCATTGTACATATTGCATGTTGGACATTATTGTATATTGTATGTGATCAGCTGCAACATTGAAACTAGTTACCTGTTCTCGTGTTGTGGCTGATAAGTGTAAATGTGATTACATGCAGTATATGTAGGTAATAAATGTGTAAATGTAATACAGTATATATATAATAATAATTTAAATGAGCTACATGGCCTGTAAGAGTGTTTCAGTAAAGGTATTGTGCTGAGTAAAAAAAGGGGCACCTCTTGGTTTATTACCTTGCCAGAAAATCTTTAGTGCATCATCACTCAGCCCCAGCTGAGGCCCATTAAATCAGTAGAGTGGGATCCCCCCTCTGCCCGGAGCCTGCCATGTGAAACACCACTAAGCATTAAACACCTGTTTAGTCCAGTCTACGCCAAAAGCCATCGCAGTTAAGACTTAACCACCAGCTTCTTGGTAAAAGGCTGCCTGTCTGTGAGCAGCTGAGGAGAATCGAAGGATGAGGGGAAGATAGAGAAGAGGAGGAGGATGGAAAAGGCCAAAGGATATTTGTTCCACACTGGAACAAATGACCTGCTGCACAGGGGAGGGAGGGCAGCAGAGGGTGGCTCACTCACACACACACACACACACACACACACACACACACACACACACACACACACAGGGAGTTTCCTAAAGCTAGCATCACCATGTCTTCACTGCTGACTTCCCCTCTGGCCTGATCTGCAGGTGAACAGGTGAGCAGCTCAGTGTGCAGCACTAAACAAGGTCAGCGTGGCCCATCACCTGACTCACGATACATGGGTACCTCCATGACCGCTTCCACCTGGACCAGCAACACTTTGGATTGTTTGCTCAAGACTTAAGAAGCACAACAGAGAGCCCGCGGACAGAGCCGCCCCATCCACAGGACCCACCGCGGCTCAGCCATGAACCGCTGCCCACACCGTAATGACCGTGGAACAAGGGGACTGCCATTTGGCACAGCACAGCCCACCAGGGCCCTACCCATGCAGAGACCCACCCACCATGAATCAGACAGACAATGGGGCTTGGCCTCAAGAGCACACGTGGCAAATGGGCTACATAAATCAAACAGCACATTCACAGTGCTTATTTCTACAATGATGGGGCAGCCATCAGAGGGAGCTATGATGTTGTGGACTGGAGGAGCCGGAGGTCAAACCACCACATTTTTCATCTAAGTCTCTCATCCAGAAACTATTTAACAAGCAACTACTGTCACACATCAGGCTCTCAAACAAAAAAATCATGTGTGCAGCCGATACTATTTTCCTTGAACCGGCCTTATTATAATAAAAAAAGAGCCATGTCTTTGTGCAGTCCTCGCTGCACTTCATTCCCACCACGAGCCATAGACACAATCAAAACCACGTTGTGAACAAAACGAGGAAAGAGCGAGTGCATCTCAGGTCTTTATATGTTAAACAGCAGGATGAAAGAGGACAGACTGGGGAGGTTCACGTATTGTTCAGTTTGTACTGCAGGACTTGTGCAGTGGGCTATAGAGTGGGTTAAGTCCCACCCCGTCCACTGGACCCCCATGGGATCTTTCAGAGTGTAAAAAATGAATGGTGTTCAATGGACAGAAAATAATTATGTTTTGATCCCCCAGTCGTTATGCCTTGGATTACACAAATGTTGTTTATAGGCTGAAATGATTTTTTTTCATGCTAAGAGTTTGACCGTTTATTGTGCCACTGTTCAGTTAACCTTCGTCTTGTGTTAGCTCTCTGCTATCTATAGTGTTAGGGTCAGTTTTCACCCTTGTTTTAAATCAGCTGTAATATACACTAAAAATATCTTTTTTCATCCAATTAGTTTTTCTTCTCTTGGTTACATTGTCAGGCTTCCTTATTAATAAAAAATATTGGTTTTGGTGTGGGCCCCTGGGCTTTTTTGTCAGTATACCTCTTGTCTTCAATTTAACCTTCCTCTTGTTAGCTTTGACCCCAGTCTTAAATCAGCTGTAAAACACACTAAAAATAATTATTCATTTGTTTCTCATCTTTTGGTTACCTTGTTAGGCTTAAATGTTGATTTTACACTTGTGATTTCAGTTTTTAACTCTAATTATTGTTTTTATCGTTATAACAGGGTCAAAATTGACCCTAACACCACAAATGTCATAATTTTAACTAGAGTGTTTTAAAATTTTGTGATTTTTTAATTTATTTATTATTTAATTTGTTTAAATAGAGGTTCCTGACAAAGTCAAAAAGCTGTGATGCTATAAACAAATTTATGTGGTACTATTATGCATTTAAAACTGAAAATGGGTCACTGGCGACCCTAACACAGGAGGAAGGTTAAATGCTGTAAAACACAATGAGAAAGACGACATGTTATGTCACGCTATGTTACATCACGTTATCATGTCGTCATGACCCATGAAACGGAAACGGAAGGGTGGGACTTCGTCACTCTATACCATCACTGACATCAACCATCAACCCCTCTCTCATTGGTGAATTCATTGTGAGACCACAGACCCCACGCTCAGACCACTTCCACATACACAACCAGTTATATTCAAAATGTAATTAATTTACTGATCAAATTAATACATACCTTTCTGTACAGTTTCAACCCAAAATAACCAATGATTTTACAGAATAAATTGTATCATAAATCAGCCACTCACAAGTACAACTTGATTCATTCATTTTAATTAGAATGACAAATTGGAAACTAGCATGAACAAAAATGAAATATTGTAAAGCGTATTGGTGTATAACATGTCCATGCTTTGGATCCATTGATCAGGACTACAGGGAACCTCTGTCAGTCCATATCGAACACCCAAGAAACAATGCTTCGGCAGAGGTAGAATTCAATAAATACACAGACGTGAGTTATGTAAAAAGTAAAAGAAAACATGTTGGTTACATTGACATACTGTACTGAAATCTCTAAAGCTACAAATCCCAAAACATAATCCCCACAAGAGTCCCTTCTGTGAGCTGGTACTCACACTGACATTTGAGGCCCTTCAACACCCACCACTGTTATCAGAATAAAACAAATGATTGAATAAAAAATAAATAAAATCAAATAAAGATCGCCAAGTTCCAAAACAAGTGGATGTGGAGCAGGTTGTCCACTAATCAGACAGTCGGTGGTTCAGTTTCCAGTCCTTCCATGTTGAAGTGTCCTTGGACAAGATACTGAATCTGAAATTAGCCCCAGTGCATCATCAGTGTGTGAATGTAGAAAGCATGCAGCCCTAGCTATTACCATTTTTGCTCTCTGGCCCTCAGTTCAGGGCCAGTTCCCAGAGCTGCTTCCTGTTAAAAAGTAACACATAAAATATTATTAGAGTGAAAACTTTTATGTGCTTAATTTCACAGAGAGAGTAAAAAGTGAAGGCCAACAGAACATGATGCAATATGTGACTGTGTGCCACAAAGTGAGAAACTGAAAGAAAGCTGCATTACTGAATGTGTCAAAGGGTTACACTGACGGTCTATTATACATAAGGAACTTATCAATAAAAACTTTTACTATTATTTTCTATTCTTTCTATTCTTTTCTTTCATCTTTTCATTTATTTATTTCATTTTATAAATCTTTTTTTTTGTCATATTATTATTCAGTTGCATTATCCTGGCGGCTTTGGCAATATTGTTTATAGCATCCATGCCAATAAAGCCTAGTGGATTGAACTGAATTGAAATGAATTGTGTATGTGGGGGGATGGGTTGCTGCAGAGGAGGAGACATAGCAGAAAAGGGTGAAGGTACAAATGGGGGGGAGGAGGTCAGCGAGGAATGGAGAGAGCTGGAAGATCAGGTACGATAAGATACAAAGAGAGGGAAATGGAATACAGCTGGAAACGCGCTACTGAAGGAAATGTTCAGTGAGGGAAGTAGATTTGCTTTAGGGTCTTAACAGTAGAGTGGTAAAATCCATCTTTACCATTCTTCTGGGACCTCATTACACTGCATTAACAAACACAGACTGGGACTCATTTAGACGATATATGAGATTCAGAACACAAGGGTAGAATAAGAACTAGCAGCTGTCTCACTTTGAGGTCGTCCATCTCATTGTTTATGCCTGATCTATGTATTTCAGTTAAGACGTACATTGTTGTTGACAGTTTGGCACTATGCAGCACCTTAGCCCAGCTTTCCTAAATCTTGGTTATTGAGCCGTTGCAATTACTCCATGACACGATTTAAACATGATAGACATGGTGAAGCAGCAGGATACTATAATATAATTTGTCTTTTAACTCCTATTTTCAGTCTCGTCAGTGTTCTCTGAAATGCACAACTTTTGCTCTTGAAAACAACCTCTCATTTGTGTTGCAACAGGCAATTTGCTGTAAAGGCATGAAACAAAGCAGTGTGTGAGCAAGGACAATTTATGCAAATTGCAGCAGCTCAAGTGTATCATTTTCTGACATAAATTACAGTACAGACTGTCTGAGAGATACTTGCATTCAGATGAATAGCAGATTGTGTCACATCGCCACCAATTGGAAACCATAGCAGAGGTCCTCCACCGCGAAACGTTGTGAATCGGTGTCTGGGTGACTGGCCGCTGACGGGTGCTACACGTATGCTCGTCCTTATGGTGTCTGAGAAGAAACACAGCAGCGTGGGGATCTGGGGCACGGCGGTGGCAGCAGCGCACAACACTCGGCTCAGCGGGCAGATTGGGGAACAGCTGCTAAGAGCAATTTGTTTGACAAGTCAGATTGCTGCGGCTGGTGCGAAGGGCAACAGGACCGCTTTATCTCCCGACTCTCACCGAGGTATCGGGTCTCCACGGAGGAGCCGCTGGACGCCTGACTCGCGTGGAAAAGGTGGTCAGATGGCGGCGCTTAGGCCTGGCGAGAGGCCGATGGGCCCTGGATGTGGAGCAGCAGTATCCTCAGCTCACTTCCCGCCAAGGGATACCCACAGCTCATGCCAAGGGCAGGGGGAAGTCAGCTGGGCATGCTTCAGTAAACACCAAGCTTGATTTAAATGCACAAAGAGAGGAGCGCCGTGTGTTGTCCTGGAGGGTCTTTCTTCAAACAGAATCTGTGATTGTTTTAATGTGCCACTGGTGGCGGCGAACGCTCAACGCTCACACGCACTCCCGCCATATTAGTTCACGAATATTTGCCGTGTGTGTGTATGTAGCTTTGCATTGCACCCTGGGTAAACCGCTGAAAATAGCTGGTTCGTGAGCTGACGTGATTGGGTAAAGTATCAGTTTAGCAGATTTCTAAAGCTCTACATCTGCATGTTGTTTACTCTCAAATTCTTGCTGATGGTAAGTAAACAGCCTCCTTTGAAAACATTCAGAAACTCAGAGATATGCTTGTTTCTCCCTTAACGGATTCAGAATATAAATTATGCAGCTAAACACATTTTGGAACAAATGTGGGTGATTAATTCTTTTCATTTTTTGCTATATTTCAACATGTGGAACACACATTTGCGTCGCCTTTGCCAGCAACCTATAGTCAGCTGCTGAGAGCTTCTTCACTTCCTCACTTTAATTTAAAATCACTGCTTTGCCTGGATAAAAAAATAAACATACACTGTTCCTGCTTGTGCTTCCATGGCTTGTGTCAATATAAAAATAGATGAAGGAGGTAATTCAGTTTTATGAGATTCATGTCTATTAGCCCTCAAATGCAATAAAGTGTTTAACACAATCTGCTTGTGATGTGAAATATAATTTTAATTTAATGAGTTACTGTAAATGAGACACCTAGTACACATTCTACAATGACTGACTCTGAATGCCTGAGTAGCTTGGGTTGGTTTAAATGTTAATGGTTAAAGGGATAGTTCAACATTTTGGCAAATTGGCCCATTGCCATAATCCCTAAAGTTTTAGGAGTAGGATCGCTACCTTTAATTGTCAGTGCAAGCTATTTTTAGAACGGCACCACGCTATGAGACAGAGACAGAGTTGTTTTTGAGTTAAATTCATGCCTAACCACTGATGCACGTTCCCGTCGAAGGCAGTTTTTCAGCAAGCAGTCTCTGCATTTACCTTGAAAACAACTCTGTCTCGTAACATTTCATTATTATCTCATAGCGTGGTGAATGTGTGTAACGCTGCACTCGATGCAAAACCAACTGCCAAGCAGTCATTGATCTCTTGGCACGACAGTTTGCATCGTTGCCCGCTGTGCGGGCGACCAGGGTTCTAACCCCACCTGCGGAAGTCCGTACCAAAACACAATGCACAGGGCCAGATTAACATTGGCTTCATGTGCAGGTGACAACTTGTCCACCAGAGCGTTGTGGAGTTGTTGGATTATGTATTTGATGAGTTTGATGAGGGAAATTCCATTAGCCTCCGTAGCGTAGCTCTGAGCAGCTCACGGCTCTGCTCTGCCGTTCTAAAAATAGCTTGCACCGACAATTAAAGGTAATGAACCTACTCCTAAAACTATAGGGATTATGGCAATGGGACAATTTGCCAAAATGTTGAACTATCCCTTTAAGAGGGTTTGGACATCCTGTGTGAAAGGAGATTATTTGAAAGCTACTCGCGGCACACTCCTCAAAGAGACTACAGTCCTGATTTGCCTGCTCTCTGTTTGCCCCATTCACACACACACACACACACACACATGCTGACTCCGTGGTGAAGGCTTTGACATGCACAAATGTTGGAGTGGATGATGGAGGGAGCGCAGGGATTACAACAAGCATAGCCTCACAGAAGGACATCTGTGTGTTTTATCATGCCTCACTTGACCCGGCTGAGCTGCACTTTTGGATGCAAAGTTTGCACAAAGTGAAGCTCATAGTTGCCATGGAAAGAGGCGTTGAAGAGTTAAATGGTAGGCTATGTGGATTAGTGAATGAGAGGAGTGGGAGTGAGCAGTGGGAATTTGTATTTTGGAGCTTTCTGTGTTGTGGGCTGTCTACAATCTCAAGGTTTGTTGATGGTTAGACTTTCACTTACAGTGTTATAAAAGTGCTTTCTTTCATTTAGCCATAATGCAATTTATTTCCATAACATAATCTCCCTGCAGAGCATTCACAAGATACAACATCTAATAGTATCTCATCAACTAATTTGTGGGATGTGTGCTCTAGCCTCTGAGACCATTCTTGATAAATTATGAAAATAGATCACAAAGTGTTTTGTGCCTGTACCTGTTGATACTCAGCCTTGTTTACCAGGGTTTAAAGAGATTATATAGAGTGAAGGCTGTTTCACAGAGGCCCTCAATTGTCTGATGCAGCTCTTTTCATATTTTGTTTTCTCCCTGAAAATTGTGCCTATAGGTTCACGGGAGCTTTTGAGGGAATATTGATTTTGATCGGCTTCAAAGACGGTCTAGTGAGCCTGAAAGGATTCCTAAGAGACTCTTTAACACCCAGGTCCAACTCTTTACCCTTTCTTATTCGGGGGGTATTAGGAGGTTCAATGTTCCCACAGCAGTAATAGGGTCACCGTTTATTCTCTGTCAGCCTGGTAACTGAAGCAGGTTATAGGAAAAGCGCTTTGCTCTGCAGCCAGCCGCGTTAATCCACGCTTTGATGGTTTGCTTTTGATTATGCACATGTGTGTTTGCATGCTCGCCTCAGATGTGTCGGCTGCCGTCACATTCAGCCAGGATGTTCCTGAGGCTGCTGTCTCATGTGTGTGCGTGTCTTCAGCAAATATTGTGTTGACAAGCACGTCTCCGCACGCTCACCTCGTCTCCATCCCCGGCCCTTGACACGGCAGCTCACCTCACGGATGATGCCCCCCCCCCCCTCTTCCCAGGCTCTTGGGCAGCGCTGGCAGCTGTCAGACACACAGTGGCATGCAACTAGGCATCAGACATCCTGGCATTCTGCCCTCTCTCTGTGACAGCAGCTGACTGACAATGGCTGTCCGCCTGATAGTCTTTTTTTTCTCCCAGCTCCACCATGTCCTGGGTTCCAAATGTCATCATTACTGCGAGGAGGGATGTCATCATTCCCCTCCCTTGGAACATGGAAGCACTCACAGCAAAAGTGGCAGCAGTGCGGCGGCATTCAGCGTTGTGTGAATGACAAGATATCATAGCAGCTGTAGCGACAAGGGTTCATGCACACCGGGGCCCATAAAAGTGATTCATATGCTGCCTCCCTGTGTTTCTAAGACAAATGTAGAATTATATGACTCAACCTTCGATGCCCTTTGGTTGGGGAAATGAGGTTTTGCCTGGAGACGGATTTCAACGGGGGGAAAAAAAGAGAAAGAAATCTGGAATTCATAGGTGCGGGAGAAGGAGTGGGGAAATAATGGGCAAGAAAATCTTTAAAGGGAATTGCTTTCTCTCTGAGAGACAGGGTAACTGAGGCCAACCGTCGTGCCAGCCAATCAGGAATTAATTTAGTTGTCAATATGGCCTTAATCACTGCGCCATGGCCTAGGTCGCATTTCTCTTCCTAAGGCGCCAACATTACAAATGAGCCACAGGAACAAGAGGAATTTATTTTCATATCATTTAAAAGTAAGACAAAAGACGGCACATTGGTGGTTTTTAATTTAACGGTCAACATTGACGAAGGGGACGTGTGCAGCCGGAGGTGAATGGACGAACGTGTGAGAGAAAAACAGCTGACGTTCAAAGTGTTCAAGCTGTTGCTGTGTGAGGGAATGAGTCCAGGGTGGCAAGGCACAAATAAAATGGTTAAGCTGAGGGTTTCCACTCTGGGACAGGCCCATATCACATTAATGGCCAAAGGAGGGACAACAACGCTGATTATTCTTTCCCCTGCCCTACACTTCATCTGTCCACTTTTGTCTCTCGGGTGTGCGAATTCCAGAATAGACTACTGTGATTACCTGCTTTCAATTTGCTCTCCTTTCCATTGTGCTTCTGCTGCACAGGCCCATCACTCAAACACACACGAGATTGCAGAGCAGCTCGTCTTTTGTTGACTGCAATGCAATGAAAATTGCCACCTGAAGAGAGCAGCTAAGAATGTGACACTCTTTTTCGAGTGCCAAACTCAGTCTTGATTTCACTGTGTGAAAGGACCTGCTTCATTGTTTAGGTTTTTTTTTTTTTTTAAGAAGACACTGGACACTTAATATGTGCCACTATAGTGTAGTGGGGTTATTTGAAGTATCCCCTCGATCAAAACACAGCGGGGAGGGAAGGAAGGACACTTGACTCTCTTTAAGGCAGTTTACGAAGGGTGAAATATCGCTCCGTTCCCTTTTTTACACTTAGATAAATGTACAAGTGTGGATACACACACCCAGATACTTAAACCCTTGCTGACATTGACTGACATTCACACATGCATGCTCACACAGTGCTTTCTCCCTGCCTTCTTATCCTTGCAATGCTCACCCCCTCACACACACACACACACACACACACACACTTGAGCTCAGTCTGTGTTTGCTATGAGCGGAGAAAGCGAGAGAGAACGAAAAAAATGAAAAATGAGCCAAATAATGTCAGACCGAAGGCAGCACCTATCAAACGCATCAATGGGGCGAAGGTGTGCAAGGACGGGGTGGAGGTTTTATGACTGCTGCTGTACATAAATACTAGCTGGATGTCTGTGGTGGAAAGAGGTCTGCTGGGTAGAAGAAATGCACATTTTGCAGAAAATAAATGTTAATGCTCTGAAGCCAGATTCAGGCTGGATCCTATCAGGGTTTTTTTTTTCTTATCTGGATTGAAGACTATTATTAAATAATACTATTTGAGGTGGGTTTGCACTCGGCTGCATGAACTTACAAGGCTTCTCTGCAGCAACTTCCAAAACCCACTAACCCCCACCACCCACCCCACTCTCTCAGTGGAAGAACACCTGTGGCCATTTAACACATTTTTACAAAATATAAGACTATTAGAATAACCACCTTGTATGTCTCCACCAACCTGTCAAGCTGAAGTTAATTAACCTGTCAAGTCTTGACTTATATGTTTACTGTAATGTGTCCTTTGACCACACAATTTCATCAGTTCTCCTCGAGTCCAATTAGATTTGTTCATATGTTTTGCCTCTCATGAGAATGTATAATCTGAACACACGATGGCTCTACCCACAGAGTGGAGGCATAAAACCTGAATTAATGAATTATACACTCACTTATCTAGTATGACTAGAAGAACATCCTATAATGAGCAACATATTTACACACTGGGACACAGTGGTCTTCATGGGTCAGATGCCTAAATGAATTTTCAAAAAATAAACCCAATCTTAAGTGGACCCAAATACAGTACAGACCATCTTTATGGGTAATTAAATCCAATCCACCATGCGGTCAACCTAAACAGACCAACAGAGACAGCAGCAACTACAACACCGTGATAATCTGTCAGTTAACAAGTATAGCTTCTGCAAAGAATATAACAACGTATTAATGATATCCTGAGAACAAATGTAAAGGCAAAAAAATAGATAGCCTACTAGAAAACTAGAAAATCCCAAAACAAGATTTAAAGGTGGCACTTCTTCACCCAACCACCAATAAATGTGGCCCTGCATTACTGACATCCATATTGCCATAGCCTACAGTTTGTTTGTATTTCAAAGTGATTGAAAAACATAAATATTGTTCAAATCATTTCGACTGCCACAACCAAAAATGCTGCACACAATGCATATATTGTAAGAATTCCTTATAGTGCCATTGTACAAAATAGGTATTTTAACTCGAGTGCTCCTTCCACCACTGCTTTGTGGATTGTGGTGCACATTTACAATCTGGCTGACACACAGAAAAAAAATGTCTTGGCTGAAAATTGAACCTATACTGTACAGTACACATCTAAAATATGTAGACAAATGCAAAAGACACAACATAAAACACAGATAAATAAAGTGAATTGAATTGAACAAGGATTAAAACACTCCTCTGTGGACAGAAGGATACATCCATTACTGTAACACCCAATGCTGAATAAATTGAAGTGAGTGATCTATGACCAGGTTTCTTTGTAATTCAATCATTCATGGTCCACATGCTGAAAGCCCCGGTTGTAATCCTAACCCAGTCATTGCAGTCAGAAGTCTTGATGTCATTCACTTCAGCAGTGATTTCTATCCAACAGGGGGAGCTGCTGTTCATCCTCAGCCTGTCTGTCTCTGTAGGGCCACTGCATTCACACACACACACACACACCATACATGTACCTGTTTGCCACTGCTTGGCATCAATTCTCCCAGATATTGATCTGTGCTGGCCGTACCCTTGGGCAAGGTGATTTTACACTTATCTCCCCCCACCTCTCCAGCTCCCCAATCTCAGCCTAGTGTCGCATTCACTGGGCCAGGGGATGAGGAGGAATCCCGCTGGATTTGTCTCTGACTGCTTGTCAGTATTGATATTGTCAGTTTGTGATTGATGCACTAGGTCACTTGTGCATAAGCATACATACGAATTCACATGTACTGTATACAGGCCTAATCTCTTTCTCTCTCACACACTTACAAACATGTAGACACATGGACATTCAATCATGGGCAATTTTCTTTAGACAATAACCACTATCATAGCTTATGTGAAGGTATCGATCAAAGGATCCCTATGATACCCTCTCATCTGTTTCATTCGCCAAAGCCTTGTCTAAGGAAACATCAGGGGTCATGATTCAGGCCCCAGTGTGGGTGGAAAAGGTTTATTAATAAATCATTTAACCCATTGCCATATTTAACAACTTAATGGCTGCTTGAGTGATAGAAAACAGACATAGTATTGATCAAACACGCAGACCTTTCAGCTTCCTCCCATATACCGTTTTATTTCATAGGAGAGTTCAAATGTACCGCAGTAAAAAGCCCATCTGTTAAACATTAAAGGAGAAAGGGTTTCGCTGTATAATGTAAAATGATACACAAAAAGGTCTGTCTTTCATTTGTAAAAGGTAGGCTTTGCTAAAAAAAAAAAAAAAGCTGTGAATAAAATGTTTCTGCAGCTGCATGTTAGCTGAATACACACAACTATCTGGAGTATGAGTTTTTACCAGCACCGGCAGGATCAGGATTTTATAAATAAAAATCCAGCAAACCTAATATGCTGACTCATTTGATAATCCATGCTCTTATAACTGTAACAAATAATAATGAAACAACAGCTCAGGGAAAGCGCTAAAAGTTGGCTTATCAAAGGCTTTATTTCCTGCTTCCTGGTGCCTTCTCATTTGTAATAAAACAATTTAATACTGTGCACCATAGGCATCGTTTAATGACCTGTAAAGTGTTGACAAACAGCAGTGAACAGGGGGAGAAAAAGGAAAATGAAAATCCTTTCTTGTTATTCGTTTTTGTCTGAATCTCACACCACTCTCCATAAGCTGCAGAGACTTAAAAGATTTATTGTGTTGCTGGAATCCTCTTCTGTTTGAAAGGTATTGCTCTTAATGTTAGACAGTCTTGTTGACTTCCAGGGTTCCATGCTTTTTTTGCTGTTTTTTTTTTTTTTTTTTTAGAAATTGCAATTATACATTTACAAAATATAAGTTTTAGTCCAAATTTCCAAGAAGATTTCCAGGGAAAATGAATAAAAGTCAACTTCACGTCATCGCTGTCATCGCAGGTGTTAAGCGGAGCCACCGCTTCAGCTAAATATCTGTCCTTAAAGCAAACATGTGTGGCCCTATAATACATGGATTACAGGCTCAGCCTCTACACTAGCAGCGGCCAGGTTCGGTGATTTGTTTGTTGTGATGGTGGGATTGTTGAGAGGGACATGAGGGTTGTGTAGATTGCTTTGAGTGGGGTCAGTGTGATGGCAATGACAGTGGGATGCCCTGAATCTGGAGGGGAGCAAGGGGGTGAGAGAAAAGAGGATGTTAGTTGCTTCTGTGTGATGCATAATGTGCTGTGTGTGTGTGTGTGTGTTTTGATGAGATGAGAGGCTGCCTTGTGTATGTGTGCAAATATAAAGGGAGAGAGCTCACACGCAGACAGATGGAGGCAAGGTAATTGTGTTTCACCCTGCCTAGTCTCTTCTCTGATGAGTTACTGCACACGGTGCCTGACCAGCAGGTGGGTGGAGAGAACCACAGGAATTAGAGAAGTAGCAGGATACCATTTAAACATCACAGTGTGTCTGAGCTAAACTGCGTGGTTTAAACCTCCTGTTGTTTGTGTTGCCTGCAAAACCCCCGATTTTGCCATTTTTGGGTGCAACATGAGTTGTTCTTTTGTGTGCATACTTACATGTTTGTCATTACTGGTAATTGCTATTTATGGATGGGGTGCAACGCAGCCTCATCTCGGTTTAATGTTGATTTTTGCTTTGAGCTCCCGGTGTACGTGACTGATTTGCTGCCTTCATTATGCAATGACAGTGCAACCTCTAAAATCCTCAGTTCCCTCTCAAGATCAAATAAAAATCATTTAGCTTAGCTTTGTGAAACCACACCAATTGTTGGAGTGTGATTGCTAGTAATTCATTCATTAATGGAAGATTAATTTGTCACTTTTTTCTTTTTTTTGCGTGCCCTGCAAGCCACAGAAGTCATTTTATATCCCTGTACTGTCTGTGTTAACATGAGAGGCATGGTGCAGTAGTCTGCACGACAACTGATCAATAGCTCGGGGGCTGCAAGGAGAAACTGACAAACATGAGTACACACACATACACATGTGAAATGCTCTACTGCATTCAGTTTTTGGTTAAGGTAATTTTATTATAGCACTGTGCACTATGTTACAACTCATCAGAGTGAGTGTGTCCTGGAATGAGACAATACTGGCGTGGCCTAATATTTTTGATGCGGTAGGACATAATAAATGTGTGTATTTCACTCTATCCACAATATTGCATTTATAATAACCTAGCTAAAGCATTTGATTATTACTTCTTTTTTTTATTACAACAGTGAAACAAATTAAATTTCATGATTAAAAAAAATAAAAATGAACAGAGAAATAAAAAATAAAAAAACAAGGATATCAAAATGATGGTTAGTATTGTTCTTTCAATCTCGGCCACTTCAGCGTTGTTCATGAGTGAAGGTAACCCTGGCAACTGCAGGTGAGCTCGTGACCAGAGGCCTTAACTGAATCACGTGGGTGCGTTTGGGACCTTTACAGTCTATGTTTGGGACGCTCAGAGGGTCGCACCTAAAACGGAAGACCACGTAGCGATAACTTTTCAGTGTTACCGCGTTTATAAAAACTACGGAGACGAGAGGACGAAGGGAGGTCGGTTCGTTGTCTTCAGTGACGGAGGAGGACATGGTGACTGGGAAGCTAGACTCACCTGTGGAGGTGAGCGGTACGTTCAGGTGGAGCCTTTCTGTGAGTAGCTAGCACCAAGTGTTGTGTGTGAATGAGTTGTCTGTCCTGGCAGTGCCCCTGTTCAGCTGTAGCCCACTTTATTTGTGTAGCCTATATAGTTGTGTGTATTCCCAGTACTGCAGCATTGTCCCTCTTGTGAATAACTGGTGCTAGTGGCTGCACACAGGGACCACTTGTTTTATTTTTGGGTTGAAATGTGTGATGCATTCATGCGAGTAGCATTTGGTTGTCTTATGTCAGGACGAAACTTTAACCACTCTTGCCATATTTCAGTTGATTAGCAGTGGTATAGACCTTTTTTATGGTAGCAATTTGACATGAGATAGACTAGTAGATCAATACAGGTGTTAGGCTACCAATGATAAGCTTCCATTGTATTCAGGCCAAACTGCTATTGTGCATGTTGGCTCATTAGAAAAGCTCTGTTACACTTAATTAGTATCATTGGTAACACCTGTATTTGTCCTATGTCAAATCAAAATGACTGCAATGAAAAAGGTCTGTTATTTGGTTGTAGCCAGTGTGCGAAATACCCATCAATATTCGGGGGGGTCCCTAACTCGCGATTGTTGCGCAATACCGTTATTTTTTTTTCTTTTTATAAAGTAGGACTATAACATTACAATAAGCCAAGAAAATTAGCCTATAGCCTAAAAAGGAGAGGCAAAGTTGTGCATTAAAATGCAGAAAGTAATTGACAATAAATAGACGATAATTCAATAAATAAAAGACAATAATTGGCACCACACTAGCGCACTTGAACAATGAATAAATGCCAGGTATAGGAGACTGGCGCGCGATCAGGGCAATGCAGAAACGAATAGACATTAAATAAAATACAACAATTAAAATGAATGAAAGACACCAAACTCGTGCACTCGAATAACAACCAACTGTATAAATCTGGAGATCGGAGACTGACGTGCAATTATGTGCACGAGATCCTCAGCCTGCAACTATGACCGATCATGTAACCTTATCTAACCATCCATCTAGCAAATACGTTTAAACACAGCATTGAACACATCCACAAATCATTCGTATAACGGGCCATCATGAAAATTGAAAAAGCACAGACAAATAGCTCACAACAGGCGCCTGGCCAAACAACACCACTGGGGGTTCAGGCCATAGTATGCTGAAGCAGGCTAGCCTCTTACCTCAAGTTATTTTCCTGCCTTGTCAAGCCAAGGGTTGCGGTATTTCCATTACCCCACCTGCTTAGATGTAAAAAAAAAAAAAGAAAAGAAAAGAAAGAAAAGCGGCCAATCACCAGTGCTAGCAGCAGGGGCTGTGGCTACGTCTTCAGAGCACTCGGCCTCAACTTCACTTTCTTCGGCAGAGGGTGGAGAGGAACGGGATCCTCTGTTCTGATAGCGAGTGGGCTCGACTCCTGCGCTGGGCTGGCGCACATGGCTAATTTGCATAATGCGCAGGTGACATGGTTCAGCTTAATGTTAAACGAATTTTGAATTATGAATACTGGACATGGTGATCTTAAACACATTTAATTGACCACAATAAAATTATTATATTATATTATATTATTTATTTTTTTGACAAGATTGAGACCCCCCTCAGATTTTGCTTTTGAGTCTTTCAGGGGGTCTCAAGGGGTTAATCGGGGGGGTCCGACCCCCCCAAACCCCCCCGTATTTCGCACTATGGTTGTAGCCTATTGTAATCAAGTCCCCCTAACCCCAGACCAAGTCAAGACCAAGACTTTGAGGGGGCAGGACGGTGGCAAGACCAACGCCAGACCATTTTCAAGACCATTACTGTGTTCAGTACTGGTACTCATAATAATCGTGTGGATTGATATTTACATTATTCCTCAGCTAAAAAGAAAAGATAATTTGATATAAAATCTAAACGTTATTTATTTATGTAAACAAAGCTGTCTGACACTTTTGATGGTGCAACCAAGTTTTTTAGATGGTTACACAAGCATTGATTATCTTAAAGTTATTGAATTACATTACAGACAGAGAGAAACATTTGCAGTTTAAAAAAAAGTCACTGAGAAAAAATCCAGAGTGCAGCTCAACTGAGACAAGACCTTGAAAATGTGATGTTGAGACGGGTCCTGAGAACAAGACCTGTCTCAAGTAGCCTACTACAACATTATTATGTAGGTAGGCTGTAGAATATCAGAGAGGAGAGACATGCTTGGTTTCTTTATGAGAGATTAATCTAAGATGCTGTTGAGTGGCCTGAGTGGGATGATCAGCTGCACCTGTGATGTTGTACTGTTCATCAACATTGAGTCATTCAGTACGTTTACATACACAGCTTAATCGAGCTATGCTCAAAATTCGATTTTGGCGTCTAATCGGACTTCTGTCCTTGTCCAAATTTACATGCAACTGAGAAAATAGAATAACTGAGGGGAACGTGTCCTCCTCCTCAACAACAGGTGGCAGTAATGGGACGTTTCAGCGGGTTAATCCAGCCCCTTTTCTGGTTGACCTATTAAAGTGAAATTCCGGCGTAAGTGTAAACCATGGTCAAACACACCGTAACACCGAGTTAGACCCCCCCTCGAGAGATCAATTTGCCCGACCGCTACATTCACGAGATCCACCAACTTCAGCAAATACCGCAATATCGCCACACACGGCGCTGTCCGGATCCACTGCCTGACCGCAACCAAAACGCCACCATTTGCCCAAAATAATGCTCAGAACTGCACCAAATGTCATCAATAGTACACACAGGGTCCCAGCACGTAGTACGAGTTGTCAAACATCTGCTAGCTTTGCCTGTTTTCTTTAGCAAGGAGATGCAACTCAACTCACCTACTTCTCCTCCTGGAGCCGCTCGTTGGTGAGGAAGCCCTGACGAGTCGATCACCGAGTGCACCGGAGTTCCGCAGCTCTTAAAAATGCTCATTTGCGCCTATATCGTGGCCAGCACTCGATAATAATAGTTATAAAGTGATATGCAAGATAAAAAAAACAAAAACTCTGATTGTATTTCCATGAGGTAATTGTTGATTGAGCTGCGGAACTCCGGTGCACTCGGTGATCGACTCGTCAGGGCTTCCTCACCAACGAGCGGCTCCAGGAGGAGAAGTAGGTGAGTTGAGTTGCATCTCCTTGCTAAAGAAAACAGGCAAAGCTAGCAGATGTTTGACAACTCGTACTACGTGCTGGGACCCTGTGTGTACTATTGATGACATTTGGTGCAGTTCTGAGCATTATTTTGGGCAAATGGTGGCGTTTTGGTTGCGGTCAGACAGTGGATCCGGACAGCGCCGTGTGTGGCGATATTGCGGTATTTGCTGAAGTTGGTGGATCTCGTGAATGTAGCGGTCGGGCAAATTGATCTCTCGAGGGGGGGTCTAACTCGGTGTTACGGTGTGTTTGACCATGGTTTACACTTACGCCGGAATTTCACTTTAACCAGGTGGCAGACCGACATTTTGGAACAACAGCGAGATGGTTAATCGCACAGCTTTGTTCATCTCGTATATGTGTGCGTTACTTATTGTGCAGATAAGGTGCATGCCCTCGTGGTCATGGTGATTTCAAGAGGCAGACAAGAACGCCGTGACGCTACAACAACAGCTCCTGCGACCGGCTTTCTTGTATGTTTTTGTTCTGGGGTCTTACGCCAGTGTGGGGGGTGTGGAGCATGCGCACACGCATTGTCCAGTTAAACTCTGATTACGGCGTATACATGCCGGAGAAAGTTGAATTCCAGTCGCATTATCTGGGTGTCTTAATCGGAGTTGGAGAACTCCGATATTAGTCAGACTAACGCGTTTACATACACTCAGTTGTCCCGTTATAGTCGGATTTAGGCAATAATTTGTTTTTTTCAAGCGTCATGTAAACATACTGATTGTCTCCTTGTTGGGGGTGGGGGTGATGGTGGGGTGCTTCTTCCTGCAGCCCGTGACTCCCATTGGTGTCATTCTCATCAGAAAGTTAAATCATGTGCTTGTAAACCCATCTGAACGTGTCACTGAAGAAATTTCCAAAAATGACTTTTCATGCAAATATCCAGACATTTTCAAAAAGATACATAGTTGTCATGGCAACCTCCAACCTCTCTCTTTCTTTTCCTCTCTTGCTCTTTCCACCCCCATCCTCAAATCCTCATGCTGCTATAGCAGAACCAAGCGCCCTGGTTCACCCTCCCCTGACATGCACCAGACACACTCCACTCAGATCAACAGTAATGTGGCACTAACTAGACCTAATGACAGACTCACACAGTAAGCAAATGCACCTGTTGTGTGTTTATGTGAAATAGATGTTTGCATTAATGTTTACTGCAGAGTGTTGGTCAGCTTACCTATAAATGACTTGAAGCATTCATTTTTCAAGGACAAGTTGTTTTCTGTGTGTTCTATAACATTTCATTATACAGTATGTCATACATAATCTTGAAAGCAAGAAAATGTGAAGCATATTTTCCAGTTTTGTAACATAGATGACTCGAATATGAATGAGGTACACAGGCTCACTGCTCACTTTGAGCAGCAGGCTGAGAGGCTGCATGGAACTAAAATCACAGTTCAACTCAGATTTTCTCATTGAAAATGTGCTTATATGCAAATTATATTGAGTTTCAGGTTGCTCCATTACGTTATCACTCTAAAATCAAATATGTTCATATTTCTACTACTTAGTTCATTACATAGAGCAGGATCAGCTACACAAAATGATTGTGTTTCTCATGTAAATTGGGATTGTAAGATGTCTCACTGATGTGTTTAACTGTTGGTACATATTACTTGTCCAGTAATATTGTAACGTTGTTATTGCATTACACTATAGTAATCTGACCGAGGAAATAACTGTATCAGCTGAATATAATATAGATCCAAAACTGAAGACCGGGAGAGAGCTCACACCAGCGGTGATGAGGTGCTGACAACAGGCCCAAAACTAAAAACTAAAAACAATACAGGGCAAACATCTTAAAAATGATACATGGACAGAGCTCATATGGACAAACTGTAGTGGGACTAAGAGTCAGATTTCAGACAGACTCTTGGTGTAAAGAGGGAGTTATTGTGTGTGTGCATGTGTGTGTGTGTGAAGAGAGAGTAAAAGGAGAAATGGCAGGTCATGAGATGGGCCAGATTTATAGAGTACCATTTCAGTTTTTAAAAGCCTGCCCGCATTACATTAACTTCAGTGATTATAGGGGGAGTGGGGAGGCGTTGTGGTAAATCATGCCTACTTTCATACAGCAGCAGCTCTTTCTTGATGGATTGTGTTTGTTAGTGGGGCCTCATGCACAATGCATGTGACACAGGTGAGACATTGCAAAATTTTAGGGGGCAAAGGAAGAGGGACTGTATGTGTTTGGGTATTGTGTGGCGGTTTTTGATTTGTGATGACATTCAGAGACACTGTCAGTGTCAGGCCAGTCAGTTGAAGGGATTTTCCCGTGTCTCATCTTAAATAACGGTTTGTTTGTTTTTTGGTTGATCTGTGACTTGCAGCAAAGACATCAAAACTGTCATAGCTAAGAATGGGTATGCCTGTTTCAGATGCTGTAATGCAGTTTTTACTGACACACACAGTACCTCTACAAGAATTTAAAAGGCTGAACTCTAAATGATTGGGAGGACAGGATAAATAAAATGTGTAAGGTTTGCCACACTAAGGCCCAGTCCCATCTCCCCTCCCTTCACACTAATACTAGGTTTCGAGTGGCCAACGGGAGCTACAGTACCTCTTGACGATGAAGTGTTAGAAGTAGAGATCTTAACCTACGAAGTGGGACACCACGTAGTGTAGCCAACGTGTTCACCTGCGTCACACGTAGCTACAACATAGGAGCTACAACCTGTAGTGGGTTTTTATTCAGGTTTGAAAATGCTGGCTCCAGTGTGTGTTACCTATTTCATGGGTTTTGATGATCATTCTTTGTTGAAGAAGAAATGCAGAAAACAGAAGATGCCTTTGCTGCTTTTCATCTTGAAGTCTGCACCTGGCCTCCCTCTGATTTAAGGGGTTGTTTTAAGGGTTTAAAACCACTCCCCCTTGCTTATAAAATAATCGGGACACCCTAACCTTACACAAGAACACACAAAACCGAGTGGTAGAGCCAAACTCAAGAAGAAGTGGTTAAAATGAGACAGTTTAATACCAAAAAAATAGAAGAAAAGTCCCTGTTTTACAGTTTTCTAATTTGGCCAAAATAAAATCATCCTATGTAAATCAGAATTGAATGTATGTTGTCACTGGTCAATATTAAGCCCAGCAGTCACATTTTTATGGGTGTGTGTACAGTATGTGTGTGCAACTATGTAGAAATGACTCTGTCATCTCTTTTAAATACATGAAAGACTGCTCCAGTCTCTCTGATGTGCACTGTCATGTTAGACACATGCAGCTGCCACTCTGGGTAGTGGGCTCCTTGTTAAACTGTATGATGGAGGAGAATGCTAGATCAAACAGTGGCTCTTTCTTTTGCTGTATGCCCAAGGAAAGAGGAGTTGACTGGGTCATTTCTCATTCTTTAGGTAATAGCTAAGTAGGTGATTTATTAAAATGGGTATGGGAAATGTTTTGGAGACAGTAGTAAGGCAGAAATGCTGCTCCTACTTAACAGTAACACCCAAATCAGTTGCCAAAATTAAATGATTGATTTTAATTTAATAGTTGCTTGGTCACTGTAATCAAAGAGGAGCCCAATGGGGTAGTGCTGTGTGCTTTACAGAAACTTTAAACAGCAACAAAACATTATGAGCTGTCTTTACCACGGAGATTTTGGGAGGACATTTTATAAAGCCTCCTGTTTCAACTGGACACTAGACAACAAGTGTCATTTTTTTCTTACTTGAGGAGTAGGACTGGCAGCTCCGTCTGTCTTCACTGTGCTTGTTCACACTACTGTGTCGTGTGTCGCTGCTGCTGATTGATGAGCAGTCAGGCACAAGCAGGGAGAGCTAAATGGTCTCTTGTCCCACTGGAAAAATGAATACAAAACAATAATAGTACTGGTATGGCCGCGTTTCCCAGATTTGTTAAGAAACTCTTAGTGCTAAGATCTTCTTTGGAGCGCTCTTAAGAACGCTGTGAAAGAAGAACGTGTTTCCCAGAGTCGCTCTTAGCTTAAGAAGATCTTTCACTAAGAAGGAAATGTAAGATCGAGCTGACCCACTCTTTCGAGTCTTCTTAGCGACTTTTTAGCACTTTTTCAAGGCAAATCAATATCACACTAAGCAAGATTTAAACAGTGCACATCGTATGTTTAAAACATATTAAATATGTGCCGAAATAAAAAATAGAGATAAAAAAATAAAATAAGAACAATAAATAACCTAAATATGAGGAATAACGTGTGCTCTGCACATCAGGCACACAAATAAAATTAATCATCATGACTATCATTTATCATAATTTTTACGCACACATCCACGTCCCATATCTGCATGAACATCAAGAACAACCGTTCTTAAATCAACCCCTAGTGTCGCTGATGCATCGTGTTTTTACGCAGTGGGCAGCTTCTTGGTGTGGTGGGGGCATCGCAAGCAAGGGTCAGTGTCACGGAGTGTGGCAGCCGTGACACCGATCCTCCCGTGCCATTTTATACTGGCACTAAAAAGACTGTCACGCATTAACACTCCACTACCTAAATATATATATAGCCTATATACATATGTATAGCATTGATCATTCAGTGATGATGAGAAAAGAAAAACGTGTTGACCACCAAAATAATTTTCTATTGGGTGGATTTGAACCCAGACCACAGCAATGCTTCAACTTGCAGTGGGGATACTCTATGAAGTGAGCTATTTGCTACCTTGTGTTTTCATCCTTTCCAGAGTTGTCTGGCTGTAAACCAGCCAGCCCCTGCGCACATTTTTATTTTTATTTTCACACACATCAATCACATGGTCACACAGCCGTCTGGCCGCATCTTTACGCGGCTGTGCCGTGTGTCGTGGAAATTCTCTGTTGCTGGTGAAGAATGAAATAGAGACTTGCCGGCCAACATGTGTTTATTTCCTTGCAAGAAAAGGTCAATTCATATCCGAGTGATGGTATAGAAAAGACATCTAAAATGGGGAGACCTAAACATTTATACTTGAGGAACGCCCCCTCAGGTATATTCCACACCCCTTTGTCTGCTGCAGGGGTCAGCCCCCTACTCAGGATATCTTTTCAGGTATTGGCACTGACATCCTGGAGTGTGATTAAGAGGTCTAATCAATGCACTTTAAAATACAAAAGGGTTTGAGTATATCATGAGGAAATGAGAACCAGTGTCTCTGGAACCTGATGCAATTACAAGGTCTAGACATTAGAATACACAAATGGGTGACAAACAAAAGAGGATCTGATACCTTGGAGGGAAAGCAGGGGGTAGGGATGTCACAAGTGATTAAAACAAAGGAATATTCAAATTTACCATTACACGTGTCATCTACGGCCAGTCCGTCACTGCCCGAGACCAACACGGCAACAACAGCGGAGAAGTTTCTAATCAGGCCCGCCGACACCTGTGTTAACCCCATGTTTGACAAGTGGAAATCCCGTTTTCGGTTTATTCATCGCCCGTCGGTGCAGCTGCGCTTGTCACTGTGTGTGATTTATGCGCGTAATAGATGGCGTGTGATATAATAATCGATTTGCCTGGCATCGATTGATTCAGTTTCAGTACTGTGGTGGTGAACAGCTCCCGTTAAGAGCTTCTTAAGAAGCTTCTTTGGTGTGATCTTAAGAAGGCAGTTAAGAGCGCATCTGGGAAACACCCGTATCTTAGCGCTCCTTCTTAGCCGAACCCTTCTTAAGAGCCTTCTTAAGTCCTTAAGAAAGATCAAATCTACTATTGTGTGCACACTTGCGAAGGTTGTTCAATACCCCATGCTTCAGTGTTGCATTTCTACCGTTCTTCAATAAGGAAGAGAAGTTGTCTCACAGTGTCTGTGAATGGTCGTGGTTGAGAAATGGTTGTATGACTACTGCATTAGTAATTGTTTGTAATTAGTCAACTCAAGAACCAAGGATGACATGCATGCTCCACCTTGCATCTGTTTGTTGGTACATTTGCAAAAAAAAAGTCCTTCATGAGAAATGAGGAGTTTGGTTTGAGCCATGTGCAGAGCAGCACTATGAAGTGGATATGTTTACTTCAAAAACAGTATAAAATACTAGATAAAGTAAATTGTTCCACTGACAGTCTTTTATAATTTTAACTTTTTTTCCACTCTCATTGCATAAGCAGTTCTAATCCTGTGCCCCAGAAAGTGGTATTATCCCAGTCAGTGCAATCTGTACTACAGCACTTTCACCTTTATGATCGCCACCTCTCGTGCATAGAGTAGGCTTTGAAACTTGCTCTTTGATGAATGATTCATATGTGCATGAAATATCAGACTAGCCAGTTCATTATACTCACACACACCAACATGTTAGTTGTCTCCTGAGTAATAGGGGAGCTAAAATCAATGCCTCAGTCATCGAGTACGGCCAATTGAGATGGTTGGTGCTTTGATGATGTAACAAAACAAACAAGTCAGTATCATGGACAAATGCTTTGAAGTCAAGGAAGAGATGGTGAACTCACTAATTTATGTTATACAGTTCAAACAGCAGGTCCCCTTAGTAAATTTTCCCCTTGAGTTTCACAGAAGGCTGTTTGTTTATTAACCATTATTTTTTAAACCTTACTGTATGTAGATTGAGCTTGAGCTATTGGAGTATAGGTGCCATGAACATGAGTCTTAGAGTGTACCAAGGCAGTCTGATTTCCATTTCATTGTTGAAAAGTGTAGCTGCTTATAAAGGTGTCTGTCACTCACAGGCTTAATTACTTGCACAACTTGCACAGGGCAGCTAGCCAAGGCAATGCAAACAATTGCTGATTTCCTATTCCAGAGTTCTCAAGGTTATTTCATTGCTGAATGTTTTTTTTCCCCCAAAGTATTTCTTACAATGTTAACAATGTCTCTAATATTTTAAGGAGCAAACATTGATTTAGTATTACAGGAACAATTCAGTGATATATTTTAAAATGGGGTTTCAAAGTGTGACATTTGAGCAGTCGTCTTACAGTGACACATCTCCACAGTCGACTTGTAGTCAAGACCACCTAAACCGAGACCAAAACACTACCAAGACCAGAGAGTATCAAGACCAAGACAAGACCAAGACCAAGACAGACCAAGTCAAGACCAAGACTAGTTCATCTCAAGCCCGAGACCAAGACCAAAAAAAAAAATTGTTACACCATATTTTGCTTAAAGGGGAACTAAACCCCTCAGTTTTGGATGACGTGCTCTAAGCTTGAAATTCAAAAAATGCCTTGATTATGGGCGGGACTCCAGGAGTACTCTCCGATCCCCCCTCCCCCCTGCACCCCATTCACACCCGCGAAATCACACAAAAGAGAAAAAAAAGTAATAAACACACATCGACACTTCTGCTAGCGCTAACGAGCTACTCTAACAGCACTAGTAGGGCGGACACGACTAGGAGAGGACGCCAGAGCCGTGACACAGCATCTACAGCCGATCCGCCGGCTCGTTAACTCGTTAACGGCTCGTTAGCGCCGGCCGCACTAACGATTCCCATTAGCTGTTAGCAACCGTTAGCCGCAGCAGAGCAGCTAGAGTGCCTAGCAACCGTTAGCGGCAGGCAGCAGCCAGTGCTGATTGGTCGGGGAGCTAGTGGCCGGTGACGAAAGCTGCCTCCAAAACGTCATCTGCCTCCATCTCAGCCAATAGAAAAATTCGATTGTAATAGCCGTGTTTCAACCCATAGAGGGCAGTCACTCTACATTTTTACTACAAAATACACCAAATTGAAATATTTTGACTAAAATGTCAAAAGTTGGACCAGAATCAACTGACAACACTACCTTATACCCAAATACATTTGTTTTCAGCAGAAAAAAGTGGTTTAGGGGTTTAGTTCCTCTTTAAGTTGTAGAACATAAGCACCATACTGGGTTCAGCTGCTTAGTGTAAATATGAGATTGTATTATTTCAACTACAGGCACAACAATACAGAGACAGTGCATGTCTTGTGTGTGAACTCACTATAAATGTTTTCATCAATAGGCTGAGATCAAATAGTCTATGTGGCAATGTGACCGCTATTTCTACACTATTAGAGGATTGACTCTTGAGTGCTGTTAACGGCTGACATGACTATTAACTAGTACCAGTCATCTAACAAAATAACAAGCCTCCAACACCACCCTGCACCTCAAACAAAGTCTAATGAATGGGAAATATGTTACTGATTTAAATTGTACTTAATTTGTAGATGAAACGTGACATCATATTACCAACTTGTAGCCAAATTACACTGTATATCAGCATCACTGAATAGGCCTCATGCTTAACTCATTCACTGCCAGAGTGTTTTTCCCTCAGTGTACAGCCAGTGCCAGCACTTTTGAGGATTTATACTACTTTTATTTTATTGGTGGGATGGTGGGTCTCTGACTGTAGCGGGGACTGTGAGACTGACCACTGCTGAGTGCTTTGGCAAGGGGGGGGGGGCGGGGGGCAGCACGCGCTGCTCGTTGAAGACAGCGGTGATGTCCTTTCATGTCTGAGTCTCCAAACCAGAAACGTTTACAACACCAGAAAAAAGTCGCTAGATTTGTCGCTAGTCGCTTTTGACAAAATAAAGTCACCAAGAGGGGTTGGAAAGTCGCCACGTTGGCAACACTGCTTCTGGCCATCCATTCACGGCCATTTGGTCCGTTCATGGCCGGTGTACGGAGCATAAGCCGTGGTTGGCTGCTGCAGTCTGCTCGCGGGCTGGATAGGTTGGAGGAGTTTGTTGTGGTCACTGATCACATGATGTGTGATCACATGGCGAGCGCTAACGCATCTGTGTCACAAAATGCATGTGATTGATACCACTTCAAGTCTGCGTATAAATAATGTTTAAAAAAACCAAAAAAAAACAGCATGCCTGCCTGAATATTAAATCCCTTCGAGACCGCTCCGCCAGTCCGAGACATTGCGAGACCTAGAGACCCGAGACCGAGACAAGAACGAGACCAAAGACTGTCGAGGCCGTGACAAGACCAAGACCACAACTACAAGTCTACTCCACAGTAGTATGTAAATAGCAGCCCATGTGAGGGCTCTAAGAGAAGACATTATTATGTGATGTATGAAAGGGTAATCCTGTGTATGCTGTTAGTATGACTCAGTACATCATGAGCTATCCTGCATCTAGAATCTAAATTTCTTTTGAGGAGACAATTGCTTTTGCCAAATCATATTCATTTCCTACGGTAAAAAGAAGTAAAAAAAAAAAAAAAAAAGTTCCCAGTGGGCCATTCCCAAGAAACATAGGCATAAAAGTGTAGTCATCTTGATAATTCATTAAAATGGTACATCCATCATTAGAGCAGACACCCTGTGGCCACAAACAGAGCTCCTGCAAATGAGAATGGAGAACTTGTTTTGCAACTTGAGATCACCCTCTGTATCTGTGAATGAGTCATAATTATGCATTATTTGTGAACACTGGGCAACACCTCTCAGCAGAGTAGACAACCGTGTGTTTTAGAGCACAAACCTTCAAAGAAAAAAAAAGGGCCATGGTATGCTAGAGCAAAATCATTTTCTTTAATAAGCATCAGCAGGGCCCAGCTGACATCTTCATTGTCACTGTGCAGCCGTTTCTTCCCCTGGATAATGGTTTCAGACTGAAGCCTTATGATCCATTTCTTTGATAAACTCATTTGGTGTTCGCCTTGAGAGGGAAAACACTGCTTGATCTTACTCTGGGTTCCAGCTACACATGTCAAATGAACATACATTACCTAAGGGGGCCCCTCAAGTGCTGTCAGGAGGAATTCTTGTGATGCTGCTTCTCTGGGTGGTGTTGGGCATCACAGGTAGTATGCCATTGAACTGGTATTACAACTGGTTGCAAAGTCGACTGCATTAGAGGCTGATTTTACTAATTGTAACTCTTGAGCGTGCCATTGATTTTGTCAGCATTTTTTGTATTCTGCATGTTGTAAATCATGTTGTTGGTTTCCTTTTGAAAATTCAGTGACAGTGATCCAAGAGTGGGTTGGCTGAGAGGGTTTTTGCCAGAGGAGGGGTTGTATTATTGGAGGCCTTCAGTCAGGTTTTTATGGGCAGCGCTCTGAGTTAATGAGCTGCATCCGACAGTTGAACTAAAAACCCTGCTTGTTTACAAGACAGAGCTTATGCCAAAAAAACACGTATCAACATCTTATGACAAATTCAGAAAGCTTCTTACAAACCACCCCCACTTAAAGCTAACAAGAACTGTGGGTGGCATATTAACATGAATACTTTATATCCGAGTACTCTACTATTTAACCCTGGTCACTAGTTGTCAGAATGAGACGCAGTCCATTTTGGTAAACATAGACATTCATGAATTATTTACTGTCACCATAGTCATGTCCAAAGACTGTTTAATTGGTGAAGTTGTTACTGCAAAGGTTGTGTTGATAAAGCAGGTAAAAAGGGGAGTGTGTGTGTGTGTGTAAGTGATTATGTTCACACACATGGCTTTTTAGGGGGGTTGGAGAATGTGTTTTGAATTCTGTGAAGGTCTTAATGAAAGTCGGAGTGCTTAGTGGACATGAGGGCTTCTCTGAGGGAAATCAATGCAGTCTTTTGTAGCAGAGAGAGAGCAGCCAATTCCAAGGCCTCAGCTGCCTGACGCGGTGCTGGCAGACTTTGACGACCGTTTAATGACACGTCACTGGGCCAGACAGGTAATCAATTTATTTAGGCAGTAATGTATGTATCCCAAGGTAAATCTTTAATTAATGGCTAAAAAGAAGAGGACAATTGTGATGCAGAAGGCCAAGGAGTATGAAAGTCCAACTGTGTAAACGGGTGGCTTCCTCATTTCCCTTTTAATTAGCTGCAATCGCTTGACGTTTTTCCTGTGACCAACATATTAATGTCCATTTAGCCAGAGTGCAAACATTTAAGAATCTTTCAGATTTCATTGAAGACCCCCAGCCAGCTCCCAGGTCTTGCTGAGCTATTCATGCACGACCGGTACACTTATCCTATTTTTCCCATTTAATGGGTAATTGGCTACGTCTCTGGATCACTGCACTATTGTGACACAAGGCCACAACCATTGCATGTGTTATGTATGGTAGTGTCCCTATCAAAAGTGTTTTTCTCACTTCTTCATTGTGAGATGAACTATACATCTTTTAGTGCCTAACATTTTAAATGTTTTTTAAGGTTTCATTTTGAAACTTATGCACCTCAAATTCACTGAAACATAAGATCTGGATTAGGACATTTGAATTATGGAGAATTAAGAAGTAACAGAGGGACTTGGAACACTGAGAGATATGTTCATGCATAGCCATGTTTAAGTGACAACTTGAGTCAGGCCTCATTGATTAATCATCTAGGCATTTGAAGGATTTCAGAGAGTGGGTGGGACAGAATTAGACTGTTCATTGAGCTGAGTTAACTCTCCTCTGTGGTGATTGTAATGTGCATGGAGGTACATGTGTTTGTTATTTACATTTTGATTGTTGCCAAAAAAATTTTTTTCCATGACTAAATTTTGTATTATTTGATAACAGCTATAGCTCAGCCAAATAGAGAAACAAAATGGTAAATTATTTAAAATCACAGGACACTCTTGAGGACTGTGGGGAGATGGTTTCTGTTGGGATTTAATGTTTAATTAGATACACATTGGCCCTAATTTAATTTACCTGTTTTATGGCCAGCAGGTCTGTATGTGTGTTTTCATGCATTTTGGGATGTGGAAAGAAATTGCCCTACATACGTACCTACCTTCCTATTGTTTACATCTATTGAAAGCTACAGACTTTCACCAGGAAGGATTCCCATTTGCAATTAGCTTTAACTCTACTTACATGCCTGATTAATTTGCACAAACAATGAGACACAGCAGCATCAAAATGATTATTTCTCATTTTTGATGAATCCTGTGAACAGTAAAATAAGTGGTCTTTGGATGCTTGTTGTTGTAATCTACAGTCTACCTTCTTTTGGTAACACTGAAAGCCAGTCAGCTCAGTGGGACAGGACTCGGTGGTAAGGTGAGGACACCAATGTCCACATTTTGGACAGAGAGGACAGGGGTTTGATAGAGGCCATCCTTTTCCACTTACAGTAAACCGAGGCCATGGCTTATAACACCAATTGTCAGCCATCTACAACTCAGCCTTGAAAGCCCTCCCCAAAATGGTTTAGCCCACATTCACAGCTTGACCTCTGTGACTTTAATGAGTCACATGGTAGCAAATGAAGACCACAACTCTGATGAATCACATGTTGGGGAGGTGTTGCAATCCTTGGTCCAGTTCAGTAATTTCAATAATCTGTTTATGGTCCTTGTGGTCTGTTGGGTCATCCTAATCTACTGCCCATCCCCTTTGGTAATGTGGTCCACTTTGATAGAGATTATCATTTTGTGTAAAAAGTGAAAAAAAAAACTACAATATTATACATCCTATTCACAGGTTTGTGTGAATAAGACTAACCTGGTGTGTTAGAAAAACATGCAAGTGTACGTTATTGACTTGAGAGTAGTTGACTTAATTAACTTCTTCTTTAATGTGATAGTTCAGGTGCACATATCAAGACACAGTGGGTAGTAAAGACATCCAGGGCTACACTGTGCAGGTACACACAGCAGCACCTGCTTTTGTCCCGCACTTTGCTGTCTTTGTAAGTTTGAAATCTGAAATGTAACCATGCACCTGTCTTTAGACCTGCTGCTGCCTTGGGTGGAGCCATGTCTGCCATGTTTCCTGTCTCATGTAGAAGGCTGGTCATTTCAAATTCAACAAAAATAAGACACATTTATACTAAAGTGAATTTGACATATAATCATGTGAAACTGTCTAAATCATTATGCAATCATCATTAGCGCAGGATGTTAAGATATCAAGTGCCTCTCCAAACTGAGCAGTGAGGCCAAGCAAGGTAACCTAGATGCGTTTCTGCTCAGCCACATTTCTCACTGCACCTCTCCTCTTTCTGTGTCCCTCTAATGTGTTTCCAGCAGTTGGGAAAGTTCCTTTCCAAGGTAGCCATGTTACTGTGCTGCTGCCTCAGGCACCCTTTACCTGTTTATAGCATAAAGGCCAATGTCATGTAACATCAGGACCTACTGGCACCCTGCCCTGTAAAAAGCCAGAAGTACCACTCCTTTGATAGCCAACTAATCCATCCTTGGTTGTCATAGAGCTCCAGTAGCTACCTCTCGCAACAGCTGGAGAGTCAGTCAGCCAGTCAGCTCGCCCAGCGGCTGATCAGTTTGTGTGAAAGCCAACCAGCAGTTTAGGCCCACAAGCAGCCAACTAGCCAGTCGGCTCCAGCAGCATCCTGCCATCCCATGCAGAATGCTACCAGCCAGCCAGTTCCCCCTGCAGCAACAGCTGTTGACCCCAAACCAGGCCTGCTGCTGGGGCCACTGTCAGCAGTTGCCACATGGCCAGAAATTGAGAAAATGAGGGTCCCAAGTTAACAGCATGTGCTGGTTTCCACTTTTGAAAATGGAGAGGTTCATCCACACCCCACACCCCATAACCCATACCTCCACTCAGACAGCAAGTCATAAGGATAAACTCTCTCAGGCTTTGCCCTTTCAAGAAATGCATTCAAATTAAAAGTGCCTCACCTCAGTTCTCATTGTTAGGTCTGTGCTCTACAAAAAATGTTTCTTTATTTTTTTAAATTTATTTACGCTTTTTTCTTTCCTCATTGAGAAGTCCCTCATTTGATCCTTTTTTTATTCTATACAAATGATATCTGCAGTCAGGATGATTTGTTATCCACTCGCTGTCACTATCCACTCATTGTTTCTATAGTTGACATTTTTTCATCTTTGAACATATTACTTAGGCAGATTAAGGCTTACAAAGACTCCAGTTGTTTGTAGAGGTATCATATCATGTCACTGTGGGTTTAAGATAGACAGCCATCCCTTTCTAAAAAATGTCATTTTAACAAATGTACTTAAATGCTGCCTGCTTAATTTATTTGCATTTTTCTCCTCAACTTGAAGTATTTTAAGTGTTTTGGTGTTTGACATTTCATGCATATTGGGATGCTAAAAGTATTTGCTACTCCAATATTTATACTGACAGAGAGCACTTGTCAACAAAGCTGTTTGTTCTGCTTCACAGTGCAGGTGTTTAAGTGGAACTTAGTGTTCACACTTAAAAGATGATTCAGGTAAGCTGGTGCAGGTGATTCTGAAGTTCTTAGCCTCTGAGTTGGATGTTTGTTGGATGATTGAAACAACAAGCATGTTTCTGTACTTGGAGAAATCAGTGTATGTCTGAAATAAGCAGATCTGAACACACGTCTGTCTGTTCCTACACTCTCTGTGGGCAGCTCAATTGATTCACATTAGTCAAATAAATGACAACACTCACTGACTGGAGTCAGATGGGTGAGGCAAGAGATATTGTGATTGACCAGTGATTCCAGTCCTATGCGTTGTGCGCCCTGTTGGACAGGCACAGGCCAGGAGTGTAAGCCAGAGAGGAGGACTTGAGTTTGACCTGTACACACAGTGACCTGAGACCTGAGATTGTCAGTGTTGGTAGCGTGCATCACAATTAAAGAATGTGTGTGATAGTAAAACTACTCGACTGTATTTGTTTTTTAATAAAAATGCCCAAACTACTCTAAAATAATCAGTATTCAAATGAGCATTAGTTTTACATAATCCTATCTATATCGTGAGAGCCCTTGGAAAAATGGAAACAAAGTAATTTTCAAGACATCAATATGTCAGTGAAAGTCATGCCGATGAAGAAAACGCCTTGCGTGGTGTTGTCGTCTTTAACTGAAATTCCAAAGTACTCCATTCATTGCCGTGAAAGGCAGCATTTCCAATCAATTGCTCTTTAAGGCTCATTTGAAATGGCTGCAGGACTTGTGCAGTAATCTTGGTCTGTGACTTTGTACTAATTATCCATGGACTAAGGACAAAGTGAGAGATTGTGTGTGTGTGTGTGTGTGTGTGTAATGGCTATGTGCAGAGGTGTTGATAGTGAAAGTTGCATTTACTGTACATTTGCAGACTTCTGTTCGATCTTGTAATAATTAGTCCCTAAGTTTAGAAGGTTAGGATAGAGTCAGACAGATCTGTCCTCAGGTAATAATAGAAGCTATTGATACTCAATAACCAATTTGTGAGGCCTCTTGAACTTTTTTTTAAATTATGAAATCAAGTGCACTGTCACTGTTTTATGGGTATTGATCAACATTGTAGATGCTTCATTGACTTAAATATGCTGAGGTTGATCTGGTCTCTTTTCTGAGAACAAACACAGTGAGGCACACCATTACTTCATTGGCATCTGTTGCCTCTGTGACAAAGGCTGTGAAAGTAAGTTGTGTATTTTCTTTTTTTGTAGGTGAGCCACTGACTGGTAGGACTGCTGCTGGTATTCCTAGAGGGTACTGGAGCTTCTCCTGGGTTGCAGAGGATGACCTGAGCTTTTTCAGCAACTCCATGCCAATGTCAGGTGAGTTGGACATTGTCAGCCCTCTTTAGACAGACGGACAGGCCCCAGCACCTGTGTCCCACAGAGATTCTGTGCCTCCAATTGGCTGTGACACCTGGCATCAGCTCTCCATCAGCACACATAAATGTCTCTGTCTCGCTTGCCCTCTACCATCAGCTATGGGATCATCACACAACAAGGTTTTTGTAGATCTACCTGTTCATGACCCGCTCAAGGTCTCAGAAAAATAAAACTTGGAGTAGGGCATATAGAATCCATCTGTAGTAGTGTGTGGGGTAAATTACAAAAACAAAACCTGCCTACCTGACAAATTCAGATGAGTGCAGGCAATGACATATTGTGTCAAGGCCATGGAGAGCAGCAGCTCAGGAGGTAGAATAGATCCTCTACTAAATCTCTGGCTTCTCCAGTTCACACGTCCAAGTGGATCCTGGACCAGAAATTGCCCCATGTCTCATTCCACTGTTAGGTACAATGTGCAAGATGTGTACTTTTGATACATAGAAGTGCTGTGTAAATGTGACAATTAGTGTAAAGCACTTTGGTCGTCAAAAAAAAGACAGTTTCATCTAGATACATTTTGACTTTATGACAAGACTTGGATTAAAGTTACAAAAAAGAAGATAATATTGTTTTTGAAACATTACAAAAAAAGAAGGAGACACAATTGTAATGGTAAGAACAAAGTTGCAACAGAGTCAAGAAGATGCCTTTGAAGAGAACTAGATTTTGATTAATTTAATTATAATGAATGAACATCATATAATTTTACTAAGATTGTTTTAAATACTATCATTCTAAATCATGGCCAAAATAATTGATAGCAATGACACATAATTAAATTTCTTCTTTTTTTCCCTCATTTAATCTTTTCAAATAATCCAAGCATTAAGAACCAATTTTCAAGTTTTAGCTGTATTTTGAAAATAAGCACTAATTCAATGAATCGTCTGAAGTTATGATAAGCGCGAAAGTAGATATTGCATATTTAATCAACTTCAAATAACAAACATACATTGGGGAAGGAAATGCATCTCCCACAAAACCTACTGTATGACTACACCGTGCAAGTGAACAGAGTTCCCCTTTCAGCCTACAACAGTATGGGTTCACTGTTATTTAAGTAGGCATATGGATCCTCTCCTCGTTAATAAAATCCTTGACAGCATCAGAGAATTATTCATCTGATGTGTTAACAGAATTCAACAGTGTAAAAGCCACATTTATGCTAAGAACAGATGTATGCAGGAGGCTTCTGGATAGTCATTCACTGTTCACTAATCTGAACTTGTCAGCTACATAGTCAAAGGTGTGAAGGGAAATTCCTATTGCTCATCTTTAAAAAACACTGAAGAAATTGGGCTGCATAGTACAGCATTACCAATATACATTCAGTGTAGTGTTGTGTAGTATGTATTTGTCTGTCTGTGTGTGTGTACTGGAGCTGAAGGACATTTGAGGTGTATTTCTTAACATAGACCTACAGTATTGAATAGACTTCGACTACTCCGTGACTAAAAGCTAGAAGTAAGAAGTAAAAACTGACATCAGAAGAAAACAAGTTTGAGTTGTAATAAAATATATTTTACCTGAATTCAATTATACATCCTTGGGTATGAACATCTGTGTAAGCCCAGGGAAACCTGTGCATCCATGTCACATCAGACCCTCAGAGCCTTTTGGCATGATTTTTTTTCCCCCATTCATTTACTTATTTATTTTTGCCCCATCCCAGCCTCCTGGTGGGTGGGAGGTCATCCCATAAGTGATTCAGAGTCCCACCAGCACCAAACTGTCACCCAACTGTTTATCAAACACATTCTTGGCTAACCCTGGGACATTACTGCAGCTGCCTGTGACTGTGACAGCCTGCAGAGGACCTAACTGTAATTGGTGTCAGTTAGTCAACAGATTACCACACCGTTTTCCAATGAATCAGTCAGTCATGCACGCAGCCAGCTACATTTTTCCATTAGTTTATTCTTCATATTGAATAATTAGTGGAGAATGATGTGGCAGGACAAGAAAGGATCACACCTGGATTGTAAAAGCCAGATGAATAAGAATGACTTCAGCACAGTTCAGTCAAACAAAAATCCTGATAATGTTCTAGACTTGCCACCATGTTGTTTCAACATACAACAACTAATGTAATAGGTTTTACTTGAGATATACTTGATATTCTCTTTTCTATTCTCTTCTTATCTGATGGTAAATGATTGTGTGTAGATCTGTGACTTGTAGGAAGATGGTGTTGCATTGTCACAAAGGACATATTCAAGGAATACTTCAGAGGATGCTAAGAAAAAGGTTTGAGATAGGACAGGCACAAGAAGGCATGGTGAACATGGCTTTAGGCTGCAGTCATAGATCTCAACTGTCCCTACAGCATCTGCTGTCTGCTGGCATTTATTACCTGCTATAAAATCCAAAAGGGATTGACTGGACACTTGCCACCAACTGCCCCCATACTCTTTCCTTCTGCCCCCCTGCTTCCTTCAGCAGCTTATAGCTTCAGGAACTACAGAGTATGCAGACTGTACGATTTGCAATTCAGTTCTGGTGAGCTGACTCCATTACCACTGTGTGTCAGCAATGCCACAGCCTTCTGACCCAGACCATCCTCCGCGTCCCATCTACAGTGTCGTCTTCCTTGGGGAATATCCCTGGGGCAGCTTGTTGCCATATTCTGTTCAGTAAAACCATTCCCATATGCCACCTTCACGTCATCTCATCAGGGACCTTTTCTCCTCATCGAGATGGATTGTCCTGGTTCAGCTGTGGCTGCCAGCTGTAACACAGGCACTCAGATGGATGCTAGCCACTTGAGGAGTTGCCGTGCTCTACAATAGAACATCTGCCTCACTCAGCTGCTAGTGCTGTTCTTGTGTAATGAGACAAAGCAGCGGAATAAAACATTTGCAAAGGCAGGGGGTATAAAAGATGGTGTTGGTACAGGTGCTTAAATATGGCAACCTCCTAGAGTTACATCATTCAGACCTACCAGTTTGCAATATTGTTCCATTTGCACAGCTTTTTTTCTCATGTTCTTAGGACAGCTCAAATCAAGATCCCATCAGCATTTGTGCACGACTGGTTTAAATAAATATCCAAAACAGACGATACAAATAGACAACATGAGAACGGGTTGCCAGAAGTTCCAGACAAAGACAAAAAGAACATCACTAATCTAGGGCTGACCCAAAAAAATCGAAGCTTTGTTCGTTGCCACGGTAATTGATCATGAAGTCCGTGATCGATTGTTTTTTTGTTTTTCCTTTTTGACACGGTTCTCTTCGGCAATTGTTACATTAAAATGAGTAGGCTACTTGGCACCTGCCTGATTTTGGAGATATGCAGTGTTTGTTTGCCATTACTTTCATTATTTCCGGTACGACCCCCCCCCCCCCGGCCGCCAATGCTTCGATTTTGATCGAATTTATGTCCGCGAAGCTTCGATTATCAAAATATGATAATCGGGTCAGCCCTACACTAATCCTTCTTATTGCGACTGTTCTATGTACAAGATTCATGTTTCTCTTCATTCTACTGCCTGTGTTTCTCTCCATGTCAAATAATTTCTTAAATCAAATACCTCTTATTCCTATAGTCTTTTACAGTATAAGTCTCTTTTAAGTTGTTTTTAACATCTTGCAATATTCATATTGGGTTTCAAAGATATTCCAGGATCCAGTAAAAGTCTGAAGTTTAACATCACATTTAAAACCCAGATACCATTAGATAAGAGTAAATCCTTAACCCCAATTCTGAGTTTATCACCTACATTTTTCAAACAGTAAGGTGTAAGTAATCACACACTGGAATTTCCTCTCAGAAATGAACAGGAGATTATGTCTGGCAACTACTGGGAATCTAAAATAATGACATTTTTGGAAAAAGCACAGGAGTGTAGGACGAGCACAATCTCCTGTGTTTGAGTCATATGAGTAGCAGCTGATCATTGTCTATGCCACATGGCAAACCAAAACGTATTTTGGATGGACATTAAATGACTGAGTACTCTGACAGATTTACTATTGCTGCTTACAGTGACTCACAGTTGTTATTGACTGGAATGGTGGGAAACTACTAAACTGTTTTAATGATTTTGAACATACTGTTGAGGCAAAAGACACTTTTTGTGGTCTGGGCTCGTCAGTAGATTCTTCAATATCTTCAAGGCTTTAGAGAGTCTGTTGTGAAGATTTTCTCTTGACCCCCCTGCCTGTGTGCCGTCTTTGTAGTTTGAAGGGTGGATGCTAAGGATAAGGTGAAGGAGTGAGTTCACAAGGAATAGGAATGTGGACATTTGACTTTTATACCTTCTGATCTAGAATCAGAAACTGGCATCTGCAGTTGAGCCAAAAATGTCGATGAGCCAGCCACTAAATCCCACACTAACAGATACAGTCCTGTATCTCTCTGCTTTTTGCTGTCAATAAACAAATCACATTTGTTCACGTTCAAACCCATCCTTTATCAGAAAGCCAGGAAACAAATTTAATTGGTTTTCAGATTGGGGAAAACAACTGATTAATATCAACTCATATTGGGTAAAGAAAAACAAGCAATGAAATAAGCAATTCCTTACTAAGTTGTGTTCCCACCATTTAATCAGATATCTGTGTTGTATGTTTTAGATTTATTTTCCCCTTTCATACCTGCCGTTTGTCAAGAATTACTTATTCACTCATCTGTATGTATTTGACAGAACAGCTCCAGGTCCCTTAAGATGAACTGATTTTTACTCGGAATGCCTAGTCCATAAAAAGTTACATGGATACATAAATAAGTGTAGCCAGACACAATCGCACTGTAATCAGGAAATAAACATATTCATCATCTGAATTTAAGGGTTTCAAGGGGTAATTTGTCAACAAAGTATTTATTCTTGGGTCATAAAAAGACATACATTCTTAGATGTAATTTACTTGATGTCAGAAGCACTCCTGTGCAAATCAGTTAGCTCATTTTTTAAAACATGTAATCACATTGATGTGCACTACTGGGAATTGACTAGTTCAATTATATATGAAATTAAGATGACCACAGTTTGCTAGAATCTCAATGGCCTTCGGTTTGTAACACGACACTTCACCCAATCCCTGCTCTATTTGTTGAATGAGACCAGGGTCATTGTGCTGTTATGCTCATTAACCAATCTCACATTCTCGTTAACACAGAACCACTGACATTTCTCTTCCATGTATGGACAGCACCATTTACAGGCTTTGTTTATTATTTTTATTATCTTTATATTAAATGACCAACTTATGGTACAAACCCAGCACCATATACAAATAGTGCACTTCATACTGTCCTCTGCTGTAATTACAAGTGGGCAACTGAAATCACAAGCACATATGAATGAACCATCAAACTGTGTGTAGCACTGTTGACCAGCACCCACCTGTCTTCAGAAACAATATTGATACTGATCTTCCATGTACTGTAAGTAAACCTGACTGTTTTTTGCACTGTGGTCTTAATGGTGGTCACTCTTGGTCAGTTCTGTTTCTAAATGAACTCTGTGTCTTCATAGGAAATCACATCCTGAGCTCTACTGAGCTTCACAGATGATTTATAGTCTGTAAATTAAACCCCAAGATACTTTATGGTTTAATGCAGTCATATTCTGAGTATCACTGCAACCAATGAGCATCATCCCTGGGGTATTAGTATTCAGAGATTGTCTTTAATTACCATCAAACCCTGTTGTGCTATGGACCCTCTGAACTACCGTAGGAAAATGAGAATTTGAGTAATAGGTTCAGTAAAAACAACGATAATGTGATTTTAATCAAGATTGGTCTCCAGAAGCGTTTATAGTGTATTTGGTTACAGGACTGATGGAATCACATTCAGATGAGATGACATAAAATTAATGTAGTGTAGATTGGAGACAGAAGAAATGATACCAAGAAACAGTATCTAGGTGACTGCACATGTAAACTCTTCATTGATTGTCTACGTAATTCAATTCACTCATAATGAATAAGTAAATATATCGGTGTACGTAATGTTGACATGAAACAACAAACTTCATTATGTTTTTTCTTATACTAGGATGATAAGAATTTACTACAATTCATACAGTCATTATGGGTTTTCTAAGAATACAGTATATACTACTCAAAAAATTAGAAATATTGGGCTTTTGGATGAAATTTCAGAATGCACCCAAAATGCAACATGACCTTTATAGGTGAACTTAATTTGACCTTCTCTAAACTTTTGAATGCACATGTCAAACTGTTCAATGTTCAGTACTTATAACAAAACAAGGTGATGAACCACAAACATCACAACAAGTTCCTGATCCATGAATCCACCACTACATGTTCTGCTTCAATAACAGTTTGTATTGAAACAGTCCTCTTCATCATGCTGTGCACATTCTGACATCATGAGACCAAGACTACACCTAACAATCCAGTAACAGTATACCTGCACATGTGGAGGCTTCAGACGATGGGATGTTTTCAGAGGGAAGTGTCCACTGAGCCCAGAGTGTCACAGTGTCATCAGCAGGTTGAACAGAGAGACTGGAAGAGTGACAGAAAGACAGAGAAGTGGACGTCCTTTGGTCACATGACAACTTACTGAGACATGGACATTTTTTGTTGTGGTATACCCACCACTTTTAGTAGCTTTTGTTTTAGTCAATCGTTGGATATGAAGCATTCCATACTTCTACCTAAATGCCCTAATTTCATGATATATCAGTATAGTATGAACTTCCATAAACTTTCCATAAAATCCACCCGGAAGTTGACTAACTTTATGCTAGTAGTGTACAGTATTTATTTCAATGACTACTGTGTGACAAATATTATCAGTTGCCAGGAAATTGTTGGTGTTGATGTCAGGTATACAAGGTGCACAGTTGTCACACCATCTGTGGTCATGTATAGGCAACAAAAGAATTTTCTTTTTTATTTGTTTGTTTTTAGAAGGACAGCACATATAAATGTAAATTGCACCAGATTTAGCTAATAGCTAGTTTGTCTCTGTTGTCCCTCAGCAAGTACATAAAGCATGCTGTATACAGTAATGGCAAGTGCACTGTCTTAAAAAAAATGTTGGAATTGTGTGGACATTACACTTCATAAGACCACATACTTTGTCTGGGAAAAGATTAGCATTCTGGTTGTAAATAACACTGTTGTAAATACTTTTTGTTTTGTTTTGATTCTTTCACTAAACCTGATTACAGTCTCATCCATAACTTTACCAAAACCATAAAAAGTGTAATAGTGCTGGCAATGTTCTGCAAGATTAGATTTTGGGGGTAAAAAATGTGCCGTTGTGAACATTTTACTGGCATGTTAATTAAGTATCCCTGTATTTTACTTGCCAAACATGCAAGTAATCAAACTTCTGTATGGTTATTATGTTGATAGAAAACTGGTCTCAATTCCAGTTGGTACAAACTATATTTGCTGCTGCAATTTTAGGAAGATAGGCTGAAATTGCGACGAATAAGTTTAGGAGGAATTCTAGTGTCAGACACTGTTTTCATATTTTTCCCATGAAAAATAAATTGATGAACTGTTTTTTTTTTTTTAATGTTCCGTAATGCCACTAATACAAACAAAATCGAACACACAAATCCTTTTGAGAGATTACAGCTCCATAGTGAGAACCTGATTCATTTCAAACTGTGTTTCCAGTAATTAATCTGTGCTTTGGGACAAATCCAGTGATAACACAAACTTTTATTACCTTCTTTACTTAACTGGTGAACAGTACTCTCACAAAACATTAGGGGGCAACCAAGGGTGGCAGTTGGCAGACGAAAGAAAATTCAAACTGAGGAAATTTCTTTGACGGGACCTCGTTTCACTGAAAAGCTCCTCTGGTTTCTTTGATTTGAATGGTGTAATCAAAAGGTAAATGTATCCATGCTCAGTAATGCCCCAAAAGAATATGATTACACATTCAGAGGATATTATGGCTTTGAAAACAATCAAAGATGTGAATGAGTAGGCCATAAAAGCCATGTCCATGTCATTTGGCAAGTCATTATCATCTTGGTCTACGTAGAAGGTGGGAGAAATTGGATGACAGATCCAGATCTTGCTCACCACAGTGAATTATATCTCTCATCCACATTTGGCAGCCCAGAGAAATGCTTAACTTGTCAGTGTGCAGAGTGTCCTCCTGCATGTGTGAATGCTGATATCCAGGAGTGGAAAAATGTTAGTAGACGGCTCTGAAGCATGTCTCTTCTATATGTGAAGTATGTAAATCCATGTAATTAATTTCTTTTAATTTTGTTTCCTGAAACACACCAATATGCAGGCATAAAAATGCACGCCTTACACATTAAATCTTAAGCCTGGTTTCATTCTAAATTGTCAGACAGTTCAGTAATACTTGCAGACATGTTGCAGATGACTGTGTATCAGAGGAGGTCAAAATGGATATTGTTACAAAACACCTTTTAGATAACCAACTTTATGTTTTTATTTTGATGGGGAATTTCAGTCTGGAGCCCTTGTCAGAGAAACAAGTTGAGCAACTGTTAGTACAGTAGCTGGTAAAGTTTGATAATGATTATTGTTCTGCATTTCAGTAAAAGGTTGTTAAAAGCTGGCTGAAGTACACTGATCTCAGCTCATTGAACTATAAAGCCTTGTCCAGCTGAATAAACAGTCATTTATTGAAGTTAGGGAAATGAGCTTTCACTAGAACCTTGAGCTTCTCAGTTTCTTCACATCTCATCAGCCATCAAGGTCCCCAATAGCAACGAGCTAGAGGAATCAATGTTTTTTTTGCCAAATGACAAGTCTTAAGCATGGAAACCATTACCCTCATTGGCACTAAGTGGCAGTTGCACCCAACTCCACAAGTGAACAGCCATTTTTAACTAATGCCTGATACAGACTAATACAGCCTTGATGCCACCTCATTAGGTAAAACTCCTAAGCTTTTAGTCTCGATTCACTGCTTCCCTTGTGCAGCCTCAAAGTGTCATAATACTGTATAAGCTAAACGAGAGGTTCCCAACCTTTCTTTTGAGGAACCCATATTCCAACGGATTCGCTCCCAGGGAGCTTGACATTAATTTGTTTAACGCTCACTGTCAGGTATAGGCATAGATCTTTTTACTACTTGTGTGTTTACGTATAATGTATACAGCCAAATCTTCTACACGATGCTGCTCCAAAATGGCTCCTCACATCAAACTATTAAACTCTAACACTGTTACAAATGTATTTGTAGTGAAGCCATGACAACATTTGGACTAATAGCATTTTCCTTCTTTCTTTCTTCTTTACCATTGTACCATTACTTTATTTGTGTATAGTAAAACAAACATATGATGTAAAGCAGCAGCCCTGTGTGACATTTGTACATTATTTCTGTGGCAACACTGTTAACACAGAGGGAGCACTTTATTCTGTGTGTGTGGTATCAAGCACAGGCTGATCCAAAATTGGAAAAAACCAAACAAATCTCACCCCTACTGTGCAATGTTAAACTAGTTTTCTACATGTGGTTCAACATTATGAAAAATATCTGGTGAGTTTTGTAATAATTGGTCATAGTACAGTCAGATTTGTGTCATGCTGCACCCATTTTTATAACTCCTCACAGGCGGCGACAGCCAGAAGCAGAGTAATATTGTCTTTGACCGTGCTTCCCATTCTTGTGCACATGATAACTTAGTAACACCTCAACAGAACTTCTTCAAATTTGGCACAAGCATTCACTAGTCCTGAGGGATGAAGTGAGTAGAGTTTGGTAGACAAACAGTACATCTTTGTGGTGTAACTGTACACTGTAAAGATGATTGTACAGCACTATGGCTGCTCCTCTGTAGAGCCGAGTGGAAGAAGTCATTGGTAGTAAGACTTCTCTGTCCACATAGGGGGAAGACAGATGGGGGCAGTAAAAGAGACAGAGGATGAGTGGGACAAGAGCTGACCCTAAATTTTCTCTGTGTAAATTTGTATTTGTAATTTGTATCCTGGGCCTATCCTGACAGCAGCCACTACACTAACACTGCTATTTAACCCTCCCCACTCTTGCCACTATGAACATGTGTGGTATGCACAGTTAACAGTTACTTCCTCCTTTGTGGGCTAACAAGATGGTTTTCATCCAAAGACGTTGGACCATTCAATCTGAAAATAGAAAACATCAAACTGACATGGTTTGTCCCACCTGAACCATTTATTACCATTTCTATCCAGTCCATTGAAGCTGGGAAGCTGAAGCTATGAATGCAGCCAAATTAGATATTGCAACAGTTTGAAAACTGTGATTTTAAACTAAAGCTAAAACAGCAGCAGTTCATCTGGCAAAACTGTGAACTTTTTTTTTTTTTAAGTATATTTATTTTGGCGTTTTTGCCTTTTTTATTTGATAACACACAGTATAGATAGATAGGAAAGGGGGAGGCAGAGAGAGGGGGAATGATATTTAATTGAGCACCTCCTTTCCCCTGACATTACTTATAATTAAAAGTTTCACTTCTTAATCAGTCCGAATTTTGAAATGCTGGTGCTGTGTTTTCATATATCCAATCACATTTGGCAAATATTTGTGTGACATTTCAACACATATTTTACTCCAGCCCTCAACTTCCTTTGGATTTAGGTTTAGATTTAGATTCTGTCAAGTGTGCTTCAAGTTTCACTTCAGTTGAAGAGTTGCACTGTTGATACTGGCTCATTTTTATTACAGTTTTTGAGTTTGTGTTGGTATTGCAGTCGTCTGCATTTAAATGCCTCTTGTCTCACCAGATCACAGATGCCCTGGCAACAGCAGAACATGTGACCTGCATCAGGAGGGTGTCCCAGAGTTCACATGGAGCATAGTGGCTGCCGGGGACCTGAGGGGGGGAAGGAATGAGAAAAACGAAAAAACTGGAAGTCCGCAGGGTTGGGAGGAAGGTAAGAATGAAGGTATCATGTTCCCCCATTGTAGGGAATTTCATTTTTCAACAAACCGTCTCAATCAACTGCTGCTCATACTTTGATGTTTTGTACTCATGTTGCACTTTATACAGAATGCGTCACTCATCACTTTTTGGATGGCTTCCTTAAGTCATTAGTAGTTTAATCGTGTCGAGCTTTTTAGTGGCGTGCATTATGGAGTCCTGCTCTGTTTCCTTTCAGATACCAATTTAATTATGTCAAGGCAGAAACTTGCTTCTTAATGGGAGCTAAAACAAACTCACTTTGATCATTTCAAACCAACCTCAAAGCTCCATAGCAACACAACAAAGCAGTGTGGCATGTTTGTTGAAGTGCTATTTAAGACATTACTTTTCCTAAAGTTTTCTTAGGTAATGCACTGAATATAGAGTACTACCGAGCCAGTAGTCTGCAACATTTTGTAGGCCCCTGACTGCAAATCTTTCATATTCTTGAGCACCATTCATTTCCATACCTTGGGAGATGAGAAAACAGTTTCAGTCATCTTATCTCCCGAGGTGATGGTGAAATGGAGGGAGACAGAGGGGTCTATTTATTTCCTTAAATGTGTTTTTTTTTTTCCTATCATCAACCACAAGTCTGAGAGCAGATGGGTGGAGTGCTGGATGAAATTGGAAAAGTGAAATATATTGACTGGTAAGAGAAAGGAGTTAGTGCGAGTGGACTGTAAAGATGATTGATGTCTGTCCTGTATTATCTGGTTTAAGTTGCAAATTAAGGCAGGACGGTGTGTGTGTGTGTGTGTGTGTTGGCTCAGCTCAGTGGTTCAAACATCAGTCATGAAGTTAACTTAAAAAATATTTAGGAAACCGTAGCAACAATATAACCCAACACATGATCAATTTCATCATCATTATCAACCAGAATTACTTTTCAGATATTCTAAGCATGTTTTGTAGTAAAATGTAGGAAATCTAGAGGTAATCCAAAAATCTACCTTGGATTACAGTATGTTGAATAAAGTATGACTATTACCTCTCAATCAAGATTTCTCCTCGGCAGTATAAAATCATGAAAGTAGGCTTCTCTTCCCACCTAAAATGATTATTGAGTAAACCCAGAGGATGCAAAATCCCCAAGGCTAGAGAGATTTGATTAAAGATGTTAATGGTAATACGTATGCTCACACATTAGAACAATTACGTATATCAACATATGTAATTAAAGGGGACCTCATTTTTTTTCAGGGGTCTTTTCCAACACCAACAGTCATGTGTATACTGTATGCATGTGAAAAAATGTGATTATGACTGAAGGTAGGTGATGCAGAGTACAAAGGAAATATATGTGCATAATCATGTTCGTGCCCTCAGTTAGCCACAATAAAGCTGGCGTGTTTTGAATTTAGCTGGGTGAGCTGCTGTCTCCACACATTTCACTGGCGCATGCAATTTAAAAGGGATGGAAATAAGGAATGAATACTTAATGGCTGTGATGTAGAATTGCTAGAGCTGTTTTCTACAGTATCAAACTCATCCGCTGTAAGATGTTCCACTTTGAAGTTTGTAAACGGACAGTGTTTCTTTTATGCAGAGATGCTGGTAGTTAGCTTTGAGTTGTGCAGACACAAGCTGATGAATCACTGAGGTTACCTAGATCAAGCACAGTGTCTGCTGCCCATTAATTAAAAATTGATGCCCTTCATACTGTATAGAATAAAATATGGCAATACTGCTGCTGGAATGTAGATTCATTCCCACTGTTTGCAATTATGCAATAATGAATTTTGCATTTTGCCTCTCACTGATGGTCCCATTAGGGCGAGGAGTTAGTGACTTTGGTGTGTTTCTTTTGTTTTCTTTTTCAGACATTCAAAATGTTTAGTGGGAAGTGCTGCTTCAAACATACATCGCGAGTCTTTATGATGTGGTGGAGATGTTTGTCATGTTAGGGTCAGGGTCAAGTAAGTAATGTGAACAGCATGATGCAGTGGTTGCCTTGGCAAGGAGGTAGACACAATGCTTAATGATTAAATCCCGAAAACTATAGCAATCACAGTTTGATGCATGAACTCTTTGCGTCAGAGGGTACACTAAAGTGTTTTTTTCACACCGGTTGAGTAACAGGTGACAATTTAAAGCAATAAATGTTGAAAGCTAGAACTCAATATTTGTACATCCGCTCAATCAGACCATGTAAAAAACCTCAGCACAAAATGCTTTTTCTGTGACACTAATTGATTAGATTGAAGATGACCCACCTCTGTCGAATACAATTGAGGGAGATTTTGAATCAGGCCGCTGTGGAAGAGGTGAAACAAAGACAGAAAATGATGTGAATGTATTTAGCCTCTCCTGTACCCTTTCTGTGCAGAGCCGGTCATGTCTGCCCCCAGTGTCTCCCGCCAAAGAAATGTGTGTGTGTGAATATGATTATGTATTGATTTCTCGCTCTCACACACAGAATAGAAAAACGTGAGTTGGAGTCTGGAGCTGACAGGCAGCAGGAGATATCCAGTACAACGCTGTTTGGTGGAGCTGTTGATTTGTTTGTTTGTAATAGAGTGGACTTGAGGCTGTCTGTCATCTGTCATCTCAGGGTCATTTGGATTTCCCTCGCTGGACTCACTATTACAGGATATAGATGTAAACAATCGACTGAATTTGCAGTATATTGCGGGATTACAATACAGACAATCAAATCAACATGGACAACACTTGAGGGGTGTACTTCGAAGCGAGTTTAGTGGGTTATATTTTATAAAAAGCCAGGCTTTCCTGTACTCTCTCTTTCAACCCAGCTAGATCGCCATGGAAACTTATGGTAACAGATGTTTAGCTCATATATTCAGAGTTGAATCCTAAAATCGGCTATAAAAGCGCCGCTGTTTCACAATTTAACTCATTTACAGCGTGACTTTTACTTTGAAATCCAAGTGGAGCTGGCAGAACCAGTACGGAGGGAGAGATCGCGCTGATCCGCTGCTGTTTACCAACTGTTGAGCCGAGCGTCAGGAGCTCATTTATATATAGGCTATTATATTACTTGGATATAAGCTGCAGCATGGACGTCGGAACTATTTACTGAGAGAGGGAGGGGGGGGTTTGTTGTGAGGGTCGACTGTCACCTGGAGCAAACTGACAACTATATGATCAGAAACTCGTTCAACTCTGGACTGTCTGTGAAGACTGACGGGAAGCTGGCCTCATCCTCTGCTTCAGAGAGCCTTGCACTATCGGACCTGGGTCTCTGCTCCGTGTCCAGAGCCTGGTCGGGTCGGGACACGCTGTTCACGCTGTGAACCTGCTCGCTAATGTGTAAAAGAAATAAACGGAGGGATTTAGAAATAAAACCCTCCCTCAACTACTGTAACTTAAATGTGGCCATGAATAAACTTGTTTCGCCTACAGCAGTATTGCCCAAATGCAAATATTGAATACATCTCTATTTTCACAGTTAAAAATGTCTTTGTCACCTAAACTACCCCCCGCCCCCTCCAAAAAAGAGAAAAGAAAAGAGAAACACTGTAGCATATTTTCATACGCACACCCAGCCTGAATTGCGATCAGTAAAATATATAAAAGTAGGCTATAAAACACAATTTAAACATGAAAGTTGTTCCTCTAGTTTATTTTGTTTAAATGGATAAAGCTTCATAATTAAAAGTATAGCGCAATGTCCAGCTGTCAGAAATTAAAAGCAGCCTCTTATTTGCATTAACAATGTTGCTTCGGGCTGTGATAGCGTTTTTTTTTTTTTTTTTTAATTCGCTCCTACTCTCTCCAAACAAGCTGCTCACCTTGGCTGAAATCAGCGGGGACACGGGGATTTATTTAATTATTTTTAACCAGACTCTAGAGTAGATGGAGGTGGGTGCAGGTCGTACAGAGCTCCACACACACTGGGACAGAAGATGAGGTCGATGCTCAACTGCTATAAAAACTCACACGTTTTCTTCCAGTGATTGTAGCTTCCTCTTTATAATGCTCGTCATTTTTTGCAATCGACAACGGGAAAAAAAACCCGGATTTGCCAACAAGAAACAGCTGAGAACGGACTCAAATAATCAAGCTACCGCTAATGTACTATACGACTTCCGGTCGTCGCCGGAAGTTCCAACACAATCTCACAGCGTTCCATTGACTCCATGGTTGCCCCGGAGAATAAGGTGAATAGTACACAGCGCAAACTAAGCTCAAGTTATAACTAGGCTCTCTTGTCTGACAAAATCTGACAGGAGTCATATGTGTGAATTAAAATTGGTATATATATCGATAATTATCTTTACCTTTGTTTGTAATATTAATCTTGCATTATTATCTGAAATAAATAGTGATTTCAGTGTTTGACCAGGTATACACACATACAAGAAGAGATGAAGAAAAGTAGCAACTGTGTGCAGCTGGCTGACACCAGGTGTGATTTTGGAGATCTTGACTTATGCAGTGACTGACAGACAGTTTATAAGTTACTATGCAGGCAACAATGAAGTAGCACAATTTATTGGCATTGTCACTATAGGTCTTTGAGAATATACAGTAGACTAAGCAGCAACATGTAGCAAAGTGAAGGCAGCAGCTCCTGACAACTTGAACACAGCTGGCCAGAAACTTTAAAGTGCCTTTTTCAGTGGCTCAGCGAGGCCTTCTGGGAATACCAGACTGAGCCCTTTCATAAGGAGGAGAGGCCTGCTATGACCCTGTTCTTGCGCAGTCCACAAGACAGAAATTGGCAAAGTACACTAAAGGTGATCCTTATTTATTAGAGGCTCCTCACAGAGTTTCTCAAAAGTTAGGTTTAAAATGAGCCAGAACAAACCTTGAGACTGCATAGTTTCTCTCACCTCTAGTGAGATTGCATCGGGATGGATCAATTGATGACTTGCCACCCAGACAGTAAAGCCATCTGATGCCTTTTTCTGCACTCAGAACCCCTCTTATCTGAGCAAATAATTATGAACCATTACTTTGGTTTAGAGGCAATTTGTTCTACTTATCTGTTTTGGAGCTGAAACATAATAGCTTTGGCATTTGAAGCAAGACTGTGCTTTGGGTTGTGAGTCCTCCATCTGCAACCTGACCTGGCCAAACTGGGACAAAAAAAATGGCTATGTCAATGGCAACACACTTAAACCTCTGACCTATGTGAGCCAAAAAGGCTTACAGAAACAGAAGCTGGAGGAGAGCTTACCTAACCCACTGTTTAAACCAATGGAGAAAAAATGTGTGTTAGACACTCAGTTTAACATCAACCCAACATCAGACATTCAACTCGTGAACTTTTGTTCATAACAAATGTTCCTTTCATCTGTATGTTTCAGACGACCCTGTCTCGATTCTGCAAGTAAAAGACATTTTGGCCACTTTAACAGGGTGTTGGAAAAACTGCATGACAAAGATTCTGACTTCTAAAACGATGACAGAACTTACATTCAGTCCATGTTGGAGGTCAACCGATTGCTTGATGGACTCATTAATCAACACTGATAAGACTTTATATATATAAATAGTATATATATATATATACATAGTATATATCAGGATTGCAGAAGTTTGGCTGCACAGCCTGTGTCCTGTCTATTGGAGGAACGCTTATTCTTTCAATGTGAACCTAAATTATTGTGTTGTGCTGTTTTAGTGTTGTACTGTTTTAATCAGGTCCATTTGCTGTCGAGAAAAGAAGATTTCTGCTGATCAGTTATTAAAAATTACATACAAAACAACATACATTCCCCAACTCTGCATTCAGTCTGAAGAATCTCTCTGCCCTGCTCAACCTGCAGTAAAGTGAACTTGTATGAGATATTTTAATCTGCCCTGTCCACTGTTACAAGCAGCTAACAGCTGACAAAGCTAAAGCTAAGACAGGCTACCCAGTAAGCTGTCTGTGTCATCTAACCATTTAGCTTAGTTATGTGTCAAATTCTTTTAAAATGCTGCTGACTGAAACGGCAGGTCCTCCGCCCTCCAGCAGCAGGGAGGATGCAGAGAGAGGAGGATCTGTTACTGAACCATTTCCATACTCTGTACTGTAGATTTCACTCAGTATTTTGATATCAGGAATATGATTTATGTATTGACGTGTAGAGACATGTGGAAATGCAGTAAAGATCACCCATGCACTTTGTATAATTAAGCCAAATATATGAACATTTGAAAAAAAAAACTGATAACAGACCCACAGAGGCCTGCAGCTGCTTCATGCCTCTCACTGTATGTATTAACAAACACATTCTACCTCCTTGCAGTAAAGCATTTCCACCTTTACCTAAATTAGAATTTAAAAAAAAACTATGCCTTGTATATATGTAAGAGACATAGTGCATCACATATGCAGCAAGCAAGACAATTAGATAAGCAGTTGTTCTTTTTTATACTTTTAAATAGCCCCTTAAGAAGCAAATGTCTGTTGAAGTTATACAGTATGGGATCATCAGCTGCCAAAACAGAAAATACCTCTGACTCGTGGATTTTATTTTTTTATACGCAGACTCAGGTGATCAATCACGTCAAATAAAATATATTTATGACAAAAATTTTATGTTTTAGGGTATTGGCCAATTAATTGTCGAACAGCTTTTGTGTGCTCCAAACCGTTATTTTTCTGTTGGCCGTTAAAAGTCAGCTGATGGCCGACCTCTAGTCCATAGAGATTACAATACAACAATGTCTGCTGATACAAGGCTCACAGAGATTGGATTTTACTTTTTGTCCTCCGCCCCAAGCCATTTGACAATACAACAGCATGTGGCTTCTTAGCCATGTCTGTTAGTTGAAACTATGTAACATGTTTATGTAACACTCTCACTCCTCCCAGAAGATCTTTTTCTGACAGTTTTGAGCTTATTATCTGTGGCAGTGCTAACTGTTGACTGACAGATTTTCTCCCTGGCTTATTCCTGCAGTGAAGATGATGGTAATAGCTCTGAAGTTGGTTTCACCCACCATGAATTAAACGTCCTCTGCGTTAGCAAAATGAGGCACAGCTATTAAAATCTCTTGTAGGTTAAATCACAAGTACAGAATAACTACAGTCTTTAAGGCCACTTATCCATGCAACACTAAGGCAGTAAATAACCATAATAATAACTATCCAACACTCTTTAAGCATACTTACATGTGTGCTCTCATTGAAAAAGAATATATGAAGTTATTAACATATAATTGTCTAATCCTTCTAAACTAATTTAGTTTTTTCCTTTTATTATTCTAAGGCATATACAAACCTCTTGGCACTGCACCTAAGTCTTTTCATAGGGACAGCCCTGACAGCAGGGAGTCGGTGGGACATTACAAGAAGATTAGGGGGATAATGGACTATAACATACAACACATTTTAGTAGATTGGTGCCAAGAACCCTTTCTTGCACCTTATGCAGATTCAGAGTTAATAAAAGAAGTGCACTTCACTCGGAAAAGCTTCCTCTTTGGAGAATGCTTTAAGGGAAATTGTGGTGGTTTCTACAGATTTTCTAAAAGAGTGGCAATTAGCATGGTAACAAGAGACCATCTCAGCCAGTGCTGAATGCTAAAGGCCATGTAACCCGATGTGTTGATTAGTTAAAGAGCATGCTACATTAAAAAAGACACTCTACAGATGTTTGTGTCTGATTTACTTCTGAGCAACAGGGTAATTTTTCAGGTGTGCTCAGCTACATTCGTTCCACATCTAGTTCAGACCCATGGCAGGTTCTGCATCAGATGTTTCCAGGACTCCCTCTAGTCCTTTCTTTCAACTCTCATTTCTCAGAATCGCCTAATCTCTCGAAAATTCACTGCTAATGAGCTGCTATAGATTAGCCAAGGCTGCTTTTCTCTTCTCATCAATGAGTAAACCTTTAGGGCTTTCCTGAGCCAAGAGGTCACTGCATCATGGAGACCCAAGAGATCCAAGAGCACACCCTCTAACCTTGAAGCCTTGGTCCCAATGAGCTTGCTGCATCCACTCCGTCTTTGTTGTCAAGCATGTTGTCAGAGAACCCAATAATTGTTCCTTTGTCAATAATCAGCAAATGGACCACCTTCAACCCTGCCTCTTTAATGAACTGTCCTGCACTATGATGCCAAGGTCAACTGAGTGTATCCACACCTCATTGAGCTAATCACTTTTTACTTGCTGTGTTGTTTCAATAATTTATTACTAACCTGATTTTCTTAAGTTGTAACCTAATTACCATGGCTCTCAATAACATCCCAATTAGCTCATCACCTACTCAAGACACAGACACATGCACAAGTTACATTTTTGTAATGGTAGATTTACTGAGTTATAGGAAAAAATATGTGTTTCTGCTTTGAAACATTCAAAGTGTATGTTAATATATGGTTTAATGTCACAACATTCATCTGTCTCCTTTTCTCCTCCATACTATGATAAGCTCACTTCCACACAGGCTGACACCGTTCGTGGCGAACTCTCTCCCAGGATAATAATTACCTGAGTAAGCCTTAGAGACGCTGTTATTCTCTATTCTCTGACTCTCTTTTGTGTTTAAAGACAAATAACACAGAAAGAAGCAATTAAGACAGAGGATGGGTAAAAACAAATATCAAATGAAATCACCATATCAGTGTTCATTCTGATGTAATTAGGACACAGTCTTTAGACTATTCAATTAGAATTGTTGTGCTGTGATGTTGACATCTCATCCAAATTCTGTCTGGATGTGTTGTTTGTAACTGAGCTGACTAGCTGTGGTAGCAGTGGATGGCTTAGGGGAGAAGAAACAGAGAATATGACTTTGCTGTCCCTAGGCATTTTAAGCAAAATAACTGTGCATGGGGGCAGCTATATCTAACCTGGACAGTCAATAACTGCTGTATTTATCTGCCTTTTTGTTAAAACAGGTTCACCTAATATCTATGGAAAGCCGTTTTAGTCATAATGAAATAAATTAATAAATGCATAAATAAATAAATATAGCCATGAAATGAGTCCCGAATTAAATAAATAGGATGATAAATAGATATAAATGAAATATATATTTTTATTTTAAAAACAACATTTTTATTTTTCCAGGAGACTTTTATTTTCTAACGCCTCATTTATTTATTTCCAGATACTTTTATTTCCTAATGTCACATTTATTTATTTCCGGTTACTTTTATTTCATAACGTCACATTTATTTATTTCTGGGGACTTTTATTTCATAGCATCACATTTATTTATTTCCGGCGACTTTTATTTCATAACGTCACATTTATTTCTCTCCTCTTTTATTTCATGCTGCAATATTCAAATGAGGGGGCGGGGTTATCTGGACCCTTTCAGAGTAAAACATCACATGCGGAAGTGCTGTTGTTGTTAATTGTTGACGGCTACTCAGCAACTTGATCAATAACTTGGGGAGGAGAATAGTGTTTTAAACATATTTCGTTTTTTCTAGTTTCTGTTGTTGTTACACATCTCTCTGCCTTATGTGTTAATAAAATACATCCATGCTTAAGTGTGCTGCGTAGCTAACCAGCTAGCTATGTCTAGCATTATGTCCCTGCCACAGCAACTGGGTAAAGAGCAGACGGCAGTGTGTCTCGAACACAAAGTGGAGAGGCAGGGATATTGTGGAGCAGGCTAGCACAACCTGCACCCACCTCCCAAAGAAAACATATAATGAACTGCAATGAAAATATTTAAGTCGTTACCGGGTGTAGCTACGTAAACAGAAACAGTCTCTTTGGGTGTGTTCGAAACCGCATACTACATACTGCATACTGTCCATACTCCATACTACATACTCATCAATCAGACAGTATGCAGAGCGTTTACACTGCAGCATACTACATGATAACCCATAATGCATTGCGCTCCTACCCGAGCCAAAATCAACAGGCTAAAGCTAATTTCATTTTAGCTCTAAATTCTTTAAATATATCACTTTATTAACATTTCAAACGTATTTATGCGAGAATGTAGCCGTTTAGATCAGCAGTGTGTCGTTCATTTGTCTAAATACCAGCTGTTTACAATTTTGTTCGGACGATTTCGGCGCTACTAAAGCTAGCCGTCGTGAGCAACGCACTTCCGGTTACTTTCACAAAATAAAACACCCGTTGCCCTTTACTATATAGAAAACCCCAACGATAGAATTTGTGCTTTTATTTTGAAAACAGGAAGCGAACCTACCCTCGATGTAGCTAGCTTGGAACCGCAGTTTTGACCGCTCTCGTCCCGTTAACGGCATTTAACCGTTCAATATGCCTTACCGGAGAGTCTTGCCAGCTCTGAGATCGGCCTGGTTCATTGTAAAACATTTATTTATTGATGTAAATGTGGTGTTTTCTGTGCGTACAGACCCCAAGGCAGTGCTGCTCTTCTGTCTAACCACCAAACAAACTTCTGCTAGATTTCATCAATGAGACCAACATTTAGAACCCCAATGTGCGGTTATTTATCCAAACGACGGCTGTTTTAACGTTTGCCCCGATGTTTTATCCCCTAAAAAGGAGTTTAATCAGCCGGTGGTAAAACCTCTAAAAAGCCATCGGGTAAGGTAATTAGCGGTCGTTTTTCCTCCACCACCTGGGGCGAGGACCGTATAGCCGGCGGAGCACGTCAGGAGCCGGGCTGCTGCCTCTATGATGTCGCGGTCGCTGCTCGACCTGGAGCTTCACTTCTCCCGAAAAACATCGGGGCAAACTTAAAACAGCCGTCGTTTGGATAACGCATCGCTATCGGCGGCAACGATGACAGCTACTGCGGTCCCCGACGGCAAATTTCAAGTAAGCTACTGCTTCTCTGGGAAAGAGCAGAGCAGACACGTAAACGTACTACTTGTTCTTCTCAACCAGAGTGCCAGTAGGCTACTAACACATAGCTCAGTGGATAGGGAAGTGGATTGTTCACAACAACAGCACTTCCATACACTAGATCCAGCGCAAAATAAGGTGAATAGGCCGTCGTGTGATGTTTTACTCTGAAAGGGTCCAGATAACCCCGCCCCCTCATTTGAATATTGCAGCATGAAATAAAAGAGGAGAGAAATAAATGTGACGTTATGAAATAAAAGTCGCCGGAAATAAATAAATGTGATGCTATGAAATAAAAGTCCCCAGAAATAAATAAATAAATAAATGTGACGTTATGAAATAAAAGTAACCGGAAATAAATAAATGTGACATTAGGAAATAAAAGTATCTGGAAATAAATAAATGAGGCGTTAGAAAATAAAAGTCTCCTGGAAAAATAAAAATGTTGTTTTTAAAATAAAAATATATGTATTTATATTTCATTTATATCTATTTATCATCCTATTTATTTAATTCGGGACTCATTTCATGGCTATATTTATTTATTTATGCATTTATTCATTTATTTCATTATGACTAAAACGGCTTTCCATAAATATCTAGAGTGTGTGCTTTTTCACTCTGATATTAGATGAACCTATTTTATCTTCCAGACGCTTCTCACTTTGTCTTGAATGGACCATTGATCCTTAAAGGTCAGATCGATTGGTTTCTTGAGGGCCACTGTCTTCTCTACTCATTCCATTCCCGTATCCTGCTGCCAGGATATCTGTCCTTACTCAATCAATCAGCATATTGATCCTGACCTAAACATGAGGGCAATGAGGGTGTGTGCATATTTGGTGCTGTGTGTGTGTGTGTGTGTGTAATGTTAAGCATGCATTTATACATGGACTTACACAGGTTTGGCTAAATTTTGCACTGGAGCTCAACCCATTTGTTGAGTTGAAAGAAAAGCCATGCCAGCAGCAGTTCACAGAGCTGAATTCCTGGACGTGTTGGGGTGAAATGATGTTGGGCAGAGCAGTGGGGTTTGTGAGTCTTGCCAGAACTCTTCTTTAGTGTTCCACCTGCATCGCAGCTGTGTTACCTTTGATTAATCAGGTTCTTCTGATGGTGTCTCCCTGAAGGCTCCCCTTTTGTTGAGATGGCAACCACAAGATCACACACACCCATGCACAGCATGCATGCAGTAACACATGGATTTATACACACCCATCAACACTATGTGGTGGTACAGGACTCCCCATGGCTGTGATCAGACATCATTCATTGGGAACCTGCAGAGGAGAGTGGAGGGCCTGATTCATCCTCCACCGTGGACATGGTTCTACCTTTGCTGTGGTGGTCTTTGAAGCACCTCACATCAGACCCCCTTGAGCATTTCCTGTAGCTTGGTAGCTCTCACTGCTTTGGCTTTTGCAGGGATCGTTCGAGGCAAAGATTATGACATTAAGCACAGTGACAGATGTTATCCGTTAGCCTAGCTCATATTTCTCTTGGCTTAGTGTCATTCTCAATGTGAGATTGTCAGTATTCCCTCAATCATCAAAAAAGAAACCCAGATAAAATAGCTCTACATTTTCAAACTTTCAGGCTTACACCTCTGGAGCTTAAGCTGTGTTCTGTGGATGTACAGTACAACAGTGCACAGAGTTCCTTCAATGAAAGCTAATGCAATGTAATGCTGTTCTTGGGTTTCACTGATTAGTCTTTGTGTTTGAGATACAAAGCTCAATAAATGTATGAGGGGAGATGGAAGTGGAGGAAAGTACGTTTTCTTTAAAAAACATTGTTTCAGAGCATAAGAATTCAACTAAATACAACACAATATTGCAGTGATTTTGAAGATTACAACTACAGTATGGGTAGAAGCTGCATGGTAGTGTGAGACCTTCTTCGGTGTAAAAGACAGTGTAATAACACCACTGACACTAATACTAACACTTCAGGTATATGTCACAATGATCAAACCTAGATGAAGATGGAGGAATGGGACATGGTTTTGACTGTTTCAGTGTCAGATATTTTTCACATAGACCTTCCAGAAGGTACAGTACAAACGTTGGTGACTCTGAGATACATTAATTAAGCACTTCTACAATCCTCATCAGAGGTGCTCGTGTCATACAGCAGAAGAGATCAGTATTCAAGCTTCAAAGTCTTATGTGGCTTTGGACAGCCTTCACGCTGTTAGTTACCAAAACTAATTGTGTGAGACTCTTAATTACAGTATTTTCTCTTATTTCCTATTACCAAATTATAATGACACAGACATGAGCAAGTCTTTAGTTTTGCATGTATTAGATTGTGCTAATGATATTGTGATTGTCTATTCGCTGTCGCAGGTATTTTGAAATACTACAGTAACAAGTTCAGGGTTTGTAATGATGGTCTTGATAGGAAATGTTGAGGATTACCACAGTTATTGCAATTCATCCTGTCAGTGACATGGATTTGTGAACCAATTTGGGTTGAACGAATGCTTTAAATCTTCCAATGTTGCCACAGTAGACATGATTGAAATACATATTTCAATGCTGGATTTTTTAAAATTATATATGCACCACAAATATCCCAAATAGCCTTGGAAGAAATATAAAAATGCTAAACCAACAATATTTATTATGCATCAATTTGAGTTACTATTAGTTATTCTCAGACGGGGACATTTTATTTTAATGATTAATTTTTTAACATTTTATTTAATGATGATGAGTTTTCTGGGTCACAGCTCTCATGTAACGTTACCAGCACGAGCAGTGACATGTGACCACTTAATAGGCTACAATGCAAATAAGTTAATAAAAGTCAAGTAGCTGAATAACTTCCAAATTTGTAAAGATACCCTCAAAGAGTCAGATATTCTAGTAATAGGATAGCCACATTTATTGCAGATTCATTTAATTACTGGACATTTGCAAAATCTTGTTAGTGGGTCGATAGGTGTCACTGATGTTAATGTTTTCCGTATGTTAAACGCTAACGCTACTGCATTCGGGTCAGTCCTTGTACCAATCAATCACACTTGTTGTAGTATTTCAATCTTAACCTCATGGTGGTGGAGCGGGGCTGGTGAAGTGGCACATTGTCTGGACCATGGTTTACAGACAGGGGTTGCCTTCCAAAGAGACACAACTAGCATTGCCCTTTTTTAGATTTGCTTGTAGAGTGGTTTTAAAATCGAAATCATTACTCTCAAAAGCCTATGAAAATATAACATAAAGTGCACATGCTTTAAGGTCATTGAACTGCAATCTGGTGGATGCCTGATGATTTAACTACATGCTGACTTGATAGTCATTGTGTAATCAAGTAGATCTTATTTCTAATTTGCTTGCAATATGTTTATTTGTGTCTTTCCCTTAAGCATTGAATGATGTTTAATGTAAAATAATCTTTGAGAGTTTTTCCGTAAAGAAAGGATTCAAAATAGTTGAAAAAGAGCAACTCTTGACTTTAAAAATGCATGAACAGTGTTTTCTGGCTGTTGTTGAGTAATGTGGCCATGGCTGGATTAATTAAAAACATGAGTTGTGTTGTGTGCATGTGTCTTTGTTTGTGTACAAGCAGAGAATCCATTTGTCACACTTGGCTGGTTTCCTATTCATTGTCATCACCCTCTCAAATAAAGTCAAATGTTGGTTAGAGAAAGTTTTTCTTCCCTTTGAACTTATTGATATTTATAATTTAACAACTTGAATCTGCTGATTATTTTTCCTGCAGCAGCAACAAGCAGTAAAACTTGTTGACAAAGTCCAGCTGGAATTCTCAACCTGTATGTTGACATGTGTGAGGTATGACACAGTGTGGTGTAGAGCTGCAGGATCTCTGATGTTTTACTTAGAGATTTTTGGCTTGGATCTGTGATGAAACACTTCTGATTTACAACAAACTCTTCAGAAATGTAGAGAAGAGCAGTGAAAAGCTATCTTTCTTTGAAGGGAGGTGAAGACACTGTCCTCTGCTGTTGTAGAAAGGAACCGTGACTACAGACCACTGGCCTGTCATATGCTTTAGTTGCTGATTTGCAGTTGCATCAGTATCTTTGCCTCCGATATTTACCAACAAGACCTTGTTGCTGATGTTTGACAAGCATGACATGAGGATAGAGCACCAACAAGACACTTGTATGTTCATTTATGTAGGAATAATACTTATCACCTAAATAATTTCCATAAGACTGGAGCTCCTGTAAGCAGGTGTGAATTGCAAACCCAAGCCTTGTGATTATTTTCAAGTAAGCAGTGAGTGGAGAGATGTGAAATATGATGACACAAAGCAAGTTAGACATGCTGGTGATTGTGGATTCTGTAAAACACCAATTCCCTAAAGAATATAGCATACTCCTGATTAATATACAAGTTTATTGTGAGGTTGTTGGAGTCATGTTTGGTATTTATCCTCAAGTGGATTTGAAAATGCCACAGACTCAGCATTCGCTCCACTCTGTAAATGTGTAATTTGCTATAAACATTGTAGAACATCATGCTCCTCTGATATAATGATGACACCCCAAATAGTCTTTGTGTGTGAACGTTGAAAACTAAATCTATATTATGTTTACACATCCTGTGTGTTTGTGAGGAACCAGCTGAAACAGATGAAGACACAGTATGAGAGTGAAAATGGATACTGTGAAGTGAGAGAGAGAGAGAGAGAGAGAGAGAGAGAGAGAGAGAGAGAGAGAGAGAGAGAGAGAGAGAGAGAGAGAGAGCGAGACATCCAGAGATAAAAAGAGACAGCTGCTCAGTCCCTTTTCAGGAGCTGGAAGCTTTGAAGGATGCAACACACAAGATGGGTCCTTGAGCGAACCTGAACCTAACTCTGCTCGTCCTTGTTGACGAAGAGGAAGACTAACAGAATAAGACAATCATCATCAACTCGTCTGACTCTCCTGTATGAATTAAGATACATGATAGAGAACTAATAATGTAAATGTACCAGATTAATGGACAATAAATTCATATATCCTAATTATCTCTAGTGGATCATATTTTTAAACTTCTGGTCAAAGGTTAAGGGTCATGACCTCACTAAATGCAATTATTGCTTAACGCTATACACTGGACTCTTCTGGTTCTGCATTTCTGAATGAAGGACACATGAAAATGCCGTTGGTCAAGTCTGTTCTTCTGATAATTCCAAGGCTATCTGATAGTTATTTAACTGTTTGCTGGTTCTGATGTAAGTTGATTTATGGCACTGATTTATCTATGCAGGTAGAGGATTGACCTTAAAGAAAAGAAGCATTGTTGGACTGAGTGCCAGTAGGCACCCCAAAGGGAGAAGAATGACAAATATGACAAAGTTAGATGTAGGTTCTTGTTAATCTTATAATGCGGCAGGAGGAACTATGCAGGATTTGTATGCTACATTTTTACCTTAATTCAACAGCTTTGGAGTAATTGTGATGGGTTAATAAATGGCTTAACTTATTATAGGGAGAATGGAGGCTCTCTGCCTTCCATATGCATGTCACTTAAAACTACTTTGCAAGATCAGTGTTGCCGCCCCAGTGTCCCAGCTCTCATCTCTGCTGCTCCGCGACACAAATGTGACCCGTAACCAGTAATCTCTTGTTTATGACAGTTTAAACTACACAAACATACATGTTGTAACATTGTATATGATATATAACTTTGTCCACCGCTCTATGGATTGATTTTTCGTTGGCTTGTTGTAAACAAATGCACATGGCTAGGACGAGGGTTAGCAAAACAGTGGAAAAGCGATTGGGTTTACATAGTCCATGGCCTGATGACGATTCTGGGGTTGTAGTAAGAGAAACACCCTGTCTTTAGGATAAGTTGCGTATAGAAATTCTATCAACTTCTTAATATCTCTGGGGCCATATTCACAAAGCCTTTTATCTTACCGCTAGGAGTGCTCCTAACTCGCGCTAAAAGTTTTTACGTAGGAGTTTTTTCTTAAAAGCTATTCAAAAAGCTGCTGAGACCTACTCTTACTAAGGATAAATCACTAAGAGCAAACTAAGAGTGACGCCTTGGTGACGCCCCGTTGCTATGGTTTACGTCAATTCTCGTGCACGAATTAGAGGCGCTCAACACGGTGATTGGTTGTTGAGTCCTAACCACTCTCTCTGCTGTAGAGTTGGGCTCTGAACTTTCTGTCTTTCTCTCTGCCATCTGCATCTGCTACAGTTTTTGTCGCGTCTCACTTTCACTTTCAGCAGTGAGTGACGCTGTGCAAATGCAACTCCTATGAGGGTCAGTGCGCACGCAAAGCAGCTGCTGATTTTTTTTTCTTCCCACATTCGAATATTAATTTTCACGTTCGTTGACAGACAGCCCTAATATTATATATGGTGATCATAATAATAATGAGAAAAGAAAATGCATTACCCACATTTGTGGCCTATAGCAGGATTCAAACCCAGACTGACAACAAGTTTGGTTTACTGGGGGAGCTGCCCTATCACGTGAGCTATTACTACTAACTGATATGTGTCTAGCGCACCCACCAACTTTTTAAAAATATTTTTGGCGCAGCGGTCGCAGTCACCTCGGTCCGACCATTGCGACGCCTATATTGGACAGTCCGTCACCGTCACTACTCCCGTTTTATAGCGAAAATGTTGTAGATATTGTTGCTGTAACAAAACAAAAAAAACACAGACAAAATACACTTTGGGCATCAATGGGCAAAGGGGCAGGTGCTCCAGCACCCCCCCCCACCCCCTGCAGCAATTCGCAGCCCTCCATTGTCTCCATAACATTTGCCTGGCTGCAGCCATTTCCAATTCTTTGTGAATAGGTCTTACTGAGTTAGGACTTTTAAGCTCTCCTGGATTTAGGAGCTACTTTTAGGCCTAAAATACTTTGTGAATTACTCTTATTTTAAAAAACTAGGAGTCCTAAATTTAAGACTGACACGCCCACTTTTTTTAGGAGTTGCTCCTATATTCGGCCCTTAGGAGCTACTTTTAACCCTAAGATTCTTTGTGAATACGGCCCCAGGTGTGGGAATCCCAACTCCAAATTCTAAGCACCCAATGACATTTCTCATGTCAACTTGCTTTTAACACTTATTTATCATTGAAACATAGAAAACATGAAACAAGACCAGGACTTAATTAACAAGACAGATGAGTTTGTGTTGGTTAAAAAAAAAAAAATCCACAGATGTCCACAGAGAGAGTGGGGTAAGATAGCTTGTATCTACTAATGACTGTTTTGTCATCAAGTCTTCCATCGGCAAGCTACTATAGGATGCTCTTGAAACATCAGTTCAAATTCACACCTGAAGTAATTGTCTACAGATCATCTGGGAAAAAATGTCATGCATGTTCACGGTATAATGGAGATTATACTGTATTAGTATTCCTTCATGCACTGAATGTCTCATTATTTATGAAGAGCCTGCCAGCTGCAGTCTAACTGTCTCGTCTTCTCTAAGAATTAGTGTTGGAAAGGAGATTGGAGTGTGTTTAGACACTATTGTACAGCACAGATCAGACAGGATCAGTTAAGATCATAGTTAATCTGACTGCATCAGAAACGCAAGCTTACCACTGTCCACAGTGATGGAAGGCTCTGTGCCTGTCAGTGAGACGTCGGTGTGCGTAGAGTCACACACACACACAGACACATTAATGCATACTGGTGACTGGGGATTTGAAGGCTAATAAACAAAACCTATAAATGGTGTTGTTTGTATTCTACTTCTGATTTTGTGCCAGGGTCAAAATCTTTTGATAATACAAATAAGACAAATGTTCATGTTCCTCTCAGAATGGTAATCACACATGCTACAGTATGGTAATATTAAATGTGCATGGACAATAACACAAATATATCAATTCTTAGATGTCAAACTTGTATATCCATGGAGTGAAATTAGGTTGATTTAATTCTCTCCTTGTATTCCCATCTCTGTAAGTGAGTGTCATTCTTCTTTTTGTCTTGAAGCAAATGTACATCCACGTCCCATCAAGCCTCTGAACTCACCCAGAGGGAATGCCATCAGTGGTGTCTTATATAGCTGACTCAGCTGAAAAACTTTTTTTCTTTCATTTCTCTTTGACTGTTGTTTTTTTTTTGAATATTATTCATGATAGCATTGGCAGCGTTGTGATGGAAAATGATGGATCAGTAAAGGGCACTGGGAAAGAGATGGAGGAGCAAGAATGCTAAAAAGATAATGAAATAATATTAAAATAAGAGAGACACTGTCAAAGCCTGAGTGAGATAAGTCAGGATGAAGGATTAGGGGGGAGGTGGGGGGAGTATTTGAGGAAAAGCAAAGAGATATGGTGGGCCTGAGTCGGCTTCATAGGACCAGCTAGACCAGATGGGGAGCAGGAGAAAAATGGAGATGAAAGAGATTGTCTGTGATACCGATAGACAGAAGAGATGACAGAAAATTGTGCCTGGCATTCGATAAGCCTCATTTATATCCAGAGTAATTCACTTCAACTTTCTGCCTATCCTCCAGCAGAGGCAACGTGTTGCAGGCTTCAAGCCTTCCCCACAGGTCGAAACCCAGCTAAACACACAGGCTTTGTTCAGCAGGGTTCTCACCAACACAAGCTGCTGACATGACAAAACATCACTCATGTATACACTAAAGTCAAATAAATTATTCCTTTGACTTTAGTGTATCTGCAGTTGTTACATGTTCCTTCCATCTTGAAAGTGAGGAGAGATGTATTTCTCTCTCACAAAGTCATTAGCGGTCGGGCAGTGCGGAAGAGCGTCATTCAGTTTCACTCCTTCACCCGTTCTTTGTGAAGATGACACATATATGGAGGAGATGAGAAAAAAACAGAGAGGAAATGTAGATAACTAAGTTTTGTCAGTGAGAGGAACACAAAGAAAGATGGATAATGGTGGCCTTTTTCCTTCCTAGAGGAGCTTAATGATGTCTTTCAGCCCTTCCTCAGTCTAAAATAATGACTATCCACTGGTGATCAGAATTGGCTGGTTTTCAGCTTTATCAGCCATGTGACTCCCGCACATCTGATTCTGTCCTGTCACGTTTACACCCGTCATCTCTAAATCTGTGATACCCTCAAGGCCAGAGTAATCTATGGAGGAATAACAAAAAACCCACTTGGAACAACACAAATTTTGATGTCCAATTTCAAGAAGCTAGTAAAAGTAAAGCAGCTAAAGCTAGTGCCATGCTGCTTTTACCTTCTGTGCACAACAGTTACCTCACTGAACTGCTGCCATGCACGTGTGTCCATGCTGGCAGCTCCACTGCTATGCCTTTAATAATGGCCACCAAGTAATAATAGTCCAGCGCTGATAAGCAGTCTGAGTGAAGTTTCAGTGATCACCACAAACATGATTTTTGTACAGAGCGAGAGTGTTTTATTATGATCATACAATTGAATTGTCAGTTATAGGAAAGTATCTTTGTGCAGCTGTCAATCACAGGTTTAGGGTTACTTTTTAAAGCATGAACTTGGCCAAGAAAATTGCAATCAGTGCACGTTTATCACAAAGGCAATTCAGACACAATGATATTTAAAAGGCAGGAAACAAATTAAAGATAAAGGGGTTGGACAAGACTGACAAACCGCATAAAAGTTGCTGGGGAAGAAAGCAACACCATCTTCACAGTCAACTATATTGGTTTAGATTGATGTAGAGAATAAATTAGTCAGCAGTTGTTTGAGCAGCCAGAATCGGGGTTCTTTTGTTTGCATGTTTACTGAAACAACCAGACATCAGCTGACAGAGAGATAAAGAGATGGTGGCACATAATTTGGGAGTTCAGTCAGTTTTCAGATTGGCTGGAAGAGCTAATGCTTCTCAAACATCTTTGTCGAAGGTTACAGAGCTAATGAGACCTTTGCAAACAAAAGCGTTTTGCCCTTCCATCTTACAACTGGAAGCACAGCCCGTCAAACTGTTGAGTTAATAGCTGCTTAGTGTTGTCAAAGTGTCAGTCATTCCTCACATTAGACCAGCAATTATAGATCTTTATTCTGTCTTTGCGCTTAATCCAGAAATATTATACATTTGATATATCTAACAAAGCCACTGTAGTCAGGTCTTTGTTCTTCATCAGCAGATGTCCTCTAATTACTCCTTCAGCCGAGGAGAGGAAGTGAAGGGTGAAGTTAAACTTTGATGTGCAGTATGTCTAAGTGGAGTTTCCATGTTCTCTCCAGTTTCCTCTCACATGCACATCTGATTAACTGGCAACTCTAAAGTGCCCATAGGTGTGAATGTGAGCGTGAGGTAGTTTGTCTCTATGTTGTCGAGCCTGTGATGGACTGGTGATAGGTAGTGGCACTTGTCAGGGTTAAAATTCTTCTACTACTGCTCTCTGTTTATTTGTGTGGTCCAAATCAACTGAAACCTTAGGGGAGTTTTATTGAGGAATACAAATGTTCTGGCTGCTGCTTTTAACTTAAACAGAAATCCCATGGATCTTTCAGGGATTACACTGTGAAAATTGTAATAAGATTCAGTCTCGGGCAAAGTCTCTTTAGGAGGATTGGAATTTCACTATAGCCCACCACAACCTTTCAAGCTCTGTTTTCAGGTGAGATTGCTGTGCATATGGTAAATGGACTGAATTTGTATAGCACTTTTCTAGTGTTAACAAACAGTCAAAGCACTTTACATTTCCAGTCACCTTTACCCATTCACACCTTTGTACAGTGCTTTTCCATATATACATAAAACACATTTTTTGCTACATACATAAACACACACATTCACAAACTGATGATACTCTGGTGGAAATGTTTGTTTACCTAATGTCACTCAGACATGCGAGCTGCAAGAGCCAGGGGTTTCCCCACTGATAGAGTTGTTTGCTGTGACGTGGCCATATGACCTACAATACACAGTTGAGCATTCTCCTTGTACTACAGGTCCTGGTTTGGCCATTGTATTCAAAAGTAGTACCTGCTCTTCTTCACCAAATCTGTGTATCTCTACCTGTATCAGAGTCAGGACCTCTTGTTGGCTCTCCTCTCCAGCCATCCCTGCGCTCTCCTTTTTTTCCTTTTTTTTAATGATCAGTGTGGAACATAGTGACAGCTAAATGGATGTTTTCTCCGTTGCATCATCAGTGTGCAAGTACACAGGCACTGATAGTGACAGTGCAGGTAGGGACAGCACAATTGAGCCAGTCAAGAAGAAAAAGTAGCACTTTCAACCACAAAACTGAAAGCAAAACAGCCTCATGATCATCATGCAGTCACACAAATCTGACCAGGTGAAGTTGAACTCACAGACTGAAGAAACTGTCACATTCACAACCATGTTTTGCATCTCAGAGCCCTGCACAGCACAATCAGTGGAGTAAAAATCTATAATAATTTTACATTTCACATTTGTATGCTGCCAAAAACTACATGCTGTCTTGTTAAGTTGTAGTAGTTTGGAAGGAAATGACTTCAATACAGTTTTGTTGTCACTGGGATCAATAGATGTTTGTTTTGATGTGAACATGTGCTCTCTTATGTTTTTACTGTGCATTGGGAACCCTTTAAAAGACAAACTGAAGTTCCAAGTCTTTGCAAGAAGTACTATGAGTCCCTAGAGCTGTGTTAACGTCTGCCTCTCTGGTGCAGCCTTCAATGTCAGCTTTCAACAGGAATCAGTGGGGCTCTTCTTTGGCCTTAACTAGCAGCAGCTTTTTTCTTGGCTACGACAACTCCTAATGTGCTTTGCTTGTACAAGGTCACATTGTCCCAGAATGACAGGACTGGCCCGAACACAGAGCCCAGTCCAAACGTCTGCTCTCCTCAGAACACGTTCCAATGGCTGTCTGCTGTGATCAGTGTTCGAGGCAGGTCGTCCATTTGTTGCTGGGCCTTGTAACACTCAATTTGACCTATCAGCATTGCCATCAGTAACATGAATCTGTGAGTGTATTTGGATTGGCTCTTAATGACATTGGCACTGGGGCCTGTGGAACATCTGGCCTTCCCAGGCAGAAGTTAGGTCATGGTGATTGAAAACACATCCTGCCCGACCCTGCCTACCATCAGTCACGGTGTCTCGCTTCGTTCTCCCCTTCGTGTTCACTCGCTCACCCCTCCCATAAGCTCAGTAACAGTGGTATGGTTTTTCTCACACTGGGCCCACCGTGCTGCTCCTGATGTGAACTGATGAGACCTGTCAGCGCTTAGCGCACCATGCTAATTTCATCACATGCCTGTGGATTGGAGCCTTAGTGTCTGTGCTAGCTCAGTCGCTGGCCCCAGCCCTAATATAATGAACTCACATAACTATGCATCTCACCTAATGGCATTAGTGTCAAATGGTTTGATAAAGACAGGTTGCCTCCTACTTGATTAGCTCTCACTGCTCCTCTCCATACCACTAGCAGCAGCACACGGACACATAGCCACCCACTGAGATCTAATGAATGTAATAATGCCTGTGTGAAAGGACAGGAAGGCTGAAATGACCTGGTGTAGAGGAATAGATAGGAAAAGATACCACGGCAGCTATAGGCAAATGTCACAGTAAAATGTCATATTTTAGTGCTTTGACCTTCACAGTTATTGGCTTTCCCAACAATAGAGCTGTTATTACCATGCTATTACTGTACCACATTGTCACTGAGTATTGGTATTTGACAGCATCAAACTTGTATACCTTTTCTTCTATCATTTTGGACTATTTTGCCTTTCAATCTCAATTTGTGTTGTGTCTTTTTAGTTTGCAATCATTAGGTGTGTTTCCATTCAAAAAAAGGTTGTGACAGCACTCACTTAAAGTTAAACACTTTTTAATTCATAAAAACTGCTCGGCAGCGAGAAATGGACGCGTTTCGGCAATCAGCCATCCTCAGCGTGTGTTTCCATTACCCCAGAAATGCACAAACCCTAAATATCACAATAAAAAACTGGTACTGTAAAAGCAACACCTACATTTCAAAAAACCTCTCAAATATCGCTAAAACATTTCTTACACTCTCATGAGTTGGTACAAAAGTGTATCACAAAAGTGTTATGGAAACACTTATTTCAGTTCAAGAATATCACACAGCTGATTGGACGTATCCTGCTGCCTTCGTCTTCTGTTAAAAACTATAACAGCAACAGCTGTAGCGGCAGCTGAGATCGCTGTCCCATCACCATAGAAACGCAAGGTGCTTACGTCCATCTTCCTCAAAGGGAAGTCTCGTGGGATGAGAATTTAAAAGAATTGTGTGATATCGCGAGACTAGACCTTAGGAGAGTTAGGGCTCATTAGCAAAACACCTTTAAATTGAAACATCTGCAAATAGCATTGTCATGGCTGTGAATTCAGATTTCAATCGAGCACTGATTTCATTCGCATCAATATTATTTTTCATTATCCTATTTTCTCTTCAGACACCAATGACACTAGGCTAGACAGTCTGGAGCACTTGGACTGAAGTCTGAGTTTGTGGACTCAGCATGTTTGTTTTAGCATTTGTTTCCAAATCACTGCCACAGAGGGGATCGTCAATGTGAGTCTTAAAAACGTATCCATTTTCCCAGAAAATTCCCTCGGGTAATCTCACAGTCATTGTTTCAGTCTGTCTTTATTCTCTATTGAGCTGAGTGCTGAAGTTATACAACAGATTGAGGAGGGATAAATGCACTCATATCTGACACAATGTATACAGTGGCAACTGTTCAGTGTCGCAAATTGAATCGCCCCGAGGCACAAGAAGCACAAGCTGTATCTGACTGAACATCGTGGATATTTTTCTTCTGCTTTTTTCCCCCCATTTGTCAGTGAAGACTCTGTTTTGTATTTTAATTTGAATTTCTTCATGTCAATCCCTATACAAATATATATGTAATGGTGAAATGAAAAAGAGAGTGACAAGTGTCTAGTATGGTTTAATGCTGAATAGTCTTCACATTCATCATGTGGTGTCTCTCTGTGTGCTCAGGGTTTCCATGACAGGCCAAAGTCATACTGTATATTGCAGGTTAGGGGAATTTGTGACACCCGAAGTCCAGGGTGAACCCCTCTTCCCTGTAAGCTTCAAGCTCCATACCCATCACGAGCGATAAGCTGCTGTGCATAATGGACAGCCGTTTCTGGCCTTGGATGAAGCAGATAGTCCTGGAAAAGAGGCAGTAATATTATCTGCAGGTCTTTATCTAATGGATAACTGTGACCATTTCAGCCTTTGGGAATTCTACCTGCAAAATGTAAAATTGATCTTCTGACCAAGTGTTGCCAAAAAAGGTTTAGAAATTTTCCCCAAAATTAGATTAAGGAAATTCAGTTTTTTTTCTTTTTCTTTTTTTCCCCCAATGTATCCTAATGTATAGCTAAGCCCAAGTCATTAACAGATATTAACCTATGGTCCCAAATCCCAATCTAACTTTTTGGTTTATGTATTATGCCATTATTAGGGTGAAAGGATATGGTTTATGTCCATCAACATTACAATAATCACTATGCGATGAGCGCATTAACTTCTGACATCTGCTGCTCCGCTAATTATGAAACATCAAGCTGATTGTCTGTGACTTGTCTTTTCAGAAACATAGGCAAACTTTATAAAACTCATATTTTTCAGAGTTTCTATGGAATTTGTTAGATTGAACCCTCTGTGGTGTCTATGTGGCTGTTAGATGGCAGCAAACGTGTATATCAAGGTTAACATAACATAACAACACAAGACACGGGTAAATGTGAAGCAGCAATGTTGTGTTTTGGTGAGGGGTTTCTGAACAGAGGTCCAGTGTTGACATGGAGGCCAGTGGTGAATGGTAAAGTAAGGCTGATATGTGAAAATACTGTAGGCTGCTGGAGGGTACACTTGAAATGCACGTGTTGATGCCTTGGAGGAGTTTGGTAACAGTTTGTGTTGTATTTAGTTTATGGTATTTAACACTTGTGATGTCAGAAAAGTCTTGTAGTTTGCTACCACCAAACTAGCAGCCCTTGTGTTTATTAGTGAAGTAAAACAAGTTGTTGTTTTTAAAACATCATCAATGCTGTGGAGTGTACTTGATAAGAGTAGGTTTATGCGCTCACCTGTTAATAGGCAATTAAAACTAATTAGTTTTTCATAATTGAACCTGTAGCACAGGTTCAATTATCCACTTAACTGCTCTGAAATAAAATAAATAAATAACTATTTTGTGTCACACACTTCATTGAAAGTGTGTGATTATTGTCTAATGCTGCAACAAGTGAGCCGTTGTAGCTAGTGCAAACTCTTGGCATGAACTGGTCTTTTGCACCGTGGCTATCACCTGTACCAGTAGGTTATGCATCAATACAAAGCCTGCCTCTAATATTGATTGATTTTATTGTCACTAACCCTGCTACAGCTCCAGATATTTTGAAGATGTCTATGCTTGTATTTGTGTTTCATGAATTGGCAGTATTCTCAGTGAAACTGTCTTATTGTAAGTCAAGTGGTTGCAGAATCTGGACTACACAAAGAAGGAACAAGTCACTCAAAGTGATCTCGAATCCAGCCACAGTTTTGTTTCTGCTAACAGTTCTCTCCCTCCCTTTCTCCTGTTGCCGTCTTTCATTTGTTCTTGCTGGGTCATTGACATCTATGAATTCCACTAAATTTTTGAACACTAGTTGCTACAGAAATGTACATTTTGTAACTTCTAGGTTTGCTCAGGAATAAAGCATAGAAGGAATATTTTATTAATTGATTTAAAAAGCTTACCATGAAAATTCACCTTCTGTCCAGTTCATCCCAAACCGACACCTGTTCAATCCTTCTATATTGAAATGGCTTTCTTTTTTTTTTTAATTTCCCTTTGTTTAATATGTGCACACCCCACATATCTGCCCATTCAGGAGAATGTGGAAATGTCTTCAAATTTCACAGTTGAAATGTCACTGTCATCACCAATTTTTGGTAATAATCCAGGGATGAATTAGCTCATTATGACAAAAATGAACTCAGCATTGTTTGAAATGAACTCCTAAAACCTGAGGGCTTTATAAAACCTTTTACTTCTTAGCCTGAAACATGGAACACTATTTTTTAATTTGGTCAAATGTCAGCTCAAAATATAGATATAAAAAATATTACAGGCACTATGTGGGATTTCAGTTCAAACTGGAAAAATGGTTGTGTTCATAAACTGACTGATTGTACATAGAAAATATTGACATGCACTTTCACAAGTGTAACACATTTTAGAGTTGTGAATATCAGTGAGACTGTCGCAGAAAGAGACTCACATAACAACAGACATCAGTTTATATTAGTATATTATATTAACTCATTGAGTGCTGCGCTCCTTTCCAAAGTTTTAGTCAAGTGTACCGGCAATTTAGACCATTTTTGACGATTTTTGTAGAGCCACAGTGTATTCTATATTATTGCCACCAACACATACTGTGGCTCATTTGAAAGGTGAAACTTTATGCTTAAATGGCCACAAACCGTTTGTTTCTACGTGCCTCTGTTCCTGAGAAAAGTCAAGCTAAACATGGCTGGGTTTCACCAAAATCCCTTTTTCCTTTTTTTCTAGAAAATGAGATAGAGCGTCTTTTCTGAAAGGTGCTCTGTTTGTGTCTGTCGCTGTTCTGACACTCGCATTTCTGGATCAAAGGGCTCGTGTAAGATAAATATATACAACAAATGTTGTTCTATTCACAAAACCACCATCGGGGTCGGGGGGGGCGCCACTAAACAGTCCTTCTGTGGTACGGGTCGGTGCTGGCGGCCTGCTTTGACCGAGGGATCATCACATTTTACCGCGGGAGGACACGGTGTTGCTCCAGATGAAGACCGGGCGGGACTGTCGGCTGAGAGCTTCCTGTTTCGGCTCCGAGCTGCTGGAGCCTCGCGGGTGAGAGCAGAGCAGCTGCTGCATCCACATGCAGAACTCCGTTTGAAAAAGCCGAGTTATGACGAGAAATCTCGTTTTTGGCACTCAACGCATGGGAACGAAAAACGAGAAATTACGTGGTTGACACTCAATGAGTTAAGTGTCTTCATAGTATCTCTGGATGTGGCTCACATTCACTGCCCTTCTTCTTTGAATACTAATACTGGTCTTCAGCAGCAGCATTGCAATTAAACACATGCACGCACATGCACACACACACACAGTCTTCAGTGGTCCACTTTCGTCCACCTTTGCTGGGATTTCGTGACCCCCCACAGATTAGCGCTCAGGTTGAATATTACCTCAGCAGGATGTCAGTTCATTGTACACATTGATGTCGGCACTCTAAAGCCAGCACCCCACTGTGTGTGAAGGAGTGCAGACGTGTGTGCATGATTTCTAAAATTGCTGGTTGTCCTCAGCCTTCTTTTTCCCTGTTGTGTGTCTTCTCTCCTTGTCTCCGTCCTCTGTCACTTCAACTCTTGAAGGGTTTTCCTCACTTGGGCCCTCTTATTCTGTTCTTCAAGTTAGATTATAGTTTTTTGTGTTGTTTTTCTTTAACTGTCCCCATCACTCTCCCATAGGGACAGAGAGAGATAGAGAGAGAGACAGGAGGAATAATTCCAGATGGCCTTTATCCTGAGCCAATAAGAGAAAATACCTGTATAGTTTGTTCTTTCTGGGGGTGGTGTGTCTGTCCAAATCGAGTTGTTTTCAAGTGGGGGAGAGTTCAGGAAATTGGAGATGAGTCTGTCATTTACAAGAACACAGAGAAGAGCAGGTAGAATTGCTTTTAACAATGTACATCCTGCCGCCTCCTGGTACTGCATGCAGTCATTATCTCCACTTATCTACATCTACAGATTGCCTTGACAACCCACGTTCAGACCGATGCACCTGTGTTTTTTTTTTTTGCCCAACTTCTATTCACGCAAAAATGGAATCAGTAAAAAATGCTGTAAGACCAGTAGAGTACATGTTCTCCACTCACCAGCAGTGCAGCAAACCCGACAAATCTCCCACACGGGGGTTACCTGGCCCATCTCACTTTGCACTTCAAAGATGGCACGTCTGCCTTTTATTTTTTCCCTCTCTTTCCGGCTTGCCTCGCTTTACACGCTTAATTGTGCTGAGAGCTTTGATGGTGGGTGGGAAGAGAGCGAGTGTGGTGTTGAGGAGAAGAGGAATTGAGCATTGACACTAATTAGATGGAGAGCAAGCGGGGAAAGTATGGCTCTCAACACTACAGGCAGTGTTGTCAAAGTGAATCGTCGGTGGTGAGGATGGGGTCGGAAAGTTGAAGGCATGAGCACCAGGCAAGTTCAAGGTTGTAGGCGAGGTGATTAATGCACCTGGTGGGAATACCTACTCAGAGCTGATTTGGTGCACACAGTGCAGAGAGCATACAGAGGTCGAGAGGTCCCGTGTCTGCTGGCCCCTGGCACAAGGATGGCGATGAAGTACAAGCAGATATAACCTGTGTCAGGGTCAAGGGGGCAGTTGTCGGTCTGAGAAGTGAAGCTCACTTCCGCGTTCAAAAAACTGCAATCCCCTCGGATTCCTCTGGGGGCTGGTGTCAGAAGGGAGCATTCCCCATAGACCCCCGTGTTAAAATCGCCGACTTTACATCCTCAGTAAACATGTTAAAAGCCTGGTGTCAGAACGTTTTTTCGTCTCAATCGATAGTTTCTACCCCCGCACACACTCTGAGGGGGGTGAATTTTTTTTTAACTCTACAGTTTTACTGTTATTAGGTTAAAATTCTGGCCAATCAGGGCGCGGAAACGTTGAGTGACAGGTCTGAGCAGCTCCGTGGACAGCTGCTTCGAGGCCAGTGGGCGGGAACTCGGCCGGCCAATCCAACATGGCGCTGTCCAGGCCGCCATATTTGAGTCACAAAAACGACTCCCCAAAACCAATGGGTGACGTCACGGACGCTACGTCCATTCTTTTTACAGTCTATGGTCAGGGTACATGCCTTAAGGCAGCAGAGCAGCAGAATTTGTTAAAACAGCTATGTGCCTGTCCTTGGAACAAACTCTGATAGGAAACACTGGGACCCCTCTGGGAAAAAAGCAAGGAAGTGTCTTGGTTTAGCTGGAGATTCAATAGCAATGTAAGACCCTGTTGCACACGACTTACAATTGTTGTTATGCTAACCAGAGGCAGCACAGAAGGCAGTGAGAAAGGCAGTCTGTTAGAACTGCAGGCCTAAACTGCATTTTAATCTTTAAAAATAGGCAACCATGCAGAGAAGTCAAACACTTTCAGTTGGGAGCACCTTTTTTTCCCCAATTGCGAGACTGTCTCCATGTGTCAGGCTGTGCTCCTTTTCTTATGCAGCTTATGATTGTGTTGCTTCAGTCTTTGAAATAATATAAAGTGCCTCTGGTGTTTAGTGCCGATCTTGACAGAAAACAGCAATCTCTTCACTACGAGTGAGGGGCCTTTTTTCCGTTTTCTTCAAAGAGACACAGCGAGGGCTGTCCACAATACTGGGTTAGTTAACAGTAGGAAAGGGAAAGAAATGGAAGCGAGAGGGTGGGAAGAGAAGGAGAGATTGACAAGATGGCCAGCGGTGACAGAAACATCAGTTGTATGGGACAGGAAAAGAGAGTGGAGGAGGGAGAGAGAGAAAAGTGGGGCTGGTAATGACGCAAAAAGAGATTGGACACAAACAGATTGGAGGCACTGGGAGATGGAGTGAAATATCAGGCGTTGAAATAAAAGGGACTAAGAGACAAATGAGACACATAGACACAAGATGAGGAGAGAGTGGGAAGAATTGTCACAGACACTGATGGAGGGAAAAGACATTAGAAGAAGAGAGATTGGGTAAAAGATGAATGCTAGAAATAAGAGGAGGATAGACTATATCCTGTAAGACAGTGATGGAGAATAAAGATATCTTTGGCAGATAACAGTCAGTGCCCTACTTACAGCTGACATTTGAAGGAAATAGAGAGGCATCTAAAAACACCTAGGAATAAAGAAAAAAAGATTCATAAGTCAAACCATATACTGTAAGAGTGACACCAGTCCTACTTTTAGCATTGGTTCAGTGCTCTCTCCAATATGAAGCAATGCTTTATTGACTGACGAGGCATCGGTGGACGGACACAGAGACATTATAGAAATGTTGAGAGACATTTTGTCTGAAACTGAATCTGTCTCCATCAGTACTGTCAGCACTGATAAATCAAATCTTAGCTTTTACTCCAGTTCAGAAAATGCTCTAAGAGGACACATGGTTCACAGCACACAACATCATCACATTGGTAAAAAAAAAAAGACCAAAGAGGTACAGTGAATGGACTCTACTTGTAGCGCTTCTACTTCTACTCCTAATAGACACCCATACCCACACATACCAGAGGACACTTAGCCATGCATATTGAATGAGCCAGTGTTGTGATTCGTGGATGACCCACTCCTCACGCCTCCTGAGCCATGCAGCTCTATTCTACTATATCTCTACTGTAACTACAACACATCATCGTCATGTGTTTTTAATCCAGAGTGGTGTCAAATGTCTCGATAGGTTAATGAAACTACACATTCATGACTCAAATCCATGATCAAAGTATGTGATGTTTCTATGAAGTATCATATCCACACTAATATATTTGTATTGTATACTTCCTCCTACATTACATACAAATTGGTGGAAACAACCTTTTTGCCTGTTACTGACTATGGAGATGAGCTAGACGAATGCTTCTCAATGGGGCACTGAATGAAATTCATTACCAACTGAGGTCCACGTCACCATTATGTACTTTATTCTAAAGTTAACTGGACATCCTTAAGTGCCCAACGCCTCAGCCATTTGGATGTGTTTATTTACAGAACCATTCTGGTGATGGCTCCCTCCTATTTGTCTTTGTCTTTTAACAAGGGAGCATGGAAGTCACAATCTCTGATCTTCGCTTACTCTGCAATTTGTAGTTCACAATGTACAAACTGAACAGGGCAAGAAAGCATTTAGGTTTCTGGCACGTAATGATTGGAATAAATTACAATCTGAACTTCAACTTCAAGCTGTTGTTACATTGTGAGCAAGTTTTAATGTTTTTAGTCTAATCTGTTATTTACTGTATTTAAAGGTACATTGTGTAGGAATTACTCCCATCTAGCGTTGTGGTTGTATATCTCAAGCAACTCAATCGTATTTTTCATGCTGCATTCACGTGAAATTGGGCAAACAGCAGACAGCTGCTGCATGTAACAGCATAAACAAGCCTCTATGTAAACAAGTGGTCCGTCAGCACGAGGCAAAACAATACACGTGACAATATGTTGTCATGGCGATGTCGTATTGTTTACCTGACCCACGTTTTACCGGCTTTCTGTCGACTTCTGTGACTAAAATGACATCTGGTTTGTTATCGACAGCCGTCTGCCCGACTGCAGGTGAATGCAGCATCAGTGTAACGCTCCATTCCTCCTCACTGCGTTACCACGGTGACTTTTCACAGACGCCACCTCGACCTGAGCCGACAGCTCCGGTGTCTCCGCTGAGTTTCCGTGGTTTCCTACCGTCACGCTGCCACTGAACGTAAAAACATGGCGACACCACATGGCAGCAGCACCGAGCTTACCCGCTCCATGTATGAATGATATGAAGGTGCTTCACAGTACTAGATATTCACAATAAAGCAAATGGCATCATGGTCTAAAGTCCAAAGGACTCAAGGTTTAGGAACCACAACCTCACAGGTACGGCTTCATGTAATCTTTAGCCTTGAGTAGGAAAACTACCAAGACAACAATGATCAGACAGATTTAAATTGGATCCTGAAGCAAGTTGAAAGGCATCAAGATTAGTTTCATATAAGGGTTGTAACAGGAGTCGGTGAAAGAAGACAAAAGAGTTTCACAAAAGTCTTGAGGATGAAATGTGAAAATAACCACCAGATCAGACACTGAACAGGGCTCGTTGGTTGTCCGTCCGCAGCCACAGCGTATGTTGGAGCTGCAGAACAGCTGTCGAGCCCTGAGAGATGAATCTATAGAACAGAGTCTGTATCCTCTCAGCTTCCCAAGTTTAGCAATGGTCCTCAGACATAAATAAAATTGCTGAACAGCAAATGTCTCATCAAAAGTGATGCTTTTCAGCAGTGAAAGTGTTAGATGTGAAACTGATGAACAGTATGGGTATGTCAGAACAAAGACCGTGTCCTGATGTTGGCAGCTAACAGTAGTGACGGGGAAAAAAGGGTCTGTGATAGTGGGGTGATAAGTTTTGTAGATACACACATGACCAGAGGCTGTGGAGCAAATTTGGTTTAACTAGTGCAGTAGCTGTTGGAAGTGTGCTTGTTTTCAGTGCATCTTGTGTGTTCATGTTTTAGCAAGGTTGAATACTTAGCATTACAATTGCACAACAAATGTTTTGTTATTTTTTACATGGTAAAGCATTAATACAGATTTTAAAATATGACATTTAATAAATATGGAAAATTAAATGTACGTTTAAACGTGTTAAACTTGATACCGACCAATAAAACAATAACGTCAAATGCAACAGTTTAGGTGGCGATGAACTTGACAGGAGACAAAGTGAGTCAATCACTAGTAAGCGTACTGTCCATGGAGCTGTGCTAGGTTACTACCCAGCTGTGAACACATTCAACCTTGGCTCCGTAGACTAACTCAGTCTAGACCAGGCTATGTCTGAGTAAAGTGTTGTGACACAGCGGTGAACAGGTTATGTTTTAGATGCTAATCACAAATTAAGTCAGCAAATATGATGAGGTTAACTGCAACAGATCTGAGACCACAACAACAATGAAAATCCAAAAGTAAAGGGAGTTAATCAGCATCCACCAAAAAAAAGATGATCAGTGCTGCACTGTGAGAGGGGGAGAGGCTATAGTGACACAATCCAAAATGTGCTTCTTTTTTTATCAATATCTCTTACATTTCACACACTGACAAACACGGCACGCAGTCGTGCCATTAGCAAGACACCTGCCAAGTTTGAAGTCAGTCGGGCCAACTGTTCAAGAGCAGTGTAATTAGCACACAGACAGACACACTCAGACATAGATGTAGACGGAGTCAGTGCACAGTTAACTGTCTGGATCCCACTGTCTCTCCAACACCGAGGCACTGACGCTCAGACATCTTCAAGATTTAATTCCAGACAAATTTCACCAAATGTCATTGATTGCACCCTCCTCTATTTGCAGTGATGCCGGAGAGGGATCTTGAGTGCAATAAGAGCAGGTTTACCATGGAGCGATCTGCCATTAAAAGATTCCATTTGGCTTTGGGGTTAGGTTTGTGAACAGAGAAGAGGGTTATAAGCCACACACATCAGCATGAGACCATGTAATCAGTGAGTCGCTGGTATTGATCAACGACCCTATCAGCCTCTTGCAGAAAAATTATGGCCATTTTGCACATTGATGCCGTTTGCGGCGCTGAGAGCAATGAACAAAATTTGAAGCTGCCACAGTCAGTGAGCAATCTGAAGCCATCACTTCACTGTAGCTGAGAAAGGGTGGATTTGTCAATTTTTCACTGCAGCCAGGAGCTACCACAGATCAATCTGTAGCCGTGCAATAATTTCAGAAAGTTACAGGTGTTATTACAGAACAGTGAAGTTTGTATGAACATGATTACTGCAACATTTATCAGGTGAGTTCAGTTGGTGAGGCAAGAGACGGATCCTAATCCTGACCAACCGCATTCATTCATTATATATTTCTCAGTGATGTGTTCCTTCTTGGTCAGTCACACTATATTATATATTGATGTGTACCTATACAATATTGTCTACATTGTGAAGTAATCAGTCAAACAAAGAAACAGTGTGATTAGGGATGTCCGATATTGGAAATTTGACGATATCCGATGACCGATTTTGTCCAGAATTAGAATTTCCGATTCCGATAATAACCGATACCGATATGCAGGCTTTGCCCCCCCCAAAACTAATTAACTAATAAACTAATTAACAACATAGGCCTACCTCATGTCAGGAATGAACACATTACTGTATGCTTACATCCATTGTGATGCCTCACTGGATGCATTCCACAAATTAACATTGTCTATTTGCTTACAGACACTTTTATTTATTCAAGCAGGCTTTTAATTAATGTGTTAAATGGTTTTATTCATTATATTTTTATGTTTTTATTGTTGTATTTTATTTTATTGTGAAGCACTTTGTGATTTTTCTTCCGTGAAAAGTACTATATAGATAAACCTTACTTATTTACACAGACAGATAGACAGACAGACAGACGGATGGATGGACAGGCAGGCAGGCACAGACGGACGGATGTGCACACACGCACGGACGGACGGGCGGACGGACAGACACACACACAGACACAAAGCGCTCTGACTGACGGACCAAACCACCACTGCATACGTTGTGCGTTGTACCCAAGGGGGGGCCCGTTCAAAAAGCTGCAGTTCCTGTCCGGCCTCTGGGGGCTGGTACCGGAAGTGAGCAACTCTCCATTGACCCCCATGTTAAAATAGCCAATTTTACAGCTTAAAAAAACATATATACAGCCTGGTGCCTTTTATTTTTTTGGCCTCTACCGATAGTTTCCACCTCCGTGAACACTGTTTTGTAACACAAACCGTTTTAGTGTTACCGGCCGTTAATTGGTTGCTTCGAGTTCAGTGGGCAGGTTCTCGGCTGGCAAACCGCCGCACCTCTCCAAATATGGAAAGTAGACTCCCACTAAAATCCAAGACGGCGCAGTTCAAATGCCCGTAGTAGAAGCACAAAACAGACTCCCCCAAACCAATGGTTGACGTCACGGGTGCTACGTCCATTCTTTTTACAGTCCATGGTTGCACCGCAGCGCACGCTGATTGACTTGAATGGGGCTGCTGCATTGCTACAACGTGTGCAATGGTGACGATCGGAGCAGAGACGGATTATGAGGAAATCTGCGAGTGACCGAACAGACACGTGTGTCTCTCTGTCTGGCTCATTGAAACAGCCTATCTTATCACTGGATGCTACGAGTGACAGGTGAACAGCCAATCATGTAACAGCTGTGTAGCTTGGTTGCAGCACCATCGCCATGTGTGTTTGTTTACAACAGAACATCTGTAAGAACACGTGGACTATTATTGTGCGTCTGAATCAGTGACGGCAATAGTTAAGTAGCGACGGTCCACCGCTTAATTCACTACGAAGGCATTGTTATTGGGTTTTCATTATCGGCAGAAAAAACAATAAGGATATGGACAGATATTACATTTTTTAGCTAATATTGGCCGATATTATGGGACATCCCTAACTGTGATGCTTTGTCTCTCTCTCCACTCTGTGTGCCAGCCGGGCCCACGCCTGTATTCAGCCCAGTTTCTACTGGAGATACAATTTTCTGCAGGGTCACAGATGTGATCCTGTCTCTGAAGAACTCTGGGTCTGGGTTGTTCTAAAATGAAAGCAAAAGAACTTGTGTTTTCTGTAGATGCTATTGTATGGCTTCCATTATTCAGGATGCTAGATGATAAGAGCAGCGCAGTGACCTCGCTGACGGAGACACACAGTGGACACATCGAGCACATTAATGCATAAATGTTTGCATGAACCCAGTCTGGCCAACGGATTATGGTTATTGTGGTCATGTAGTTATACAGCCTTGATCAGGCAACTGATCACATACTTGCTGACAAGGGTCTCTTCAGGGTAATAGTGGAGCAGCCAAGCCCCCTATTAGTGTCCATCAACTGCTGTACTAAATGCCAGACTGACAGTGTAACTGTTTAAAAATACCACAGGCTCGGATGCCAAAGGCAGAGGAGAGAGCTATGCCCTGCTTGTTGCATCTCCTCTGCCAGTCAATGTCAGAAGCCAAGTTGAGCTGCTGCCCCAAGCCAAAGGTGTAATAGTGCCTGCAATCAAGAGTACAGCCCCGTTCCAACAAGAGCAGATAGAAGAGCCAGAAAAAAATATGATGGAAAATCAAGTTGCCTTTTTGCTACAGTAAGTGAAATCATGTAGTCCCAGAAAATTAAAAGAGTTCCCTCTTGAGGGAAGTCTTCACACTGTACTTCTAACGACCAGTATGTACAGATCAATAATGCATCCATTGGGATGTAAAATATAAAAGGTAATTAATAGGAAGTCCAGTTTAGGGCCAATGCATTTAATCTAAATTCATAATAATTCAATTTTAACAGAACATTTCTATGTTAAATGGCACATGTGTTCTTGCTTTTATGGAACTGGTCACATGACACTACTCCCACACCATCATTGATACTCAAGACAGCAAGAGCATGCACATGGTGGTTAGAGATACAGTGAGTAGAGAAGGTGGGGTAAAAGAGGGAAAGACAGACATGATAGATTAAGGCCCTGTCCCATTTCCCCCACTTCCACTCGATTTTGACCTTAGCACTCGGTTTTGCGCGATCGGAGGGAGGACGGAGGCAGACTTTGAACGTAGTGCAATGAAAAGTGCAATTACCCTCGATACTTTGTACATTACACCCCCCCCCCCCCACACACACACACACACACACACACACACACACACACACACACACACCATCAGCCTCCGTACACACAGCATTACGCTTTTAGGCTTTTATTTCTAAATCCCTCCTCATCGTTCAGTAGCTCATCTTCATCTTCCTCACATGCTGTTCTCCTCGCTACGCTGTCGGACCTGGGTCTCTGTGTCTGTTGCGCACACTGTAATGCCCCGGCCCCGACCGGGCCCCGGAGACGGAACAGAGACCCAGGTCCGACAGTGCAATTTGTCCCTCTCTGAAGCAGAGGATGAGGTTGGCTTCACTCCCGTCAGTCTTCACAGACAGTCCACAAAGTTGAGAGAGTTTCTGATCATATCCTCGTCAATTGTCTTTTTTTTTTTGACCCTTTATTTGTTTGTTTAAACAATTGAATAACTGCTATTATTTGAAGGAATGAGGTATGCTATTATAAAATAACTTCAAATCAAATCATTAATCATTGATAAGTGTGCGTCTCTCCCCCGACCCTCCCAACAAAAATCCCGCCCCCTACGTCATCGCTACACGAGACGTACTGTAGGTGACCACGCCGGCTACGGTAAGTGGTGTCCCATTGCGTAGTGTACGGTCTCTTTTTCTACCACTTTTCACTCCATTGCTAAAGGGTATCCCCGTTTGGAGGGCACTCGAAACCAAGTGCTAGTGTTAAGGGAAGAGAAATGGGATTGGGCCTAAAGCTGCTCAGCAAAGACACTGGACATTTTGCTCGAGGAAACTGGACCTCTTTGAATTTAACTGGAAAAACTTTAGCGCAGCTGTTCAGGATGACTCCTGTTAGCTCTGAAGCTCTAAAAACCCTGGTCTTGATCTCCACATTACATTCATTATTGTAAAAAGAGATGCAAAGGCATCTGCACATAATCAGTTTGAACCCAAGTACATCTGAAGCTAATTAGACTGGAGCCAAAATGCAGGTGACCCTATCAGACCGTGGTATAGTAAGAACACCAACTCCTGCAGCAGCATGATGATCTATCAATTAACAGACAGCAGCACTAATATACTGTAGCCCAATCTTAATGTCTTACCAACGGGGCCGGCTATACGCAGGGGCAAGAGGGGGCAGTGCCCCCTCAAATAAATGTCTTGCCCCCTCAAATCCAAATTTTAGAAGTTGAGAAAGCACATTTTAATATAGGCCTACTCAAAAAATGTGTATATTACCAAAGAGAAAGAAGTTAAGTTGGGGGTTCAGACATCCCTCTATCTAGACATGCTGGTAGTCCGACACTTTTTGATACCGCTATTCCGCGCGTCGTCTTTTTTTTTTTTTTTTTTTTACAGCTGCGATACCCAGGCGCGTCTCTCTCTCTTTTCTTTTCAGCATGCCTATCACCGGTTTGATGAGGGAGTGATGTTCTTAATCTCAACAACTAAACTATCAAGTCACAAACAAAACGGACACACATGATAAACAAACAGAACTATGCTGCAGTTTGTTTGTCAAGTTAACCTGTCACCTTCAGCACCAGGGACAGCGCCGGGGATGAGCCGCGGAGAAGCTGTGAGCGTCTGGGTTCTGGGCTTATGGCCTGGGGCCTCATTTATCAAAACTCTAAGTAAGCTGTGTAAAACTGCTGCTACTAAATGTTTTGCTTAGCCCTACGGCGAAAAGACACCCAAAATATTTACACCTTTTTCAGATCTATCAAACTGTGCGTGCACAACTCTCCGCAATTTCTCTTTGATAAATCAAACTGGATCCAAGAACGGTGCGCAGTTGCGCACGTGAACGCACCTCCGTCCCCGGAACGCCTAGACACAACCATATATGGTCAGCACGTGCATATTAATTAGCCATGTGCGCTCTGTGGAGGGAGAAAGCGAGATAGCTACAAGGCATCGGGCAATAAATCAGTCAGAAAAATGATCTTGCATTTTAACAAAGCTACAATAAAAACAAAAACCTCCCAAATCTCAACAAAAGGGAGCAGAAAGAAAAATAATCTTACTCTTAATAATCTTAATCCTACAAATTGACAAAATTATCTGCAGTAGCACAAAAATCCGCTGGAAAAGGGTTGTTTTCTAAAATGTTCTGTCCCCCCCCCCCCTCTTCCCAGAGTACACCAGAATGCTTCACTCACATTTTAAAATCACAAAAATTTTCTGGGGGGGGATGCCCCCAGACCCCCCTACAGGTATTTAGCTACTCACCTTTTTCACCCCCTCTGCGTTTGCAATGCATCTTCAGGTATATGCACCCCCCCCCCATATAATGTGGCTTTTTGCATTACGACAGTAACAAATTTGGGCTCTAAGACCCTGGTTGGCCCCCCGGCCCCTAGTTGGACAGGTCTGAAGGTAGAGGCCTGACAAAGTGCAATCCACTTCTCCAGGTTGGCGTTGGACACATAGCCAACAACCCTATTCAATGAAGTTACTATAAGCACAGAGAAAAAAAAGTGCTGGAGCATGATGTGTTCACATGATGCCCCCTTCACATTTCTGACTGCCCCCTCATATATGCCGCCTAGAACCGGCCCTGCTTACCAAAAAAGGCACACAGAACTAATCACAAAGATAATGGAGCACCAGCTTTATTCCTCTTACACTGTGGGATTATTTCATCAGTTACATTACAGACACATGGTAGGGAACAGGTCACATGTAACAACATTTCAATTGTCAATTTACATAGCAGTTAAGGTTTACATTACAACAGGTTTATACAGTATATGACAAAAAGTTGTAACTCCAGTATGTCAAAACAAGAAATGGACTAAAGTGTATTGCAGACATTTATTTTTGTTGCCAACAGCAGGCGTCCATATCTCTCTCCCCTGCTTTGACTCTTATTGGACTTGGTTAATCCAACTTCATTAACATTATCTTATCATAGATGAAACCAAAAAAGTGTCTGTGATCAAACACACCACTTAAAACTCTGGAAAGAATAAAAGTTAACATTCCCTGGTATTTATGTTCAGCCCTATTGTTATTCAGCGTTTGCAGAGCACTTACCGGTACTTCATTCCTGGTTCTTTGTCTGCAGGACTTGGAGGTTAAAGAACATTAATAGAAATCACAGTTTTCCACAACAGCACAGATTCACTACACTGACAATGGAGGCATGGTCTGACCTCTGACCCCCAATACACTCTGGCCTTTGTCCATGTGTTGAATTGATCTTCCTGGTTGAAACTCAACAGTGTCCATGTCAATGGAAGTAGGCTTGGTTACCATGGCAATCACATTCTCTCTTTCCCACAAACAGAAACAGCAAAGATGCAGAGAGAGAGAGGGGTGAGTGGCTCTCGGAGGAGCACATTAAAACAGAGAGCAACACAGATGGATTTAGGCCTCCAGGGTTTGGCTTGGCTTACTACTAGTGTATAAAGAAATATATAGCCTCCTGTAAAGACAGAATATATTACAAGAAAGGACAGTGCCTTGTTTATGAGGCATGCTGATGAACTCTTTGTAGCTCTGGGCAATGCTTCTGTGTTGCTTATAGACACATGCCATATTCATTATAGGGTGCTTATACACACATATTAACTAATGATGTTTAAAGAGCTGAGTACAATTTTTCATAAAATCAGTGTCAGTCATAAACTATGATATATTGTAGACATGTAGCCTAATATTTACTGTTGATTTTCATTTGAGTGCACATGTTTACAGGTCTGAGCAGTTGGCCTGTTGATGTTGATCACACCAGCAACATTATATTAACATACATTACACAAAGCTGACAACTTCCACTATAGTTGTCTCTGTCTTTAGACTTAAAAAACAAACCAAGTAAAGAAAAAAAACAAGCAATTTAATTACAGAGAGCATTGTGTATAGAGCGACGCAGCAGAAATTACCCAGCAATGAAGACCACACATGCGTCTTAGCAGAAGCTCAGTGACGTCGGCCACCAAAGTCACACATAGGCTGTGTGTTCCTGGTGTCAGTAATAGGAGCATTTTAAATCTGGACTTGAAGTGACCAGAGATTAGTGGATCAGAGCTCTGTGTTGATGCATCTTCTTGTCTCAGTTTTTCTCTCTACTCTGTTTATGTGTTGACTTTGGACTCTGACTCTGCGCGCACAAACACACACACACACACACACACACACACACACACACACCTGACAGTAGGCAGTGAGGCTGCAGAGGTAAGAATGACGTCTGGTAAAGTGAAATACGTTGAGAGTTGACAACAGCTGTTTTTTTGTTTTTGTTTTTTTTTACATGCAATAAAACAGTCATGTGTGAATGATCAGCCAGTCTCCCATCTAACACAGGTTAACCATGGTGAGCTTGCTGGTCCAATTTTATACACATGCTACTTGTACTGTTCCCCCTAAGCATTTAATATTGAATTCATCATTTATAACACATGAATACTCATCAGTATGTAGTTTATAAACACAGTTAAAAATGTTTTACTCATCATTGATGAGCACTAACTGTAAGTTCATGCGTTTATAAATGAAGAATTCAGTATTTATTAATGCTTAACTAATGCTTAATAGTGTGTACTTTTTTATAAAGTGTTAGCTTCATGTTGTTCTTATAACTGTGGCCCCAAATTTTATTTTTATTTTTCTGGGGGTACAAATGAAAGTTTTACGCTCAAAGGGACATTGTGTAACTTCTCCTGTTATCTATTCATGAAAATTGAATATTTCGTTCAAGAGTATGTATTTCATTAAAGCAGAAGTAAGCGATCCGGTCGTTTTCGCTAATGCTGCGTTCCAGGCAGGCTTTTGAAACCGTAAATTTCAAGCTTCAAGTCACAACTTACGACTTTGTAGCGTTCCAGGCAACCCACTCGTGTTTTTCCGACCTGTTTTACCTGTGAAAGTCACTATAACGGCCACTCGTAACTTCTGACCAGTGAACTCGTACCAGATCGAACTGGTACCACTTCACAGGAAGGAAAAAACACGAGTTACGAGTTTCCTTGAACGCACCATAACGTCCTCGTCCCGACGTCACCACATTCACGGCGTTCCTTGGCTGCACACACAGCCCTTTATGCCGTTCTCTCTCCTCATTGGATAAAACTTGTAGGATACGATAAATGTTTTCTCCTGGGCTCAGAGCAGAGCAGAGGGACTGACAGACCCGTGTTTCAGTCCAAACACTCTATAGAAGTGATTGCTGTCGGAAGATACAACTATTTAAGACTTATATTAACACAAATATATCACTTACTTCTGCTTTAATCAGTAATCCCCCCCATCAACAAACTGAAGTGTTCCTTTCAGCTCTGAATGAGCCGTTCATATCGTTCATATCTCCATGGAGACGGTAAGCTCGGTGCTGCTGCCATGTGGTGTCTCCATGTTGTTACGTTCAGTGGCAGCGTGACGGTAGGTAACCACGGAAACTCAGCGGAGACACCGGAGCTGTCGGCTCAGGTCGAGGTGGCGTCTGTGACAAGTCACCGCGGTAACGCAGTGAGGAGGAATGGAGCGTTACACTGATGCTGCATTCACCTGCAGTCGGGCAGACGGCCGTCGGTAACAAACCAGATGTCATTTTAGTCACAGAAGTCCAGAGAAAGTTGGTAAAACGTGGGTCAGGTAAACAATACAACATCGCCATGACAACATATTGTCACGTGTATTGTTTTGCCTCGTGCTGACGGACCACTTGTTTACATAGAGGCTTGTTTATGCCGTTACGTGCAGTGGCTGTCGTCCGTCTGCCGCCTGCCCAATTTCACGTGAATGCAGCATGAAAAATACGATTGAGTTGCTTGAGATATACAACCACAATGCTAGACGGGAGTAATTCCCACACAATATACCTGTCAAAATAACAAACAAAAAAAACCATATTACTAAATAAGCATATACTGTAGAGCCCTGTGCTGAGCTTCCTTTTCTTCTCTGTAGCTTTTAAAACACATAAAATCAAATGTGAATTATATGTTTCTGTGCAGCTTGCAGGCAGTATTGAGTGTAATGATTAATCAATCTTTCATCTAAACTCTACAAAGTTGGGGGGTTTTGTGTGGGCGGGTGCAAACTGCTGTGACTCTGTCACACTAAGTGCAGCAGTGTCTGGCCTTGAAAAGGGGGGGGCGGGGGGGGGGGGGGGATCAATATACTCCACCAATATAAGCATCATTTTGGGCAGTCGAGGTGTAATCATTGTTCATCCCGGTATATCATGTGGGACCTGTTTGTGCCTGTAATTGGGCCGGCTCGTGTAACAAGGCTTTATGACAAAACTGATGATTTTAGCTCGCCCCTACCCCTGCTGTTTTATTTGTCACATCTGCTTATTGCTGTGATCTATTAACACAAAAGCAGGCTTACCCTGTCCTCTCAGCACAGTTAACGTAAACTCCCAAAACCTGGGCATCACTCAGAGAATAGTTCATTCATGTGCTGTGTCTTACCTCACATACTGTATCTCAAGGACCAGATTGTCTCAAACTATGTTGGCTGCTTATTCTTCCAGGTTTCATTATAGTGTACATATAGGCCACAGTCATTAGTTCAGGAAATCCGTGGTTAGTTTCTTATTCTGCAAGCTGTGAGAGACTTTGCTGGGCGCAGCCACAAGTAATTAAAAGAAGCGCCTGTTTGGCAGGATAGCTAATTAAATTAGCTTTTTTCTTGTGTGCGAGAGTGTGTGTGTCTGTGAGGATGCTTATAGTTCCATGCATGCATGAATGGGTGGGGTAGTGAACATTTTGAAATGAATGCATGTGTGTGTCTGTGTTTTAAGAGGCTTTTATTTGTGTTTAATTGAAAGCAGGCTTACTGGACCTGTGCGATCAGTGATGTGTTTGTGTTTGTCTTTGCCTGTTTGTGTTTGTGAGACTGTCCAGTCTTGAAATAATCCAGTCAGTGTATTACTAGAGGACATCACTTCTAGCTGTGTATCTGTGTGTGCAAACAGAAGTGCAGTCATCTAACCTCGCGCCCTGCTAAGGATGTGAGTGTTTGCTGTGTCCCCCCCTCTGGAGGTCTGGATGTATGTGTTGAGGTAAATTAAACTGACTGTGAATCATGTATAAGAAGAAGCGGGCGATTTGTGCGAAGTGAGTGTCAGTGGGAATCTGTTGTTGCTTGTCACAAAGCTGCATGCCTCTCTCTCCATGTGCCACCACACATGTTTATGTGTAGCGGGGAATTCATCACCATACCGTGAAGTGATGGCTGCCATCTGATAACAAACAGAGGGACTTGTTGAGCATGACTGAGCACCTCTGCACTTCATTTCATTCTGTGACGAAGGCTAGCACTAGATTACAGCGCGCTGCTCACAGTGGTCCTCAGCACCAGCACCTGCCTCAAGGAGTCTGTGTGGTGTTGAACTGTCTACATGCTTATGAACATCAGCATCAACAGAAATGACCCGTTTGCTCACAGGTTTCAAGCACAACTGACAAAACAGTGACAGGATTGTAATGGACATATTCAATTTGCCTTTTCCTAATGGATATTACTTACATGACAGATATTAAGACAAAATAGAAATTTGTTTTGCAGTCAACTTTTTATTGTGCTCTGTTTATCTGTCAGAGCAATTATGCAAAAATGATAGAATGATTTGCACTAAATGTGGTGGATGGATGGGGCATGGGCCAAGGGAGAAGCCCATGTGAAAAGTATCAGACTAGGGATGCACATTTTGAGTTTTTTTCTGATCGATAACTGACGCTCGTTAACCGATTAATAACTGTTAACTGATAAGATCTGAGTGTCTGTGACTAGGCATGTGCTGTTCGGCAACATGATCTTTTTTTCTTGCTGTTATAAAACACACATGCGGGGCGGTGCATGGCGCAGTGGGTAAAGCGGCCAGCTCATGTAGAGGCTACAGTCCTCACCGCAGGCGGCCCAGATTCGAATCCCGCATCGGGCAGCCCTTTCCTGCATGTCATTCCCCCTCTTTCTGCCTCCCCCTTTCCTGTCTATCTCTACTGAGAGCTATCAAATAAAGGCAAAAAGCCAAAAAATATTCCTTAAAAATAAATAAAAAAATAAAACACACACGCTGCTACAGCTGCGAAATATGACTGAAGGCATAGTCTGCACGTGTTGAAACACCCCCATGAGTTGACGATATAAGGAGCTAAAAAAAGTAAATAAATAGCCATTGGTATTAATCGGTCAAAGTTATTGTTATTGGTTAATGGTTAACAGTTAAACGGTTAATCATGTGCATCTCTACATCTGACATCTACATGGTTTTGGATCTATGAGTTTGTATAATCTGGTGGAGATCCACATAATTGTCTCCATCTGGCAGAAGAGCGTGTTGAAATTCAGTAGTAACATTGCACATGGCACAGCACTATCTAGGAATACAGGTAATAAAACCATACAGCTGTGTTGCCGCAAAATTAAAAGTGATAAATAAGAGCAAGAGATGTAGCATTGTAAGGCGTTGTGGGACGTGTGCTGGTTTTTTCCCGTTTGTTTTGTAATGAAGTGATATGTTAACTCAGCTACTTCCACCATCCCCTTTGTTGAATTTAATGTTCTCACCTCATTTTATCTGTTTGAATGTCAGCAGTTCATAATAAGGAAGCTGTGATTAACAGATTTTCTGATTGTTGCTCTGTGTTGACGTTATACTGGGTACAAAACAACAGCATTTGTGCTTCCATATTAAATGTCCTGTTTGAGGTGGATTGTAATGTGCCTATGGGCTGATGTGACTGTAATGGGTCATGAAAGAAACTATAAACCTTTGGTGTAAATCCAGTTGGTGGAACTGGCATTCCTTTTTAAGTAGTACTGCTCTGGCTCTCTACTGAATGCCAAGTAGTTACTTTAATAACTACAAATTTAATAATTCTATGATATCATAACAAAAAAAGAGAGAGAGCTGCTCAGATGTGTCACAGAGGGACTGTTCTTGGATTCATCTGTGTTTGTTTGCTCACTCCCACTCTCTGGCTCTTAACCAGTTTAGGAGGATAGAGACACAGTTTAAGATGTAATGGATTCTTGTCACGTTCTCAGCTGTCGCAAACTTGGCTGCTTCTCTGTTTGTATTTCAATTTACCCCCCTTTACCTTCCAAGCTGAGGGACCCTGTTGATGTTGTGCTTCTGGTCCCACACGCGGAGTCTGATATTAACATCACTGCTCAAAGTAACAGATTATTCAAGATGTCCACAGTAAGGCAGCCATTGTGCTGTACAGCTGGTTGTTGACAGTTCATACTTGAACTTTGTTCTGCGCTTCAACAAGAAGGATAGAGCAGGGAAAGAACATTCTGTCGATTTATTTAAGGATATCTTTATCTTTATCTTTATTAAACAGCAGCGTGACAGCAGCAGGAGAAGAAGAGAGCCTTTTGGAGTCGGGACTCAGTGCATTATGCAATATTTAGATCTTTCAGTATGTCCAGTGGTAAATAGGATTCTCTTTAAGTTCATCTTGGGGCGGTGAATTTCTTGCTCACTTTTTTTTTTTTCTCGCTTGACTGGCAGCCAGACACGGCTTGTGCATGCTCAAATGTGTGTGTGCGTGCATAAATACGTCAAGTCCTGTGCATGCACAGAACAAACGCAGCCAGAAATCAACCTGTTTCAAGGTATACATGACAGACAAACGCTTTAGAGAAGGGTTAAACTATCCCCTTCACACCGATTGGAATTTCAATCAGTTTGGGGTAATGGAGATGATTTGAGGTGTTTATATGAAATATTTTCAGTCGGTTTGATTTGAAACCATTTAAAACTGTCCATGTACAGTAAACCGAACAATGAAAAGATGACATACTTGTAGATGTGTCAAAGAATGTCCACTTCTCCATATGACAAGCACCAGAAAAACAAGACATTATTATTATTAATTTTTACGGTCTCAAAGGGCTTCACATAGCATCATGAAACATCCTCTGCCCTTAGACCCTCACATCCGCTGAGGAAAATCTAAATGAATTGATTGTGACAGACTTTTTTGTTAACATTCTTCTGTCCTTCTGGCCTCATCATACTACTGTAGCCTATATATCTCTCCCCAGTACATAGGCAATAGATGTAGATGCGTGCCGCTACACAGTAATGTGAGCTCACAGATGCTCCACCTCCTCCGTGCTGTGTGGCTCTTGGCTGCAGCCCGGCCGTGTGTCGCTTCCAAGCCTCTAGTTGAGAGCAGCTTTGGAATTTCTCTGGTGCAAGGAGGCAGGGAGGAGGAGGAGGAGGCGGCAGGGGACGGAGGTGTTGATTTCCCCCAGTGGATTGTGATCCATCAGCTCCCCTTACCTAGCTGAGAGGCTGCTGGCCGGTCTTCAGTCTTTAGCCAGTCCCTTGTCAGCCGTCCCAGACCACAACACACACTCGTACACCAACAGCGAAGAACAAAACTGCCTCCATGTGGAGCTGTGGCACACTCATGCACTTGAGCACATACAAACACAAACACATTAATTCTAATCTGGGTAAATGAATTAAACATGCACACAAAATGCAGACTGCACACTTTCTCGCATTAGCATGTACCGAGGCACATTCGAGATGTTCTTGTCTTTCTTCCGCACAGGAGAATGGTGGAACAATGGGTAAAGAGAGACAAGGGCAGAAGAAAAATGGCAAAAGGCTTTAATGGAGTTATTACAACAATCTCCCTTTTAATGTTCCATAATCAGATAATATCCTAGCCTTGAGGAATTCTCTCCAGGAGATACTATCGGCCTGCTGAGTAATCTTATCTACCTTCCCACAGACTTCATGATTGCCAGTTTTACTGGGTGGGTATCTGTTGCCGAGAGGGATTTTTTTTTTTTCTTAGTGCTTTTCCTGCTCGGAGAATCTACTAATTTATGTATTCATTCCTTTTTGTCTCGACTACAAAGGCAGTACATGTCCCAGTTCTTTATATATTTCCCTCAGCTGTTGGATCTTGAGCCTATTTGCCAGGCAAGACCGTGTAACTAGTGTGAACCGATCCCGCCCATACCCTCAACATGTCTCTGAAGATTCTTTTCTTCCTTTTGTCAGTGTCCAGTCACTATGTGAGGCTCTTCATACATTCCTTTTAATTAGTTTTTGACCACACTGTTTAAACACACATTCAGTCTTTCATTCAGTGATTTCTGTGCAGCTGAGAGGTTTTAATCAAGTTCTTTGATCAACGTGCTGAAATGACATGTTTACTGTTTGACAGTATATCAGACCTGCTGTTGTACCGCTGCACTTCCAGACTGTGCATTGAATTTCTCTCACATGGACGGTCATGAACGTGGCAGACCAAAGATTAACAGTAATCTTGTTGGACACTGTGAAAATTTGGCCATTGACAGCTCTGAAATACCAGCTCCACACCATCAAAACACTGCAGTAATGGGACATAGATTTCTCTGGCAGTGCTATTTGAAGACTTACATTTTTAGGACAGTTTGTGGCTGTAGATCATTTGAGGTCCGTTTCCAGGTGTGGTTTCTTTGTACTGTAATAGATATTTGCTTTCTTTATCAGCTTGTAGAGGCATAGGAGTGTCTTAGGCTGTTTAGGTATTTTAAATTGGAAATATAAACTGATTGCCACTGATCATAGACAACCATGATGTGCACAAATCCATCTGATCAGCTGATTGATCAGTGCCTCCCTAACAAAACTGATAGAATAGTATATGCTTCTCTATCTCTCACTCTGTCATCCCAGTCCCGACATCAGGGCCCTTTTTCTTTTGCAAGTTTCAACAGTTACTCTCGTTCCACAGGGGAAAACTACCAACAGCTGCCAGGGGAAACAAAAGCACCTTCCTCTTCCCCCATTTGGCTGCTTCTTTTTTGTGGGAGATTTTGTTCTTGGTGGCAGGCAGGAGTGCATGGTGAAGGCGAGGCTTATACAGAGAAGCAAGCTGAGTGCTGATGCTGTTATCATCCTGTAGCCTTTACACTGTGCAATCAACATTTACTTTAAAAGTTAATACAAAAACCTTGGCTATTGTCATTTTAAGTTTAATAATGTTTCAAAATTACCGGTATGTAAATTATGCCCAGTGGGTTGACAGTCTTTTTTTGTTGTTGTGTCAAAATCAGAAATCTAAAACACAGAGAAAAACAGACAAATTGACTCCTATCAGCTTTGTTTAAACACTTTTACACTCATCTTAAGGTAGATTAGTAGAGATAAAAGCTGCCTTAATTGCTGTTGGTATTGATAATTGTATTTGCATAATGAGCAGTAATAGACAATTGACTATAAAATCGTATTTAATCTTCTTTTACCCTCGCTTCAATACCAACACCTATCAACTTGTGTCGTGTTTGTTTCTTTTGTTTTGTGTGTTGTCCACTAAATGTCTAGCAGGTCTTGCTTTCTACAGCTTTTCCGATTACATACACTAAACTGGTAACATGACTCCTCAGTGTGTGAAACAAAGTGTTGATGAAACATGCAACTCATACAACTACATCCATAGAAACTAGAGCAGTGGGAGTGTTACAGTGATGGTTGTCAGTAGTTCAATAGTTTGGCCGTTGTACATGGTCAACCAGTGGAACTGCTCAGTGTACAGTGTAACAGTGTCACTGAATGGATGAAAGCGTGTGTGTGTGTGTGTGTGTGTGTGTGTGTGTGTGTGTGTGTGTGCTCTAACACATGTATCTAATGCAAAGCTGAGAATTATCGTGGGCAGAGTTATCAAATTAAAATTCAAACAATAGCTTCTCCAATTATAATTAGTGTTCTTCCTCAGTTCAAGAAAATAAGTGCTGTAATTAGAACATAACAGACATTTTTTCACTTTAAAATTAAGTGTTTAATTATGGAAAAAGAGTTTAGCTTGTGTCTCTCTCACGCGCACACACACACACACACACACACACACACACACACACACACACACACGTATATGATATACATATTCACACATCTGTAATATACATACACACATACTACTCTAACAGATTGGCTTAGTAGTGTCATGTCACGTATTGTGTAAAGGCTAGATAAGCTTCACTGGTTAACAAGTGTGATCATTCTCAATAACCAGGTTATAGTTCCAGGTCTGGATAGGAAGACATGGGTCCTAACCTGGACCATGGTCTGCGTTGTAATGATGTTGGCTCTACTGCGATCTTTCTACACATACACATGGTGCCACCAGTCAGTTCTTTGTAGCTGCTAGCAGGCAGCTTCAGTGCCTCTCCTGCAAAGAATGCCAATTGTGTTAGTTTGAATGCTCAACTAAGCTGCTGCCAGAAATTCAGCACAGGTCTCTGCGGTGGTGGGCGAGGATTTTGCCCTTTGGCAGAATTTGTAAGTTCATAATGTCACAAGTTGTTCTGTTGCAATTGTATTATATTAATAATTCAGTTCTGCAGGAATAGAATATGAGGACACTGTGCAGATTGATGATACAGAAAATGAACATAATTCCCATGCAATCCCAACTGCATGTCTGGGTGAACAGTTCACTAATCCACAATTTGATTGTATTGGGTTTTTTTTTCCTGTTGGTGGTCTTTCTTCTACCATCAGCTCTAAGATGTGTCTATCACATGTAGGACTAACTACGAGCGGGCTCACATCAACTCAGGTGACCTGCAAGTTGCTGCAGGTACTTCACCGCTCCCATGTGATGCTCTGTGTCCCCGCAGCACTGACACACACACACACACACACACACACACACACAGCCCTGCATCTACAGGAGCCTTAGCGCATGTTCTTCACACCATAGATGAGCCAACATGTCAATGCAGAATAAACGACACACGCAGCTCAGTGTTTTCACAGTCTGGCTTTCCTCTTCATATTACTGGGTCCCTCTGACTCCACACTGCAAGACTTTTTTACATACAACGACCTGAGACAGACGAACTAACTGGTCCACACGTTCACCATCGCTTGAGTTGCCATCGGTTCCACTTCCACTCATTTCCTCCCTTCTTTCCAACTTTCACTTTATCTTGCTTTCCTCTCGCTGTAACTGCTGCAGCTCAAACAAACTGTACACCCTCACAACAGACGGCAGAGTGACAGGCTGCTGTCACATGTTTTACTGTCATGTGATATCGAGGAAATATGACCATAGCCAATAATCAAAATTGATCAAAAATTGATCGCGATCCCGCATCTAGATTGTGTTATCTCCGAGCTCGATCCAGAAGTAACAGTAGTAAACCTGTGACTCGAAATAAAGCAAACCAGCCACATGGAAAAACAGAGGTAATTTACAATAGTGAATTTCTCATGGAAAATAATGAACAAATAACAAAAAAATCAAACTGCAGTCATCCACTAACAATTATCCACTTAAAGCACATAAAATCCACTTTGAATCATTTTGGTTTAACCCATCGCTTGGCAGTGTTGCAGAATCCTCACTTATGCTTACTACTTCTGTGCACCTGTGTCTAGCAGTCGTGTAAATGGCCCGTGGCATCATTTACTCATTTGGGAGCTACCCATTGGCATGGTTTGTATCAGGTCTATCTATAAACAAGGCCACTTAATCAGTCGGCTTGCTGGGCACAGCACTGTTGTCCCTCAGGCTGCAGTCACAACTAACCCTCTTTAAATCACTTCTAAGGCTCTCTGTTGACTTGCTTGTTTACTTTGTTTAGCACTGGCGACATGACACAGTATTAACAGTCCTCCGTCTCAACTCCCTGTCCCTGTGTCCACCACGCTTTCTGTCTCTCAGGTCTCCATGGCATGAATATTAGTTATAACTCAGACAGTTGTAGACAGTATGGAAGTAGCAGGAGAGGGTATACAGTAAGGTTTTTAAAGCAATGCAACTCACAAGATTGTTATTATCCAGAAACTAATTTCTTAGAAAGGTTGTAGTTGCATTTGTACAACTCTGCCTTGTAGTTGTTTAGTCTTGCTTTCCCTTCGGACAGCCTTTAATTAAAACCCCAGGCAGTAAGGTTTAGACTACTGTAGACCAGTGAGTTGACAGACAGTAGTTACAGTTCTTCAGACTTCAAGATTAGTTTCTGTTGTAGCCATATAAACTTTACTTGGAAGCATCAATCACATTGTCAATATACATTATATTAGAAATTGTACACCATAATAACCAATGACATATTCACCCAACATTATTATGCCTTTTGATAGAAGAAATTTAAAAATGACCTATAGCTACTTAGTTTTAAATAGGATGGCATTAGAGTAGCCAGGAAAAAAAGCTGTACGGCAGGTATTGAACAAGAATTATTTTTCCAAAAGGGCAAATCATTTTGGCAGCACAGCAGGGCAGAATGGACCAGTCTGAGGTTTAATCAATTCATAACAGTGAGATCCGGAGAGTGAAATCAGCAGATAATTTGCAATAGGGCCCACAGATTAATTGTTAAGAGATGAAAAATGTAAAAAGGTACCGTATTCTAAAGATAAGTTGAATTTAAAGATTAAATTCACGGTCAAGCAGTTCTTTTGATCCATTTTTTCATTTTCATTTTTTTCAGTGGAAGTCATTAATGAATTGTGAACTGAATGCTTGAAAAACTGCTGGAGTCATCATAAACAGAGGAATTGATACGGCTGCTGTGAAACACATTTAGCTAATTGGGAGTCGGGAAATTGTTATATTGAAGACTGCATCAGGGACTTTGTCCTTGGTGCAAAGTTAGTACAAATAATTTGCCGTGATATAATACATGTACTTAAAAAATAAAATCTGGGTGAGAAAAAAACTGTTATTTTTGCTAGTGCCCTTGATCTTTGAGCTACAAATATACTTTAAAGTTGTGACTTTAATAGATGCTGTTTTAGCATTATTAATAATAGATACTTTGAAGTTTGAAATGCTGATATTTTATTTATATTCATGGCTTTGTAGGTTGGGCTGGTGGACAAGTTCCTCCATTATCCACTTGTTCTTGATTGATGCACGGCGACCTCTTCCTTATTTTTTTTCAATGAGCATCCTGCTGAATGGTGGCGTTCAGGGACCTCCATGCTTCGACTCTGTGGCTATATTGTCACTGTTGACACCAAGGTCTTTTAGTCAGTGTTCAGCTTGGCCACAACAGCATCAGACCCCCCAGCTGTTCAACTGCTGACAACAAGAGAAAACACAAGTAAATCAGACTGTTTGTTCTGATACAGCTGAATGTCTTAAAATTAAAAGACACAGCTGAAATAAATGCTAAACTGAACATGACTAACTACTGCACAACAAACAAATTCAAGACCAAATGCAATTTTCATGGACACAATGCCAGGTCATTTTATAATACTTAAAATATGAAAGAAAGAAAAAAAAAACAAGAATTTGCGGAAAATCAGCAGCCACAGAGCTTTCTTGTGATAGAGGAGTGAAGTTGTGTTTATAAGTGTGTCTTCAGTGGTTAAGTTAAGTTAAAGATACTTTATTAATCCTTTGCAGGAAATTACAATGTTACCAAAACTTTCCTCTGGTTTCTAGTGATACAGCCATGCAAAAAATGTTTGAAGTTTCAAATCCATATTTTATTGTCCAATACAATACACAAGAACTCTTAGACTGAATAAAGAGACAGCTGTAGTTAATTTGGGGTTTATGAGACATGCTTAAGAGTAATTCTACTTCAAAAAACACATTGTCTCAAATGATACCTGTGTTCATAATATCGCATCTGCACACCAAACATGGCCATGGCCTGTCACACTCTCCACCTCTCTACCTGTACTCAGTGTAAAGTATTCCATGTTTAAAACCTTGAACAAGGCCAAATAGATACGTGAAATCAAAGATTAAACAAAACACGATGCAGTGTGTGTTTAAGTTTAATGTGCCTTTTCATGACAGGTAACACTGTTACTGTTAGTTTATTCACTCAGTGTTTTTCACAATGGTTGGTATTCACTACACACAAACAAACATTCTGCTTCATTTACGAGTCTGAAGTGAAATGAGCGTTACTACACTACACAGTGCTTTAATCCCTGCACAATTTCAGTGCAATTTTCAATCCCATGCTCTTTACACTTTGGACAGTTCAGTAGTAGGGTCATCATTGAACTCTCACTGCAGGATGTGACAGTTCTATGAGGCTGCTGGCAGTGATGATAAAAATCCAGATTTATAAAGTACTATGTCAACCATGTTCTAAGAAATGATTTTACACCATTCCTCTGTGGGGAAATGCTGCTCCTCTTTACTTATTTTTGTACTGTAAGCACTTTACAATGTGAAGGCTAAAGAACCCTTCAGTTATCTCTCAAGAGGAGTCAGGGATCAAAGCAGGAATCCTCTGATTACCATGCAACCACTTTATTTCCTGACTGAGCCATACAGTACCACCCACCAAACTACTATATCTGCAACACAAGTAATAGTCGCCTTGAAAATAACTGAGCTCAAAGTGCTTTGTCATACTAACAAAACAAAATCTTTGTTTCCTAATGACTCAGGAAAGAAGAATTCCTTTTTCAGTTGCTTCATATGTATCTAGATTGTTATTCTGGCTTAAAGAAAACTTGTTTTACAGACCGTGATGACAAGATTGTGTGTCCAAAGGACCAAACTGGTTCCACACTTGTATCTTGATAGTCCTTTTTTAATTGTTTCATCTTTCTCCAATACTTGAAAAAATAAACATATTCAGATCTAATATGTTGTCTTTAAGTTGACAAGTTCATTGATTACACCCCCTTAAATCTCTGATTTTAAAAGCCAAATCATTGGGGCTGGAAATATTTGATTTTAAAACAGAGGCCAACGGCAAACTACAAACAGCTATTTATCAGCATGACGACAAACTTGTTCACCATCTCTCTGCAGTGGAAGCTGTCACAAGGTTGCACCAATGAATGTGTTGTAAATTAAAATGTGAGGCAGCTAAATCGTTAGGACCCCAAAAAGCTTGTGCTGGCCCTGGGTAAATGCATTATGCTATAATTGGGTTTGGCAGAGAATGCAATTTGAATGGTTTGTTTTCCTCTTTCTCTCAGGCCTTTAGCTACAATTTTATTATCTGAGGGAATTCTGCTCTCACCAACTGTTGGCCTGATTTGGTATGCTATGTCAACAAGCGCCTCAGTTGATTGAATCTATAAGAGCACATGGAGTGTTTACCAGCTTGATACAATGATACAGTGTACAACTATCACTCTATCACTTAGGGTTCTGTTTCTGCCTTCCTCCCCCTCACAGGGACAGTAGTCAAGGACTGTTTTATAAATGGTGTTGACTTTACTCAGTCTGAACTTCGCAGATAAGTGAACAATAGCAACATTAACAACAGTGACAGAACAACTGCAGTACAAGTACAGGGGTGGTTCAAAAGGAAGAATGCTGATGAAATTGTTTTGTTGTGAATATTTAATCTAGTAACGACTGTTAACTCATTGAGTGCCACGCTCTTAGCCAAAGTTTTAGGGGGGGCACCACTAAACAACAATAACACAGACGCACCGTGCCGTGTCACAGCCTCTCGCCGCAGAATGTGATGGTCTCTCGGCCAAAGCAGGTCGGGAACACCGGCCCCACCGGTGGTCACGGTCCTTCTGTGGTACGGATCGGTGGTGCCGGCGGCCTGCTTTGGCCGAGAGACCATCACATTTTACCGCGGGAGGACACGGTGTTGCTGGAGCCGGGCGGGACTGTCGACTGAGAGCTTCCTGTTTCGGCTCCAAGCTGCTGGAGCCTCGCGGGTGAGAGCGGAGCAGCTGCTGCATCCACATGCTTAACTCGGTTTGCAAAAGCCGAGTTATAGTTATACATACAGTATGGATTACTGGATGTCAGACATACTTCCATTGGCCCTTCACAGGTCCTCATTAAAAGCTAAAGATCTGGCCCAAAAACACAGGTCCTGAGTGTGTCGGTCACAGCAGCAGCTTCCATATGGTTAACATTATAATTATTGTTTCATGAAGAATTGGTTTAAATGCTCATCTCTGTCTATAGGGCTTGAAACAACCGAATCAATGATCATGTTGCACTATGCAGATTGAGGCAGACAGTCAGTTGAATCAGGCCTTGTGATGCAGTAAATGAGGGCATCAAGCTCAGTTAGGCAGCAGCATTCACAGGTGAAGCTGAGAAAGAAATGTGCTAATGGAATTACAGACTCTCCTTTTCATGGGCGTGTCATTGTAATTCGTACCCTTCCAATAATTGCCTCCAAACAGGTATTTCTTCCTCTCATTCTTCCTCACAGGTATTTCTTCCTCTCTTCCTCTCAAAAACAAAAGAGTTAATTGTTTTACGCCTTAGGCCTAAAGCCCATCCAGCCTGAGTTTTAAAATCTTTCTATCAATATGCTGCTGGCTGTGTGTAGAAAATGTTTGCAGAGTCCGCATTGCCTGATAAACATGTTGCAACTACTTGGACCAGCCTTGTCATTTTGTCTGCACCTCTGTGTAAGGAGCATTCAAATGTGGAGGAGAAAGCAAATGGTGCGTAAATGAAGTTCTCCAATTTGAAAACCTCCAAACCCACCAGTTTTCTAGCAAACTCAGAGGACTAGGGAAAGTACTGATGTCAGGGAAGGATAAAATAACAAGAAACAACAAAGAAGTAGCAAGTTTACTAAAGCTTTGAGCACAGACACAGTCCTGTGTCTATGATGAAATCCACTCTTTTTGTTCCTTATTGAATGCCAAACACACTTTTTCTATTTCCATTTTCTTTATCTTTCATGCTTGTATAATTATTATATTATTATGTTGACACTGATCTGTATTATTTGAGACTAAGACCCACATTCAGTGGTAGTCTTACCACACTAAACATGAGAACATAACAGTACCAAAATCCAAATTGCGTAGACAACTAATGGCAAAAGGCTGTTTGAGTGCATCAGCTGACACACACAAGGAGACATGTGTCCCAGTTAGGGAAATAAACTCTAATACAATCTGACCCTGTGGAAGCTGGTATTACCATTATCCAGAGGCAAGAGCACAACTCGGAAATGGAAACAGTATAAAAAATGGAAGACAAGAAAACACATCAACCATGTATTGAAAAATATTACTTTATTTATCTCTACAACTGTCGCTGCAGCAGCTAATGCTTCTCATCTCAACCCCAACAAAAGAATAAATAAACTGATCCCAAGAATGAGAGGAAATCAATTATTCTTCAATATTTGCATTTTTTTTAGCTTACCCTCATCAACCCTATACATTTCTTAACTGAGCACATTAAAAATGGATTTTCCTCCTTTCAAGTTGATATTCTTTGTGCCCCCCACCACACACATGCACACACTGCTTTCAGCTTCTGATGAACTTCCTGCTTGAATGAGCGAAATAGGTTTGAAAGTGAAATGGGAGTTCATATCAAAGCCGGAAAAAGACTTTGCTTTGATTTTTTTTTTTTTTTTCACCAGCTACCCCACTTTTATTCGTGCAGGGGATGTCATTGACTGCTCTTTTTCAAAGCAGCTTTATTTCATACTTTTTCATCAAGTGCTGCACTGCCTGAAACCTGAGCCCATCACCCATCTGGCCTAACCCTAACCCTCTACATACATGTAACAGTATAAAACAGTCACAAGATTATAATTTGTGATAATTGTCAAGCTTTCCTCTCTGTTAGTGAAATGCCTGCTTTGTGTTGTGTTAGAGCATCTTGCAATTTCTTTTTTTGTGTTTAACCCCATTTGTTTTTTCTCTCTTCTCCAGGTCAGTTCCTCTGGGTGAACAACTCAGCCTTTGGAGGGCCGTGGGTGCTCAGTCCCTGGCTGTGGGGGGGGAAAGGTGTCTGTAGCCTGGACATGGCCATGTTCCTCCACCCCAAGCAAAGTGGCCAATACACCATATGGCTCATAGAGCGCGACAAACCTCCACTAGCCCTCTTCTCTACAGACACCCTCCCACGCATCACAGGGTAAGCACCAGTCTTATGCATATACAGTAAATTGAGAGTGTTTAATTTCTCATTGCTGTGTTTAGTACTGACTATATATTATATCTTTGGTGTCTCGTGGCACTGAGGGTGTACGGAGAGAATGACTGTCCACATGTATCTTATATTCATGCCAGCCAAGCTCCTCATTATGAATACCCCTTAACCTGTGTAAATGTGCTCCGTTAAAGGAAGCGATAGGAGATATTCAGCAGAATCAAATGATGACACCCTCAGTGAAAGCCTTTTTATGTAGAGACGGAGCTGGCTGGGTAAGAACAGGGGATAGGTCATTTGAAACACGTGCAGTTTGCTTTTACAGCAGGTGGGCACTGATTATTGCATTCATATAACCTTCCTTGTTTGTAAGCTTTAATTAACAGCAGGGTACACACTCCTCTCATTGCAGCGTGCCAGTGGAGGCTTGAGCAAGGTCTGTCTCTCACACTGAGAGGGACAGGGTGGCAGAGGCCAACACAATACTCAGCCCAGGAGATTCTTCTCCAAACACCGAATGTGTGTGGTCGTATGTGTGGGTGGCTGTATCTCCACCTCTATTAGTGTCACTGTAGCTGCATCGACGGTGTGCTGCTACCAGGCCTGGAATTTCGTCATTTTAGGGGCAGGGCCACTTGGCCTTTCGTGTTGTCAATTTTTTGAGGGCACAAAGGCCAAAAGCCAGGGCAGCAAGGCCATAAAATAAAACAATGATTCTAAATCCACGTCTTTAATGAATTTACTAACTACCGGTATCTGTTAAATTAATACATAAAACGGGCTCAAGCAAACCAGAAATTTTCTGCTTTAAATTCATTTATGCATTTAATTTTTTGCACAAGGGTCCAGTCCTATGCAGCTATGTGTTGAAATTCCTGTCTTACTTGTTCACTATTGCACTGGGCGATATGAGAAAAAATCCTATCACGATAATTTTTTTCAGTTGACATCAATTTATATCACGACATACATAGGCTAACTCAAATCACTATTTGGTCAAGCTTAAATATTCCCTTATTGGCACAAGTTAGATTTGAAGTTATCAGAAGGTTATTTTGTGATTTTTTTTTTTCCTGTCAAAAATTAAACATGACAGATGTAATGATGAACATTATACAACAGTATCATATAAATAAAACAGATGTTAGTAGTAGCTTGCCTGGGTCTCGGCAGTGTTCAGGTCGGCATAGTTCAACTTTATGCTCGAGTGCGGTGCGTTTGTGTCGGTGTGAACACAACAGCCGCTCATCTGGGCTGAGCAGCAGCAGAGCGGCCGCATCGTGACAGAGTCCGTTTGTTGGGTGAACCCGGTCGGACGTCGGTCCGCTCCAGCTGTCTGGTGTCTCCATTGTGAAAGTTTAGCGTTACTTCAGAGTTAATGACGCACCACACATCTTTTCACGGTCAGTCATCCCAGTTCTCCTTGACTCCTTCACATTTTCTTCCGAGGCAAAACTCTTTTTTTATTTTTTCTATTTTTTACCGGCGGTGTTCCTCTGCTGACGTGCACAGCTGTAGCAGCCCAAACACTTAGCACGTGTTGGCTCTTTTCCAGCCACATGATTGGTTCGGCGGGTGGGGGGTGTTTGATGAAGTCACCTGGTTGGCCGGTGATAGATTGGTCGTCAAACTGTTGTTATAGCCGCCCGAGCGGTTTATGCCAGGCTCGAATCAAACCCACCCCTGGCCCTCGTGGCCCTCGTGAAATTCCTGCGCTGGCTGCTACAGACACTTATCATGTTGTTTGTGTGTGCAACCTCCTCCAGTCTCTCTCATGGCACCAGAATCATATGAACGTCATGCTTGATGCATCTCTGTCGTCCCTGAAGCCGTCTGAGTGTGGGAGGGGAGTGTGCGTTCATGTGTGTATGTGTTTATGGAAATGCTCGTGCTGGTGTGTCTTGAGGGAAGCATAATGGGGATGCACTCATTACATGTGTGACGGATTAGACTGTGCGTATGTGCGCTCTCATTTGCAGTCAGAGCCTGCCGTACGCCCACACCGTCTCTGCTGTTTGGAGACTCGCTCAGCCAAACTGCCCACATTTCTACTCTGATGTGAGGACGCTCATAAAAAGAGAGGGCAAAAACAAAAGGCAAGAAGAGCCACCCGTAGACACTAGAGAGTCGCTCAGCTTACTAATTGTAAACCGGTGCCCTTGGCTTTGAATTCAAATGCTGTGTTTTGGCGTGTCTGCCCAGCTCAATGGTCAGGGCACTTAGCATAGTGGTTGGCCAAGAGGCAAACAAAACATCCCTATACACAGCGGTCATTTAACTTGCTCCCACTAACTTGAATATAGACTAAAAATTGTAAGGTGTTGTTCAAAACAAGCATTAGATAATTGTTGCAAAACAAAAACATTGCAAAAGCAGAATTAAGCTGTGGGTCACTGACTTGTAAATTATGAGGTCGAAACGGCCACATCACAACTAAGTTCCTGCTGACATGGGAGCAGCGAGGCTTCCCATTTTATTTTCTCTATTGATGCTCTTCGACAGTTGTAGTGCAACGTGGATGCATATTTCAGACTTAACATTCTTGAAGAAACAATTCCATTGATGAATCCACTAACAGCCGTGGAGTGAGCACTTTCTTTGAAACCATTGTGTTAATGTTGCATCACATCTGATGAAATTGTCAAAGCACAAAAAAGTATTTGAAAGTTAATCACTGGCTAATGCTTCATCCTAGATAAATTATTTGAAGTAAATAAATTACACATTAAAAATATAGTTGGGCATTGAAAAACAATATCAATACATGGAGTAGAATATAGACACTGTTTTTATAGCGGTGTTTCGTTGTAAACTGCTGTAAGCTTATAGCATTCTACTTCACCAAATGTAAAGTGGCAACTTAACTAAACCAGATCCCACTGACCCACAAAACCAAAACATCAAAGCCTAACAAGCAGTCTGTGGAAGAATGTCACTTGGACTGCATGCAAGTGATGATACAATGTGGTCCTTTGCACATATTAATCTTGTTGTTTCAATCTGACTTTAAACACACACATGAAAGTGGACCTCATCACTAATGTTAGTGATAAAAGTTCTGGTTTAGGTGGGAGAGTTTGTGTTCCCACTACAATACAAGTAGAATTTAAGGGTTAGCTTTTTATTACACCTCTTCTTGGCGTGTGCCTCAGATTTCATCATACAGTGTGTAACGATACCTGAGGGAAGCATATTTAGGACCTCTGAACACAGCCCACGAAGAGCTTGACTCATCAAGCATTGTCAGCTCTCACGGTGAATGTCAGCATCCCAAGTGTTTCAGTCAGCGCTGAAGGAGAGATGGCTGCAAGATAATGAATGTCTGTATTCACAGTGAGGTGTCCTCGTATGAATTGGGTTTGGATGTGTGTGCACTCTTTGCTATGCATGCATGTGATGGGTCACTGTGACCACGTTACCGTGACAGTATGTATGGGTGATAAGATATACTGTTATAAAACGGAAAGGTGAAATCCCGCAATCTGATTGGTTGTTAACCGTGGTATAATGAGCATATACCACGGCTACTATTCTAAAACCTTATCACAGCATAGGCTATCACTCCGCGTCAGGCACGTATGACTGGTATGAATGGAAGTTGTTGTCATGTATCCATGACAACGGACTGTTGCAGTCCGTAGCCCAAGACAGCTGATGTTTTTACGATGTTAAAAAACGGACTAAAGTAGTTGAATCCACATGTTTAAGGTGAACTTTCACCTCCAGAGGGTTAACAATGGTAGAGTGGACTGAGCAGTGACTTTCACCTGAAAAAAAGCGGAGGAAAAGACGAGATGCAGAGCTACTTGGAGCTAACGTCTGGAGAGGTGGGACTATTTTTTTCACAGTGAGGCTATTTTATTGGATAATATGTATTTCTGGTTGAATAAAACTACATGAAATTGATTGCGTATCCCTCTTTTATATTGCCTTTATTTGTAACCGTTTTATAAAAGCAATATATCACTCCAGTCCGTGGTATATGCTCATTATACCACTCTAAGGGGGTTGTCGTCCCTCCGCTTCGCGTCAGGCCGAACAACGCCCCTTAGCCGTGGTATAATGAGCATATACCACGGCCTGTCGTGATATATTGCTTAAATATTTGTGTCAATCAAATTGTGTGGCATAGGGGCGGTGCGTGGCGCAGTGGGTAGAGCGGCCGCCCCATGTGGAGGCTACAGTCCTCAACGCAGGCGTCCCCGGTTCGAATCCCGCGTCGGGCAGACCTTTCCTGCATGTCATTCCCCCTCTCTCTGCCTCACCCTTTCCTGTCTATCTATACTGTGGACTATCGAATAAAGGCAAAAAGCCAAAAAATATACTTTAAAAAAAAAAAAAAAAAAAAAAAAAAAAAAAAAAAAAAATTGTGTGGCATAAAGCCACGTATCAATTATTGTGCTGTATATTGTTGACCTATAAGACTGGTTTGGGCTTTCCACACAGACACACACTCACTTTTATACCACGGCCTGTCGTGATATATTGCTTAAATATACCACAGGTACACACTGCTACAGCTCTGCCTCTCCCTATATTTTGACATCTGCATAACACACTAACAACAACAATACATGCACACATGCAGGATGCACATACATGCAGTGTGCATTCATTTTCCTCACAGCAGAGTCACTATATCTATAACAACCATCCTGCATGACAAAATGCAGTCATGCATTACAGTGGAATGTGTTGGATGTCATTTACAGCACGCCATCAGAGCACTATCATCTTAGAATTGATCCATAGCTTGTGTAATGTGGGGGAGGGAAGCACCAAAGGAGGCAAGTGTTAATGCTAAATTCTGACATTTAGAGGGAACATTACAGCAAGTGATATATTATATACTATTAACTGCACTGCACATTCCCCCCACATAAAGTCAGCATATCAAAGTAAGTACAGTACATCCTCAGTGTTTTAGAAAACGAATTTAATAAGCAACACTAAATCCTGTTGTTACAAATTAACTGAATATGCTCAGCAGTATAATATGCAGCACAGTGTTTTTAGTCTTAAAATAGTATAAATACATGAACCAACAGTAGACAGGCTGTATGCACATAGGCAAGTACATTAGTTTAACTTTTTACTATGTTGCTGACATTATCATAATGAAAGTTGGAGACAATTGGCTGAAATCAAAAGAACAGCCGCATTTGTTTTCCAAATTGAAGCAGCTGTAATCCCTAAGTAAAAGATTATTCTTGCCACTAATTTAATTATTCAGTTTACAGTTCCATAAATGAAATCAAAAGCAGCCTCAACACTGACATCATATTTGTCCATGTATTCAATGTAGATACACTTAGCAGGTTGAATAATGGCCAACTGCTCCATTACTTAGCTTCTCATTTAAAATAAAGGAATCAATATAAGCCGTGCATCTGGTTCTGGAATGAAAAAAAAATGCTCTCACAAGCTGCATGTTCAAGGCTTATATATGATAAAATAAACACTTAGTTACTAAATGTAATGCATTTCAACACTTAACATTTACTTACACTTTACACATACTTAACATGTAAAAACTGTGTTGCACACATTTATTTTGGCAACAGCCATGGGTTGGACGCAGCATGTGCTCTAGTTGTTAGAACTCTGTCTGAACATCCATCCATCCCTCTGTCACTCTCTCTCTACATCCATCCCATACCTTTGGGGAATTGCTTCAAATTAGCCACAAACTGTTTTGGTACTCAAGGATGAGGAGACCTGACCTGATCATGATGGTCAGAGTGACCTCACAAAATGCAGTTTCCGCCTTGTGAATGTGTTTCTCAGTAACGGTTCTTTAAATGTGGTTATAAATGTCCCTTTACACTGTCATGGGTGAATTGGATTAAGTGTCAATTAAATTGTGATGGCCAAGGTGATATCTTAATGTGATATCTCAAGACTTTCAAGGTCATGGTGACCTCATGTTTTTGTAAATGCAATGAATTGGAAATCTGTGACGTCAGAGAGATAAACCCCTGCCCCTACTTAAAAAAAATCCTAGAGGAAACACTGCGCATAATATTGTTTGCACTTGAAAAAAAGAAATAAATATTTAATTTTATTTCTTTTATCTTAACTTTTATACATTTTAGTTTTCGTTTCAATTTGTGGAAGAAGAAAAAAGCTCGGTTAAATAAAAGTCTGTTGGTCCAGTCATATATTTTGTCATTGTAGTTTTAGTAAAGTCTCGTCTCATCTCGTTCTCGTGAACCCATTATCGTGTCTCGTCTCGTCTTGTGAGATGAGTGTATCGTCACACCCCTAGTTCAAATCCTGCATCGGGTGGCCCTTTCCTACATGTCATTCCCTGAATGAAGAAATTAATGAATTAATTAATGAACTAATGAATGGGCTTTTAAAGAAATTCAAGCCATTTAGATAAAAAACTGAAAAAAATGAAGCCTTTGTTTTGCATTTAGTCACTGGCTATCATCTCAGTTTTTTTTGCCTAAATTCTACTGTATTCATGGTACAACATCATTTAATCTAGGTGTGATGACCTATTTCATTCAGTGATATTAACACAATAAGATATTTATACAGAATTTTCTAAGGTCCAGTATTTCTTCTTTTTTACCACGCAGTAAAATGTCTCAGGGAAACTGGAGTAATAATACATCCACTCCACAGAGAATCTCTGAAAGACATGTTTTGTGGTTCCTTCAATGAATGGAGCTAAACCAGAGTGAGAGAGGTCACCTCAAGGCCTCCTCATTGGCCAAGCAGTGCATTCAGCCCTGGCAGGCCTTTACAACGCCTCAGCTCTTCCACTTAGTGCTCACTAGAGCTGACCTGCAGTTCTTGGACTGTGGTCGCCACAGGGTTGAGGCTGATGGGATCCTCATAGCTCTGGATCTGGGAGTGCTGCCAGTAGAAAGGCTACGATTGCTAGAGATCATTGGTGAAGAGACGGAGGCAGTTCTAGAGCTCTGAGTTTCATCTCTTTGACCAACAGTGTTGTATATAATGTCTCAAGGACAGACAGGAGCTGTAATGTCTCAAGGACAGACAGGAGCTGTAATGTGTCCTATACTGTAGGCAAACTGATGGGGCTGGTGAGAACTTTGAAAACTTTTGGACAGTGGACTGATTGTTGACTATAGGATTTATCCAGACTGTTACAGAGACCTCAGAGGTGAATAGCAGGATGTTGGATGCAGAGATTGCTCCCAAATCAAATCAAATCAAATCAAATGTATTCATTAGGGGTGTAACGGTATATGTATTCGTCCCGTGCCGTCACGGTACGGGGGTCACGGTTCGGTGCACACAGTCACACGACGAATACGTCTGAATGAATATTAAAAAAAAAGAAAAAAAGTCGAGTCCTCCAATCTAGGTGGCGGTAATGAGCCTCGAAGCTGCCACAACCGTCATAACAGACGAAGAAGAGAAGTGATGAGAGAGTGAAGTTAGAGGAGGAGAGCTGTCTGCTTCATTTATGTCACCGTGTGGCTTCTCAATGAAACACAACGGCGGCGGCGGCTCGCGACTGGTCGACCGGACAAAGTCCGTCGGCGCTATTTCACGGATGCGCGCTGCGTCGCTAGAAACGCATCAAACACGTAGCGCATGTTCACCCGCCTCCCCTCCCTCCCACATGTCAATCACTGGTGCGAGGAAACAGACAACTTCTGTGCAACAACTCATCCCGCTGCTTTTAAGCCTGTTGACATGAACACAGACAGGACCAGAAACATCACCAAAGCAACTGCCATCTAGTCTAAATTAACTGTGTAAACCAACATTGATGTTAGTTTCTTGTTTTTTTTAAAAAAAAATAATAGTTGCCAGTTGTCAAGTGCAAGTTTTTTCTCCTCTAGAATTAATGAATGGCATGATAACACTCCTAATGCACTTGTTTTATTTTATATTCATTTTTTTTTCTACTTTTATAACACAAGACAGATTTTAGTTTTACATTCATTTAGTGTCTGTTGTACCGAAACCGTACCGAACCGTGACCCCTGAACCGAGGTACGTACCGAAACGTGACTTTTGTGTACCGTTACACCCCTAGTATTCATAAATCACATTTAAAAATAGAAAGCAGTTGACCAAAAACCTACTGCACTACATGTGGCAGTTAAAAAGCGAGGGAGCTCTTATAAGTGAGGTGGCCCATGTCTGTCGACCTGAGGGGATGAAGAGATGCTCTGTCTCTGCTTTACATGTGTGTGATTATATTTTAGCTGTTTCACAGAGCCAGTAGGTCAGAACTGTTTTGTCCCATTTGCTAATATGTTTGATACCTGATAATATATAGTTAATAAGCAGGTATTGGTGTCACATTTGTGTTTTGTCAGGTTGAATGACCTGCTTACAGAGGGTCAGCTTTCTTCCTAGATTGTATATATATATGTTGTTGGGATGTTTGCTGTAGGAGCAGGAGGGCTGTGAGGATTACTGTGTACAGCTGCTGTGCTGGCTATAGGAAACTCTCATGCCCTCTGCTTGTTGGCTTTACAGCAGCAACTATTGCAACAGTTTGTGGTCGCGCTTGTTTGGTTTGTATCATGATGTTTGTCCATTCTGAGAGGGGCTTGTAGTCCAGTGGATTTGTTTGGTTGGATATCTACGAACCTGCAGCCTCTCTACTGTCCCTGTAGTCTTTTAAACACAATGGAAACAGCTTCCTCTTCCTCTAGTTTTTACACCATTGTCAGTGTTTGTGTGCATGTTATCTGTGTAATGACATTTATGCGTGTCTATGAATTGGGGAGACAGAGCTTTGAAAAAACACTGAAGGGAGGGGTGTATTCACTTTTTAGTTCAAGATTCAAGGTATCTTTATTATCCCTGGAAGGGCAATTTGATTAACAGCCCGTAGTAACGAATCGACATCAACAAAAACAAATAGAAAAACACCAAACACGACTCCTATTACATAAAGTCATTAAGTAAGCTGATGACAACAAGAACAAATGACTTGTGTTCCTGGAGGGAGACAAAGTTCTTTCTCAAGCATAGCATACTCAATATTTAAAGTATCATTTGACATATTAAGAACAACTTTTTATGACACACTGTCAATCAGTGTTATCTGCATAAATAAACACCAGTCATTTGGATGAAGGTCAGCTGTGAGGTTAGATGACAAAATTCAATGCCAGGACAGGACCACATCTAATGTCAGCATTAGTTTGACAGTACAGTGTAAGTGTTTCCCATACATAGACCAATGTGTGTGAATCAAGACCAAGCGCCACAAATTGATTCCACTTTTGTTTCTCTCGACACAATATATTCATCTCCGCATAGCGCTCTTTTCTCTGTCATTCTCATTCACACACACAGACAGCACATACATGCCAGTGGTGTGCGGTAAAAACAAAACTTGTCAACCAGCGCATCACTGGTGCATGCACATACACTGATGGCTGATTGGCCTGCTCCTCCTCTGCACGCACACATCAAAGGAAAACCCAGTGCAGTGGATCATTTGGCACTTGCACAGAGAAGACGGTCGGCCACGGTCTGGAGTTTACAAAGGTTAGCATGATATTCTTTGTTCAAATACGCCTGCTCTAAATTATTGTTAACTCAGAAAAGGTAATGTTATCCGTCGGCATAGCGAACGTTGGTAACACAGCAAACAATGTGATTAAGATGAGATGCGGTTACAGTTGAGAAAGACTACTATGCCCACAGTCAAATCAATGCAATTCATTCCTTGAATGTCACAGAATCTAAAGATTGCAACTAAGACAGGCAAAAATTCAAGTGAAAACCAAACGTTTTGACTTTAATTTTGTTGAGTAATTCTCAACATGAAACCTAAAAGACAGGTCTTCCTCCAACATAAAGTCTTGGTATTTGTGTGAGCAAACTAATTTTCCTGGCCTGCCCTGTAATGTATGGAGTTGGGGTGAGGAACGAAACCAGGCAGTGTTCTGGTAAAAATGTTTTTAGTTGTCGTCTCTTAAAGAGCTTACTTTTAAAGAAGTAAGATTGAACTGAATAATTTCAAATGCTTCTTGGAGCTTTCAAAATTGTCTCAGCAGGTGACCTTGAAGAACAGTAGATAAGCATACAGGTTTATATTTAACATGACTATATTTGTTTGGAAAAAGGCTGACATCAGACCTTTAGGTCTTCATGTGTAGTATATCAAACGTTATATACATTTATATATTTGTGTCAATCAAATTGTGTGGCATAAAGCCACGTCTCAAATATTGTGCTGTATATTGTTGACCTATACGACTGGTTTGGGCTTTCCAGTGAGACACACACTCACTTTTCTCTGGCTGAACAAAATGTTATCACTGTGTCTCTATAGTATTTCAGTGACATCTCCCTATGGGACGTCATAAAAAGTTTCAGAAATGCAACACTTCATATAGGCTATCCACACACGAGTTATATCTTGTCATCCACAGCTTGCATACTCCACAATCCTCTCCTCTCATGCACATCCTCTTTATCTATCCCCCCTTCTTCTCCCAGACAGGTTACATAAAGCACTATGGTTTTTATTCCCACTCTTCCCCTGTGTTCACAGGCCTTCTGTCTCAACTACGAATCTCTAATCACATTTCCCCAAACTTGTGTTGTAGATTCCTGACAGCTGAAGTTTTACACAAGAGAAGAGGGAGGTGAAATTTGGGAAAGCAACAGTGGCCTAGTTTTATGACAAGACTAAATTTCAGTTTTTACCTATGGCAAAAGCACTCGCAAATTTCAAGCCCAGAGTTTTAAAGCTTAGCACCTAAATCACAAAAGCCTTTTGCTGTGATGCGCGTTTTGCATCAAAGCAAATGCTGAGGCAGAGACCGTTTTTTTTTTTCTCTCCCCGTTTGCCCTCATCTCCCTGACAGCTTGTGTTATGAAGAGCATGTCTCTCAAGTGTATGAGGAGGATGAGGTGTTACCTCACTACAAAAAAGTAAGGATTAACTTACTTAAAAATCCAGAAATTACATATCAGTATAATCAAATTTGAAACACTGCAGCTGCCAAAGGACTTGACCATCATAAAGGTCAAATGACCTACAGCAGTGGTTCTCAACCTTTTTGAGTCGCGACCCCCAATTTAACATGCACTTCTGTCCGCGACCCCCCCCCCCCCCACACACACACACACACACACACAAATACACACACGCACACGTACACACACACACACACACACGCCAGTGTGAACGCATGATGGATAAAGCGCAGCGCTGTCCGCGGTGGGGTTTTTTTTTGCCTTTTTAGTTCTTGATCCCTCTATTGGCTGCTGTAGTTTTGTCTCCATGGCTAATGTTTCGACCTGGAGGTTTTCATCAGGGCAAAAGAACAAAACAAAGTGACGGAGTTTAAATAGATGCGGGTGGCGAGTTGATGCGGTGTCCACACACCCGGGCTGGTTTATGTGACATGCGAGGACCTGTCGGCGCAGGAGCGAGTGGAGCGTGGATGCAAGCCAGTCTCCTTCAACCATGCACGGAAAAGGGGAATGACAAGAAAAATGTTTCTAATTTATTAAGAAACAATGCCCAGGTCAGCAATGCATGCCAAGAAACATGTCATTCATTTATCCCCTCCAGTCAACACAGCTGGACACACACAACTCAACTGACGTGTAAATGTAAATAAGTGTTTCAATAGCACTTTTACGATACACGTTTATATCGATAACGTCTGGAAAAACCACCTCATGAGAGCGTAAAAATGTTTTTGCGATATTTGAGACTTTTTTTCAAAGTTAAGGTGTCTCCATTACCTGTTTTTACCAGAATCTCACGCGCACAGACCAGAACCATACCGCTTGATACAATGAATTTTGGACAAACAATGAAGCGAAAAAAAACAACTAAAACAACTCTCTGTAACGACCTTTACTGTTATAATGTTTAAGTAGCCTAATGATTAAGTTTAAGTTCTGCGATTTCAGACTGTCTGTGAACGCATCATGGCCCTATGTGGTGATGAGGTGAGGTGAGGGGCAGGAGAGAGAGAGCGGTGTCTGTGTGAAATGAGAAGGGCAGACATGAGACAAGTGGACAGGTTCGTTGTTATTGTTTTGGTGTAGTTACGGCCGACAGTAACTGGTTTTGAGTAATACAATGCATGTTTGAGAGTCGCTCGTCGTCCTTCTAACGTCCGGTCGGACGCTACATTAATTAATTAATTAATTTTGCATATTTATATTTTTCCAAAATGATTTGGCGACCCCCAGAAATCATCTCGCGACCCCAACTGGGGTCGGGACCCTAAGGTTGAGAATGGCTGACCTACAGTACTTATAAAACAGGAGCAGGATGCTGTTCTCCAGCAGAGCTACACAGAGCTAACTGCCTCAGCAATAGTCTGGTGACACTGCTGCCATGTGTGTTGGTAAAGTGTATCGCCCCTACAGGCAGTGTGACGGTGGTAGCTTGTAAGGTACCGTACTGTATCTTATGAAAAAGGACATAAAACAGGGAAAAGGGCTTTAACCAGTGACCATTACATTTTGATTTCCAATTTGATATTTAGAATGATTTCATTGGTGATACTCTTGTCTTTCATTCGTCTTCCCAGTTGCACCAGGTTGTGTACTTTTACAACCTCATAGTTTGGCTAAAGTCAAACAAAATGTATTACCCCCTACACAAATCAGTGCAGCCTAGGGATATGCTGCAATGTGTCATGGGATACTGAGTTATTAATATTACATGGTTGACTTTTTTTAAGAGACACTTTGTTGTTTATTTTGACTCTTTGCGGTAAAAGAACCCCCCCCCCCCCAAAAAAACCCAAACCTTTTTTTTTGATATTGCATTTAAAGTTTTCTCTTGCATGGCCAGCAGCTATATCCATCCCTCAGTGCGATGGTTTCCAACCTGGGGTCTGGGCCAGAGGTCTGAGGGGCGTCACAGAGCTTTGTCCGCTGATGTTCTGAGGTTATCAAAATTATATTTGTGCAGGCAATTTGAAAATCCCAAATAGCACACCCTTTTGGATAATCAAACAAAGAGAATAGGAACAAAAATCCTGCAACTGTTGTTTATTTCTGTAAATAAAAGTCTGTATCTGATCACATTATTCTTTTGATGCATCTGTACAGGCAGGGGTTGTGGATGTCGTTTTTTTGATTGAAAAAGGAAATTTTTGGTTTGGTTTGCGCCCCCCCCCCCCATGTTGGTTTTGGTCCATGTTGTGTGGCAGAAACAGTTTGGATTGGGAGTGAACTGAATATGATTCATGAGACTGTGGACTCAAGAGGATCCTTTGTCAATATTCCACTATAGTACTTTTGATTTTGACTAAATGTCCAGCATTTTTAAAGCATTCAGCTTCAGAAATATTGAATAGTTTATGTACTGTATAGCTTCTAGGCATCTAACCAAGGAGCCATTAGTCAAGTGTCAAACTGAAAAGGCACTCCACTGGAAATACAAAGCTCAACGCGAGTATTGTCGTTATGTCACAGATCTTGTTGCAGCAATTTAGATGTAATCATGCAGGTCAGATGAAGCTGGGCACTCATCCAAATTACAAATGTCAAACTTTAAAGGCAAGAATATCTGAATGTATTACAGTGTTAGGTTATACAGAGTATAACTAAGACTTGTAGTGCTGACGTACATCTCTGGCTTAATTTCATGCTATCCATTTCCAGAGCATAAAGGTTAATCGTGTCTGTTCTTGTGACACAACCTTATATCCAGTGTAAAGTGTCCTGGATATTTCAGAGATGTGAAGCTGTCAGTATCAGAGACAGTTTTATCTTATATCTCAGGTCGTAGCTCAATGACTTTGACCTGGTGAAAGAGACGGTGTGTGCCAGTCATTTTAGAGAGTTTAAAAGATGTTTAAATTTTTCATCACATTCTGCAGCAGTCCTCAGATAATCTTTGTGAAGATAGATGATTAAAAACTACTGGCCTTTATGCATAATGTTAATTGGCATTATTATTTGTGCATTAAAGTTGACCTGACGGTCTCTGCAATGACTGTATTTGCCCGTACGTTTTCACTCACTGCACAAAGCTATACACACAAAAACATTGCCTGAAGCTACTTTTGTCTCTCAAGCCCTCATTTGACACAATCCATTGAATAGTATCATTGTTTTATGTTTGGATTTTTGGTACTGCTGTGTTGTGATCGTGACCCAGATGATAATGATTGTTTTCATGTAGAACCTGCATTGTGTCATATTTTGGGAGCACAGCTCAACAGTGCCATGGTGAGAACCTATTGGCTAAATAGATTAATGTGAGCTGGCAGTCTTAGTTTTTTGACAGCAGTGGTGTTTGTTCCTAGCAACGCCTCAAGTCTGACCATTCACTCATGCACTGAACTGTGAACCACTCACTTAAAAAAAACAGTAAACCACATTTAGCCTTAAACCTCCACACTTTACATACATTCAGGGGGCAGAGTGAATGGAGGATCTTTAACTCCCCTCTTTGTCCTCTCCCTTGGTGCCTCCAAAATCAGATATTGTGCTTGAATGGTCTGTTCCTCACAATTGCACAGGCCATTACAGATCAGAGGACAGCAGGAGGGACAGGTTGATCATCAGGTGTTTGTCTTACAACTCAGGGAAAAAAGTCCTGCAGCTCTCCGCTGGGAGTCTGATCGGAGAATTGCAGATGTATGATCACCTCCAATCAGGCTGTCTTCCAGTCAGCATTACCTCATGGTCGAATAGCAGTTGGGCTATTGAGGAGATGACAGAAGCGTAGTGCCATGAGGTCGAAAACTCAAATCACAATAAAATTTGAAGCACACATGGTAATAACAAACATCTTGGTAATTTATTTTATCTTAAACAATTGATATAAGTGCATCTGAACACTGGTATTGCAGCATAGTTTGCATAGTACAGAGACATTTTATGAATAAATGCAAATAAATAAATAAATAAATGCAAAACCTTTTCTTAAGTCTCCAATATGTTTAAATCAAGCTGCACATTGTGGAAAACAGAGTCTTTCACTCCCTTCTGCTAATGTGGTTATGTCATAGTTACATTGTCCTAGTTAGCTGCTCTGCTGCTACACAGTAGTGTCAAAATCAAACTGTCATGGTAACTCAGGTGTACTTTCTATACCACTCGAGATGAGAGGTCACTTTTCGGAGGATGTTGTTGGAGGCTTTGCAGGACAATCAGCTTCTCCAATCACTATGACTACAGTTGTGTCAGCATAACTATATGGCGCATGTGTTTAAAAGCTGTTTATCATTTCCATCCTTCTGCACATTTGACTGCTCTGGCCTCCATGTCAATGCTTCCTCAAGCAGAATACTCTAAATGTGTGTCAGAAAAATGCTGTTTGCATAGGAAAAACTCAGAGTGTGACTCAACAGATGAGTACAACTGGTATTGGAAATGGCCTTTAGAATCACAGGTGCTGTCCAGTTAGCATTGTATTCTTAATGAGCAAAATGATCTATATGTGAAACCTGTAACGACTGACACTGTCCATACAAGAAAGTGTGTGTGAGATAATGTCTGGTATATGTATGTATGCAGCCTTCTGATCAAAGAACACAATATTTTTGGGGTAAATTGTCACCCATGTTGCTAATTTCCCATGACCAAACTAAATGCACAGCTGTCACTGCTCACAGTTTAGGGATGTTCCTGTTGAAAGTCTCACATCAACTCATATCTAGATAGGGAACAGATGGTTGTTATGGCCCCTCTTCCTCAGGGTTACTTCACTATAAGTAGTTACCACTTGAGCTGCACTCACACATATGTTAATTATCTCCAAGCACCCAATTGCTGCTCCACTACATGGCCCCTGGCATCCACGCTGCCCATCCCTCTCCACCAGCAGCTAAAGCACATGTGCAGGAAGTGATTCCCTTATTTGGACCTCCATATTCACCGACAAACAATGGACATCATCATTATACACTATTACTGATAATGACTTGGAGCTTGGCTGTATTTTGAAAATGTAAACGTAAGGTTTTAGTGAGTGCCAGTGTGGTGGAGCAGAGGAGCAGGAGGAAGGAGGTGTCCGGAATCAAAGAGTCTTGCACTTTCTTTTTTATTGCAGTGTGTTGCTGTAACTAATCTGCTGTCATCTGTTCATAGCATTTTCAAACCAGCTCATTTTGCACTGTCTGGTGCTTGCTGCTATGGAAATGTAAACAATGGTGACAGATGCTCACATAAAGTATTGACAAAGGAATTAAATAAATGAAAGAAACTACACTGCGGATGAAGCAGGGATTCTGGTTTGTAAGAAAATAATTGCAAATTTTAGAAAAGAAATCACTGTTCATTAGTTATATTTTATCCAGCAAAGAACTCTTGTGAAAAAAATAAATTACGTTTTGCAGATGCCCTTCACAAGGTTGAGCCTTGTTAGAAAGTACATGTCTTGTTATTTTTAAACAGATGCAAGTCTCTTCCTACCGTAAACTGATGTTTTTGTAAACATTGATGTAGATTTTCACTTACGAGCTTCATCCTTGAGGAAACTTCTTCTTAAGTCTGCAAATCTGTGCACATTTGCTAATTTTCCCTCCATCTTACTTTGAACAAAGTTAGTGGATCAAAGAGTGATCTAATCATATATTCCAGTATCTGAGGTTATTAGGGTAGATACAAGTGAGATAGACACCAGCCATCCTTGAACAAGAACGTCATTCATGTCTGCACCAGATTAGATCTGTACAAATGGATCAAAGTGATAAGTGTCAACTAATTATTCTTTCAGCATGAAGTAGTTCTTCTTTCAGCATGCCGATGACATGTCCCAGTTAAATGAAATGACACAGTCTCTAAAAGAAAGGGAATAGATATAATTTGGTTACAACATTCACTGCCAGTCAAACTCGTTCATTATGGGAGGATGGGCAGTAGAAGGCATGCGGGGTGGTCCTGTAAATTTAATAGCTTTCCTTATTTTCAGCACGCTATTCTCTTTCTTGTATTGAAAAATTACTTTTGATGTCAGCTAAGGGAATGCCTTATATAGATTCATAGAAATAGTTTAAAATTCATTCATGGGTAGGAAATACAGCTACATCGTCCTTCATATCATTAATCCATTTCCATCAGTATCACTGCAACTCTGTGCTTAGAGCTCATTAGCTAATGTTAGCATGCTTGCACACTAATTTGATACAGTATTGCAACCATGTTAATTGGAGCATAGTTTCATTGTAAATTATTTTAATTAATTCTGGCAAATTCTCATTTGTAGTGGTTTGTCTAATATTCTAACGAGAGTAAAATGACAAAACATCTCATCATCGGTGGAAATCTTAGGTTAGAATGGTGAAAGGATTATCTCCAAGACAAACATATGAAATCACAAGTCCATTGAAATATGTATAAAGTGTAGCTGCAGCCTGTCCTACCAGGAACAGTGTTTCACCTACTCCAGAGGACTCACCATGGACAGTTTCCATCACAAGTTTGATGGTTGTGCTTGGGAGGAAAAAGTTCTCAGATACTTTGGAAGACAAGTACGTGGGAACTATTGGGAGCATTTCTGCAGAAAATGATGACACCAACAGAAAGAATGTTTCTCTCAAGGGTCTCTCGTTGCCTCTCAAGCCGCGTAGTCAAAGTGACACACTGTACAAACACACAAGAGGAGACTGTGGCTGGGACATAAATTCGAGGAGTATTTTCTTTTTAAATATTTCACAGGCACAAAATCTGTAAGGGGACTTGCGATTATGAAACAAGGTTCCTGAGCTGCTAGTGTTCACAAAATCAAAGCAAAGTTCAGACGGCTCATCTTGGTAGAAGCTTTGTGACTTTAATGAGCTCTCTAAAGCCCAAATAAAGCAGCAGTCAGTGCTCTTCATTATCTGTTATTGTCCTTGATGAGCAGTCTGGACAGTCAGAGGTTATATTTAAAGTTGTATGAACAATGTGAAAATGCAGAGACCTTTTTTGTCCTTGTGCTCCCTTGAAATTGAAAGTTTGAAAGTCATAATCTAAAGTGGTGCAAATGAGTCAAACTGTATAGCATCTTCCTGTATCACATGACAATAATAACGTCTTCTCAGTGGTGTATGACCATGTATGACATTTCTTCCACTTCTTCACATCTTGCTTTATTTTTCTTTTTACAAAAACAAACAAGAAATTAGAGGCGTGACATGAGGTTGGTGATGTATGTTTGAACATGCTCTGAGGCTATTGAGGTTGTTCATTATACAATATACTGTAGAGAATTGGCATAGAGAATTAGGGTGGATAGTCTTGCAGTTTTTGGCTTTGTGGTTGAATTGGCAGGATGTTTGTTTACTCCCAAGCTCTCGCGTGGCTGCCTTGTTCTGTAAGACAGATGTGACCTTTTTTTCTATCAAGCCCAGATGTTTATGCAGAAGAAACATGTACTGTATATGATAATAATAGCACCTGATTAATTCTCCCATGTCACTATGACAGTCTGCCAAACCTCCGGCCCACGCACATATATATACTGTCATGGCACTTTGTCTACAATCAGATTTAATAGAAGCCACCATCCTGTTGGAATAACTGTTTCAAGTAGGATGTCTACACACTGCTGAGGAATAACTGTGGCATTTTCAAAAGCATTCCCATCGGCCTTTTTCTCCAAATGATTTTCTGCCATTTGAGCGTTTTAAAATTGGTGTCATTTTAGTGAGCTCTTGAAATCAACAATTGGAGGCAAGGCCCTAAAACATAATAGCTCCTCTGTAATTAATAGTGCATAAAAATATCCGGCTGCTCGCCAGTGCCCCTTTACAAGAATTAGCTTCAATCAGCACTGAGCCCTCTGTAACTCCTCTTTGACGTGATAGGAAACGACTTGTTCTGACTACCTGAGAGCAGGAGAAACAGCATTTAGATTTGAGGCAAGGCGTGCTGCGTCCCTGTGGCACATTTTCAGGCACAAGGCTGATAATGGAACACACACAGTATGAGAAGAGACTAGATGTAGTTTCAGAGAGAAACCAGATGGAAGGAAGCACAGAATGAAGTGATGCAATTGGGTGACATACTGTAGCTTTGATGGTTCCTCTCATCCAACATTGTGGCCATACTGTATGATTGGGATTGCAGGAAGGTGTGTATAATGTCTATAATGTATGATTCAGTGCATACGTACAGTGTGCATTATATCTAATTCCATGGGAGGCACCACACATCTACCATCACTGATATAACTAATGTGAAACATGAATAAATGATGTTCATCTGTCTTATGGATCACTATGACAACTGAACGGTAATGTATCTGGATCAGTCATGCATGCTTTTTCTCTGAAAATGAAGGCTACAGAGTGGCCAGCTCAAATCGGTGAGAGTGTAGAATTAATAATTGCCAGTGAGCACAATAAACCCATATCACTCTCAAGACTGAAAGAAAAGGTAGTGCAGATTTAGATGAAATATCCTATTGCAAAAGGCATACTTATCATTCACAGATGAATATACTTTTACAAGCTACTGTAGAACAGACAGTTATACAGAAGCTGATCATCTCAATGCTCAGGGGCACAGTGTATTAGACTGTCGTTGTGGCATTCACCAAAACTTACCACCTGTTTGTAGTAAGGACCTTCCATCATACTTCCACCTAACCATGACTGAAATGTAGCAGGATACACTGTCCTTTGCAAAGGTTTTAGGCACTTGATATTTTTGCTTTTATCCATCAAACATTAAAATCACAGAAGCAACGACTTCAAACTGTACTACCAAATTATAAAGAACTGTCCTTAGTGACAACATGGCTTCCTGCAGCAGTGCACTGATCTGAATGTTGGAGTCAGTCTGGGATCACATGAAGAGACAGAAGCCACGGACACATAATAGTTCAATTAAGTTCATTATCTCTAGCCTAGAAATCTAGACGCACCCTAGCAGCAGCAAATCTCTTTGCTCCGTAGGTGGGTCTAGAAACGAGCCATAGGAACTTTTTGAGTCTCGAACACCGTTTGTGTTCACCAATCACAGCGCTGTTTAGAGGGTTGTTGGGCGGGCTTAACGCGATGACGGCATACATTTTAATTGGCTTGTCAGGCTAACGTCATCCTGCTCTTTGCTCTGATTAGCCTTCATCCCGCCCCCTGGATTGAGCCGAGGTCTACCGGTCGTTGCCAGACTAGACATTTTAATGATATAGTCTGGCTTGTCAGGCTACATTATGTCCTCATTTGATAATCATTATCGGATGTTCTTCTAGTCAGACATATAGATAAGTGTGCTTTACCTTGACATGTTTCGACTGACATCTGCAGTTCCACATAGACATGACCAGCTCGGCAGTTTTGTCAGATTTGCTGGGCCGGTCATACCTGTGCAGAACTGCAGATGTCAGTCAAAACATAAAGGTAAAGAACACTTATCTACTGTATATGTCTGACTAGAAGAAAATCCTGTAGTGTGTACCTTGAGGAGAGATGATACGAGGTTTAATAGCAAAAAAGAAAAATCTTAGATTTGATGAAAGTATTCTTTGTTTACTGCAATTGGTCTCAAGGATTTCATCAAAATCCAAGGCATTAGCTTTTGAAAGTAGCTGTACTTTTACTTTATAGCATATATTCACTATACGAGGGGGAAAACTAGTGATTCTGCCCTACAGTGGCAATATCTGTGAAATGAAGCACAAAGCCATCTTGTGTCCATCTGTAAATCTAATTCTGCATCTACAGTCAAGTACATAAGATGTGCAAATGAGAACATGAGCAAGCATCTGTGAGACATCAGTTTTTCATACGTGCTTGTGAGTCATACATATCTGACCTGAGAATCACACATTGCCTTGTCATTTGGTATAAAAACAGCATCTTAGAGGATAAAAGAGGATTTCTTCAGATAAATACTTTGACAATGGGCCATAGGTTCTGGAAGATTATGTGAGTGTGGAGACTTAATTACATCCCTGTAGGCATTCACATTTCTCTGTCCTTGGAGTTTAATGTTGTATCTTTGTCTCCTCTTGCTACATTTTTGCATCACATCCTGTACAGTGAAAGCACATGATCAGGCTGTGGGTTGTGGCATCATGGAAGAAGTTCTGGATTATTTTTGATGCAACTGCTGTTCTTTTCGTATCAGTAGCAATGCATTGAATAAAAATGTTGGTAGATGTTATTAAAGTAAATGAATGAAGATTATACACTTGAGTGTTTCATGTTTTCTGGCAGTTCAACAGAGAAGAATCTCAGTTGAAGTCCAGTCTCTTTCCTTGACATGACCAGAAGATATATATATATTTTTTTACCTCAATGTCATTTCCCACTAATCGTAGGACATTTCCAGAATCACTACTCGGCTGCCTTTGATAGGAACTTTTAAAATTCCCCAGTGAGGAAAGATCATTGCACTTTTGTGTTTCTTTGATGTCGATTGTGCAATAAAACCAAAGTGTCACATGAAAGATAATCCCAGAGAGATGACGAAAGTGAGAGATCAAGGGCATCCCATGTCTGAACTTGGAGTTAGCGACGCATACAAACCAGAGAGTCTGTTGATACCTTGTAAAGACGAATCAAGCTCCAAATTGTGTCTCCGGGGCAACCATAAGTTTCCTCATTTGAGTTAAGAATTGCTTTTGAATTTCAGAACGGTAATTTACTGTTTCCATCATCCCAAAGAGTAAGCCGCTTCTTTTTTTGTAGTTTCCATGTTTGTTTGGGTCAAGACATACATGAATCTCATTGTGGGATGGATTAACTCTCTTATTTACTGTACAGCAGAGGCTTTATGTTTCTACTAGCAAGAAATACAATTCTTTGAAGATTATAGTACAAAAGGTTTGCTCAATGACCTGCTGAGTTCTTCAGATGTTTTTCTGATGACACCAATGGTTTATTTCTGTGTACTTTCCTCCAGTGCAATCAGTGGTAGAAAAGCCCATAAAAGCAGTTTCACATTGGTTTTAGGAGAAAAAGAAACCATGCTGCTCCTCATTCTGTTGTGACCAGGGAATAAGCTGGAGCTCCTTCCCTGCTGTATTATATCCTCAGTGTCCCATTGGCCTCTTCACCACAATCATGCACCTCCACTATGTAGGACTATGTAGGATCAGAGCGCCTCCTGTATTTGTGTTAACCCTCCATCACCTATCATCCCCAGGGGCCTCTTTAAGTGAGGATGAAAGCACTGCACCTCCTTTGATAACACAAGTTATTACTACGGGAGAAAGGTGTGAAACAAAACAACGATGCATTTGCCTTGTTTAATCATGAACACATCACCTACTGCCAATGCTGAACTCAGTTTTCTTTGTGTTCATGAACCTCTCACTGCTGATCACTTCTCCCAAGAAACAGCTGCTTTTACTTCCTCTATCAAATGTCAGATGAAACACAAAAAAAAAGTAGGTAAAGAAAATTATTTATGACGAGAGAATACGTGATGTGAGTCGACAGGTTCCCATGGAACCAAATTAATCTTTCAAGCATGTTTGGTTTGTAAAAGAGGATTTCACCAGGTATTGGTCTTTGTACTTTTGCTGTTGTGTTGTGTTGTGTTGTGTTGTGTTGTGTTGTGTTGTGTTGTGTTGTGTTGTGTTGTGTTGTGTTGTGTTGTGTTGTGTTGTGTTGTGTTGTGTTGTGTTGTGTTGTGTTGTGTTGTGTTGTGTTGTGTTGTGTGTTGCACTGGATTTAAGAATAACTTGTATATATGAAAGCAAACAAGGTGCAGAATCTTCACACCCATAAAATCACAACAGCAGGATCAAAAATCAAACTAAAGGCAATAATCAGACTAAATATCTGCACAGTGTCACAAGCACCAAGCAATTTTATAAAAGCTACCACAGATCTTCATCACTGCCAAATCACCATCACAAAGCAGAACAGGCCGTACGTACAGACACAAACACGTCCATCACTCAGGTGATTGTAGTCGGCATGAGAGTCAGAATATTCTCTGGCTGGACCAATCAGGGTAGAACAAAGAACGCTGTCTGTAACTCAAACATGGGGGACATGAGTAAGACAAGCATGGAGAGGCTGAGAACAACTTGAATCATAAAAATCAGTGTCATACAAGCTCATATAAAAATACAGCACCTCAGACGTCAAGTCAATATACTGTAAATCACACGTTAATTATTCAATCCTAAAAAGTCTATGTATCTACTTATATCTGTAAAACTATTAGAAAATGCATATCTATGTATGTAATATACTGTAAAAAAAAAAAAAAAAAAAAAAAACAAAGATTTAGACAGTACATAGTGTGCCAGCATTTGTTAGAATAGGCAAGATTAATCAAGGAAACTGGCCAAAACATATGTCCCGCCCCCCCACTCCTCAGTGGCTGTTTGGGTACATCATATTTCCTAATCTTCTTGGTGATGGTGATTTGATGGTCCTAATGAGGATCTCTGATACCTAGAAACATTAAGATGTGTTTTTAGAAAAATTGCTTTTGCTTGTTTAGAATCACTGTAGTATACAGTACTGTATGAAAGAGATAACACTTCTTATTGCTGCAGGAGTAAATATTTAAATGAAAACATATATTCAGACCACTTTCTTTCCAAAAAGAAATGCAGAACTTTGAGAGGCCCGCTGAGTTTGCAGCAAAAAAGAAAAGAAAAAGAAAACCTGCAGAAACTAGCTTTTATCATGAATTCACCTGGTTTCTTCCTGAAAATACCTCAGTCTGCTACAGTATCCTTGGCTGTTGATGCATATTATCAGTAAAAGGACTGATATCCAAACACAGAGTGCTCCAGGCTAACACCATCACGGTTAACACTGGGTCAGAGTGTGATCAGTGGTGCAGCTTCCCAGCATCCACTGGATGGGAGTAAACATACTGTAGTGGAATAACCAGCTCTGCCTGGAATCACATGATCTCAAACAAGGTTAAGCTGATTTGTGAAGCACTTTGAGTCTCAATATGAGTGTAGGGTGCTGCCTAGCACAAGATAAATAGACCTTTCTGCCGGCACATAATGACTTGTGCAGTAAACACTGTTTTTGTCAGGTGTCATTTTGGCTACTTAGATTAGATTAGTAGGAGGTGTAATCCCTCCGACGTATTCGTTTCAACAGATGGAAACCTCATCATGTGCAATTGGACACACACACCTGCCACCTTTTTCTTCTTTAAGAGTCAAGACGTCTGCTCTGGAGGCCTTGGCTGCAGACTGCAGCAAGAGATCCTGAAATGTCTTCTCATTTATCACCAAACCCAGAGACCTTTCACTGCTCATTTGTTTATGTTCCAGCTATCTTTCTCATGTTCCACCCCAGTGGTCTGCCACCTTTCAGTCCTCTGTCTGGAGTACTCTCATGCTGACCTCTTTGAAAGCAGCACTGCTCCCTGCCTTTTGACCATGCTCACTTGTCAGGGCTGGCTAAAGGAAGTCCAGTGTTCTGTGAAATGCCATAGACCTGTCTCCCCAACTGTTAAAACCTTAGCAACAGCTGCACCTCAGTGAACATACATTTTTCCCTCCCTGGTGATCCTTTCATTCTACAGAGCCACAGGACGCCACACACAACCATGCTGTTCCTCCATCCCCTAATTCCACCTGCCGTGTTGATTCCTTCTGTTCCCTCCCTCTTATCACTCTCTTTGTCATTGCTTTGTTTAGTTACTCTCTCCCTCAGCGAAGCAGATGCACCTGTCCTCTGAGCAATATTTGGCATCTGGATCTCTCCCTTGGCGGATGCCTTTGTAACTCATCAAGTGCTCTTTTGAAGCTTGCTCAGTATTCATGCAGCGAGGCATGCCCAGGATCATCAGAGGTGAAACTGTTTCAAGCATCGGTCTGATTCAAAAGGTCAAGCTGCCACAAGCACTTTTGCCAGTCAACTATCTTTAAATACAGAATAACAGTTCATCCTGCACATCGCTGCTTTATCAGGCAGCAGATTGAAGTCTATGCTGTTGCCCTTGTCTTTATTGTTTGATGTGAGAATCTAACATGTCCATGTCTTTTGCACTTTCACATATTGTGCGGTGTATAAGATGAACTTGTAGTATCTGAAGTACTTTCTGTTAGAGATTTATATAAAAAAGCAGAGATTTATATAAAAAGGCTTCCACTAATTGCATGTGGTTTGCTCTGCGTTTACTTCCCTAAGAACCATTCATTCACAAGATACATTCACTCTCATTGTCATCCTTCAACCAAATGGATGTGGTTATTAAGCCTAGCATTGGCTATCAGCAAATTCTTCAACATGCTTTTAGGTCACAAATCAGAAATGAGTAGACATCAAAACGTACATCATATGTAAAATGGTTCATTTGTCCTCTTTTTTTCAATTTCAGATCAATAGTAGGTCCTGTAATAACCAGTTGACTGTTCAAATCGAGGTGCTGTTTATTAAATTTATAGTAAGCCAGGCTGCTATTATAAAAACACAAGTCACAGTATAAATATCCAGTTTATTAGTTCTGTGGAAGTTTGTTGTGCATGAGGAGTGAAAACAGAGTGTAATAGAATCAGGTTCTTCCTCTACCATCTATTTCCTGCCTGTACAGGAGGTGACATATAAAATGGATTCAATAAAAATAGAGCAGAGACCTCTAAAGCTCTGGCAGCCACAAAAAAAAATACGGAAATGTCCCTTGGTCAGAATAATTAATTAAATAGTCGATACATATATATTTATTTTTTGTTATTGTAATATGCATCCTGTATTTTATGAAAATATGATTGATGTTTTACAACAAAGTAAAATACAATCCAGTATTCAGAGCCATATTCAATAGTAATAAGAATTGTTACTTGTTCCTAACCTTTGTGATTTTTGATTATGTTTCATGAAAAAGACTGATTACTGCTGCAAGATGAGTCATCCTCATCTATGTCAGTGTGTCTCAGTGATAGGTGTTTGCAGTTCCAGTGTTGACTTCCTCCTCCTATCACTCTGACAGACTGGTAAGAGCAATGAAAGACATTATTCTAAATGTTATACTGATTCTGGGATTGTCTCAATGGGGCAAAACTGTAAGAACTACTGTATTTTATGTGATGGGCAATTGCAGGTGCCAACCCAGCCATTCAATGTGAAATAGGAGCGTAGCAGTGCTATCTCTCTGATCTTAAAACAGCTTTCTGTCCTGTGTGGGATCTGATGACTGTTTGCATTCATCATGTAATTTACTGCCCACCCGAGGCAGCAGCAGGGTATTGTCTCTCTGAGAGTTAGCTAGACTACCAGAGTTTGTATAGTTTGTCATTTACACGAGTGTGACCATGTCCTACTGACAGGCTGAAGCTTGTCAAGAGAGGACGAACCCCGAGGGTCAGGTTGACAGGTGTGCTGGGAGTCGGTTGTTTGGCTCTGCCTGCTTGTTTGTAACAATTTTGAGTGGATGCAGTCGATGGTGTATGAGGGCAAATGGGTTTCTGATGTCAACTAGTAACATCTTCCAGCTCTGTTCCCTCAGTTTAGACTCAGGAACTTACAGGAGCTGGGTTGTGTAAGAGAGTATCACTTTCTTGTCGAGGTGAGTGTGGAACAGCGGTGACTCTTGCTCCTGTCTTGCAGCCACGTTTTCAGATGTAAGAAGTTGCTCAGATTTCTCATACACGGTTGATGTTCTGTTTGCAGTGTGAGGACGTGCTATAAGTTCAAAGTGAGTTGGATTATACAGGAGGGGCTTGTCATAAGTAATGTAGAAGTTGTACGAGCATCAAATATTGTTTCTTTTGCTTGTGATTCGCTTCGATTCAACTTTAAGGAATTCACACAGGCTCAAGCTGGCAAAGAGCCCACTCAACTTTTCACACTCTCATCAAGGATTTCTGTAAAATTCAATTCTCCACATTGCTCCAATTGACTGTTTAATCTTTACTCTGAGGTATAACTGTAAGTTAGTAAATGAACAGATACTATGTTTTACTTACTGTAGATGGACCAGCACCTATTTTTTGTGTGGTGCCTCCCTGCATGGTTGGAACATAATCATTTATTAAGCATAGTTTCAGCCAATGCAACAAAAATACATTATGCTGTAAATTTCCCTATGTTTTAATAGAACTCAGGTTGTTTGTATACACACTCCCCTGGAGAGGTCACGGTAACAGAATGAAGTCAGAAGGGTGGGCTAGCAACATAATCTTTTTTTTTTTTTTTCAGCCAGACGTCTGTCCACTGCTGTGGAAAATAGCCGTGCTGTATCTATACCGTGATTCAACAGGCACACTGCAGGCAATTTATTCTCTGTAAATCAACTTCGCAGAGCAGTGTGCCCCAAAGAAGTGAGGGGCAGATACTCGTTCTGTTTGCTGAATCACTATGCAAAACCGTTTGGTTGCAACACAACCACAACTCTGTGTTCAGCAGCCTCTGTACCTCAGGGGCCTTTCACTATATAAAAACAGCACTGACTTATTCAGAAGCACACTAATAGTTTTTACCTGGATCTGTTCGTCTGGTCTGCACCATCCACTGTATGTCGTTTTTATTTGCTAAAAAAAACATTTAGTACCAACTGTTTTGTACTAAACTTTCACCATTTCAGTTTTGATACACCCATTACTGCAGAATTAAAATGTAGATGAGGCAGTGTTGAATCGGTAGACCTCCAGTTCAGGTCTAAGCTCAAGTCTCCATGATCTGAATCACAGTGAAGGTTTAATGTCAGTGATCTACTCCATCCTCACCATGTTCTTTTCTTCTTTGTGACAAGACAATGGAGAGAGGTTCCATAGGTACACACTGTACCAGGACGGGGCGAACCTCCCCATCTTCACTGTCATAAGGTGAATTTATCTGGTTTGTGATGCAGTAGCTAAACACTTGCCCCCACAAACATGTGCATGCACCAAAACTAAGAAAAGTGATATAATCCTCATGTCCAACTTTATAGTTTTAATTAATGTTCAAGTCTGAGTCGTTGGTGCTTTGGACTCTGATGACTGGACTGCAGTTACTAGGGATAGACCGATAATCTGCATGGCCGATAATATCCGCCAATATTTGGCATTTTTACAATAATTGGTAACAGACTTTTTTTTTTTTCCACTAATAACCAATATTATTAGTTTATTTTAAAATGCACTCCTTTGGCTCTGATGCAGGCATCTCTGTGCCTCAAGTCATTACTCTTGGCTGTGTAACAATGTCCTACAGCCCAACTGAACCAAGATTTGCAATGGAGGTTGTATTACTGTATTCTACAAAATCTAAGGGCTTTTTCATCACAGATTTTCCAGTGTACAAAAATGAAAAAAGTAAAAAAAAAAAAAAACAGTAGCCTATAATGTATTCAGTCTAATCCCAGATCTAAATTTTGACATCAATATTTTAATTTTTAATGCAAATGAATATTGGTTCTAAATATCAGTTTTCAGTATTGTACCTGGAAAAAAACATTGGTCAATATCTAGTACTGACATTAGAATCATCCATTTACAGTATATAACTCACTTTACTCTACTAATAAATTGGGTCAGTCAGCAGCTCCCCAAACTGCACTCAATGTTTTTGTGACTCACGGTGACAAGTGAGCACTTAGGCTGGTGATTGGGAATAAGTTTCATCACAATGTCTGCACCTGTATTTCATGTAGCTTTTATAAACCTTCATCAAGGCTTCTTTCAGAAGGCCACAGCATCATCAGTTAATTCATGCAGCTTGATATTACTGTATTCTTGGTCACAAAGCTGTCTTTGATTCTCCAATCAGTGATGCAGCAACCAAACTGAGAAAGCAGAGCATTGGCTTATGCAGCATCCTGATAACTGGTAATCAGGGCAAGGCAAGTTTATTTATACAGCACCATCAAGACACAAGGCAATTCAAAGTGCTTTACAAAGCATGGGAGTACATTGAAAATAGAACAAATCTGAATAAATAAAAAACTTTTAAATACGACATATTATGATTGCATAAAACTAGAAGGAAACTTTGTCTTTAAGATGGAAACTTTTCTTTTTGTCTTCGTGAGCACTCTTCTATCAAACTTTAGAACTAGCTAGAGCAATAACAAGAAAATATTGTACCTCTGCACACATGACAAAATATTGAAAATCATGTTGTGTATATAATTCAGTGGTAGGTTCAGCAGGAGTAGGGTAGGGGCAGAGGAGCCTTAGCTTCCAGTTGTTTGGGTTTCATTCTGGTACCATAGAGTAAACCTGTTCCAGACAAACTAGGGTATCTGGATGCTTCATAGTAGCAGACTGGTGATATACAGACCATTTATTGCTTTATAGACATGTAATATGATTTTAAAATCTACAGTATCCTAAGAGGCCTGTACAGTGGCTTAGGACCAGTGTGATGAGCTGCACTTTTGCAGTGTGAGGACACTGAATGAGCTGCAGCTGTCAGGTTGATGACAGGTGAAGACATCAGACCTTCTTGCTCAAAATAAACACATTTAGATTTTCAGTACTTTGTTTGGCCAGAAATTTTCAGGTTTGTACTTTGTTTTTCAGACGTAGCCTAGCTGATTTTGTAAATGTCTTTATGTTCATAAAAAAATGTCCATTACATTTGTGCAGTAGATTTTTATGTCATGGATTCATGTGCGCTTTGACTTTTAATCTTTCCTCTTGAGAAAAAACTAAACAAAACACTTGTTCCATTTTACTATGATCGTGCTCATTCCTTCACGCAGTAACTGCCTTCACCTGGTGTCACTGTTATGAAGAGTTATTTATGGGGGCAGCAGATGTTGAATATAAGAATGGTCCTTGAGGAACTCCACATGCTCAGATTGATAATTACCAAGTACTAATTACTAATTATCAAGGTAGCTAATATAAATATGATTCACAAGGGCATCATTTGGCTCTTAGTATGTATGCCTTATTATGATATTGCACCTTCCCGCGTGCACTGATCAGTTGAAGGTTAGTGGCACAGTGAATAATATTGTGCTGTTTAAAAAAAGCATTAGTGTATTTGTGTGTTATTGGCTCAATTTGACACTCCATCAATGTTTATTAATAGCCTGTCTCAACTCAGTTCTATTGTGAGGGCCTATAAGGAAGAAAACAGGCAGAAAATAATTTTTAATCTTTGTCTTTGACATGGGAGTTGTTCAGAGAGCAGAATAGATTGTTCTGGTCTGTGGACTGTGCTTTCAGACCTTAGTATTTCAGTGGGGGTTTCAGTGAATGGCTGAAGTTGACGGCTCACATGCCAGTCACTCTCAGGAGAGTGAAAGGCAGCAGGACAGGCCGCGTGATTGATTGCAGTGCTAATGTAACTTGGACTGGATTACACTGCTGCGGCTCCGCGGCCGCACAGAATTGTGGGTATGGTGTTTAATGGTGAGAAAGACATTGAAGAGATGTCAGAAAGACGGTGATGCAAGAGAGAGGTGGAAAGAGAGACGTATGGAATGATACGGAGCGAAAGAGTGAAGAGAGAGGATGATGGTCATTGATGGATCCGGGCGGATCAGCGAGCCGTGAAGGGCTCCGAGCAGCTGATCTGGTGCTTTGATGAGGACCCATGTGTGGAAACAGACGAGCAACCCAGTGTTTCAAGAATGAGGCAGGAGGGCAAATGTTGATGTCAGAGAGGATAACATGAATCTAAAGTCTGATTGGTTTGTATGACTTATAACAGCAGTTATGTGTATGACAAACAGTAAGTTGCACTCTGCCTCTGGGGGAAAACAACAGCTTAGCTTTATTGGATTGGAAATATGATGTGTGTTTATTGTATCCGTCTCAGAACGCTGTGCACTCTTAAGAGCCTCTTTTTTAAATCCTCTCAAAACCACTCTCAATAACAATTTCAAATCTGACTGCATTAATACCTGTTAGAGAGCTTCAGTGAAATACTCGGGTCACTATCAAGTCAAATCTCACCAGGGAATTGGCATCAAAATTAGAGTGACAGGAAGCAGATTTTTTAACATGCTCAGTTTCACACTAAACTGAGCCAGAGACATTTGGTTGAATGCATCCAGACACGTTCAGATTCCCCCTGTCGTCTATGGACACCAGTAACTGGGAGCTTTGGTCATAGCCAGAAAGACAAATTGTTGTTGTGTCAGTACATTTTCCTTATGTGTACAATAACTGCATCAACAAGAAACTTAATAATGCTGAAGGAGAACTGGCACCCTCCACTGGAAGGAGGTGAAGTATTTATGCTGGGTACGCCCCTCTGGGTGACCTTGCAGCCTGATACTTTGGTACCAGGCTGCTGGTACTTGGCCAAAAACAACAAACGGGCTTCATTAACAGGAAGAACGAAGGCTTATGTCGAAGCACATTAGTCTGTGACAGGTCCATAAATACAGGGGATAAAGGTGACAAATTATTGCCATATTTTTCAGGTCATTAGAAGTACCATTATCTAAGTGTCTTTGATGGGATGTTTGGAAGAACATACAAATCACACATTTTATTACAAGTTTGAGTCATACTGCAGTCTGAAATTATATTTACTTAACAGTGTTTTATGATTAGAGGCAAAATGTTGTTCCAAAAATGTGTTAATTATTGTTTTATTGAAATTAATTAAAATATTGCTATAATATAATCTTCACCCTTAACAGTGTTTGTCAAAGCTTATATTTTCTAAGTGTTTTATTGATTCACATACTGAGACACTGAGCTAAATGAAATGTTGAGCAACATATAGGAGTTAATCCCTGATGATGCTTCTTTGTTTGACGATGCCTGGTTTGAGCTGGTGGAAGTTAACCGGTGTTTGCTCTGCCTCATGGGCATGTGACTTGAGAGTCTTTAGATTTTTATCTTTTTATCAGAACAAAGATCTTTGAGCTGTTGTCTCTTTTTGTAGTTTAAGTAGTATTTTGAATATTTCGTCTTTTTCTTTTACTACTGCTAAATGTGTCAAACATTTCAAAGGCTCTGAGTGATGGATGAAGAATTCATTATCCTGATCTTTTTTGGGTGCATGGGCCACTGAAAATAGGAGATTACAAAAGCTGCAAATGCAAATATACATCAAACAATCCAAACACACAATCTGTTGAGCTGCTCTTTAAAACATTGAGACTACAGCGATACACAAGAGTCAGCAGTGGTTCATAAAGATCATATAGCCAAGGGTCCCACCTCCTTAATGCGATGTGACATTGATGTAACCATGACGGTTTCAGGGAGGACAAGCAATACTGTAACTGCAGGGTTGTCGCTACACATCAAAAGCATGAGTCAGCCCTGCTTCTCAAAGATGGTTTGTGGAAGACGCCTTTTTCCTTTGATGGCAAGTGACAGGCCAAAGGATTTCTACAGGAGAACAAAATGAACAACTGCAGCATTGTCACTGCTCCCAGAGCAGAGCGAACTGAAGCACAGCAGACACTGCACCTGGACTGTGCTCCATCACTTTAGGAAGCTGCTCCTCCCATCAGCCCCACAAGCAGCCAGGTGCTTCTGCAGAGGGTTTATGATTGGCCCCGACAGTATCGTCTGCCTCTGAGTTAACAATTAACATTTTAGTCCGCTTTGACTGAAACATCCCACTATTATAAAAGTTCAACTCTCACTATAATCATAGTATATCTTTCCCTCTGAGATACATTGAAATCAAATGCATAATAAATACTACAAAGATGCAGTGGGAGTGTTAAATATGTTGACTGCTCCTTACTGAATGTTTAATGAAGTGTTCAGAAGTATTTTTCAGGACTACACGTAATATCAGGTCAGGGCTGTATCTGTATAAAGTGATACTTTTTTATTGTTTAATCATAATGGCTAATGGTTCAACCTTTCACATGCTGGAGATAGTTGCCATTTGATATACTGTAAGAGATGGCGTGTGATTGAGGTCACAAGGTTCAGCTATAACCTTGATGTTAGTCAGTCCCTCAGTGGGTCTTTTGCACTAATCGGTATATTCAGTCTTTGGTGAAATAAGATTCTCGATATTTATTTTTCCTCTTAATTATGGCCACCGAGTCTGAAATGGGCTCGACCCCAAATCTGAATACTTATAGTGACTGTGAGGGAAATGGATTTTCCATGAAATCAATATCTGCAGTGATTTGTATGTCATTCAGTTTTTTTTTCAGTTTTTTTGCCCTTGGTGCAACTGTACTACAAGATGGAAACCCTCTCTGCAGCCATGTGCTCAGTCTGTGAGAGATTCCATTCGGAGTATTTCATGCCTCAGGCTTGTAATCTGTTTTGCCTTCCCTATTGCTACATTTCACCTCAATGATGGCAGGCAGGTTTATGGTCAGCCATCACTCTTAAGAACAATAGGATCAAGGGTCAGCCGAGCCCGTCTCTCAGCAAGACCGTGCAATATCGCTCTTGAGACGAGCCCTGCTCCTCCTGCTCCCTTGCTTATTGGCTGAAATATCTGCTCGCCGTGCCACTTTTGACATGTAATCTACTGCTGGCAGCAGCAGAGAGGGAGCCTGATGATAAATCTTCTCTGAGACCGAGCATGTTTTATGGGTTTCACGTCCTTACCGTTAAACTATGCTTGAGTGTTCCCTCAGCACTGAGGCTGAATGTAAAACAGTCTGGTGTGGAGGACAGCCATATGTTTGCAGGTGCCCACCAGCTGACTGAGACATGAAGTGTGTCGCGCCCACCAGGGCAAAGTAAGCTACAGCCGAGACATCAGCCAGTCAGACAGGAGGAAATCCAATTACAAAAGAGAGAAGTGGTTCATATAGCATATTATTGGGATGTCTGAAAGGAGCAGCTGATGTATGAAAGATCATACATTTGTTGTTGTTGTTGTTGTTGAGTTAAAGAAGCATTTTCAGCACCCTAACCTCAGTTTTGGTACAGGTCATTTCATTATGAAGACTTAGCTAAAGTCTGACAGCCCCATGCTCCTCTGCTCTCTCAGGCTGAGTACCAGCCACGACTAGGAACTGATTTGGTTGAAACCTGCTTTTTTAGAATTTAACTCCAATCCAAACTGAGCCACATAGATACAGAATATACTCAACAATCTTCTCCGAGTACTGAACTTTTTCAAACTAAATAAGTAGAAATAAGCAGAAGAGGTGGACAACCAACTTGATTTCAACATTAATTAACACTGCTGGATCAGTATTCCCCTCTGTAGTAGTGAGACTATAGTTACTCTCTCTCAGCAGCAAAAACATTTCTGCAACCACTTCCAAATTCATGCACGAACAATTTTTATTCCAACATTACCCTCCTGGATCTGCACAAGTGACTTTCAACTGTGAGACGTGTATCAAATAGACATTGATGATGAATTGCTTCTTTTCTGAAAAGCAAGGTTTTTAAACCTTGAAATCCCTGAAGAGGTTTACATTTCTCATTATTAAATAATATGCAAATCATTGGCAGACACATTATCAGGCACATGGATGCACACACACACGCTAATGTTGAAAAAAAGGCAAATAGAAATATGTTTTAGCTTCTCTGAGACGCAGGGGTTAAAGTTAGATTCTCTCCAGTTTTGCAAACACACAGGGCAAATTAGAGAGACAGAAAACTGTCAAACAGTTGTTTGTAATGACAAAGGCTATAGCAAAATAGAATTGTTATTCCTTTCATCTTCCCCCTAGTTACATAAAGTTTTCATGGCAAAGTGTTCTCACTGCCTATTCACAACAAGGTTTTCTTTTTTACTGTGCTACATGTCAGTCACCCTGGCCCAGTTTCATTGCATTTAAATGACATAGGGGTTTTTTATCTGTTGGAATGAAAGAATACAATGATGGTGCACATAGATTGCTCTTTGCAGGTGTGTCTGTGTCAGATGTACAAAAATGATTCAGCATATTTTGAAGTGAGACCGTGTAAGTCTTGTTGAGCAATATCAACAGTGGCCTGCACAGCCACAAGTGGTAATTAGAGGATGCTGATGTGTTCAATTCTGTTCATCTCCAGTGGTGAAGGGTACTCAAAACAATCTACCCCAACAGTCAACGGCTAATGGAGAGGAAACAGAGTCTGTCAGTCATTCAGGCTACAAACAAAAAAACCATCAACTCGTCGACTGAGTGACTCAGCAGCCCATACATCTCACATCACAGCAGCACATGTAAATATGTTCCATGTCTTCATTATTCTCACTCAGAATGAAACCAAGAGTCTCATGGCTGCTTACATGTAACTCTACTCTGCTGATAAATGGTAAATGGACTTGCACATACAGAGCACTTTTCTAGCCTCCACTCTAGTACCACTCAAAGTACTTTGCACTGTTTGTCACATTCACCCATTCACACACATTCATACAACACTTTTTGTAGCTACTGTACAGCACACTCAATGATAATATTAATTCACGTGTTTTGCTGAACCTCTGTAGCCTGTGATTGACACGTGGGACTGATCGGGACACCTTGGCCAGTTGTCACAGGAATTATAGTGTTTCATTTTCATGGTGTCAGAGCGTCTGTTTTTGTCCAGTCTATGCAGATCGATACGAGGACAAGCGAGGGAGTGTGAAAAAAGAGAGCGCGCGAGACAAACACCAGATTTTGTTTGAGAAAGGCCCAAAGTTGTTAAAGTGAGACTCTCTAACAAGGACAAAATCTTTGATACCTATGCCATCTTAGATGATGGATCGGAGTGCACAATGTTGTTACCTGGTAGGCTACAGCAGAATATCTGGGCTTGGAGGGAGAGCCTGAGCAGCTTGAGCTTCGTACAGTGAGGCAGCAGACCAAGAACCTTAGATTATCTGCTGCCTCAAGCCCTGAGAAAAAAAATACTTAATTGACAGGGCTTTCACATTCAAGACCTTTTGTTCACATTTTGTTGATCTGCGTTCATCATTGTTCAGTTACCAAAATGAAGGACTGAACTGATATCTGGATCCAGTGTTTTAATGTGCACACCACATGGTTGTTCTGTGAGCCACCACCACCACCACCCAACCCAGCATAGTTTGTTCATTGTCAATAAAGGTATCTATCTATCTATCTATCTATCTATCTATCTATCTATCTATCTATCTATCTATCTATCTATCTATCTATCTATCTATCTATCTATCTATCTATCTATCTATCTATCTATCTATCTATCTATCTATCTATCTATCTATCTATCTATCTATCTATCTATCTATCTATCTATCTATCTATCTATTTTTGATGATTTCCAGGGAAGGCACTTTTTTCGTTTTTGAACAGCAACAGTCTATTACTTTAAGAGGTGATAAATACTATAAAGCTGCCAGTCAGCAAGGTCTATCATATCAAAACTTAATCTAGGGGTATATAGGAATAAAAAAAATCACAAGTAGAATTTGCCCTCCCAGGTGATACCGATATGTGAAATTTTGGGTCTTGGCCCAAGGACTAACTAGAAAAGCGCTATATAAGTGCAAGTCCTTTTACCATAATAGTCACCCAACTGTCAAGTCAGATGCAGGTCACCGACCTAAGTCTGCTACTGCTTAGGGTTTTTCATCAATTGTACTTGTAACTTAAAGGAGACACATTATGCCCCCTTTCCACAAATTAAAACAGTTCCCAGGTGTCTTAAAGACAAAATCCCCCAAGGATCAAACATCACAGCTCTTTTCATCCTCTCTGAACAGCCCTGTTCAGAACGGCTGCTTTCAGTGCCTGTCCCTTTAAATGCAAATGAACCACTGCTTGCCCCGCCCCACCCCTTCCCAGGTAGGGGTGGGGTTATGCAAATTCGAATCCTAGTTACATCACTGGAAGACAACTGAGGACCACATGGATTTCAACCCAGGGAGCCTGAACATTACAGATTTTTTTTGTCAATTCTCATATTTTGGGGGACGGACGGCAAGACAAACACCCAAATATATGTTAAAGAGCCTTCAAAAAGTGATATTTCCATAATATGTCCTCTTTAATGCATTAATTTGGCATTCAGATTCACCCCTCTAACATTGTTTTCAAACTTCAGTGACAAAAGACACATTTCCCACAACCAACTGCCACTTACACACAGCTGTGGTGCTCAGTAGAAGTACATATCAACTCTGGGTTTGTTTGAAAACCAGCTTCACTTATTTCTACCATGTTATTGTTGGACCAAGGGTCATTCCTGCCCCACTGTTTGTCACTCTTGTACCTGGCATGCCAACCCTGGTTACTGGTTTCTTACTGGGAGGTAGTGGCTTGTTCGACCTTTTCCCATGACACGTTTGGTTTACCATCTTTTCCTTTTTCTCTGTATCTATTTACCTATGGAGTGTGCTATTGGTGCCTTTGCTTTTACTGAGGAACCTTTGCTTTGCTGAAGAACAGGGGCACACATACAGTACTGTAGTGGTGTTTCTCAGGTGGTACATGTACTACAATTGAAGTGAAGTGAGAAAAAGTATGATCTAGCCACAAAAAGGAAAGTGATGATGGGTTTTCATTCATTGTTGCTGTTCTCTAGTACCTATCCTCCCAAACATTCTGAGAAATTTACTGCATGATCTTCTACAGGTAACTAATACTCTAACTGCTATTTAACTCATCAGCTCAACCATTATTACCAGTTTTTCCTTATGCAAAAAGGGAACTTTAATGTTGTACCTGTTAGAAAACTTGTATCTTACCCAAGTGCACCAAGGATTGGTGAGTCTGTTGGTTAAATGTGAAAGTTTTGCCCCTTATCAAATCTTTTTTTTTAATCCCCCCACCCCTGTAATAGGAATGAGACTGAAAAATATTATTGTGGAACTCTGCTCGACACATACCAAAACATGTCTCTGGGACTGAACAATCTCACAGAAGTCAGTAATTAAATCTGTTTTTACCACACAGAACCTTCTGGAGTTGGGTAATGAAATAAAAAACAGTCCCCAGTCTATTTATCCACACAGTTCGTTTCAATGTCATTAACCAGCCACATGGTTTTTACAGCGCTACACAACTGCTGGTAGGACAAAGCATGCATGCAGTGAACAAAATATGTAATGAACAGGTTTTATGTCATCTCATACTAAAGGTTGAATTGAGGGCACAACGCTTGGTAGTAGATACTTGAAAACTACACAGTAAAAAAATGCAGTTAAAACCAAGCTGATAAACAAGTAAATTTCACAGTGACTTCAGACACAACGTCTCTATTTACATTGAAAAACAAACACAACCATTCACACAGTGCTTAAAGCACAGATAGTCGCTCTCCAGTGTTGGAGTAACGCTCTTTGTACATCCTATCCCTAGTGACTCTGCTGCTGTAACAGAGGAAATCTCATATTCATTTCATTTTTACTGTTAACATGGGAGCTATAGTATGGGAATGACACGGGGTAGGCTGCAGTTTTTACTAACACTTGCCTTCATTAAGGCAAAGTTATGTCATATACATCCCCTATTCCTGTAAATATCATTAGCAGCCTCTATACACCACAATTCCAATGTGTTGTGTTTTTTAATACAGCCTTTTTAATGAGAAGCTGCAACTGCAAGAAAAAAGATTTTTGGATTATAAACTGATAAAACATGAATAAAAATGTCACTTCGTCATCCCACCTCCACCCCAGCATCTAACTAACTAGCACTGTTTCTAAGTTTCACACTGCAGTGTACATCTAGGCATCTGAGCAACAAGGTCAAAACCCAAACACCAAATATATAAATAAATATAGTGTTGTTAATATCATAAAATCACTTCCATGTACGTTGGCTGTTCCACCACATCAAGTTTTTAATAACAGCCACAGGTCTATGTCTGCTGCACTTGTTGATACTTACATGCTGGATGCGTCATCAAGCAGCAGCCCTCAGTTGCACCAAATTTAATCATGGCACCCACATGAGGTGAGTGTAATTGGGTGCTGTTTTGGTACACAGCCCTCAAATTACAGGGGCTAATTGGAACAAATATACTGGCCCTGATGCCATTAGGTTACCTGCATAGATGTAATCAGCTAGAGGATTGGGCATTATCCATCCTGTGAGACATTTTGGAGGACAAGAATAACCCATGATAGAAGAATATGACCTGGTACATCATGCTTTACCAGTATAATTGGCTGTTAAAGAAAACAGACATTGCATTCAGGTAAAGGTATTTATGTTATTTTGGAGCAATGGATGTGTATTTAGTTCCATCAGCAAGAGATATCCAAATAGCATAATCATTGTACAGTATATGTATAAGGACCATGGATTTATTGTGCATTTTCCCCAGTGGCCACTTCTGGTATTGCAATGAAAAACCCCCTGTGGCCAAAAAGTCTGATATAACTTCGATCTGGTATCCAGTTCATGTAATACAGCTATGGCTAAGATGTAATTTTGTGCAGGGATGCAAGCTCATTTTGGACAGTAAGATTGCACTGTGCTGTCCAAATTAAGTGTGAACTCCCTGAGGTGGCAAGCTGAAATAGTTGCAGGCAGAGAAGAATCCACTAGTGCCACTACACTAGCACAAGTTCAGTGGGCTTTATTTATGCAGCACAACTGAATTGTGCGATTCTTTATTACAGTTATGAACACATGCATTTCAGGCAATAATTAATAACTGCAAAACAGTTGAACTGTCGAGTCAGCCTCAACTGTCTGTGATTTTTCATGATTCTATCTTAATTGAATGTTTCATTATCCTATGAAAAATGTAAATGTCGGTAAGGTTTTGTGCATAGAAACGCTCACAGGGGCAAGCAAAATATGATCACGCATTTGTTCTGCATGGCTGCATCTTATGTGATTATTCATATAATCATATTTCCAACCAACAATGCTGAATCAAGCTGCAACTAAAGCTCCAATTCTCAGTGCGTGAATATTATTTTGCAGTGTTTTATAGTGTCTATTTCTTCCTGTTGTTATTTTTGGTTTCTTTTCTATTACATTTTAATGGATGTCAGTTATCTTACAAGGGGTTGTTTGTGTTGGTCTTACAACTCAGCTGTGGCCATGAAGCATTATGTTGTCTGTCCATCCGTCCTTCTGTCCAGTTTTCACAGTGAAGTTACACCATGGGGTTCCATAATTTCTTCAAAGTAACACAAATGGCCACTTGCCAGCCGAACTCCCAGGATGTTTAGAAGGGATTCTGCCCCCTGCACTCGGCAGCAGTGACACTCTTTGCTTTGTTGGATGTGGTGCATGTGGATATGTGAGCCTGAGTATGAGTATAATGTGTTAGAGGCATGCATTCTGTCTGGGGTGAGGGGTTATCTGTAGGATTTTATATTTGTGTTGTAAATGAATGTTATTTGGAGGCAGGTCTATAAATCAGTTTAGGATGACAGAGAATGTGTCAGAGGGGAGAGAAAATGTCCTCCCCTTAACAGCTGGTAGGTAGATATATGTATTCTTAGCTGTCTTTAATATCCGTTTTTCATTAGTTATTAGTTTGAAAGAATTTTGCTGGAGGATGTACAGTATTTAATGATCTGTTTGACCGGTTGACATGTGTTTTTTATTGTGAATGATATTCCATGCATACAGTAGGTATCGGATAAAATTCCCTCCTCTGACCCCAACCTTTCGACGGTCTTTAAATAAGATAAATGACTTGGTTAAAATAGCTGACGATATGTGATTTCTTTGTGATCCCATGTGTTGAAGTGACAGGACCTCAGTCATCTCAGCTCCCAACCAGTGTTTTCAGTGTCTGCAAAAAATGTTGAAAGGAAGTTCAACAAGTTTATCTGGCCTAAAATTATTAAAAGAGCCATTTGCTTACATATGAATGTGTTAATGAAAGTGTCTGTTTGATGTTTGGATATTTTTGGTAAATTCAGGTTTAACCCTCTATGTTTACAGCTTTGATTAGAGGTTGAGGTGGAACCATGTTAATATAGTATATGCATTGAAATGAGTCTTGATTAATCTTGATGGCATTCCGTTAACCCAAAAAAACATGTTCTGTTGTATAAACTAATATACAATACAATACTCATAATAATAGTGTTCTTTATCCATGCATTTCAACTTCATAACAGCTACAAGAATCACTCAAGAATATAGATCTGAGTGTTGAATAGATCTGCCAGTGTATACGGCCATGTCATGAATACTGAATGTCTCATCTTCCTTTTCTGTGTTTACAACATGAACATGGAAGTACTTTATTTTATAAGGAACCTATTACTTTCATAATGTAAACTCTCCAAGGCCTGTACACATCAGTCATTTAAATGAATTTTTAAAGAGACATGTTTTTTCATATTATATCACATTTGGAAACACAGCTCATTACCATAAGTTAAGGTCATCACCTCTCTCTTTTTGATTAGAAAAATAAATAAGTTCTGCTGTACTATGTTGAAGGAAAACATGTTTTTAAACCATGGAATATTCACTCTTATTTGAAGTCTCTACAACTACTAATACTTACTCATGTCAGCATTCCTCACTTAAACCATATCATATTACATTCACATTGATTTCTGTTTTCCACACCCTCAGCCAAACACCCATTCCCTTGTGCTTCCTATTTAAACATGGACAACATTCCTTTTGCACAACCCCGGGCCTAACATTTCAAGTAAATACCACTTATTCATTCTGTTTTAATACACAGCTAAACATCTAAAGTTGAGTGGAAAAGTGCAGAATAAAAACAAACATACAAGAAAATGCAGTGCAGTCACCATTAGATTGCTAAAAGCTTTCCACTTGCTTAAAATCCATTATGCTGCTGTGCATGAGGCTTAAAATACCTATATGCTGTTAAACAGACCATCAGCCCCAGAAACAATCTAAGAGCTGTCTCATGCATTTCCTCATTTGACAGCAACAGTGAAATAGTTACTGCATCTTTGTTTATGAATACTGTGAAATGATACATAGAGATCTCAAATAAGAGAGACCATTCTGTCTTCTCTACTCCACAGACTGAGGTCTTCTTCTTTATCCAACTCCACTGTGAGCCAGGATCTATCTAAGTGATTGGACTGTGCAGAGGAAACCACTCCCTGCAACAGAAACGCTTGTTTTATAGTGAATTATTGGTTCATTTTACCTCACCACTCCTCTAAAAGTCAAATATATTACTGCTATATCTAAGCCAAATAGGTAGGGATCCATTGAGCAATGTAATCTGTATCTGATATTATGTCTGTTCCTCAGCACCAGCTGAAATAAATCTATATTATAACACTGCTTATATCTTACAACAGTGCTGACCTGTAGGGCTGCCAGCATCTTGGCATCCATCTCCTCTCAGGGAGATTAGTGCTCTGTTGTACCTTTAAGGCAAGTCATGAGGAAACATGGATTCAAAGTCCAGTGAAGAGACTTTGTTCCTAATGTCCTTCTCTACAGAACATACTTTTCACAATGTGCTTGTTTTCTAGTTTACTTTGAAGCAAGCAGTGCAAGCCTTCCATCTATAATGTAGACGAGCATGATAACTTTAAAAGTCTTTATGTATTTATAGGTATTTGTTGATCCTTTTTTGTCAGCAATGCAGTGCCCAGAGCTGTAGCACTGTAGATCTGCCCCATGTTCTAGTTGCAGGGAAAGTAACAGCATTATTTTTTGTGAGTTAAACCACACATCTAACATGTGATGTTGTCTGGTGACATGATGAATTAGTCAGTCAGAAGAGGGTAACTGCCTCCTGTTGTTTCCAGATATTATCCATTTCCTGTGAGCTAAAAGCTTTAACAGCAGCATTTTTATGTTGCAAAATGAACATGTTTTAATCACAAGTGCTGTCACTCGATTGGAGTAATTTCCTGTGGCCCTGTAAAGTATGAGGTAGCAAAGTAATTGAATTTGGGTCATAATTAAAAAGTGCAAGGAGCCATGTGATCTCTCCCCATGCCTTTCATCTTTGTAATAGCATAGCAGTTTATGTCTGAAGCAAAGTTTTCATCACTGAACTTCATAATTTATGGAGGTTTTCTTTTCTTTATGTGTCATATGTGGTACAGCAGAAGTCATGCTAAATTGGTTATTCAGTTTAATTTGACAACGACAAAAGGAAAACATAAACGTGTTGACGATCAGTCACAGAGAGCTAAATTAATGAAGACTTCATGTAAATCCAACCTAGTTTTCAGAATTTTACCAAAATGACCTCTTTCATTATTAGTTTGAAGAGAGTGTCATTTCTATTCCCCTGGTTCGTCACATGTCCACCGTTCTCTGATGTCCCCAGCCCTGATATTTCACATCTCACAATTGCTGTGATATTTCAATCAGCACAATATCATTACACGGCGCTGCAACTGTAGAGTGGCAACCTCTGAATTATTCACAACAGTATTATAGGGGGATAACGCATCTGATTATAGAACAGTGTGAGGAAACGGACTCAAACAGTCAACAGGAGAGAGTAAGCATGACAGCAGTGTAACAGACTGTGGCATAGATAATGAATGACACGATAGGAAATGAAATTAGATTAGGAGGGCAAATGACTGAGAGAGAGAAAGCAGCCCCAGTGATAAATAGCACTACGAATGGCTGGGATAGCTGTCAACATGCTGCAGTTACCTATCATACATGGTGACTGGTGAAGACAGGATTATTAGTCACATACAGTACTATCTGAGCCCTGTGGTTTTGTTCTGATGCTTGTTCTGTTGGTTATATGGGAGCTGGTCTTAAATTAGGCTCTGCCAATAAACTCTTTTCAAGCTGAAGCCATGTGGTTCCCCAGGGTTTTGGTTTTCATCTCTCTAGTTTAGTTGATAGTCACCATTTTGTTAGCACAGCTTGTTTTGTTTTCAGTGAACTAGTGTACCACATTGTTTCAGGCTTTGAGAAATAATCCTGCTGTAGCGATGACTAAAACTTAATATTTACTTAATATTTAGCAAATCTTAGCAACATTAACTAACCAGGAAATAAAGATGACCATTGTCCAAATGAAAAGAAAGTTTTCATGTGTTTTTCTAGCATTCTGACAGAGTATGGGAGCTCCTCTCAGATGTTTGTCTCATGGTTTGATGTACAGTACTGGTGAGCCTCATTGAGTTCTGTCACCGACACAGCCCACACCTGAAAAGGACTGTACTTGTTGGACTGTGTGTGGTTGACCAGAATCAATGACAGTATCTCAGGCCCAGTTTAAGGGTGTAAGTACAGGAGAAACTCATGAGAATGGGTTTCAAAAAAAAAAATCCTTTGTCAGTGCGCCCTCCCTGGTGCTCTGTCCTGTGGACTCTTTGGCAGCCAGTCACAGAGATAAGCTTATCTGGCAGTGGAGGAGTCAGTGTAACCCCATTAAGACACACAGAAACGACTATTTTAGAGGAGTGGAGGTTAGTTATCCTGTAACCCCTGCTCTCTGATAACATGAGTGGGGTGTCTCACCAGAGGCACCCACCTTTCACACAGTGAGGAAGCACTGGGCTTATCTTGAATGATGAGCTTCGCTGCATCAATCCCTTTTTTTTTTTTTTTTGGGCCAAGGGAAGGAGCTCAGCCTCGACAATTGGCTTGGTAATGATACAGAGGCTTGTGGGGGATAATGCTGTGATCTTAGACACCTCATTCATGTATTACCAAACAGTGGTTACAAGAAAAATAAACCAACATTATCTCTGTATCGTTTAGCAGCAGCGTAAATACACTGGGAAAGAGAAAATGAAACTGTGAAGCCCTGACCCTGACCGGCCAATCAGGATAGAGCCATCATGGACACGGCCGTTCTGCACGTGTCGGTTGAAAAAGTAAAGTGAGTGAGAGCGATTTACTCTAAGGATGTCATGGATTTATAGCCACAACACACAAACACACTTGTATGGAGCCAGCTGGGCAGTCTAATCAAACAGAATGTGACATTTGTTTATCTTTGGTGTCAGTGTTGCCAGCCCACACACGGATGGGCCTACATTCAAACTCTTGCTGCTCCAGATGGTGAGACTGGCCCGGCTCTTCTTCTGTCTCCGTGGCAGAATTTAATGCTGAATTTTTTTAAACTTAAGATGGTTTGTAAAGCTGTTACTATATTTAATAATAAAAATGGTCAAATGTTGTCAGAGTGTAGATGGGCAATACTTTATTTCAAGACTGAAGCCTTACATAGTTTGCATTGACTTCATTTAGAATTCATATTTTAACTTCCAAGTTGTGTGAATGCTTCCACTTAACCCCTACTCACTATACGTTCCCCTCAGACAGTTTATTCATGAGAGGATATTCAACAGTAGATGCCAAAGATCTCATCTCATTACAGGACTTTGTCAAGCAATGAACATCAGACGTGATACAATGCTTACTCATGACAGCCAGATTCTATTAGCAAAACCTATAACGCTGAAGACGGAAGCTCAGTAGATGGAAATGGAGATTTTATTGTAGACCTGTCACTCTTTTGATACATCGCCATTATGTACATCTAATACTCAGACATCTAAGTCATCTGTTTCCATCAGTCTTGGCGTAGCCTTTCCTGCTCCTTTCTTAATTTCTCTTATAAATTCTCTCAATGCTTCTGATGTAAGGTCTTATGGCCAGCCAATATTCCCTCTTCAGTTTGACCTCTATTAATTTCTAGCAGAATTTAGTTCTGGTTTGATTTAAAACTAAGATTGAAGCTTAATATTTCAATCTAATGTCCTGTTTCAAAATGCTATTTTAACCTTGTGGCTGTCTTCTCAAGGCGAGGAACAGAGTAAATAATGGGTAAAGATGAAAATATGCAATAATTAATGTGATATTTTCCAGAGCTCCCCTTACTCTCTCAGCCCATATTACAGGTTTCAAACTATTCAGTCCCTTTCAACCAGCATGGCCTTCCTGTGTTAACTTATTCAACAGTTCAGTTGTGTGTACAGGGGAGGAGGCAGAGTGATCATTACTGTGCAGCAGACATTATGTATACCCGTGCTGACACAAGTGTTTATGAGTCCCTCCAGGGAGCGTGTCACCTCTTTAATCATCACGTCAGCTAACCTGGTCAGTTCACACAGGTCCACATGATTGACAGCAAACCCAGCATACAGAAGACAAGTGCTCGAGTGAGTGAAGTCCAGATAATACAGCAAAACACCAGTCCATGTTTATTGTAGTTATCAGCTCCAGCAGCGTACTGTCGACATCATCCCTGTCATTGAATAGAATAACTGGAGCTACATGTTTTACAGAAAAGGTTGGCACATTGCAGGGGGCGTGTCACCCCATCACCACCGGTAATTACACACTTGGTCTGGGTTCATGCTATATTTTTAGGGCATGTGAAATTGCCACACTGACACGAATCCCTGGTGGACTCACTTGCATCCAATTTTTTTCATCTTGGTTTGTTTATGTGCTTGGGTTTGCTTTCATCCTCTGTAATTTGCTCTTGGCAGATTGTTCATTTTTCGGTCACAGAATAATTTGCTTAGCACAGAAATCCAAGATAGCTGTATTCAGGTGTGACTCATCTGAATATACAATGGCTAATGCTCGCCTTGAGTGCAATCCCAAGTTTTAGGCTGTAAAATCATGTAACAGCCTAACGATTACTGTCGGCTAAACCACCGCTTCTCAATTTCTGTGTGTTCACTCAGTGCTGTAATGGAATAGTTTTGTCATTCATTGTCTGTGAGGCACATGTATGGTGTGGTTTTATGAGAGTGTGATGTAAAGCGGCCCCCCAATAATAAATGTCTGAAACATGACGTTTGGAGCAATATGAGAAAAATAAGTGATATGAAGTGATGTGAAGTTTATATATCACATTTTACATGACAGGCGTAGACTCGATGTGCTTCAAAACAGGGCAGAGATAATGAAAAAGGACACGATAATAGGCATGTAGGATGATAACAAAGGACATGATGATGGGCCGTCATATAGCTACAGTAGCTCACCTGGTACAGCAGGCGCCCCATAAGCAGAGGCTATATAGCTCATAGATAGTTATAGTTCAATTCCACCCAATGGTGCCTTTCCTGCATGTCAACCCCCCCCCTCCTCCTTCTCCCCATTTCCTGTCTCTTTCCAGCTGTCCTGTCAGAATAAAGGCATAAAAAGCCAGAAACAATACAAAGACAAAGGATGTGATAAAAGACATATACTGTAGGATATAACCTCTCATATTGCCAAAAACAGATATACACAAATAGAACTAAAAGCTTGCAAAAAAAAAAAAAGTCTTATGCTAACTTTTAAAAGAAGACACTGTTGGAGCAGACCACATTTCAAGTGGTAGAGAATTCCAGAGAGCAGGGCCATAGTGATCTAACCTAAGGGAGCTCTCTGGTGTATAATCAGTGAGCAGGTCACAAATGTAGGAAAGAGCAAAGCCGGTAAAACATTTCAAAATGATAAGAAGTATTTTAAAATCAATTCTTTGTTTTACTGTGAGCCAATGGAGAAATGATAAGATAGGGGTAATAAGTTTGGACCTTTTGGTTTTTGTTAATACTCTAGCTGCTGCGCTCTGAATAACCACTTTGGCTGAACAAACATTGAACTCTGCCTGTTCCCAATACAAGTCAAGCCTGTATCCCCAGTTTACCTCATCTAAACTATCACTCCAGCTGCATGAGGGCATAACAGATTTAGCTCTCAGCAGATAGCATTCAAATGTGTTCTGTTTAGTTTGGGGAAGTGACATTCATTCATCTGGGCCGTGTCGGGCCATTCAATCTAATCTGCACTTCTCTTGACATATGGCTTACACCTGTTCTGCTCTACACCATTTGACAGTCAAAATCAATGTGGCTTAAGTAGAGATCCTCATCCAGCAGCAATCACAGCAAAGCCCCCTCCCATCCCATAATTTCTTAACCCCTGCTGCATACACAGTCACACACGGCATCATTTTCAATCAATTTCATCTCTCCCCTATGAAAAAAACACTTCGATTTAAAACAGCCAACATGATGGAAACCTATGGCAATGTGTCTTAGGGGGTAAAAATTCCATTACCATGTAAAGCGGTTTCCATTTCTGTCCTCCTCTTCCTTTAGTTTTACAGATGCATTCAACAGGTACTTGGACTTTAGGGATGATTGAAAATCTTTTCCATTTCATGCACATAGGCTTTAGGACCTGAGTTAAATGGCTTTGTCAATACCACACACTGTATTCTGTTGATACCCTACACACTGCAAGTTATTTGTTTTGTCTTAACACCAGGTTGTGTTTTACAGAGGGCCATCTGGATGAGATAGAATTCATCTTAAGATGTGTTTGTGCATTTTTTTTTTATTCGGCAAATAAAAGTGGAAAATGAGACAGGAAATGCACAGAGTAAGTGACTAAGTGCTAAAGTTGTGATTATGTGTTAAGCGTCGTACTGTAACTAGTAGGCTTCTCAAATGGATTTATTTTTAAAGCATTTGATAATTAAAGCATTTAACAGATTAGATTTTAAGTAATCTCTGGCAGTAACACAAATTTACACTTTTATCTGACTATGATTAATATCTATATCATATCATCTATGGTTGTTTTGGAACATTGTGATTTTTCAGTCATTTAGCTGGATTACCTCAGAAAATAGGCTTTTGTGAGTGATTTGAAACTTGGGGGGCGGGCTCTGTTTTAACCCTCCAAAGAGCATGATCTGGAGCTCATGGAGCGAGTTCACTGAGAGCATGTCCATGTCCCCTCGTGCTAATTTAAAGGCAGAGGTTGCGGTCATGGCTCAGAGGGGTTGTGTTTCATTTCTTAATTATGCATGAGTGTTTGGGGCCTAACATCCAATCAACCAATCAGCTCCATCTTCCATTTCCTTAAAGGATAATTACTGTTTTTTACATTCTGGACCTTATTTCCAGCATAAAATACGATCATTTACTCACCCAGATAACTTTGGTGTCATTACAAGTCGTTCTGACGAAATTAGTATAATATTATATTATTAAATATTATTATTAATATTATTAATATTAGTATAATGCGAGTACACGGGACAGCGCAATGCAGCCTCTAAATAACACATTATCTGCCACGAAACTCGTTCATTTCACCAATAGTTTGTTATGATAGGCTAGTGCCATTCCCTTCTGAGTTAGCTGGTTAGCTGTTATCAACATCCGGGGTCTGTAGGTTGACCTACTGACCTCTGACCTGGATGATGTCATCTCCGACCGCTGCCCGGCTCATTCTGATAATAATCATTCTGCTTCAGCATTCAGGTCCATTTTTGCGCCACTAGCCGGAGCTTTAGTGAGTCCAGGTTGTGGAGAGGAAGCCTGTGGAAGCTGAACTTCATCCAGCTGCTCATTTTGTTCTGACAAGTCAGAAACATGCAGAAATGGACCATAGCATTAGCGGTAGCAACAAGCCGCGCCGGGCAGCGGTCGGAGATGACATCATCCAGGTCAGAGGTCAGTAGGTCAACCTACAGACCCCGGATGTTGATAACAGGTAACTCAGAGCTTATCAGCTAGTTTATCATTACAAAATATTGGTGAAATGAACGAGTTTTGCGGCGGATAATGTGTTATTTAGAGGCTGCATTCTGCTGCCTGTAGATTCGCATTATATGGATATACGCGGCTCTCGGCTGGAGCTAATTTCATCGGAACGACTTGTAATGAAACCAAAGTTGTCTGGGTGAGTAAATGATTGTATTTTAAGATAGAAATAAGGTCCAGAATGTAGAAAACGGTAATTATCCTTTAAAAGCCAGCCATCTTGCACCTTGTTGGATATGACATGGCTTTTTCCCACATGATTAGATTCAGTTTATGGCGAGCCGATAGTGAGCGTCCAGTGATCCCAGTCCTACAACATTGTGTCATCTGAGTATCTCAAATACTCAGATGACACTGTCGTAGTTGGACTTTTAGACACTTCACTCACAGAATACCAGAACTCCATTTCTCACCTCACACAGTGGTGCTCTGACAACCATCTGCACCTCAATGTGTCCAAAACCAAAGAACTGGTCATCACCTCCCCCAGCACAAGCAAGTCAACCCCCTTCCCCACCCACAACCCCATCAACATCAACGGAGAAGCCGTAGAGGTGGTAGATACTTTCAGATACCTGGGACTCATTATAGACAATAAACTCACCTTTGAATCACACATCCACGACATCCATAAACGCAGCCAACAAAGACTCTCTGCCATCAGGAAACTGAGAGCTCTCTCAGTGGCCCCCCACCTCCTACTGTTACTGTACAAGAGCATAATTCAGCCCATCCTCCTCTAGTGCTCCTCCTGCTTCTTCAACATGTTGTCATCCCCCAACACAAAAAGACTGACACAAATCACTCATAGAGCTGCCAAAATCATTGGCCTCCCCACCCCCATCCTCTCTGACCTCAACACCATAGCCATAACACGCAGAGCACTCACCATCACCCAGGACCCCAGTCACCCCCTAAACCCGTACTTTGTGCTGCTTCCATCTGGCCGCCGGTACAGGTCCCTGACCTGGAAGAGGGTCAAGTTCAGCCGAAGCTTCGTCCCCTCTGCTATAACAGAACTAAATAGATTGCGTCGCTAAATGTGTGTTCCTGTTTAATGTGTATGGGTGGGTGATGTAATGTATGTATTTATGTATCTTGAGGTTGTGTGTGGCGTACGGGGGTGAAAACAAGTTTCCTTGCAAAGGACAAATAAAGCTGAATCTGAATCTGAACATACATGCACATGCACCAGGTCTGTGTACCCCAAGAGGCACAGAGGGGCTTAGTGAATCAATGTGTTATGCACAGCTCTACAAAGTAGCACAAATCACCACATAAGATATTGAATTTTATGTTTGTGGAGTGTGAATACATTTCTGGTTTATAATAAACCTGGGGCAGGATTCATTTAGACCAGGTGATTAATGGGAAACACTGGCAGATAAACCATGTAATAAAAAGCTTGCTCGGTAACACAGCCTCATTTATATCTGTAACAACAGGCAGCATGTGACCAAGAACGTTTGGACCTTCTGAGGCCGCACTCTGATGCTCCACCTGACTTATCCAAGCACATTTCTAGCATACTGACACACACTGTGTACTCACCAATTGCATACAACTACTTTGATAATGTTCCTACTGCCAGCTTTATCTCTACATAGAGTTTGCAAGCTCCTCCAATATTTGATCTCTTCATTATGCATTCATTTTCAATGTATTGTTGACAGAAAATATCAGAGTGCCACTGTCTCCACTGTACAGCTGCTAAAATAGATTAAAAAAATATTTGTTTTCATGTCTTTATCATATTCAGGCCTAGACAGAAATAACTGCAGTGAATGGTGTTAGTTTTATGTAATATGCCGCTATGAACACATCACTTGTAAACAGGGGAAACACCTAGTCCAGATCATGTTAATAGAGCTTTTGCCTCTAACCTGTTAATGAGGGCAAAAGGAAAACCACACACAGCCAATGAATTCATGGCCTGACTACAACACTGGCTGTTTGATCTTCAATGACCTCTTAGTTGAAGTCAAAGTATATATCATCTTCCTGTCTCCTTTTCTTCATATTTGATTTTTAATTAGTTTTCTGATTCAATTTGTGGTCTGTAATTGTTTCCGGACTACCGGACAGTGACGAAAAACTAACCAGCCCAAACAACACGTGATGGAAATCACTGAAGCACGGCCAGTGAACACACAAGGAAGACACTTGTGTGATGCTGTCAGCATCTCTTTACAGCCCCATGTCATTTCTCCATGAAAACACATTAGGAGTTGAATGTTTATTGTCTCATGAGGGATCTCGGTGATTTGTTAAACTCCTGCTCTGCATCATAAAAGGCATATACAACAAAATTACCCCAGTCAACTGAAAACAAAGAAGCAGTCGTGTCCTTCTTTAAGCCGCTGGGTCTAATGTTTTTAGTCCTGTTAAAAGCACACACATTGGAATGTGTAGTTGGAAACACAGAACAAACCCTTTTCTCAGGAGGGAAACATGATTGTACTTAATTGTTTCATTTGAATCCGTCTTGTATAGAGCAGAAAATAACTGAAGGTTTGTTGTTGTTTTCTGGATGACAGTGATTTTTGCTCAAAAGCACAAACAAGTCAAAAAAAAAAGTACAATCATTGTTGGATCATTTTAATAATAAATAAATTGAGCAACGTTTCAGGACTGAAACGTTGCTCAATAAAACCTCTGCAAGTGATGACAGTGTGCGGGAGCTTTTTCTCACGTTACTCGACCACCAGGTCTTCTCCTACACACCTGTCTGTCCGTGCCGGTGTGCACAAGTTTCAACTTAATAATAAATAAATGAAAATCTTTCATATGCACACTTCAAAACCTTCTAGCTAATGTAATTCATATTTTTATTTTAACCTCAAGATGTGAGGAAAACAAATCTTGCAAGATGTTGTTTTGAAGATTGAACTATAAATACACAACTACACTCTGTAGGGGAGGTCAAAAGTTGCATCAACAAATGATCTTTAAAGTTTAAAGTAAAGGCTTCTTTCATTGTTTCCTTCCTCCTCGTGTTAAGGCCTTTCTCTGTGACAAGCCAAATGCGCTTTCAGCTTACTCCTGAATGTTTAGCCATTATCATTAAAATAAAAAGTCCTGAGTGAAGTCATTATCTGGCTTCTGTTTTGTCACAGGAGCCGATTCTGGCCGTCAACATTTCTTTTAAATTTTCAGGTGGATCATGAGTTGGAAATGTTGGAAACGAGCATCTCAGAGAAACATTAGCGCCATGTACCACCACACTTGTTGTTCTTCATTTATTGTTGGTACTGATGGATGAGACTTGCAGCTAATGCAAACCAGAAGCCAGAAGAAAAACAAACCTTAATGCGGTTAGGACATAAGCATCCTACGTCCTCTCTAACAAACCCACACATAGACACATACACACTAAATGAAAATTAAAAGAGTTACATTAGCCAGAGCAGAGCACTAAGGGAGCATAAATGAATAGCATTATGAAATGAGAATTGTCAATTGGCAGCAAAGATTAGTAGGCCTGAGCTGCTTTTTTGTTTTTGTTTCTCTATGGCGGAAAGAAAACAAAACATTTCCATCATGGGAGAAGCTTTCACCAAACTAGACTCAGAACAAAGGTCAGGTGATTTTAAATAACAAACAGGCTGTTAGGACACAAAGGACCATAATGAGAATTATGAGCATCCGCATTTGGATTAGTCATGTATATCTAATTCCTGCATGAGGAGTCTTTATCATTCATTTTCCTTTTTATTTATTTATATTTAGGCCTGTGCCTTGCATGGCATGCTGCTAATTATATTTAAATGTTTGAGTGATGTGCTCTGGCAGCTCTGCTCTGATCCACTGTGCAGTTAATCAGTTCTGTGAGCACCGGCACAAACATAGCTTGATGAGACATTAAAAATAATTAAGGAGTTGAGGAGACACTGTGAGAATCCACTGTGAGCAGACAGAGATCATGCAGGTTCACGTTGATCACCTCAGTCTGGATGAACAGTGATGTCCACTTTATTACCACAGTCGAGCACAAACTGTTTACACTGCTGCACCAGATATTTCTTCATTTGTTTTATGTTTGAACACTGAAAACTTCCATCCCTGTTTATCTACTTTAAGTGCACTGAGTGGTCATGCATATGTTTGTGTTTATCTTATGCACAGAGACATTCCTGTGCAAATACAATTCTGTCTGCAGATTGAACAGAAAAGGCCATTACAGCCGTCAGCTGGTCTTCTGGTGCGTTTAGCCACACCATATGTATATTACTCATTTGGCAAATCATTTCAAGGTTATCAAGGAGACAGTGGCAGCTCTTATCTAGGGCTTCATTTCCTTTCTATTATAGGATATGGCAGGGAGCAGGTCCCACACTGCAAAGCTGTTCACTAACGATGTAGCGCGGTGCTATAAAATCACTTCCCATCTGCTCAACACCTTCTCTCCACTTTGAGAAAAACCTGGGAGGAGGGACAGGGAGGGAGAGAGAGCAAGGAGGGTTTAGTGAAAAAAGGGGCTTGGAAAGAGGTGAGAGCGGTAGAAGAGAGGAGGATAGAGAAAAGCCATGGCAACATTAAAAAAAGAAAAACATAAGAGGGGGAGCTGGCAAAGGTAGTAATGCAAAGCCTGTTGAGTCAGGGCACAGACATTGGGGAAATCAGAAAAGCTCAGAGCTTGTTTGTGTAGTGGGGCCGTGTGTGTGTGCGTGTGTGCATTTATGTTTGCTGTTCTATTACTAGCACAGTTCTCTCCAAACAAAGCACAAAATAAACCCCAAAATAAACACTGTACGTTTCCCAATGCACACGTCATAATGGAAAGGTAGAGACCTGCTGAGATCTGTGAGAGTAATGTTTTCATCAGGGATCAGGCTGGTTAAGACCTGTGGTAAGAATGTACCGATCCGGTGGTCTTCATATTGTTTTACGTCTGGAGGGAAAAGTAATAAAGTTGTGGGTATGTTTCCAATGTAATATACAACAAAACCAAGTAGGCTACACTTCAGTTCAGTCGCCCGATGTCGAAATGTAGAGTATGTAACTTTATGTACAGTTACACTGAACACCACAATGGATTGCACACGGTATCTCATGGGTCTAATGCAACATGGTTGGGAAGTGGCTGATGAGTGGTGAGGAGGTGCAGACGGCAGTGCATTGGCTAGCCGCAACAAATGACACCACACAATTCTCATATTCACACAACCATGCATTGATAAGCAGACGGCTCAGTGGCTATGACTCCGAGCAAGTATTATCTGTGGAAAGTGGTGTAGCAGTGACCAGTGTGTCCAAGGAGAAAAACATTACACAGAACGGCACAAAACCACAAGATTAAACTGAACATTGACAGAGGTCTAATAAATGTTGTGTCATGTGTTTGGATCAGATCGGAGGAATAATAATTTAATTCTATTACTAACATGTTATAGCACAGTTATCTAGAAGAAATGTTATCATCAAACTAGTCACTTTTTGTTTAACATTATTGTTATCCAATATTATCCAGTATTCACTCTCATTTTTAGCTCTAGTTGTCTCTCTACCAACACCTGAAATGATCTGTAATTCTACTGTGTGATAGTTGAAGCTCCTCCTCAGCTGCTATGTGTACAAACTGTTGTTTAATCACTGTTGTTACCTTCTGAAAACAGCTGCAGGACACAGATTGATAGATGTGGAGTAAAAACACTCAGTATCAAACCAAAACAATGAGCTAAAAGCTGAATGTAGATGCAGAGTTTGATTTCTCAGTCCGAGTGAATCATTGCTGTTTGATTTAGTGTGACCTTTTGATTTTTATGTTGAATTATGTTCATGCCAAGTAGCATGATTTAATTTAATAGCACAGCTTAACATGGGACTAAACTGCTTTATCAGTCTTCATTCATTAAGTTGTGTTTATATTGCATAGTGTTTATACCTATAGGTATTTGAATTAAAAAGTAAGTTGTGTCAAGGCACCATGATAACAACAAACTGTCAAAGTGTTTTCAATTTTATACATGAGCTGGCGATGTGAAATGTAAATTGGACACTGCTCAGTGAAACAGCACAATAGTATAGATATGTCATTACTGGTATGTAAAAATAAAGGGATGGGCAAGAGACAGGGGAGGGGAGAGAGGCAGAGGGAGGGAGAGAGGGAGAGATTGTTGATGAGCTCGGAGCCAAAGAGAAATCAGCACGATTTGCTTAATAAAATTAGGTACAGTTGAACTACACAAAGCCAGCCGCTGGGTGAGGGAGGACAGCATTCACCACAGGACTGCAGCTTCGCCTCAACACTACAACCTGCCCTGGGTGTGTTGTTGCCTCTCAACCACACACCAGGTGGCTTTAAGGTCCAGGCAGAAAGCCCCCTTCACACGTAGACCTCAGCAGAGGCGCCACCTCTGAACCTCCACAGCGGTCTGGGGTGGGCTCAAAGGGTGGGCCATGCATCACCAGACTAAGGAAGACAGCAACCCTCCCAAAATGGAAGAGAACGAGGAACCCCCCATGACGGCATCCGCTGAAGTCCCGGACAGTCCCACCTCAGAGAGTCTGGGAGCTCAGACGGAGCAGGCCCCTGCCGCCCAGACCCCCCACCCCCGTCGCGGATGCGGGGTTCTCTGTCGGCCATGGTGTCTGCTCCTCACACTGACCATGCTCCTGCTTTCTCTCCTTGGCAGCTGGGCAGTGGTCCATCTCACTCTGGGAACCCACGGAGGGTCGCCGTTTCGGGTCTCGGCCAGCTACGATCAGCGCGTCCCACAGGACGACACGGCCACCATCGAGCCCCGCTTCACCACCAACTGCACCATGGGTAAGCTGGCATGCACTTTACTTCTTTAAGACATTATTGTAAAGTTATGTTCTTCTCTCTACTTGTATGCAATATTAGTGCAGATGCTGGATTGTGTGAAAAACTAAAGCAGCTTATAAATTGATTCAAGCGTTTTATCAATAATATGTGGAAATATTTTCTAGTTAGATTGAATGTTCAACTGATGGCTGTTTTTCACTGATACAGTATCAGATGTCACTTTGGCCTCTGGTTAACTGCTTTATCTAATTATCTGATTTAATATAAAATCTTTCAAAACAAGTCCAAACCAGCGCTTTTGGTGGATTCTCCTCAAGTTTTTAGTTGTGCTTGTGTTTTTCCCCTTGTCTGTGTGTTTCCTGTCACAGTCTGTGTTTATAATCTATGTGTATACAGACTAAATGTGTGTCACATGTCTGCACTGACCGAGTTCCCAAAGCAGCTCAAACATGTCAAAGTGGAAATTGCACAGCTACATTCTGTGATTTTTAACTTTATTACACCATGTTGTGGAATGAAATGCGTAGACTGCTCGAGACTCAAATAATATCCTTCTCTGTCAACCTCGAAAGCTCCTGAAATTGGATTAATATAACTGATTCAATTTCCTCTGAGCTAGATGGAGAAGCACAGCAACCCTTGCTTAAGCATTTAAAGAGGAAATATGGATAAAGCCCTTGTTTCCTCTAGCAGACAGACAGGAACAGAGATACAAGATGTTTTACCAAACTAAGTGATGCTTTAATGGTACAGATTGTTGTACTGTATGGAATCATCCATTTAATGTCTTTAATGTCATTTTACAAACAGCTACATGTTGAAATATGCAGGATTATGTGAGTGAGTTCATTAAGGACTTCAGTAAGAAAAGTTTCCCAACTTGTTTACCAGACTGTGTTGGTGTCTGCTGAACTCACATAAAAAGGAATAATCAAGTAAAGGGTGACCGAAAGAGATGTAGCTGATTCTCATGGACTAAATTAAATCTTAAAACTGGCACTCAAAAGAGTTCCCTTCATTGATATAATGTTGTTTACACAACATTGTGCTCACAAACCTGCCTTTCTTCAAAATCTGGATCTAAATGTATTTATATTTGTATTCTCATGTAAAACTACTTCAATGAGTACACTGATTAGATGGTTTGTGTATCTTTTAACATCTGCAGCACTGAGAACAAGCAGAATGAGTTCTAAAGCCCCTCAAAACAGTCCCCAGCTAGTAAACACTGGCAATTAGCAGCATTTACCCTTTCATGTAAAAATGAATACCAGATTTATACATGTTGGAGATTATGATCAAAATCCATACCTTCTGTCAGCAGCACATCTTACACCTGGTCTGTTTTTGTGGCTTATCATATATATTCATTTGTTAATTGTGGTCAGATAAAAGCTGTCTTGGTCATTTTACACAGAGGTAGAAATAGTGAGAAACGGTTGGCTTAGGTTGTTTTCCTGTTTGTAGGACCGGGGCAAATATTTTGCTACTGGACACATTGGACTCCTGGGAATTTTGCCTCATTACACGAACATTTGTTCCACTTCCTGTCAGCTATTGTCATCTGCAGTTGTCCTGATCTCTGTCCAGAGAGTTCAGGTGGATCACAAAGACTGACAGCATGGACCAGTATTATGTACGGCGCCTTCAGAGTTCCCCCATATCCAATTCCTTGTTACGCCACATACTGGAAGGCTTCAGCTTGTATTTTTCCACAAAAGCAGACAGACCATCATACAAAGGTTGATCATTCCCCAAGGCCTCTTTTTGAATTCAGAGAGATGCACACAGTCCAGAATTTTAATCTCCTCTACTTTTATTGAGGGTGAGTCTCAATGAGCTCTGCAACAATGACAAGCTTTTATACTTGGTCAACATTTAGCTGTGGACGAATGAGGAACCTCGTTTGACACAAAGCATTTTCACATCTCCAATTCTTCAATTTTGGTTCAAGTGACATGTTTGAAATAGAGGTGAGTTTCTCGCAGGTGGCCAACACTGACAGCCCCATAACAAAGCAGCAACATCTGACTTCCCCATTACATTGTCTGCTTCTGTTGTCAAATATGCAAATGCTTGTGTGGAGGAGTGTGAGAATGAGTGGAACAAGGGAAAGGAAAATTCAATAGAGCTTGTCATACTTTTAACATTTTATCCAAATCCTCAACAGTGCCTACCTTAACTTTAACATTTAATATGAACTAAAAATAAAAGTCTGTTCAACTGAAAGAAAGGTCCTGATGCTAATGTGATGCTTGAAGTGATGACTGAGGGAATTAGTCACTTCCTCAAATGATCCATGACTGAGGAGAAAAGCTTCTAATAAGTGCAAAAAATTTAAATTGAAAGAATTAAAAGATAAAGGTAACAAACAAATCAATCCGGCTACAGTATTAATGATCCTCCTGTGATTGTTTGTCTAACTGTCTTCTTGTGTCATTGGAAGGACAGAGCAGAGGGAGTGCTGTTGCTCATGCAAATCCAGTCTCAGTTGAACAGTGTGTGTTTGTTGTCTGGGTTCACTGTGTTCCTCAGCGCATAAGCTGTGGCTAGTGGGAGAGAGAAAGCATGCAGACGTGCCACACTCTCCTCAGGCAACACCTGGGTCCCCAGCACAGCACCCACTACACACATCCCACTCCCAAACTAAGCCCTGATCCGTCTCGGCACGCTCGCCACGCGGCCTCTCAGCATTTCGCGGCGCTCTAAACCTCCCCCACTTTCCCCTCCAGCACCTGTCACAAGACTGGGCTCAAATTACCTTCCTTCCCACCTAGCACACAACACCAAGCCAGGGAGCTCCATCCAGGCTCTCTGATCCGTCTCTGCCAGAAAACACTTGTTTGTTTTATTTGTTCCAGTTGCCTGCATTCAAAATTAGTTAATTACAGCTATTAATGTCCTGTATTGTCAGGCTTTTGGGTTGGCTGGTGTAAAGACTGATCCAAACTTAATTAACTGTACAAAATTTGGTCCCAAAGGTTTGAAGTTTTAATTTCACCAGATAAAAGTGTGTGGACACAAAATGTTCTGTATCTCAGAGCAGGACAGTTGCATAATGGTTTCCTGCAGACTTAGAGGAACTCTACACACTCTCAAATCAGTGAGGGAGAAAAACATTCTAAAGATTCATTTCATTTCCAACCTCATGTGGCCATTGCCTCGTGTTGTCTTTGCAGCATGTCTGCTTTGAGACGTGCAACAGTTCTAAGTCAAGTCGTGTTGGCTGACTCAGATTCTGCTACATCTTGCAGATGAATTCCATTTTAATCAAATTTGACAATGAAAACATCCCTTTCCTCTCCCTTCCTTGTTTTCTTCAGCAGAAAGGCCATGATTACTCGAGCCAGTGAAGTGCAGGGAGATATAGTCAATACAGGATAAATAAATGGAGCAATGTCTGTCTTCTTTCCCCATACCCCTCCACTTTAATTAACTCATCAGTCACAGGGCCAACAAGCAATCCAATTTGTTGGCCCCAAAGTGACTTGTGGTTGTTCTATGAGCTCATCCTTCTGACAGGAGGTTAGGATTCTTCAGCTTTTTTACTTCTGCTAGTATTTTTCAGATGGTTGTTCATCTAATTATTCAAGTGCAGCAAATCTGTCAATGACACTGCTCCTCATCCTGGAGGTAAACAGTCTGCTGTGATGACTGTAAAGCTCATTACCACATTGAGTCAATATCAGACTTGACTTTGCCCCTGTGGCAAGGCAGAAGGTCACATTAGCCTTTACAGTTACAGTTATAATAATGTTTATCCACTGAAGAGTGTTACCGATTACAGATGTGACAAATACAGTTATAACAATGTAAGCACACTTAAGGGCATATTTGGAATATGCGCCCATGTATTACCCTGCAAATTGTCAAATCCTTTCCTCAGTTGGACATGTATATTGAGACAAGGCAGCAGTGAAGCCCATGGGAATTTGAACCAGTGACCTTCCCCTCCCTGGCCCATTTCCCTAACCATTACACCATGCTGCTGCAGGCTCCTAATGGAGCGTTACAGCAAGTCTATACTTTGCGATTAGGTACACAGTAGAGTGAGGGTGTCCCTAGGCCCATCAATCACACACAGCTCTGTGGAGGCAATGAGGGAAATAGGGTTGGAGAAAGCTGGTGGAGTGGACAGAGTGTTGGACATGTGGATGGATGAGTGATGGTGATTTGAAAATCTTAGTATCGTAGTCTGGCACTGAAGCTCACGTTTAAATTTCAGCATAAGCCTTTAATTGAGTTTTCAATTTCACTTTGACTGAATGAACAAAATGAACTCATCCCTAAAGTTTTCATTATTGATGTGGCAGGCACAAGCCCAAGGTACCAATAACACACACACACACTCTCACACACACGCTCACACACAACATGGTTTGATTCAAAAGAATGGCAGAATCGCAGCAAAAGGTTTGAAGAGTCGGGCAGTGGCCTGTGAGAGTGAGCGATAGACTAGAACTGATTTCACTGTTCCCTGTCAGTCATCAGCTCTGCCTGTGCCGGCCAGTCTGTGCTGGTACATGTGCAGACTGAGTAATGTCTTGTAGACAAACACACACACACACACACAGTGAACTTATGTCAGCAGTGTAAGCAGGAACGGCACCTTACATACTTACTGTGCCGGTCCTACATGATCGCACCCGAGGCAGCCAGTGAGAGTAACACAGCTACTCCTGTCCCCTTCAGGTGCAAGCACTTGACCAAGCACTTGACCAATCTCCTTTTGTTTTGTAAAAGGTAAACCACTGACATAACCCCACAAGGGATTCTTATCTCATCTATTTGTCTTGCCTGCCTTTCCCACAAGCCCATGTATTTGAATTTAACTGGAGCACTTGCTGGCATGATTTAGGTTCACTTGTCCCATTCTTTAAAGTGTGCATTTACACACAACTCAGGCTGACCAAAGCACCGTTCAAAGGTTATTAAAATAGTAAAAACATAAATAAAAGCAAGCGTAAAACACAAGAGAAACATACCAAAGACAATCAGATATAACTAGGGACACTATTTCAAGGTCAGTGAATAGAAATGTGTGTTTAGCCAAGATGTAAAAACAGAGGTGGGAAGAGCACATCCAACTGCAACTGGTACAACAACTGTGGAGCAGCAGCCAGGTGTGAGAGCTAACAGGGATCCACATAAAGAAATAAACTCTGTCAAGTGTTCGTTGTGACATAGCTGAATGGATTCTTTGACATGAAAAGACAGAAGTGGTTTAAGTTTGGACATAATTATTAAAAGATGATAATGGTATTTTGTTCTAGGAGTAGAACTGATTTGTTTGTCAAAACAGAGCTGAGAGGCAAAGAATATAGAGATGAGCTGTGATATACAATACACTACATTGTATTTGTGGTCTAGCCTAAAAGTGAGATAGTCTCCAGAATTAGATGGACCAAATTCAATTGTTTCGGTTCTGTTACTGTTTAGTAAAGGGAATTGTGTGCTATCCAGTTTTTAATGGCTGGAATGAATCCCAAGATTTCCGTGGAAGATGTGAATCATTAGCATAGAAGTGAGAGGAGATATGATACTTCCCAGTAATGTAGCCGAAAGAATGAACAGAATAGTGCCAGGCTGAATCCCTGAGGGACCCCATAGGGGACAGAGCCAGAGGAACAAGAAAAGTGTCTAATAAAACCACTGAGAATGTCCTAGATCTGAGATAGGGGTGGCTGGAAGGTCGGAGGTTCGATTCCCGGTTCCCTCAGTCCATATGTTGAAGTGTCTTTGGGCAAGATACTGAACCTACACTTGCCCTCCGATGTATCATCGGATGTATGAATGTGGGTGAATGTGACAATACAGTGTAAAGCGCTTTGAGCGGTCCAAGTGACTAGAAAAGTGCTATATAAGTGCAAATCCATTTACCATATTATTATAGTTTAATATAGGATAATGCAATACCCTAAATACCAATCTACAGTTCAACCTGTGTCAAAAGGATGTAATGACCCACAGTATTCAATGCTGCATCAAGATCCAATAGGAACAGGCCTGTATTTTTCCCTATAGGTTTCTCGATTATTTTTGAAAAAATAAATGAAAAAAGGCAATCAAGTGATGGGTCAAACCTAAACATTTCACATGGAGGTCAGGACTTTTGAGTCGCAGTTGGATAAGTGCATGTTTAAAACATGCAAGGACAGTGCCAGAGGCTAAGGGAGAATTAATACCATGAATGTAAGAGGCAATTATACTAAAAGTATACTTTATGTTACAAAGGGCCACTGCATGTGAAAAGATGCTGGAGGCTTCTTATGCATAATGTTCTATCTTAAACCAGGCAGCGAAAACAGTTGAAATTGATTAAGTTAAAGTAACAGGACCCCTAAGCAGCATGGTGGTGTGGTGTGGTGTCAGAGAGAGCAATGACCCTGAAAGGCCTCAGGCCTGCAAATCAAATGCAGAGAACAGTACCACTGTGCTGCCCAAGGAAATTGTGATAAACAAATTTTTTTTTTTGGTCTGTGAGAATGTTTACTGATTAACTAAATGAAATATTGACCTCTGCTGGTGATTGGAAATTCGCCAGAGTTGTTTTTTTTAATCGTTCAAATGAAACAGAGAGGAAATCTCTTTTCCATCTCTCCTCTGCTTTATGACATGCCTGCCTAAGACTTGTATTGTCTAATCACTGATCTGATGGAATTCAGTCTGCACTGTCCATGTGTGAGTCCAGAATAGCTGAACAGGAGGAACGGAAAAGGAAAAATTAAATTATTTGGAGAAATAGAGGTAGCACTGGCATTTTGTGATGGGCTTCAGGGAACTCATTATTTACTGCATGTAACTGGAATAATAACCAGGAGCAGCACACAAAGGACTAGATAAGGTGGCATCGATGACAGAACGCATATGATCAGAAAAAACATGCATCTTCCATATGAATATTATCAACAGAGAACCTATAAGAAATGATAAGGTCAAGGGTATGCCCTCTTACATAGACAGATACCCTTATTTATATGCTGCGAAAGGTCAAATGTGTCTCAGACATGAATGTGATTGTTCACCATGGGCTTATCGGGACAACGTACATAAATATTAAATCACCTTAAGTCATGTGATGGAAAAATACAAGACGAGAAGTCTGTTGAAAAATCTTTATCTGACTCGGGAGCCCTGAAGGCAGAGACACAGACAGGAGTGTTCACACATTCTATTCTTACAATCTGTGATCTATCTGTAACTTGAATCAATTTTCGAAAACCATAGCCCCCCTCTCTCCCTCCCTCTCTCCCTCCCTCCCTCTCTCCCTGCCTGTGCCAACACACCCAGGGGTGCTAATGGTGGAACAGTGAGAGGTCACTGCAAATCAGTACAAAGTTGTTCTAAGTGGCCACGAAAACGTTTCTATCCTGATGAGTATGAAAATTACATGAATTATATGCTATCACAGTCACCAGGTCTCAAACCAATTAAACACCCATGGGAGATTTTGGACGAGCATTAGGCAGCACCCCACTGTGACTGTGCACCGCCATCATTAAAACACCAAGTGCAGGAATATCTTTTAGAAGAATAGTGTTCATCCATGTTGTAGTTTTCCAGATTGTTGTTACAATCTAATGATCATTAAAGCTGTTGTAGTGGACCTGACGAACACTGAAGACATTTTATTTAGTTTTTTTATTTAATGTGACATGCCTTTTTTAGTCACATCAGTTCACTCAAGTCAGTCAGTCAGTATGCATAGTAAGAAAATGTGTATATTAGTTCATTAGTTTTAATTTGAATCCCCCAAATGGCTGATTATTTGCTGCACTTTAGCCTCGGCCTGGGAGCAGTATTAACTAGACCGTATGTATTTATTACATCATTCACTGTCTACTCCAGCAGCACATGTAATTCTGCAACTTGAGTGACACTGGCCTGTTGCTAAACAGTACATTTTACTGACCTACCTCCACCTAGCTTGTTACTTTCCCTACACATTACCTCGGGTGTGTCCTGAAGTATCCAGTTGTTGTTTTTTCATCCCACATGATACATCTTTCAATTCAAATATTATTACTGAAGTTGGGTTTGTGACAGTCTAAGACAGATAACAAAGTTTAAAGGAGAAGTGCCGTTTTTTACAGTACAACCTGGACCTTATTTCTTGCATAAAATACGGTGGTTTACTCACCCATACAACTTTCAGGGTCCTTCAGACAATATTTGGATCCATTTGAGATCCATATAGTGGGAGTGATCAGGGCACCGAGAATGCAGCCTCTAAATATAATTACATTATATTATAATATAATATAATAACACATTATCTGCCGTGAAACTACTTACGTTATTGTCATCTGGGGTGTGTAGAAATCTGACAAATATTCAGCCATGTTGCACAAAACTAGCAGTAGCAAATTCCAGGTAAACAAGCCGACCATGGCAGACTGAATGAGCCGTGCTGCGGCTGCGTGCGGCACTCAGAGATGACATCATCCAGTTCATAAGTTAGTTGGCCAATCTACAGACCGATGACAATAACAGACTCAAACCAGAATAGCACTAGCAAATCATAACAAAATATTGGTGAATGAACAAGTTTCACAGCAGATAATGTGTCATAATGCGCATTCTTGGTGACCCGATCACTCCCACTATATGGATATACGCAGCTCTTGAATGGATCTAAATATCGTCCCAAGGACTACTAATGACACCAAAGTTATAAGGATGAGTAAACAACTGTGTTTTATGCCAGAAATAAAGTCCAGGTTGCAAAAAACGGGACCTGTCCTTTAATAGAACAACTGTAAAGAGCAGTGAAACACATTGTTAAAGGTTGCAGGTTACCATGTTTAAACTGTTGGGTAAATTATCAATTGATTTGACTGTAAAGATAATGATTAGTTATTTTCTCCCCACCTCCAGTCTCATTTGCTGTCTGCTTGATGGCCGGGACGAAGAGATCAGAACTAAAATGTAATTTTTGAGATTCTTGATGTGTCTCTGTTTCATGAGCACATGAAGATAAGAAAGTTAGAGGGAACACTCTTTAGTTTAGGCCAAGGCCTTCAGGAACCTCGGGGGCAGCCAGCAATTCACCCACCTGCCAGATTTACTCTGATCTAATTAGATTTTTTTCTCTTTCTTGTGAGGATGTGTAGAACTTCTGACAGCTCCGGATACTTTAAGCTCCCTTGAAAACTTTTTGGTGGTCACACATTGTTATCCACTAAGAGAATGCCCAGTGACAAAGTAGGAACAACCAAAAACAAAAAACACAGCTCATCAATTAACAGAAAATGGAGGCTGCCAAGAGAAGGCCCTATCAGCAGTATGAGGCTTCATCACATCTACCTCTAATCTCTTGCCTTGGGGCATTCCCCTAGCAGCATCCTTTCAACACAGACTGGTTTTCTGTTGCAGGCACATATCCAATGCAATCTCAACAGGTAAGTTTCATTTGAAGATATTGGGCAAGTGTTAAATGGCCCAGGGCACCGAGCAGTGTGTTCCCAGCAATACACATGCCAAATGGAACAGATGTCTAAATCAACCCTGACCTGGCAGGGAGGAGAAAATTTCTGGATGTTATGGACTTAAAGGATCATTGATGGAAAGGCAGTAATTAAGATACACCAACCTTAAATCCCATTTTATTCTGTTGAGGATAGATTTACCCTGAGAATTCCTGCATGACGCTTTTAATCACTTCTGTCCATGAAATTTCAAACAGGCTACACTGACAGGCTATGCCGTGCTGTGCAATATAATTCTAGTAGCTCCACACCAGTTTTATTGTATGTGAATTTTCAGTTGTTGTAACCAGCAGTGGTAGGATCAGAATTTAGTTTCACCATCATGAATCCGTAAAACCAAATTGCTCAAGTCATCAGTCCATGCTGGTGGTGTAATAGTGTGGGGAGTGTTTCCTTTAATCATCACTCATATTGGTATTGTTGCTGATCATCTTCATCTTCTAATAGCTACTTTAAACATGATAATGCACAATGGAGAAAACAAAAGTGCTGTCAACTGGTTTCTACTACATTTAAGAATGCAAAGTAATTTGCATGCATTCATTATTTTCTATTGCCTGTGTGTGTAAATAACTGAAAAAAAATTGTATCTCTCCTGACTGTCACTGTTGTGTAAAATCATCTGTGAAGTGTTTTCTGTGTAATAGACCAAATTTTTTGAAAGAGATTTTTCTTTGAAATTCAATGGAGGAGATATTAATGCTCACTCCTGAGTGCTTTTCTTCACTGCTTCCTTTCTGCTCTCCAGTGCCAGCAGTGTTCAGCACTAGCTAATGTTATCTGAGAAATGGAGTCATCAACAAACAAGCTTCCAGTGTTTTTTAGCACTGTTACCTTCACTGGCTTTTACATTCCCCTCCTATCATCTGTTTATAACTCACTTAAGACTTATGGGGCGGCAGTGGCTCAGGTGGTAGAGCGGGTCGTCCTATGATCAGAGGGTTGGCGGTTCGAATCCCGCTCTGTCCCGGTTGCTGCCGTAGTGTCCTTGGGCAAGACACCTTACCCACCTTGCTCCTGATGGGTCGTGGTTAGCGCCTTGCATGGCAGCTTCCGCCATCAGTGTGTGAATGTGTGTGTGAATGGGTGAATGCGATATACTGTAAAGCGCTTTGGGTATCGTTACAGGTATAGTAAAGCGCTATATAAATACAGACCATTTACCATTTACCATTTATTGTCCCCTCAACCAACTGCCTACTGAGAACACTTAACGGTCATATGTTACGCCTCTTTTCCACAAATTAAAATAGTTCCCAGGTGTCTTAAAGACATGTCTGACATGCTTTGGTCAAAATCCCCCAAGGATCAAACATCACAGCTCTGTTCATCCTCTCAAAACAGCCCTGTTCAGAATGACTGGTTTCAGTGTCTGTCCCTTTAAATGCAAATGAACCATTGCTTGCCCTGCCCCACCCCCTCTTCCAGTACCTGTTCTCACAGGTAGGTAGGGGTGATATTATGCAAATTCAAAAACTAATGACATCATTGGATGACAACTGAGGGAACAGCTCATAGGATTTCAACCTCAGGAGCCTAAAATGACAGATTTTCTTTTGTCAGTTCTCACATTTGGGGGCTGGAAGGCAAGACAAACACCCACATATACGTATATGATAAAGAGCCTCCAAAATGTGGTATTTCCATAATGTGTCCCCTTTAAATTATATCATTTCATAGCCAGACCTAGCTCCACACATTTTAATAAGATTTGGTTAAAGCTCTGGGGATCACCTGGCTTCTCGACTAGCTCCATCATCTAATGACATCGAATCCACCTCAGTTCTACTTCCTGTTTGTTAGTTATCAAAATGCAAGTATGTTGACATGCTTAGTTAAGAAGGCAAACACTGCTATCATAATGAGATTTTAGCATGCTGAGGTTAGTACTGTTAGCATGGCTGTAGACTGTGGTTGCTGTGATTCTAGCTTTAACCTACAGTACAATACATTACAGTACATCTACAGGCAAGTCATTTAAAAAATGTGCCACCAGAAAGAATCAGTATGAGAAATTATAGCTTTAATGAACTCAGACAATACTTAGAAAAAAATTGTATTCTGTTGTGTAAAAAGAAAAAATGAATCCCTGGAATATAGAAGAGACATTAAAGGTATTATTTTCTGTCTCAGTCAGTCTCCCTCTCGTATGTGTGCCGATGCCTCTCTCCGGCAGTGAGTATGACAGATAGCAATAGTGATTGGGCAGAGCTCTGACCAATCGAGCGTGGCCGTGTGCAGTTAATTGAATTCATGAGCGAATACTTCTTGTCCTGTCGACTGTCCAGCGGGAGACCCAGCCGCATCCATCTTTAGCAACCCAGCCTCTGTAAATCTCCATGAATATCTCTGGATCCTGGCTTCAGTGTGGTGGGGGGGTAGTGGTGCATCTCTTGCTTGGAGCCCTTGGGATTTTTACCTCATGACAGAGAACACTCCATCATTGTAGGAAGTGAGATTAGAGAACACAAAGTAATGAATGATCAGAAAAGGATAAATGAGCTCTAACTACCAATGAATTGTTATGGCTGGACTCAGTCAAGTCTGTGGTAGTCCATGTTTTCTTGTTGTATTTTCTCTCTTGGAGTGCTTTAGAGTCATTTTCATTCTGTACGCACAAAGCACAAGCAGATCTCAAACCCAGAAATTCTCTAGGTTTTTTTTTCTTTCAGAGCAAACAGGGATTTCAGAATATGACTGACATGCTCGCTCATCTGTAGTAAAACAAAAGCCATATTAATTTGAGTACACGTCGACCCTCCGCCTGGCTCCAGACTGTGTATTTGCAGCTTGACTTCAACAAGGAAACATCTGTCTTTATTCAAATCGACAAGGAATCTCCACCAAACCATAGCAAAAGTTTTATTCAAATGGTGAGACAAACTGCTTTGCATGATTTTATGATATGCTACAGAGTGAGACATCTGTATCAGTGGAATCTCAAACACATGATATGCACAATGCAGTTATGCAAAAGCATTGAAATGTTAAGTGCTGAATTGATTCCAACTAGTGGAGTGTAAAAAAGAGAACCACTACTCCCAGCACAGAGGATGATTTCTTTGTTCTTCTGCATACACTAAAACCATGACATGTTTGAGCCAGTAGAAAAATGTAATTTGCCTCTTAAAGTGAGTGCCTTCAATTGCAAGCACTTTATGTACTCAATACATGTCATTGACTGTAATGATTTGTTTATGAATTTCATTTAACAGGTTGTATGGTTTTCTATACAGTCCTGACAGCACTGTAGACTGTTGTGAAAACAACAAAAAGCATGCAGTTATCCTGATCATCTTGAAGGCAAAATGTTCCATCCTGTGAACAGATGGCTTGAATGAAAGTTGAAAAAGTAGGGCAACTTTGCCGGTAATCTGAAAAACTGGATTTTGTGAAGAGGAAGAGGAAAAACAAAACTTGGTTTAAAAAAAAACATCTCTAAAACATGCTCATTTGCTATTGGATGGGGGGAGAAGAAAGTATTTAACTTCAAAAATTGTTGAAGTATCAAATGGGTTGAATTCCCTCTTGTATGTAAAGTGATAATTAGGCCTAAATTCATTACACAGTTGTCTGAAGAAAGTAGCACACTCTACAGAATATATCCACTGTAATAGCTGGTAACACGTGTAGCTTGTATGAAACTGCTCTGTGGGAACATCCATTAACAATGATAGACAAGTGATATGTAATCCCTCCGCCTACTGAATGCCACCAGTGGCAACGCCGGCTTTTGACAGTCTGTATTGACAGCACTACATAGCATGTTCTAATTGATTCTCATCTGGTGGCTTGTTTTTATCGTTTGATATTTTATACCTGTTTTAACAGGAGCCTTTTACAGTAGAGTGTGACTGACAGCTCTCTCTTCATCCCTCTGACATTTAGACAAAAGCAGCCATGGGTGATACGTCGGGCAAACAGCAGGGTGTCTGTCTCATTTTAATGTCTGTTTCTTCAGCTTTGCAACATAAGCCCAGTGTCAGTGTAGACCTGCAACTCCAGCTCTTAAAACCCAATGGACTCAGGCAAAATACATTATTTTGGAGTGCAATTTATTAGTTATGAAATCATACAAAGCTGGAAAGTGGTATCGAGAAACTGAATCAGTTGCTGTTGTTATTTTCTATAGAGCTGTATCAGTATATGGTGTGCACTTATAAAAGACAACAAACACATATCAGGGGATCTAAATTGACACTAGAGTCTGTTTTTGTTAAGACTTTGTGTCAAGACTGTGTGTTTGTGTGTGTGTGTGTAAAAGTTTTCTTGTCCTACAGTATTGATTTTCTTGTGACTGAAATACAGCATCTTTGTTGATCTCTGAATAGGTTGTTTTTGTTGCTGCATGAAATGCTTCTTTTAGTCTCTTTTCTGCTGGGCTTATTTATTTATTTCGTTTTTATTTTTCATATTTTGTTGTAAACACCTGAAAGAATATTCCTTTTTCAAGCTTCCAGCGATACATCAGGCATTATAGCTTAGAATTATATAGCTCTAATTGACCCACATAAGTGAAGTGTGACCCGTATACTATGCACAGCTGTTTCCACATGACGAAGGTAACGATTCAAGCCAACATGTTGCAGCAGATAAAACAACCCCTGGCTCTGTTTGTCATTAGAAGTGATTTGGGTTGTGTGGAGTCAACAGCTGTGCACAGAGCCACTAATTGTTAGCACAATCCGACATGCACCTCAATTCCTGTGTTTCCTGTTTTCTATCTGCTTTGTCATTTATCAGTGTTGGCTGTGCCCTCTGTCCCATGTCCAGCTCCTCACCACTCATACATCAACCCCCCCTTACAAAGACAAAGCAACCCCCTGAGCACAGCGATAACAGAACTCTCTTCTTCTCACAGGCCATAGATCCCCCACTGACCCACTTGTTTTCACAGTCTGACAAGTGTGATTTAAGAACTGTGCTGGACCAGGAGTGCATGAAGAGTGCAGCGGCCGCGTCTAGCTTCACTTTTCTAGCCGTGAGAGTTTGAAGTTCAGTGACATCGCCACTTTGATACTTTTTACTCCACTGTCATCAAACTAAGATAAATTGATGAATTTACATACCTCGCCCAAAGGTTCCTCTGAACTCTCGATACTGTTTTTCTTTCTTGACAAATCGCTCTGCTCGCGGTGTCAACATTATACCAAGCAGAAGCCGGTGAGCACAACAAATGCATAATGCATGTGTGTTGAGCATGACTGAATACACATAGTAAGACCACATCTCTACCCACACAGTTGGTCATAATCAAACAAGCTCGTGTCTCACCTCATTTGAATAAAATGGTATATCTGCTTTCTTGTGTGCTCCTCTGTGAAAGTGTGTTCCGCAAATGTCACTGTGGTTTCACGTGTGCAAGCAAATGTGCTATTCACAGCCTGTACTCTGTAAAGAGCACCGCGAAATGAATCATAATGTGTAGCAAACGACTAATGAAAAAGCTATTCATTATCAAAGTCATTTACTCAGTCTAGTATATTTAGAAAGAGTTTGAACCGGGTTACTCACTGACAGGTTAATATGACTCTCTGCAGCCATTAAGGCCCTGTCACAAAGAGCACAGTGGGAGGCCCCTGACTAATGTGTTTTTGTCCAATAAAAAATGCCACCCCCTTTTTCTAATCCATAGAGTTGACTATGCCAGGTTCTCAGTGGGCCTTAAGGTTCGTTACCCAGTGTGGAACAAAAGCAGTGAGGTGAGCTGTAAATCATGTGTAGCTATATGAAATGCCGGCTCTCAGCTGCATGACAGCCAGGCAGCAATTTGTGTGTACCTAACCATGCAAGAGTGGCAGTGACAACTGTGGTATAATTACTGAAGCCTTGTACTTCAACTGCACATGTTGCATAAGTTTTTTGAGCAACTAATTAGTCTGACTTTTACTTTAGTTTAATATTTCCTAACGTGTACGTAATTGCTTGTATTACACCCTGACTCTTGTGTAATGGATTTTGTACTGGCTGACCTTAAATTGTTTTTCCATCAGACCTTCTCAGTCATGCAGCATAACAACTGTATTGTTAAATGCTTAAATTTATCTATAGCCGTGGCTCTGTTGAGATTAGCCAAATAATTTATTTTACTTTGTCTTAATCTGCTTTGGCAGGAACAACAGAAACATTAAGATACAGTTAAGTAGTGATATTGCTAATGAATAATTCATTCTGAATGTTTTTGTCTCAATTTATGTTGTACTGACACAGGTCTGTCAGCACGCCACCCTCATGTAAATCTGGTGGTGTCAAAAGTGCATTATCGTGTCAGAGAGAAAATGACGCAACTGTGAGAAAAAGCTGAGTTACTGAGTCATTACAAAAGTTGTGTTTAACTTAGTGAAGCATTACTGTAATATCTAGTCAGCCCAGCTTACAGTATTTGTTCTCCGCTGCCTCTCCTGTCATGGACTCCCAGTGTTATCAGACTTCCGACTCAAGTTTGTCTGCACGTAGAATAAATCTACATAATACAGATCAAGGGCAAACTACAGTAAGCAGAGCCAGTCACTCACGATAAGAATCACTTCCTCTTTTCTTCTTATGAGTGAGGAGGGGGGGGAACAAGATCCCCATCAGTGGAAAGTTTTTTTTCTCGCTCATTCCTGTTTTGTTCTCGTCACTGTGATCAGTCTGTGATGATTAAGGTGGAGGTGAGCAGTCGGTTTCCACATATCACCTCTCTCATTTGCATACCTATGCAAATGTCCCAGGTTCCAATTGAGTTGTTGAGACCAGTGTTATCAATTGGTGTGTGTGTGTGTGTGTGTGTGTGTGTGTGTGTCTGCTTGCTGTGTGTGTGTGTTCCCGCCCCTCCTGCTACCTGCTGTCGTATCTAGGTCATTGTTTTTGCTGCTTGTGCTCCTTGTCTGATGGATATGTACTGTATTCAAAGCCAGATGCTAATGCAGCCTGGGCCAAGTTATTTATGATGCTCCAGGCAATCTGTGGATGCCATACAAGGTTTACAGTCAGGGGTTATATTAGCCTTTGTCACTGACTGATGTACTTTTATGTGGTGACTATATATTTTCTACTATTTGTAAGTGATGTTTTTCCCTGAGCCACTGATTTGTGTTTCCTGTCCAGGAGATAACTCGGTGGTATTCAATAAGTAAACTTAGAACATAATATCTTTTTTTTCCTCGCTTCAAAGTAGATTTTTGTTGTTGTTGCTACATTATTGCTGCCATCAAGAGTGGTTTTCTAAATTCTGATTGCCCAGTGGAAACCTTTCGGTTCACTCCAAGTACTGTCTCAGTATCTGAAGAATTGATATTACAAGTTTTCTGTCTTCTCTCCCTTCTCCAGACTCCTCACCCGGCCCCAACATCACACTGGAGGGTCAGTACAACTGTCATCAGGGACCTGCAATCCCACTGGACAAACTGTGTGACTTCAGCACGGACTGTCCGCTCGGCGATGATGAAGGCGACCTCTGTCGTGAGTACAGCCCGACGCGAGAACAGCTGTTGATGATGAAAGCGCATGTGTCCGTCCCGCATTCATGCCATCATCAAAAACGCCCTTGTTGTTAAAGGGATGGTTCAACATTTTGGCAAATTGGCCCATTGCCATAATCCCTATAGTCGGTGCAAGCTATTTTTAGAACGGCGGAGCAGAGCCGTGAGCTGCTCAGAGCTACGCTACGGAGGCTCATTGGATTTCTTGGTTTCCCTCATCAAACTCATCAAATACACAATCCAACAACTCCAAAACGCTCTGGTGGACAAGTTGTGACCTGCACATTCACCACGCTATGAGATGATAAAGGAACCTTACGAGACAGAGTTGTTTTAGAGGCAAATGCAGAGTCTGCTTGCTGAAAAATTGCCCCCAACGGCAACGCACGTCAGCGGTTTCGCATGAATTTACCTCTAAAACAACTCCGTCTCGTAACGTTCCGGTATTATCTCATAGCGTGGTGAATGTGCAGGTCACAACTTGTCCACCAGAGCGTTTTGGAGTTGTTGGATTGTGTATTTGATGAGTTTGATGAGGGAAACCAAGAAATCCCATTAGCCGCCGTAGCGTAGCTCTGAGCAGCTCACGGCTCTGCTCTGCCATTCTAAAAATAGCTTTCAGTAGCAATTAAAGGTAACGAACCTACTTTTGGCCAATTTGCCAAAATGTTGAACTATCCCTTTAAGTTGGTCAGCCGTTGTGTTGTGTTGTTTTTAATGAAGCCATCGCGTCCTGCTCAACAGAGCAACAACTGAGTGCCTGCATGTGCTTTCCTGACAGAGAGGCGAGGGGAAAGGCAGCATAGCTATGCTTGGCTAGCATTTCTCACCCTTGACATATTCCATGGTTGTTATTTCTACCTCTTTGCACATTTGTTTTGTGCTTTTCTCGAGGCCTAGGAGGAACACTAGCCAAGTATGCTGACATCTTATTCACAAGTGAAGTCCCCCAGGCGCTGCTGTTTGTGTGTCTGTGTCTGTGTTTGTGTGCGTGAGTGGGGAGGATCTTTTTTTAGTCCTACCTGCATGTGTGCATTTTTTTTTTGCATTGTCTTCACATTTCAGACTCTTACCCCTTACAGTGTTTTTAAATGTTGTAGTTTGATTTCAGAGTTTTCACCCGTATTAAACTGACCAGACATAATTTGCTCCTGCCCACAGCGCAGGTCAGCCTCCCATGTGGTGCTTATTAAAATGATGGCTGCTCCCTCGCGCTCATAGGTTTGTTAACTATGGTCGCTGAAAGATAAGAGGGTAACGAGAGGATGAAAATCCCAGTCAGGCACTCAGGCTCTCTTTTTACTGCAGGAGGACTCAGTGCTAATTGGCCAGCGAGGCCAACCCAAGGGTATAATCCCCATTTGAATGCAGTAAGTGTGTGTGGGCAACATTTTGATTGGAGAAGACAAAATTGGACATTTGAGCGTAAACACAAACAGTAAAACACGAGGCCAGCTTATTACACAACAGTGACGTCATTCAGCAGTAAATTATGATGCAAAAGAGAGCACAATGTTCTTATAAATATTTCTGAATCCCATCATGAGAGAAGTATTTGTATCTACGTCTGCAACAAACATGGAGAGTGTGGTCTTAATAATTTCTCTGAATCGACTGAGAAATATCGAAGACCCGACACCTCCTCCTTTCTCTGCATCTCCACACACCTTCTCCACCGTCTGCCCGCTCAGCACTCAAAGTGCACAGAAGCATGAAGGCCAGATGTCATTTGCTTTGAATCAAGGTTCTCCCTCTCTCCCTGTCTCTCTGTCACTCAATCTAAGAACAGTCACTGACAAACCATAGTTCACAGGTCTACCCTGGCACTGTCGCATGTTTTTTTCTCCCAGCCACAGCCTCCTTCTCTACTCCATGCTCTGTATTTATTCCATTTTCATCTCCATCATTCATCACAATTATCACTGCTACCCGAATCACAGAGTGTTCCCTCTCTGATAGCCTATTCTCTATGATCTATCCACAAGTTGTCTTCATCTGATTTGATCTATTTAAATCCTTCATAAGATGTGCCAAGGCTCATTAACAAGAAAAAGCAGAGAGGCAGGAGGAACAAACTTAGCTTGTGTCAATCACAAAGATTCCTGACATGTAAGAAAATCCAAGTCCCTGTGGATCTCCTTCACTACCCTTCCCCACAATCATTATGCATAAACACATCCACGCTCTTGGAGAGTCACAGCTTCCTCTGGTTGATCTTAGTCAGTCTAAATTCTGCCGATACCCCACTGCTTTCCAGCACCACTTTTTCCCTGCTACAGAGGAATGCTGCACAGCATCAAAGACAGATGCAAGTAGGAACTTACAGTCCTTTTTTTTTTGCTTTGTTTTTCTTGAAAAATCATCTGTGATGACAGATCATTGTTCCTCCCAATATGATGAATTGTTTGAGAGTGAGGCTGTGATGTCTTTGTCTGGTTAGCTGTGATAACTCATCCATCCATCCATCTAATGTCTGTACTGCTTGTCTGTGCTGGCAGAAGGTAGGTTACACCTTGGACAGGTTGTGGGAATCATGCAACAGTGAACATTCAGTCATTTGTTGAAAAACACACAGGATTTTCCTGTAACTATTACAGTTTTTAAATTGATAGCATTATAGTACTTTATGTAGTATAATCTAATTAAAGGGGACTTATTAAATGGAAATATCACTTTTTTAAAAGAATCTGTAATGTTCAGGCTCCCTAGGTTGAAATTCATGTGGTTTTATGAGCTGTTCCCTCAGTTGTCTTCCAGTGATGTAACTAGTTTTCAAATTTGCATAATACCACCCCTACCTGGTACCAGTAGAAGGGGCGGGACAAGCAGTGGTTCATTTGCATTTAAAGGGACAGGCACTGAAACCAGCCGTTCTGAACAGGGCTGTTTTGAATGGATGAAAAAATGCTGTGATATTTGATCCTTGGGGGATTTTGACCAAAGCATGTCACAGACATGTCTTTAAGACACCTGGGAACTATTTTAATTTATGGAAAAAGGGCATAGTATGTCTCCTTTAAATTGTCAAAGATTATTGTGGACACATCATAAAATATTTGCCACTTCAGTACTTGAAACCTACCATGACATGTTTTTGCACAGTGTCCCCTGTCATGGCACAAGTTACTGACACTCTACCCATCATTCACCAAAATGAAGTAATGTTGATGTCAGTTTTCATGAAATAGTAATGATACTGCCATGTCAGCCTCATTCACACTGTATTGAATAGTGTGTTACCAGTTGAGCGTATGTGTGAGAAGCAAAACAAGACTAATGGAAATGAGGGAAGAGTGAAGAGCACCAACAGGGACAAATCTCAGCTGTGTGTACAGATGTGTGTAGGCATGTTTGAAGTGACATCACAGACTTCTCTATTCATATTGTGAGCATCTTCACATGAGGATCTTCATAGGATCTCTGTGCATGAAGCACATAAAAGTGACATTAACTGCTTTATGTAACAAGGAGAGTGACTCATGGCAGCAAGACACAGAAGAGGAGATATGGAATTCAGCCAAAAAGTCCAGAGAAGCCTTCACAGAAAAAAAACTATTATTTGTATTGTATAACTTTGCATTAAAAATGTTAGTGTTTTCCCCCTGTTATCTCCATGATCTTTTTATGTCTGGGACCTGTTAAAAGCCTTTTATAACATACTAATGTCGTGGTAGAGAAAGGAACCATTTTTCTTTCCTTTGTTCCTGAAGAATACCTGTTTTATGATAACTGCTCTAGCCAATTTCAGCTCTATTATCTGGATGATGCTATTTCCAAAAGGCACACTGTTATCAGGGCACTTACAGATTCCTATAGGTATTGGACACCTGCAGACAGCAGCTCAAGATAAAAGGAACATAAAGCAAACTTAAGGTGGAAACTTGCAACGCGGATACGAAACTCCCCAGTGTTATCGCAAATTATCGACTGAGGTTTTCAGTCTGATATGAAGTTTAAACACTCGGTAACAAATAAAAGGATTAAACACAAATGATTTCAAACACAGGACTAAATAGCTCTGTGCAAGCAAAGAAACTATGCCTCATGTAATTCAATAGCATAGAGAACGCGTGTATCTTTGATTTGAACTTCAGCACAGTGAGTGACACAGTTAAATAAACCATGTTATTTCATTTATTTATATGGTAGGTATTTCCAGTGCTGTCATTTCAACACCTGGGGAGGATTCACTGACAATAGTTTAAAACATTTAAACTGACATGGTGCCCTATACTGTACACACATGCACACACATGATTTATCAGAGGAGATGGACTGGAAAAGAGGAAATGCAACCAAAACTGGGTGTTTAAATATTTGCACCTCTTGATGTGCTATTTGATTTGAACAAAATGAGAAACCTTCTGCTGCAAAGGATGTAGCTGAGCGTTTTTTAAGTTCTACTGGTTTTCTCCACAATAAAGCACTCTCCATGTTTCCATTCTCCTACACCCGTCATGTCGCCTCCTCAGCCTGCTCATTCACCCTCAGAGCCTCTTCCCTCGTCCTCTGCTGTTTCCTATCTCCACTGCAGATACTTCAGGCCCTTTCCATTTACTGCCTCTGTTTCCACAGTCGGCCTGAGAGCCCCCTCCCACTGCACCTCAACTCTAATTTTCACCAACACAATGAGTCCTGTGAACCATTAGTCTTCACCTCCTGCATGCCTCTCTCCTGTCTCCTTTCAACCCCTTCGCCTTCACTGTCACTCAACCCCTTGATCCCCTATCCTCACCCCACCCCTGTCCTCTTTCTCCTTGGTAGTTTGGCTGTCAGTGTCCCCCCCCTTCTTTCTGTCGTCTTTCAACCTCCATACCAGGCCTGTCTCACCCCACCCCTCCAGCACACACACACCAGCATTTCATATCATCTTCTCCCTTCCTCCTTTGATATATTTTCTCTCCTGTCTCTCTCCAGGACACTTTCTCAATGGGAGCTACTGCTCTTTTGAGGACGGCGAGTGCAGTTGGCAGTCAATAATGGGCCCCGGTCTCTCCTGGAGAAGAGTCCAGTCTCCAGCCAAGGCAGCTAGACAGAGCTGCCCATCCTCAGGTGGCTCATACACTTCTCTTAAAATCTCATAAACACTGTTGTTATCCAATGATGAAATGGTCTGTGTGTAGCAGCTCCAGCTGTGTGTGTATAGTTGTATAGCTTCAACAAAATAGGCTGGAAAGGGGTAAAAAAGAAAGTAAAAGTAAGTCTCGGACCACTTTAAACCAATAATCTCAAACATGTGAGTTCTGTATGCTCAGGAAAGATAATCAGAACATATGATGTGTCAGACACAGCCATGTTGTCTTGTTCTGAGACACTGCTCTGCTACAAACTGTATCCCGCTGGGTATTAAAGGCCCAGCATATAGACGCTGAGCTCTGCATCTGAAGTTCATCCTCACTACAGTGACTCTGGTGTGTGATGAGATTTTAAAGTCCTGGTTTGCTGAGGCTTGTTTTTGTTCTCAGCTATTTGCAGAAACCTCAGAGGGAGTGTGGAGGAACTATAAATGGAGTGTTGTACTCCTTACCATATTTGGAGATTTTATATAGGATATTATTTGTCACGATAGTACTGCAGTAATTACCCTAAAAGAAGGGGAAATTAATGTTAACTGTTGTTTGTTGTTGTGGCTCTGTGGACCTGTGATTTTCTCAGTACTTATGAGACTTTGGTTAAGTTGTGCATCACAGTCAGGCTGATATTTATTGGGTATACTCTGTTTTTCATCTCTCTCACAGTTTTTATTCTGTGTTCTATGTGTTTGTGTTTTGAAGGGGCTACATTCAGTGTGGAGGGAGGCCAGTCCAAAGGTCAGCGTGGCTCAGCGTTGCTGAGGAGTCCTCTCTTCGCCCCTCCTCTAAGAAACTCCCTGTGCACGGTGAGCAAAGTATATGTGTGATTCTTCACGGTGTGAATATAATCCTTATTCTCAGACATGCACATACAAACACATAATCACAATCACAAAATACCTCCATGCCCTATGGTTACTATGGATACACCCGTCAATCTTTCCAGTCTCTCACAGCAGGTGTGCAGTAGCAATGCCACTCCAGATGTGCTTGTACTTGAGAAATGGGACCTTGAAGTCACAACGGAGCGTGGGTGACTCGTTACAAGATGAAGGCCGTGCATTTGCATTTTCTCCACTGAAGTGACAGCTGTCACTGGCAGATCAGATCGGCTTGGATTAGCTGCTAGAGTGAATTTGATAAATGATATTCATTTATTCAGAAAACTACACCTGTCTGTTAAGCTTTCCAGCTGTTTTATTTTGAAATGAATCTGTAAAAGTCTTCCCTAACATAACCTTTGGATGGCTCATAAGTTTACAAATGAAAAACAGAGACAAACACCATAGTTAAATGTATACTGTAATATTTGTCTTGTCAAAGCTTTTACTTCACTTTTACAAAAGAAAATGTTTTGGGGATGAGAACGTTTTTTTTAATTATTTTATAGAGGTTTGGCTGAAGAATAAACTGGGCCATCATGAATAAGAAGCAAAACCTTCATTGTATTGTGATTTAATCATGAACTCAGCCATCACCTGAAATGAGACATTCACTCACTAATTTGATATGTTAATCGCTTTCAGAAACAGCTTGAAAATTAGATGCTAATGTGCCAAGACAGTAGGTTAGCACTGTGCCATCTGCGTGTGCCTGAGAGATCCTAACAGACAGAGAGGTCGACCTTGTCAATCACAGGTTGCATCTGCTGACCTGTTGTGAAAATATTAGGAGTCATGCATTATTCAGGCCATGGAGCTCACAGAGCAGGTCTCTGGGTGAGGAGGTTGTGTACTTGAAGTCTTGATTGATGCTCCTGCATCTAGCATGGAGACTTACGTTAGTGATTTTATTATTACTCGGCACAGCGACCTTTGGCCGTTTGCTTGTTTACTTTGCGCGGCTGAAACAGAGGTGAGGATGGATTCAGGTGAGACAGAAGTGAGGGCTGGAGGTGGAGAGGTGATGTCAAGGTAGAGAGGTCAGGGAACAAAGATAATAAGAGAGACAGAGGGGAAATAAACTTAGTCTCATCGTGAAAAGAAAACCTGCCTTGGAAGACAAAAAGATGAAATAAAAGAATCAAAATGAAAGAGGAGAATGTTGTTGTCTCTCAGGTGTGGGTTAGAAGTGTCTGATATTTGAGGGCGGCAGTGAGGCACCGTGGGTAGACCTGGCCCCCCAGCACTTTGGCATGCAGCCAAAGATTAGCCATGATTCCAGATTAACACTCTAAATCCTTTTCTCTACACTGATCTGGTGCTGTTCAATCTAGCCCGTCTGCTCTTGGACAACTATGTTGAGGATATTAGTTTTGGGTATTAGCTACAGACCACATTCACTTTCATGTCGTGCCCAGTGTGGCCTGTGCAGTGCCTGTAATCTTGATGTTTAAACGGTCACCATGTGCTTTCACAGTTGACGATAAGGACCACAACCTGATATCGACAAGCACGGTGCGAGCACTCAGAGTAAAAGCGGTGACTTTGGTTGTGTGGAATAGCGTTGTTCTCATCAGGCTTAAGCCACATCTGTTCCGCTCAAACGGTGAAGCCAGTATTACGTTGACGGCTCCGGTAAAACGCCGCCGAGGGACGTGGTTACATGCGGTGTCTGTTAGCGAGCTTTAGATTGAGACTTTTACTGTTCAGTTCCTGTTCTGGTCGGTATGTTGTCTAATTTCAAGCAGGTTTACACCAGTCACGTCCCTCCTGAAAACAGTGAAATGAGATTGATTTCTGCTGAAGCATGCAGCAGCGACATAGATAGCAAAGTAACCCAAATCACACCCTGGTTGAATTCTATTAATCTTAGAATAATTAAAGCTGAGCAGATGGCTGTCGCTGATCTCTGTGCAATTCTAAGTGCAACCTTGTCTTGACTAATAACACCCTTGACTGGTTTACTTCATTTCCAAAATATCCAAAGAAGTAAAAGTTGTAGAGGTACTTTATGTACAAACACACTCTATGCACCGCAGTGTAACTCTTCAACCCTTTGTGTTTGAAATTCCAACTTTCTTCAACAGGTGCGGTTCTGGCTGTGTTCTGGAGGCTTACAGAAGGGGGCGCTGTCTCTGTGGATAGTGGAGAACAGTACAGGCCCGGAGAAGCAGCGCAAACTGTGGCATTCACCCAGCCAACCCAAATCCGAGAGGGGGTGGAAACTCATCGTACTTCCTCTTTACACGCTGGCAGACTGGTACATTAAACACATCACCTGTTTGACCACATAAAGGGCACTTCTGACTTTATCAATGCTTTACTATGTGTTCACTGTCTGAAGGTGTCAGACAGCTGCTTCCAAAGTCAAACAGGTTTGACTTCCCAACAAACTTTGAACACACTCACACAATAGTTTAAACGCTCCCACTGCATAGAAAGCCTGAAGAAACAAAACCCTCGAGCCCTTCCCATTTTTTACACTTCTCATAAATGCACATTTACATCCCATTTTCTGGGAAACATTTCTTCTCAACTCTACAAAATTAATGAATTCCATAGGGATTCTAATCTTATACCATGAACCTGCCATGTGGACAGTTGTACAAAATATCTTCCTTCCTTTATTCCACTCGTCTGCAAGTAGAGGGAGTAGAAATCAATACACAAGGCTCTACCCATCCTCCTTGCCTCCCAATTAGCCATGGCCCTGATTTCCCCCTCAAAGAAGAGAGAGAAATTAAAACAAAACAGAGGAAAGCGAGAAGAAAGAGCAGCAGCAGATAAGGCATTTCATCTCTGTTTGCCTGACTGGGGGTTTCTTTGCCATTCGAGCTCGGATAATCCTACTCCACCGAGAGTGATTAATTTTTGATTCCTGGGTTATGTAGTCAGCTGTGCCTGTGCTCTTAATTAGAATGTCATGTCCGTAACCACGAGGTGAACCTGCCAGTCTCCGCACGGTGACCTTTGTAGAGCTTAAATGGAATCAGAAATACAGCAGACAAGAGTCAGGGCAGGGCAGACACTATATGTGGATTCTGCATGAGCGTTCTTGTTTTGAAAAGCTCTGGTTTGACAGAGAGGCACAATATGATTACCATCAAGTTTAAGCAACAATTGTCTTAGGAAATTACAATTGACAGATTCAATGCGCCGATCTGACTGAGTGATGGTGTTGGGGAGAAATGCCTTTTGATTTATAGCTCACTGTGGGTTATGTTATTGACTGTTACAGCCACAGACAGCCCAATCACTTCCCGTGAGCATCACTGTCTTAAATTTGGAAATAAATAAAAAAAACATGAAATGAATTCTGCCACAACAAAACCATTTGTACTTAGGCAAAAAATGGATTTTGCTCCAAGAATACCTCACTTATTTTGATAAATTCACTTATTCCCTCCTTCTAGCTTGTGAATTAGAGGAGAAGAATGATACTGCTCAATATGAGGCTGTGGTAAGCAGCTTGGTATCTTATCTGAGAATAAAGAGCAGATACTGGAGTCAGCTACCAGGCTAAATATCCACCTGTCACAACCTCTAAACCTCAAAAAGTAACAGTTTATATCTTGTTCAGTCTATTAACGTCTCAGATAACTATCAACTGGTCCAGCAAAGAAGATGTAGAGTGTTAATTGGTGAGAGTTAGAGGTGTGGATGGGCTGAATAAAATCACTATGGGAAGAGACAAGCAGTTTCTTCATGTTAGGAGTCTTTATACTGAACTGAGCTAAGCTAACCAAACCAGCTGCCGGCTCCCGCTTCATGTTTATCAGACAGATATGAGAGTGGTGTTGATCTTCTCATCTGAATCACTGCAAGAAAGCACAGAAGCTAATTTACCAAAATGTCAAACTGTTACTTTAAGGCTTTTAGATATATGCCTCATGCCATGGTTGTGTAACCATCTCTGCCCAAATTATTTTGTGCATCAAAGTTTTGAATTTTGCAACAAAAAAAAAAGAGTATTTCATCCCTGTCGGCAGTCGAGCCGTGCTCTTTTGTCTCTGCTAAAAGAGATAGTGAACCGTTTTTGACAGCACAGACTGAGCCGTCATAGAGCACACCCTGCAAAGCCAAACCTCGCTGGTGTTTTTCTTAAGGCATGATAAAGTCTTCCTCGCATCACTTGAGTCAGACGCTACCCAGCCGTTCACAGGTGGTGAGGTGGTCACAGCCGCTCTGTCCCTCCACAGGTTCTGGCTGCAGTTCATCACAGAGGATGGGCCCGGACCCGGTTCAGTCTATCTCTCTATTGACAACATCTCTTTCAGTATGGACTGCTTCCTGGCATGTGAGTACTACTCTTCTTTAGACCTCAGTTTAATGATTGGCATTGATTGACTGACTGATTCATTCATTTATGTCTTCATTAATGGCCATGATAAGCACAATGTAGAAGAAGTGGAGAGTGTAGCCACTGTGGTCCTGTTGAGATCAGGGGATCGCATGTGGCCACCTTCAAGTTCAGGTGTGAATGCGTCGAAGACAGATTGGTTTGAGGTGTAATCACACATTCAGAGGTGGAGTGTGAACATATGAGCCGGAAATACTGAACTACTTCAAATGGATTAAACCACCTATCATTGAAGAGCTGTGAGTGCAGTGATACAACTCCCTTTCTGCCTCTCTCTATCTCTCTCACTCTCCCTCTCTCCTTCTCATGTACATGCAAGCACATTGGTAAAGGGCCTGTCTGTCAGATTGACAACACATGCCTGTTTGTATAATTAAAGCCAGGTGTGAATTGACACTGAGAGCTCACCACTTGTGATCGGATCACTGAGGAGTGAGGACACATTAATGCAGATCTGAACAGGGCAGATAACAGATAGTTCCAATGACTTATTTATACAGGTCATTAAATTCCTTTATTTAATTCAAACTGTTTTGAATCTGAATCTGTACTGAATGAATTGCAGCCATATGCAGATACACTGACCACAGTCATTATGATTATGATCATTTCTTAGTTTAGTTTTTAGTTTTAGTCTCTTAAAGAACCTCTGAATGGTCCAGAAATGTCAGAACAGTCAAAACCAGCCATCATATCGCTTTCTGATTGAGGGGGTCTTTGTTCTAATGGTGTAACGTCAGCTCATAAAGGTCAAACCTTTTCATAATACTTCCAGATATTTTTGTGAATTGACAGTTTTGTTTAATTGAAATGCTTTATGGGTATATAAACAGGGGTAAGAAGACAACTATGTCTGTCATCAGAAATGAAAGGGTGCAGTTCAGTGCCTCCCCCTGCCTCTCTCTGCCTACGTGGAGGAACCTGTTTGAACAGTGACAGGAATAGTAATGCCTGAGCATCTCTGACAATGAGAACTGTGTTAAAATGGAGCAGTGTGAAAGTGACTACACCATGACCAAGAATTAAACTGGAGAGGTAGGGCAGAGATGTCATCTACCGATGGTCTGATTTTGTCCTGCTTTAATTTAGCTTTGTGATGCAGGCAAGATAGTAAAACTGAGCCTGTCAGAGGTTGTATTCATGGAGGGAAGGTCTCGGTTTAGTATTGTTACCACACGGATTAAAGATGAATGAAACAGCTATTGAAGCACATTGTTTTGATACAAGTTCAAATGTAAAAAAAGAAATGACAAACGTAATGTATTGTGAGTTCTCCCTTGGATGAGATGATGATGGTCACAGACATAGATTTCATCATTTCAGCTCTATTAGCCTCACTGGAAAATGTAATCAGATAACATACAGTAGGTTCATCAGCTGAGTAAAGCCTGGTTCAGACTACACCATTTCAGGCCAATTTTGACACAATTTCGTCGTGGCTGACACATTTCCAGCGTCGCCTTATGAGCGTCGGAAACGACAAATGGACGGGTAGTGTGACATAATTGACGACGCTGTTTAATGCCCCGACGGAACATCTAGCATGTTAGAGTTTAATACATTTCTTTGCCTAGTCTGACGATGTGAACCTTGATGTCGACCAATAGGATGACGGAGCGCTCTGACACATTGTTTACACCCAGTGAACATGTGCTTCATGTGCGCAATATTCTGTATCATTTATTTGTTTTTTAGTTATATTACTGTAATGTTTACCCTGTTGTTTGTTTCTATGATTACTGTACTACTACTATCTATGTTTTGTATATGAGTGATAAATGAAGCTGAAAAAAAGCTTCATGTACACAATATAAGTTAACGTTGAGGTTTACACATCCGTTAATATCCCCCACGTTCTCTGTGAAGAACAGTCAGACTGTCCTCTTCACCCGACCCAGGAACGGATCCACTATCATTTTTTCTTCCTTTTAATTTTTGTGTCAGAGCAAAAGACCGCTGTCACACACAGCGCTACAGTATCTATGATTGACAGTTTGTTGTGACGCCTCCCTGACGGCCTATGAACTCGTACAGGGTCGTGATCGGTCATGAACAATGATTCGTCAGGGTGATACTTGTAGTGTTGCCAGTCTCCTGACCAAGACACGGCAGGAATGTATGCCACTGTGATCGTTTAATCTGACATGGAGACCATCGTGAAAGACAAACAAATCATGTAGTCTGAACCTGGCTTAAGACCTGAGACATTTCCGTTGGTCAAGTTGCCCTATATCAGCCCAGGCTTACTGGTTTAAGGACTCTTTATTGAAGGAGATGACATTTTCCAGGAGATATTTGCACACCACTTTGTGTTTCATGTCCCCTGGAACATGAGCACCAGTCGGACAGCTCTGAAGGATCATTCGTCCCCGCTTCACTCACTTTCCACATGACAAGTCCTTAATCCAGGCCAGGTATCCATTACCTACAGCCACACTTGACACAGTCAGATTTTATTGCCTATCAGTCAGAGCAGTTGATGGGAGATGCTGAAGCTGAGCAAAAGGCGTCGTTTCCAAGAGTGATCACTGTGTGTGATTAGCATGATGGATCCCTCAGCATTATGACACAACCCCCTGTAATACGTTTTGGTAGGAAAACATACTGTGATCGCATTATGCAGAGGTTCAGCCATCCGTGGCCTTTTTCCTTCTCCTCTCTAGGCTTTAGTGTGATTTATAGTTTGGAAAGCATGTGTGCTTGATGATGCATCCATTGCCCTTCAGGTGTTGGACCTGGCTGTCAGTTTTATCATTTTATCTTCAGCAGCATCATTAAATTACTTTATTGGGTTAGACAGCACAGGAAGTTCATCCTTTTCTCTCTGCCACGTACCATCACTTCATCCCACGCGCTGCGGTACAGTAACAGCCGCAGCAGCTGCTTCTGTGAAGATCCTCAAAACAGCACATTGTGAATGTTGCTCCACTGTGGCTGGTGCTTGACATTACTGCACAGTCAATTCAACACCTCTCAATAATTTACCATTGCAAAAATGGGATTTGGATGGAAGTAATTAGATGTGTAGGACTGAAGGTTCCATGACAACAGCCTTCAAACTGTGTTTTACCCATAAAAACATAATCCACTAACATTAGTACACTGTAGTATTTCTGCTATTTTCTAAGAAGTAAGAAATGTAGGTAGAATAGTCCCCTAGGGGAAATTTGTCTTGGACTCAGTGCATGTTAGTTGTCTTGTAGACAATAAATATACATAGAATACATGTGACAGTTAGAGACGTACATCTGTACACACACTCTCATGACACATACAGTAAAACATTAAAAAGGAAAACAAACAGAACATCAGTTATTCCCAGAAGAAAAGGTATTTGTTCCTATCATGATCTCCTACACCTGTAGGTTTTAAGGGACATGGAGAAACAGTGAGTATCCATTCTCTACAGGCCCTTGGTGTATCCAGTGATGACATGAGACTAATGTAAAGCAGGTTATTCAAATGCCCTCTCAGGTTTATCAGCCACTATGTACTTGTAAATGTACGGCTGCAACTGGATCAACAATCAGCTTAACAAGCATCTTGAAGTATGTGCAAGTGAACAGATTAGACAGACCATCATACACTGTGTAGTACACTGAGTGTAGTAGGCTACACTGAGTATTCTGCAGGTTTTAAAATCATGTTTCCATAAGCAATAACACTGTCTGTCCTCACGAAATGTCTGTGTTGTGGATATCTCTCAGAGCAATCCAAGATATTTTGGGATTCGTAGCTGGTGGTAACAAGGTGCCCCCGCACCCCACCCCCCGGTGCTGGCCTCTGGTGGGCTTCAGGTAGCTTACGGCGCCCTGCTAATGAACAGTGACAGCCACGCCGGCTGTTGCCCTGCCCTCTGGTTCATGCTGCTCCATGCTGGACCTGCTGAGTCCTTCTCCTGCTGCAGCAGCATACCAATGCTGCCGCTCCTCCTCTCCGCTCCTTAGCCCTTCTGTAGCGTTGTCCCTCATGCTCAGAATAACAATGAAGACAACCTTATTAGTTCCTTTGTCCAAGACATAAAAAAGTTGCTTAAGTTGCTTTACTTGTGTACACACAACAAATTTAAGGGTCATGGAGAGCTAGTGTTGTGTAAAGTGCTTCTAATGGCCCGACCAATCAAACATTACAGTCACTCTCTTGCTGTATGTGATCCATCAAATCTGCTCATAAACCCTATCTATACCAGAGCTCCACAGCAGTGGAGAATTAGATGATCATATTTATTTGAGGATTACAGGACTGGGGAATGAACTATTGATTTTTTTTTTTTTTGCTGGCAGATTTTAGGTAAGCGTTGCTCAGGTTGTTCAAGCTTTGAAGCCAAAATTAAAAGATTACTTTACAGCAAAGAAAGTTTGGGTCGACCACCAGTGCAAGCCGTCAGACTCCGTGCACATCTTTGATGTACCTTTAAAGACAAACTGCAGGATTCTGATCAAACTGTCCTTTTATGATAATTCCCCCAAGGGACCATTGATGAAATTCCAACTCAAGCACGAATAATAAGTTATTTACCCAAAGCCGAAGTGAGAAGGTTTTCTCTGACTGAACTGGGTACTGCCACCTAGTAGCTTTCCAAACCTTTCAGCTGTTGTGGGAGCCCCCTGCCATATTGTTGTAAATGGTGAGCTTTCAGCCTGAGGTGACAGGGGAGCCCGGATGGAGAAGAGGGGTAGATTCAGCAGTGAAATGATTACAGAGATAAAGATGAAAAGTCTTGTTTTTGTCCTCTGATACCAGCAGAAGGATGGCGGTGATGGGAAGGCAGACATGATTTGTTTTCACCAAGGTGGCGAATGGAGGAACGTGGCCAGCTTATTGGCTTGTCACAATTAGGAAACTTGAAGTCACTTTTCTGCTTAAAATTCAGCAGAAGCAACTCAATGTCCAAGGTCCTGCCAACAGCACCTGCTCATCATATGATATGTGGAGCTGCAACTTTTTTACTTTAGGAATAGTTAGAGGACTTAGAAGACCAAAGCAGGAGAATGAAAATACTCTCATGTAGCCTTTAGTTGACACTTTGCTCATGTTTCCCATCCAGGGTTATTCTATGGAGAATATCAGGCAGCAGCAGTGTAAACAAACAGTCTGCTGCTCAACAAGACTACAAGCAGAACGTTTCTCTTTTCTCTTGTTTTATGAAATGCAAATAGGCCCTGGAATCGTGTAAGGCCTCTCAACACTGTTTCCATGCACAGCACAGAACTAGGACTTCATATGCAGGTCACATGCTCATGGAGTGTCATTTACAATGCACTGTTTGCGCGCCTCAAGTATCCACTCTGAGCACATTCAAAGTATTTAATGAAAGGAGCTCATTGGCTCATTGATAGACTGAAGCATTGTGGCAGTCTGGCTGAAACAGTAATGATTTCTATTGTTCTGAAGCTGACGGTGCAGCTCTGACTCTTTGGGTGGCATGCACTGCATAACGAAAGTTGTATATCAGAGGCAGGACGAGGAGAATGCAGGTCGAGATATGACACATTGTCCCTGTTAAGTGTCATCATTGTGTGATGGCGGCATTATCAGCGCTGCAAACCATAGTGAACCGTATCTGATGCCTCCGAATCTCAGTTGTACAAAGAGCTTCTCATTTCATAGTCAACAACAAGGGTCATCTCAACAAAGTCATTGCAAGCCTTATCTACAGAATAAAGCATCAAAGAAACAAGACGCTGGACAGAACACAATATGGGATATCTTTGGGAAAAAAAGAGTTAAAGTCACTGACACTTTTGTAGCAGCATGGCTGACGATCTGTGTATCTGGGTTGATCATAATTTGTGCACATCACACAAGTTTAGGGAGGTGTTTGGTCTGAAATGTCCCCTGTGACCGTTTTAGCAAGTATTTACTTAAATATTAGATTGTAATGTAGTTTTCCTCTCTGCTGTTGTAGAGTACAGTAAATCCTTAAATAGTATTTTCCTCTGTTCAGCTGACAGGGTTGCATTGATTGTTTCCGTATAGCTTCTACAGTCCCCGATCAGATCTGGCAGCAGATTTCTTTAACACCACTCAGGCCAGTCTTTTGTAGCGCTGATTGCAGCGCATGGACCTAATCAAGGAAAGTCATTCATCTGCTCAGTGATTCAGTCAAGCAACCATGGGAACTCCTACTTCTCTACTTCTACTGGAAACTGGAGAATGAGCACAGGTGACTCTTTATTCTAGGTTAGCATCCAACCACTTCCTGAGTGTAATAAATGAGGGAAGAAAAGCCTTTAACGTGAGTAACAACAGCCAATGAGCCAGCTGTTTGCCTGGGAGACTTCATTTTGGCTCAGAATTTGAGGGGAAGGGGTCAAAGTACCAGCGCGCTTGTGATGTCAGTCTTGAGAAAGTGTGGATGCTGGATGCCTGATGGATTGCTACAAAACACCCAGACTGAATGTGCTTACACATCCACTGTAGGAACGAGTTGAGACGGGGAGAGATGGAGGAGAAGAGAATTCATGCAGCCTCCTTCCCCCTGTATAGTTATTGCTGGTACAAATGAAAGAATGACCTCTGCTGGTGGCCCCACATTTTCTGTGTAGATGCTGTGCTTATGCAGCTCCTCAATGTAACAGCAACAACATTTCACTGCTACTCACCAGGGAAAGAAAACAGTCTTTTCAATAAATGCATCACATTTCTTTTCAGCCAACGGCGAATTCCCACCAGTGGTGACTACAACCAGGCTGCCTAGACCCACCACCGAAAGGCCTCCGATAAACTTCCCCACTCCAGACTACAGTAAGTGTGAACCTGATTGCCACAGTTAAACTCAGAGTGTGGGTGAAGCTCAGATGTGAATGGCTCCACCCTGAAGGAGAATATTCTCCACATATGAATGTTTGCCTTCTGGCTCTCTTTGTCTTCCCTGCTCTCTCCTCTGCTCACACATCAAGCTCATACACACTTGTACACTCGCACGCATTAATGATTCACAATTACTGTACACGTGCTGAGCATGGCACAATGCATGGGCTGCAAAAAGGTAAGTGTGCCCCCTACTGGTCTACACCAAATCACATCTGGGTGAGTGCAGCTGAGATCTCCTTTAGCATTAAATGGAGCAGGACAGGCAGTTTTGAAGTGTAAAATCTTCCAATTTGTCTCCTGAGAATGTCAGTGGAGCCAGTTACACAGACTTGACATTTTCCACCTCATACTCTCTCTTTTCCCTGCTTCAAAAGGGTAAAGACAAGCACAGGTTCAATTTCTATATTTAAAGTCATAAGTTAGAGTTACTTTCATATCGAACCAGCGCTAAGACACATTTCTCCAGCTAGTAGCTTTGAAGTGCTTGAGATACACCGGACTTGTTGAAGCTTCTTTGCTGTGAGATATTTAGAGTAATGCTGTATAGAATAATCCCCAGAAATAATTTATTAAGCAGGAAGACATCAATCCTCTAAAATAAATGCTGAACAAATGTGAATTTTGTCTCGGTCTTACAAGTGCACTCATCTATATCATGTTCTCTGTCCCAGGCAACATGGAGAATTTAATGACATGCATTCACAGTTCAAGCCCAGCAAAGCAATTTTGTAGCATGTTTGTCTGTTGAATATGTGAAACTGGTTTGACAGATTACATTTTCTGCTTTGCATCATCAAGATACCCTTGAACACACAGCAAAGACAACATATATTTTCAGCTGACATATATTTGTACAGTCTTAAGAGCTAGCTAGCTAGCAGAGCATTTATATGCCAGTTTTCATCTCAGTCTTGTAGGCAGTTAGACAATTTGTGTGATGGAAATGTGAGATTGTATTTACCTTTGCACTGGTTTAGACTCTTAGTAAAGGAAGTGGCTACATGCAGAGAATTGTCACCAGATTAGTGAAATCACTGGTTAATTGAGCTTGAAGAGTTGGTCAGAAAATGTCTCACTGCAGGTTATAATGTAAAATGACAACAGTTACTGATGAAGTACCAGTAGAACAAACTGTGACTGACATGAATGAGTGAAAGTAAGATGATGGTCAGACACAACAGTGACTAATCATAACAGCAGCCTGCAGTGAAATGCGTGGCTCTTCTTGAGTAGTAATTTGTTTGACTGAAGGTCTTTGATATGGGTCACTCTGTCTCGAATAGAGAGCAGTCTGTCTGCCTCCAGAGGGTCAAATGGGGACAGCAAAAGATCCAACTAATGTTTGGCTGTCTGAAATGATTTGATAACCTTACTGAATTATGTACTGAACTGGAGCCACAGGCAGGTTCAGTCAACAAACAAAGGTTGCTCAGTCCACTGAGCAAATCTTGTATGCTGAACAGGAAACATTGCACTTGAGGAAACATAAAACACAGGAGTGTTTCCTGCAGGAGAGTTTGGTACAGCGACGGCCAAATGGGAATGTTTCTGCAGCTGGGGAAAACTCAGCTCTAGATCAGCTGATATTTTGCCTTATAAATCCTGTTTTTTTAAAAACACAACACAACCTGTGCACCAATCAGCCATATTAGAATAGCTAACTGGCTGGTTGGTATATATGTATAACCTGTTTTGGGAGTTGATACTGATTCATTAGTAATATTTTGACTGAAATGGAATGAGTGTAAGTGTAACTTCAGTTACCTCATCTATCAACACAATGCCAGTAGATTATGTTTAATCAAGCTGGCCATTGCGACTACCAGGACAAATCCTCTTTACCGGTCCTTTGTGTGTGTGCCCGTCATTCAGGGTGCACATGACAGCGTGCCATGTGCATGTTCCAGCAGATACGTATGGCTTCACGCCACCGCTGGTAGAGGTTCCTTCTCTGCGCTCACTGTTATGCCGCTGATGATCTTTCCTTGCAATCCCACTTAATCACATTCTGAACGCCACAAGGTCTGACGCCTGGTAATCCTAAATCTGGCTCCATCCCAGTGCCATACAGTACAGGGCTGAATTTATTTCCCAACACAACCATCATGTCACTGTTTTGGACGATACCCAAGGCGTTCACTCGTGCTCACTTACGTAATGTGAGCGGACAGGAGCCGGGGCAACAGGATGCTGGCTGCTGTTCGCTTGTTGGCACCATTGAGTCAACTGCAAGGGTTTTCTGTTTGTGAAATATAGCACCTGTAATGTGATTACACAGGTAATACTCAGTACGGCTACAATAAAGACAGCAGACATAAGTCTCCTCAGAGGAACATGGGACTTTGAGATCACGCTGCTCTCGCCCTGGTAATTATCATAGATATTAACTTGGGGGGGAAAGAAGTTGAACTCACAGCGGCATGCTGGTCATTTCAAAGACAGACTTGACTGGTTAACATTCTGCAGGCGTCTCCCCCCTCTCCCCGTCTCCCCCTCTGCAGCTGATGCTTTGACGTCTGCAGGGCAGGACAGCAGCCCTGATGAGAGTTTTAGCTCAGCAGAGCCGTCACTCCAACAAGGCTGTCTCTTTCCCCCGACACGCTCGATGATTAACCCCACCGAACATCAACGTCTCTTGTCTCCTCTCGCCCTCCTCTTCATCTTTCTGTTCTTTCTGCCACCATATGTGGGCCTGGCATCGGGTCACTTTTTGCTTCTCCAATCACGACCGTCTTCATCATTTAAAGGCTGTCAGTGACTGTGTTCTACCATCTTACCTGTCAGCATTTGCCCACATCTCAGTCTGTTGCATCACGTCTCACTACATTCTTCCCTCTGTCTTGACCTTAATTCTTCTCTTTCTTCTTGTCCTTTCCCCTCATCTCCATTGATTCACCACTATTATGGCAGCAGGCACTTTCATTTCTCACCGCTGTCCTACTGTGTGGCACCAGCCCCACTCTGCTGACTCATCAGTTGCTTTGGGGAAGGGGAGGGGGTGTAAAAGTCCACCGAGATGAGCTGGATTCCCTTTCTTCCTGTGATTACCTCCCCAGATTGGAAAGGAGTGCGTCGCTAACCTCAAAATCAGCCCCGAGCCCATTTCCCCCTCACACTGGCCATTTACCGTCTGAGTGTGTGTGTGTGTGTGTGTGTGTGTGTGTGGATGACTAAGACTTTTGTTTCCAGGTTCCTTTCAAAAGATAAAACACAATACACTGTCATGATGAACAAGTGTGTATTATATTTACACCTTTTCTGCAAAAATGTAGCAGGATGTACAAGCATTAGCTTCTTTGAACAGACAGCACATTTTCATATCAAGGTGTCCCACTTCTGCTCATATACCACACAACAAGAAAAACAAGTTCTGTGGAATAAACCAACATGAAATCAAAGGAAGAAGGATCATTTTCTTTTTATTCTCTCTTGCTTTTGTTTTTGTTCTTTCTCTTCAGTAAGAACATGTTTATTTCTTATTTCTTATTTTTATTAATCTATCTTTATTCCAGTTATTATTCTCCTGATGTAACTGCGATAATGTCAAAACAACAATGATGTGAATGTGTGTGTGTCTCTCTGTGGGTGTATTTGTCATCCACCTGAAGTATGTGTTATCTTCATATCACTATCATGATGCTGTTGCCCCTCCTCCTTACTCCACACACCGACATGTCCAACATCACTGAACACTGAGACATATCCAGCCTGTACTCTTTACACACATTCCCCAATTGTATATAGTTACTTCGTGTTTATTGTGTATATTTTTGTCCAGTATGTACGTATTTTGTGGATCTTCCATCCACGTCATCATATGTCCTCTGCCATTTTTGTTTAGACAGAAGAAGATACGGAGAAATACAAAAAAAAAAGACAGAAGGCACCATCTGATTGGCTGCTGAAAGCAAATGACAGCAGATGTTGGTCCCTGAATGCTGCATGCAGAAAAGCTTGAGTTTTGGCCATAACGTGCTTGCTAATTAGTCTGTGCTTGGGTGTTTACTTGTTCATAAAGACTGGCCTGCGGCAGTCAGTTAGCTGGTTGTTGTTACTATGGGTTTTGGAGGGAGAACATTAGTCACTAAGACAGATTTGAGGCTGATAACGAGCAGCGCCACGCAAAACAGGCTTTTGTAATTAATTGGACTCGGGTGCTCCATACGCTTTGTGTTTAGCATTCAAGTCCATTCATGACGTGCCAACCTTGATCCATCATTCTAACGGCCGGCCCAAGGAGGACAACTGTCACTGGAAATGGTTGATACATGCTAAGACCAGAGATTTACAAACAGTACAGTTCTGCCTACAATATGTGGAATTGTATTAGATAAGTTGCTTTTTTGAGTGCATTGTTTTGCATGTAAAACAGTGGAGCAGACAAAACTAATGTGTTTGCCAGTTATTCCTACTGCATTAAGTTATTCTGTGAACCATCAAACTAACTGTATTCGCAATTTTGCCCCAACCAGTCTGGTATATCGATCCTGACTACATCTCTGCCACTGGTTGATAAGAGTAATTAACTCAACATTTGTGTGGTCAGTCAGGAATATGTAGATTTAGCTTGTACAAATGACTGAACACAAAGCAGATTCATCTCTACAGTACATTGTGAACCCTGTAGCAGACGTAGTTTTGCTTGTTTTTGTCTCTGAGTCATTGACTCCCTCTAGTCCAGTCTGCAGATTTCTGATTGGCTTAGTTTCTCCCAGCAGGCAAAGACATGACCCGAAACCAAGTTAACCTCATCATGACTGAAACATTAGAATTACAATGTAAGCCTCAAATAGCTTATTGCTACAAAATGCTTTCTTGTACTGAGTGATGAAGGTGCTGTCCATCTGTCCATCTGGTGGTCCATCTGTCTGTCTCTGCTCACAATGTCAGTTCACAAATTTGTCATAAAACTTGAAACAATCTCATCGCTTCATTCGGGCAATTTAAAGCTTACTTTTACTGTAAATATAATTGGATGCTTGTTTTGTTGTTCCAGATTCCCTGGGCAGGCAGCCTAAGCACAGCCTTTGTCACTCATAGAGATTGACATGTTTACTGTTTCCTTGTTAATAATGTTCAGAGGAGATAACGGCCACTGGAACATTACTGTCAGTATTGTAATCATATCAGAGAGTTTTCTAAACTTGGAGCCTTGCTCTCTCCCTTTGACTCTTTAATTGTGTCTGTTTCTGTCTTGTTCCAATCCTCTGTGTTAATTCCTCAATGATGACAGTGTACATTGGCCCTTTCTTTGATGAAGGCCAGTGTTTGATACAAACATGGCTACAGTACCACCAGTGCCAAAGGTCACGGCAAAGACGTCTCCCCAGGGAAGGTTTGAGTCTGTGTATCAGTAAGTGTATGTGTGTGTGTGTGTGTGTGTTGCTGGTTAGACGGCCGTGCACAAAGACTGTTATCTGTGAGAACACATCTTGTTTTTGTTTGTTCTGCCAAGTGCTTGTCACAGAGCTGCTTATTACGCCATTTGGGTTTTGTGTGTGTGTGTAAGAACTTGCTCATATTGATGGCCCAACAAGATCAATCAGCCGGGTCGAAGTGTGAAACCAACCACACCCTAGAGACATGGAAGGGAGAAATCGAACAACATTGCTATTTTCAACACCAGCGATGCTAATGTCAAAAAGTCAGACTGGCTCTAAATAATATCAAACAGCCAAGAACTCACTTCGTATGGGAAAAGCTAAATTGAGATACAAATTCAGATGTTATTATCCTTTCTCCACATCTTTCTCTTTATCATGCCAGTCATAGCCAGTTAAATACGGTCAGATTTGCTTTTAAAGCACTGTTTGGCTTTGGAGGCTTTTCTTCTCCGGCGATGGATTTCTTCCCAGCGGTCTTAACTCTTTTTACCTAGCTGGGTGTTGAAAATACTGACTCAGGGGATCAATTTACTGCTGCTGGATTTGAGCCAGACAGTGGGTCCAGTCACCCCACAATTGTTTTTTACAGTAGGAGTGCATTTGCTAAGGCCAGACTAAATCGTTCTGTTCCAAATCGTTCTGTTCTGTTACCATGCAGGTGTTTCTGTGTGTTTTTCAAAGTGTCAGTCTGTTTGAAATTGTCTCTGCTGGCAACACTTTGCCAAACTCAAAAAGAAATGCTTGTGGAGAAACAGCGGCGAGCTCAGTATGAATTACTGATGGTGGATCACTCACGGGATGCCCTTGGACCAAAGCAATCATGAGGATCAGACTGACAAATACGATGCTCGACATGCAGTCCATCCAGATTTCGGCAGCAATAATAGTCATCATTTGGACTGACAGTGACAGACACAGGCACTCGGGATGAATGTTTCTTGTGGCTTTGGAATTATTACATCCCAAAAACCCATTACTCTTTCCTGTGAAACCTCAATTGCTTGCCATAATTCCAGAGGAGATAATTAGTCAGAAATGGTGCATATTTTTATTGTGTTTTTTTTTTTTTTTCAAGGTAGACACACAGGTACACATTAGTCTAAAAATACCAGCTTCCTGCCGTTGTTTTCCCCAGTCAGAGAGAGCAGGTTTTGGCAAGAGATGCTGGTACATACTGGGATCACTAGTCATAGGCTTCAGCTCTAATAAGCACTTCACAGCAGGGAACTTGAGCAGTATAAGGTGTTGTGGTGAGAGCATCATAAGTTTAGCTTGCTCTCCTGGGACTTCTCCCAAGCTAGTTCTTCTCTTTAAAGCAAAACATATAAAACACTGGTGAAAAAGAAAAGGAACAATGTCTGTGTCTGCTCATTCTTAAAGTAAATAATCACAGACATCATTACAATCAAACTAGGCAGCAGGTCGAAAATTTTAAAAAAAGCCACCGTGTGCATTGCTTTGTCACATGAACGCCTTTAACTCTATCTGGTGTCAGATTTGCAATAATCAACCCGGCTCTGAAATGAATGATAATCAGCCTGAGAGAGTTCACAGGCAGGCTGAAGGAGACAGAGATGAGAGGGAAAGCGGCGCTTCGCTCCCTGGTGTCGTCCTCGTTGCTCTGTGTTCACAAGCCTTAAGTCAGGGTTTAGCACCGAGGTGTTAAGTCCTTCCACGTCCATCTGACAAGACTAATCTCATGCTAACTACAGTGAAAAGAACTCCAATTAGCACCAACACATGGGATTACACAGAGAACGTGAAGGAATGTTTGTCACCTGTGATCCCGTCACTACCCTGCTGCAGTTGTGCATGCAACGACAGCAGCATCTCGTATGAGCCGCTTCCAGTTTGAAGCTGGTCTTACCAATATGTAATCATTTGCTTCATATCTTTATATTTGGGTTTTATTGAGGTGAAAGTGGAGCAGTGGGAATGTAGAGTGGAATGAATGTGAGACAAATAGAACTGTAATGAGTCTGTGGTGCACACTGAGTTTCAGCCTCTCTGTCATCTTTAAGTCTGTGTAAATGCATGTGAGACTGAATGCAGAGTGTGTGTTTCTGCAGCTGTGTGTGTGTGTGTGTGTGTGTGTGTGTGCTTTGTGAAGCGCTAAATGCTATTTTTTTCTCTTTCTTTCTTCATGTGCAGCCAAAAAATGGGCTTTTCATACCTGTGGGGCTGAAGGCCCTGAAGGCCCGACTCCCACTCAGTGCCTCAACTCCTACAGGAACAGCAATGTCAACGTGACAGTCGGCACCCGAGGGCCCTTCAAAGGCATTCAAATGTGGCGGGTCCCGGAAACTGGCACCTACAGGTAGGACTGATGCCAGAGAACAGGCCCTGAGCACACAAACATCAGACTCAAACATTACTTGCACAGCATTTTTTTTTAACTCAACACGCTCTCTGTGACAATAAAATCTCTGTTCATTAAAGACGGCAGCATGTTGCCAGGCCAATCACTGGGTACATACAGTACACTCCGGCTCATGAGGATTCAGTGTGCATTTCTCTCTTTTTTAAGCATCAGCACTCTGTGCAACTCACATATTTTTTTTTGCAGCAATGCAGACACTTCCTCACACCCACCTTCACTCCTCTGTGCATCGCAGCACATCAATCTTCCACAAGCAAACAGAGAAATATCACTATCAGATTCTTGCAGAAGGGAGCAGAGGCTGGGATAATGGCAGCTAAATAACATGATTCATTCTACACCTGATGACTCCAAAATCCCAAAATTACCCACCTCCATATCCAAGTTGGTGGCCTCTAAGACTCCAAAATACCTTAACAATCAGCCATAGCACCTTGACCTCAAACTGTGCACTGCTCCAGGATTAATGCTGTAATATCCACTGCCTCATGCAGGATCAATATCCCCCCTGTGGGCATCCATGACAACACGAGGCGTTTAACTTGGATTTGACTCGGACTCTTCAAACAGAGATGCCCCTGAAAGCTGCGAGCCTCCCACATCAACATAGAAACAAACAGGCACCCAGTCACACACACACACAGACACACACACACACCTAAGCTCAGCCAAAAGCCTCAAGTCTTAAAATACCTAGTGAACAACAACATGGACCTCACTGTCATAACACATGTCCCAGAGTTTTAGAAAAACACCTTCTGTCTCCACACAAACTCCACAAACGTGGTCTTGATTCAGCCTGGTTTAGCTGGCAGAGCCAGTAAACGGAGCCGACAGACGGCCACAGAGATGCATATGCGCTCTGCATCTCCCAAAAGTCATTAGGCAAACAGCTGAGGTAGCTACTGAGCACCGGGCAACTCGCTCTCTCTCCCCCCACCAAGCTCGACCACCAGGGAAGAAAAATATCGAAGCGCTCCCAAAAACCAATCAAGCTGTTGTTTTTTTCTTGGCAAGACAACTGGAGAGTTTGAAATTAGTGTCTTCTGCTACAAAGGTGTGTATTTGTAGGTATGTTAGTGTGTCCATGCAGTTTTGTGTTGTTTCTATATGGTTTTGCAGTGTGCCATGCTAGACCAAATGTTTTAATTAGGTACACTCATGGAAAGGTGTGTTCCACTATTTCCACAAACATACATTTTGGCACTTATTTATTGTTGCACATTTGCAAAATCACAGATAATTAAGCAGATGAACAGTTGTCACGAGTCCTCGTACGTGACAACTGTTTATCTGTTTAATTCTGATAAACAAAAACAGTACAATTCAAAATGTATAACAAATGCATCATTATTGTTGGGTGAACCAGTTTAGAACTATAAAATCATTTTCAAACTAAATGGAATCAGCCTTCGGTGTCTTGTGTCATTAGAGTAATTATCCCAGTAATTAGTAGTTGTTTGTGAGTTGTTTTTGTTTACGTGTGTTCAAACCAGGATAACGGCGTACGGTGCCGCTGGAGGCCGGAGCGTATTTGCCATGAGCGGATCGCATGGTGTCTACATCACTGGAGACTTCCTGCTGAGAAGAGGAGAGCTGCTTTACATCCTGGTGGGACAACAAGGAGAAAACGCCTGCCCCAATGTGAGTGTTTGTAAAGTCATCAAATATCAAATAGTCAATAGATGTTCAGTTACATGAGAACCTATTGTCTGCACCTTGCCATTAAGCCAGCAAGACACCTGAAACAAACACTTTATATATAATGGGTCTACTGTAAAATAACTAACCCAATCATCTTTTTTTATACGGAGACACGCAGGGGGGTAATTTCACTAGACACCATGTTTTTCTCCTAAAAAGCCAGTGTAGGACAATTAAAGGTTCTTATAAATTCAGCTTAATTATATCATGTGCAACTAGTGGAGAGGTTTTTACAGTGAGAATCAGCGTCCCTTAACATTCCACAGGCAGGATAACATCCAGAGACCTTGGCAGACCTCCTCATGGACCCCGAGGAGTCCTTGGACCTCACCCACCACCCTCGTTTTAAGTCGTACCATTGTTTTGGCCACAAATGACTCTTTATATCTGCAATCGGTGCTTGCAGTGATCTCCCCGTTGTCTCTCCTAAGCTTACTTATGTTCTTTTGCCAGGGGTGGCTGTCATCCATTATGCTCTGGAGCTTCTTCACTGGCAGCAGCGCAGCATGCTTCCTCTCACAGTTCACAACACTGAGACTAAAACCCTCACAATCCTCTACTTGCCAGTGGAACCATCCATCATCTGCCATTTAGTTGTTCAAAAATGTAGGTCTCTCCCTGCACAGAAACAGGGAAAATTTAGTTTTTGAACTTTGACACTTATCAAACAACAACCACTGAGGGAATTACTTACAGAATCTGAAACACACACAGGAGAGATTTTCTGTGGGTTGTGTAGGTACATCTTATGTCTTCATCACACATTGTATGCAAGGTAAACCTTTATCTATGGTTTACATTTCTATAGAAATGGGTAAAATTGCATCTGCTGCTTGATCTTTAGCTTTTGTTCTCCTTCTACAGAAAGAAAACTATGGCTTTATACAGAGTTAAGTATTTAACCTGGTCAACATACAGTAACAATAGCTCGTTTCTTCTTCTATATGATTTAACACATGAGCAAAATAATCAGCCAACATCCTGCCTAAGCATTTCCACATTGGAAGTGCAGAAACGACTGTCTCATAAACACAGAAATGACTGTCTCATAAACACAGGGGTTCATTGGTCACAAAGCTGTGAGACTCTAAAATGAAATGTAAATGTTTAAATGAGTGGTTTTTAGATGTGATGGATGATGTTGATGCAGCAGCTCTCTTGGTTATAGCAGAATATCAGGCGCTTCATGTCTGTGTTGTGTTTTGTGGCTTTGTTTTGCTGGCCACTGTCATCTAGTGATTAGATTTTAACACAGTGAGTCTTGAAGTGCCCAGTACAGCAGAGAGGGGCTGGGCTCTTCTAGAGAGGGGCTGAAGTCGTTTATGGTTTCTCTTATTTCCCCAGTTCTGACAGGGAGAGGCAGGATCTGTCTCCAAAGGGTCAGTCTGAAAGTGATTGGTGCTGTAGAACAGTGTTTTTTCACACTCTCCATGGTGAGAGAAATGATACCCCCCTCGTCCTGACAAATTCTCACTCCTTCCCTGAGTGTCTTTCTCTTTCTGCCGTGTGCACACACACATGTCCATCACACATGCACATACACACCTTGTCTCTGTCGTTTTCCTTCTCTCTCCGACACAAACTCAACTTAAAAGTGAGAAGCTGTGGTGACAGAACAGGCTGAGAGGGAGAGAGGGTGAAGAAGACTCTTCCATAACATTTGAATGCACTTTCTTTTACCCTCTCTTCCCGTCAATCACAGTCACTAAAGTCCCGCCCCCTCCTGCCTCCCAGCCCCTCAGAGTTTGGGTTCAGACAGATGTGGGAGTCAAAGGGAGCGATGAGTGACTGTGAGTGTGTTTATGTGAGGTTCAGATAGAGTTAGGGGAGGGAACTCTTGCCCTTCTCGCTCTCAGAGTAGGACCGGCTCCAGGCGGTTCAGCAGGATGGCACACACGAGGCAGACACATCAATCTACACAACCTCAGCTGTGACACAATCCCTGCATTTTGTTGTCAAATACATTTTTTACCAGAAAAACAAAACATAAAGCTCTGTTTTCGTGAATATGAAGAAAATTACTGATGTTTGTGATTCACCAACAACAAAATAAACTTTAAAGGTAATGCCAATTATATCTTTTAGGGTAGTTCATCCACAGTTTTACTGTATATGCCACTAAGGTGCAATGGATAACTTGCATTAATGAGGACAAAGATGACCATTGTTATTGGTAAAAGAAAAAAAAAGGCAGGTGATGTCAACATTAAGGTGTTTGTCAAGCATAGAAATTAAAATGCACAGGTGTTGCAAACTGTATTACAGTAATTCACACATCTGTAACATAATTAGCTCTATTGTATAGATTATATTAATTAGTTTGAAACAGTGTAGAGAACGACCCCACTGAGCAGCAGTCATGTAAAACACAAAATATCAGTCTGTTCAAACCACAGTAGAATTGTCTCATAAAGGAAACATTGGACGTTGCTTTCCAGCTCCTGTTTGCATATGGATGTTTCTGCTCAGTGTTTGTGTAGCATTGTAATGCTAAAACCTTAGACTCACAGCAGCTGGGACTGACTGACATCAGGGAAAGCAATTCTTTGGTGAACTGACATTTCTCTTTCTCCTCTCAGTCCAACAGCCTACTGAATAAAATCTGCCTGGAACAGAGCCCCATGGTGAACAGAACCCAAGTGAAAGGGGGCGGAGGAGGAGGAGGCGGGGCTACATATGTATTCAAGGTAAGAAATTGCTGAGAGAATACTACAGTCAGAAGATGTCTTTATACATCTGTATCTTTTTTTATACAGCTGCACATGATTTATAGAGATTTACGTGATATTCCAGTCAGAAACATGTGTTACATATAAAACCAGCTGAGTTGGTTTTGCCCGAACTGACATTTTGTCAGCTCATTAAACTAGTTTTTAGCAATATACTATGTGTTGTTCTTGGTGGTTCCATCATTCTTGCAAACAGAGGGATGCAGTTATCCTGCCTTTGTCTGACAGTTACCACCTACCTCCAAAGTTGAAGATCATTAATTAACATGTTATGTTGAATAAAACAGTTCTCAAGGAGCTATGTGCTGCTTTAGTTGTTGGCTCTCTGGTTGTGTGACAACTGGTTCCCCAGCAACTTGTACTGATTAATTAAACAGCAACATGGTTTGTGAGCCATACCTGTGGTGGATTTTTTTTTTTTTTTTACCTCTGGACGGCCACAGCTGCTCCTGCCCTGTTTAAAAATATAGTAATTTCATAAATTCTCTCATATCTCTCCCAGGCAGAAACCAAATAAGAGCATGTTTTAAATGTTGGTTTTCCTTTGAAGAGCAAAAGTCTCTAATGTAGATATATCTGTAAAAAAAAAAATGACCCAGGTGGAGAAGGGGCTGTACAAGCCCCTAATCATTGCTGCTGGGGGAGGAGGCCGGGGACACAGCAGCCAATCAGAAAGCCAGATGGAGCACATGGACTATGACCCCAGCCAGCCGGGACGTAATGGGAAGTCACACACAGCAGGTACAGTACACACACTCGTGATTAGTGTTAGCACCAGCTGTAGTGTAGCACTACACTTTCACTATAGTGAATGTGAGACATTGAGAGCATGATGGATGAGAGGAGATGAGTAATACCCTGCTACAGCGCTGAAATGTTTCTGTCTTATCTTTCCTGACTTTAGGATGAGACATGCTGTGTGTTTTCTGTTCCCCTCCTCATGTAACCACAATCATAGTCCAGGTTTACAGATAGCCTGCAGTACGAGTGTTCATTTGCATGTCTGCCTGTACTTGTTAGCATCCGTTTCTCCTGAAGGTTTTTACCTCTGTCTTAATGTATAAATGTCACAGATTCACCTCCGTGTGAGTCTGTGTTGTGGTTAAAAAAACAAAAAAAACAAACAAACAGCATAGCGCTCTTCATGATAATTTATATCAGGGACTTTGCTGCATCGTGTTACAGTACAGTGTTACATCCATGCACAGAGCAAGTTCCATTATTCATGTGTTTGGAGGTGAGGAGCAGCCCAGAAAACACACGCTATTGATTTTTCACATCTTCACAAAGCCCAACGTTTACTTTTGAGGGAACTCATGAATGAAATATTCAGCATGGCTTTTTTTCATTTGTCTGTATCTCTCAGGCTTCAGAGGAGAAGGAGGAAAACAAAAAGGGGAAATGAAATTGTCTGGTTTAGGGGGAAATGGGAGGGATTATTTTGAACTTTATTAGCTGTAACTTTAATCTCATGTTAACAGGTCTGTTTGGAGGGTTTTTTATGTTTGTGGTCTCTGCTCTAACCCAGGTTGTTATGATTAGTAGAGGATTGTTCTTTGTGTGTGTTAATATAAGTGATACTTGTGTGTGTATCCCATATATTTCAGCTTTTTCCCTACTTTGACCCACTTAAGAACCCTCTCTTCCCTCTGTTCACAACACAACACATTACTTCACATGGTATCAAATGTGTGCTTGGTGGCAGGTGGAGGCGGAGGTTGGAACGATAGTGCTCCTGTCAGTCAGGGTGGCAGACCACTGGTGCTGGGGGGCCAGGGAGGACAGGCCTGTCAGAAGTTCTGGCAGACCCGTGGCGGCTTCGGGGGCGGCGGGGGCGGCTGTATGTCCGGAGGCGGTGGTGGAGGCTACAGAGGTTAGTCCATGAGTTTTCCAAGGTTTTTCTGCAGAAAAACTTTTACAAATAAATAGTCTTGGCTTGCATGACTCAAATGTACGTACATCCTATAGTGTTTTACTCTGAATGTGACAAGGAGACAGAGTTTAGACTGGTCAGGATTAGGTGGAGTATGTCCTCTCCCTCTAACTGATCAAGACAGATTTGAAATATGACCCCATGCATCACCTTGTACTAACCATGTAATGTTATGTAATAAACTCTTAATGACCGTCAGTATAATTGTGTGTCATTCCAGCAGTGGGTTGTACAGAGACCAACATAAATTATAAGAAACAGTGAAGCACACATGGTGGTCAGCATACAAATAACTGTTATTGTGTCTTACACATTGGTGGAAGAAAAGGGAGACTATCTGTGTGTGACTGGGATTGCATCAGAAGACATGACAGCTACAGAAACCCTGTGTGGACAGTCTGAGGTGTTCCTGTTATGTTCTGTGACATGTGCGCTTAGATGTTTTTGTTGAGTTCCTACTGATAAAGCCATGTGTTTACTGGTGGAAGTATGACAGTGAGGTTTTGTTACTGTTAATTGTGTTTCCAGGTGGTAACACCTCCACAGACAACAATCCCAAAGATGATGGTGATGACGGCACATCGTTCCTCAGTCCGGAGGGAGAGCCCTTCCTCTTTCCTCTGAAGGGTAATGTTGCTATGTTTATTAAGTACAGACAAAACCATTCAGCTGGTGAACAGCCGCAGTCAACATTTCTGTATTCAACATTTGATACCTTTGTAGTGTTTCTAGGTGAACATTAATATGTTTGTACTGCACAGAAGGATGAGAGAAACAGTTTTTCCAATTGACGTTTTAAATTAGTTTTTGCTGTGCTGCTCTGCATCTGCTTTGCTTTCTGCAGCTATTTACAAGTAACTAATGCAGATTTGTAGAGCACAAAGTAGTTTCACTCAGAGAAGTAATTGTAAGGAATGTACAACAGATATAACAGTTGTCAGTGGAGGTCGAGATACTAGAGTTTTTCAGTCCAGCCAATGATTTTTTTCTATTGATTAATGCCTCCAGATGGAGTGGAGGAACTGATCAATAAATAAATCCAGTGTTGACCCACCTATACTTTTCTCCTCTTGTGCATTTGAATTGACAGATTCTAAAAACAGTATGAAATTCCAGCTGTCATGGTGAACTTATTGACCAGCCATGCATCATCTAAGATTCTCTCTTCACCTTATGGCGAAACAAAGGAAATGGCAAATAGACATCAAAGTACTGAAGTTGTCTTCCACATAGCTCTAGTAAAGTACACACCCATATCTGTCTCACATTGAGTTTTAATAGAAGTAATTCTGTGTAGTGAGGCAGGGCCTCTTATTCGACAGCCACCATCTTCAGTTTCTCATCAACTTTACTCCATTTCCTCCTGAGGAGGGATTTCAGTAGTAAATAAGAGTGAAATTTGTTTTTCCAAACTGCACAAAATGTTTCATTTATCACCGTTCTCATTCCTCTTCATTAACTATGTTTACAGCACCTTTCAGAATGAAGTTACATGGTGATTTATGTTTAAATGAAGGGGGAAAAAACAACTAAATAAAATTCAAAACAGTAAAAATTTTATAACTAAGACAAGGTGAAGCAAGTTTTTATGGCACCAAGGTAATTCAAAGGGCTGCATGAAATGAACTAGTAAACATAGGACATCATTTTTAAACAAGTGTCGCACTGATAGAAGATGTTTAAACAACATTTCCCAAATACCCACAATCCTTAATGAAGACAAACATCAGTCTACATCATCTACAGTCTACATTCATATGCATGTTTAACAATACTATAATAAAACTTGATTTATATAAAACAAGACTTTTCTGTGTAATAAACAGTTCACTTCTTGAAAGCATTTTTGGTTGAATTAGAGTGCATGAGAGAGAGGCATGATTTATAACCAGTGAATTACCAAAAGGTCTGAGTCATTTTCATAACAGGCACAGCAAAATATCAGAATGTAATATCTGTGATTTGATCACTTTAAAGAATATCATTGTAAAGGTCAGATTTAAAGGCTTTGTGATTTGAAGTCGTAATCAGAATTGGCTCTGCCAGTCATTTCTGTCTCAGCTTGAACTGCACAAGCTGAGGTTGTCAAGCTCAGATGAGAACAGCAGGAAAAACCGGACAGCCCTGCAGTGTGCAATGAAAGTCTAAAAAAAGGATAAAAAATCATTTCATTAATGTTGACAGAGGAAACCAGTTTGCAATGCAGTGTCCTAATCTACTGGATACAGGCTACTTCAAAACCAGTGGAATAATACAGATAGGGCTGAACAGATGCATGCTGCTAGAGACCTGAGAGCTTCAGCAAGTCTAACTCGATCCACCTGTATGAAAAATAAAATGCAGTTTTTCATGTGCATTGCAAGCATCTGAAGAAATGATTCAATGTGCTTATGGGTCAGAAAATGACTCATCTGTACAGCCTGTTCTTGTTTAGCTTTGACGAGACGAGAAATTGTTTCTTGGCAAATACAATTATATGATTAAACAAAAAGCAAGGAGTGCAAACAGAACGTCCAAGAAATATTTGTAAAAGTCATTAGAGAAGCCAGCGTCACCTTCCTCACCCCAGCAGAGGAGTAACATGACTGCATGTAGAGATGCAGAATACAGAGTACACTGACACATTAGTATGGAGCCACCATCTGTTCTCCAGACATTTGTAGTCTTCCTTCGAAACCTTTCAAATGTTTCTAGCTTAGATTTATGCATTTGTGCTTATAAAGCTGATAACAAACTGATGGGAGAGAATAGATTCTGCAGATGAGGCCATTTGCTTTGCTTACTAAACAGTACAAGCTTTCAACAACAGCCCAGAACTAATTCATGTTGGGCTGACTGTGGTTTACAATTGTGTGAACTGATTTCTGTTAAGCCTTTATAAAGGTAAAGGTATTATCAATGCATGGTAATTGATGGCAGAATGAGTGGTTGTGTCACGGAGAACAGATTGTATAGATTTCGTGCAGACATACAGCCACACTAGTTTAAAAGGAAGATCAGACCAAAATGAGAATGTCCAAACACAGCAGCATCACCGGGATCATTTGAGTTTTTAGATGTTATGATAGAAAAACTGGAGAGCTGTAATCACTTTATTTTCCATAAATATAAAGCTGTATAAACCATTTATCTTGGCTGTGCTGCAAACTGGAGCTTTTAAACACACCCACCCATTTGGCATCAAACCTCAAAGTAATAATGTTTATTGAAAATACTGTACACATGTCTTCAGTAAGCCTGATGATTAGACTGCTGTTTTGTCTTCATTGTTCCTAATTCCAGACTTTATTTTTGTATTTTTGAATGAGACACCATATGGAATGATATTTCTTGTTGGTGTTATCATTGTTATTATTATCTAGTATAGTATATTGTGCAGCTATGTAAACTGGATGCTGAGTTATGGAAACTAAAAAATGGTACTCATGCCTCATTCTAATTGGGATCACTTGTAGTGATTTAAACTGTAGTATTATTGAAGGTTTTGTTAATTTTACTGTATTTTCCTGAGAATCATGTCTAACCCAATGCTTTGTATGTGTGTGTGTGTGTGTGTGTGTGTGTGTGTGTGTGTGTGTGTGTGCGTGCCCACAGCTGTCGACAGCCACGGTGAAGTGATCATCAGTCCTGTGCAGAACTGCAGCCACTGTGAGAGCGGCGATTGCCACGAGACCAAGGACAGCGTCGTCTGCTTTTGTTATGATTACCTCATGCTGGCTCCAGACGGAGTGTCCTGCATCAATGCTACAGGTATGAATAATGGTATCACACTAGTATAGGGTGGGACGTGAACAATGGTCCATTTCTCTCTGTTCCACACAAATATGTGAAATTAATTCAGACGTAGGAATGAGTTAAGCTGAGTGTAATTGTACCTGTAATATGACTCTGTGAATAGATAATGAATTAATCTAGGAGAGTAATTAAGCCTGGGAGGCTCTGTATTTTATTGAATCTTTATCTGAGGAAACATTTTTTCTACATTCCCTTAATCATTCATAATAATTATTATCAAGCCCAAGGATAAGCTAACCCTGTTAATGAAAATGAATATACCTGTAGCTCTATTAGCCGGTGTTTTCTAAGTGTTGAGCCCTGTTCTGTGACTTTGCAATTGATCTCTGTGCTGCAGTCAGATAAAAGCTCTTTATCTTATCATGTCAAGGGTTTAGGATAAAAGCTTTCTCCTGGATCCTCATGTAGTGACATTGTGCAGCAGAGTGAGAGTGTGTCTCACAGTGGGCTGAAGGTTCATGCAGTTCACTATGCATATTAGATCATGTCAACCTCAACTAAAAACCCAGACCTCACACCAGTGCAATGTCTTTTTCTTGAGTCAAACTGTAACAAAGGGATGTAGACAAACTTCCTCTGAACCTATAATTGCCTCTTTAATTATAATTTGTAATCTCAGATGAATAATGAATGTAGATCTGGAATGAATTCATATGGCAGGGAATGTCACTTAACAATTTGAAGCAAATAACAGAGCTATTACCATCTCAATAATATCTTAACGACCTAGAGTGTCTCCTTGCCTTATGATTTACAAATCTGTTCTCAGTAATGACAAGCAGAAGATAATTCTATGATGCTGGGTCATAAAAGGTCAGGATCTCAATATGGTCTCTCTCGGTGTGCACATTTGTTCTTTAGCTTAGACAAGTGAAATGAGATCATCCCTCGCCACTGAGAAAGAATTGACATGCACCAGCCATCGCTGATCCTAAGCTCTGTTGTGTCATCGCTTTCACATCATTAATTAAGTTGGGGATCAGAGTTGCGAAGTGAATGTTAATGCTCCTCTGGGGAAGATAACAACTGTGCAACACTGTTGTTTCCCCTTGTCAGACGCGCCCCCGCCTCCTCCCCCGCCGACAGACTCCTCTGTCGGGGTGGTCGTGTCTGTTGGCACCTCGGCCCTCATCGCTGCCCTGCTGCTGGCTGTATCTGGAGTCATGATAAGTGAGTATTGTCACACTCTAGCGCTGAGACACGACGTGGGTATTTCCATTTTTAAATCCTTTCTCCAAACAGAGAGTCTATTTTTCAAGAGAGACCTGCATGTAAAAATAAATGACAGAGACACACGGATAGTTCATATGCAGACATTATATGACCGACCCAACTGTGAGTATGATTGTAGATACAGTACAACTTTTTAAAATGGTTACATAAACTAATAGAGTGGGACTTTCTTGCAGCTGATTCCATCTGTCTGCATCAAAGCCTTTGAAACTACTCAGAGTTCAGCATCAAAAAGACGTTGAGCTAAGTTTTTATGGCAGAGGCTTCTAAATGAACAACACACAGCGCTGCTCTCTTGTTTATTTATAACAATGGGTGAGAAAAGGCGCTGTGTGTTGTGACACTGAGTCAGGATGTTTCAGTGTGGCAGGAGGAAGCATGAAGCATGTACATACGTACATGTATATGAACAACATCAAGAGCAGACAGAAATAACATGTTGTGATGTGTATTGTACAGTGGTCTTTTGGTAACCAGGGAGAGACTTGACTTTTTTCTGTACAGTAAATACTGTAATTGTGTTAGATTTTATATAGATAGATAACATGGGTCTTCAAGATGAGTCTAGTGTCCAACCAGAGTATTTATAACAGTCAGCTGTTTGAGTTTCATGATCCTGAGGCTTTAAGACGAGACCAGCAGGCCAGATGGTTAAGAGAGAAATTCACGTTGCTTCTATAGACCGGGGAAAGATGTTAAAAGCAGGCTGTATATCAGCAACAGCCAGATCAGTGGAAATTCCATTGGTATGTAAAATAGTGTAATCTTTATAAAAGTATACATTACAGCTTGATGATATCGTGACTTAATATAGACTCCTGTGTGGGCTGTTTACTTAGACAGTTGAGTGTAGTCAGTGTGGTAGAATATTACCATCAACTGAATCAAATGCTTCAGATGGCTCAGTGAAAAGTGCAGCATGATGGTGATTGTCCAGGCCTGCAAACATATAGTTAGATAAGAGATACTGGAAATGCTGGTATGACATGATGAAGAATTTACAAGAACCTCCAGGATCCAGTTTTACACTTGAACGGTAATTATTCAAGTCACACGGATCACCGGCTTGATGTAATGGGATAACCTGGACCCACTTCCAGATTTAACTTGATGCAAGTCTGTTAAAGATGCAAGTTAAAGCTGCTGCAATTCAGTCAGCTCTGAGGCAAAGGAGGGAAGGAAAGAGAAATCTCCATCACCCCTCAGTGTGTTAGAGTTAAATTAACCTGAGTCCTATAAACCTCTCCATGGTTTACTGATTTGAGGGAGAATTAAGATTTAGATATAGCACTTAAGGTTGGAGTTCTAAACGCATTGCAGCATTAAATCAAATAATTAATGAAAGCCTCACACATTTGATCATTGGATTTTTAAAGCCAAGTTTCGGATGCAGAGATGCAGAGCAATTATTTTTCAGACATTTGATTATTTTCCAAAACTCAGATGCATATCCAGAGATATTTGCTAGTGAGGATATATAAAAGTTAGGTTTGGCTTTTCTAAAAAGACTGAAAGAGTTATTTTATTAGTGCCTCAAATTTAATTTAATGGTCCCACAACAGATATTTTTTCTGGAGCGTGAGAAATCTTTGTGATGAATAAATATACAGAAACATGGCCAAGAATTTTCCTCACGAGTGACCTTCATAATCATCTCCTTTCATTGTAATAGCCTGTGTGCTATATTTTAATCTCCCAAGTAAAAAGAACAAAGGCAGGTATGAGAACTTGTTGATGCTTCATTACCCAGGAATATTATTACTATAATCTTAAAATGTCTGAGGAGACGGTGTCTACCTGTCTGGCTTTCATTATCAGTCATTGTGCAACATCCCTGACACATGTAGTGTCACACAATAGTAATATTCACATCTTTAAAATGTGATGATTATGAGATTAAAGGTTTGTTGTCTAAAAGGCACTGTGTACTTTCTGTGTACTTTCACAAGTACTTTGTACATGTGCAGTGACAATAAAGATATTCTGATTCTGAATGGACACTATGTTCTAAAGGTCACTGTATAGTGTCTGTTTCCATCCAGCCATTACCCTCCACTTATCTGAGGGTAGGTCACAGTGGAAGCAGGTTAAAGGAATATTTCAACATTTTGGCAAATTCCCCTATTACCATAATCCCTGTAGTTTTAGGAGTAGGTTCATTACCTCTAATTGTCGGTGCAAGCTGTTTTTAGATCAGCAGAGCAGAGACGCGAGCTGCATGGTATTGCCACGTTTTCCTCATCAAACTAAATACACAATCCAACAACTCCAAAACGCTCTCGTGGACAAATTTTGACCTGCACATTCGCCACGCTATGAGATAATCATGTATAATTATGTAGCATTATGACACATAAAGCACATACTCAGAACTACTTGCTTTTGAAATCACTCCACCCAGAAGCCATTTCTGGAATGTAGTTTCAACTCTGTCTCGTAATGTTACATTATTATCATTATAGCGTGGTGAATGTGTGGGTCACTAGGCAATAGGTGAATTTGCCAAAATGTTGAAATGTCCCTTTAAGCTGGACATCCCTCTTCCTGAAAAAACATTCCAGTCCAACATATGAGCCAACTGCACTGGCTCCTGTGTGAGAGTCAAACAATTAAATAAAAGAGTCTAAGTACTGTGCACTGTAGGGAGAGATGTCAGCCAGATTCTGCTGTTTAACATTAAAGGTTTAGAAACCAAAGGACTTGACATGTCATAAAACTACAATATGACACAATGTCTGAAGAAACAGGGTAACGACTAGAAGGAACAAGGAGCAGGTGGGACAGTTGAAGTAGTTACTGGCCATAAAGAGCCGTGCAGTGCTATTAAATGTCTGAGAGGTTCACATATGAGTCCTCTGTTTGCACAACAGACACATCTCTCTTTCTCTCTCGTCCACACACACACACACACACACACACACACACACACACACACACACACACACAGAGCCCTTCAGTGTCTGGCCTGGTCCTTCTCAGATGACTCTTAGCAGGCTGTTATCAGAATGGGAAGTGAGCGTGGTCGACATCTGTCTGCTTTTAGGCTGTTACAGACATATGCACTAATTGAGCCATCATACCCTCCACACACACCCACGCTCACTCTCACTCCTGCAGACCGACACACACGTCCCACTCCCACCTACACTCCTGTACACACATGGGTAGATGCAGCAGCAGCATCATGGGGGGGGGGGACTACCTCAGTGATGAATGAAGTGCACTAATGATGGATGGCAGCTTAGCTGGTGGCTGACAGCACTCGTACATTAGACAGCACTTGGTAAATATATAACTCACCTACAGACCTAAGTATACACACAAATAATTCTCCTGGTGTCTAATGTGTTCATAGCCCAGGTCAAGGCTTCTACCCCTACAAAGTGTGTGTGTGTTTGTGTGTGGGTGTTTGCATGTGCACACAAGAGAGGAAGAGAAAAGACTCTGATTTATTCAGTTTAAAGTGCTGTTATTTGAATGTGAAGAGGAAAGTGTTGTTTTTCTTTTCCTTGTGCCTCTAGTTACCAGTCACATTATGCATATGATTGTGTGTCAGACCAATTCAAATGTTGAGGGTTCATTTCTGAAACATGATACATCTGAATATTCGAGAGCGACAGGTCTGTAATCAGGCACACAACAATCAATATTCCACAATCACAAAGGAACTCAATTTCATAAAAACTGCTTTTGTACTAACAAAAGCTCTTGAGGGAAATAATAACTGCAACAGCTTTCAACTTTCTGTGATATGGCCGTTTATTGTGTTTTGGATTTTAAATTGCGGATGTCTCAGCAGTGGAATGAGGCTTCCCTCTCATTTCCATCTCACCAGTGTACAGGCGTAAACACACCGAGCTGCAGTCTATTCAGCTGGAGCTGCAGAGTCCAGACTGCAAGCTCAGTAAGCTGCGGGCCTCCACCATCATGACCGACTACAACCCCAACTACTGCTTCGCTGGCAAGACGGCGTCAGTCAACGACCTGAAGGAGGTGCCGCGCCGCAACATCTCCCTCACCAGGTAAAAGACCCCAGAGCGTTGTGGAGCTCAACACATCCATCTACATCTGTGAGGAACCGTACAACCATGACCGATGACAGAGTCCTCTGTCTCAGTTCTCTGTAATTCCAGTAAAAATCCAAAAGTACAAATTATTTAAAAAGGGGTGACTTCATGAATACAGCACAGTGGGAGAGGGAGCAGTCTGAAATAAAGCCTGAAATATTCATGTTATAAGTGTAAAGTCTCAGAGTGTATGGGTGTAGTGCAGTGATCTGAACAGCGGAGAAATTATTTTTGCAGGGCTCTTTTCAATTTTTAATGCATCTTTCATGTGTTTATAATTTACCAGTTTATCATTCCAGTTCTTGGTCTTTGTGACACGTTCTTTTTCTTGTCGACCAATGAATATTACCCTGCATGCAGAGTTACAAAAGACCTGAATCGAATACAACAGCTGGTGTCAAAGTCCACCCTGCGCTTTGACATCTGGCACAGGATGACAGCGGTGAACAACTAAGTCTGGATGCTGCCAAGATGTTTTATAGAAATTATTCATGTTGATTCCCTCCATGGTTCTCATTTCTTTACATAGCATTAAGTTCAACATTGTTTGGACACACAAACCTCAGATTAAACATTGCTCTTGTTGTAGTCTCTGTGTGTGTGACACTTTCAGCCTAATTCTCCAAATATAAATACAGTTGTAAATAATAGATGTGTTTGTTTTCCCTCCAGGGGTCTGGGTCACGGTGCTTTTGGTGAAGTGTATGAAGGGCTGGCTGTGGGGATACCAGGTGAACCCAGTCCGCTGCAAGTGGCAGTAAAGGTGATTTCTCCCCCGGTCTCTGGAACAACAACTTTTTCTGTTTTTCAAAGGTCAAACGTTGATTGAATCAGATCAGATCCTGAAGGGCTTCTAAACTAATTACACATCATCCAATTTTGTACTGAGAAGGCTTTTTCTCAGGACAGGACATCATGACCATCAACATAAGCAGCCAGTTACATTTTGCAAACCTCTTTTGCAGTTGTGTTGCACCATTACTGAATCACCACTTTTCATTATGGGCTACATTCAAAGTAACAAAGCTATTTTTCAGTGCACTGACAGTTTGTTTCTTTGTACTACAGACCCTTCCTGAGGTCTGCTCAGAGCAAGATGAGCTGGACTTCCTCATGGAGGCTCTCATCATCAGGTACTGCAGGAGGCACAGAGACGATTAACAAAGACTCTGTCTGTCATAAGGTGCCCATCAAAAACCAATCTCCCATTCATGTTCTCCCGCTGTGTTTCCGTCCCTGCAGTAAGTTCAGCCACCAGAACATTGTGCGTTGTATAGGAGTGAGTCTCCAGGCCATGCCCAGGTTCATCCTGCTGGAGCTGATGACAGGAGGAGACCTCAAGACCTTCCTGAGGGAGACCAGACCCCGACTGGTGAGAGAAACTGCTGTGTTGCACTTTGCTGTTGCAGACTTTGTGATTGAGGATTATTTCAGTGGTTTGTCTTCTCCTTTAAATGTACCTTTTGTTTGTATTTCTGTGTTTGTGTTTCTGTGTTCTCCTTGATCAGGAGCACCCATCCAGCCTGACCATGGTGGACCTTCTCAACGTGGCCAGAGACATCGCTAAGGGCTGCCAGTATCTGGAGGAGAACCAATTTATACACAGGTATGTCACAGATGACCACACGTTTTGCGTTTTCCAAATGCAAAAACAACAGAGTGCTGGCAAACAGAAATACAACACATGATCGTGAAAAGATGTCTCATATTCTGTGCCCCTGCTCTGTGTCCTCCTACCCAAACAGAGCCAGAGAGAAAAACAAACAGCCGTATAATATAAACACTATGCAGCACATATGGATATGCATGGATGAGCAACGTAAATATGCAACAGAAAATATACAAACTCAACAAACACAGATTTACCAGCATTCACCTCCTGATTTCTCCTCAGAATTATAGGCTTACTGCTTCCGTCCAAGCGGAACATATGGACTCTGCACGGCTTTTGCCTTTAGATGATAGCAGAGAGGACAAGTGATGTGTTTAGCATCAGAGCAGCCAGATGGGGTAGCCGGCTTGCCTTTTTACGGTCTGCATGCAAGGCACAAGTCAACAGAACTCCCCCTCCACATCCAGACCCTCAGCAGTTGGTGAACCTGAAGATGTGACTAAAGAACTTTAAAAGCGTTGTCTTGTCTTGAACCTGTTTTCAAAGACTTCCTTCATGTTTGTCCAAAAGGAAAGTCAAGCATATAAGAGGTCGTACTTCCTCCTACAATCACATCAAAACAATTAAAGTGCCTGTCCGTCTTGTTCTTCTAACCCGATGAATATTAAACCTTATTCGCCCCATCCGTCCAACCCAATGGTGACTCTTCTCCAGAAACTTGTGAACTCCCTTCTCTCCCCTCTTTCTCTTCCTTCCTCCCCTCAAACCTGTATTAAAATTCATCCTAACACTGTCCTTGAGGCTAATTTCAGTTTTTATGGGTGTGTGTTTACTCAGGGTTGAGTAAAGGGCAGGTGAATGATGTATGGTGGAGGAGTAACAGCTCCTCGGGAAATTCAGCTTTTTCTCAGGCATTACAGGGCTGCAAGATGAGCTGTGTGTTAAATCACAGCTTTACTGCTGTCTGAAGACGTTTTACTCTGGCTTGGCTGTGTTTCTGTGCTTATTCCTGCTCTGGTCTTATTCCTGTGTCTGTTTCTAGCTGGTGGATCTTATTGTCATGCTCTCTGGTGACTTTATTAGGTTTGATGCTCTCTATGGAAATTCTAATCACCTGAAGAGAAGCACTGTGCTGAGAAGAGCCTGTTAGTTTAATGTAACCACAGATGTTAAAATAGACTAATAACAGACTGTTCTCTGAGCGCTGCAGTGAAATGGATCTTTAAGCTGCAGTTAAAATTTACTGTAGGGAAGGTCTACAGTATGAGGCCACTTAACACTGTGACAACAACTGCTTTCACGTCCCTCTGCTGCGTGTACAATAGCACTGTGTCCTTCCCCTCAGCCCTCAGCTGGCAGTCCATGACAACTTGTGTTGCATTTTAAGGCTCAGCCTTGCCTGCGAGCAAGAGCAAATCATTTGCATGAATTCTTCCGAGCCATTAAACAAGGACTGCTCGGATTTTGCTTCAGCACCTCATCAGAAATGATGTTGTGAAAGTGTGTGTGTGTTTGCATCAGTGTGTGTACTTCCACATGCTGATTGCAGTTGCTCAATGATAGAAATTATTCAGTCTTAATGAAATAGTTGAAATTCCCCTTAATGGATTGATTGTTTCCCTATTTCCTACTGAATAGGAAATCCTCAGCAGTCAGTTTGATCATTTAGTTTAGCAGCACATTCATTCATTTCGCCGCCACCGTCTGAATTGAACTGGATAAAAAAAGAAAAGACCAGACCCTGTTAGATTTAAAATGAAAAGCAAATGGATGCGCTTGTTTTTTTTCATGCTAAATTATTTAATATCAAATTTCAAGCAGTACTAAATTATTATAAGTTGGATAGTTGCAAACACTTCTGGCACATTAAAGTGGGGCAACCCCACACAGTGTAGCCCTCAGTTTGAATCAATCTGAGCTACTACTTTATCCTCATTGTGTCATTTCTCGTCCAACTTATCAGAGTGGAGTGTGGAGGCCAAACATCAAAACAATGTGTTGCTGTCTACAGACTCTCAGAGCTCAGTGCAGCTGTTTGTATCCCTGCTAGTATTTCACTCCCTGCCCTGCCCTGTCCCATGATCCAGTCTGAGCAGTGTCACATGATGTTATTTTGATCTTAAATTCTGGGTATTATTAATTGGCCTTGATGCTCACTTGCCTTGAGTCTGACGAGCAGCAGCGTCCCCACGACGTCACTTCTTTAGATGTTAAGAAAGTGAGACGCCTTGGGAGCAGAATGCAGTGTGTGGGCTCGGCTGCCTTCTCCCCTGACAGGAGTACAGCACGCTGAGTGAACTACTGTATTTTCTCAAAGAATAACCAACCCCAGTACAGTGCAAATATGAATTTTATGAATTTTCTCTTCCAACCCACTCCCCCTCCATACAGGAAGACTTCTATCTTCTCTGTGGATACACCGTGTGGGCAGAGTCATAAAGGCACTGTAGGAAACTATACACTCTAGCAGCTTGCCCAGGGCAACTTGGTAGTTACACTGAACTTCAGATCCAGCAGGGGCGTCTGAAGGTGTTTATACATGGAACCTCTTATAGATGCAAATACTTGTAGTGAACTTAATGTGGAAATGTGGCTGTGTGAATGACAGTGTTCAGGATATCTACATCTTATACACACCATACCCCCCTTATTTAAAAAAAAATCACATCATTAGACTGGTGCTGTTAGTGCTTGTGACTGTGAGTGATTGTGTTTTAATAAAGCTCCAGTAATCCAAGCGCTAACTTCATGTCTTTTTTTCTCTCTCTCTTCTTTCAGGGACATCGCAGCTCGGAATTGCCTGCTGACCTGCAAAGGATCAGGTCGTGTGGCCAAGATTGGAGATTTTGGGATGGCTCGAGACATTTACAGGTACAATTCCAGCACAGTTCACTGGCTGATTTAAAACATCAGGCAAGACCACTTCGGCTCCGTCGGCCAGAGGACACCTCATCATCTGATCAGAGACCTGTTCCCAGGCTGTCACTGCCGTCTTTGGTCTAAAGGTTGAAGCCTGAGAGCAGACACACACTGGAACGTTGCTGTTAAAGGGATAGTTCAACATTTTGGCAAATGCTGTTTTTAGATCGGCGGGGCAGAGACGTGAGCTCTGCACAATGTGTGGTACTTTCACGTTTCCCTCATCAAACTACTCAAATACACAATCCAACAACTCCAAAATGCTCTCATGGACAAGTAGTGACCTGCACATTCACCATATAAAATAATCATGAAGCGTTACGAAACAGAGTTGTTTTTGAGGCAAATGCATAGCTGGAACTACATGCCAGACACGGCTGCTGGGTGGAGTGATTACAAAAGCAAGTAGTTCTGAGTATTTGCTTCATGTGTCGTAATGTTACATAATTATACGTGAATATTTCATAGCATGGTGAATGTGCAGGTCACAATTTGTGCACGAGAATATTTTGGAGTTGTTGGATTGTGTATTTAGTTTGATGACGGAAACAGGAAAGTACGATGCGCCTCCATCTCTGCCCCGCCAATCTAAAAACAGCTTGCACCGACAATTAAAGGTAATGAACCTACTCCTAACACCATTATTATTATGATTATGGCAATAGGCTAATTGGCCAAAATGTTGAACTATCCCTTTAAGTCTCTTTTTACATTTTATACTTACGCTTAGCCAACAAATACTGCATGAGTATGTCTATGGGACATACAGGTCTTCCTTGCCCGACTGCCAGGCTAAGCATCATTTATTACTTTTTTAAATCCGTTTTTGTACTCCATCAACACGTAATCAGGTGTGTTTGAGCCACGGCTCCAAAAGGCTCAGCCAGCTGCTGTAGCATGGCTGGTAGCTGTTAGCACGTCAGAGCTCCGGACCTCTGTGAGTCGAGACACTTTCACCAGATGTGTAGATTCATTTTTCAGCTCTCAAGGTTCACGTTTACACACGTTTGTTTTCACTCTGGTCCAAACAGTAGATCACACCTTCTAAATTTGCTTACTCTATAAATGAATCTGTTACCTACTGTACAGGGTCCTGTCATCAGTCAATGGTCAGGGTCCGGCCGGTCACAGAGAAACATGCTCCCTACCACCGGGCTTAATAAGCTTTCTGGGGAAACCCTGGGACAATTACCTGAATGGTCACAAGAAATAAATGGTGATCTTTAGTGTGAGACTCAAAGCCAGCCCCCAGCTCAAAGACAGTCCTTTGCTTTGTGAGCACCCCCCCACCCCCACCCGCCCTCCTCACTTCCTCTCCCACGCAGGGTTACACCACTTCCTGCTCTGGCTCTGATCATCAGCGCAGGTCGTCTGAAATCAAAAACAAACGCTGCATTTGTTTTGTCAACAGCTTCACCTCAGCTAACCCCGGGGTTGCAGCGGGCACCTCCACACAGCTTCCTGCCACACTGACCACTTCTAACTTCTAATTGATTTGCTTATTTTTCCTTGATTTCTGTGCTTCTACCGTTGGTTGATGGTGAAAATGTTGCGAGTGACTGACCTCTGACCTGGGGAAACAGGTTTTGATATTTATCATAAGTACTGATATGATATAATTAAGAGTCTCTGCGTCTGATTTCCTGCCTGGATCTATCTGATTCAGCCTCTGCCAAAAAAGATTGGGCACGAAGCAGCGGCCCCTGGTGGGATGAGATCCAGAGCCAGAGTATCTCCAGTTGTTGATTTATCATATTTGCCCAAGTGAAACTCTGGGTAGAGACACTTCCTCAGCCACAGGATGTGACCAAGCAAAACGCAAAAGTAAAACAGTTTCTCCTAAGAGCAGTGAGCAAACACAGTCCAGACTTGGTGACAGAGACAATATTAAATCTCTTTATTCCCCTCGGTATCATTTGGTAGAAAGACGACTGACTAGACTGAGAAGAGGTGCACTGTACACTTCACTGGTTCCTCTGGATTTATGGGTACATTTTTAAACAGCTGCTGCTTACGGCATGTGTACAGCTCCTGAAAACTTTCCGATTTAGAAATCTGAGTTGAAGTTGCAGCTCTGTTTTTCTCCCTGTGTGATTGTAGAGGCTGTGACACGTTATCATGGATCTTTTCAGCTGGTGAATGTTAGGGCAGTGAAAGTGTTTTTATTCTCCATCACACTGGTGTACTGAAGCCTTCTTTTAATCTACATCAGCTCATCTGTGGCCCCAGCGGCATCTCATTATTCTTAGCTCGTGCTCGTTTTTTAATATAGCTACCACAATTTCACGTGACACAATTTAAATGAATGCGCAATCCAGCAGGGAAATCTCCCAAGCCTTTCATCTTGTAAGAAATTAGAGCAGGGGAAATATGTCACAACATTCAGCTATATGAACGCAGCACTTTCAAATCATATGATGGAGAGTCACACAAGAGCAAAGTCACACTCAGAGCATCCGGAAAAGGCTGTTGCACAATCCCCCTGGGGAGCCGCATTAGGAGCGCTTGATTTAATTGCTGATGTCAGTTTTTCAGGTGCCTTGCTGTGATTTTGTTTTTATCTCTCAGCCTGGAGCCCTGGTGGTGCTGGGATTTTTTATTTTTTTATCATTGTTATTATGTTGAGAAGGAGGGGCGGTTGTTTAGCACACAATGCTGCCATGGGTGTGTTATTTCTGCTGTTTCATGATGTGGCCCTCCTGCTATGTGACGAGGGACATGGTGGTTCTTTTGAGGCTGTCACAGGGGACGGGTGTCACAGTCAGGGACCAGGGCGAGGCTTAATGTCAGCTTTTTATATTCTGGGTAGAGAGCCACAGGCGCACTCACACGTGATATTCCATGAGCTTCCTCTCGCACACAAATTCACTCGCATGACGGCACGCAGGGGATGCGGTGGTAAATAAAAAGCTGTGTAAACAATCGCTGCCAGTCAGTAATCATCCTCAGGTAAACACCTGCCACTGTGACGAGAAACTCTCTGTGCTCTTTGAGAAGAATTGGTATTTTGCCTTATATGGCTATTTTCCTCATAGTAAGTATTAACAACAGTCTACAGCGTGACTCCAGGTTGTGTTTAATAAGATCAGCCTGGTGCACTCACATGCATACGCACACACACACACACACACACACACACCCCGTAAACAAAGACATTCAACACAGTGAGGAGACAGAAGTATTAGGCTCCACATTGTGTCCCCCAGTGCATGTTCCTCTATTTGACTTTCTATTCAACACAATCCTTTCTTTGCCTATGTCTCTTACTTTTTCCTCTTTAATACTCCCCCAGCTTCCAGCTCCCCTTCCACACACAAAAACATAGGTATAAAACACGAACATTTGTACGATAGATTTCCTGGGCCTGTATTTAAGCCTCCCTGATCTGCAGCTCAGCCTTCAGTCTGTGTTGGTGGTGTTAGCAGTAGCAATAAATATGTCCATAAACCCCGTGCTAAAAAAAAAAAAAAAAAAAAGGATTTGATCCACCGATAAGGGGATTATCAGTCCCACGCTCTACGTTTTACCATTCCTCAATCTTTTCAAAATGTTTCAGCATTTCTAATGGACAGATAAGAACCTGAATACAAATGGAGGAAAGTTCTTCACTCTTCCAGGTCAGAATAAGCAGCCGCCGTAAATATAGTGCAAAAAAAAAAAAAAAAAACACGAGAAGATTGCGCCAGTCGGCTTTTTTTTCTAAATATCTTCACACAGAAAACCGAGCTTTACAGAGCAACAAGCGGACCTGCCACGGAGCGCCCACTGCCACAGCTGTTTGATCTAATTGCATCTGTTGATGTAGAGCTATCCAGTTTCCTTACATTTTTTTTTTTACTGGAACAGACAAGAAAATTAGAGGGAGTCACAGTAAGGAGGGGGTACAGTAGAGAAGCCGGTGGCAGGACTCAATTCTCCAATTGTGGGGCTAAAGCGGAGGAGGTAACCCATTGCCTTTATTGCATTGATTGTGTTGCTCTAAGTGATAGATTAAGGCATTGGGTGGTGATCTGTGCGAGTGCCCTGCAGTACGTTGTTAGCTAATCTATCCAGCAGACACACTCAACTAGTAATTGTTTTTCTGCTTCATTGATTATGTTTAACTTTCCTCAAGGCAAACTTCTTCTTCTGCCAATAGTTATCTAAGTATGTATTTCCCTTTCAGGCGTTTTATCTGACAGCATATCATCTATATTTATCTCCGCTCACCGCTCCCCTGAAGATACACAGCTACAGCTCTGAGCGAAACCAAATGATGAGTGTTGGTTCTAGTTATTTGCCTTGGATTTGTACGGTGGGGGGAATGCGGTTGTCTCTGAACTTAGAATTAAAGACACGTTTGCTATAGAAATAACCACACTAAAAGCAAGTCTGAGAAGCTGAGGCCACAGATCAATGGCACCTTCACACACAGGCCTCACCAGGGCATGAGCTCCAACCAGCAACGGGCCTCATGAGACATGGCTAGTTACCGTCATACAGAATGCTCTGCCACACCTCGACTGGACTTTATTAAAAGCACAAAAAATAAAAACTTTATAAGTGACACCATCAGTGCATGAAAAGAGGACACTGCATCGCATTCACAGCCAAGACAGAGCAGCCCAGTGCTGCAGCGAGTCAGCAGCTCTTCTGACAGCTGAGTCTCCCCCTCACCTCTCATGCAGGTGAGTGAGTGAGTGCATTAGCATGGTTAAATTTTACAGTTTTACCTATTTTAGTCAATATTACACAGTTGCCAAAACTCTAATCCCACGTCAGTCTCTCAAATCTCAGGCCAAATATGTGGTATGTTTATGTTAAATAGATTTTCTATACACACAGGACGGAGCGTGAAGATCAGAGCACAGTTTGTCTGCATTACAATAGTCCTTGATCTGAGATAATGTAGATTAAACTGATCTGCTTTGAAGTTATGATTATTCATTCCTGTTTAAAATTACAACTCCAGCAGCTCGTGGTGCGTGAGAACAGCTACCACCACCTGCACCCTCACTGTTTGTGCTTTGTTACAGTTGTTAGAGTTTAAATGAGACCTTGTGAGTACTGAGAATAACAACTCTCACATTTAACGTTGTTTAACCAGGTTTAGTTATTCAGATCGCCTTCTACCATTTTGGCCTGATAACACTGTGCTGTCCTGATCCATCCATTATACACTGTCCTTTGTTTTCATAACAGTCCAGTCTAACTTGTCTGAACTAGTTCATGGGACCGTTTTTGACTTAATCCCAAAAAAAAATGTTTACAAAGATTTGTTTTAAATGGGACTTATGAAAATAACACTTTTTGAAGGCTCTTTAACATAATTTAGGTGTTTGTCTAGGTTGAAATCCATGTGGATTTATGAGCTGTTCCCTCAGATGTCTCTCAGTGATGTAACTAGGATTCAAATTTCCATAACCCCACCCCTACCTGGGACCGGTAGAAGGGGCGGGACAAGCAGTGGTTCATTTGCATTTAAAGGGACAGGCACTGAAACCAGCCGTTCTGAACAGGGCTGTTTTGAGAGGATGAAAAGAGCTGTGATGTTTGATCCTTGGGGGATTTTGACCAAAGCATGTCACAGACATGTCTTTAAGACACCTGGGAACTATTTTAATTTGTGGAAGGGGGGCATAATATGTCTATGTATTAAATTCTTTTTTTTTTTCTGCATGAGGGATGGGAGAACCTAGACCCTGTAGCAACTGTGGATTTCACCATTGTAAAACATATCCACTCACCAATAAGAAGGACAGTGTAAACCACACACAGCTTCAGTCATGGTGCAGAATCTGGTCTGTCACAGCAGCAAAGTGTGAAACCAGCAGAAATGGATGAACTACACTAACTTTTTAAACACAAATTAACGTTAACCTTTCAACTTTAACTCTTGTCCTTTGAGAGTCCTCTCTTGTTGCTCTCATTTTTCTAAGGATATTAGTCCTGCAGCCAGGTCGGTGTTTGTCAGGGCTGCGTGCTGCGGCGCTCTCCAAGGTGCTGAGGCTGCTGCTGGGAGCAGCCGTGGAGCTACAGTATCCAGCACCTTGGAGACAGTAGTATTACCGCCACAATGCAGTGAGGATAAATGGATAAAGCTCCTCAACGTTTTACGTGAAATGACATTTTTGCAGTTCCATGGAGCAATTTGATTAATTATTCCGTTAAAGTCTTTAGCCCAACGCGATTATTTGCACCGGGTGCAGGATGCTCTGAAACGTCTGTAGCCCCGGTGCCTGCAGTCATGTTAAGGTGCCCCATGGTCCTAATTCATGTGTTTTAGCTTCCTGGCACCGGTTTCATGTTATTTTTGGATTACATTTTCCACAGCACTGTGAAGTCATTCATAGGTTTAGCTTAGAGCAGCTCACACATTTTGGCCCCTGGTTATGAACAGCACCACTTGAAATTAGCTTGAAATCCTCCTTAGACCAGGACAATATGTGATGGGTCACGCAGCCTGAGCCCATAGGCCTTGGCTGCTGTATCTGAGGAGCTCAGGCTGCCAACATACACTTCTTTCTTCCTTGTTGTCCCATATTTTATCCAAGGAGCAATTGTCCATCTCATTCTTTGCCACTGTGTTTTTCATTTGTTTACCATTCCTTTTTCTTCTTCAGCTTCTATCTGTTAAACAACTGAGCACAATGCTCTTTTCTCATGCTGCTGCACGTTCACACCTGGGAGCTGCCCACTGTAATTACAGTCCGCTCCTGTGCAGCCAAGTGCAGCTTCAGCAGAACAGTTGGTGCTTCATTTACTTGTCTAGTTTTCGAAGGCAAAGACAAAGAGAGTGTTACTGCCTCCCCTTTAGTCAAAGGCCCAGGGACATGAACTGGCATCCTTCCAGTCTCTATCTACAGCCTATTACAGCCCTGTTTATTATAAAGCTCTCGCCACGTTTACAAATTTGTGCTTAGGGACGTTTTTATGACAAAGTGACAGTTTTATGACAAATTCTCTGGGGTTAAACAGATTTATTCCTCTGCAACAGCAAACTGCACCAAATGATGCTGTTTCCTAGTTAAACACAGCCGACACCACTTCTGATACGTCTCTATCTTTCTGTATGAACACCACGATGGAGGTGGTGCCAAGCAGCATCCAGTTCATGTCTGTGCTCCCGGTGCCTGGAGCTGGGCGAGATGAACCGGGCTGTCACCTCTATCAGCCGCCACAATCAGATAGAACACACATCTGATAATTTCTCTACTGATGCAGAGCACAAGGCAGCATGGGAAATAACTCAGAGAGGGGCTCAGCCCAGCCAGACGTCCCCCTCCTCCTCCTCCTCCCCCCGGTCAGATAAGGAGTTCTCAGAGCATCTCTCACACCAACATGTAAGGAAGCTGAAAATGCAACTGGATCAGAGTCCTGATACAGCCGCTGACATACACGGAATTAATTGCTGGATGTGAGAATTTTTCCTCTTTTTTTTTCTTTTTTTTTTACTCTATTCTCTGCCTTTGAGAGCAGAAGTGTTTCCATGGTGATGGTGCTGCAAACTATAAATGCTGGTTTTCATTTAACAGTTGCTCCCTTTTTTATTTTTAGCAGCTGTTACAACCCCAAGCTCACTGTTTGGGGAAAGGGGGAACAACGTAAAACTGATTGGCAGTGGTAAAACAAAATTTGAAGGTAGTGAGGAGTGTAAATAAGTAAACAAATGTTCAACAGGGGTCGGAGGGTAACTATGAGGGAGGAGCAGGGTAGATGCTGTGTGAATCAAACACAGAATATAACAAAAAGAGAACTCTGCCTTAAGGAAATTGATGTAGAAACTGCTAGTGAAAAGAGAGACAACAACCTGTAAACTCTAATTCTAAAAAATAAAATAAAAATAAAAACTAATACAGGAAGTATGGCCCCTGTTCCTACTGAGCCCAACAGTGGTTCTGTCTTACTGGATGCAAACAGAAGTTGGAGAGCAGCAGCTGCAACAGCAGGCAAAGGAAATCAATGTTTTATTAACAACAATGTTAGTCAAAATGAATTTGACTTTTCATAACTTGTCTATGTGTCTGTGTCTCTGTGTGTGTAGGGCAAGTTATTACAGGAAGGGGGGCCGTGCCATGCTGCCAGTGAAGTGGATGCCACCTGAAGCCTTCATGGAGGGCATCTTCACGTCTAAAACAGACACATGGTGAGAATCTCTCACGTCTCTTTGAGAGGACAGTGTGATGTCACCTCCTATATATTTCACACAATGTGTGCTGTCCCAACCCGCTCGCTCCCTCCCACTGTTTTCACCTCCCTCCGTCTATCTCTGATCCCTGCCCATACAGTATATTTTTGTCTCTGCCTCCTCCTTGTCCTCTGCTTTCATCCTGTACTGCTTCAGCTCTGACGATGCCTGTAATTAATGACATCATTGTCCTCAGTCTCGCCCAGCCTGCGTTTCCTTCTCTTTAACTAATCTCTCCTCTCATCATCTGCCTCTGTAAAGGTCGTTTGGGGTTCTGCTGTGGGAGATCTTCTCACTGGGCTACATGCCATATCCAAGTCGCAGCAACCAAGAGGTGCTGGAGTTTGTTACCAACGGGGGAAGAATGGACCCACCTAAAAACTGCCCTGGGCCAGTGTGAGTAGCCTACACATCCACACACACACAGGCTGAATGCAGTCATACGCTGCACATGACCACAAGGATAATGTGATCCCATGAGATCTAATTAAACCGCTTCATAATGTAAACAAGAAGAAGAGATGCTTAGTTTATATAATGCCTGCACTATATACACACGTACATAGGCAGCATACTAAAAAGAAAAGAAAAAAACAAATAATAATGCAGAGGCAGACATGAAAGGCTCCGGCTGATATTGACATGTAAACAGTTGGTGACCCAGAAGGCGACAGAAATGTACCAGGAGGTTGCTCTCAGAGCTTTCAATATGGAAACCACACTAACACTTTCTTTCATGTTTGCCTCCCAATTTGGAGGGAGACATGGGGAGCTGATATGGAGCTGAAAAAAATTTAAAAAACACACATTTCCAAAGCACCCTGTATTTCGCTCTCTTTAAGATACCGCCTCTCATGTGAACTCTGTGATAAAGCACATATAGGCAGATGCTCTCCCTTCGTACACACCTCCCAGCCTCTCTGTTGATTTCAGCTTTATCCTTCACACCTGTTGTCCACAGGTTTGCAGTTTTATCATTTTGCAGCCTGCTTTGCATGTTCCTTGTATTTTTTTTCCTGTAACAAATATGGTCCCGTGGTGCTCTATTAATTTGAAGTTGTGAAACAGCCTCGCAGCAGGACACACTAATTCTTGAAAGCAACAAACGATAGACGACGTCAGTGCAGCAATTAAAACCTTTCTCAGGATTTAACTTGACTGTTAGTTGTTCCTATAATCTGCATCGCCCATTTAACACAATCACTCAAACTGGTGGGAGGCTCCTCTCTACTTCTGCCTGATGTGATCAAAACACATCAATGATGAAAAACGGGTGAATGTTTTGTCTAAGAGTCTCAGTCTGGAGTTCGTTAAATCAGCAGGAGAGATGATGTTTGTCACCTACTGTTTTCTTTTTGTTTACTCTTCTCCTGCATGGAGTGGGAGAGAATGTTCTCATTAAGTGTTTTGTGCCGGTGTGTGTCTGTACATACATGTGTGTGTCTGTAGGTACCGTATTATGACTCAGAGTTGGCAGCACCAGCCTGAAGACAGACCCAACTTCTCCACTATCCTGGAGAGAATTGACTACTGCCTACAGGTAAACTCACAGAGCAGCATGTGAACATGTTAGGGACTAGCAGCGAAAATAATTCATTCACAGTTTTGCTCAAGGATAAACTCTGATTATTTCCAATAAACTGTATCAGTTCATTTGGGATGTTGATGGAGGAAACACAAGGTGTGTTTTTACACAACAAGTCAAGACGTAGTTCTGAATGAAATCATAGAGGGAGAGTGATGCTTATTTTATTCTGAAAAAGGTTTCTCACAGAAAAACTAAAGAAATGTCTCCTGTTGTTGTTGGCCTAGCAGTCAGCTCTGTGCTGCATCTGCTTCAGCTCTGCATTGGCTTTACAGACTAAAACTAAACTCCCAGAACTTCTGTTTTGCAGTTCTGCAGGTTTTATTCTAGCCAGAGAAACTAAATTCTCTCACCACAAAGCTGCAGCTTAATTGAAAAGATGGAAGAATGGAACATCACCATGTTGAACCAGATCCTCTCTGACTGTCCTGACCCTCTGATGTTTGCCCCCCTCCAGGACCCTGATGTGGTGACCATGCCCCTGCCTGTAGAGTACGGACCCGTCCCTGAGGAGGAGGAGCGTGTCCCCATGCGTCCTGAAGACACCTCCACTCCAACCGTGTTGGTAAATGCCCAGGTGCCTGATGGGGAGGCGGCACAGCCCCCGCTGCCGCCGCCGCCGTCCTATCCTGGAGAGGAGACCCAGCGAGGGGGGGAGCACACCGTCATCACCGGCACAGCACCGGAGGCCAAAGCACAGCCGGCGGCCGGCCAGCCGTACCTCCACCAGCACCAGCAGCCTCACACGCAGACCTCCGTCACCATGACAACCACCAACACCGTCACCTCCACGGCCGCCCTTACACTCACTGCCAAGGGACCTCACGTCACCACCCAGCCCGGTCCGGAGGGGGGCCACATCAACCTGGCCTTCAGCCAGGGCCACGCGCAGGACAAGGAGGGCCACGGGGGCCACGGGGGCCAGGGGGGCCACGGGGGCCACGGGGGCCAGGGGGGCCACGGGGGCCACGGGGGCAAGAACACCAGCCTGTGGAACCCCACCTACGGCTCCTGGTTCCTGCAGCAGCAGCAGAGGAAGCAGCAGCAGCAGCAGCAGCAGCAGCAGCAGAGGCAGGGAGGGGTGGGGGGCGCGGGGCTCAGCGGGGGCAGGGTTCCAGGTGAGGGGCAGGAGCACGTGGGCCGGACGGTGGCCGAGGTGGCGGGGGCGCTGGGGCTCCAGCACCAGCACAAGCAGTTCCAGCAGCAGCTGCAGCAGCAGCACCAGCTCCAGCTGCTGCACCACCAGCAGCAGCAGCAGCAGCAGCAGCAGCAGCAGCAGCAGCAGCAGCAGCAGCAGGGTCTGTGTAGACCTCTGTTGCCCCCCCCGCCCCCCCCTGCTGCCCAGTCCCCTCTGCTTTTAGATTCCGCCGCCTTGCCCCCGGTTCCCCTCTACAGACTGAGACGGTTCCCGTGCGGGAACATCGGCTACGGCTACCAGGAGCAGGGCGTGGCGCTGGAGGCCAACCCCCCTCAGCCCCCGCCCTCTCAGCAGGGGCCCCTCCTGCCCCCCTCGGCATCCCTCCAGAGGGGGGGGCCCATCCCCACTTCTGTGTCCCTGAGTCGGTCGGGCATGTCTGAGGACAGCCGTCCGCTGCTCGTCACCATGGGAACAGTGCAGGACCCCCGGCTGCCCAGGATGGAAGGCCACAACGCCACCGTGCTTTAGCCCCAAATGTCTGTCCTGCTTTTTTTCAGGTCCTGTCTTTGGAGAGCGTGTGTCCAGGACCCTCAGCAGCCAACACTGTGTCAGGACTGAGCTCGTTTTACACCCCCACCCAGTCCCCCCAGTCCCCCCCGTCCCCCCAGTCCCCCCCGTCCCACCCCTCCAGTCCTCACCCTTTTTGGTTTCCTCCTCCAGTTCAGACAGAGCCCACCACAGAGAGCTGGATGAGTCCACCAGGCCTTTCTACCCAGAACCTCGGAGGGTTGGTAAAGCACATCAGACAACTAAAACACTTTGGGAGGCAAAATGTAGAGGAGGCTAGTGTAGTTTTAAGAGTTTAAAAAAATGTATTTTTTCAACACTGGAAGGATGGTGACTGAGAGTGGAGTGGGTTTAGGTCTGGGACCGAGCGAGAGGAGGGGGTTGGTTGTGAGTTCATCAGGACCATCAGAAGGATTCAAATCTCTATATTTTGCCAGACTTAAAACTTTGGAGTCACAAACGTCAGTGACCAGCGTGACTGTAGCAACAGCGACGTTGTGTACAGCTGCCAGCCACATGTGTCCGTTCTCCTGCAGGACCCTCACACTGTTCCCTCTCCACATCCTTTTGGAAAACAGCAGCGTGGTAAATAACTTGTACCAGACTATTTTTCAAGAATATCACTGAGTTGGACACTGGATTACCAGAGACATTTATACTAAAATACTGGGAAAAATGTGTTTGTTGATGTTTGCTTGCCTGCTTGTTTATTTATTCATTTGTTTATTTATTATTTGGAAGTGGCTCTATAAATTATTGAAAACTCCAGTTCCTTTTACATCAACTGGTTTTTCACTTTAGGTTTTTTAAGTTGCAGGATTTTATTTTTAGTAATACGTGACAAAAAAAAAAGTCAAAACCATCCCAAAACTGAAAACTCTGTTCCAACAACACCCACAGAGGAGAGCAGCTGTGTCCTTAAAGGTGGAGTGGGAGGATACAGCAGATGTGGGAGACGGTTCAACACCAAAACAAAACAAAAAAAACCTGTAGTGGATTAAAGAGCGGCCACCTCAGCAGCATTTTGGAGTTGAGCTTTTTGTTGTTGCTGAGGATTTGTAGTAAGTGGTTGCTCCTGGTGTTATTGACAGCACTGCTCTTTGTTCACGCCTCCGTCCTGTTGTACCAGTGCTTTGAGACAGTGAGGCCGACGCTTTTTTAAAGTCATTTTATTTCTTATTTCAAAAAAATGATTTCCCCTTTTTTGTCTGCATATGGAAACACAGTGAATATTGCTGAATCAATCGTAACCTTCAAATTGCTATCTCAAAGCACTCTACATTCTTAAATTTGCATATTTTATCTTTTCTATTATAGGATGAGTGTTGTGGAATACAAATGAGTCTGAGAGAAAGTTTGAATACAAACTGCTTTTGTTCCACACGTGAGTGAAAAACCCAGGACCTGTTTAAGTCTCGATCCACTTCATCCTCACGCGGCGTGAACACCTGTCTGTGTTTTAGTGTCTGCTTCTTTCAGTTGGAGGGCAGCTGTGTGCAGCTGTGTGCAGTATATCTTATCAGATAACGCCACGAGTGAGGCGCTGTCGATATTTAGGTGAATGGCGACAATACGTGTCACTTTTTTGATGCTTTTGCTTGACTGTGTTTGGCGACGTGTCAGTCTGTGGGATGAGGAGCTGTCGTGCATGTGTCATGACGCTCGCTGACTGATGAAGACAAATCCATCCCTGTAGGACAAGTCAATGAGCAAACTCAATATTGGCTGATGAGAAGTATTTTGTACCTGTGTTAGATGCATTGATTCTGTGTTTCCCTCTCAGCTCACCTCCATCGTGTGATGTAAAAAGACAAACTGAACTGCACCTGTAAATGTTGTAATTATAAAGTATTGTACTATGGCTCTGGTAAAAGCTGTACATTGCCCTTCAGAAGATATTCGCCAAAATTAATAAATTACTATATAATAACTGTTTTGCAGTTGTCTGTCTGCAGCTCTCTTTGATATCCGGGCCAAGTTAATGGGATTATCTGAAATAGGACTGCTGACGTTCTGCTGATTACCTCTGTAAAAGCACAGTCAGCTTGTTTTGTGTAACATCCTTTAAGCGCTAACATTAGTTCTGTTGTTGTTTATCTCAAAGCTGTAACGTAACGCTCACGCTCAGAAACAGGTCTGTTCAGTATGAGATAGCATCTTTATTTGCTGTGTCTGCATTACTGTAGCTTTGCTGGTTTGATGTCTTTAAATGTTACTGGCAGCACAAACAGTTGTTGATGCGCAGCGCTAACAGCTGACAGTAATGGACTCCAGAGCAGAGGCTAATTAGAAACCATGAGTCTGCTGAGCAGCAGCGATTTAAACCACTGAGGTAGTGAGCCTCGTGTTAGGTGTGTGGAACCTCACAGTTTAACGTGACATCACACCGGATCAGTTGCGCTTCCACGTTTTGTTTTGCTTTATCATGGAGATCAATCAGCCTCCACGCAAAATCCTGTTTACGTGAGCAGACCGCTGATGGCAAACAGCAACCTGAGCCTCTCAGGCTCCCTGACATTTTCAAATTGGCTCGTTCACATTATTAAACTTTCTACAGAATGCCATTTGACAAATTCAAAAAAAATTATTACCAAGGGCAAATGTGTTCTAGATGGTATTTTTGTTACAAATGAGGCAGGAAATGTGTTTTATTATACAGCAGGACTGCAGGAAAACCAAATCTGACCGGCTCTTAATGACCTGGATTACTACTGTGTCTTTTGTTTTGGTTGGATTACTCATCCCTGACGTAAAAGCAAATGGGTTCTTACCGAAAGAAAACAAATGTACAACTTCCTGATGAATAGACAAACGCTACACATTCTATTTGTCAGAGGCAGGTGGTCGGAAATGCCCTTAACATGCTGTTCACATTTCTCCTCAGCACCACAGACAGAGTTTATCATGTATCAGTGCTGCAACAGCTACTATATACACTGCACGTCCAAAAAAAAAAAAAGTCATCACTTGGATGTAACTAAGCTAATAAGTAAGAGCTAATAGGTAAGAACCTCCCATTGGACAATTACTGCATGATGATAATGTTTCAGCTGGCAACAACGTATGTAACCCTAAGTGATGCAGTTAGCTTCTCATTTCTTCAACAACCATGTTGGAAGATACATCCTGTGGTTGTGGAGAAGATGTTAATCTGTTTCAGAAGGGTCAAATTATTGGCATCAAGCAAAATAACATCTAAGGAGATTTCTGAGACTAAATGTGGTTAAGAACTGTCCAACACAATATTAAAGACTGAAAGGATATGGGGGAACCATCAAAAAACGTGGTCCAGTGTGACCACAGAGTCCAGACCTGAACCCCATTGAGAATCTTAGAAAATCTTAGAAAAGTAAATGAACTTTGGATGGAAATAAATATTGTGACATTGCAGAAGCTTATCGAAACGATGCCACAGCGAATGCCTGCTGTAATCAAAGCTAGAGATGCAGCAACAAAATATTAGAGTGTGTGACTTTTTGGATGGGTTTGTTGGGATGTATTATAAAATAGGAAAGGTTTTGTTTTAAGTTATAGGCAGGATTTCAAATATGTCTCATGACATTTGTCCTTGAGTATTTTCTAAACTTCCTCACTGCATATCCTTTGTGTTGAGGTTAAACTTGATGGTTTTTGTTGCTAGCGCTAGACAGTGAATTATGTTGTCGGCTTCTTCTGAGCTTCTGTTGCATTTTATTTTGACAGCAGCTCATCCACGTTTCCAGTCAGCTGTCACAGCTGGTAATATACCAGTCAGCAGAGTCTTCGTAACACATCCACATCAGGGAGAACACACACAGTGCTAATATCCAGAGCTGTAATATTTTCTCTAGCCATATATTCCTCTAATATCACACAGATGACAATATGTTGCTGTTTCCTGGTCTGAGGGTTTGTTTTTCCCTCTGGTTGAACAGATGTGACCCTGTAACCAGGATGTTTGTCGTTCAAACATCACCACTGGCCTCGTGCCTCGGCCCGGTGTAGAAGACATCCCATCCAGCTCTGACAGCAGCCTGCTGTGTCCACAAACACAACAGGCTGCAGCACATTTACTCACTGTAGCCGTTTTCAATTTTTCATATGAAGGGATTCAACTAGCTCCACTGCCCTCCACAGTCAACACTGAATATTCTTCTTCATTCTGTGCATGTCCTCTCCCACTCAGCTGCATGTGATCACAACCGTGTTTAAAATATTTGAGCTTCCCTCCCCTGTTCCACTGCAGGTTTTCTTCACTGCTGAGGAGAGTTTTCCTTTTGTTAATAGTATCTCTACTGCCCCTGACCCTACTGGCCTTTAGAGGAATAAGAAGATGAGAACGGCCGTGGTGAAATGGAAAAATACGGCCAGCTGAACAGACAGACTAAACAATCCAACAAAAAATAAAAAACATATTTAATTCACTTTGCGTCATTGATCCATTCACTTTAAAAAACACAAAAGCAGTGCCACGGTTCAGTGGGGCCGGCTTCTTAAACAGAAGGTGGAAAACAGGAGAACAAAAGGTCTCGGAGAGCACCAACTCTATAGATATTCATGAGAAATCCAAACAGTGCTTATAAAGATGCTGGTCTGCTCCTCGCTGACATTCAGTCTGACCTTAGCTCCAAGAAGTGTCGCAATCCAAGAATTATGTTTCAAGATAACAGATTGAGTCTATTTCCACTGGCTGCTGTAAAGCCCTACAAGAGCCATCACAACAAAACCTGGACGCACAGCTGCGGCAAATCCAACTGTGTTCTGTTCGCTGCTGAATGTGTGCTGCCAGATAGAAAGTTATTATTCTTTAACCCAGCTTATGATGTTGGACGGCTCGCTAAAGCAACAGCAAGCAACTAAACAGAGAAGCCAGAGCTTGTTTTTACTGTCTCATGTTAAAAGCAACAAAACAAGAGGCAGACGTCCTGCATATAAACACTCCAGGGGCCTCATTTATCATTGTGGATACACCTTTTTTTACACCCTTTTTCCCCCGTTTTGTGCGTACGCACTTTTCTCCGCCAAATTTGGGATTTATCAAACCAAAACCTGACAGGGAAAAGAGCGGACATTTACACCCATTTTGACCCTGGCGTACCGTGATTTACGCCTTTTTTGAGGAACAGGAGGAATTGGCGACACCGTTGCTGAGTCAGAGAACTGCAGTGTGAGAGGGAGAGAGGAGCGGAGTACATTTAGAAGAGCACAGTAGGATTTTTTTTGAAGTAATTGTGGTAGTGGTGGACCGTTGATGCTGGTAATCCAACCCGCTCTATAATAACACTAGGCTTTATGTTAATTGATAAACAGAGCGGATTGAGGATTTTGCTTTTTTTGCTTTTACACACTCTAGTGTGACGTCTGACAAGGATCAAACTCGCCAAGTTTAAAAACACACCGGCAGCAGCGCAAACTGATCTGCAGCTACTGAGACTGTTATTATTCTGTCACCTGAGTTAACGAGGTGCACGTGAGTTTGGAGCTGACGAGAGAATAAAGACTGAGACAACGTAACAGTTCAAAGTAATGGTAACTATCGTGGAAATCCTGCTTATTGTTTTAACATCTAGGTGTAAAAAAAAAGGTTTTCTGGGATAAAGGGGCAGATTACATAAGATTATTCTTCTTTCTGCTCCTGTTTGTTGAGATTTGGGAGGTTTTGGTTTTTATTGTAGCTTATTAAAATGCAAGATCATTTTTCTGACTGATTTATTGCCCGTGTATCTGCTTTCGGAGAAGCGGAGAAGTTCCGCTTCTTTCCCCCGCCCTCCGCCCGTTGTCTCCGTTGTCACTTTGTTGTCACAAAAGTTGCTGCGCCACAGAGCACATGGCTAATTAATATGCACGTGCTGACCATATATAGTTGTATATAGGCGTTCCGGGGGCGGAGTAAGAGGTGTGTTCACATGTGCACCATTCTTGAGTCCTGTGTGATCTATTGTGGAGAGTTGTGCGTACGCACAGTTTGATTGATCTGAAAAAGGTGTAAATATTTCGGGTGTACGCCATTTTCGTCTTTTCGCCGTACGCAAAAATGTAGTAGCAGTTTTACACCCTCTTTGATAAATGAGGCCCCAGGTTGGAGCAGAGGACAGACAAGGCTTCAGCAGATGTTGGGGGAATAAAATCACACTGAAGCATTTTCAAGTCTGGTTGATTACGTCTGACTTTAAAGATATGATATGACTTGGTACTGCAAGTAGAAGAGCACAGAGAGGAGGTTCATCATCCAGTAGCTTCTTTAAAGAGACTCCTTAAGCCAAAATCCATGATAATTAGACATGAGCAAGGGTTTGGAACCAGCCTGGGGCCAAATCCAGCTCACAGGACAGTTAAGCTCTCCTACACATTTAGAATTTACTGTCATAAATGACTCATTGATACATTTTTAATTTTGTCTCTTTGTTTTAGACTAATTGTGTAATTTCCAAGCAAGATGACAGAATCAGGGTAGACAAACGGTCTCTTTTCAGTTAAACAGAGATTCCAACTTCTTCGTCTGTAGCTGCTCTGACTACAGGTCGTGTCCCTGCACTCACACCCTGCATTGTGAAGGTTTGGCAAAGGCAGGCGCTGACAAATCAGTGCAAGTTTAAGAAGATCTCAGACAGTTAATCCACGGGCTCATTTCTGGGTTTACTTTTGGACTCAGACGAAAATCAAATTTATCTCAAAAGCTTTAGGACACATGCTGCTTTCTACTTACCAAGGCAAACTGTGCCAAATTGAGCAAAATAATCCAGCTAAGACCAGCAGCTCTCTGATTTACCGCAGCACACCTGACACCAAAACACCTCTCTAAAAGAACAGTTCATTTTTTCCCTTTATTTGACAGTCAACAACTGAACAGAACAAAAGGCTTCAGCTCAGATCAAACCACTGTAGATATCTGGTTTGTGCCACCGGAACACAATGAACACACTGTGTCAAGAGACGCGGATGATTATTTAACTGCAATTATCCAGAAATAATGACTCCAGCAGTGTTACTCTACCACACATGCAGAGCAGCGAGGGGAAGAGGAGGAGGAGGAGGAGGAGGAGGAGGAGGAGGAGGAGGAGGAAGCAACCTGACCAGTGGTCCATGACTGTCGTGGATCAAAGACTGTGAGCATCATACATTAACATCCAGCACTGGTTTGTGTATTAACATTAATGTTAAAGGGATAGTTAAACACTTTGGCAAATTGGCCCATTGTCATAATCCCTATAGTTTAAGCAGTAGGTTCGTTTTTTAGAACAGCGGAGCAGAGCCACGAGCTGCTCAGAGCTACGCTACGGAGGCTAATGGGATTTCTTGGTTTCCCTCATCAAACTCATCAAATACACAATCCAACAACTCTAAAACGCTCTGGTGGACAAGTTGTGACCTGCACATTCACCACACTATGAGATAATAACGGAACTTTATGAGACAGAGTTGTTTTAGCGGTAAATGCAGAGACTGCTAGCTGAAAAACTGCCTCCGACGGGAACGTGCATCAGCGGTTTTGCATGAATTTACCTCGAAAACAACTCTGTCTCGACTCGGCTGTTCTAAAAATAGCTGAGTTGTTTTCTCGTTGTTTGTCTCTGCAATTGCCTTGAAAACAACTCTGTCTCGTAATGTTCTGTTATTATCTCATAGCGTGGTGAATGTGCAGGTCACAATCCCATTAGCCTCAATAGCGTAGCTCTGAGCAGCTCGCGGCTCTGCTCCGCCATTCTAAAAATAGCTTGCACCGACAATTAAGGGTAACAAACCTACTCCTAAAACTATAGGGATTATGGCATGGGCTAATTTGCCAAAATGTTGAACTATGCCTTTAATCAGTGGAAAAAGATGAAATTTGCCAATAAAAAATCAATTCTAATTGAATCATGATGGCTCACGTTGCTGAAGTGTATGTGTGATAAGCAGGATTATACAGTGAGCTGGTCATTATTGCACATAAGCTCTGACGGGGTGAATGGCCCCAGCAGGATTATCCCGGTATTATAAACATGTCTGCAAACGTATGGGCCTGTGTGGCTGCCACTATGTATTTGCTAGTGATAGCGAACGGTCTTCCTCGGCTGCCAGCTGTGCCAGCGCCGCTTTCCATCACGTTCAGAAGCGACTCAAGTCTTATTCCTGGCCTCGCAAAGATCATTTGTCTCACATCAGGGATCAGCTAAGTGCTGATGGTGCAACTAAGCACATCCCACACTGTGATGCATTATGTCTGAGCTTTGTTTCAGGTTTCACCTTCATCTCATTGTTACACCACTGATAACAAACCGTTTGATTATGAGGAACAGAGATGTCATTTATCTGTCATTATTTCAAAAGCTATACCCAAGTGAAAGGGAACACATCAGTGCTGCCAGGATACCATCAGGAGGAACTGTTTTCTTTGAAACATCAATGAATCCTCCGTCACTCTGTCCACACACAATAGTTTGGCCTCATCACCATGCCGTCTCTCCAGGTCAAGGACACATCACCTCTCCTAGTGTCCTACTACATCTGGACCTACTTCCAGACAAACCTCCTCCAAACCACATGTCACCATTGTCTCAGCACATACAGTAGCATGCAGAGGTTTGGACACCCCTGGTCAAAATTCCTGTTATTGTGAACAGTTAAACAAGCGAGCTGTGGAGCTGTGGGGATGTGGAGATGAGCTGCTCCTCTCACCACTCAATCAAGCTGCAGCTGCAGCTGCTCACCACACAGGTGAGTCTCATTAACTCCTCCTTAGCTGCAGTGGATGGACACGCCTCTTAACACAGTTTAACCACCTCTCTTTATTGTTGCTCAGTGACAACCAGTCCAAGGTGTTTAGGAAAAGAAGGAGCTATAACACCTATACTTCTAACACTATTGTGTCACATGTATATTTTAAATCAGCAGGAGGAGGGAGGGACCCCAGACTTATTCAGTTTAGCCTCAGGTAACAGTGAAGTGGGAGAAGAGAGGATGTTCTAAAACAGACAGCACTGTTCATCAAGTGAGTGACATTGTGTCAAAGAAAGATCAGTGAGGGTATTGAATCACTCTCGTCATCCTCACTACATAAAATGAATGTTTTCTTCCTTACATTTAAGAAGGCTGTATAGGTGTATTAAGAGGGTGCCTCTCAGAAATGACCTCCTTGATTCAGATCAGTCTGTCCTCCAGAGCAGCCACTCCACTGACACAGCTCTGTTGTCTGTGACTGAGGCCCCGAGGGCAGACACAGCCCCAGCCTCGTGCTCACTTATTATTGCTGGACCAATCAGCTGGTAGCTTTTGATACGGTGAACCACTGCATCCTGCTGTCTGTCTGTCTTGGTTAGATACTGTCTCATTGAACACTCTGTCTATGTGTCACAGCAAGGACAAAGTCCCTCATTCCCCCTCCCAGCCCCTTCTCCTTCTGATATACAGATATACACCACCTCCTCTGGTCCAAGTATCTGCTCACATCGCTGTGGCATCACTCATACCTGTGAGTCCTCACTCACATCTGCCCGCCCCGTCCTGGGTGAGGGATCCCTCCTCTGCCTCTCACCCTGAGGTTTCTCCTCCTTTTTCTTGGGAGTTTTTCCTCAGTGGATGTGAGGGTCTAAGGACAGAGGACGTTGTTATGGTGTTGTGTAAAGACCTTTGAGACAAACTGTTTGTAGAAATGTTCTGTCCATAAACGTGCCTTGCCTTCATGCTGCATGTGTCTCTTTTCTCGCCACAACATCATACAAACCAGACCTTGCTTAATTCCACTCAGCTCTTGGTCCAGGCGATGGAGATCTCTCACTTTGACAACTGCAATGCTCTTCTGGTGGACTTCCCTTCATTCACAGTGGAAGCCTTTCAGGTGCAGCAATACATCTGGCCTACAACCCAAATCATGATTGTTTTCCTGCTGCACCAGTTAAATGAACTTAAAAATATACTGTGAACGTATTATTCTTCTTGGTCAATGCTTCCCTGTTCATGTTTGTGGTTTCAAGTGGTGGAACAATGTGAGAGCATGGGGACTAAGAATCTCATAAGGATTCATTTCTTTTCTAACGCCTTCAACACCCCAGCATTAATAACTAGCACTTATTATGTACCAGGCACCAGAGGAGCTTCTTATTTCTAGCCCTTTTCTGTTTATGACTTTATTTTGTAGTTTATGAAAGAACAGTAAAGACTTCTCAACATAATGTAGCCAAGTACTATGATTCCAGCAATTAACATATCGGAATTTAACAAGATCTTTGTAAAGGTAGACTTTATGCCAGTTCTCTTGTAGTTTATTGTAACAGAATAAGAGCTTCAAGTGGCTCATTCTATAATTACACATTAATAATGACTCATTCATGAAGTGGATAACAGAATAAAATGAGGACATTTTATTTCCAAATGGCCAAAGGTCATCTGGCTGACATCATAATGTTCTTCAGAAACCGTTGTGGCCGTTATTCAGCGCTGTAGCTCAGGAAGGAGACATTAGGAGCATATTTCCTGCACCATAACTGCCTGGTGGAAGCACACAACCTCCAGGCAGTAATTCTAGTTTAGGTTAGTGATGCTATGATGATCAGCATTATGAACGGTCTGCTGCTGCTCTGACTTGTTTTTATGTGTGATATCACTGCTGGAGCTTTTTATATTTGTACGTTTATGGTCCGGACGGTGCCCGGTGCTTCATCAACTGTATGTTTCATTTCATTTTTGCTTTTGAATCAATCTCTTGGTCAACCACTGAAAACAATTTTAAACAACCATTTAAACATCTATTTATTCCACAATTATGGTGTAATAGACCACGTCTCTCCCACTCCAACTTGAATTTGTGTGCCCAGGCTGGCAGTAAGCAAACAATGCCACTCCAGCAGCAGGCGCTTTCAGCTCCGACTGAGATGAGTCCCACTGGAATCAGCTGGTAAGTGAACAGACGTCTAACCATTTCCAAGTGCATGTGCTATTTCATTTTCAGTCCCTGCAGACAACTCTCCTCTACACTTTATGAACAGTCCAAGGAAGTCAAACAGACTTCCTTTTCATTAGTGCAACCACATTTAAGAGCTGAGGGAGAAATAATCATCTAGATGAGGTCAAAGTAGAATAGAATCTTTTATTTGACTTTTTAGAAATACTGTTATTCTCCACAACATGTAAAAGCATCAGACCAAATCCCTTTCTTACACACTCATACCCCAAATACACATATCAGGAATTCAATGAAAAAACAAACAAATAAAAAACAATCTTCTTCCACATGGACACAGTGGCAAGACTTCCACATCCATCATACCCACCCATCAGTGAAATCTAAAAACAGTCACGCTGTAATAAAGTGGGAAATGAAAAGTATGTAAGTGTATAGATGAAATTTGAAATGTGGAACACACCAACGGATGCCACAGAAGTTATCACAGAGACGGCCTTAATGCAAATGAGAAGCTGTTTTCAAGGAGGAAGTGTTGATTAAAATGTTTCAATAGGATCCAGGAAACACACACACACACACGTGGGCTGTGTAGCAGCCGTTTCAGACAACCAGCAGCTCTGACCACCACTGCTTTTCAATCACAGGGGGTCTGACCAGACAGATCAATGAGAGTAGGCCATTGGAGATTCTTCAGCTACTGTTGTGGCCTGCACACCCTAATTGGATGGTACATGAGTGTTTTTCTGAATAGTGGGCCTGTTTTGCACAATCGATGGCTTGTTCTCTGCTGAGTTGCACAGACTGCCATAATCAAATAGCAAAAGCTGTCCCAGAAACTTCTGGATGATTGCATGTTTCCTGTTTCCAGCTGCCTTTGTCTGTCTAATACAGAAACTGGGAGCACACCGGAGGGCTTTTACACTTTTCCTTAACAATCTCCGAATTCCTGTGCATTGTCAGTGGCGTTTCTATACTACACAGTTCTAACCTCTACTAGTATTACAGTTATAGAATGACCTGCAGATTTGACCACAGTAAGGCTGTAACAAGCAATAGTGGGATGCATTGGTTACGGCCCGATGAGTCTGAGGGACAGAGGTTTAAATACTCAACCCCAACACAAATGAATCATGGAACCAGGCTTTCAACTGTCAAGTGTGTTCCCAGCTGAAATTCATATATTTATCAAGACTACCTTCAATGTGTTATTTAACAGCCTGCTTCAACAATGCCATCACTCTGACAAAGAACCCACAGCTCAGTGTTACCGGTAGGGCTTTAGCAGCCCATCACAATTAACTGTCACTTCTCTGTGTCAGGTTAATGGGCATTTTAAAGGCAGATATTGATGTGTTTGTAGTGTGGGAGGACACCACCTCTAAATATGTGGTCCTGTTCTGATGGGGAGCACGGCTTAACTGAGTCCTGTTTAAATCAAACCGATTCATAAACTGAGAATCCAGCTTCCATTAATCATCTGATCTCCAAGTCATATGATGACCCTGTAAAAATCAATCATCCCTCTTCCTTCAAAGTGCTCTTAATTAATACACACATGCATGTGCACATACGCACACAGTCACAAACACATGGACACTTTTGGTTAGAGAAGCTACATTACCACCTAAATGATGTTATATAATCTCTACTCGATGCAGCCAAAATGAGCTTTGGGTATAGAAATCATTTTTCATGTGTGCACATCCATACCATTTGCTTGATCATATTCTGATTTATCATGTTGATGTTTGTCAGTGCAATCAGATTAAAAGTAGTGCAGTGTCTTATTAAGACTTTCCCTCCTCATCCTGGCGAGACAAATTCTGACTAGAATTGAAAGTTAATTTTTTAAAGTGCTTCTCGTTGCCGCCTACATTTCCCCCAGAACTAATCTAGTAGTTTAAAGTTGAACTATTAATAAGTGTTTTCATCAGTAAAGTTCACAGAGCCTCTGAAGAGCACAGAGGACGATACAGAGGGAAATCAATAATGCTAAGGTCAAAAAAAAAAAAAGAATGAGGAGTTAAAACTTTTTGCTTTGAGTAGAACATGAGCAGAAAGTGAAAACATCTCAAATGATCCATCCTCAGCCGTTTTCATTGACCAGGCGAGACCCGTTGATGCCGCGGTACGTGACGCGGCTGGGCCGGACCAGCACGCCGTAGCCGGGGCGGCAGGTGAAGTAGCGGCGGCCCCCCACCGAGCCGTCGTTCTTGCCTTTGGGACTGCGGAGCTCCAGGCCCAGCCACAGGCCCGGGGCAAAGTCTGCTGTGCCCAGGTAGCGGATGAAGGCCATCTCGTTGGCGCTGGTCAGCAGCACCTGTATGCCCACGTGGAGGCGCACCTGTCCGTCAGAGCTGGAGGTGCTGGACCCCGCCGCGTTCCCGGGAACACCACCGCTGCCTCCGCTCAGGGTGCTCCAGCGCCGCCGGTGAGGGTTGGACCGACTCCTATATATACATTTTTTTTTCCAGATGAATTGTGAAAACAGAGGGGAAAAGCAGCCAGAGAGATTTATGAGAGAAGGTATGCAGCGTGAGAGAATATATCAAAAGTAAGTGGGAGATTCATGGGAGCTCAGTGTTTGAGGGATTGATCTTCAATTCCCTGTTCTCTCTCATTATAACCACAATCATGCATTGGCTATTTAAAAAAAGGAGCCTTTTGCTGACTAATACCACTACCTCTTATCAGTATTGATTCTGCCACTGCTGCAGGGGATTAGAATAAAGCTGAAAGCTTGGGGAGGGAGAAAAGTGAGGCCCGTGTAGAAAAGAGACACACCTGGAAACAGGACTTCTTCTGCTCGTCTCCTTCTGGGTGGCGATGGCCGATGATGTGCTGAAACTGCGACGGATCGTCCCTGCACAGCAATCACAAGAGTCAAGTACCCTCATACAGAGGTTTTTTTTTTGCATAAAAATGACTTCTCAGCCACTCACAGAATAATACATGCAAATGCACACACTTGCAATGAAGGCAGAACTCTCACCACTTAAAGGATGACTGAGGCGTGAGGAGGAGAGCTCTGAAAGGCAATCCACTGATCCATGGATCCTGTGGATGAAAAGAAACACATCCCAGTTGCATAATGGAACACTATGAACATTTAGTAACACTTAGAGGCCTTCTCTCAGTCTTCAACTAGAGAGAGACATCCCACTGTGCCAAACCCTCCACTGACTGTGACCCCGAGTTCATCTCTGTCACATAATCCACAGAGAATGAATGTGGAGCAAAACGTTATTAGAATAAATTGAAAATTCATCCATGTGTCTGGAACATTTTCAAGTTAAGATGAATGAGAGTAGACCGGTCTGTATCTGATGAAGGCTGCTTCTAAACAGCAACAAGGAGGGAAAAAAAGACAATGTCTGTTGGTTGCACAAAAGCATCTGTCCCGCTTATTGATGCGTCTGTAAGTCACTAAGTGACTGTAATAACGTTACAGCTCTGGAAGCCATTAGGAGGGTGAGTGCCAATGTTGAGAAATGAGCAGTAGAGGAAAAAAGTGTTGCTTTGTTTTCGAAGAGATGTCAGCGGAGGAGTAGAAAAACAAAAACCTAAGTGTGTGTGTGTGTGTGTGTGTGTGTGTGTGTGTTGTGGGGGGGCTGTTTGTTTTCCAAATGGGTTGTGATAGCTGCTGACAGGAGAAGAAAAGAGAAGGAGAAACGAGTTGCTGTGCTGGATGGACAGAATGTGAGAGTCTCCATTACTGAGGAAAATCCACATGAGCACACAGGGTTTTCATGAAAAAAGAAGAAAAACACATGAATGCAGGATGGCAAAAAAAACAAGCTGGCAAAAAAAACTGTTGATTACTTTGGTAAAAGCAGCTTTTACCTCAACCACCATGTAAATAGTGGGTTAATAACAGCAATGGCAGGAAAAGTGAGAGCACAATAAAGAGAGGGGAAGAGAAATGTTCCCATGAATGGCTTTGCATTGAGATGAAGAGTAAAGAGAGGTGATGAGACATTTATAGCCCAGTACAACAGTTGAATGTGTTACTTTAACCAACAGTCGCTCATATCTGGACAACCTCATTTTCATTTAAATAACAGCATTTGGCACAATAGATGACAACTGCCTTTTAAACTGTAATGACTCTTATTCAGTTACATCATTCTTGACGCATAGTGCTGTTAATGTATCATCCAATACATTGTGTTACAGAAAAAAGTCAAAGTCAAACGTCAAATCAAAACAATGTCTGGCAGGGAATAACTTGTCAATTTAAAAATCAGGCAAAGTTTTCTATATCCCAGTGTAACCAGGTTGGCACTTGATTGAGTCAACACTGTGTGTGTGTGTGTGATGGGTAAGCCCAGTGTGATGTGCTGACATAATGAGGCTTCAAGTGGAATTTGCCTTTTGCGTGCACTGTTTGGATGGAACGGCTCCTACATATTTATAACATAAGGGAGAACAAGGTAAGAGGTGTAAAACATCTATTCATTTATTTATTCAGCAGCCACACAGCTGTTTCTTGATAAGGCTTTAGGAGCTGTGGCCAGTCCCAGCTCCCACCGTCTGGACAGCTCACTTGTCTATCATGTTGTTTATATGCATCACTATGCAGCACATCTTAGATGTACAGGTGCTTCTCAGTGTAGTAGGACGATGGAGGTCAACCGTCTCCAACAAGAAGAGACCATTTAAATGCTCAGTGTGACATCATTAGGAGACAACGGTGAACTTTTTCACTAAATTCTAATGTTTTGATTTACTGAATTTGGGGTTTTCTTTAAATATAAGCTAAGATATTTCAATCTGTGTGTAATGAATCTATGAGTTTCACTATTTGAACGGAACCACTGAAATAAATGAACTATCAAATGAGTTCTGATTAGTTTTAACCAACAGCTCAGGTTGGTCTTCCTCATGAAAGATATTCTACATCAGGCACGGGCAACTTATTCAACAAAGGAAGAGGCTGCAGGTTTTTGTTCCAACCAAACAGCAGCACACCAGACTTGACTCATTTAATTAACTGATCTCAGTCCTCAGACAGCTGATTGGTCAAACTGTGTGCTCTTGGTTGTGCTCTGCAGCCACACCTGCCCTTTGTGGAATAGGTTGCCCATGCCTGTTACATAAAGCGGGGTGGGGGAATAGGGGTCACTGAGTAGTTGACGACTATGAAAAAGGATCATATCATATGAACCTCAAGACCTAAGTCCTGTTGGAATAGTTGATGCGTTACCCAGTGATCTCTTCCACCATCATCAAAACAGCAACAGCACTCGAAAGTTACTTATTCCCACACCTGATGACACATGTGAGGATAAATGTGGGTTCAGTGTCCTGCCCAAGGACACGTCCACATACAGAACGGTGTTCATGGCTGCTGTGGAGAGTGCAGCAGCAGTGAAGCTGTTTACTTTACCTTGTACAGATAGATTTTGATCCAGACTGTCTCCCATTTGATGTGACACAGGAGCAGTGTAGCTGACTACAGCTAATGGAGGGCCATGTCTTTACAAGTGTGATAAATAGAAGGGAAGGATTAAAAGGAAACTTGGCAAGCCACCAACTGAAAATGTATTTAATTGGCTGTTTTCCTTTTCTATTATAGGCTTTCTATATTGCACTGCAGCACAGTTTTTTATGAATCAACAATACAATACAAAAAGCAATTGATTCAGAAAAACAAAAAAATGATAGGTTTGTGAATAAAGAAACATCCAGTTTTCCCATTTATGCTACTTTCTCGTTTTGTGTTTCAACAGAACTTGATTATAGCATCAACTAAAAGGTTGAAATCTCATGAAATGTCTTCACACCTCTCTGAACTGATCATATTACAATAAATCATGGTTGCTTTTAAAAAAGGCTCCCAATCAAAATCTGTATGGTTCAACATTTCCTGGTTCTTGCTTCCATGTGCTAATATGTTTACAGTAATTACATGTCTACTTAAATACAAGCTTGAATACACGACCAGACCAGATTACACTTATCACAGAGCTTTCTGAGTGGCTGATTTGATGTCTCAAGAGACAAGAGTACTTTGGCTGAGAGCATCTTTAGAATGGAGCACGCACCAGTGAAATGGATCAGACACATGTCAAGCATCCAACAAATACTGCAAATACTTCAATGTGACTTTCTCATTCTTGTGAAGAAGGTCATTTCATAGAACTGGCTTTAGTTGGACTGGTTCTAACAAGGACACCACTCAGTGGCACCAGCCAGGTAGCCTACTTCTAGATACACGCAATCTAGACAATGAAAATCTACAGTATCTGTCCGTCTGTCCATCCATCTATTATATCCATATATCTACAGTATCTAATAAGCAACATTATCACATAAATGGGTTCATATGTACAGTAAGTCACTAACCAATCTGTATATTGGTTGGTCTTGGTCTAGGTGATTAAACAATATAACTAATAAAACCCATGAGTTACAGAGGTATGCATGATTATATGGAAGTATAAAATATACTGCAAAAGGTTCATTAGAGTATTAACTTCTGATTTACTTTGCTCCATTCCTTAGAATCTCTATAGATGATCAAACTAATCCACTCCACAGTCCATTAGAATAATAAGATATAAACACAAACCTGTCATTAAACCCTGAGGGAGATCAAATCTATCAAAAAAAAAAAAAACTCATCTTACTCTGTCTAAAACTGACAATGTGACAGAGAAATTAAAACCACATCATCATTTGTCTTTAAGGAAATTCCTCTGGTGGCAGCAGCAACAATGAAATGGTCCAAATACAGTATTTGGCATTCATGGCATTTATCTCATCACATCTTGAATACTGCAACTCCCTATGCATATACATGTCTCTCCCCAATATATTTGCTCTTGGCAATTGATACACACACAACTCATATGCTGCTAGACTCCTAACTGGTGTCACAGACTCACTCTGTGCCTTTTTAGATCAGTTTCAAAATATTTTGATGACTTCTAAGTCTCTGTCCTTATGACCAGTTGCCTCAGATCCTCTGATAAAACTCTGCTATCTGCTTAAAAGTCTCAGCTAAAAACCAAAGGTGACTGCAAATCTGCTAGTAATGCCCCCAGACATGGAACTGCCCTGCATGAGGAAATCAGCCGTGAAAATTCTTGATTTCAGTGCTTTTATCTTTGGATCCATTTTTGATTTCTACTTTTGGATTTTTTTGGGGGGTTGTAAGCTATAATCACTGAAATTAAACAAGTAAAAAGGCATGAAATATTTGTGTCATGAGTCTAGAATGAATGAAAATTTCACCCTTTGAATTAGAATTACAAAAGATGAACTTTTACACAATGTTCTGATTATATGAGCTGCTTAAGTTCTCTGAGTACGGCCACACTGGCTGCCCTCAGCAGCCCACAGCCCACCACACTGTGTTATATCAGACTCAGTTGTGACTCAGTTCATTCACTATTTCCAGCACAAACCTCAGCTAATTATTATCTGACTAGAAAAAAGGCATCAAAGTTTATAGAATAGAATAGAAAATACTATTTATATATAAAAATATACATATATATCCAACAGGCACTCAGAAATGTATAAACTGTGTAACTTGCAAATTCTATGTACTGTATGTAAAACAGTATATTATAATCATATGCATATCACACAATGGAACATTCAGTTGATTCACATCAATGAAAAAACATGACAATGCACTTCAATGGCAAATGCATGCAGACGTTGAAGGCATTCACTCACACTCCATGCCTACCCTCTTCCAACCTAAACAAATGACATATTCATTATCATTCATTATCCAAAATCCATATTTAAATGCTGGGAGGATGATGCATGAATCATTACTAGGTGCCACATTAAACTGAGGAGTCATGGGGGCGAAGACCGCAGGCTGCACATCTGACTCTGAGTGTCGTTAATCACCAGTGCAGAGGAGAGCTGTTTGATACACAGAGGGCAAAATCAAACATGTCAACACTCACACAGACGACACTGTCAAAGGAGCTCATTAGCACCATCACATGTATTGATGAGGGCAATGAAATACAACCTCAGGGCTGGTTTTTAGGGCATTTAGTCAAATTCTTCAAGACTTTGCTCTATACTTCAAAGAATTTCTTATCCATACTTGTTTGACAAATCTGTTTTTCCTTCTGTGATGACCATCGGCAAAAATCAAACAGGACCATTTATCACTGGAAAATACATGCTTCCTGACAGAGCCCGCAGTGCAGGTCCGGCACTCACCTCTGAACACGAGATGGAGGAGCAAAGACGCCGTGTTTTGGTGGGCAGCTGAAGTACCTCACTCCTCCCACTGAGCCATCGTTCTTACCACTCGGCTTGTCCAGCTCAATGCCCAACCACAGCCCTGTACGGGCGAGAAGGCAGAACGGTCGGGGATCAAACAAACAATCACACATCAAATGACAGAGAGGAGATGCAGCTTCAAGAAAGGAGTTAAGTAAGGAAAATTGTGTATTATTCATTGCATGCCAACAACTGTACATATCAGAAAGGATAATCCATCCAAACAGTGCATAAGAACAACGAGCTGTTGAAATGGCTAAACAACTGAGGAACTTCAACTTCTGATTTCTCAAACTAAAATGAACATCCTGCCCAGACTAGTTTACTTATTCCACACTCTGCTGATCGTCTTCTACCAAAACCAATTTAATGGATGTCATAAATTTTCATCAAGGTATATCTGGCAAGACCTAGGGTTTGATTCAAAACTGTTCAAAGGGACAAAGAAAAGGCGGGTTGGAGAGTAACTTCAATCAGAGATGATTATTTAGCAGCACAGATAAGAGCAGTGAGGTGCTGCTGCAACTCATCACATGCTAAAGATTTTTCACCACATAAGTTATAAACCAGACTTCCAAGACAAGACAGCTAAGGCATCAACTGTATTATGCAATAAAATTAAAATGTGAAAATGAAATACTTTGAAAGCTTTATGGTTTTAATGATATCTGGAGATGTGATATTATTTAATATGGAGTTGACAGATGTAAACACCTATGGTAACTGTATATTTAGAAAAATACGGTTTGGATAATACACATGGAGTCTGTCGGATTTTTAATCACATTCGACTTCATACATTAAAACAACATGTGAGAAGGAAGAATAGAACAATATGGAGATACCAGCTCAGAGAAATGGAGGACGTGTGGTTGGAAGAACCTGATACAGTATTTATTACACCCTCAGAAATCCCAGCATGCTAATAACTTTTCCCTTTTGCTGGAGAAACTAAAGGCAAACCACTATATTTCTGGTGCTGGCCTGTCAGTGCAGACTATAGGGGAATCATTTACAATGCCCCAGGAGACCTTTTTTAAATGTGAAATCTAAAATTCAAGACTATATATTATGAATATAATACCACAAGGAAGGCTGATAAGAAATAAATATTTAATGATTATACTGCTGATCACTGGTAGAATCAATTTTATCAGGTAGTGGTTCACATGAGAGCCCAACTTTAAAGGGATAGTTCAACATTTTGGCAAATTGGCCCATTGCCATAATCCCTATAGTCATAGCAGTAGGTTCGTTACTTAAATTTGCCGGTGCAAGCTATTTTTAGAACGGTGGAGCAGAGCCGCGAGCTGATCAGAGCTACGCTACGGAGGCTAATGGGATTTCTTGGTTTCCCTCATCAAACTCATCAAATACACAATCCAACAACTCCAAAACGCTCTCATGGACAAGTTGTGACCTGCACATTCACCACACTATGAGATAATAACGGAACGATATGAGACAGAGTTGTTTTAGAGGTAAATGCAGAGACTGCTTGCTGAAAAACTGCCTCCGACGGGAACATGCATCAGCGGTTTTGCATGAATTTACCTTGAAAACAACTCTGTCTCGACTCGGCTGTTCTAAAAATAGCTTTAACCGACAATTAAAGGTAACAAACCTACTCCTAAAATGGGAAAAAGCGATGCCAATATGTTGAACTATCCCTTTAAATACAAGCATGATCAATACAATGGACATTTATAAATATCATTCAAGTATAGGTCTGAGGTTTTACAAATCATACATTTTGTTGTAGAGAAAAGATCACTCCCTTCCTGTTCATGGTTCTTTTTCGTTGCCATGTTATTTTTCTATAGTTTACCTCAGAAATATTGAAATTTCTGACAAAATGAACATAAGATTCAAATCTGAATCTATTAGATGCAAGTATCTGACTGATGCTGACTTTAAAAAAAACAACAACTTTACAATACCTTACAAAACACAACTCTGCCCACACCAGTACATCTTTCACAGAATGAGGGAATAAATTAGCTCCATAAAATGCTTCTTTATATAATAAAAATAGATATTATATACTGTAACTGTACACCTTATCTATACAGCATAAAGACTGTGCATTAGCTAATCCAACAATAAGATGGAAGTGTTTCAGTGCTGTTTCCTCCATGTGTTGGTCTTTCAACAGTAGAGACAACTTGTCACTGTACAGCGGCTAAATAACAACTGTTTGCCTCTGTATTTGTCAGTCAGTCACTGTTCTGTCAAGTGAAGTGACTTCTCAGTGTAAGGCAGACAATTAGCCTGAGGAATGTTCCTCAGGTGACGCAGCTCAGACAAAATGTTAAAAAGAGGTATTTACAGTGTGTGCTGCTTTTATTACGGAGACGCAGCATTCAGTGCACTGAGGCTGAGATAACAGAGCACTGCGAGCACTGATTTAAGAGTATCAAAGGAAACTTAAGACTGAAATCCCTTTAAACATGATCCTTGGTGGTGTGAGATACGTTAGTACCGACTCACACTGGGCAGAACTACTGCCTAACTATTAATAAATACACTGAGCTGTTTTATGTTTGGATTTTAACCTCTTTTGCTCAGCAGGAGCTGTTCCTATCTTATTTCCCCGAGTATCTTCTGTCCAATTTGAGCTTTGCCACTGCTCCAACTTGTGACCGGGTATGAAATGCAAGTTGAAAGAGAAGAGCTTAACAAAACTTCTTTAACTTTCACCACATGTGTCATTGTGTAATAATGATAGTGTAAGTAGAGTGAAGTAAGTATTAAGATTTATGCAAAAGAATCTGACATTTCCTCCAGCAGCAAGAACAGAGGGAGAATGAACTCACAAGGTTTCTCGGTGTACCGACTACACTCAGCCACAGGCAACTACTGCATTTAGACGCAGAGCTGCCTTCATCCCTCCACGTCAGTTCTCGGGACTGAAGGTTTTCAGCGTTTATGAGAATGAAAAGCTCAACCTTGAATATTCACATTATGTCCACAATCTCTTTTTGGAATGCTACTGAGTGGATAGGCAACCGTATTAACCTTCTTGATGTTACTGGATGGGCTTGTATCAAAAGAATCAGGAGCCTTTTTTTTCTAAACCTTGTAATAAAAATAAAGTTTCCAGAGCTGTGCAGTCCCCTCTTTGTTCATTTATCTGGCCCAAAAAGCACCAGCTCAACAGTTTCCTGTTCAAAACACTAAAGACCTCTGCAGTAATTATGATTCTTTATCTGTGTCTTGAAACCAGAGAAGTAAGGACGGATGTGATTTATCAGAGATATTAAATGAATATTTTAGATGCACTTAAAACTGTTTCCTGCTCAACTCAAAGTGGCATACACCCAACACTGATGTGGCTGAACCTTTTCCAGAGAGTTCAGTTTGATCATCCCGAAGCTTAAAATGCTATTGAAATGCCATTCAAATTAAATTGTTTAAAGGAATAGTTCAACATTTCGGCAAATTGGCCCATTGCCATAATCCCTATAATCTTAGCAGTAGGTTCTTTACCTTAATTGTCAGTGCAAGCTAAGCAGAGCAGAGTCGTGAGCTGCTCAGAGCTACACTATGGAGGCTAATGGGATTTCTTGGTTTCCCTCATCAAACTCATCAAATACACAATCCAACAACTCCACAACGCTCTGGTGGACAAGTTGTGACCTGCACATTCAGCATGCTGAGATAATAACGGAACGTTATGAGTTGTTTTTGAGGTAAATTCTTGCAAAACTGCTGATGTGTGTTCCCATCAGGGGCAGTTTTCTTGGCAAGCAGTCTCTGCATTTGCTTAAAAAAAAAAACTCTGTGTCTTAACGTTCCGTTATTATCTCATAGCGTGGTGAATGTGCAGGTCACAAATTGTCCACCAGAGCGTTGTGGAGTTGTTTGTATTTTATGAGTTTGATGAGGGAAACCAAGAAATCCCATTGACCTCCGTAGCATAGCTTTGAGCAGCTCGTGGCTCTGCTCCGCCGTTCTAAAAATAGCTTGCACCTACAATTTAAAGTAACAAACCTACTCCTAAAACTATAGGGATTATGGCAATGGGCCAATTTGCCAAAAGGTTGAACTATCCCTTTAAATGCAAGCTAGTTTGAGTATGTCAACTCTAAAGTTTTTTTTACAAATTATAAAAAAAAAAAAAACTGACCTGGAGCAAAACTGGTCTTCCCATAAAACTGGACAACACCAGTCCTCTGGCCTACCACCAGCACCCTCTCCCCCAGGCGCACCTCAGGGCCCTCGCACACTGAGCTGCTAGCTGAGGGGGTTCTGCTTCGAACACCTGGGAGAGATAAATTAAACGTTTCACGGCTGGAATAATTAATACCCTCAATTGAATCCTAACAACACTGAGACGACAGAAAGGTCCAGAAAGTCGGTGTCTAGTTTAAACACACCTGCAGCGGTAAGCACCGTGGTGCCAGAATAAGAGTGGAGGGCTGGCGAGGGCGTGGTCCTGGGACTCAGGGAGGCGCGCTCTCTCCTCTGCCTGGCAGGAAGGCGTTGCCTGGGCAGCGGGCGAGGCCGGGCGCCTGGCCCGTGCCGGGAGTCCAGCGAAGAGGAGGAAGAGGAGAGGGAGCGGGAGAGAACACCTGTGGTGAGAATGACAGAGGAACGGAGTGACATGAGACACGGGGGGAGGGGGAGGTTGACCTTCCAACACAGACGGTGCAAACAGACACTTTACAAAACGTCACACTTTATGATACAACAAGGTGGATAAAGCTGTTACATCTAGGCTCGGCTACGATGGGGGCTGTGAATGTGGTCTTCTGCTGTCTAATGTCACACGGCACAGAATGTGTGCCTCCCCTCTTAATACTGAACCCACCATCCATCCATTCGGGGACTTTTATTAGAATTCCACTGAAATAAATGAGCTCAGCCAATTATTCATTCTCCAGTTTCAGTCTTGTGAATGTGGCCGTGCCTATAGCACTCAGATCCACACAATTACCACTGTACTTTTGCAGAAATCCAGGCAGCTGTGTCACATCATTCTACAGCTAGACAAATCAAGTGGGCGCAATCTTTTACAGTTGCTTGTCCCATTAGCGAGGTCCAACTGAGGGCCAACATGCTAATCCCCTCCCAATATGAGGGATGAGATATGAGAGGAGGAGGGGGGGGGGGTGCCCAGTTTCACTCTTTAAAAGCCATTTGGACGCAAGACCTCATTAAGCTTTTAACTTTCTCAGACCTTCACAGGCCATAAGTTCATTAAGTGCTCAACTCTTATAGGCTAATTGATTAAAACTGTGCCAAAGTGGTTTAAGAAGAGAAGATTCAGCTACAGTCAAATTGGAAGCCAGACAGAGATGGGCAGATAACATTTCAGCCTTTGCCAAAAATTGTTTTCAATAGTAAGTCTTATGCTTAAGCTAATGGGCCCAGGAGAGTGGATGGCAATGCACAGGAATAACAGCTGAAGCTGCTGATTCTGTCATCTCTGTTTGAGCTGATCGATCCTTCATGGTCTTAACTGATCACTGGACTGTTGTGGTTTTGGCTTCATGCAAACTGAACATAACTTGGGGCATATTGCATTTTTTAGGTTGCGGAATATATCTGAAATTCAGGTTACGCTCAGTATTCACTTGCTACTGACACACGTCTATGTTTCCATCTAAATGCAGATGGAAATTCGATTCTACCGTTTAAATTATGCTTGAATTGCAAATGCATCTACTGCTGGATACACAGTGGTATGTCAAAGTTTGAGACGGAGCAAAAACAGCACCTCTCTGTGAGAGAAGGCACTGACGCTGCTGTTGAACTACCCACAGATGGATTATGATGAAGGATTCAAATATTAAGGTGCACTAATTATCAGAGACGGGTGGTGATTAGGAGTGTGTGGAGCTAGGATTTGACAATTACAGGAGAAGATTATGTTAAATAGTGAAAAGCCATTCCACACAACACTCTCTGATGCATAGTGCAGTAGAGCACACGCAACTGTTACCACAGTACCTGTCTTTGTCAGTGAGGCATCTCCCTCTGTGCCCTGACTGGCACCAGGTGGACTTTTTTGATTATCAATGGGTTTTTTGACAGATGGAGATAAACCTTCACTCCCACACACACACACACACATAGATACACACACACACACACAGACAAAAGAGAGACAGTGACTTCTTTTTAAAACACACAGATCACTAATCATCTTAGTCAGACTAGAAGATAAATAATGAATCACAGTTCCATAATGTTTGCATAGTTTGAATGTCACTTTGGAAACTGTATTTAGACTGAGTAGTTTGACAAGTGGAATGAGCAGAACTAGGATCTGTCATTCTGTATCTGTTGAAGGACTGTTTGACTGTTTGACTGTTTGACTGTTACAATGATCAGGAGAGCACTTGCACTACATGTTTAATCTAAGTGGAAATATAATGATCATAGGTGTGTAGTTTTGTAGCCATTCAAGGCAACAACACATATCCAAATGTGAATCCAATATGTAGGAATACTGTTCCAATAGTTTATCAGGTGTGGAGAAATGAAAGAAAATTACAAATCAAGAAAACTTGGAAGTTAGATGTGCGGCTCTCCATGATTGGTCGAAGAGGCAGAGTCTGAGGAGCGACAGAACAATAAGCAATAAATCAGGAAGAGCAGGAGAGTGAAGAAATGCAAAGAAAAGGACAGCATGGCATTGTTGAGCAGCACTGAAACAAGAATTACAGAAAAGCTTTTTTGATTGAATTAAGATTGTATTTCACTCCAACACACAATGAAAATACTTGAATGCTGAAACAAGCAGTTATACCCACACAAAAGGACCAATTACAGTAAATTCAAAAGGCGTCAAGAAATCTCCACACACAAAGAGAATGTACATTTCTTGTTCTTTAAGTCATTTAGGACCCTAACCCAAACAAGTTCGAGCTTAATATATTGTTTGTTGACTTGAATTAAATTGACAATTAAACTGACAAAAGCCTGATGAAAGAGTCAGCTCTTTAATTGGCTATAAATTCAACACCCGTGTTTCTAAACCGATTTAAGGCCAAAGTCATGAGGATTCAAATTCATACACCAATCTACCACATAAACTGTCTCACATTACGCTCCACTCATAAATATGTCACCCTGGGTTAAATTTTATACTGCGCTTTGTAAAGGCAGTAGGAAAATCTCAAATCAGCTTGTTATTTATTGATTGCCATTTCAGCTCACATTTGGAGGCAGCTGGCAAACGCTGCCCTCAGAGGCCGACTTGTGTGTCTCCTTTGAACCCCAAACAGGAGACTACATTGCAACTCAGAATACCAAACATTTCTTGTCACTTGACCTTTAGCTTGCAGGGACCTCCTGGCTCTATCTAGCCCTTCCACATACTGACGCTCACCTCAAGTGACGCACTGCAGCACAGGCTGAGGCTTGGTGAATCAAGCCGTGTTTTGTGAGCGTTGTCTACGTTTCCTCCGCCCTTTGAGGACTGAGCTACAGTTGACACTTTCTAATAGGGTCCAGTCTGGCATTCTGCTGTGTCTGTCTCTCCAGGTTAGCCAGACTGTCCCACAATGACCCATCCAATCTATAGATACACACAAGTGTGCTGTCTGCCCTGCTGATCCCAGGAGACGCCACCACGCAGGTGGCTCCTGGAGTTTGGGCAGTAAATGGCTGACAAAAGCCCTGGAAAGTATTCAGTCATAAATTAGCCTCTTAGCTGTATGGAGGTGCCAATACACACACTCGCACACACACATACACCTCACATGCATTGCAGGCCACACATACACACTCATACACACCTTGTGATGAATGGCTGCCAGGCTATTCAGCCTGTCTATGCCCTAGTTATTAAACCCTGCTTAATTGGACTATCAATCACTGGATTCCATAGGCCGCTATGAGGTCCGCCATTCCAGTCACGTCCAGATCAATTGGAGTTCGATACATTTGAATATTACATCACCAAAAAACAGCTACAAACCCTGGAAGGTGGAGGTGCTACCAAAAGTGGCCGAGGTATTCTGAGGTAACTGGACTATGTTAGGAGTGAACATTAGTCTGAAGTTGAGGATGTGGGCATCCAAGGACTGTCAGAGGAAGGTCTTGTCAGTGGTTTAATTTATGCATTGTGCTTTGGCACTGGTTCAGAATCCACTTTTCAAAGCATTCGAAGAAGATTAATATGAAAGGCAAGATGCAATAAATCCTGCCATGGCTCATGTGGGCTGAGAACGTTGAGAAAGCTTCTTTTTGGCTCATAAGAGGCCATCAGCTGGAGCCGTGACTCAGCTGATAACCTCATCTGGACGCTGTGGACTGACTCACTCGCTCCACAGGAGACTAAAAGCCCACTGTGTCATCATGGAGACTTTCAGCATGGGTATCCATTTGGTGTCTAGAATTAGTGTGGTCCAAGAGCATCTGCTATTAATACAGCATCCTCAATAGTTTTACACTTCATGCAGTTAAGGATAAATAACAATTCATGTATTCATACTACTGAGTACATGGCACTAACTCATACTTACTTTCTGCAGGTGTCTCTGTCTCTAGATCTGCAGAGCTGCACTCATGATCCTGTTCAACACCCACTTACAATTATTATTATTATTAGTCCCTGGGTTATTATCATTGGCTCTATTTTCATCTGTTTTATTATTAGTATTATTATTCATCCTATTACCTGTTCTATTATTGTTTTTTCAATCATCATCATCATCATCATCATCATCATCATTACGACTGGTGTCTATTGGTCTCTCTGCTCTATATGAAATGAGATAATCTCTGTTATGACTCAGCACAGCATAAAAAACAGAATTCATTTGTTTGAATTACGTAAACATTGGACATACTATTCTTGTTTAGGACACAGCCTCAGTTTCCATGCACATTACTGAACATCGCTGTTGTTACTGAATGTTCACTCATCTAAATTATTATAATTAGTTCCATTAGTATCATTATGTATAGACTATCTTTAAAACAAAAGCCTTTGCCTTAGTGAGGTAATGGAGCAGCTGAAGCTGCACTTGTCTGGTTTCACGAGCAGGAAATAAAAATATACTACGTCTGAGTAATCACAATGTACAGAGTACAAATTATATTTGGAGGATTGGATTGCAATTTTTGAGTCTTGGCCACAATTGTTTTCCTGGATTGTGTTCAGGTTTGTCTCCCCTTGGATGCTGCACACTCCAAACTGTGAAGCACTTCAAATAAATGTTTAAAATCCTAAGGTATATTCTACCAACAGTGCACGTAGACAAAGCAGAACCTATACAGTACCTTTGGAAAGTTATACAGTCTTGTACTGTATATGTAAAGTGTTTAGTGTATTTTACTGTATAACATGCTGACAGTTAGAAAGTCGAGAGAGAGGATGAACTAACACAAACAGAAAGTCCTACAAGGAAGGGTGAACTGCTGTAATGCTGTTAGTGAACAATGGGGGGGCGACTCCCACCAATACCTCATTTTAATCACATCATCCCTCAAGTCACCGTTTCCATGCTGCTACTCTCATCTTATGGCCCACAGCCCCTCAAAGTCAGTGCACTGGAATTAGGCTATTTGTTGGACGAACAGACAACATAAGGAAGTCTTTTACTGTATAAGAAAGACCTGTTGTCCACATCTGTGTTCTCCAGAGGACTGTACATGAGCTCACCTGTGGCTGGACTAACACTGACCCCTCTGACATCTTTTTTAGATGTGTTTTTCTGTCTCACTGCCTTTGTAGTTCCTGTTAAGTCCTCTTCATTTGACCTATTTCTTTAATTTAGAGTCATTTGTGCCACAATTCCTCAGGAAAACCCGCTGCTCCAAATTTTCTAATCTCAGCCTCATGATGATGATGTGGCAGGACTTGAACACAGCTGAGATTATTGGTCCAATCGGTAGCTCTCTCACTCTCTTAACAAATAATTATATCAGTTCCTAGCAGTAATATTCAGAAGAGTTATGACCTGTTTGTCATTTGATCTTTACCTGTGTTGATCTTGGAGGTGATGCGGGACAAATCTATGCGACGAGGGGGACGTATGGGTGTAGACGTCTTTGTGGCGCTTATTTTATGTCTTTCCAGTGGTTTGCTTATCTTGGACAGGGGAGCAAATATTCCTGTGAAAAAGAATAAGAAATCAGAAATTATTTCACGATAAACAAGTCAGGAGATTGTGTTATTCAGCATAAAGATGAATCTAAACAAATTAGAACATCATGGAAAAGTTCATTTATTTCAATAGTTCAATTCAAATAGTGAAACTCATATATCACATAGATTCATTACACACAGACTGAAATATTTCATGTCTTTATTTCTTTTAAGTGTAATGATTAGGGCTTACCTTTAACAAAAACAACAAATTCAGTAAATCAAAGAATGAGAATATAGTAAAAAATGAATGCACCTGTATACAGTGTAGTACAACCTACCATGTTTGCCTCTGCAGGTGAAATACTGAACGCCTGCGACCGAGCCATCGTTCTTGCCCTCTGGTTTGTCCAGCTCGACTCCGGCCCAGAGGCCTCCGGAGAACTCGGTGCTGCCGCAGAATCGCAGGGTTCCGACCTGCACGCACACAAATACGTATGTACAACATCAGAAACTAATATGAACAATCTGCAGAACAAATCAGCACAAAATCAACACATGATGTCAGTCTCATCATGTCAGGGGCAGAACCCCGTCAGAAACTCAACAACAGTCTGAAATGTGTGCGTTCACTAAGGCAGCAGACGAGATAAACAATTAAAGGGAAGAGAGAGATCAAATCATTGCAGTGTGCCAGACAGCGCAGGGAAGATAATAATAACAATTTTGATTAGCCAATCTCTACGACTTGGCAGAATGCGGTTCTGTTTTCTGTGTATCATGAAAATCTATTAATGGCTCTTTCCTTCAGAGCAAATGCCCAACTGCGCCAGAATTAGTGTTTTCTTCTTATCATCGACGTGTCTCTATCTCTGCATCTACCAAACATGTGTACGTGTGTGCAGCCGATCAGACACTGCAGACTATAGCCACATCACACAAAACAATTACATGGGTTATGTGGGCTCTGATTACATGGCAAGAAAAGGGACTCTTACTGTGGTTTTCAATTCAACAGTTGACCTTAATGTGTCATCAATCAAACACACTCAACAAAAGCTGATGATGAGTTATGGCTGTAAGAATGTCTGGGACAAGAATTCATCCTGAGTCTGTGTTAAAGGAGAATTTTCTAAATAACGCTCTACAGCTCTAGGTCGCTACCATAGGAAAAAATCAGAGAAAAATCTGTGCAGACTCGGGAATGTTTCCATATCAACAAAGACAAAAATGCGAGGAAAACATGGATTTAGAGGAAAAAATGATTTTGGATGGGGGAAAAAGCATCAATATGAATAAAACAGCTTTTTTCCCCTCCTCAATCCATGTTTTCTTCGCATTTTTGTCTTTGTTGATATGGAAACAACAATTCTCCTTTAAGCTCCTCTTACCAGTTAGTAAAATTAAGCAGACAAAGTGGAGGGTTAAAAAAAACTGATTCCCTTTAGTGCAAATAAATGTGCCACACATGATATAATTTATTATGAACTTATAATAAATGTGTCTCAGCTGTGATCTCAACTGAACTGAACACCGTCATCCTCCAGCAGAGTGCAGAGACTGGCAGATTCAATGCCAGTTTGCTATATGAATGGCTGATGTTTGAAAATTCTCCAACTGTTGCTCTGATGCTCGGTGCTTCAATTTTTTCCTGAACCTTTTCCACCAGGTTGAGTCAAAGCGCCAAATCACAAGAGAAGCAAACATGGCATTTCCTCCACGATCTGCAATGCACTTCTTTGCAGTTTGGATGATATAAAAGTAAAGCAAGCAGGCCATCTCTACTACTGTGCACTAACACCAGGCGCATGATTTGTAAAGAAACACATCTTCCAACTTCACTAACTGCAATTGATTTGTCTGCAAGCAACACGCTGAGCTCTCGCATAGTAAATCTGAAAAGCCTTAAAGCCACCCAAGTTCACCTTGACAGACATGTGGAGCGAATCCAGACAAGTATTACAGATCGAGGGAAAACTCCCTGGATCACTTGTTTTCAAATTCTTTCACTACTCACATTTCCCTAAAAGCATAAAATGATGAGTAAAACCAACCATTTCAAAAAGTTGGGTTTTGGTTTTTTAATGAGCTTTTTGGGTGAGAGCTTGTAGAGCAAAAAACAAGATGGAAAAAACTAACAAACACACAAAACCGTGAGTTTACTTCATCAGGATTTGACTCAGTGTATGAGCACTTACTTATTAGAAGTATTTAGTCGTGGATTGATTATTCTGAAATGATTTATTTTTTATTTGCTAGTATTCTGTTCGTTTATTATTTGTTTAGTTGTTTTTTTGTTGTTGTTCATTATTTGTGGGCACATTGTCAGCACCAAAGGCTACATGTACTGTACTGTAGGTCGCTGATTAGGGACCAGGGTGCACCTGGGTGGGCTTATGGTGTTTTACCAGAGTGGAAGAAGCATGAAGGAATTTCTTTGGTTCGTTTGTTGCTTGATCTTTTTGGTTGAAAAAACTCTCTTTTCTGTTGGAAACAAAATATGGATTTGCAGCAGTGGTTGTTAGATTTTTTAAAAATGATTTCACAGGTTTTATTTGGACCTTTCTGGTTTTCAACAAACGGCCATTACACTCAGCGATCAGGTCACTGTGATTTAAAATTGTGTGTAGCTATGACGATTTGCTGAAGCCAGGTTTTGGACCAATGGCACAAACAGTGGACGTCTCCTTTTCCTGCTTAACTGAACCACTACATAGATTCAAATGGAGTGGGCCCATGTTGTCTGACTGATGACTACAGGCACACATCAGTTATTAGAGATAGGCTGCTGTTGCCAAATTTAAGTAGCAGGACAGAGAAAGCACAAAGATCACAGATATTCATTAAACTGTAGAGCCGGGGCAGTGAGGCTGAACTATGCCATTGACACAGTCGTAGAACTATGAATTTTATTTGAACTACGGTGCAAAAGCTTCACTGCTTTCAAAGCCTGCTTCATGTCAAAAGGATTACACAGGGCTTACACCACTACACTGAAGTTGAGTGGTTAGGTCAAGCAGTTACAGTATTTCATGAAGCCATTAGAGTACACTGTATGCTTCAAAGTACATTTCTAAATCATATGTGACTGAAGGCCTTGACCTGTCACAGTGCAGAGTGAATGCTTATAATGACAGTGTTGTATGTGACTACGTACAGTACCAAGGCATCGTTCTCTTACACTTGACTTTTTAAATTTGCAATTACTTGAGGTCACATTTTCACTGCTACAATGAATAAACCAAAATAGGTTTGTTAATATTTTTCACACTCTATGTGCAGTTCAGTGAATAAAAGAGATAAGTAAGTATTTAAACCTATATACTGTATTTATGGAGTTGGATGAACTTAAAGATGTTTACAGTAGATAGGCTCGTGATATGGCAGAACAAGCAGCAAATGGTGTTACCTAGCAACAGAATATTTTTTTTTCTTTGTTAAGGGCTGAAATAATTGTCAAAATAAATTGCAAAAGCTTTACTTCTGTCTTTGTTGAGGATAAGCCACTGTACAGCCACACTGCGCTGATGCGATGTGGCTACAGGCAGGAGGATGAGAGTGCAACACTTGGGTTTGTGCAGTCTTGTTTTTTAATTGGCGTATATAAAATACAGCACATTGATTCAACCAGTACTCCTGCCAAGAAACTTCACTGTATTGTCTTCTAATGCTGAGAAGAGACGTGGAATCTACCCCAACCATTTCATGTACATATGCAAATAAAAATCTATGTGCTGTGTGTTAATGCCTCTGTAGAGATAACACAGAAAACACAGTGAACGTGAACATTTGACCAACTCGGGTTCACTCCTCAGCTAGAGTGCTTCCACCTCGGCCAGGTGCTACATCAAACAACTCCTGATTGTGTTTGTCGGATGGGAAAATGGTGAAGGATCATGTCCTTGTCACTGCACTGGTGAGTCATGCTAGCTCATCTGGCTCCTGTTCAGAGAGGGGTGGACTGGAATAGCTTAAAGCTCCCCTCACTTTACATCCTCCTTGGAAGAAGAAGGAGAAGAAAACTGTAGGAAATTAACTGTGAATGGGTCAAATCTTTCTTCTAGAGTTTGTGGATGAGTAACAGGGGACAAATATAACAACAGAAAATGTCAATTATTAACAGCAAGAGCCGCTGTGAGGAAGAGATAAAAAAGCTGGAATATATCCATGAAGTGAAAATGTCCGTTAGACAAATTCCTCTGGTGTTCCTGCCAAATACATAATAAACCATACTATAAATACCATTCTATTGTAGAGAGCAATTTGGAACAAAGTGTTTTTGACAGTTTAGCATAAAAAAGTAAAATTGAAATTAGATTGTCATCTAAAATTAAAAAATAAAAATAAAAACTTTTAAAATGCAAAATTTCTGCCATCTCCATCTACTTGTAGTCAAGTAACTTTTGTCGTCTGTGCCATTTCAAATGTAATAGGAATAGAGGAGCACGCACCAGGGGGACAGGATAATCATTGTGAAAAAGGATAAGAGGAATAAAAATTTAGAGACTAAAGTCAGAAACTAAAGCAAACTGACAGAAAATATATTTAAAACAGACTACAACGATAGGAATTATACAGAAGCATTTGAGCTGTCTGGATTTATTCACTGTGGCCTCGGCTCAGCCATAAGGCCGTGCCCATGTGGAGATGGGCTGAACAGAACCTCTGATCTACGGTTAGTTCTACGTCTCCATTTTACATCATAGAGCCATGATGGCCGACAGCAGCTTCTCCCTCACTGTGTGTAATTCAGTTTCTCCCTGGAAATGGAGAAATGTTCAGTCATTTGAATTCAGCTGATCATCAGCTCCTAATTACAGTGCTGTGAGACTTCCCTCTATTGTACCACTGTGAGATGCAGCTGATGAAAAAGGTGGATACTGCAGAAAAATCTTTAAGACTGAAAATAGTGCAGCTGAATGATTAATGAAGACATTTTAAATTGCATCTGCCCTCTGGTAGCGACCTGCCACACACCTTCTGTCCAGCTATCACCACGCGTTCACCTAGACGGATTCCCATGGTGGCCAGCTGTATCCTGGCCTTGTCGGAGAGAGCGGGGGGCGACTGGGCCTGCACGGTGAGGGGCAGCGGGGAGCTGGGTCTCGGTAAAGACCGTCTCAGCAAAGTCCGGAGCTCTTTGGCCACAGCTGCTGCATCTGCCATGTCCAAGGGCATGTCGAGGGGATCGGGCACCACGTCTGCCGGGCACTGTCCTTTTTCATTCTGAGGGAGGAAACAAAGAACAAGTGCAGACGAGTAATGACTATCTGATAATAAAATGTCAAGTTCAATTCACGACTGCTAGGACATGAGAGTAAAACTTCATTTTTTGCTCTCATTATCAGAAAGTCCTGTTATTATTTCTCTAACAAGGATAAGCTTAACATAATCTTTAATCTTATCTCTGCACCCAGAGCAAAATAGGCATCAGTGTGTTTCCAACCAATTGATCAGCAGGCACAGACGTTTAGTCGAGCAGCTCAAAGACACTGCAGTCAGCGAGAACTGAGACAGTCAGTAAGCAGGTGGCAACAAAGGTGGTTGGAGTCGGCCCCAGAGGTGGCACCAAGCACCATAGAATTTGCTATCCCCTCCAACAACAATATATCTTTAAAGCAATGGTCGACGTTGAGAAAGACAATGAGAAAGATTTTGAAAAGATTTCTCCATCGGTCAAACGATGACCCGATGTTTACTTTCGTTTTGTCACATCTTTCTTTTGGCCTTTGCTGGTGGGGGAAGCAGAGGCCACTGAATTCATGTATTCAATGTATGTGTGTTTATTGCTGAATTGCTCAGAGCCTTACAACCCACTCCTATAGCTTCAAATGCGGGAGGGGGTCAGGACGAGGCCGGACGAGGAGCAGGGGAGTGTCAAATTGAGCGAGGGGATTGGATGGAGGGTACAAGAGAGAGAGTGCAAATTTGATTGGTCAATTTCTTTGCAGTTCTGCAGCCACTAGAGAGAAGGGATGGACCTGGTTCCTTTTGCTCTTCACATTGTGTAGGTCACACTATTTGGCCAAAACCACCATCTAAATGATGAGACGTGTTGTTAACATGATGCAACACTGAACTAAAACACAAGGCATGCGTGGCTCAGACTCTAACCCCTGGCTGCTGTGGTTGTGTGCACTCTACCAGGTGAGCCTGGGTCTCCTAACAATGGTGATTCTTAGTTTCATTTGTCCACAGCCTCTTTATACGTCTTCATACTGCATGAAAAGCTTCAGTTCATTAAATCCCTGCAGCCTCATGAAGGCAGCAGGACACATGTGTTAATAACACTCAGGTGCCATTATGCACAGCTATGAGCTGTGTTTATCTTTATTAAAACACATTCAAATGAAACCAGGCTGCTGGAGAGCAAAGCCATTACACACATCAAACTGGTCATTATGACTCTGTATTCTCTTGTTTATCTAGGAGATGTCAGATTATAGCGGCTCATCAATCCTGCATCCTTCCTGGCTTTCTGTTTAGCAAAGGTAGCATTTCATGTTTTATTCTTGGAATGCATTATGGGGTGAATGCTGTTGTGTCACATTTTACAGTATGAAAATTTATGGCATGAGATGGAGTAGAAATAAAAGTGAAATAATGTTGGATTTATGTGGTTGTATAAATGGCTTCATCACCTTTTTTATTATTTATTTTTATCATCACTGCACAAGTAAAATAAAAACCCACAGCACCTGCCCCTGGCTGCAGATTTGAGGCGCTGTGCGTTTGAGTCGTGCTGCTCTGCATCCAGATAACAATGAGTGGTTCAGCTGTTTCACAGCAATAAGACCGGTGATGTGGATGACTAGGAGTGAATACATTAAAATCACCCCACCCCCTGATTTATAATTCAGCCAACACTTTTGCACTGAGTGCCGATGCACTTGAACCAAAATAGCGGGCGTGCTTGGAGACGCTCCCACAGTTCATGTGGCCAACACTGAGCTGAGGACTGGTTGAAGGAACGTTTTCACTTCACACATAAAGTTGGATTATTTCAGTGCAGTCTTTTTTTCTTAATATTCAACCTGTCCATCTTTCAGTATGTGCTTAAGATACATGGAGTATGCCACAGAACAATTGTCTCTTTCACCCCTCTTACACCTAGTATTTAAAATGAGTGCAAGCAATGTTAGGGGAATGCAAATCAGCTGCAAAGACTGTGTTACCTAAGATCCAAACAGAATGCATGCTCCAGGTACAGGTAGCTCACATCACAACACATTTACAGCTCACATTGATTTGTTTTTCTCTAACCACACATATGACATTTGCATAACGGGTGTAAAAACTGTTGAATTCAAGCACCATGAGGCAGAATGATACCAAACCATTGAAATAATGTTTCTTCAACAGTAGCTAATCAATAGGTTATGATTTTATATCAACTTATTCCAATAAAAAATATGCCATTATGTACCATTACTGTATTAGACAAAATTGCAAAATGTTTCCTTGCCTGGAGATGGTTTCAGTCAATCCAGCGAACACATAGAGAACTGCACTAGTAGCTCACTGTACATCTAAAACTGGAACGAGCAAGTGAGCAATCCACTGTAAGCATTCGCTACTGATGGAAAGTATGATGAGTTGTCACAGCTATTAATCAGTACGATGTGTGGTAAGGGAAGCGTGAAAGGTCAACAACAGTTTTATTTTTCCATCCTTATAAAAGTTTCCACTGCTCATGTCCAAGGTGTGTTGTGATTTTAAACTGCGTTTCAGCATTCAGCTCTGCCTCATACATTTACAATAACTACTGTGAATATGTCGTTTCTTGGACGTAGTGCAGACTGTGGGGACTCACAGAGTGCCGTTCAGACAGGTGTGTGCAGCAAATGTTCACTGTTTTCAGTGAACAGTTTGTGACTGTTGTAATTCCCCCTACAGAGGACAGTATGAACAACTACATCCCCGGCAACACAGTCTGTTGTGTGCGTTTGTCAACTGTAACCTCTGTGAAGCCTGTGTTGTTTATATTCACTGCTTATACTATATGCTGCCATTTTATTCTGTTGTCAATTCAAGAAGCAGCGAGATCAAACGCTGGCAGAGGCAGCTGGCTGTGGCACTTGTGGCAGCAACCTCAGCCTCCACTGACTTGCCACAGCAACTGCCGTCAATGCAAAAGAGATGCCAAAGAACATGGCACGACTAGAGTTGCACGATACCCACGGTAGCCACGGTACCCCGCGGTGCCAAAACGTAACGGTTCCTACTATACTACAAATTCTACACGACGGTACTACCGTGGATTACTACTACCGGTGCCAGTTTCCGCCTCTCCTCTCCTCCCGGGGTCTCACTGCACGCACTACCTTGTACAAAACCCACATGCACCCACTGCAACCTAACTATACAGCTGCTGAATGATTGGCTGTTTCCCTGTTACTGGTGATGTCCGGGGATATGATAGGCTGTTTCCGCACGCTGGGTCCGCCCGTCTGTTATCTGATTGGCTGTTCGTGGTTCATGCCGGCAAGAACGGACTCCATGAAGACAGCTGAGACAGCTCCGCTTCGATAGAAACTCGCTTCAAAACAAACAACGAGCTAAAGTTCTGTCTCGTCCGACGCGCGCACGGCTTCACAAACACGAGACAACACACTCACCATGGCAGAAGCACCGGGCGCGAGCGGCGAGTCTGCCGCGGTGTCGTCGTCAGTGGCACTTAATTCATTTAGCTCTGTTTATTTTCTCATTGGCTAATATCAGGCTATATGCTCCGTGTACAGGCTGGGGAATAAAGAGTTAAAGGATGTCCAAGTATAAAGCACCTAGAAAATGCATAAAAATATAGTTTTCACAGGGAATCAGTTCCTGTTCGTTGTATTTTGTCCTGTCCTCTATGGTTTATTATGAAGAAGCATTATTGTCAAATAGATTTTTTTTTAAAAGACAGTGGATTTGTTTTTATCCTAAGTTGATTATTTATATTTGTTAAACATAAATTAATGTGCAAGAGACTGAATGGTTATTTATTTTCAACCATATACATTCTAACTTCATTTATTTGTTTTTTATTGCTTATTTAAAAATATTTGTTTCAGTCTAATTCCTACTTCACTAGTATTATGTTTATCATGCACCAAACAACATTATAAGTAATTAATAAGTATTTATAACTTGTACAAATACATTGCAGTTCATAAAAATAATAATAATAAAAAAAGGTTGCAGTATCGTGATATTACCCGGAACCGTGATACTTTGTCTGGTATAGTACCGTGGTTACTCATTTTGGTATCGTGACAACTCTAGGCACGACAACTTCTTGTTTGTGGCATCTCCTTGTGAGATGCCAAAGTTTGTTACACACATCTCTTCTGCACAAACTAAACATGACGTTATTTTAGTTCTATATTTGCCAGATGCTAAAATGTTAAATCATTGTGAAAGTCTGGGGATGCATACATGCTTTGCCATGGCAGAGGAGCCACAGCTAGCTCACTGGCACTATTTGCAGCCTGTGCATACAACTGATACTGTAATAAAGAACCTAACTGGAGTTTGGTTGCAGTTCTCACCTGGTAACAGTCTATATGAAATACTACTGTCCCTTTTTTAACAAAAAGACAGTCGAGAACATTTTAACTCACTGCTCATCTGAATAAATCATCTAAAGTGACATTTCTTGTAAAAAGACAAAATGTCACTTTTACTGGAGTTAGCCTTCTTTAGTAACAGTAACAGTGCTTGTACAGTTTTCAGGGGTTAAAGCAAAAAATAATCTTTTGACTGAAATTTTTTTTGCAAAAAACCACTAAGCGTTCCTTCGTCCGGTGTGCATAAATTGTCGTAATTTTTGCCTTGTATTTTAAACCTGATGAAGGAACCTTGTTCTAAAAGTGTTGTTTCTTTGATTCTGCAATAAATGATTCTGCATATGCATAAACCTGAAGATGCACACTGCCTGCAAACTCTGAAGTGGTGAAAAAGGTGAGTCACCAAACCCCTGTAGGGGGGTCTGGGGGCATTCCCCCCCAGAAAAAATGTGTGATCTTAACACATAAATGAAGCATTCTGGTGTACTCTGAGAAGAACATGAAGGGAACATTTGTTTCAGATAAATAAAAAAAAAACATTGAGTAGCCTAGGCCTACTGACTGAGGTTCCTATCATTGTAAGGTAACAAGGCAAGAATGGCTGGAGTGAATGAAATTTAACCTGAACTCAGAAGTCTAGTGGGGAGCAAAATATCCGATATCAGTACATATAGAATCAGATGCCACATATTCCTGCAGTTACAACCCAGAAAATCTCTGAGGGTTGAAAAAAAAGCCAAGCTGGTTTATATCTGCCAACATGTATATTCTCTCCCTGCTTTGCCTTCACACACTAAAAGATAAAAAAGCCTCAGCACTTTGAGCAAGGGAATTGATTATGGTGCATAGTGCTTTGGTGACCTCCAGTGGAAAAATTAGTGCATACAAAGAGCAAGTACCACTCTGTTCCCAAAGAGCATTAAAAAAAACTATATGAAAAAAAAAAAACACTGAAGGTAAAGAATGAGTAAGAGACATACTTACTCATACTTATAGTTTGGATAAAAACTAAATGTCAGGTTATGGCTATTGAGCAAACCCCACAGCCAAGGCTTTAAAAGAAGAGACTACAGCTGAGATGCACAAGATGAACAGACTGAGCTTTGAAAAATGTTCAAGAGGGAGGTACATTCACAACATGTCTGGGAAATCTGTATTCAAACAAATGCCTTTGTAGATGTTGAGTTGGAAAATGCCAAACGGTGAGGGTTCACCAAAAGAAAGACAAACACTGAAACTGTTGCGAAGCATGAGCAACTTAAGACTTAAGACTCAAACCATATATATCAGTACCAAAAGGACTTGTTTGCAAAAGCCTCAATCAAATCACTGTATTCCTGTACCTTGGTAAATAATGGAACAAGGTTACATGACATGAGAAAAGGCTTCGCAAACAGAACATGGTGGGAGTAAATTCTCTGTTTTCGGTGAAGTTCTGAGTGATGACATCTGTGAGCAAATACAGGGGGCGGAAGCACAAGCAGCATCCACACCTACAACGATACAATAGCTGGAAACAAACAGCCTCGTAAAGTTTGTAATGTTTACTTTCTGAGAGTAATGTAGCTTAATGTCATGCATGTCATTCTTAGGACTTGCGGTCTCTGCTCGCATTATATTGTATACATATACAATTTGGGGGGCTTCATAACAAATCAATTTGTTTAACTCCGTGACAACTACATTACCTGCTGGTGTGTTGGTGTGTTGGTGTATGGAAGGAAACAGTGTCACTTACTCTGAAAGCTGGGTTGGCTCCCAGCTCCAAGAGACATTTGACTGCTGATGTGCACAGGTTAGACGCAGCGATGTGCAGGGCCGTGCCAAAATCAAAGTCACTGCAGGTGGCATCTACTTCTACAAAACAGACAATCAGGAGACGGTGATATTTCACAGTTAGTAACAGAAGCCTCAAGTTCACCATCATTAACACCGAGTCATCAGAAAAACTCAAACCGTGCTCCTGCAGAAGAAGGATCTGCCTCTGTAAATATACAGTATCAGATACATGCAACACCAGCTCCATCACACTTAGTGTTCAAACAGATTAGAGATTACACACAGACAGTTAACTTTCATTTAAATATCAATTAACATACAATGAAATGAACTTGACTTTGTGACTGACGCCTGCACATGCAGGGCGATGCCAAAATCAAAGTCACTGCAGGCGGTATTTGCCTCTGCAAAAAAGACAACCAGGACTTGGTGCACATCCCCAACTGACTGGTAGAGACAGCACAGCCATGGGCCAAAATTACAGACTGCAGTTGTTGATAAAACATCTTACTAGTGGAAATTAGTCTGCCAAACCAAACAGAACACAAGAGGTAAATTAACATCAAAGACGTTAAGATAAGAAAGCTTTACTGAGTTAATAGAGTTATCTTAAATTTGCTGAGCAAAGCCTGGAGCCCCCTCAAAACTGCAACATGGACTGATATAAAAAGACAACAGCAAACCAGCATCTGGGAACCGGCCCCAGGTCCATTACTGAGTCACTGACACAGCATCTGGCAACTGTTATCAGGGCCAAAGGGGGTCCACAACAGCAGTGATCAGGGGCTTCTGTTTCTCTACTATCTGTACACGCCATGCTGGGACAACTCAGGGTCTGTGATGTTACAGTATGTCATCAGTTTACTATGACACAACCATCTCACCAGCTCCTGTTGGTCAGCTGCTACACCAGTTTTCTGTATCTATGGCACAAACCAATACAAATCTGCATGTACTTCTTCTGCATGTATACTTAGTTTTCAATTAACCATAACCACTAACAATTGACATCACCACAAGTGAATCATTGACTTTACTGAAAACATTTTCATCATAATAAAAGGCAGGAATCCAATTTATATTCCTAATGTGTGGGAAAGTAAATGGCTTTAAAATCATGAATTATGATGACAATAAAAAAACACACATACACGCAGTGTAAATAGGCCTATCATTCATAAATGTCTGTAGGTCTATTAAATAAAACTCAGTGCATCAAAACATCCATAATATGATGTGTAAACCAGCAAATATATAATAAAACATGGAAGATTAGAAGCTAGGGGTAACATGGGAAGCAATATGTTTGTACCGAGTCAAGGCCTCAGTTGTGAGAATGAGACTGTTGTTGTTTTACAGATCCCTGTTGGTACTGGAGAAGTCAAAGAGAAGAAGGAAGGCACAGTAAACAAGTTCAGAAGTAGGAACGGGTCTGCTATCATGACTTGTAGGAAAACATCTATATCATAGTTATATATTTATATTTTTTATGTATCTATTTAGTATTTGATGCAGATCATCAGGGAGCGTTATAGACAACCAACAGGCAGTGTGCTGTGCAAACAGAATCCCAGAGCATTTCAAATGAAAGGAGGAAACACTTCAAACTTATACATGAAGCTCAGATACAAGCGGAAGATCTGTGAGTGTTTCAGTTGTTGGTTTTACATTAAGAACATGTTGTCATAATGTTCATGTTCTGAAATGTTATACTCTGAATGTAAGTCAAGACAGAATCTGACTCACAGCGTTCACAAAGGCTAATGTAAGCTTTGTATTGGGTCATAATACAAGCTATGTGTAACATTGACATTTTGAATCCTTGTTTTCACACTATTGTATTATCGCCACTGTGTGCACAATGACTACATGTTCACGTGTCTGTGCACACTGTGTGGGCAGAGGCTTCTGTTTCTGAGCAGTATTTACTTCCTAAAGACAGAGCTTCCATCATCTTAACTACAGCACCGTTAACGAGGCCTCATCTGCTGACTAGTGACTTTTTTAAACTGGACTACACTGCTATGAAATGAGTGACTGTCAAAAGTGTTATCCATTTACCTTAAATCCTGCTGCCACTCTGAAGACATTGAGTTGCCATTAAGAAGAAGTAATGATATCAAGTGCCTTCCGCTGATGTGAAAATGGGGTGGACCATTTAGAGAAATCTTACCACATTATGCAAAAACACCAAAAATCACAACAAATTACAGCCATATCTGATTTATCATCTACAACAACAAGACTTGGTCAAAACCTCATATGTGTCTGGATTGCCTATGACTGCAGCACTGTCACACAGTAATCACCAAACATATATCAAAGACAGACGGGCTATGATTTCAGCTGCAATTTCTTATAAACACTCAGAGAACATTAAGAGAGACAAACTGTCTTTCTTTTTTAAGTTATTTTCTCTGGCTTTTAACTTTATCACAACCATAGAGGAAGAGAGAGAAAGGATAATGTGCAACAAATGGACAGAGACTGCCCTTGAATCCTGGGCGTCTGGAGCAAAGACTCAGCACCAAAGCCCACGCTTTACCACATAAGCTAACAGGGGACATCATTTTGTCTCACAGCTGTGTGTCTGTGGATATTCTCATTCATCCAGGTCATCGTTATCTCTTGGCAACAAATTGAATCTAAGGCAACTGGACTTGTACTTGTCTACTAGTCTGACTAGTGAGGACTAGAATAAAAGGGTTTTCTATGGAGTTTTTCCTCAGTCGATGTGAGGGTCTAAGGGCAGAGGATGTTGTTATGATGCCATGTAAAGCCCTTTGAGACAAACTGTTTGTAAAAACGGGCTATACAAATAAAATTGCCTTGTCTAGTCAGACCGACGCGTTGTGAACTGATGAAGCCCCTCGGACAAAAGGCAAAACGTCTTCCTAGACAAATACAGGTCCAGTTGCTTTCTATTCAATTTGTTGCCAAGAGATAGTCTAGGTGTGGAATCAATGACAGTTTAGTTTTTTCTTTACTTTCATCTCCTAATGATAGAGGTCATGAAAGTAGTTGATTTGCTGTAATGGATGTGAGGCTCAGTGTGTTGGAAGCACTCCTCTGCTTCCCTGCAGTCAGGAAACCGGAGCGGCTCACCGTCAGTCAGTGAGTGGGTCAGTTGTCAGTAGGGACATTCACGGCTCTAGGACTGGCCCTACTGGTGCAGTCCAGACTTCAGCCATATACTGCACACTGTAAACTACATTAAGTCAGGTTGCATTGCAGGCATGCAGTTTTATATTGCATTGAGTGTAGCCATTAAATGTAGCTTCTGTAAGTGTGTCTAATAAACTGACAACTCAGTAAGTTCACTGCAGGAAAAAGATTAATTACTACGGTCTTAATCCTCACAGCAGTTGGTTTTGGAAACAGAAATGTCTAGCCCTGTACCGACTGCTGCGCTGACCTCCCCCCCTCCCTGAGTCTCATATGGCTGCTTCTCTGTCCTCACCTCCGGGCTGAGAGGCCTGCAACACCACCTGGATGAGCTGCGGCACATCAAAGTAGGCGGCGTAGTGCAGGGCCCTCATGTTGGTCCAGCGTGAGCGAAGGTTAGGATCAGCACCCAGGCCGAGGAGCTGGCGAGCAAAGCTAGCTGCTGTGTCTGCATCACCTGAGGAACAGAGAGGAGATACAACTATTATTGTCTGTAGGAAGGGAGGCGGGGGTAAAGAGACATCAGAGCCATTTTCGCATATGAACTATCGACACTGTCCAGGAAATCAGTTTTCCTGTCACGCAGGCAGCACACAACCAGAGATTGCACATCTGAGACATTTCACACTTAGTGGAAAAACTCCCATTTGGTTTCGACAAGAGGCGGTGCGGGGGGGGGGGGGTAATTGTCTCTGTAATATCAGTCAGATATTACACAGGCTTTGTACAAGGGTGCTGGAAGGGTAGAGTCTGTTTAACGTCCCTTTCAACTGAGTCAGACATTTGCATTCACATATACAACTCCTCCAGGTGATGTCTACTAAAGGTGCAGAGTTGCAGAGCATGTGTAAAAGCAGCTTATGTCAGCTCTGGAGTGTGTGTTTAACAAGTAATTCTCATGATTAATGGTGCTTAGCAAGTCATAAAGGATTATGTTCAGTTGTAAGAGAAGCAGAAAACAGTAAACTAACAGCAAGACAAGGCAGTAGATGTGTGTACACTTTACAGTCCTCTTGAGAGTGTTTATTCAACACTCTGTCCATACTGACCAATGCCTGGGGCCCCGGCCTTGCAGCAGTAGTGCAGGAGGCTCATATCAGTCAGTCCATCTCGATCATTCACACCGCAGCCTCTCTTCAGAATCTGTGCAAACACAAGATGTATAGTGAGCCACTGAGGATCTGGTGTCGCTGTTCAGATATATTACATGATGGACTACAAAGTGACGCTCAGGGACTCGGATCTAATGAAGGACAAGCGAGCCTGCTCTTCACTCCACTCAAAATTGTTGCACAAGCTAAAATTGTAAGTAATTTATCTATCTATCTATCAAGGGTAGCAGTTATTAAGTGAGAGAAAATAATCAGCTGCTCTTACCCTTGAGACAAGTACTCCACTGCACAATGTACTGCATTGCAGCTACTTTGTGTAACTCTGGGTGGAGGTGGACTGGGGGTGGCATGGCCTCCACCAACAACCAGAAAATATGTATGCTGTGTTTTGATTATCATACTAAGGCTTTCTCACTGTATTTTCAGTAAAATCATTCAATTTGTTGTGAACTATGACAAATAAATTCGTACAAAGATGGGCCTTCACTGAAGCAATGACATTTAACAGTATCAAAAGCGCATGCATAGGAAAACAAAGGATGGCGTCACCTCATTGCCGATGAGGTCAACGTTCTTCTGAACCTGGGGCACCCACTGCCTGAGGACAGCAAACAGCTCTGGTATTGTGGTGCTGGGATCCAGAAGAACCTCCCTGCACTGCAGCTCGCTGGGGTCAAAGAAGGAGAACTCTGGAGGTGGCGGGAGGGACAAACACAACACACGCTTGTTCACTGTAATGCCATTCACCTTGAATATGTTGAACTAGCAATCCAAATGTTTGTGTTAAGTTTTTAAAAGTCTGCAGAATCTCCCCTACCCTACTTCAGAGGAGGTCATCCATTAATTTATGCCGTTTAGCTACTTTATGTGCACTTATTTCACTGGAGCTCAGTGTGAGTCTCTTCTGCATTTTGCTTTTATTGATGGTCACGTTCGCTCTCCTCAGTGGAGCAGAGGACAGACGGCCTGACAGCTCGTTACATTAAGTGAAACTCCCACCGAGCAAACACTGACATAGGAAACCTGCTGCAGAGACATACATTAAGTTTATGCACAACTCTTGCTGTGCTCACAGAGGCGAAGGGAATCTGATGTGACAGTGGATGGCATGCAGTCAGCTAAGGCTCCACATGACCAAACACCTTCCTAGACTGACAGTCAGTCTATTCATTGATTAGTCATTACATGTTTATGATACTTGAAAAAAGTACACATTTTTGAGGTGTATTGGAAAATAGTCTGAGGCAAGGGCTGGTGAATAGGGTGATAGGTAACACTGTTAACATTGTGCTACATTACAAAAAACTATAATAAAGAACCACTGAAATATACATTTTACATGATAAAAATCAATATGTAATAATGACTTGAGGAAAGACTTTTTGTATTACACTGAACATGTGAAGTCCAACTAGGGACGAGAGTTGAAAACTACCAATAGCTCTAAAATGTTGCATCAGTTTCATGCTTAGTGTTGGAAACAAGAGTCGCTGTGAGGCACGAGTTGCTGTCAGAGTCCAGCTTGTCCAACATGTTAGTAAAAAATAAATACATTGTTGCAGTAGTTCATTGCACCACATTTCTCTCTTCTTACTGAACATGCCCACTTAGGCAAACCCTGGATGCTCAGATACATTATTATCTGATAAGTGGCTGTGTAGACTTTGTTCTTGCGCTGCTGACTGGGTGTTGTCAGGTCCTGGTGTCTATGTGGTCTACACTCTTCTTCTCATCAACTATTGTTTGACTGACTATGAGGATGCAGCCCTAACATTGACCAAAACAAACAAGTATTTAGGACTGAGTCCAAAAAACCTGAATCCAGCTCATTAGTCTCCCTGAGCGCTGCACTGATCAGATGATAAATAATCACTATTTGTCATCCTCTGATCATTATTTCAGCAACATGATCAACAATGCAGTGCAAATGTTTTGAGCATGCCACTCATTAAGCAACGTGTTATCGAGCCTTTTAAAGGTTGTTCAGGCATGTGGTGAGTGTGTTAATTAGCCAGGTGCTCGGTGTGAGTGGATCCTCACCGTAGTCGCTGGGCATGGGTGCAGACGCCACCTGGTGGATGACCGGCCGCTGGTGGGAGGAGAGCGCGGAGTGGCGGCCCAGGACGGTGTCCCCCTCGACAGGCTCTGAAACATCCTCCTTTGTCATCTCCCCCTCAGGGCCCGAGGCTGGAACAATATTAGAAGTCCTATTCTGAGAAAACAAGTAGGTCTAATCTCAAAGCAGTGAGAGCTCCGCTCAAGTGATGGTGCTGATCTGGTTTCTGGATGTGTGTGCCTCAGATCCTGTTTCTCTTTGGCAGCATGCCATTAAAGTAGTAAGGTGCTCTGTATTTCTGAGATGGACCTAATGTTGTATACAACTCAAAAAGAAACTGAAACTGTTTAACTGAATAAAAATGATATATGCATTATAATATATAGCTTTAATATTCTTCTCTTCTTTTGAAGTGAAAAACTTTAAGACAAATCTGACATGTGAGTATTGTAATTTCCCTGATTCAGCAATGTTAGACATTGCAGTTGTTACATGGAACATGTATACTATTGCATATCCCTTCTATGGTTTGAGGTCTTTTAACAAAAGGTGTGTTACACTCAAGTCAAGGGGCAATGAGGCAATGTGTGATACAGTAGAGACTGAGCATTCATAGGTGGACACATCACAGCTAAAATGTCAAAACATCAAGGTAATCTGATACACAGGCCTTTGGATTACAGATTTAGAAGATCTGAATCAGACTCAGAATAACTTTCAACTGACATGAGACAAAGCTGGAATGACGGTTTTAGTTTGATACGTCCAACATATGCGCAACCACAAGCCTTATCTTGAAATGGTTAAAGGGAAACTGGGAGCTAGGGATAAGGACAGAAAACTTAAAAGGTTGAACACACACACACACAACACACACACACACAGGCCTAAGCCTGTAAAGGCAACACTGATCCTAAAATCTGCCCAAGCAACCAACACTCACTGTCATCTTCGCCTTTATCCTTTTTCTGGTTGATGTCCATGAGAGCCTCTCAGTCCAGCTATGTTAAAATCAAGAGATACAGACTGGGTCCAGCAGAAAATCTAACCAAGCAGCTCCCCCCCAAAATAACCCCTCCTCAATCTCCAATAACACACCCACCCCCCTCCTCTCCGATTATACCTTGTTGATCCCCTGACTCCCAAGTCCAGTTACTATTTACAGCCGGCACACTTTGGAGGGATAGCGCTCTGAGTTCTCACTCTCACCGGCTGGAATGTCACTCTCACTTTTCCAGTCATGTGCACTGCTGACCCCACCGCCGCCACGTCTGACTAGTCAACCAGTAAGACCCACAATGCAGAGAATGTGGATGGAGGGTGACAGCGCAAACAAACATAGGATGAAAGGGCAGCAAAGTTGTGCTTGTGATTTGGACAAGTGCCCTTCGCAGTAAAGGCCAAGCATCCGCCCTTCCACCTCCAGACAGAGAGAGAGAGAGAGAGAGAGGGTCCATTCAGGAAGCCACGGCTTTGAGACAGTGACCCAGCATGAACTGTAGCAGAAACCTGACACTGAAGCAGCTAAATGGAATTCAGCCATGATTAACTTATCATTTACAGTACATGTCTGCTTGTGCTTTTCCTGCTATGACGTGTTGAAATGTCTCCTATAGGAAAAAAAAAGTACCAATACAAACAGAGCCATTGAGACAATTTCAAATCCAGGGCCAACTCTTTTGCACATGACAGCACCGCATCCTGCAGCACATGCACGGACAGAAGGCTGCAGGAGGATATCAAAAAAAAAATTTGCGTCAATCGCAAACCAAGGTCAGTCACAAGCTGACTGATCATCTCAATTATTTCTAACTGAGCTGTTAAACAACACAAGATAGGCTATAAATGGTTGTTTGAGTCAGTATTTCAGCACCAACCTTCATGCTGTTCACCCAGCAGTGAGATGATAGCTTCCCTCTGCTTCTCTGAGGCCACTGACTGGCTGTCCAGAGATTAAGAGCTTGCAGTGTGACTTGGGACAATGGCCTACATTTGCAATAAGCCTCTCCTTGTTTGTGCGGCCCGTGATGTCATCCTGCTCCCATTCTCACAGCTGACGCAGAGACAAAAAGGTGTCATATTTCAAACTGATTTCTCTGAACATTTCAGCACCTCTGCTGCTTCATGGTTCCAGACATGTTAACCAGCTGTTTTGACCGCCTGGTGTGTATGTGAATCTATAAAGTAAACACAACAAGAGTACCACAACAAAGTTTGTCGCGGGGTAGGGGGAATGTTCATTAGATAGATGAAAATATAGAATTAAAACAAATAAGTGAAGCTTGTTTTCATTATTAAGATGCCTTGAGGCAAATGTTTGTGTTTTTTCTGTGGAGGTTTTGTTCCAGCACTGTGCAGCTGTGCAGGTTCTCTGCTTTAAGGCCAGAAAGAAAACAGTGCACACCACAGGTGTTTTCTATTGGCCTAATAAGACACACTGCCTACATTGTTATTGAATACATGGGGTCTGGTGACAACCTGGTGACAACCTGCCATCCACTCCCCCTCCACCTGAAGAGAGCTCTCTCTAATTTACAGAGCTCTGAGTCTGAGCATCCTACCAATGTACACACAAAACATATTTTAAGTTTTCCACAAATACCCTCATGAATAATAATTTTTTTTTAAATCCATGAAAACTATAACTTGACGCAGTAACAGATACTGAGTTGTTCTCTCGTTGGCTGACTTAATGTCATTGTCCACTTCACCACAGATGAACCTGCTGTTCCCTGCACCAAGCTAGCTGTAGCTGTAGCTGTAGCTGTAGCTGTAGCTGTAGCTGTAGCTGTAGCTGTAGCTGTAGCTGTAGCTACCTCCAGGATGTCAGTCAGATGGGGGGGGGCCACTCCCTCATCTCTGGCCCCCGGTAGGAGCACTGGAGGCGGCTGCAGCTGTGTGACTTTATGGGATGTCTCACTACTAACCGGATCGATGTTGCTCACTGACTTCAGCTGCTAGCACAACTGTCCTTTCAGCAGGTAGCTGACAGCAGACAGTTAGCAGCAGGCTAGCATGTTTCAGAGCCTGGGGCTCAGCGACAGGTAAATGACAACACAGGCGGTTAGTTGACCACTGGTAGTGATGGACAGGTAACAGACACTGATTTAATGCTCATGTGATGTGGAGAAAGTTGATATGGAGGTGAAACGCCTTCTTACGTTAGCGCCTACGTTAACGTTAATGATATCTAGCACAGTTACTGGCCCGAGCCTCCCAGCTGCTTAACATGAACTTTATGAATAAAAACTACATTAATAGAAGTTTCTGCAGCTGACAGCACAGCGCAGTGTTTACGTTACCTTGGCCTGGCGGCTCGTTTCAGCTCGCTCATGGGGAAAATGCCTAGAAAAGCCAGGAGCAGGGTTAATTTCCGTCAAGTGTATTCAGCTTGTGTGCTACATAGCTACAGCACATCCTGTTTTAGCTTTCAGAATAAAGGCGTCCGCTGTACTTCCGGTCTTCATAATAAAAGTAGTAAAACTGAAATATAGGAACATTAAAAAAGAGTGCTAACTCGAGGTTTATGGTGGTAATAAATATTAATTTCCAGGTTAAATAAAATGCTTCAAAAATGATTTCAAAATTGTAAGATGTTTGTGTTTATTATTATGTTTTTTTGTTGCTTTTTAAAAAAATATATTATAATTATTATTATTACAATACAAATATGATGGAATAATTCTGAGCATTCATTTAACCATGTTGATTATGTCCTGTCTTGTAGGAAAGTTTTGTGAGAACAGAACCTGTCCCGTTTAATAAGCAAAGTGGTGAAAGCAGGGCTTTGAAATCTTCCTTGCAAGAGATAATGTGGCCATTGCTAGGTAGTATGTCTTATGAGTACTAGGCAATAAACCTACTGATGACTTTCACTGTTTGGGGAGCTCCTCACATGACTCTGTTATGGGAGACTGTGCACAACTTGAATAAAGAGACATTACTTTCAAGAACAAGAGCGTGGTTTCACCCCACAAAATACCATGTTCCACAAGATATGGTAGCCTAGCTAGGCTATACAGTACACCCAAATGTCATGTCATATTTGCAACAATAACCAATGTGACAGTTGGACTGGAGATAGGGACACTCCTATTCATTTACTGCCACAGTTACAGGATACATGTCCATAGCAATCACAGAGGTCATTTCCCAGGGGCAACATGGACACCTGCAGGTTGTTCAGGCCATCCAGAGAGGCCACAGTGAGGGCAGCCTACAGCAAAGGGTGCTGTTTTTTGTTGAACCTGACCCTGCAACACTTAAAGTTCCCTCTCTCTTCCCCCCTTTGTTCAAGATCTGCTCCAAACAGTCATATTCCCTCTCTCCTTGTTATCCAGTAATGTATCAAATAGTGTCAGCCTTGTCGACATAAGTGACAGAGAAGACAATGGTGATGGCCTATGCTTACCAAAATATCTTATGGAAACACTATTATCACTTTGATGCACTGTAAGATGCTCAAATTTACTTTGTAGAGAAGATACAAAAGTTGTGGTGGATTTTTAAATTGTCGAGTTGAGTGAATTGAGAATTGTTGAGTTTATCTGGGCATACACAATTTAGTATTAATGTTGATCTCACACGACAGCCTCGAAAGTGCCTACTGCTATTCCCTCAGCTGGTGAGGACAGTGTAACTGCCTCAGCACCGTTTCCATGGAAATGTAAACAAAACAGCCAGCAGTGATTGCTTTGCACAGCCAGGCTCACTGGCGCAAAAACGAGATCCGGTCACTGTTTGTGTGCAGTGTTTTTACTGTGTGAACAGCTGCTTTCATTTATTTATTTATTTATCTATTTTCACCAACCAACCGAATGCGATGAACAACAGGCGTGTGTCCTCTGCAGGCTACCGTTTACCGCAGCGGTCCAACGGGACCAGGCCGGGATCAGCGCAGCCGCCTGCGGACAGGACGAGACAAGCTCAGCGAGAAGCGGCGTCCGCGGAGCTGAGCCCGGACCAGAGAGACCCGGTCCAGCAGGACCGAGTGTGGAAAGAGCTGATGAGGGGTGAGAGGAGAGGGATCCGGGAGTGGTGAGTAGGAGCACAGCGAGTCAAACATATGGAGTTGCAAGTTAAAAGAAATGAAATCATGGATTCAGTTTGAAGTCAGTTTAGAGGTGAAGGTGAAGCTAAACGGACTCAGCCTAACCAATTCACTGTGGTCCACAGGGAGAAGAACTGGAGCTTTCTCAAAAACTATGATCAGATGGTAAGAAAAATGTAGACAATGTAGGAAATGTTGGTTACTTTTAATAATAAGACCATGTTCAATTAGAAATTAGTAATCTTACATCAGCCTGACACTGATAACACAAAGCATGCTCATTATTTGTAGGCTAATGACAAGAATGATATGCAACTTTCAGCACTGAAGTTTAAACAAGTGCAATGCTGGTGAATTTGTCTCAAATATCATTCGTCTCACTTAGCTCTTTATAATGGTAGCTTACTTTGTTCAGGTTCAGGTTCACTCATTAGTAAAATTTGGTGTACAGTTAAAAAGAAGGTGCAATTCAAACATAGCCTATCCATACACCACAAAACACCCTCCACTCAATGACTTACTAGGCGCAAAGAACATCATAAGGGCACAGTAATGCTTGTGCATTTGTGCAGTGATGCTGCAGCATCTTATTCATATAGCCTAGAGATCATGGTGGCTGATGGAACAAAGCTACTTTTATATGCTTTGTTCTACATTTTCAGTAGGAACTGTGAACCTCTGTCTGGAGGGAAAAAGCTGAAATTCACAGTGTAAGAGATTGTGAATCATCATTTATAATGGAGTTGGACAGTCGCTGTATTGGTGAACAACTCCCATGTTCAGCTATGACTCACCAGTCAACCTGCTGAATTAGGAAAACTACTCAGTGGAATATCAATGTTGATTATAGTTTATAAAAAAGTGTCCCATGTGGTGAGTTAGAGCAGGATAACTCAGCCTCATTTACATTTTAACCTGCAGGCCTTACTATCATCTCACTCTGACTTCACCCCTGTGTGTCTGCAGGGAGAGCTGAAGACCGAGGAGCCGTTACCCAGCCATGTATCGCTCTTCTCTGAACAAGTCCCCAACACCACCAACCAGACGTTTGGCAGCAGACTGTCCACTCCACTGGGGAATGAAATGCTCAGACTGGACAGACTATTACTCTCTACTCGCTCCGGAGCCCATCACAGGCGCAAACACGATCCAGAGAGATTCTACGAAGATGATGAGTCACTTCACATCCAGGCTCCTGCACACAACGGGTTCTTAAACGTGGACTCTGCAAAGCTTTGACTTTATTGGCCATGTGGGGAGTTTGAGTCTGGCATGGTGTGGCTCAACCTGTATGAGTTGTATGAGATTTGGTGTTGTGATTTTTGTTTGTTTGAAGCAAATGCAGAAATCTATTAGAAGCCATATCAGGGGAGCAGGCAGGGTAATAAGACAAAGGTAGTTTGCTGTCCTACATGTTTTAATTCAGGAGACTACCTGTAAGACCTGGACTATACTTTATCTTATGTATGTTTATTTATGGCTTTGTGTTTTTGTGGCAAAAGTAAGTTACATTTAAAGAGTACAAAACTAAATGTTGAAGGCGTGTAGGCCTACTCACTGACAGGGGAGAAGGGAAGACATCAGTAAATTAGCTCAAGTCATCCGAGCTCCATCAAGTATTTAATCAGATACTTGATAATCTAACAAGATGCCTGATCAAATTTGGATGAGCTGAAGGTTGTAACACCAGCACGTTTCGGTCTCACAGGCCTGTAGGCTAGAGAGGTGGGGGTTCATGAAAACAGAATAAAACAAAAACATAAAATGTAAAAATATAAAAGCATGTGAGAGGAAATATCCCTGAAAATATATAAGAAATATATTTTGTTTATATTTTGTTAAACTATTTTTTTATTTTGAAATCTAAATTATGTAAAATAGCTGGTATACACTGTACATTGCACCAGCTATACAGGACTGAAGCCATATTGAATTTGATTTTGTGATTTTCATGGTAGCTTATCCACCTGCACATGGGATTGGCAGCATGTCTCAGGTTTTTAGCTGCCTGTACATTTCTATATGTCTAAATGTTTATGCTGTTACTTTATGTAAGTTGTTATAAACAAAATAACTGCCCTTTTTGTCTAAATTTGAATAAAAATGTTTGTCCCCTGAATTTGACATTTATCTTACATGACTGTATGCTCTCAGTGTTTTTGTTTGTTTGTCTTCCTACATTATAATAAATCACTGGAATAAAGATGATGCATTTTAATGTATATGTATAAAGTAATAAGGTGAAAGTTGAGATTAAACTGCTTCAGGATGTTGAAGTGCAGACTGATTCAAACGAGAGGACAGGAAGGGAGAGCAACATCACATCTTTTTCAAAGTTTGCACAATCACCCAATCAGCTGTCAGTAGATGAATGCGGAAGTGAAAGCGGATGCCGGCTGACAGGAAACAGCGCCAAGTTCACAGCATCGTGAAGGAAATTAAAGACGTCTGCCTTCGAAATAAAAGTCTGTCTGTATCTATCTATCTATCTATCTATCTATCTATCTATCTATCTATCTATCTATCTATCTATCTATCTATCTATCTATCTATCTATCTATCTATCTTTACGCAATTGTCTTTAGAGGGCTTGATGTCTATTCTATTTGTGTACCATGTGGCGCTGTTCAGTTTGGCTATCTTTTACTTTGAAAATACAAAACGGAAGTCTGTCAACACTTGTGCTGTTTGACACTAGTGACAACCATAGACTGTAAGGTGACAACGTAGCAGCAGCAGCAGCAGCAGCAGCAGCATCTGGCTGCTGGTAAAGAGCAGAGCAGACTCCAGTCCAGAACAACAGACCTGCCCCCCCCTGTCCCCAGGATGATGGACCCACACACAGTCCTGCATGTGGCCAACTTCAGCACCCTGTTCGTGTGCATGGTGCTCAAGTTCCCGCAGATCTTCGTGCTGATTCGGGCCAAGTCATCGACCGGAGTGAGCCTCAACAGCCTGCTGCTGGAGCTGGTCGGGTAGGAGATTACACTCTTTACTCTGAGCTGGGGGCTGGGAGGACATGAACCAGATCCAGTGTTGTTGATCCGTCCACCCTGTTAGAGTTAAAGTACTCTGGTTAATTACAGCGGGAAGCTGAGCTGGTCGATGCAGTATGACTTTCTTCTTATTCATCACAGTAACTATTGATGTGGTGGTGTCTTCCTGTTCAGCAGCGGGGAGGCTGCACCCCCAGTGGAACAACCCACACCTAACTCCAGTCAAAGTGTCTAACTCATTGAAGCCGGTTACATATGAGAGATCTCTGTATTTCAGACTCAAGGTCCATAGGCAAGACAAACACAACAACACATAATAATAATAATAATAATAATAATAATGAATTTTATTTGTAATGCACTTTATATTGAGCAAACAATCTCAAAGTGCTACATAAGAAAAAAAAAAAAAAAAAAAAGGTAAAAGTTAAAATTTGGAGAGAGAACGTCTCCCCAAAGGAGACATACAGTAACACAGCATACAATAAAAAAGAATAAAGCTAAAAACATAAAAATAGAGATTACATAGTTGATATCAAAAATAGAAATTAATATAAAGTTAAAAAGAGACAACTGTACCAGTCTCCAGAAGAGAGATTGATACCTGACAGAGCTACAGTTGATGTGGGTCAAGCTATTAATTATATGATTTTCTGAGGTATCAAACCAACACACAAATCTCTTATATAATATAAGATTTCTGAGTACAGCCTTAAGGGTGTTGACATGTGCATGTGTAGGCTATACTTCAATTTAAAGTGGCTACTGAATCAAATATTTTATATCAAAATTAATATAATAAAATATACAAATCACTTGATATTTCATATCAAATAATAATTTATATCATGATAAATTCTGCATAAATCTTAACCACATCCCATGTTAATAATGTCAACACCTCCATCCTCTCTGCTCCCTCCCTTGGTGAGCATAGTGAAGTCGGTATAATGTGCATATCCCTTTTTTCCCAGACTAAGTGTTAAATAGGACACGCAGAGATTGTCTCCAGAGAGCTCACTGGCTGAGTTTTGACGCACTAAATAATCCCACTGTGAAGGCCTAACACTCAACTATTGTGTTTTGTTTACAAAGCTTTGGTTGGATTACTGAGCACAGAGAACAACTGGCCTCAGCTGGGTCTTGTTGTGCCAATCAGCTGTTCTGTCTGCTGCTTCTCCTTCACCTGACCCGGCCTTCAGGTCACTGAGCAGGAAGTGTGTTTTAAAACTTCACTATCTATGGATTTTTACATTCACTGTGTTGTTTGTGTTCACTGGTGTGCAATGCTGTCTAGATTGTCAGTGTGCTCTGTCTCTTCGGTGCCTGGCAGTAGCTGCACCGTCCTAAACCTCTCTACTACTGCGGCCGGTGAGCGATAGCCCGCTGTCATTGTGCATGTTAGAGTGAAATAGCCAATCCATAAAGCTGCACCGGCTAAAGATGTTTATGCAGTGATAAATTTGTTTTATCAGCCTAAATTACAAAGCACGGGCTTCAATCCAAAGGAGTTCCCTTCCCTGGTTAAATTGGCAAACATTCGACCCTAATCAATCTCTGGTGTTTGGCAGTGTCAGCGGTGGGCAGAGTCTCCATTACAGCATGTGACCACATCTTAAAGATGCAGTGAGTAATGATGTATTGCTCCACACACTGCGTGGACGCTGGCAGTAAATCAGCAGGATGTCCAGGTTTATTGATCAATACCCCCCGAAAGTGAAGTTCTTCCACCAGCAAAAACTGTTCAAGTCCAACCTGAAACTGAATGTGGCCAAATGTGCTTCCTCATCCAGACAGACCGTTCTACATTTCACAGCTCACCTAACGATACTACTACTGAACTATTTAATGATAACTATTTAAATTCATTCTGTCTCCTGAGCTGTAGTCGATGAGAGAAACCTTTTTCCTCTTTCACCTCTTCTTTGTAAAAAGTGTTTGAGTGTGAACAGTGAACACACAGTGTACACTTTAGTGACTCCACCCTCCAGGATTTGGGTGTAACCCAGTGGATTGATAATCTTAAAGGGATAATTCAACATTTTGGCAAATTGGCCTGTTGCCATAATCCCTATAGTTTTAGGGGTAGGTTCGTTACAACAGAGTTGTTTTCGAGGCAAATGCAGAGACTGTGTGCAGAAAGACTGCCCCTGACAGGAATGCACATTAGCAGTTTTGCATGAATTTACCTCGAAAACAACTCGGTCTTGTAACAGTTCCGTTATTATCTCATAGCGTGGTGAATGTGCAGGTCACAACTTGTCCACGAGAGTGTTTTGGAGTTGTTGGATTGTGTATTTGATGAGTTTGATGAGGGAAACCAAGAAATCCCATTAGCCTCCGTAGCGTAGTTCTGAGCAGCTCATAGCTCTGCTCCACCGTTCTGAAAATAGCTTGCACCAACAGTTAAAGGTCACAAACCTACTGCTGGGACACAGTTTAGGGAGGCCATTTTGCTAAAATGTTGAACTATCCATTTAACTATCTAAATGATCTTGTGCAGCTTTATCTTGAAATTTCATTTTGATTTCTTCTCATCAAAGCAACTTCACCTTGTATCAGTTTGTCAGCCGTCGTCTCTGCCTGCTATAGACACATAAACACATCCACATGTGAGCACCAGCATCCAGCTGCATGTTAGCTCAGTAAACAGGATCTTCAGCTGTGGACTCTTTCTTTTTGCTGCAAACTCATTAAAAGCCGAGTTTGAGCTTCTTCTGTTTGCTCATTGTGTTTGAACATATTAATCCAAACCACTTCCATGAAGGAGTGAGTTGAACACTGACTGCCACTGTCTGCTCCTCAAACAAAGAACGAGTCGGTCACAAGTGACACTGCAAATGAAAATCCTCCTCACTACATCAAAATTTCACTTTGTGTTACATTTGCTGTTGAGCTTATACCTACAACATAACAACCTGACACCATCTGCTTCACAGGTTCATTGTTTTTGTCACGTACCAGATGTACTATGACTACCCACCTCCTACGTACCTGGAATACCCAATCCTCATCGCTCAAGGTGAGTGGTCGAAAGGAGGCTTTGTCATTTTGTTGGAAAAATGGCAAACAGGTGTGCACTTATATAGCACTTTTCTAGTGTCTGGAATCACGCAAAGCACTTCTACACTGTTTGGTTAGTCACATTCCCCATTCACACACACATTCCAGGGCTCCAGACTGCCCCTAAATGGGGGCATTTTGCCCATAAAACTTGAGACAGTGCAAGTGAATTTTTCTTCTACTTGTGCATGTGCAACCAGTAAATTTGCTGTTGTTGTTTTTAACACTGGTGAAACATGGACTGGGTGACTCAAATAATCTGGACTCTGGTCATTTCAATGAGGGGATCATGAATGAAAAGGAAATGTGAATATTACCTTTGCAAGTCAATTTATCGTGTGCGCCGTAAAATTTTTTGCTTGCACTGAAATATTCAGAATCATTGGCCAGTATGTTTACACACACAGGAACTTGTTTGGGCACTTTTGTCTCATACACACTTTGTGTTCAAGTGTCAAAAGTACCCAGACAGACAAGAACAAGACGACATACAAAATAATCAAAATATGTACAAATAAAATATATAAAATTTAAATATATAAAATGTAAATGTTACTATACATAATATATGCAGAGACTGGGTTGTGCAGTAAGAAAATGTGCAATCAGGCGTAATGTGCAAAGAGAACCAGAAACAGTCAGTGTTCAGGAGGTTTATGGTTAACCCTATTCAAGTCATTAACTGTCACATACAAAATGTTTCAGTTTATTTTAATCGTTTTTTTTAATTTATTATTATTACAAATGACACTGTAACATTTAAATTCCTACCAATTCAATGTTACATTACTGTAGGTAAATGGGCCGGTGTCTGTGCATTTACCATTTGGTGCTGATCTGCCGATATGGCTCTGACATAATCTTTTTTGGAAAGTGACATCCCTACTACAGAGTTAGACAGTAATGTCTTCCATCATCAAACCCAGCTGAAGGAAGCATGCAGGCAGCCTACTGATCATCCACCCATCACTGTGTTATTCTAACCTGCCCTGTGTCCTCAGATGTCATGCTCCTGCTCCTCATTCTCCACTACAACGGCAGCCTGCGGCAGAGCCTGGTCTACGCCCTGGTGTATCCTTCCCCTGCACAAGTTTGCTGCAGAAGAAAACTGGATGACGAACTGTTAATTCAGTTTTTGAAGGGAATTAATGACCCATTGGCCCTTTTTTGGATTCTCGTCTATGTCCCGTGTTATTACCTTAACGCAATGTGCTCAGGCTGGTCGGGGGCTGGAGGCTCCTCACTGTGGAGAAGTGGATCATAGATCTGGCTATGGTAATACATCAGTGCAACATCATAAGTCACAGTGTGCCAGACAGTAAGCAAAAAGAATGGCACGTCATCTGTCAGGAGTAATGAGGTGCAGGTCTGAACAGAAAGTTAGCCAGGCCTCATTGTTCCTGGTTTATCTCAGGAGGACACCAGGACCTTGCAAACACCGAGTTGTCTCATTGGTTAATGAATGGATTTCTCCTTTTAAGGGACTGAGAACTTTTAGAAGCTGGAGAAGATGTTTGAAACTTTTTAAAGCGAAGCTCAGCTAAACTGGTTATGGTACCTGTGAACAACAATGTGTAGACATGACTCTGACTCCACTCTCCTCACAGAGCCTGTGCACGTTCATCAGTGCAGCCAGTAAGTTTGCCCAGCTGCAGTGTCTGTGGAAATCCAAAGACGCTGGACAGGTCAGCGCCCTCTCCTGGGGCATGGCCACATACACATGCATGGGTGAGTGTATGCAACATTAAAAAAAAACTCTTTCTTCAGATTTTGTCTCTGTTCAGACTCTTGGACATTTTTTTGTAATTATCATGTTTCAACATTATCATAATTATGTTATCGCAGCTCATTTGAAAGAAGCATTTTAGCATCTACCAGCAGCCCTACTGACTCCTATTATTCCATCAGGCTCTTTAGACACTAAATGCTTCACTGTGTTCACCAGCTATTGGCTGCCTTTGTCTGCAGGTAGCATACACTGGTTTCTACATCTTTAACACATTATTATGAAAAATACAGATTATTACAGCTTTAAATTTGACTTTTTAATGACAAGGAATTTAATTATATGGCAAATTTAAGTGTTCATGTCAATGGTCCAATCACAGGAGCCCAATATATTATTATGATTATAAGTCATGTGCCATTACCAGTAGTTCACACCCACACCACATACAGGTGCATCTTAAGAAATTAGAATATCACTGAAAAGTTCAGTGAGAGTGAAACTCCTATATTATATAGATTAATTACACACAGACTGAACTATTTCATTTCTTTTAATTGTATTGATTATAGCTTACATTTAATAAAACCCCCAAATTTAGTAAATCAAAAAAATAGAATATTGTGAAAAAGCTCACTATTGAAACCCAGTGGGTCAGTGTATCTTTTGGTCATTGGATTTTCTTTTGATGAATGGGAATTAAAAATCAATAATCACTGCTTTATTCTATTTTCGTTTTGAAATACACAAAATAAAATTGAAACACAAAGCGTTCTTCTTTTTGAGTATCAAAGAACAATTAACTAAAATTTAATAACAGTTTGATTTTCATGTTCTATTTCATATAACAAAAATAAAATCACTAGACGACAGAAACAAAAAAACAAACTTTTTTTTCATATTCACTGACACTGGACACTGGAAGTTATCATTTACAAGGCAAAGCTGTGGGCCGGATTCAGACTGGTCTATCAGGCCAGTTGATAGTCTTGCCTGGGCCCGGGTTGGAACGAGACAGTCTTAGGACCCCCACCCCCAACTCAAATATTACATACGGTAACTATTTTTTTTCCACAAATAGGCCTATTCTGAAACAGTATTCTGTAATTTAATGCCCTGGGCCAGGACAACAGACCCGTTTCCCCCCCCTTATTGGCGGGGGACAAAGTCTTTACAATGCTCACAACATACAGAGTAGAAGAAGGGAAAAGGGAGATATAGCAGGTCCATACGTTGGGGACTCAAGCTTCTGCCATTTTCATCTTAAAATCTCCTTTCTGCCCCCACTTTCATCTGATAAGCGTACTGATTTCTGTATATGTCAGGCCTTGTTTTACTGTCTGAAATCATATCCGAGTAGATTTTGGCCTACAGAACCACAGACACACAGGTACCGTAGTGCTCATTGGCGCTCTTGCCTTGAAAATGACAACATCTGGTGTCAAAATATATATATAATATATATATTTGGTCTGTTGACTGCTGATTTTATTTTTTGTTATGTGACATGATTTGAAAATCAAACTGTTTTTAAATTTTAGTTAATTGTTCTCTGACACTCAAAAACAAGAACACTTTGTGTTTCAATTTTATTTTTTGTATTTCAAAACGAAAATAGAATAAAGCAGTGATTTTTGATTTTTAATTCCCATTCATCAAAAGAAAATCCAATGACCAAAAGATACACTGACCCCAGTGAACTCCTGCAAAACACCTGAAACACCTGCAAAGGTTTCCTGAGCCTTTAAATGGTCTCTTAGTCTGGTTCAGTAGCTGCACTATCATGGAGAAGACTGTTGACCTCCATCATGTTCTCATTTACTCCTGTATATATATGTATGTGCAGTGAGGACTTATAACCTGGCAGCACAGAGGATCTATTCATTCACCTGTGTCAAGGTGGACAACCTTTTTTATAAAACATGTCATCACTTCTTCATTCTATCCTGTATGATTATGGTCACAGTGACCTTGACCTTTGACCACCTGAATCTGATCATCTTATTCTAAAGGCCAAGTGACACATTTGTGCCACATTTGAAGAGATTCCCTGAAGGTGTTCCTGAGACATTAGAGGAGGATTTGACAGACAACCTGAGATCTCACCATCACTGATGCAGAGAAAGTCACGAGATACTTTACCAATTTATGAGACGTTCTCCTCTCCCCCCTAAAGTACCATTACTGTAACACTGCAGTTCATGAATATGCATCGTACTATTTACTCAGCTCTTAATGTGATAAATTAGCAATCCGCCGCTTCGTTAATGAAATATTAGACGCTCTCTTGGATAATGAGGATGTCACTGACGCGGCTCCCTCTTTGTTTCAGCGCGGATCTACACCACCACCATGACGACCGGGGACATGCAGGGTAAGTTCCACTGAATTACAAATGACTGTGGGAGCTCCACTTTCCCAGAAAAGAATTTTTAATGATCTCTTGAACATTTCTGCAGGAGGATTTGTTCTCTAAATATCAATCATCATAATTTAACATGAGTAATGGGTTTTTTTGTGTGTGTGCGATTGTGGTGTGTTCCAATGGGGAAACCAGGAGTGCATTGAGGAGTGAAATTTTCTAAGTGAGCGTCTTGGTGCTCAGTCACCAGTATCTTACTATGTTAAAGGGATAGTTCAAAATTTTGGAAAATTGGCCCATTGCCATAATCCTTATAAATTTAGTAGTAGGTTTGTTACCTTTAATTGTCGGTGCAAGCTATTTTTAGAACGGCGGAGCAGAGCCGCGAGCTGCTCAGAGCTACGCTACGGAGGCTCATGGAATTTCTTAGTTTCCCTCATCAAACTTAACAAATACACTATGATATCACCACGCTATGAGATAGTAACGGAGCAGCTCGCGGCTCTGCTCCACCGTTCTAAAAATAGCTTGCACCGACAATTAAAGGTAACGAACCTACTCCTAAAACTATAGGGATTATGGCAATGGGCCAATTTGCCAAAATGTTGAACTATCCCTTTAATGGTTAAAATCGATACCTGGGCTAATTTTATTCCCAACCATTAGTTTTTAAAGCCTGATCTGGGTTTTTACATATTTTAATAGGAGAAAATGCACTTACAACCTGAAATGAAACCCGGTGACTATCATAAACTCTTTATCATTTCACCTAAGCCGTTTTGAACGGGCAGATCCTTTAGCTTTTCTCCAATGATCCGTCCCTCTCCCTCTGTCACAGTCATGGTGCGCTTCGTGGTCATGACCCTGCTGAACCTGTGGGTGCTGCTCACCGTGCTCTACTACCAGAGACGCAGCAGCAGCAGCTCCAAGAAGGACGACTGAGCTTTGAAGATGGATTCTGTCGCCACACTGATCTTCACCCTGTTTACACGGTTACCTTGGACACAGCCAGTACTGAAAATACAAAAACTGACGCAACGGTTATGGCAGATGATTTTGTAATACTTTTGCCTGTAAAATGTGCTTTTTTATAATGTTTTTACCTCAATTTTGTACCCACACATTTCTTTTTCTAACATTCTGGAGACCAGGGGCCGTATTTATCAAGCGTCTTAAGAGTGCCATTTCAGTCTTAAGTGCTGAGAATTTGGGAAATACAGTCCTACTCTCAAATTTAAGAATAAAAGCTACTTATCAACCTTTAAGTCTAGGAATCACTCCTACTCCCCCAGATATTTAGGAGACCTCCACTGTCCTAAGTGGTTAAGAGTTGCCAGTAGGGGATGGCGCTGAGAGAGAAACGTGTGTGAACATTCAGGGAACAAAAACACTGTGGCTTTGTTTGATGATGAGCATCAAACTATATTGTTTTGACAGAGCAGGTATCATCCTTGTCCTAATAATCCTAATAAGGGATGTCATCTCACCAAAAACCTCACACAGCAGAGTTAAGGGTCATCACAATGCTTCAATTTCTTTCTTATTAATGAATTGGAGGAAACATTTATTTTTGATTCATTCCCAATACGGATGGGCTTTTCAAGCAAAAACCTATTCGATAATCACCGGGAACTATACGAGTATACTATATTATACTAAACACACACACAGAAATGAGAAGCGGCACCGGACAAACGGTACCACCAGCCCGTTGTTTTAAATCATGGACTGAAATCCAGCCGTTCCTCATTTAAAAATGAAATGACAGACAGACTACAATGAGAATCGGTCCCGGAGAATGTTGTAACGGTACTGCCCCTCGTTACAGCGGTACCGTTCAATAAGTCCTCGTCACAAAATGAGAGCACAGAGAGGACAAAGTCTCTTGTACCAGCGTAAAACTACGCTGGTACCGCTTCTCATCAAAGTCTGTCAGTTTCTTTTTTTTTAATATGTATTTTTTTTTTGGCTTTTTCACCTTTAATGGACAGGACAGTTGAGAGAGAGACAGGAAATGGGAGGCAGAGAGGGGGGATTCGAACCGGGGTCGCCTGCAGAGGACTACAGCCTCAACACATGGGGCGGGTGCTCTACCAACTGAGCTAAACACCGCCCCAAAGTCCGTCAGTTTCACTTGTTTTTTTTTTATTTGACAGTTTCACACAGAACTTTCTGATGGCTGTAGCAGTCTTTCATGTTTCCCCTCTGCGACAGTAAAAAGGGAACATTTTATTGTTTTCAGACAAGACAAGTCTCAAACTATTCTTTTTTTTTCATTTAATAAATGTATTTTGTATTATTTTGTAGATCATTGCCAAAATATGGTTGAATAATGAATATACACTCCTATTGGCCATTTAACTATTCACTGAGATATTTCTAAGATATTTATATATTCTTAGATAAGGGATTCCAGTCAGCGATTCTTTTCTTTTTTTTCCATTCAGTGATTGGTCATTCCCATGGACTCTGAAGTGACGTCATCCAAAATTCGGTTTACGGCACATACTGTAGGACAGTCGTAATTCAGCTCTGAGAGTGACACTTAAGATTCAGTCCTACACTTCAAGGTGAAAGTGTGAGTAAGACGCTTTAAGTGCAGCTTCCAGTGAAGAATTGTTTTGCTCTTAAGTCGACTCTTAGCAGGGTTCTTAGGAGTAATTCTAAGAGGCTTGATAAATACGGCCCCAGATATCTGCTTCATACTGTATGTGGAGACATTGTAGTGTCATTTGTAAGGACAGCGGTCAAAGTTTATCCGACAGCTTCCTACTCAGGACAAAAAGATTCAGTATTTTGAAAAGCTTTTTAGAAATGTACAGTTCTTTTCTGAACTATTTAATAAAGCAAACATTCAATCTTTTACATCATGGTCTTTCCAGTTTGGTCTGTGACAATCCTCTGTAGAATTAGACATATTTTAAGACAGAAATAATCCAAAACCAAAAGGCACATCCACATCTTTATTGTTAAAGTGGTTATTATTATAGAGCTGTTTGGTAGCAAACATGCAATCTGGATGTAGAGCCCTTAAATACAAAGTGGACAAGGCTGTATAAATAATATAATGTGCACTGTATGGCATGTAAAATATATACTGTGTATATTTATATGTATAAAACATGCTTCTTGGTTAAAGGAGAGCACTCGGTACACACATACACACACACACTCACATAGTTTAGTCTCTACCTGCTATATAAGCCACATACACACAACAATGTGCCCAAACTCAGAGTTTGGTTACTTTTAATACAAAAATATCAGGACAAACACTTAAAAAAAACTTTCAATGGAAATAGTGCTGCTCAGTATTTTGACTCATGGGATATGACTGCATACCTTCATTGTTTTTTTCTGCTTCTCATTGGTTCAATTCCCCTCGTGTTCATTTTTCAGGAACGACTTCAAAACTACATTAGTTAGCAGGTGGAGGCCTGTGGGTGACAGCACTCAAGTGTGAGGCCTGAAAAGGCAAACACATGCAAGTTCACTCAAGAGTAGTTGGTGATGAAAAGGGGGCTTCAGTCAAGTATATTTGGATAGAATACAATGCCTGTGTGTCGTCTCTGGTAAAGCCCAGATGTACATTCAAACAAAGGAGCCGAGCTCGGATCAGGAAAGCGTCAACGGTGCACCCCTTGAATTCAGTAAACATTAACCCTCAAGAACCGACAGTGCAGGATCGACAGATTGTCGAGGATCTCGCTTCTGGCCCCCTCCCCTCCCTCCCTCTCGTCTAATGCCATTCAGAGCAGGATTCTGTTCACTTCTAACCGTCGCTGTGGTCACACAAGAACAAACCAGTGATTCAGTCTGCGTTCGAGTCCGAAATCTGAATAAGAGGCACTCAAGGAATTAGTTTTGCTCAAATCTGGGAGGGTTTTTTTTTTTTTTTTTTCGCACTCCGTCCCCAACCTCGCCGACTTTCCCAGAAGTCACAGCTCATTTTGCTTAAGTACCTTATTCAAGTTTCGGTGACCCGTGTGGACACGCACCTGAAAGCGGAGTGGTGAGAAGCAGGAAGCTACAATCAAATGTGAGAAGAAGCCAAAGTACAAGATACCGTATCTGGGATCGAGTTCAACTGCAGGTCGAGTCAACAGATGACTGGTTAACCATCTTCTGAGTGTAGTGTTCCCCATTAAACCCTTAATATTGTTCATGATCATTTAACACAAAAAAAAAGTCCTTTTTTTTTTAATTTGGCCACAAGAATTCTTAAAAGGTGGATTGGAGAGTTTTCCTGTCGGATCCTTCAATCAGACACCGTGTCCTGGTGAGAAGTGTTGAGGTAAGTGTATCCCCTTCTTAAGAGCTCTCATGTTTCTGTGGGAGCTGAACCAACCACTCCAGCCCCCTCCCCCCACACACACACACAGAGACGCCGCGGCTCCCTGGTCGAGGGACTTCGGCTAACGTACTCGCAAGCCGCCCACTGCTTGCCGCCAAGATCGAACCGCTTCAGTTCAACGAAAAGGGGGGAAAACAAGACTTTGCGACTCTCACAGGCTGAAGCAGGACAGGGTGGGCTGTGGAGAAGTGATGTGGAGTTCAGTGTGCTGATCTGCAGATGGAGTCTTTGATTTAGGAAGGAAACACGTCCCGCCGCCTTTGAAGATGCACCGCACTCCCCGAGAGAGGTTAACTGGAGGAGGAGAGAGGAGAGGTTAGTCTCGGCAGATCCCACACGATGTGTTGAGAAGATTAAAGATTTCAAGAACATGAACTAAAGAATCCTGCATCGGTTCAGATCTTCACCAGGATTCTTTGGTTTCTCCACATCAAGACTCTAGAGCAGGCAAATATCAAATAATTGTCAAATATTGGTACAAAATTGTCCAAATTAAAATTTTAAAAAGGGTGAAGACTGAAATTGAATGTCATTTGATTGTCAATTTTCTTGTACTTTTACAGTGGGTAATGGTTCTTACATGTAATCTATACTACTTCACATAAACACTCTCCATCCATCTGATGCTGGCCCGGCCCATCCATCATATTTTAATCCTCATAGTGATCCCTTTGCCCACCCCTGCTATATAGATTCATACCAAATTACTTTTATGGTTTTCTGTGTGAATTCTGATGTGAGGGTTTCTCCTGGCTTTGATAAAGTTTCCCTTCATCCTGTTTACCCAATGTTAACAGCTGCAGCTTTCTACAGGGCCGACAGTACAACCTGAATGTCTGATTTGGACATTTTACATTGAAAAAGTACTTTTCCTAGTGGATAAACACAAGACAAACATATCGGTGTGTGAACTGTAACCCTGATATATCTCTAACAAGCTAAAAATCACACATTTCAGGCTCTGGTGTTAAAAAGGTGTGACCCAGGAGACAAAGATGAACTGAACCCTTTAAAACCCAGTGGTGAAGTGATCCCAGCTGTGTAGACAAATCTTCTCCTGACATTTAAATAACACAAACACGAACCACCACAAGGTCTGCGTCCCCACATCCAGTGCAAACAAGCAAACATACACACGTTCAGGAATGAGGTCGTTTACAGGGAAACATCTGGCTGAAGGCAGCCAGAGATGGGGGGCATAAGTCTTCACTTATACCAGTGTCCACTGCTGGATTCTTCTCGCTTGGTTTTAAAGCCATTTGACCTGCGAGGGCTGAGGTCAGAGAGCACGGGGTCATTTCTGACTGAGACATGTGTTAACAGGATGATGTCATCAGAGGGCAGCTGGGAAGTAATTGCTTATGTAGCTGATGTAGTCAGCTAACGGCGCTAATGACAGCAGCATTTTCATGCGGGCAGAAAATAAGGAGCAGAGGGTCACTGAGGTTTCAATATTCAGGTTACATCCTCAGTTTATTTCTTTAAAATACAAAAAAAAACACATCACTGCAGTTTGGGTGCATGGAAACAGTCTCCCACAACCACTGCACTGCACAGCACAGCACAGCACACACCGCACACAGTGTTACCATCATCAGAAATGAATAGAGGAAACGTCATCATCAATATCATCCAGCGCCCAGTGCCAGTCCTGAAGACCAAAGTCCTGCAACCTGGAAGGAGGAGATCAGCTCTGATGCCTTCACGTCTACAACTAACAGCTGCTATCACTAAATGAACTGATGGTTGTCATGGACACAGAGAGTAAAACCAGCTCCTCACGTCGCCGCTTTTTCAAAAACGCCTCTTACAGATGAAAAGAAACATTTGTGCATTGCTCTTGACCTTTTCAGTAAGTGGATGCTCTACAGACAGACTGCTATTAGCGGGTGACTGATAATAATAATAACCTGAAATCTCTAAAGGTCAACAGTGGACAATTTTCGCCACATTCAAACAGGACAATTAACGTGTCAAATGACTTGTGGGGGAACAGCCCGACCAGAAATAACTCTCCACAGACGTCCAGGACCACAAGATAAATAGGAATATGCACAGCAGCACTGTGGTAAAAGTGTATTTAAGTATCTTATCTTTTTATTATAGATTTGTGGATATAGTATATTTTTATTCAAATTTCATTGTTCTTATTCTCTATTGCACTTATGTGAATACTGCTGTAATACAGTCACGCCTGGGATGACTTAACTTGACAAATAATCAACATTGAAATTAATAGGAGTGATAGGCAGCGACACTGTATATGCAATAATTAATTATTGCATCCATCTTGACAGCTGTACTTTCAGACAATGCCCCCCCTCTAATGAATATGAAAGCAGGCTCCCACATGCTTGAGCTTCACACTGGTGACTTGTATCATCAGAACAGACATGCTCTGTGATTTTCAGCCTTCTGTGATTATATCTGTCTGTTCTGATGATACAAGTCAGTGGTGCTGAAATGTGTGTTTCTCTTCCATAATACACATTCTACATGTCAGAGGCGGCTTTTTTCTCCCGGCTTCCTTCTCTGTTCAAACGGGGCAGAGCTCTGTGGGAAACAGTAGGAGAGACACAGCCCGAGGGGAAACTGGGAACGGACAGCCCCGGTCTGGCACAACACCGGGTAGAACCAGAAGAACATATGGAAAAACACGCAAAAACAAGCGCATAACACCGAATGCGCTAAGGCGTTGCTTTGGGTTGTGAGCGCGGGTATTATCAGTACAATCAGAGCAGCCTACTAATGAGTTCAGTTCAGTTTCACATGACATCTTATTGACCTGACCCGACCTCAGCAAATTGAAGTGAAGATGAGAAAAAATGCAAATAACAAAATAAAATCAAATGATTATATTTTGAGAATTATTATGAAATATAATTTATAGTAATATAACATATTGAAACCTTATTTGCCATCATGCCCATCTTTCTAATTGCTTGCCAGTCAAAATATCATTCATGACATCATAAACTGTGTTGACCTGGCACACAAGCTGATGCTATCTGGGGGGTCTTTGCATGGAGAAGTTTGGGAATTACATCATCCCTTCCACTGTTCTTACACTCTCAGAGCCAGCAAATGCAGTACTGATCACATAGTGTATAAGTAATGTGTCTAGTTTAACTACAGTGAAGTGAACATGGACCCAGTGTTGTGGTAATTCAACCCCCCCCCCCCCGCCCCCGTCTGTGACTGTACCTGCTCTTGCTGGTGGGGAGCTGTCGACTGGGCCTCCTCATGGACTGGCTGGGTTGGACCTTCATGGAGGTGCGTGGCGAGGAGCGTGCAAACTGCTCTGCTGGTGGTGGCTTCTTGGGAATCTTCTTCACCAGCCTGCTCACCCACTTCTGCTGCTCCTCCTGGGACACAGCCAGCAGCAGCAGGTTCTTGGCCGTGGACACGTCGTAGTTTACTGGTGGTAAGTAAAGGACGGGATGGATTTTGAGCATTAACACTCCGGTTAAAGCTCAACAGCAGCAGCAGCAGTATTCCGCGTTCATATCTTGGATCTCAATGGGACAAACCTGGTTAAATAAAGGTTATTATAATAATAATAATAAAATCAGGCTGTGGAGCAGCTTACCCTTGCAGGGAGCAATGATCTCCTCCTTCTTGTCCATGTGGTCTTTGTGGCACTTGATGTGGCAGCGCCTGCACTCCAGAGCGGGCGGCGGCTTGAACATGTTCCACAGCGGCTTGGTGCACGCCTCGCAGTTGGTGGGGAAGTGGTAAAGCGTGGGGATGAACTCGTGGCCCTTGTGGCAGATGTAGCTGGACTTCTCTCCGATGGCCAGCGGCTCCACAGGAAACTCTGGCTCCTTTTTACTCTCACCCTCATTGGCATAAAGAATCTGGAGAGAGGACAGAAGATGAGGATGCATGTAAATCAACAATCGATCTATCGATCTATCTATGAGCTGAAACATTTTCTATAGAAGCTTTGAATAAAAGCACTGAAGCAGATCTGGGACAGACCTGGAATATCCTGGGAATCTCTTTGGAATCAGCTCGGTAAACATCCGTCTGAGTGACAGGCCGCACATGGAAGAGTTTGCTGTGCGATGGAAATTACTCTGATTAAATCCCATAATCAAAACACGTCACTTGCATTAATGTGAACTGTTGCATGTTAATACATCAGCACCCCACAGGAAATGAAAGCTGGTGACTGAGGTGTTGCACTCACTCTATGTCGAGCACCATGTAGGGGATGGACTGCTCTCTGTCCTGCTCGCTGTTGTAGAAGAGAATCTTCTTGCTGCTCACCACGACGTACTGCGGCAGCAGAACAGACACGGTGAGAAAACATGATGAATGAGCATGCCGTGCACCATCAAAGTCACGTTTATTCCCCTTTATACAGTACGTACCTTTTTCACCCATCCAAACTTCTTGGTGTTGTTTCTGACGGGGAGAGAGAGCCAGCCCTCCAGCCTCATTTCTGAGCGGAACAGAGAAGATGAGACATGAAAGACTGCATACGAGCGCACACACACACACACACACATCAGCCAGCCTCTATTTAGATAAACATCCTAAAAAAAGCAGCAGTTTGACTTTCACATCACAGGTATGAACTGGGCTTTATTCATATCAAGTGCAACATTTGCATATACAAACTCTACATGTTGTTGACTGGGTAAATAAACTTTTTTTTTCTCCTTTCTTATATTCTATTCAAAGTTTCAAATTCATACATTTATGTCTACATTTCACCAATTCTATTCTGTGTATGTAAAGGTCATGGAGCGAGCGGCTCTTACCTGTGTATGCATCATCAGTGTCGAAATCGGGCCCGCTGCTCAGACTGGCCGACTCGATCGACTGGACAGACAGAGACTGCAGGAGGTTCCTGAGCTGCTCGATATCACTGTCCTTACTGTCCAGAGCCATCTGCAGCTCAATACGCATCTGGCTCTCATCCGCCAATTGCTGCGATTCAGAAACAACAGAGGACACAAGGCCCGGTCAATGACAGTGGAGAGGACCGAAGATACTGTCCTGCACATGGTGCTGCAGCCTAGAGAAGCTATTGTTCATCAAGGAGAAGCATCCTCCACTAGGGCTGCAACTAACAATTATCAGTTATTCAGTCGATTATTTTTTTTCTCTCTCAATTAAACAGATTAAAAAAAAAACATTTTTAATTTGCTTCATCTCTTCATTCAAAAACAGAACATTATTTCAAACTGACAGTACAAAAAAGTGCACAAATAACAGGTCCCTGAGCTGTTATAGTAATAGATTATGAATAATAATTAAAGAAAAAAAAACTGTTGAACTATGTTGAACAGGCCATGGACTGACACAAAAAACATACAAATGCATGTTATATATCATCTTCCCAAATATATACTTTATTTAAAATTGTTGTTCATTGTTTAAAGGGACTTGAGCTAAATAAATGATAAATAAAAGAGAATTGCAAAATTATAAAACTGTTAAAAGGATTTGCTTCCAAATGCAAACTTCTTCTCTACACCTAGGCTGCAAACTAAGTAAAAGTGAGTGATCTTGTATGGCACTGTTACACACAGACTCTCACATTCACAAATGCACATTCTCAGACGCACACCATGTCATGCCATATCACTTTTGCAAAGATTGCAACACACTTTCCAGCATTACAGTACATAGAGTGAAAATGTTTACACACAAGAAGATTTTGAGTGACGTGTTAGTACAACAAATCTGAAAATCAACATGTGACCGTGCTACTTACTGCTTGCATTTCGTTGATCTCTCTCTGGTATTTGATGATTGTGCTGTTGAGCTTTTCCTTCTCCGACCTCAGCTCCAGCTGCAGCTTCCTGTTCTCCTTCTCCTTTCGCCGCATGTCTGAGTCGTTGCCACGGCGACTGCCTCCGCCGCGGACCTCCTTCCTGTTCATGATCTCTGCCAGCTTATTAACGGCCTGAGGACAGACAGGAGTTTTCAGAGTAATGTGGCTGTGAGAGAGCCGGGGGGTCTGATGGTGGCGCTTCACAGGGAAATAACCCTGATCCACAGGGTCGGTCTTCTCTAAAGGTGTATGTGTCAGACTGTCAGCCGGGCTCAGGCACAGTATGATTAACTCTGGTTCAGATGTCGCTTCACTCACCTGAGTTTTCAGCGTCCTCTCGGACTGCAGCTGCTTCTCGAACGCCTGCTTCATCTGGCTGATCTGCTGCTCCCAGTCCTTTGACTTATCTGACTCTGACAAAAAGAAAACCCACAAACACTAAAATGTGAAATGTGAAACCAACATCAGGAAGTAGCTTGCTGTAAAATTCAGAGTTGAAACATCCCAAATAATTTTGGCAATGGCCCTCCCCATGGTCAGGAAACACATCTAATAAAAATAACAATGTTACATATTATTGTACATGTTTTGTTGATGATTGCAAGAAAAATTATTACTATTAATTGGATAAAAGCTAACCCTCCCATGATCGCTCAATGGTTACCGACAGTAAAGATTTACTTTACTTTATGATGGAATATATGACCCCCCAGTTACAGCTCAAAGTACCTATTTTTATGAGAAGGTGGACCCTAGTTATTGACTATCTCACCTAAGACTCTTATATCTCAAAACTTAAATTTTATTTAAATAACAACTGGTATTATTATCATTTGACTTATTTTTTTATTCATTTATTGTTTTAAATATCTCCTTTTTTGGAGTTACAGAACTACATAAGGTATATGTGCTCTGCTTTTATACAGTGCCACCTCTGTGTGACAGATGAGACCCAATTTCAAGATGATCTTTTGTTTTCTTTTGTGATGTTAATATCCAGTTAATGTGCATTACTGTAAAGGCAATAAAGTAAAAAAAAACAGAAACATCCCAAATACCTTCCATTGCATCCCCAAGTTTGTTGTTCAGCTCCTCCTTCTCATTGGCCAGATTGGCGACATCACTGGTCAGGGTGCGGTTGGCCTCCTCCAGCTGCAAACACAACAAACAGAGAGTCTGACTGAGCACCGTCTACACTGTGTGCCACTGCCACCTGTTGTCCAGGCTGAAAACTGAACTCCATCTCTGATGTGCCTGAGCCTGTACTGCTGTGTGACGCTCCCCAAGTCGGAGGTGAATGCAACGCACCGAGCCGATGGTGATGTCCTTCTCGGAGAGCTCTTGACGATGGCGGGCCATCATCTCCTTCAGTTCCAACTCCTTCATTATCTTTTCCTTCTCCAGGTCTGAGTACTGCTCCTCGGCGATGGAGCGCGCCAGCTGCTCGGAGTCGGCCTTTGTCAGGGTGATCTCAAGCTGAGCCGCCAACGAGTCCCTGGAAGAAGTTAAAGAACAAAAATCAATGACCGAACAATCACCAATCACCGGCACCGAATCTATTTTTTTCTGGATTTTGGTCACGTTTTGGAAAATAGCTGTTTCTGAACCATGTGTTTAAAGCAGATTTTAAAACAGGGGTGTCAAACGTATGGCTGCTACTACAACAAGGCTAAAAACAGAGATCAAAATTATTTTTTTCATACAACTTTTTTATGTGGCGGCTTCAGGACACTTGGGTCAGTACAGACGAGCAGTATGGAGGTATTTAGATGTTTCATAGTGTGTGTTGTGGTCAATTCAAAAGTGAGCTCTATCCGCCGCCATTATATGTAAATCCGTTGCCAGCCGGACCCCTCTTGGAAAGCGTTTTGATAACTCTGAAAGTTCTCTAAACCCGTGAGTAGAAAATTGGTGAATTATTGATTTTGGGTGAAGTATCCCTTTATTAACAACAAAGAAAAGGGGAGTATTAGTGTTATTATTATTATTTATATGTTATAATGCTATTATTTTACTGGTTTGGCTCACTTAAGATCAAACTGTGCTGTGTTGCTTCTGAACTAAAATGAGTTTGACACCTGTTTTAAAATACTCTAATTCTTTCAAGCAGCAGCTTCACCTCTCCTCCTGCAGGTCCTGCACAGACTGCGTCACGTCTTTGGTGAGTTTGTTCCTCTCCTCACATTCGTCCTTCAGTTCGCGGACCTGGGTCTTGTACAGCGTCTGCAAAACAAAAGGACACAGGTCGAACACACACGCTCGCATTAACACGCATAATGATGCAGTGTTGTCAGCCTGCTACTGTACATTTACCCCTGCGAGGAATGATATATATAGAGAGTGAGCAAATGAGTCAACACAATAGAACAGTGAGCAAGGGAAACCCATTATTCATGTTCCATTAAGCAGCTTTTCAATCCACACCACATGCATTAGCCGCTGTAATAAAAGTCATGTTGTTCTGACGGCACATTACAGCCCACACACTCAGTAAGCAAGATTCAGAAGCGTAATGTGTTGTACTTTGTCATATTTCATCTATATTTGTGTTTAGAGTGCAGACTTACAGAGAAATACTGCTCCGCCTCTAACTGGTCCTGTAATTCCTTCATTTGTCCGTCTGTGTCCTGCCTTTCTCTGTGGATAAAAACATGCACTTGTGTGACTCTGGATCATGTTTTGAAGGTTTTGAGTGACAGTTACGGAGTCAAAGAGGTTGTAATGTGCACTGACTTGCGCAGCTCCTGGTTCTGTTTCTCCAGGCTGCGTTTGATGTCCAGCAGGTGGTTGGTTTCCTGTTTGAGCTGCTTCTCCGACGTCTTGAGAGCGTTGAGCTGCTGGTTCTGGGCCTTCAGGTCGTTCTGAGTCAGGATGCGTTTCTGTGTCTCCTGCTCGATCTTCAGCGTCAGGTTCTTCACCTGGAAGAAGAGACAAACCACAGAGAGGGAGAGACTGTTTATAACACCGAACTGGCTTGTTATTGTTCCGTCTGCACTTCCTGCTTCTGTATAACTGTTGCTCCTCTTCAATTCAGAATTAACACGGTGTTACATAAGCCGCAGGATTACCTTCTCTATGTTTCATTTAATATCTAAACACACACTTCACTGGTCTCCAAGCGCACACAGTCCAAACACTTACCTCCTCAGTGAGGCGGTCCTTATGTCTGCGCAGCTCGTCTAGTTTCTGTAAGGCCTGTTTATAGTCACAGTCCATCATGCTGCTGTGCTTCTCCAGCTCCAGTATCCTGTTCTCCAGACGCAGTTTGGCCGAGCGCTCCTCCGCCAGCTTCTGCTCCATCTCTGCATAAAAAGGTGAGGAGGTGAAGGAATCACTTTCAGTTGTGGTTTGTACACTGACAAAGTATGATTTGTTTTTACCAAACACAAAGTCTACAGCAGTTTAAATGTGTTGGGTTTTTTTTACGAGAAATATAAATATCTCTCGACAGTTTGATGGAGAGTAAACACAAGTTTTTACTTTGAATATAACGCAACATATCAGTTTCTTGTTTCTTGGGTTCACTAATTGCAAAAACATTTAATCTAACTGATCGATTGATATCAGAGGAAAAACATCATTGGTTCTGTGAGGTGTTCATGAATACTGATCTGATCTGGGCATTCAGTGATGATGAGAAGCTGTTCAAAAAAGCTGAATTAATATAAAACTAATATCACCTACCTCTGAAGAGATTATATACATCAAAATTAAATTGATATACAGAATTTAGGATCAAGTATTTCAAACAATCTAAATGCATCAAGTTATGTAACTTCCCTTTTGCAGAAATTATTGCAAAATTAAAAGTTGCAGTGCAGTGAATTCAGAGTTTGAGTCTGTCTCCCTCAGTTTACTGTCTAACATGGTGCAAACTGGGTAAACAAGCAGGTAATGGAGCAGCACTGAGGAAGTGAAAGGTTGGCGCTCTCACCCTTCATGGATTCCGACTTGGCTCCTTCTATAGTCACTTTGATCTTGCTCTTGTCCTCCAGCAGACCCCTGGTGGCCTTGTGAGAGCTCTCCTCCTGCTCCAGCTCCTGCTGCAGCAGCTTCAGCTTGTAGGTCAAATCGATCTCTTTGTTGTTCTTCTCCTGTACACAGCAGAAACAAGGGTGTTGTGAGAAACCCAAAGGATCCCCAACTTAGCCGGCCATCACCATAACAACAAACAGGCTGGCAAAAAAAACCCCAACAACACAGCAGTCTTCATTCATGCAGAAATACTGACAGCAGCAGAGCCGACTAAAAATAATGCTACAGCAAATACATTAAAATGATCTTAGTCAATGCTCACTCTTTATCCTCACTTATACTGCCAGGAAACAACAAACAAGAGAAGATTACTGCAGTGTTTCCAGGGTTACAGTTCTGAAAGGAGGGAGCAGCTTTGATCTGTAACATTATTTCACAACTTCTTTTCCACAATCAACTTCATAACTATTAAATCCGTAAAGTGTCACTGCTTTGGGCACCACAATCCAGACTGTTTCATCTCAAATCAAGATGGAACTCACTTCCTCCACACTTTATGAAACTTTCTTGTGTCATTATAAAAATCTGTGAAACATATCTTGCTCTATCAATAGCTTAATAATATGTTTTAAGTTTGTAACTGCTTGATGTGTGTGTGTTGGTGTGTTATCTGTGAGGGTGTGTGTGTGTATAATATCTTGCATTTATGTACGTGACAATGTCTGTCTTTATACTTATTTAGGGGAAGTCCTCTTTTTTTCATGGTAATTGTATTACTTACATTTTAATACATGTTTAACAAACAAAACAATATCTTGTGATTTCAACAGTTCCATCTGAAGTATCCGGTTTCAAGCCTCTTAGATGATTTTGCAGCTCTAAAAATCTGTGGTGATTTTCCAACATCGTACAGAAAACACAACAGTGGGAAGATGGCGAAATTAATGTGTGAAATGTTTTTCACAGATGGAAAATATGAACTAACAAGATCTGGGGTAAAAACCATTTGGGCTGTGTTACATGTAATATGGTGCATGTGTCATAATAGCAGTCTATCTAGACAGATAGTTAAGTACTGATACTGATGATATTTGATATTTAACATCTTCTTCAGGCTGATATACAGACAGCTTTGTTAAGGCCTGTATATCTTACTACAGAGTGAAACAGTAGTGGAAGGCTAAAGAAAAAAAGAATATGCTTAGTCATCTTTTCACACCATGTTTGACCTAGATCCAGATTTTGGTGGGTTACCTTCTCCAGGTCAGTGAGTCTCTCCTGAAGCTGTCTCTTCTCTGTCTCTGTTTTGGACAGAGCCTGTCTCTGCTGACGCGCCTCCTCCTCCAGGCCGGAGATCCGTCCTGCAAGATAAAGCCGAGACCAGTCCTCAGAGGAGTGTGTGTGTGTGTGTGTGTGTGTGTGTGTGTTTCAATAAGGAAAAACACACTGACCCCCAGACCTGCACTATCTGCACACACAGTCCCATCAATCAAAGCAAACCAGAGCTGTCACTGACCATCTTCCTATTGCCAGCGATTCCATGTGCTACAATGAGATTTTTTTTTTTTTAAATATACATACACACAATACAGTGATTAGTCACAGTCATCAGCTCAGGCCATTGTTTTGATTCTGAATATTTACATGGTTCAAGTGAACGACTTCTCTCCATTATCCCTGCTGATTGGAGGAAGCGGTTCACTGCAGATTTAATTACAGCACAGCAGCAGTTGACTCAAGCTGGGACAAAGTTAACTGCTGCAGTAGGGCTGGGACGATATGCTTTTCTCCCGATTCGATTTTTTGGATGGCGATTCGATTTATTCGTGTGCGCATTCCTGGCCAAGCGTACCGTGCCCAAGCACACCTCTTCCAACCGTGCCGGGCCAGGGAAGTGTACTTGCACTCACACTAGCAATAGAATCCGGACTTTAGGGGGCAAATCGTCAAAAAAGATATCGCGATATTTATGTGAATCGATTTTTTCTCCCACCCCTATGCTGCAGCTTCACATTCAAACTAGAGCTGCAACAAAGAATCAACTAATTGAAAAATAATCCATCATTGAATTAATCGACAACCATCTGGATAATCAGATAATCGATTTGAGTAGTTTTTTAAGAAAAACAAGTCAAAATTCTCTGATTTCAGCTTCTTAAATGTGAATATTTCTGGTTTCTTTGTTCCTTTATGACAATAAACTGAGTTTCTCTTTGGTTTGTGGACAAAACAAGACATTTGAGGATGTCGTCTTGTGGTTTGGGAAACACCGATAGATATTTTCCAACATTTGATTGACCAAACAACTAATCGATTAATCATTTAAATAATCAACAGATTAATCGATAATGAAAAGAATCTTTAGTTGCAGCCCTAATTCAAATTAATGCAGAGACTGAGACCGAGCTGTGTTAGCTTCCACTGTGACCTTGCCTCCATTCAACACAATCAGATAAAAAGTCTTTACGTGACAGTTTAACAAGGCCCACTGCTGCTCTAATCAGATTATGTTGAATTATTAGCCCTGGTGTAAACATACTCCTGTGGACAGTTGTATAGATGCATCCTGGGAGACGGCAGCACGATGATGGTCTGCTGCTGCTGCACTCTGACCAGCTGTGATAGAGCACGCTGGTCAGCCCTAGTTTCATTCAAGCGCTCTGTGTGCCAAACAGAGGAGGTCACACCTCGTCTCTGTAAATATAATTTACATACATATTGCTTATATACAAAGTTGTGGCCAGACAAACCTGTTGAAAGAAAAGCTCTTACAAAAACATTCAAATCGACCTGTCACACACAGAACACACAGAGTGAATGTGTCGTTTGCTGAGTGGATTCTGACGACAGTGCAAACACCTTTAGAGGCCTGAGAAGCCTCTTCGGTGCCCTAAGCGTTAGACAGGTCAGACACCAAGCTGCCCTCACGTACGTGCGTGTAAGCAGCAAGGCAGGCAGAAGGAAAACCACTTTAAGAGGCAGAGAAGCTTCATGTTTAGGCAAGGCGTGGAATAGAATTTACACCTCATGAAAATACAGGGAACCATGTTAGCAGCTCCTGAACGCTGAAACTGAAGTGACTTCAATTTCTCTTCACGCCTGCAGTCATGCACCAGGTCCAGATGTTAACTACCAAATCATTTCTCTGATCAGACATACATTCACATTTTCATAGTAGGTGTTGCTGGCTGCTTTCTGTGCTACATGTTCTTGGGTATACTATATTTAAAGGGTTTGCAATCCGATGAAATAAAACTGGAAAAGTCACTGTAAAATAAAATAAATATAACTCATACAGTGGCATGCAAAGGTTTACAGTAGGCACAGTTAATCATGTGGAAGATGTAATAATCTCCAAAAGGCATAAAGTTAAACATAAACACTCTTTTACAGTATTTTAAAGCCCCAGTGTGTAACTTATTTGGCTTTTTATTAGCAAAAATCAAATATTGCTTTCATAAATAGCCTATGTGTTTCACTGAAGTCGAATCACACCCGCATCCAAATGAAAGCTTCCTCGAATGAGTACCTTAGAATGAGTTGTTACAAGTCGTTACAAATACATAAGTGGGCGACGCACCGAACCGAGGCGGCCATGTTGCATCGCCATTTTTTACGTTCAGTGGCAGTGTGACCGTAGGTAACCATAGAAACTCAGCGGAGCTGTTAAAACTGTCACCACTGTGTAGTGTGAGGAAGGACGGAGGCACCCGATGTTGCATTCAGGTGCAGTCAGGCAGACGGCCGTCGGCAAACCAACCGGATGTCATTTTACTCGACAAGAGAAAGACGGTAAAACATGGGTCAGGTAAACAATATGACATCACCATGACAACATATTGTCAGGCCTGTATTGTTTTGCCTCGTGCTGGCGGACCACTTGTTTACATAGACGCTTGTTTATCCTGTTACATGCAGCGTCTGTCTGATGTCTGCCCGATTTCACGTGAATGCAACATCAAGAATACGTTCTGATATGCAACCGCACCGCTAGATGGGGGGAATTCCTACATATTATACCTTTAAGTAATATCAGTATACTATTGTATTGTATATTATTTTTGTTTTCTACAGTTTTAGAGTGAGAAAGGGAAACAAAGCAGCAAAAGAATGAGAAACCAGGAGACTTGAGCTCTCAGATAACTTGGACCAAGGTATCAGACAAGATATTTACTATTTACATACTGTGATAGTGTGTAAATACTTAGTAAATAAATACTAGGGGGGGGCTACATTTGCTGTGGGCCTTTTTCTTTTGTAAAAAAAAAAAGAAAAGAAAAGAAAATTATAGTGTTTCAAATCTAAAGGGAATGTGTCATCTGTAACTTTTTGCCTTTTGGAGATTATTTCACACTTCACATTAAAAGAAACTATGACCCAAACCTTTGCATGCCACTGTAAATCTAAAGACTCTCAGGCCTGATTCCTGATCCTGTCCTTGCTGCAATGTGTGTGTGTGTGTGTGTTTTGCGTCACCTACCCATCAGGTCGCTGATGGTCTCGGAGCCCTGGCTGTGCTCCCTCCTCTCCGTCTCCAGAGCCGCCTGCAGGCTGATGCATTCCTTCTCCAGACTGAGCTTGCTGCGCTCCAGCAGGCAGCACTTGTCCTGCAGCTCGCGCCCGTTGGCCTCCAGCTGCTGCAGCTGCTTGCTGCTGTCGCCCTGCGTCTTACGGAGCCTCGTCGCTGCCTCCGACTCAGCCCGCAGCAGCGTGTTGGCTTCCTCCAGCTGATGGAGACAAAGATAAGTCAAGATTAGTCTGAAGGTTGGTTTGGTTACTCAGCACTTCTTTCACGTCTTTGATAAAAGTTATAGTATGCTGTCAGTCTTACACATACCTTCAGATCAAGCATAGTAAACATATAATAACACAATAAAACACAACTGGCCCCAGTTTAGAGGCATTTTAAATATTTTTGATGCCAGTATCAAAGGTTAACTCTATCTTGATATAGTGAGCCCACACACGGTTAAAACTATACAAACCTATATATAAATAATGATCTTGATACTATTAGAACATAGATCTCTTTACTTTTAACTTTAACTTCTAAAACCTACGTGGCACTGACCTGTTTCTGGAGGTGGATGTTCTTCTCATTTGAAATGTGTGAATTCTGGTTTCTCCTCTTCATGTCGTCCAGCTGGTCTCGCAGGCTGTTGACTGTGTGACACAGAAGAACACGGAGCGACCGACCAACCTTTTAATTAAGTTAAAGCCTGCACCAAGGCTCTTATACAAGTTCTACCACATAACTATGAAATACTTCTATATCCACGCTTTATGATACAGATTTAATCAGTAAGGAGTTTGCGCATCACTGAACTGGTCAATAGTCAAATCAAAATGCAAAGAAATGATATTATGGCTCTTCTAAACAATTGTCCTCTGCCTGACAAGTCTCTCTGACCAGGTGATGGCAGTATTAACCACATTATCACAATCTGTTCACTTACATTAAAATCCTATTACCAAAAAGTTTCTGAAAAGAAGCTGTCAGGAAGGAATATATAATTATATATATAGTATATATAATATTTACATCTAAAAACACTACAGTCCCCTGGCACCAAAGGCTTCTACACAGTTACTGTGGGAAACATCAGATCTATATGCACTAGAAAAACCGAATCTCTTAATGTCTTGTCCTGTGAGTAGAAATATATAATCATCCAACAGGATAATGAACCATTGTGTCACATTAGTACATAACATCTGGTCTTAATCTAATCTGCCATAGCAATAATACTAATATGATTATTGGCCTGAAACTTGTGCAACAGAGTCAACGTAAGTCTCTTATTACCAGCTAATTAAGTGTAAGTGAATCATAAGCTCTTAAATACCACTGACTGATACATGAGTTATCTAATGGCTCCGTGTCACCTTCGTTCTCCAGGCAGCGCTTCCTGTCGGCCTCGCTCTCGGCCTTGCGGTGGCTCTCCAGGCTCTTGTGCTGCAGCAGGGCCTTCTCTCTCTCCAGCTGCCTCAGAGTCGACTCCAGGCTCTTGCGTCCCGTCACCTGAAATCAGCCGTTAAAACGCTCGGTTCAGAGCTGGTTTCACACTGCCGCCGCCGCTGAGGCTCCCATAACGGCTCCTGAGAATCCACGTTGTGGTTTAACACAAATCTCAGTCCCATCAGACACTGTAATGTGGCTATTACAATTCTGAAAGCCCTCCGTCTGAACCTCGCTGGATGTGACTCAGTGGTACTCAGCTGAAACACGGTCGAGTGTGGGTAATAAGAAATCGTTATTCTGCCTTAAATACAGCTTTTGGAAAAGGCTGTAAAAATGGATGAAGGAGATTTACATGATCCCGGAGGAGGGGACTGGGTTGTTGCACAGGCTAATGTTAAAGTGAGTCAAAGCCAGGAATGTGATTTCCAGCAGCAGCAGCAGCAGCAGCAGCAGCAGGTGCCTGCGGTGTAGGTGTTGAGACGATTAGCCTCACCTCGTCCTCCAGTTCTTTAGAGATCTTGTCCAGACGACCGGTGGCAGCTCTGTGAAGAGGAGACAGGACGTTTATGAGACTTCAGAGCCACTGTTGCTTGAGTGTGTTATTAGAAGTGTGTTATTAGATCCTAACAGCTTCTCCATCAGTACCTGTATTTGTGCTCTATGTCATCTTTGACCTGCTTCTCGTTGTTCAGCTGAACCTCCAGGTGGCGAAGTTTCTTCTGCAACGCTGCAGTCTGGAGAGAGGAAACACACCAACCAATCACACACACACACACACACACACACTGGTGACTTAGAGGACTCATCAGATGCTCAGGGTTTAACGCCAGTTTGCAACCTTTACTGCATGTCATCCATCTTCCCTGTGACTCACACGTGTGTTATGTAATGAAGCATTTTACATAACCGGCGCTCTGCTCTGGAGCATTTCTTATTGTGAATATGTGAATATGAAATCTGCATCTTACAGATTTCTGACCACCTGGTGGCAGAAGCTGAGATTTGATCACTTTATTTTATTGTGTGAACAGTAAGCGGTTGCCTTATTAGTCCACCACCTCTGGGTGGAGTCCACATCTCTTCAGCTCATAAATACTCCACCAACTAGTCACTATCTGTCAGCTGGAACAGTAAACAGGCAGGGAGGGGGGTGGGGGCTCACCTGGTAGAACCTGTACCACACAGGCTTTGCCCTAACTGCAGCAGCTTTGAGTTTTTTCCCTTTGTTGTTCACAATGTTTATTTATTATCGTGCTGGGCCTGTTTGCTGCGTGAACACATGTGTTTATGTTGCTCATGTCATGAGATGTTGGATGTTGTTGTGATGTGTGTGTGACTTATCCTAACAGATAAATGATTGATTTGATTTAAGTTTGAATCTGACCTGCTGCCCTTTGCTGCTTGACATCCTCTCTCTCACTCTCCCTGCCTTCCCTGTCTCTCTCCACTGCCCTATCATAATAAAACTGATTCATTGTTAAAGAGGGACCTATTATGCTCATTTCATGGGCTTTTGATATTGGACCCCAGTGGGACACTATTGAAAGTTTTCGATTAAAAAAACTCCATACTTATTGCATACTGTACAAGATGTCTGTGTACTCCTTCATCCTGTCTCTTTCCTGCTCAGCTCTTAAATGCTCAGATTAGGCCGCGCCCCCAACTTCTGCTGAAGTTGTGACGTTAAAAAATTTGACTTTAGAAAGACTCTCCAAGCTTGAGTGTTTGCAGCGGCTCAGCTCCTGAAACTGCCCCCGGGGATTACTTCAGCACGCGCCTACCTCATGATATGATGATAAGGTACTGCCACGTCCTCTAAAGCAAGTATCCAACATTTTAAAGGGGAACTATGCAATCCTGGTCGCTTTTTCTCTGTTTTGCTAACCCTCCTCTCGGCCATGTGCATTTGTTTTTAAAGAAGCTGGCGAAAGATCAATCCGTGGAGCAGTGGATAACGTTATATAACATAATAATGTTTAGACATGTATATCTGTGTAGTATTAACTGTTATAGACAAAAGATTGAGGGTTATAGTGCGCGTTTGTGGTGTGGTGCTGCTGGGACACTGGGACGGCAGCCAAGTACTACACAGATGTTGCAAGGTTGGTTTTCAGCCATGAGACGTCAGGTGGAAGGCAGAGAGCCTCCATTCTCATGTAGTTAACTATCACAATTACTCCTACTTCTACTACTACTTTTTAAGGTAAAAATGTAGCTTAGCCACGGGAAAAATCCTGCCTAGTTCCTCTTAAAACATATTCATAAATCCGAAAAACTGGAAAAGCATAATAGGTCCCCCTTAAAATAAAAATAGTGATTCTGTCGATCCTAAAAGAAGGAAATCAAATTCTTCATTTTGCTGTGATGGTGTATGAGCAGGGATTGTCAGGCTACAATAAAAAACCCTTTGATTGAGATGGGTGGGTCAAGGACTCGTATCAATGAGTTCCCCAGATTAACTTTCAGCTCAGCCACTTACCCTGAAAACTGCTAGAGTCTTTCTCTACGGCTAAGAACATAGAAATTCTACCAAAGTACTAATAAATCACAGGCTCAAGAGAAGAAATCCTCTTCTGACTCATATCCATTATAATCCTTCAGGCCTTTCAGTGTGGCCATGTAAAATGATGCCTGCTTTATTCCTTAAGAAGCTGAGAATGGGGGCGGGCTGTGGAGCCGCAGCTGATCGCAGCGCGCTGTACTGTTAGTGTGTATAAAAGTGACAACACCCACCTCTCCTTTTGAATTGTCATGGGCCACTGAGGAGTTATTGGCAGCATTTAGCAGCCTGGAGAATGAAAGCATCACAAAGTCATAAAACCACAGCTCAGAACAAATCGAAAAAGAAGCCTTTTTTGCGACCTTGATGAAAAGTGACGACTTACTGATTTTCTTTGAAATAAGTGAAGCCGACAAAAGGCAACTGATTTCCCACAAAGGCCTTCGGCGTGGGGAAAGTTTCTACGTCGCCTTTGTCATCTTCGATCTCATCAAAGTTACTGGTGTCGATGTCGCTGCTCAGCTCGGGGACCACGGGGGCGACCGCTGAGGACGGAGACAAGACGGAGACAGACAGTCAGGGAAAGGTCGAACAAATGATGAAACAAAGCTAAAAAGTGTTAAAAAAAATAATTGTATTTTGTATTCTGACATGTGGTGGTCTCCTGTCATGTAACTGATTAACATAACAGGTGACCTCCTGGGCTAATACTGACTGTCTCTGATGGTGTCAAAGGTCCACTGGTCGTTCTTGAAGAAAGGGTGTCGCTTGATCTCCTCCACACCGTTCCTGCCCAATCGCACCTCCCTCAAAACAAAGAGAGTGAATGAGTTGTAGAGCGGTGACTAAAGCCGCCCTTTGTCCTTTCAGCTGTATCATTGGCGTCACAAAAACATCACATATTGATAGTATACATATTCTACTCTGAGAGCGGCTAAATTAAAAATCAAGCGTCACTCACAACGCATCACAAACAAACCTGTAGTAAATATAAATGTGTTATATGCAGCTCAACAGCATCAGCATGTTATGTATGTAAGGTCTGCAGTGTGAAATACATGTTGGGAAAAGGCTTCTGCCGTCACCACCGTCCCCACATCCACAGCCACTCTTCATACCTGTCGGTCAGAAAGGCACAGATGATGTTCTTGGCATCTTTAGAGATCTCCACATCATCAGGGAAGTTGAGGGAGTTCTTATGGTCCATGATCTTACTGTAGGTTCCCACCAGGGAGTCGGCATAGAACGGTGTGTCACCTATCAGCGATTACAGAAAGTCAACTACAAAGAAGGTGCACAATTTCTTTCTTACTTTGCCGTGACTTTACTGTGGTGTTTACTGACCGACAAGCATCTCGAAGATGAAGACCCCTACAGACCACCAGTCACATTCCCTTCCATAGTAACCATCTCCTCCCTGGGACTTGAGCACCTCGGGAGAGATGTAGTCTGGAGTCCCCACTGCCGTGTCGCAGTGCACCATGCCCGTCTGCAAAACACATCCAGGAGTCACATATCAGCCTTTTAGTGATCAAACTGAATGAATCCAAGAATATGAGCTCATCATAAGCCAGCTCTCTCTCTCTCTGATTAACCTTCCACTCAGAAATCTCAAAGAAGGGGCTCAACTGGTGGGGAAAGTATTAAAAAAAAAAAAAAGAAGGGAAATTTGTTTTGGGTTTTGTTTTTTTTGTTTTTTTTAACACTGGTGAAAAGTGGCAACTCAAAGAATCTGGACTCTGTCATTACAGGTGGCAGGCCAAAGTGTGTGAGGATCATAAATGAAAAGGAAATGTGAATATTTGCTTTGCAAGTCGATTTACAGTGTGCGCCCCTACATCTTCTGCCTTCACTCCTAAAATTTTAGTTAGAGGGTCACTGCACTCCTAGACAAAAAACTTAGTCAGGAGTCCTGCTGACTTTCCTGTCTCTCTTCACTGGCCTGTCACAATAAAGACAAAAACCTACCTGCTTATACAGCAGATTAAAGGTACATTGTGTAGGAATTACTCCCATCTAGCGTTGTGGTTGTATATCTCAAGCAACTCAATCATATTTTTCATGCTGCATTCACGTGAAATTGGGCAGACGGACGACAGCTGCTGCAGATAACGGCATAAACAAGCCTCTATGTAAACAAGTGGTCCGTCAGCACGAGGCAAAACAATACACGTGACAATATGTTGTCATGGCGATGTGGTATTGTTTACCTGACCCACGTTTTACCAACTTTCTCTGGACTTCTGTGACTAAAATGACATCTGGTTTGTTAGCGACGGCCGTCTGCCCGACTGCAGGTGAATGCAGCATCAGTGTAACGCTCCATTCCTCCTCACTGCGTTGCGTGAACGTAAAAACATGGCGACACCACATGGCAGCAGCACCGAGCTTACCGTCTCCATGGAGATATGAATGATATGAACGGCTCATTCAGAGCTGAAAGGAACACTTCACTTTGTTAATGGTGGTAATTAACTGATTAATGAAAAACATACTTTGAACAAAATAATCGATTTTTGTGAATAGATAACAGGAGAAGTTACACAATGTCCCTTTAAAGACCTGCTCTTTATGAACGCTCCTGTCAATTTTTAAAGAAATTGGATACTGTATACCACTGTGCTTTGCGTTGTATTACTCGCTGCAACTTTCGTGTACATCACTGTTCCTTATATGCCGTCGCACATTGTCCATCTTTGTATGTCCGTAGACTCTCACTGGCTGACTTTTATTTATGAATCTATTCTTGGACTCTTGCCTACATATTTGTGTTTACACATGCGTAGAAACCTCAGCCGATACGGCCTGCGTTCTCAGGACATTATACAGATGCAGGTCCCGAGAGTCAGAACCGAATTGAGCAAAAAGGCTTTTAAATTTTCTGCCCCGTCGACCTGGAACGATGTGCAGAAGGTTTGAAATTGGCAAATCTTGTAACTCTGGGGGAATTCAAGTCAATTATAAAAGACAGGGAAATTAGCTCAATCGGATCTTGCGGTTGCATTGTCTAATCATGTAATCGCACTCTTGTTTTACCTGAAATGTGTGATTTTGTTTTATTTGTGTCTTGTGTGTTTGGTGTAACTATTCTGCTCTTGTGCTACCGTCAGGTCACTCTAGGAAAAGAGGTCTTGAATCTCAATGAATTTCTTACCTGGTTAAATAAAGGATATTGACTGAAATAACAAAACTGTTTTGTTCTGGAACTCAATGAACTCAATCTGGGCCCCAACCAAATGAAAACAGATAAATAAATAAATAAGAGTGAATAAGACATTTTAAAAAAGAAAGAAGATGTCACTGCTGCCTCTACCTCAGCTTTTCTGCTTTATACATATGGCCAGACTTGTTATTAATAAGTCCGACTGAGCCTCAATGTGATGTGTCACCCTTGTTACAGTCTGCCTCACCGCCTGAGCTTCATCATCTCTTGCAGACGTCAAGCAGCTCTGCGACATCAGTGCAAACACGCAGTCCACAGTTATGTTTGCTGAACTTCACTTGACCTGACCCTGTTGGTCACAGCTCAGCAGCACTGTGGAGCAATTCTGTTCAGCTCCAAACTAATGTAAAGATTTATGTCTGCTTTGTGCCTTCCTGTATTTCTTTAACCTGTTGGCCAACATAACCATATTTATACTATATCTACAACAATATAACATAAACCATTGTTTCTGTTTATGTCTATAAATCTTACTCCTAATTCCCTCCCCTGGTGTAGTTGGTTTGTAGGGTATTGATTTTCTTGTCATTTTTATGTTGATAGCACGTCAATAAATATAACACAAAGAAACCTGGCAGCTAACTGCTTTGATTTGAAAGAAAAAAAACAAAACTAAAAAGCTGGCAGTGTGGGTGAAGCAGCATGCCGCTGCGCTGACTCCTCTGTGTCAGGCTTTAACTCACAGAGTCCATCTTCATGCACGTGCCAAAGTCCGCCAGCTTGAGGTGTCCCAGTCTGTCCAGCAACATGTTGTCCGGCTTGACGTCGCGGTGGATGAAGCCCATGGAGTGAATGGCGTCCAGGGCCATCACCACTTCTGCCGTGTAGAACTTGGCCCACTTCTCTGGCACGTCGTAGGTGCTGGTCAGGTTGACCAGGTCGCCTCCGGGCATGTACTCCATCACCATGTAGAGGTAGTGGTCATCTTGGAAGGCACAGCACAACTGAACAAGAACAACAAGGACACCATGGGAAATCATTATCAGCACCACCCATATTGATGATGTAGTGACTGAGATGACAGGAGTATGAAACTGGTTATCCAGTCTTTAGTCCTGTCCCATATGGACTACTGCGCTACAATCTGGTCGAGTGCATCAAAGCAAAAGTTGGTTAAACTCCAGATTACTCAGAACAGAGCTGCACGACCAGCACTTAGGAGTGATTTCAATATAATGCATGCAAAGCAGTCGCGGCTGAAGGTGGACGAAAGACTAAAATGTAGTCCTATTATGCACTGAAGAATAAAGTCATCATGCCATGTAGACTTTCCCTTCATCTTATTGTTATTGAAAATAAATCAAGATTCAAAAAGAAACCCAAAATAGTTGTAATACACAGAGAAATTATGTTTTAGATCAATTTTATTACTTGCTCATGGTCAACTATTTTCTTATCTTCTATGTTGTATTGATTGATTTTTGTTAATATTGTATATTTTTGTGTTCTGAATTTTTGCTTGATTATTTTCTATTGTCTTTTAAATGGACCCCAGGAAAAATGGTCTTCACTATGGAGATGACTAATGGGGATCCATAGACAATAAACAATAAAGAATAAAGATCATTGGAGGATCAAAGATCATTTACAGATCATTTTTGGTACATGAAACATTGCTTTCAGTACCAACCCACAATCAAGATGTAACTACTGTAATAATGAAAACTAATTATGTATACATTTCTGGAGGGATCAAATCAAAATGTATTCTTTAATCAAAATCTGAAGGAAAAAAAAAACAGTCAGAAAACCACAGTAATTAAAATTCCTACCTGCACAACCCAGGGACTGTTGGAGAAGGCCATGATGTCCCTCTCCTCCCAGAAAAAGGCCGAGTCCGAGCGCTTGATCATCTCAAACTTGCTCAGTAGCTTCATGGCGTAAACCTTCTGAGAGGCTTTATGTCTGACCTGCATGGTGGTGGTGGTGGGACAGGTTTATTCAGAGACAGGAGACTAACGAGGGATTGCCAAGACAACCAGACATTGATGTTGCAGATCACAGGTAACACAAAACTGTAAGATATGAATCAGTGGCTGCTGTAAGATGTCGGGTGATTCCATCATAACAGATGTGTTTGAGCACAGACTTTGCTACCATTTCTAAATGATGAAGAATTACAGTATTGGTTTTAATATAGATGCATTGAAACACAGGCAGAGAAAAGTCAAAATGAAAACCATGAAAACCTACTCACCAGCTGGACTTCACCAAACGCCCCTCGACCGATGACTTTTACTCTGTCGAAGTCTTCAGACTTCATCTGTAGGTTGCGAAACTGTCCGATGACTTTCTCAACTGAATATTAAGAGAATAAAGAAAGTTAAACATCTATTAATCATGTTTCCCATAATAACAGAACAAAGAAGGGAGGTAACTCTCTTCTACTTACATCTGTTCAAGAAGGTTTCAATGTTTTTGTTCTTGCGTAGTGCAGGGTAGTCCAAGTCTAAGACCAGGGCGTTCATACAGTCCTGAAGAGAATGAGACATCCATCGTCAGTCAGGACCAGCAAAATATAACATACATCCTTATTACAGTCAACCAGCTCAGCATCACCTCAGCTTTCTGACAGCTGACATGACCATGATCACAGAATCACTATGCATTCATACTTAGACACACTGCAAAGCACTGTGTTCAGAAGGAGTAACAAATAGTCACATCACTATCAGGAGGAGGGCTGGGATCATATTCTTTTCTCCCAATTCGATTCTTTTAGGATTTTTTGGGTGCCGATTAGTTTCAAATTGCAATTCTTTGATATTGCCGATTTTTGCTATTTTTAGTTTGCTTTTTTTAACACCAGACTATGTGAAAAAGTTGAATGATGATGATGATGTCTACAGACCTACAGTTCATACAGTCCTGAAGAGAATGAGACATCCATCGTCAGTCAGAACCGGCAAAATATAATATAAAATATAATATGCATCCTATACATCCTTTCTACAGTCAACCATTCCATTTCCATAAAAAATGCACATCACATGTGAGTCAGTTTTTCAGATTTATTCAGCAGCAATATATTTCAACCATATTAAAGTAAACTGCTACATTTAGCTGAACATATACTCTGTTTTCAAAAGCCTGGTCTGTAGGGTGGTGAATCTTTGAGTGTCTCAATTCGATAGATGTGCATCACCTGTAACAACGATGCTGCTAAAAAACAAATCTGGTGTTTGGCTGCACTTTGTATGAAAACAGTTCAAAATGTGAAGATTCAACCTCCATCCTGGTTCAGAGCTCAGTGGATGTGGCTGCTCAGCTGGAGCAGCTTATAACAACAAGAAAAAAACAACTCTCAATCGACGCTAGAGGGTCGGGTTGCTTATCAGCACAAGCTTATTCACAGGCATTCTATATAAGTATTTTAATCTTATCAGTTGATGGTTATTAATTGTTTTATAAGCATCGTTATCTTAGCTTGCAGGATATAGGATTCTGTCATGTCCATATTCTCCATAGGATGCAGATTTAAACTACAGCCGCCATTTCCACCGCAGGAACTTCAGGGTAATTTTATGGGGCGGGGGCCGGTAGTGCGTGTCTCCATAGCAGGACCCGCCCCAAGGGGACTATGTCCAGTCCTGGAACCTTTACGGGGGCTGAACCAGTCCCTGCCTCGGGGTAGGTACTCTGAGCTGTCCTGAAAAACTCAAAAGGCGGGACTGGAGGTTTATTCAGTGCTGATTGGGCATAACTCAAAGCAGGGATGTGACCAAGGGGGGGAGCTGTGGGTTCTCCAAGTGAAGACCACTTCCGCGTTCAAAAGGCTGCAGTTCCCCGGCGGCCTCAGGGGGCTGGTACCGGAAGGGACCAACTCCAATTGAGCCCCATGTTAAAATAGCCGAGTTTACAGCTTAAAAAAACATATTTACAGCCTGGTACATTTTATTTTTTTGGTCTCTACCGATAGTTACCATAAAACAGACTCCCCCAATCCAATGGGTGACGTCACGGGTGCTACGTCCATTCTTTTTACAGTCTATGGATGTGACGGCAAGAGAAAGCCCCGATGTAAGCAGCATTTTCTAAACCCAGCGTTATTACTGTAGAAAGCATCCACACTGTCAGAAAAAACAACAACAAAAAAGAACTGCTGCACAATAATCACACGAAGATCAAACCTTTTTTAAATTCAAAAGCCCACATTACATCACTGCGAAGTTCCACAGTGGAAACTGGTCTTACACGGGTCTTAGTCTGCAGTGGAGACACAGCTGTCTGGAGGACTGAGTGGGAGGACGGTTCCTGTAAAGTTCCTGCCTCCTCAATATTACCAGGAACTTTGTCAGTGGAAACGGCTCTTCAGCGTTGCCGTGCAGAAGCATAAACCAGAGCAGGCTGATTCAGTCACAGAGCATTTCTGACCCAGTGACACATGAGTAGCTATTGTCTCTATCAAGTACACAACTGTGTCAGTAATTAGGCTGTTACAAAACAGACACAAGTTATTACAGATTCAGAAGTTCAAAAGGCTACATCCGACTGCAAGTCACTGTGTTGCAATTTAAACACACACACACACACACACACACACACACACACACACACACACACACACACACACACACACACACACACCACACACACACACACACACACACACACACACACACACCACACACACACACACACACACACACACACACACACACACACACACACACACACACACACACACACAGAAAAGTGTCTCTCCTTTCATCTGCATTCATTAGCACATGGGAAGAAAATGTGAAAACCTGAAGTTAACAGAAATCGTTATCTACTGATGCAGCCTGATGGTGGACACGATAACAGATTTTATATAGTGTTAACATCTGATGCTGCCCAGCTGCAGAGTGTGTCATCGCTGACTGACAACTACACTGCTGTGAAAACACAATGAAATGGGTCCAGACTACAATTTACAAAACACTGAGCAAAACCAACTGGCAAACACTTCAACTCTGCCCAATAAAGGCAGCGGAGAGCCGCGCCAGGCCCCAATACCACCGGCTGCATCTCTGACAACTTACTGTGTGTTTTGTGTATTTTCTCACGTTCCGCATCGCTGCACACGGCCCGTCATGAATTAAAAACAAACACGTTTCACTCAGCGCTGGACTTGACTGACGGATAACACAAACAGCCACATGCAAAGACACTGACAGCTGTGAGAGAGAGATGTTGTTGTATGATGTTGTTTTCTTTAATTGTTATGATACTTTTTAATTCCAAACGCTTGCTTTGGCAATATGTACAATGTATGTCATCCCAATAAAGCTATTTGAATTTGAATTGAGAGAAAGAGACGGAGAAAGAGAGAGAGAGACAGTATATTATATATATATATATTACATATTGTATATTGTTGTGTATATTTGGTTTCATGAGTTGTATTGTGTCATTGATTCCTAATGCTTTGGCAACATAGTTCTTTTAACTGTCATGCCAATAAAGCGAATTTGAATTGAATTGAATTGACAGAGAGAAAGAGACAGAGAGAGAGGGAGGGAGACAGAAGGAGAGAGACAGTGACAAAGTGACAGAAAAAAAGAGAAAAAGGGGAGAGAGACAGAGAGAAAGTGAGGGAGAGAGACAGGAGACGGAAAAAGAGAGAAAGAGAGAGAGAGACAGGAGACAGAAGGAGAGACAGGACACAGAGGGAGAGAGACAGAGGGAGAGGAGTCAGAAGGGGAGACAGAGAGAGAGAGACAGAAAGAGAGACAGAGAGACAGGACACAGACATAGAGAGACAGAGGGAGAGGAGACAAAAGGGGAGAGACAGAGGGAGAGAGACAGAGGGAGAGAGACAGAGGGAGACAGGAGACAGAGGGAGAGAGACAGGAGACAGAAGGGGAGAGACAGAGGGAGAGGAGAGAGACAGGAGACAGAAGGAGAGAGACAGAGGGAGAGGAGACAGAAGGAGAGAGAGACAGGAGACAGAGGGAGAGAGACAGAGGGAGAGAGACAGAAGGAGACAGACGGAGAGAGACAGGAGACAGAGGTAGACAGGAGACAGAAGGGGAGAGACAGAGGGAGAGGAGACAGAAGGAGAGAGAGACAGGAGACAGAGGGAGAGAGACAGAGGGAGACAGGAGACAGACGGAGAGAGACAGAGGGAGAGAGACAGAGGGAGAGGAGGCACGGTGACTAATCCTCCATCAGCAGCTGCCTCCTCCTGGATGCTGTGGATGAGATTCATCTGCTGACAAAAGATGAACAGTGTTTGTGTGAGTGTGAGGCAGCAGTGGGAGGAGAGACCTCGGCGCCGTGTGAAGACTCAGGTTCTGAGCAGCAGTTCCCGACACTGGTATTGTCAACATATACAAATAATAACTCATTATGGGTTAAGACCTGTTGATGCTATTACACAACACATGCACATTTAAAACAGAGGACTGAGGAGTTAGATATTTGAGATTTAACTGACTGAGACACATAAATGTATGTACAGTGTAATCTATACTGAAATGGGAAACGCATATTGATACAGACAATAACCTGTATCAATAAGATCCTGTATACTTTTGCTAACTTCTCCTCAACCTGTGGCTCTACACAGATTCACTGAGTGATATCAGATAAATGACGATGGAATATTATGTTCCCAAACTATTTTCGGTTTTGTCCTTGTCCTGACAAAAGGATGGTTCCCGTCAGTTCTCATGTAGCTTCAGCCTGCTCACTTCTTAGCTTGGCAGCTAACATGCTACTGGTAAAAGAGTTTATACAGTGATAGAGCTCAGTATATGGACGGTTAACAACAGTATGTGCTGCTGTAGTTGTATCATGATGGATGGCTTCAGCTGTGTTTGGCTACCAGCATTCACACACAGACACAAACACACACACACACAGACCGAGGCCTAGTGTGGACATACATGGACACTGGTGAGGACAAGGAAATGCTGCGTTGTGAAAATAAATAATTAAATGCGTGCCAAGATTTAGGGGGGAAAAAAAAGGGGGGGGGGGGGATATGCAAGTTTTCAGTTAATTTATCACTTGATTAATGGTAAAAGAAAAAAGTCTACAGCTGTTTGTTTAGTCTTTTACCACCTGACTCAAGGTTAAAGTGGAAGTGTTACATAAGGCTGAGCTGTTGTTGCAGGCCGTGTTCTACTCCACAAACAGTGAGTGTGTGGCAGCAGCCCAAACAGGAACAGGGGGGCTGGGGGCTGGGGGCTGGGGGCTGCGGGGGGGGGGGGCTGGTCTGGTCTGCAGCCCTGTGTTAGGTTAACTCAACACCAGCTGATTATTTTAGCTCGCAGTCATGTTTGACCTGGGACAATGTAGGGAAGCCATTAAAAGAGGCGGACGGACAGATGTACACCCCTAATTGTTACAGTGTGTGACAGCGAGGAAGTCGTCTATCAACATCTGCCAGCTGTGCATTCCTCAACCGTCAATGAGGAACTTTCTGAACACTGGACCGAGACCAAAGTTACAGCGAAGGACACGAGAGCCGCGCCGACTTCAACTGATCCAACTCTTCAAAGTTGGTTTCTTTCAAACTTTTTTCCCCTCTCAACTCGTCTTCCCTGGTTGTTACGGTGAAGGGCACGCTCCTCTTCATGTTTCACTTCCTTCCTCTTCCTCCTCCTTCTTCTCTGTCTTTCTTTACCCTTCTCTTCTTCTCTCCCTCCGTCTTATCTGCCTCTCCTCCTGCTCTCTCCATCACGTCGCTCTCCGCTCGGCTGCAGTCGGCCTGCAGCGAGCTGCGCACTCCGTTTCATCATCTCAACTTCACTTCCCCATTAAAGGACTGACCTCACACAAAACTACTATTTAAGGGAAAAAAACACACACACGTCGGAAGGGGGGGGGTGGAGAGGAGTTGCCGGGGAGCGCGTGCACACACACACACACACACGCCAGCGCACATGCACGAGGATCTCCCTCCGCGCACGGCAATACAGGAAATGATCCACCCCACCCCAGGGCTGGCAGATAATTTCAGTGTGTCATGAAGCCAGTCCCTGTGTGCAAGTCATTTCCTCTGAGGCAGCATTCTCTGCTACTGCCAGCGCTCAGCGTTCGCCTGCACAGAGAAAAAAAATAAAACTGCACATGCATGAGAGCTACAGGTGTCGTAGCGCCTGTGATGCATCCATTTGATTACGTGCATGTTGTGTGCGTTTAAACAAACATGATCTACTGGCCACAAACTCTTCACAGAAACAGAAAGTGCACGGGCGAAAGCCGAGGAGCTGAAATCAATGCGTGCTTATTTCTCGGCACTAACCGATTCATCTGCCTGCACTCTGCACCGTCTGTGATGACTGGGTCAGCCACAGATGATATATGTATGTATACAACATTATTACCATGGTTACATGTTTGGTTACCATGCTCTTTACTCATACTCCATCACAGAGTGTGAGGAAACCTGTTTTAGGCCTACAGTACATCTGTGGCTGTATTACAATATCTTTGGATGTTCCCATTCATGTGTTATATTATATTACATAACACATAAATAATAATATAGTTAAACATAATATAGTATATGTTTAACTATATTATGTAAAAGGCATCTATTTACATTTAGTAACAGCTAGCCAGTCCAGGCCTAACTGTGCACTCACACCACAAGCTTCATGATCGCCTGCGGTCGCTCTGTGTGCTGGCAGCGCCTGCAGAAGGCAGCCGAAGGGGCGGGGCTTCCAAGCTGTTTTCTTGATGACTAGATAAATAAACAGGGACACATCACACAAAAACAAAAACAAAACAGGGACACATATAGCTAGGAACCTGAGTCCGCAACAATTTGTTTTTCCTCCATCTTTGTCTTCTCTCCCTTCGATTTCTCCCCGGTCTACAAGTCTCTCAGACTTCTTGGCTGTCTTTACACTACAGGCCTTGATGCCCAATTACGATTTGTTGCCTATATCCATTTTTTTTGACTGTCTATTTGCATGTTCTGTCAGAAGTGACCCATATCGGAAAATTGAAATGAAACACTGTAATAATTCCTGTGACAGTGACCACAGCTGGCCATGGTAGTCCAGGTCAGACCTATGTGAAATACAGAAGTTCAGCGAAAACGTGTGGGCACGGGAAATAAGATTATCATTGACATATGACACGCAGACGTATTGGCAGATATCCGATTTGTATCTGATTTATTTCCACATATAACAGGGGCCTGAATCTGATCTGACAATATCTGATTCCATGCGTATTTTTTCCCGTTTACACGTTCAAGTAACAGATCCGATCTGAGCCACTTGAGAGGAAAAAATCTGAATTGGGCCACTTGAACCATAAAGTATAAAGACAGCCTTTGACGTTCAGGTCACCGGCATCACGCTGGCTGCCTATGAAGCTTCTGGTGAGTGCACAGTAAGGAGGAGATTTAACAGTCAGCAGCCACCGCCACAGCTCAGATATCATTTCCAGGTCAGTCTATGCTTATATGAGAAATAAAAACCTGCGATTAATTATTCATCATCTATTTATTGTCAGGAATATGTAAACTTCAGCATCCCATGGAAAACTACATAAAGACAAAGCCCATAGAGCTCAGGTGTCACTAAATAGTTCAGAGGTGTTCAGTGTTTTGAGGAAAAGGTCACGGAGCATCACAAAGGACAATTAGCTAACAACATGTTCTTCCACTCTGAGGATGTAGGTGCACGTGCAACCATCACAACAACAACAACAACACACTGGCCAGGTACAGGAAGTATAAAAATCCACAACTGAGGGAATTCAGATTCACAGATTCCCAACTTCGGACATGAGGTCGACAACAAAAAGCAGGACGCTGACAGTTGCCACGAGAAATACAAAGCAAACAGTGAGTTGCAACAGTTGGATTTGGTGCAGGCCTGTAGCCAACATTCCCTATCTGCAAACTGGACGTCACTGTGACATATTATCTCCTTCTCTTGTCATTTCGACATCTCTCCATTACAGAAGATGAACTGAGTGTGGTGGAAGCTCCAGTAAATAAATAAACGTGTTCTGGTGCAGAGAGGAGGAATTCTGATGGTTGTTGTATGCAGCGCTTTAAACTATCTGACCTGTACGTATCGAGAAAACAAGGGGCTGTTCTGCTTTGCTTTATTTTAATATTTTTATGAATGCACTTTATTTGGACACATTTGTGGATATCAGACGTCGGGTTTTGATGGTTTGTTCTGGTCAGATACGATCAGCTGTTCTGTTACACAAGAGAAATGACTGAGCCGCTCTTCCAGTTTGCTTCCATTAGTGTTTCTACAACAGGGCTCTGGAGGACATTTCTCAGCTACTCAGTCCAAGCAGCTATTTATAAATATTAAATAACTGACAAGTGTCTGGGGAAGTGTAAAGCCGATCGACCATTTAGACTTTAATGCATCTGACATTCCAGGACCCGCTCCAGACAACCGCTGATCCTCCCTCCCTGCTCCACAGTCATGTCGGCTTCACTTACAACAAAGGGAAGCGTTTTTTTTTGTTTTTTTAATAACAATCAATCTAAATAATTACAAACCAAGATGTCAGTTTCTATAGCACAGTTTGATATACAGGACACATTCCTGCGCAGCCACAAGCTTACAGTAATGTCTTCCTGAGCCGATAGCTGTTATCTGTCCAGTTAGGCTTATCAGCAGTTGTTATGTATCTATTAGATAGCACTCCTGCATTTTATCTCCTCTATACTGTAATCCAGCCAATGGGGTTATGGCTGGTTGCTTAGCAACTCCAGCAAAATACACGGAGTTGAAACCAGTTGAAGCTGCAGAGAAGCAGGAGTTTCATAAGTGCTGCGTTTCAGCACATTCTATTCTTCTACTTTATTTACCAAACGTGCTGTTGACATTACCGAGCAGCCGCTCTGCCTTTGTTTTGCGCCCACTCTTTATCAACATATGAAAAAAAGCCATGTGGATGCACCAGTCAGGAATGTAATGTTAAAATGAGTCCAAACTATTCAAAGCCTCTCACATTACAAACCAACCCCCTCCTCCTTTTTACAGTGTGTCAGAAAAAAAGAATCTCTTCCTATGGCCGTACCCATCTCATCTCCAGGCATGTGGAACAGAAAACAAGCAGCACTGCTCTGGGCTTTAAAAGGATTGAGCAGAAAGTTAATGTTTTGATTGAATTCCAGCCATTTTAAAAATAGTTGTGGGGATAAACGGTGGGCCGGGCAGAGCGAGAAGGGGGGGGGGGACCGTGCCAGGCAGGACCCGTAAACTCTCCAAGAAAGACACAACAGCAGAGGAATCCTGCAGAGGCTCACAAATAGCACAGCTAATGTCTCCGCGGGGAATAACGAGAGCATGTCTTACTCTTGAATTTGACAGATTTCTGTCCCATGCTCCTGTGCCCTGCCGGTTTTCTTGGCACCCGCTCTTTATTATAAAGAAGGGTGAGGAATGTGCCAGGAAAAATACAAAACAAAAAGGGAGGACTGCATGCATACAGTCCTGCTGTACGTTAACCTTCAAACTCAGCTTTCTAAATGTTCAGAACGTTCCACTTGGAAAAAATAAGGCAGGAGAGATGGAAAAAGAATCATGGTCGTGGTCGACAGCAGCACCTTTTACACAGATTCGAGTATAGTGCATTTAGAGATCTAAAGTCGCTCTAATTTAAAACTTGAGTGCAGAAGGAAAGTTTTAACTAAGTACTAAACACTAAATCTGTTCAATAAGGCAAAGTGTAAGGAGATCAGGTGAAGAGTCGGGGTGTTAGCAGAGGAGGTGCTCTTGGAGGAGAAGAGTCTTTAAGAGATTGTTGCAGATAAAGAGGGACGACCCTGCTCTGATAGCATTTAATGGCTGATTTCGGCATCAGGGAGCCACAGACGAGAACAGGCTGGACTGTGATTGCATTGGCAGTGCCAGGGATGAGAATGCCTGATGGCCTGACGCCAGATGGCGATGCCAGACGACATTCCTCCGAGGAACGCAGCAGCCCAGAAGGAGCATAAGCCTGTATGATTGAGTTCAAGTAGATGAGTGCAGCAGACCCAGGAGTCGCTCTGTAGTCCAGCAGCCAGCAGGAGGCTTTCACTGTGTCATAAGTAGAGAGGGAAGAAAATATATATAAATATCACAATATTTTGTTTCGCTATGCTGTATCCATATTCAAAAGCACTGTATTGATTTTTTATTAACAATTTTACATGCAAACATTTCTGTGTTGCATTTAAAACTCTGATGGTTGGCAGCAGTCATTCAGCCACTGAGTCCCTCATACCAACGGGACAATGAGATTTCACAAGAGTACGAGTCTGTGGCTCATTGCGTACTGAAGTGTTAGCTTACTTAGCACAGGCAAAAAGGGGAAGAAAATCGTAATATATCATAGTTGTGACCTGTACATTCACCACGCTATGAGATAATAACGGAACGTTACGAGACAGAGTTGCTTTCGAGGTAAATTCATGCAAAACCACTGATGTGCGTTCCCGTCGGTGACAGTTTTTCATCAAGCAGTCTCTGTATTTACCTCTAAAACAACTCTGTCTCGTAACGTTCTGTTATTATCTCATAGCGTGGTCAATGTGCAGGTCACAAAATGTCCACCAGAGCATTTTGGAGTTGTTGGATTGCGTATTTGATGAGTTTGATGAGGGAAGCCAAGAAATCTCATTAGCCTCCGTAGTGTAGCTCTGAGCAGCTTGCGGCTCTGCTCCACCGTTCTAAAAATAGCTTGCACCGACAATTAAAGGTAACAAACCTACTCCTAAAACTATAGGGATTATGGCAATGGGCCAATTTGCCAAAATGTTGAACTATCCCTTTAAGATAACCCCTCACTATACCATCTAACACTGAATCAAAGTCATCCAGAATAGAATAAAAACACAACACACAACAGTACATCAGCGTGTGGGTTAGGGCTGAACTGTCACCACCTCCACTGCCAGATTAAAGATGGAACAACAATGGCCCCAAGTTCGTATTATTTACACAGAACAACACAACAGTCCTGCTATGAAGAGCCTGTGCACTCTTTCTAACTGTCACTCTACCACACAATTTAATAACAGATCATTTCCATATTTCACCAAATAAACAAAGAACACAACACAACATGAAGGATGCACCGATCCGGCTTTTTCGCTCTAATGCTGATAGCAATTATACCTGGGTTTAGTGTATTGGCCAATACCTGATACTGATCTGATACCACTGTTGTTTTAATAATCTGTTTACCTTGCCATGTGGAAGACAAGTGAAGGCATCAGGCTGGACTTTAACATTACTTTGTTAACTTTGTCAAACATTGACTACGTTTACATGCAGTCAATATTCAGGTTAAGGTCAATATTCTGGTTCCTGAAACATTCATTTACATGTTTGAGCAAACATGGTTATTCTTGTATACATGGTAATTGTAATCAATTGGGATATCCAGATCAAAACAGCTTGCTTGGCGCCAGGCACGCCTTTACCGCTTCTTCTTCCTGGGTATCCAAAAACAGCAACAGCAGCATGGCGGATAGTGACTAATTGAAGTGATTTGTTTCCTCCTCGCTCCATCAGTGTGGTGTTATCTTGCGTTTCGCCATGTTTACAACAAGTAGTTCCTGTACTCAAAAAAACCCAATATTCCTTGGGAATAGAACATGCGCAGAACACAAATTAATGTTCCTTTCGATAGGGACATCCCAATAGGCGTATACATGACCAAATGTTCAGGTTAGAAAAGGAGTAACCCAGAATATGAGCATATTCTGATGTTTCAAAAGGGTTATTGGTGTTTACATGGCCATGTGCAACAGGGTTATTGCTAATATTCCGGTTATGAGGGTTATTGACTGCATGTAAACATAGTCAGTGAAGGCATCAGGCTGGACTTTACTTTCTTAACTTTGTAAAACATTGTTGCTCTGTGTGATGTCTACCAACATACTTCCATGTGATGATCTATTCAGCCCTATTAGCTGATACCTAATCTAACTATTTAGGCTGATATACAATCTTAATATGGGATTAATGCATCCATACTCAACGCCATATATCAGGTGTAAAAGATTAGATGCCAGTTCCACTCCAAAATATGATTAAATGTAGCATTTCACAAGTTCTCAGGACCCAACAGACAAGATACTCGGTTGAATTTCACAGATGAGTAAGAGAAACAGAAAATTCCACATTTCTGAAGTTGGTACGAGTTTATTGTTGCTTAAAAAACACATAGTAATTAATTAGTCAATTACTTGTGTGTTTGTTAAGCAAAAATGAACTCGTACCAACTTCAGAAATGTGGAATTTTCAGCCATTACCACAAGCTGTAAAACCTGCAAAACTCCTTGCAACCTTATTTTTGCAACGTAATTCTTGATCCAAGGCAATAACGAGTGCAGTGGATTAGTTGTAGTGGGTCCACTTGATGGATGGATGATGTCATCAGGCTTAGTTTCAATGGGGGGGTTTCAGTTTCAATCCTCTGGTATGAACATGGTTAAATCTGTATATAAATATTTTTAGTACTGGCACAAACTATTTGAATTATAACTGCCAGTTTGAGCTCGAAAACACGGCTCATCTAAACCCTGCCACACACACACACACACAAATGCTCTTGTTTGGGTTTGTTGAAGGAAATGAAAGCTGCACAAACTCACACACGATCCATCCATAAGTGTTTGGTAAATGTGTTGTATTGCTCCGTTGTTGCTGCTGGTTGCACACAATGCGGCGTGTGTGTTGCTAAGATCAAGTGAATATTAAAGCGTTTGCTGGTGAAAATGAATACAAATTGTGTGTCCACTGGGACCCAAGCCTTGCGCATATGTGTGTGTGAGCGTGAGAGAAAGAGTGTGTGTGTGTGTGTGTGTGTACAATGTAGGAGGTTGTGTTTCAGCAGCAGGTTGTGATGGAATGATAACACTGAGGCCAGATGGATGGGTTATGCGTTATGCGTGGGAGACTCCTGTTCTCTGTGCTCTGCAAACTCACACCCTCATTTAAAACTAAAAATACACCGACACACACACACACACACACACAGGTATGGAACTGTGTGTGCACTCACACACACAGCGGGGTGAAGGCGTCGTACAAGAAGACAACAACAGGAATTGTGCATTTAACCACCGACAACCACAGCATGCTCTGCATCGGTCGGCTCACGTCTCCAGCGCTTTGATCGGTGTGGGAAGTGAAAGTTCTTCAAAAGTCAAAGTGTCCAGAAGTTTATGCAACTTTACCTAAAAAGCGACTGCACTGTTCTTGGATATATTGTTGTTGTGTGTGTGCATGGCCACATATTCTCAAGCTCAGTCTTTATGTCTAGACAAGAAGATCCAGCAGATTAAGACAGATCTGGGGGTGAACAACACAACCATGCACCACTGTAAACACACCAGAGCATCCTACTCCAGCTCTGCTTATAGGATCTATGTCACATAATGAGAATGTATGTGAGAGTCACAGCAGTTTATTTTAGATTTCTATCGTACTGCACATCAAGATCAGATAGCCAACTCAAATACAGCGTCCTTGTGTTGGCAATAAAAAGCACACTTAAAGCAAAATCTTTGTTTTTCTGGACGGATCTGTTCATTTCTAGTGGGATGGGTTCAGCCTCGTTTTTAACATTCCCTCTCACATCCTCGAAAGTGAATCTCTGGCCTGCTCATGTCTTGCTCTATTTGCCCAGGGTATTATGTAATGTGTGATCAAAGTGCTGTCAGGTTTGTGTATACTGTCTAAGGGGGACTTTGATTTTTGCTCAGTTTGTCCCGGACTGTTTTCCAGCAGGCCGGGGGGGGGGGGTTGGGGGCCTGAGCATTTAAAGCAAAAATAGAAATCCAGATTTTTATGTCACTTGAAGTTTTGTTTCCACTATGACGACAAAAAAGAATTGGCTGCAAACCTGCGTGAGCTCCATGTGCTGCTTCTCTGCATCTCCAGCTTCATTCTGAAGTCAACAATCAGCTTGGTGAGAGTGATAGCAATACTTAAAGGGATAGTACAACAAATAATCTCACATAAAACCAAAACATGTCAGTTTTGACTGGATTAAACAAATGAGATGTAACATGAGGTGGTTAGATCAGAGACTCACTTTTAACAGTTTTTATGTTAAGCTAAGACACCAAGGTGCTGACTGAAGCTCTATACTGACTATATGGAAATGAGAGGATATCAATTTTATCATCTCTCTTTAAGACAGAAAATAGATCCCTGCTATTGCTTCAATATAAAGTATAGTTAAATGTTTAGAAAAGCCTCTGGTGAACCATTCATCTTGGCTTTAATTAACTCTGATCAACAAGACTAGACGACAAATGACAAAGGCAAGTTGACACTACCGATGGCCTGCACACCTGGAGGATGCCAGGTCTTCTTCATTCGGGGGCAAAAACCACAAAACCACAGCAAGGCCCGTCCGTCTCACGAGAGGAGGTGTGGAGCAGAGAGACTGGCTTGTTTTGCAGAAAAAAAAAAAAAATTGGCCGGGGCCACCGTCCCCAGTGCCTTATAAGGCAGTGTTTCTATCCAGCTAGCACACTGAAGCTGGGACTGCTGCTGCTTGCCTGCCTGGGAGCAACTCCACTGCACTCGAGAGACGGAGCGGACACTCAGGTTGACTGGAAGAGCAGAGACTGAGAACAAGACTCTGAGGGGTTGTCCCTCATATCCCTGAGGAGATACACAAAAGAAGGGAGAAGTTCCAGCGTGGGTGTGGGGGTTGTAGCAAGGAAATAAGATAAGAGGAAGGGAAAGGAACAGAGAAGATGGAGCGAAAGAGAGAGAGAGAGAGATAAATATTAGGTGGGAGGTGTGTGGACAAAGCAGGCAGAGAGAAACAAACAGAAAATGTGAATGGGGCAGGATAAGACAACAAACAGAGCGCAGAGGCCTGGAATTAGATGAAAAAGTAACACTAATCAAAACAAAACAAGTGTGTTGCATTAGTTAATGTCTCTATTGCCTAACAACGAGAGCATCATACTGAATGAATGCAAACAAGACAGCCAGAGACCCCCCCTCTGAGATGATCTGGAAGACATCAGACCACCTCTTTAACCATCCATATCTCATATGCTTCACACTGAAGTGCCGTGCATGAAGTTATCTGGTTGTTTCCAGGCCACGGCCGAATCAAAAGGCTTTGGACTGGAGCTACAGTTAAAATACCTGCAGTGTGTTTAACAAGGCTGAGGGGAGGGGCCGAGCTGCAGGCCCACAGAGCAGCCAGAGCCAGAGAAAAAGAGATAAGGCTCAAAAGTGAAAGGGGAAAGTGCAGCCATTCGCAGGGACTTTGAGTCCCTCATATAGCTGCCAACTATTTACTCAGTGAGGTCATTTCCTTTAGGACGGCAGAAAAAGGCGACTTAAACGATTTTGCGATCCCACGTCCATTTTTTTCTTTTTTTCTTACATTATCTCCAAAAATTGCCCCCTTTTCTTTTTGCTTTGCCCTCCACAATCGCTCCCTGTGCTCGGAGCCGCCGAGTCCAGCGCTTCAGTCAGCAGGCGGCGTCCTGCCAAATAATGATCACCTCGGTTTGCACACGGGGAAGGCTGCTGAGACTTCAGGTTACGTTTTAATTGAACGCTGATAGAGGCAATGCAGAGATTTTGCAGCTTCCACAACCACGGCGTATGGCGGCGTTTAGGAGCTTTCTGCGAGCCAATCTGGGGTGTTTAGTGTGAATCAGGGACTCAATCCTGATGACAAATCGTTTAGTGAAACCTCTGCTTCCTTCATTTCAATATAAGAACGCCATACTGCATATCTCAGCTTACGAACGGTCAGCTTTCCTGAGTGGAAGGTCACTGAGTTTACTTGATAGATGCTGCAGATTCCTTCCTGTCAGCCCGTCTTATCCTCAGGGGGAGTCGGCCCGCTGCTTCTGCAACTAATCACTCTTGTTGTTATTTGTTGTTTAGGCGAAAACACAAAAGAAAACAAAGCATCTTTTCCTACATCATATTTTTTTTTTCCTCCACTGTTGCTATGCCACAATGGCAAGGGATCTGTGATTCATTGTTTACCGAATATGAGCCTGTGAGCAATTATTAAGGCACTTAAAGTATGCATGTTTTGTTTTTTTAATTCCACCTGCAAAAAAGGACATTTCTGAGCCTTGAGTGTGTTTGTGTGTACGTGAGCATGTTTGAATCCCACCCTGAGCAGCAAAACTTCTTGATCCCAGCGACAGCACCGAGGCTGCTAAAAATGGAAAACTGCAGCCTGTTCTCTCCTACGCATGCTTCCCACTCAACTTTTGTCTCAAACACTCAACACCTCTATCTCTCCGGCTCGTGTGCAGGAAGTAAACACCACTGGTGTTCGAGCAAAGTATTCCGCTAAAATGTTTTTAAGGTACGAGGGAATCAGGCCGGGAGAGACCCTCGAGTAGCACGGAGGGGGGGATGGACAGAGGGCCCCCGAGCTAGATGGGGCCCATTAAAAGGGGTGAGGTGATGGTTTTTAAGATAGACCCGACAGTGTGTTTGCCCTCTGTCAGATCCAGTTAGGGGGCCCAGAAATTCAAACACCGTCTCTGGAACAGATGTAACTTTCCAGCCAAAGTAGGAACTGTCACACAGCGCTGGCTCTGGGTATCAGAAAGGGGGAGAGGGTCCGAAAATATCTCGCGTTCAGATGTTTGTACCAGGAAAAGCTCAATCATCAGTGATTGTAGCTTTTTCTGGGAAATTTGTTAGTTCCTGTTAAGGAAAAGTCTAAAGACAAGACCTGGGTTTATCTTTTATATACAGTGTCAGAACATCTCTCTGATTTCAGCCCGATGTCACTGATATACAGGACTGATACAACGGAAGACAGTTTCCACTGCATCGTGCAGCTTAATGACATCACAAAACCTGCAAAAAAACATCTGTCAAAGGCTCCACCCCTTGTACTTCTTCACCTGTCAGTCACAGGATGACAATTTCATATCAAGTTAAATAGCCCTGACTTCTATTTGCACAAAGGGTTTCCTTTTCCTCTGATACAGGTTAGCATTAGAATATAATATCATCTGCAGGGACATTTAAAATGCCTATAGTGTTTCAGCTTTGCAACCTGCTCAACCTCTGTTAACAGTTCTGGTTCAACTTTAGCCTGATGATCACACAGAGGTGCCATTTCTTCTTTAGGTCATTCGCTGAACTGGTGAACTTTGAATCCAAAAGGTCAACCAGGCAGGTCAGTCTTCTGATTTCAAAAAAATCTTTCACATTTTACATGTACACGACACACACGTGGCTGAATAAAACCAAGCTGCTTCAGTCCTAATAGTGAAAAAGGAACATGAGACTTTAATGCTCTCACAACTACTTTTTAGGGAAGTACAGCTCAATAGGAAACCTTCTCACTGGAATTAGTGTGATCCATGCAAATGAGGATCAGTCAGGATTTCTGTAGCATCTACAGTTTAAGATCAAGTATAAAGTAGGAGTATGAAGACAACAGACTGAGCTGTCACTGCAGGCATGATCCTATACAACTGTTAACTGACAGTCTGTGAGCTTTCACACATTAAACGCTCATATTAAATAAGGACATTTAGGTTATCCTATATCAATTTCATCATATGATTGTGCCAATCGACTGTAGCTGGGAATAACACTATAAATGTTAGACTATAAGTTTCCAAAGAGAGTCCTGGACAGAAAGTAGACATTATAAGATCAGTCGTCCATCTATCAGTGTAAGACCAGAGTAGGTGTGTGGATGTGATGGGGCTGTGGGACCATCCAGGTCTGCTGGGCCTAACTGTTCCCCAGGTGGGGGTTTTATCCCAAAATATCAGTCTACATAAACAGACCGAGTGGGGCACTCAGCACTGGTTAATCCTAATCTGTGGACACGCTTCACAGAGCCCCACACTGCAGCCCGTCTGAGCTCAGTCTGAACTATCAACCAGGCCTGTCTACAGCACATCCACCATGAGGCTCTCAGTCTGCCTGGCTGCTCCATGTAAAAATAAAAATAAAAAACAGATATTAATCCGAGGCGTCCGATTACTGGACAGATTAGAAACTGTACAGAGATGTAAAAAGGTGGAAAGGGCAAAAAAAAATAGGGGCAAAAACAGGACCATGCAACATCAGAGTCAGCCCGAGGGAAGAAACCAAGCTAACAGCTCGCAGCAGGTTACAATTAGGAAATAATAACAAGAAGAAGGAGGATATAAATGCCAATAGTATAACGTTACCGGAGTGTGTGCATACGTGTCTAGCGTTTCAGCGAATTGACAACTTGGCATCATTAATAATCTATGAGGTGCATCCCACTTGACTTCACTTACCAGCAAACTTTCCAAGTTTACGGAAGACCTGGGGTCTCTGATCATGTCCTCCAGCTTCTTCTGCCGGGTTTCCATCCTCCTCTCGGCGCCCAGCGGCAGCGACATGACGGCGGCGGGGGGGGGGGGGGGGGGGGTCGTTCAAAGGCTGAGGTGTAAAATATGGATAAAGTTTTTTTCTCTCCCCGAAGCGTTTTGAGTTTTACATGTGAAACCTTTTCTTTTGTTCGTGGCTAATGGCCGTGGGCCTAGCGGGAGCAGCCTTGGGCTCGCAGCCCACCCAGCTCGCCTCGCGTCCAACAGGAATAGTGTGTGCACAATGAGGAGAAAATATTCCCAAAGCAGAGGCTCCCCGCTTCCCCCGAAAAAAAAAAAAAAAAAAAAAAAAAACTTGCCCAGAGAGCGGGCCTTCTTCAGTCAGCCAGATATTTTGGCTCTGCGCTAATAATCACAGCGTTACACTCGGATTATCACCTCCAGTTATGTGAAAGATGCATTTTTTTTCCAAACTCGGCGATAAAAGTTTGAATTTGGAGGCAGCAGCAGCAGCAGCAACAGGCAGCAGCCAGGGCGTTTTCTTTGCCCCCCTCTCCTCCTCCTTCCCTCGGTGTTTGGCCGCTTGGAAACGCTCCGCTCCGCTCCGGGTTTGTTTTCTCTTTTTCCAGAAAACCCCGCTTCGTCTCAGCCCATTCAGAGACGCTGGAGCCCGTCAGTATGGTAGTTTGTCCTCGGTGCTGCCACAAGTCCGACAGGGACGATAGCGACTCTTCTCCCGCGCTGAGTTTTTAATAAGCACACTCTCTCTTCCTGGATTTCTTCTCGCATTGTCGCATCAGTCCTCGTCGTTTCGTCCTCTCTTCGGACATCTGTCACCAAAAAGATGCAGAAGTTTGGGTCGTTGAGAAAAGTCGCGCAGCGGCGGATGAGTTCCTGGCCGTAGCTACACTCACATCTACACACCGACCGACACACACTGAGCCTCCAGTCTGTCTCCTCCCCCTGACACCACCACACCAGGACTACGTTACCCATAAGCCACCTGTCCTGTCCACCTCTCTCTCTGTAGGCTACCTGTTAGCTGCAGAGCTGTTCACATTATTAAATGTAACTAGAAAGGCTTACACAATCAAAACAATATAATGAGTTCATAAAAAGGATTTTTCTTTTTTTTTTTCTTCTTTTAGGCTACACATTCTTAAAGGTGCTGTGTTGTGAGATTTCCATGTCTTCTCTATCAGCTCTATTATAAAAGTATCAAAGCCTTAGTAGGCCTACACAGAGAAATGTACACAGCCTGTAACTGAACCATAAAACAAGTCTTCTGAGGACTTCTGTAACTTTGTGATGTCAAATAGAGCAGCTGCATGACAAGCTCCGCCCCCTTGAACCCACCATGCAGCTTTACCAGATTTGTCATTTGCCTGAAATCTGCTCTACTTTTATGTGAACTAGGCTACATCAGGTTTTGCCTCTTCAAACTACAAATATATTTTCTGATTATATCAAAACTTCAAATTAAACATCTGTGAGGCAGTAGCCTACCCTTCATTTTCCCTTTTCTTTTGATATAGCCTAATAGTAGGATGTAGGTAGCCTATGTGTAGGCCTAAGTAATTTCATTAGGCTAATTTATCATCATATTTTTCTAAACTATCATTGTTATTTTTCATAAATACTGATGGTAATCATTTCATGGGTGAGAGCTTGGGAGGAATGGAGGGAAATAGTTTCAAGGAAGACTTGAAAGATATAACCAAACAACTCTGGAAAACTGCTGTATAATATTCAGAATCAAATGAGAAGAGTCCAACAAAAATATGAGTGGACGGAAGTCCAAAGGGATCCTGTCCCTACAGCATTCATGCATTTACACATAGAAAATAAAGTTAACCACAGTAGGCCTAGTAGCTGCCTTCAGGATTTGGAGAAATGTTCCAGTTTTGTAAATTAGGCTAGGCTACTATGGCTAAAAGTTTAATTTATTCATAGGAATCTCAACATGTAAGTGTAGCATAGCTACTTAGTCTTTTCCAGGCAGTGGAAGGTGTAAATTCATTATATTCTGCATTATTAAACTATAATAAGCAAATAATGTATTTTCTCAAAGCATGGTGAAATTCATGATTTTAGAAATAACAATTAAGGATAATATGCACTCTCTGAGGTCTCTGACAAAATACTGAAAGGATTCATTAGGGGACATTATAATTAAAGCAGAAGCGATCCGGTCATTTTGGCTAACTTCTTGTCAACCGATGGAGTTAGTGTAGCGGATGTGCACTCACTCCACCCATAAAAGACGTGCTAACCATCCCGCCAAGTGGTTGTCAACCTCTTGGCGAAGAGGTTAGTATCGTCGCCTCCGGTGCAGGAGGTCGTGGGATCAAACCCCACCTAGGGCAAGCTGTGAGAAACACAACGCAGAGGGCCAGATATGACATCGGCTACATTAGCAGTCCCCGCCCTCGTCCCTACATCACCACATTCACGCGCATCCCTTGGCTGCACACACAGAGAGGACTGCCCCTTTATGCCGTTCTCTCTCCTCATTGGATAAAGGTTGTAGGATACAAGGAAAGTTTTCTCCTCGGCTTACAGCAGAGCAGAGTGACTGACAGACCCGTGTTTCAGACCAAACACTATGATTGCCGTCGGAAGATATTATTTAATATATACTATTTAAGACTTATATTAACACAAACATTCCGCTTACTTCTGCTTTAACTCAAAGGTGTCAGGTAGGGCAAGAATAAGGGAATCTGGGCAAATGTCTGATAGGCTACATGTCAGTTTGTGTAGTGAGCAGATAAGTGTATTCTGGGAGCAGTTGGACCACAGACGCTTCCATTCACCTCATAGCCACTTGCAGTAATGATCTTTGCTTGATTATAAAGATTGATCATTTGCATTTCTATACTTGTTCTGCTGCTGTCCCTTTTACTGATGTTATACAACGGTCCTTCAACTCGTATCCATTTACATATGTTATTCAGCTGGTTCATGGCTGCTCCTTAGAGGCAAAATCCAGTGTTCACTGACCGGAAGTGATGCATTTTGCATTTTCTTTATTTAGAACAGTTAGGCTATATAGTTTGCATATAAAACAACAACCACAGTAAGGGAACAGACAAACACAACCTGTATAGCGTCGATGTACTGTTTGTTTGAAAGGTGATTCTTTGGAAATGTTGTGTGAAACAAATCGGGAATGAGCTGCTGGAGAACAGACGCAAACCATCAGTAAAGCAACATGAAGATGTTTTCAGCAGCTCATTCCTGATTTGTTTCACACAACATTTCCAAGGTATCACCTTTCAAACAAACACTACATCGACGCTATACAGGTTGTGTTTGTCTGCTCCCTTACTGTGGTTGTTGTTTTATATGCAAACTAAATAGCCTAACTGTTCTAAATAAAGAAAATACATTTATATGTTTGTATTTTGTTTGGCTGTCTGCACTGACAGACATATCTTGATTTGCACCTGCTGCAAATAAAATAAAAAAAAGATGTTTTCCAGCAGCCATAGCTATCCATAGCTGGATAGTAGTCAAGGTACAATCATGTGGTTTTGAATGACCTTTGTTTGTTCAGTGGAGAGAAATGCTACCATCTACTGCTGCAAATGACCAAACATAAAAGGTAATTTCTGTGGAGCAGTAGGCTACATCATTTTCCAGTCCACAATAACAATACAATGACTTACTGATAAAGTTTGGTCAAGTTATAGTTGAAAATTAGACAAATCTCCTCTACTCTGTCTCTGTTGGGGTGATGATCAACCACTATGTTTCCATTGCTTTACATTAATAGAGACAGTGCTAGTATGAGACCTGAGTGATCTGCATGTGCTAGTTCACAGTCCAAAACAAACTGGATTCCTATTGGCTGCCATCAAAAATCTCATTAAATAGCTACCACATCATTGTGTGAATACATGCAGATAAGTACCTTTCGGATTAAATTTCAAGTTTATATATTGCACTGCACATTGTTTTGAAGTTCATTATTTCCAATTCATCAACTTGTGTATGTAGTTTTTTTTTTTTCACAGCTGACATTTTACCTTATCACATTAAGGAATGCACCAGTTTTACCAGCAACACACATGCCATTTATTATATTCAAGTGTCCCAGTTATCAATGAGTGTGAAGGACATACAGGGCCCTGAAACTGAAGCAGCCAGAATGACAGATTTTTTTTTAATATTTCATATTATCTGCTGGGTGATGGGTGATAGATTCATCATTATGTCTTATGTGAATTGATGAAAATGTTGTTGATGATGATGGTGATGATGATGAGGAGGAGGTATTGTATCCACTTTCTATCTCCCCTATTAGGAAGTCAAATCTTTTTCCATTACAAGGCCAATACTTTGAGAAGCCATAAGATGGCGCTAGACCACTGCATTCAGACTCCTCATCTGCAGACAGAGGCCTTTCCAACTGCAGGCAAAAGAATGAATGTATAAACAAACAAATAAAAAATAATGGAGTGGGTATGTCTTTAACAGATAGTACACCGCTGTCACATCATGACCTTTGTTGAGTTATTCATATTCTTGAGGGGAATAATATCTTGATATATTTTATCCGTCCATGTGAACCATTTAGTTAATTTTTCAAACCACTCGCTCACTGTAAGTTATTCTAAATCATAATTTGCAGCAACTTAACATGCGAGTTAATATCAACAATATTTTAATATAAATGTGAGTATGCCTGTATATTCTATTTCTATCATTTTAGTTGTTTGCATAAACTTGGTTGTCCATTTGCTGCCATGGTTACTGAAAATGGGCACCTAGGGTAAGACTATGTATGATAACAGCATACTAATGTTGTCATATGGACTTAATGCGTCACATTTTAATGTTCATGCAAAACAAATTAACTAACATGGACCACTGTAAACTGCAGTAGGCTATATTACAAAGAAAAAGCCCAAGTGCACACATTTGCCACATTTTACTGAATCATTTCCTTTGAGATTCATGTCGTTGTCTCTGTGTTTATATTGAAGATTTTATTGTAGAAAATGTGAACTGATAATGTGACACCTCTGAAATTCATACGCAACCTATTAATCATATTTTCACAGGTTTCCACTGACTCTCTGACAGGTTGTAAATTATGTGGCAAAGTCATGAATCAAATCAAACTCTCTCAACAACCAGTGCTAAGAGAAATATGTTTTGAGTTTAATATTATCTGTAATGTGGTCTCACCTGTACGTGTGTAGATTTCGTCTCAGTTTATGTACATGGAAATGTATTTGAACAGATATGACCCGTCTGAAACAGAGTTGTGAGTTCCTCTTATTTATTTGTCTTCATGAGCAATTCACTGGATAAAACAAATACTGTTACAACACAAAAAATGATTATTTTCCAAAGCAATTTTGGCCACCTGTTATGTACATGTTACAACGTCATAATAAAAAGACAGAAGATCATCTCCTCATATCACTGTTTTCTCCATTTTAATAATTAAAAAAGCATTTCACTGTTCACCAGGCATTTACATTGGAATCCAATGCTCAGGTCAAACCACCTTCACCTTATTTTTTTTCATTATTTGCAAATGCAAAACTTGTCAACAATAAATAATATTATAAAATGTACACAAAAAGATTGACAGCCCACCACGAGTTAAAACGTTGAACAGATCGGATGTTTAGGAACGAGAAAGTTGGGGGGAAGGTTTCTTCTTAGCAAAAGTGTGACAGTCCATACAAGTTACAGAAAAAGCTGATCATCTATACATTGACACTAGCAAGATAACAAAGTTTGTTGTTTCTGGTATATTTCATTTTGTACAAAGAAGAGAGAGTCTTCTTTACAAGCGAGCATCATTGTCTTAACTGTAGAGATTATACAAGCAAGAGTTAAGGCAACTTCTCTGTTGTTTTTGAAAAGTAACATGAAGTCATGTCATGTTTTATTTTTGTCTGCAGACTACTTGTCTCTATTAGGTTTGGAGTTGGTTGTCATTGCATAATTCAGGCGGTTGACCAAGGCCTGTAGTCTATCATCAAAAAAGGAATGCTGGAGATTTGTCACGAGTCTGTTTGTCATCACAAAGACTGATTCAGTGGTCCTGGATTTCCTCCATGTGAGAGTTAGAGGGTGTCTTATCTTCAGCATCTGTCTCCAACATGGACAGTACACCAGTTCTAACACCAACACAACATGGTGCACATTAGGATGAGACATATCATGCATGTTGATTTGTCTGTGTGTGTGTGTGTGTGTGTGTGTGTGTGTGTGTGTGTGTGTGTGTGTGTGTGTGTGTGTGTGTGTGTGTGAGGGTGTCAAGCAGAGGAAAAATCAGACAGCTCCTCATTACAAATCAAGCCCGATCAACCTTTTTAAAACAGTATGAAATCCCTGGTAAAGAGAGTGACCCACTTAGAGAAATTCAGGGGGATCAAGCAGTCATCGGAATGAAATTGAAAATTTGACCTGATAATGGCACCAGACAAAAGGTCAGCAAAATAATTTGCATTTGTACTCTGGGGGGCTAATTTAAGGGAATGATTTCAGATTTGGGGAAATACACAACAGCCAGTTAGCTTAGCCAGAATAAAGGATGGAAACAGACAACATTTAAAGTGTCATTTGGTGACCTTTAGAGATGCTGGGAGGCTAGTTTCCCATGTTTCCAGTCTAAATGCTGAACCGAGCTAACTGGCTAACTGGCTGGAGCTTGACATTTAACATTCAGATATTTATAAGTATAAAATAGTAAAAAATGTTTTTACCTAACTCAAGCAAATATGTGGAAGTCCAAACATAATCTGACGGTTGTGGACCTTGTGTGTGTTAAGTTGATATTTAGTCCTGAGGGTGGTGCTAGAGGAAAGCTAATGCAGTGTCCAAACTGGAAAGGACTCATGCTCTGATTAATGTTTGTCTGCTTGGTACATTTTATGGCGATCTACTCACGTGGCCATCATTAATCTCTGCCACCAACAGGACATGAATTTACTATTCTACATGCCATATAACAACTTTCTGCAGGTCACAGATGGTTTTTACAGTCCCATGTTCTCTCAAGTCTTCGGCCCTGGGTTTGGCTTGTTGTGTATTTAAAAGGCTGCACAGACACTAGAAACTCCAAACTGTGGTTTCTTGGGTTGACACTTAGGATTTCACATGAGTTTTGAAATAGGACTTACGATTGCTCTGTTTTATTCTTCTAATATGAACTGTAACTTATGAAATGCAGTGCGTCCACTGTCCACCTATGACCAAATGCTCTTCAGGACAGTAGCAGGTGGCTTAAAAGGAGCATTTTCATTGACTTTGCTTGGAGAGAAATGAAGCGACCAGGCAAGGAAATTCTCAAAGTGACACCAAAGCTGGGCCTTGGCAAGCAGCAAGCTAAGCCTAAATGCCTGACTAACAGGCAACAGATAGAGTTGCACACTGCTTATTCTGAGTCAACACTCTGTAATCTCAGCTGGGCTTTCTGCTCGCACCTGCCTCACACACACACACACACACACACACACACACACACACGCACACACATATCAACAAAGTTAAATTTACAGTGTGCATTGTGTGTTTGCATCTGACACCAGCATGTATGATTATCATATGTGAGTAAGTATGTGAGTAAATCTCGGGCCTCATTTGGGTGAAGAATGATTCACACAGTGTCTCATCATGACAGACCGAAATAAAAACAAAGGCTGCAGGTAGGACGGTGAGATAGGACAGGGTGCAAAGCAATGTGCACATCTAATGTAACACATGAGAGAGAATTCTTTAACTCCTGCATTATCTTTCTGATCCTGAATTTTATAATTTTAGGCCTTTAAGGTCTGAGTAATCCACAAAAACAGAGATAACAGGATAATACTGATTTTGACATCCGCTTGTGCTCTCCTCTATCTTCTTTCTTCTTTTAAAATAAGTGCTTTTTATTTTGGCAACTATAAATTATCTGGTCTAATCTTAAGTTTTAAGTCCAATTTCCGGTGAAAACTGGATGACATGCTTTGTTTCAACACACCAGAAGCCTTTGGCATTGGTAGGACTACCTTGTATCGCACTGGTAACATGTTCCCCCCTAAAACTAAATGTTTTGTCCCAGCTCACACTCAAATTGTGTTGCTTTTGCTCAAATTGCCCGACGACACTGCCTTTAGATTTGGCTTAAAAAAAAAAGAAAAAGAATAGGCAAAAAAAAAAAAAAAGAAGTAACTTGGCTGATCAGTGGTCACGCAGGAGGCAGCGCGTAAAGATTTTCCAAATTATGTAAAATGTTTTTATTGTTGAAATATTTCTGTAGTTTAACTTCAGCAGTTTTTTAGCCAGGTCCCAAAAGAATTATTTATGAAAGAGCTGGCTTCCCTCTGCCCCCTCTAAATTCAGTGCAGTCAGTCTCAAACTAACCCATGACAGGAACATCACTGGTAATGTATTATAGAAAAGATTAAGTGCTAGCCTGCGGTAGCAAGAACCCAATGCAGGTTGGCAGAGTTTCTACACTGCCATGCCATCCCAGTTTTTTTGGAGGTGCAATAAGCCTTGAAATGTTCTCAAACAGCAGGGGCCCATATTTACCGCTACTCACAGGGCTTACTGTTTAAGCACGCAGACGCTGTTCCCCAGGGTGTGAAAATGTAAATAGTATAAATGATTATGGTGACAACTCTGTCTCGTCCTTGTGTAACAGTATCAATATCTAAATTCTGTGAAGTTTACAAGCAAACAAACCAATGCAATAGGAAAAATGGCAGAGATTGCACGATTCCACCCACACACCACCACTTGCTGGTGAAGGTTAATATTTTATCCTCCAGTTTCATTCTCAACACAATTGCTGATTTTTTTTTCTTCTTTTTTTTTGTCCAAGGACAGTTTTTTTTTTTAGCTCTTTAAATTGTCCACCTGTCATATTGTATTCATGATTGCTTTGTTTTTTAGCTGCCACCCATCAGAATCAGCCAGAACACTTGGTGCCAGTTTACCAAATACATTTTCTTTTCAGATGGTGGACAAGTAAAGGCCAAGGAAACGGTGCAGAAATTCTATTTGTGCCAACTCTTTGTGGCTCCGTGGTCAAAACTTTGTGAAACCAGTCTACATCTTAGTGACAAGTTGTGTGTGAGAAAAAGAAAAAAAAAAAAAAAAAAACACCTACTGGAGCAGAGAGTTTGTACCTGTGATGTGGTGAACAGTTTGGACTGAAACAGGAGCATTTCAAAGAGGGAGGAAATCTCCCTCACTAGTTTGTGACTTTGACTAGTGCATCCATAGTAACAGACAATACAGAGAGCACTTGCTTTGATAGGGGAGGGTGGTGGAAGGGTATACGGGGCAGTGTGGGCTGAGTCTCTAAATGAGGAGACAAGCAGCTGGGTCGCGTCCTCCTGTTGCAAGGATATTTTATACTGTGTGCAGTTTGAAGGTGAAACCATCCCGCTGGCCACAACATCAAGTCTGTAGAAGTTCAGTCCATTAGAGTCTCTGTCACACAGACAAAAGGAGTCCTGTCCGCTCTACTATGATACATGTCAACGTGTTTGGTTGGACTCTCATCAGTCGTTGAAGGCGATTTGTGGTGCTGGTAGACTGGACGATGGGTGAGGACAAAGAACAAAGTGTGTGTGTGTGTGTGTGTGTGTGTGTGTGTGTGTGTGTGTGTGTGAGTGTGTGTGTGCACGTCTTGCAGTAGTGTAGTTGGGAAGGGCGGGATTTGGAGGTGGGGGTGGACAAGTGAGTGTCGTTGATGGCACAGCGTCCCTCAGACCATCCATCTGTGAAACAGAGTAGGAGGAGAACTAGAATGAGTCAGTGGGTGAGCAACCCCCCCGCCCCTACCCACCACCACCACCACCACCTCCTCACCCCAAACCCTAACCCCAAAAGCTGTTTCGGGTAAAGTCGATGCTTGGATTCAAGCAGGCAGCTTCAGTTCAGCAGTGGTTACAGAGCCAATCAGGTCTGAGCGACAGAGCACAGTTTTGTTGCTGAAAACGATTGAACTGAGCATAAAGCAGATCCCAGTGCCTCCAGATTTGGGGGTTTATTCTCTTTGGTAAAGGTAATCAGAATCAGCTTGAGGACAATTTGGGGCAAATAAAGAATGAAATATTCAGAGTCTGTTTCTCTGGTGGAATACATTTTACAGAATATTCTAGATATTTCATAATGAATGCCAGACAAGTGGCAAAGATGAAACACAGGGACCGCGTTTTGCATCAGCGACCAAAAGCCTGAAGGTTGCCGGACATTTTCTCCACGGCCTGCATGATTCATTCCAGCTGCTGCTGCTGCTGCTGCTGGTGGTGGTGCTGTTTTTAGCTGTGACAACGATTAACATCTGATGTGATTATTAATTCCTCTAATTCCGAGCACTCGCCTCGTTTTACCACAACTTGAATTGGGCCTCAATTGCTCTTGAATACAATTTCATTTAATTAACAGCTCTAGTGGTGCATCATTAAATTTGTTATTAATGTGTTGAATAAATCCTTTGACATGAAATACTTCTCATTTCCATTTAAAACATTCAGAGGTAATCTGCCAGTCAAAGCATGGTTCAGATTAAAGGAGAATTTGCATTCTCTGACAGCCTGATTAAGACTTGGACTCCACCCCCAAAAAAGGGGAAAAGAACGGTTTGGTGGATTAAAACATTTAGGCCTTCGTACCGATAACAAAATTACAATGTATTACTTTCATGCCTGGAAAAATCTTGTAATAAGATTTTAGACTTTCCTAATGTGCATGATGTTAGTAGACACCTACTCTGCCTGCCTCACCTCATGTGCAAAGTCCGTGCCCCTATGTGGCAGTAAAAGGACTGTTTCACACATTTTACTTTCTTACCTTTACCTTTTGAATTAGACTATTATGTTAGCTAGTTTTTAACATTTGCCCTAAGTTGGTTTAGCTAATTAATGTTAGCTAGCCGATGACGCTCTTCCAGTATAGCATGGCATTTCATTGCCATAGCATAAAAAATGATTATCTAATTTTAGCAAACACTGTGTAGTCACTAGCAGGGACGTAATAGAGGATTAGTCATTGTCAGAATCAGAACTGGTTTTATTGCCAAGAGCAGTAAAGGTTAGTTTACAGCACGAGGAACTTGTCTTGGTGTCAGGTGCAAACATAAAGGTACCAAAAATAGTTTAAAGGGAGGGATAAAAATAGAATTAAGAATTTAAATAAAATAATGCATATACTACAATAGAATAGCCTACAATATATTACTAAATAAGTTATTGTGCAAATTGTTGTCGCAGTGCAGAGTGACTGTCCATAGGTTTAGGGTTATTTATTACAGTCACTCTGCATTGTAGAGATTAGACATAAATATATTTTATCATTTCATCATTTTGAGGCTGTGCTATCTTAGTTAGCCTTTTGTCTTTATGACATTAGCTCGACACATGATTCATTTTCACCCAGTTATTCAGCTGTTTCGCTTGGTTGACTAAATGTATGTATGTATAACACTGGTGGAAAACAAATAAGTATGTTTACTACAGTTTTGAGGTAGGCTACTTGTACTTTACTTCCATATTTGACTCTTATGTTGCTTTGTACTTCAACTCCTAAGTGAATTCTCTTCTTGACAGCTCTAATTGGGTAAGAAAGATACTGTAAGGACTTTGACACTTAATTTTACTGAAGCAATGTTCTCTTGGGTTCCTTTTTGCTCCAGAGAAAATGTCAACCCTGCCACTCTCATTGCAAGCCTTTAGAATACTATTTCCAAAAGAATAACAAAAAAAGAAAACTGAACAAACTGCAGAAGCATGCTGTCTCGGGTGTTTCTATTTATAGTTTTGTTTAATCTCATGGGGAGTCTTGGAATTTGATTTTAATATAGTTAAGTTCATTTGTGTTTTCTAAGTGCTTGCTGGGGTAAGACACCTGGGATAATCCTAGAAATCCCCTTCATCATCCAGATGTATTAACACCCCCTCTTTAGGTGTGCTGTTTCATTTCATCTTTTCACAAATGGGCTTCATATCATGTTCCCTCCTGATTCACTAACCCTTTAAGAGGCTTTTCTGCGTCCGTCCCTGTGAGTGGCCCTTCAGGTGACATTCAAAGACATCGCCTGCACATCTGTCACGGTGGAATAGAAGCTTGGGAACGTGCACTCTGTCATAATTTTTGGTTAATAACTCAGCTGATAATTGTTTGACCTGTACAAAATGACCTGTATGTAGAGCACACTGAATCTGCCCTTGAATTAAGCATCTTATTGTGAAATTCTGATTAATGTTGCAGCCTTTTCAGAATGATTATGGTATAGCTACTTGACAAAACAAACTAATCCTGTTCCTAGAATTTTCCAAATTGTAAGATTAAACATATGAATAGTAAGCATCTTTTTATTTTTTCCCACTTAGTTCGTCTTTAGTCTTTTTACTTTAATAGTTCAAAGTTGCACACTGTGGAGTAAGAGAAACATCAAAACTGATTATTTGATGGGTGCCCAGTGGTGAACTACAAAATGTCAATGTCAGAATAAATCTTCACACAAAGTGTGCACAACTGCATGAAAGTGTGGGTGCACACTGATGTGAGCTCACCTCATTTGTTTTGATTGCGGATTCGCAGACACCTCCTCTTCAGCGGCGGCTCCAGCTCGGGGCTCCCGGCTGCTGACAGAGGAGCACTGATGGAGCAGGAGAGGATGGCTGTCTTGTCAGCACCGGGCTTTGGCACAGGCTGGATGACCACACAGCCTCCGGTGGACAGCAGCGGCAGAGCGTAGGCATGCTCGCCCTCCTCCAAGTTGGATTCGGGGTCCGGTTTACCCTCCACCGCGTTTACCATCTCGTCTTGTGCTGAGTCCCGCTTCCCTGGTTCCCAGTCCCCGACTGAGCAATTGTTCTCTTTCAGCGCCTCGCATTCCAGCTCCCCGTTGGCCGGCTGCTCCCGGGCCTCACCTTCTCCCGCAATCCCGTCCCCTTTGTGGTCAGGGAGGGACTCTAAGGCCGGAGTGAGAAGCGAATGCCATCCTGTACCATTGACTATGACATTGCATGGGGCGCCAGGACTAGTCTGGAGCTGGGGCTGGGTCCGTGCTGTGCTTGATACAGGTGGTGGGGTCCGGTTGGAGACAGAGGGGTTCAGCTGGCTCATGGGAGGATCTGCATTGCGAGACGGGCTGCTGTCGCTGGAGGGTGGGCCTGATGATTCCAGTGTGTTTGGGTGTGCGGCCCCCTCCAGCTGTGCAGCGCTGAGGAGACTCTGTGAGAGAGCCCCTTCCCCCTCATCACAACAGCGCCTCCCTTCCCTCCCCAGCCCAGCAGCTGGCGGAGATCTTGATTCGGCCTCTGCCTCCACTTTGACCTGCACCCCCGGTAGCATCCTTTGAATTACCTGCTGTTGGCACGACCTCTGGCCCACCGTTAGATCAATCACACCGTCCATTAGTCTGGGGCTGCTGGTTGGACACAGATTGCCTGAATGTTCCTCGGCCTTCACAGTCAAGTCCACCCTCGCTGACCTGCCTCTCTCTGAACGTATCGGTGAGAGACGTTCTGCACCAGCTGGATCTACTCTCTGCTCCCCTCTGTCTCCTCCAGAGGGACCCGGAGACTGGGGCCCGGAGGCTGAAGAGTCTGACTCTGGAGCGCTGCGGACGGAGCCGTTGCTCTCCGGCTGGTCCCTGGAGGATTTGGGGTTGAAGGGAATGGGGATTGGAATGGGGATTGGGACCGGGAGGGGCACAATGACAGGGTAAGGGACCAAGAGGGTCGGTGGTGGTACCAGCGGGGCCAATGATGGCATGCCAAAGTTCATCATGGGGGGCAGGGGGATGGGTCCATTGGGCATCATGTTGACTGGGGGGAAAGGAGGGAGACCTGGCATGGGCATACCGGGGTGGGGGGGCATCATACCAGGGTTGGGATTGGATGATGGATGATGATGCGGAGACAGAAGGGGTCTGTGCATGGGGCTTGATGCTGAACCAAGGGTCCTTGGGGGAGGGGGTGGACCGATACCAGGGATCATAGGGTTGGAGAGTGGGCTGTTGGGCCCCCCCGGGTGAGCAGAGGGGCGAAGAAATGGTGGACGGATATGCTGCATCATCTGATGCTCCATGAACAGAGGCAGGGGCATGGGCCCCCTGGGTGTCATCACCATGGGGGGGCTACCGGGGGGAACACCAACTGGTGGGTGCAGAGTAGGAAGCGGCGGAGGGGGAAGCGTGGGGCTTTCGTGGGGTCTCGGTGTGGGGATCTTGGCCGAGGAGGAGGAGGACGGGGAGCACACGGCCGCAGGGTCCGAGGGCGAGGTGGCGGAGGAAGTGCAAGGGGCCAAAGCAGAGGAGACGGAGGGCCCCCCCGGTGAGGGAGCTTTGCGGCGTAGGTCCGTTAACGGTGTTCCCCAGGATTCGGGAGTGAGCAGCTGCACCCCTCCGCTGCACTCCGGCTTCCCCTCCCCACCAGGCCCGTGTCCGGGGTTACACAGTGCTCCAGGCAGCGCAGCCTGGGTCTCCTTGTAGAAAATGTCCATCTTGTATTGGTTCAGGCATTTGGCACTGCAGAACTGCAGCCTCCGCTCACCAGCACCAAAGTCCAGGTACTCCTTTGTGTGGCGAATATGTTTGCACCAGTCACACACCTACAAAGAAAACACACACAATACACACACTGTATCAGCACCTGTCACCCTGCATACAAAACACTTCTAATTTGCTCTTGTTGAAATATAACACATCACAACACAATCTCCTTTGAAGTACCCTGGTAAAGCAGAAGCTCAGCCTCCATACCATCTGGAGATAAACACATTATAAAAGATTCTCTTTAAGGTGACTGATGTTGTTTCTAAATAGACTCGCATATCTATAAAGAGGAAACACTTAACGTTAAAGTATGCATAAATGCACATGCCTGTATCCAATCAATTTGTCATGGATTTTGTGTGTTTCTACATCTACAGTAACATTTTTCCTCTACTGATGTGTACATTGTGGCATTCTGCTATTGAGTTTGGCTTTAACTGTCCATCTACACCTCCTGTTGGCAATAAAGACTCCCTCAGTCTCAGCTAACCATAGACCTATGGCTAAAGCAGAAAAAGACAAGAAGATATTTTGTCGTTGTTCGTTCCACGACAAATACAGACAGATATTATGGTCAAGTCGGTCTGAATGCAAGAGACACTCAATGTCCATCTTGATCAATACTGAATTACATCGAAGGCTACTTTCAGCTTTCAAGCATTTTGCATTTCAGGCCACACCCCAAATCAGTAATGATCTGAGAAGGCATTTTAAGTGTTGTAATGAGTTTAAATCTCTCCAGAGGCATTCGGTCTAGTTGCAACAGCTTCATACAACTTCTCTTGTTTTAAACTCTGAAGTTTACAACAGAAACGTTTGGCTGAACATAGATGATGTGACTAGTTCTGTTGATCAATGCAATAGTGAAATGTTTCAATCATTTAAAACATGATAAGTGTGAGCGTGTGCTGTCAATCAGTTCATATGAAAGAACTGCAGCATGGCATAAATTGTAAATTATGAGTACATTCATTTTCACTGTATATTATAGTCCTCGTGCTTCTGAAATCCAATTACAATTTGTCTTAAAGTTCTTTTTTGGAACGGATCCAAATTAATTATTGTTCTTTGTGTAGTACTGCATCTACTTAACCTTTAAAAGTAACATTGGAGTCTGTGAAGAATAACGTTGATTGAAGTTTTGAAATTTTTTAAACTACATTTCTCCCTATGTGCTGTGTTTTAAATGAGGTTTTACTTCTGTATGCAGAGAGCAAACCACACCTGGATGCCAACACGAGGGGGGTTCAAAAGAGAAGTTGTCTTTCTCACTCACTGCGGTGGCAAAGATCCCAAAACACCTTGCTGCACTGTTTCATCACTGTTTCACACCTTTTCAGCACAAAAAGTGCACATTTTTCTTTGGGAAGAAAATGAATGTGACCCTGGTAAAGCAGATAGCAGTGGGCGAGCCCTGAACACGGCGTTACTCGTCAGGCCACACACAGCTCACTCTGTCAGCTCTGGGAGGAGTGGCAGGTCCTCGCTGGAGATAATTAAGGCATTAATCAGTTGTCAGACCCCTCAACGACATCCATCCATCACACAGACCCTTAAGCCCCCCTGCTGAATGTTAATAAGTTGAAGGATGCAACCGGAAGGGGGATAAACTCCTCTTTGCACACTGCGTAGCAACATTGGTGTATCTGGCAGGATGCTGCCTGGCAGCGACTGAAAGACTCATATGGGCTGTTTGGACAAATGCACTGTAGATCTGAGCAGGATTTCCAAATCAGACATAGCATGCACTCCTGCAGCTGCTGCACGTGTAAAACATCAGCTCCTTTACATAGATGATGTGTTTTACATCAGGTTGACCGGTTCGACAAAGACAAGGGTTTTTAATCATGTACTATAGTTGTACATGTGTAATAAATTCTGGGTCTTTGTGCAGCGTCTCAAGAGGGATTAGGAATTTATGAAACTAACAAAAAAAAGGAGCTTGGGTCAAACACACGGATAACATTAGAACCTGCAGCAGAAACAAATCAGACTTGACTCCTCATTTTAAACACTACACCGGCGCCGCTTAGATGTCAGTCCCTTGAATTTCACACGTTTTAACTGCCCATACAGTCCTAAGTAATTCAATGAGCCATGACTGAGTAAAAGTCAAAAAGGTGCTCTCGCAAGTTGAGTTTGATAATGGTAGGCCCAGGATATTTTAAATAATAAATGTACTGAAATTTTCCTCAACTCAGAAAGACAGATGGAGAGCACTTAACGACTTTCTGCACTGTGAGTGAAATTTCACTGCGCATTACGCTAATGGAGTTGTGCTTTCTCTCTCTCTCTCTCTCTCTCTCTCTCTCTCTCTCGCGCGCGCGCGCTCGCTTCCCACTCCTGCACACAGATGTTTGCAGTTGAATGTAATTATGGTCATTTATTTCCGTCGTGGCCAACGAACCAGCATCGGCGGCGTAGTTTAACCATTTGCATTACGATTATCGTGCATCCGAGCCAGTGCGATCACCTCGGCGGCCGTTGTTTTTTTCTCCCCCCCTTCTCACCCTCTGACCCTGTGAGGAAGCAAGTGAAATGTAAGAATCCCAAGATCAAGCACCAGCTAGTTTTAATGTGTGATTAGTTCAAATGAGCACGTTATAAGCGGGGGCCGTTCTTGATACAGCTATCAGAGGCCATTGAGAAGAGTTAAGGGATTGGATGGAGAGTATTTCATGCTGTAGTCACAGAGAGGAAAGAGCTTTCACAAGACTTTCTACAGAGATCCTGTTAGGAAGACTGCTCAACATACTGCCTCTGCTTGTTTACACTGAACCAAACAAAGCTGGCATAATCACAGGCGTGACATTTAACAGTGTGGGCTATTCTGTAGTGGCTATCCCACTATGCTGGCTCTCCCTTTTACACAGATGTTGATCCAGCTCTGAGACTATGTGGAAGGCAGAACAACACTGACCCTCCATCCTGTGTCCAGTATGAGTAGGTGGAATATATAGGTGCAACATTTCCACCTTTAACCACAGGCTGTGTAAAAGGGACTCTCTCTATGTATACTGTATATATGTTGTGCTGGATCAACAGGTTGCACAGAAGGAGTGAGACAGTGGAGAAAAGGAAGAGGTTGCAGATGTTAAAGAGACTGCAGAGGATGTGGAGGATTTAGATAATGAAGAAAAAGAAGTGGAGGAGGATGCGCAGGGTTAAAGAGGCTGGAGAGTTTGAGACAGTGCAGAGAATGCAAGGTTTCGAAGAGGCAGCGGTGCCTGAAGTGGTTTTATATGTAGCATAAAGCGCTTTCTGAGAATTAAGCAGGAAAGGTGCACAAAGGAACACAACTGTATATGTCCCTGTTAAGATTTTTCTTTTTACGCTTCTCAGGTTGCTGCAATCACATAGAGCACAAAGCGTGGATTAAAACCCCTGAAATGAACCAGGTGCTTGAAGCGAGCCAGTCGCCCGGTCTCCTCGCACTCTAAACAACCTCAAATAAACTATCCACTCCTCACAATCCAAGTCCACGAGAAGAGGCAAACAGAAACATTGCGCTTGTTGTACCGTGGATTCACTCCAGAGCCTACATTAGGTAACAGGAGACTGCCATCTTAAAGCACCTGATCCATCGGAAAAAAGAAAACAGAGTAAAGCCCCACTAGAGTTTACACAAGAAAATTCAACTTTGGCAACACTTAACAGGCCATCTGCAACATGTGGATTTATTACTATGATTAGCCAAACTATCAGTTTACAGTGGCCTCATTTATTGAAATATGTGTTGCAATTGTTATAATTAGCTGGCTTACACAAGGGGAAATATTCTTTCCAGCGTTTTTATATCAGCTGCACTGTGTACCTGACTTATTCATTACAGCCTGAACGGAGCATGAAAAGTTTAAACTGTAGATAAAAGCCAGACAGGATCAGAACAACGCTCCCTATAAGGCTGCTCTTATCACAGCCAGCCATCATCATCAGTCATTATGGATGTGACATACAAAGGCCATTCTCACTTGGCCAGGTGAGACTCAATTGCACTATATTTCACAGCACACACTCACGCACACAGAGCGAGTAAAATAACTCCTGCTGCAAGAATGATGAGACAGACCTGGTGGATCTTATATGAATGTCACTGCAGCAGACCGGACCTCTCTCAGACTAACTATCTCTGCTGGCACGGAGCTGTGCAGTGCATCTTTGCTTGAAGCAAAGGACTGACATTTTGGGAAATTCTCTCTTTTGTAAAGGGACAAGGCAGAAGATCGATAGGCTACTACTCTGTCTCAAAGGTACATGTCTGAACGCTACATGTGAAACTACAGCCTGCAGCTGATTGGCTTTTCATATACAGCGGCATAAAGGCTGGAAACAGCAAAACAGCTAACATCTTAAAATCCACCTACAAGCGGATAAACACCTTCTATCTTATTTGTTTAATCCTTACAAAAATAAAAGTGCAAAACCGACAAGTTGTGGTTTTAGGGGGGATTATATGCTGGACTGTTTGGTTTTTGCATAGATTGAACAAACGAGGTACTGGCAGACACACTTTGTAATGTTCTGACAGAGCTTCAGGAGCTGTTTCTCCTTGTTTTTATCCCCAGCTGCTGGCTGTAGCTTCATATTTAGCTTACAGATATTTCAAAGGTAGCCTATTGATTGGTCTATTTCTGCCATTTTCACAGTTTTGCCCAAATGTGAGACACCAAAGTAACTGCAAAGCAAAAAGAGATCCAATACATGAGCTGTCATGGGTTAATTAAACAGTTTAGTCACCTCTGCCTCATCTAAAATTGAATAGGCCCTATTGTCTGTAATAAATAATATGTGTAAACTAATGTACAGCAAGTATGGCAGGACAAAGGTCCAGGAAGTCAGTCTGTAATTTCTGATGGACAATGGAAAAATCAGTTTTGGTTTGGTCAGTGTCGCTACAATCCAAGATCTCAGCAGTTAACTTTGTTTTTATTAGATATGTCATAGCCTAAATGCCATAGAATGTATAGTTTTACTGTAATTATGAATGATCTATGTAAAACATGTTTAAATGATCAATATTTTGTTTCATTGTGAATTATGTTAACACTGCAATAATATCACATCCACTTCACTTCTGGATAGAATTTGTCTGACATTTCCCAACACAAATCACAAAGACATGAGCAAAGCAAATGATTCTGCATGCAAAACGTTATGAAAATCTCAAACTTAAATGTATGAAAACAGGAGTGCCTCTTGTGTGCTGTCTCTTATTTCTGGGCCTGTTCTGAGTGTGACATCTAACGTCAACCTTTAAAGTAAAGCCTAACTACAACCAGTCCAGTGGTATGTCAGGAAGAAATGACTAGAAAATTATACACTTTAAACAAAGAACAACATCAAAACATATTTGTGCAGTAGCCATCAAGCTTAAACTCTATCTGGTGTTAAATGGTTATGGTCCTTACAAGCACATCGCTGTTTGTCTTGAAGACAAGCCTGGGCGTGTCCTGAGTAAAGCTGTTCTGGGGTAATTTCCCACCGAGGCCATCGTCGTCTCTCGCCTGGGGGAGGGAGAAATAATGGCTTCTTTTTACGAATGGACAAAATAAACAGATGAACAGAGGCAACAAGGAAACTCAGAAAATGGAAAAACATTGAGAAAAGATGAACAGAAATGGTGACTTTAAAATGGGTGAACAATCATTGGTTTACAGACAAACCAATCAACAGGAGTCTCTGAAACAAAACTGTGTGTGTGTGAGGCTGTGTGCATGCATGTGCAAGATCAGACATTCAATTAAGTGCTGCTGCTGCCTACTACCACAGCAGTGTGTATAACACACCCCTTTATTTAAGATATACATTTTTTTTATTTAAACACATTTGAAATCAACATAACATTTTGTCTACAAATAATAATGTGTCCAAAACTATGGTGTTTAAATTTTGCCACCACTTACCCACTGGGAAAAGTGAAGGCAGAGCCATTATTCCTACTCAAGTTAAAACCTAGGCGGGTTAAATTGTTACATCGCTACATGTTACATTCACTTTACTTTCCAAATAAAGCCTCTGTTTAATGAATTAAATCACCTGAATTTATACTGTTGAACCATTTGTGTAACGATCACGTTGGCAGCCATTTTGCTACCACTTTGTTGCTCGGTTGTCATAAAATTGCTGATATACTTCACTCAGAATAACAAAGCTGAAGCCTCTCTCCCACTCAACACTATTTTTATTACTTGGTGACATGAAGTGAGTGTAATTACTGTTAAAGTCGGAGGTTCTCCCACCCTAACAGGTGCGACCAAGCTAACCAAGCTAAGAGCACGAGAGATGTTAATCACTCCAGTCTGTTCACACCCACACTGTTCTGAGTAACAGTCTAATCAGTCAAATGGAAACACCTGTGGGGGTGAATTGTGTCACCTCCACCAATTTAACTGATCCCACGGCGCTGTAGGCTACAGCGACGTTAGCGTGAATTAGCACAAACTAGCACGAGTTAGCATTCCGTCTCAGTACCAATCAAAGCTAAAGGAACATTTGCTTTGTTTTGCAACTTTTTTAAAAGTTTTGAATGACGGAACAAGAAGGGAGTTTCATGTTTTAGTTGGAAACCTCAAACACTGCCAGAATTGTTTGGCCACCACTTCGTAATTTAATAGCACATTTAATACAATTATTTCAATTGAGTATTCTATATGAGGTGGTAAAAGTGACTTGTAGGTTGTTGAGTAATATAATAAGGAGGCATCTTGCTGCTGATTTACACGTCTCATTTCATTCTCAATATAGTAGTCTAGATTACAGCTGGTTGGTTTGTAGATGAATATAACGTTGTTGTAAAAAGATGAACCTGATATTGCTTTGCGGTTATGGGGGAAAAAATCCCCATGCATTGCCCCAACAAAAATGGAAACATTAGACATACTAACATATTGATATAATTAATTCCCTCTAATTGTGGCTGATGTAATATTACAATACAAAACTTCATGTATACCTGCAGGATAAGGGGGCACCTTCTCCTGCGCTCTGTGAGTCATTCATTATGCACAGTGCGAAAACGGAGGCAGTCGGTGCTGTTGTGCCAGGTGTGGGCAATTTTGTTACAAAGAAGTTACTGGAGGAGCTTTGACTGGCACAATGCCAAATTACTCCATTGTGTTTCAATAAATGAAGTGCACCTTTATATAATGCAGACCTCAGTGTGATAAAATTAGTTCATATTTTAGAGCCACAGGGCACAGGGCCACAGTTAACAGAAATGAAGATTTAACCTCAATTACACATGTTCATCGTGCCGTTTGCAGCCCTCAAGCTGACATTTCATACTGAGTTTTTACCATTGACAGTTGAACCACTGGCCTGGGCATCTTTCTTTCATATCATGTTCCCTTTACGTAAATTGCTCGCTGCAACCTTTGATTTGTTCTGGGTAATTTGGCCTCCAGCTCTGTTCGTCTCTCGATGACGACCAAAGGGCAATTCTGGCGTATATTTTACATTTTTTGTCCAAAGACCGATTGAGTTTGCCTCTGCCTCCATCTGCTTCCCTCACCTCCAGGTAGGGTTTCCCATTCCAAGCATGACATAAATCAAATACTGCTGTCTTGTGTCTTGTGAGCCGTGCTGTTATTTGTACCGGAAAAAGGATACAGTGTAAGTATCTGACAGAGAACACTGTTCGGCGTCGACATTTTTACAGTGTAACAAGGGGGATTTTTAACTTTGCCACAAGAGGTTGGAGAAAAACACAATGAGAGATTAAGGGGTCATGGTTATTTAGAAGTTGTCGGCACACGAAATGAACAGTGGGTGTATGGGTGACCCCTTTCAGCTATTGTCTTTCCCTCTCACACACACATACACACTTGAACACACAAATACACCACGTCTCCCTAGTATGAGCGCAGAAACATCACATAGACACATTCAAAGTCAGGTAAACACACATGAATCTGGGCAACCATCTGAGGGCACACACACACACACACACACACAGAAAGATGCACCACTGTGCTATTATTCTGTCTCCAGTTTGTGCTCTGACCCTCTGGCCCCGCGCCAGTTCATTTGCATATTGTACTAATGAGGTGTTGGCACTGTGAACGAGGCGTGAGGCGCACACAGGGAGCCACACACAGATAAAGGAGTCGCGATTAAGATAGATAGATAGATAGATAGATAGATAGATAGATAGATAGATAGATAGATAGATAGATAGATAGATAGATAGATAGATAGATAGATAGATGGATAGATAGATATTTAACTATAATTAATTATTAAAGGATGTCAAGTGTTCCAGTCAAAGTCAACTGTCCCTTTTTGCCTTTGCACACTGGGGAAATACAGTTTCAGGGCCAGTGGTGTTGTTCTGTTAAAAGCACTTTTTTTGTTTTTATTGCTGCTCCATCATGCCAGAAAACTGCAGCTGCCACAAACTGCAGCTGAAATTCCTTACAAGAAAGACAGAGCAGGACATCGGCCGCCCAGCTCCCCTCTGGCGACTCAGCCGTCCTGAGGGGACGTCACACCAGCTGCCACCGTGTTAGCTTCCATCTGGGCACAGATACATGTCCAGGTGTGTGTGCCCGTCACCTGCCAAAAGTGCTGCATTTCCCAAAGAAAGACGCACACGGGCAGGCTTTTCCAAATCCAAAGACAAACACAGCCGTGGCGGAGCTGAGTCCAAATCCTGATACGAAGGTGGTGAAGTCCTGGCACTACGCAGACGACACACACAAAAAAAATCGCCAAGCTTGTCTACTCTCTATGTTTTGACAAGACATCCCCAAAACCAGTGGAGTTCTGTTTGCACTGCACCGTGACAATTTACGCACATATGCATGGGGATATTTTGACATAGCAAAGGCTCTGATCTTTGCATTTCACTATTTTGTGCACAACGGCAATTAGGGATTTTCAAGAGCTGTGCTGGATTAGGGTTCTTCTCATCCTTTTCAAAAAAGTGTAAATGAAGAAGGATTTTGTCCCTTTGCTTTCAGTGTTTCAGTAAATTTAGTGGTACTTCAAAAAGAAAAAAAGATGAGGGATGTCAGAAAATGAGCCTAAGTTTGTGTAGCGGGTTTTTTTTTTTAATCTCATAAAGCGCTGTTGTTGTGGCGCTGACCCAAGTTCGATGCTGCACGGCAGAAGTGGTTTAAAGAACCACTTCATTTGTTAAGACTGATGAGTCAGAACAGACGCTGCCATGTTGTTTTCATTTACTCTTTAAATAAACTGCTGTTTTTCTTTACAGCAACATGCAGTATATATCTACAGAGCTAAAGTGCTGTATCTCTGCATATTGTTTTAATTGCAGAGGGAATGATGCGGGGTAATTTTCTTGCTCTAAATGCATTTTAAAGGGTGTAGCAAATGGTATTCCCTATATAAGTCACTCTGGAGTAACATCTTCTTTGCATACTAAAAACTGCAAACTGGCATATTAGTCTGGAGTATTCCCTTGCTCAAGGTCACCATCACAACACACCTTAACCGTGTGAGACGAGGTGTGTCTGCAAGAACAAAAATCTAAGTACAGTCTTTACTGCACTTTTTGTGCGACCTGAAACCTACGAGTTGAAGAAATAACACAAAGGCACACGAGTTCATGCGCGTGGCTCCACTTCTACAATCTCAACGCCTAGTTAGTCTGACTTACTTTTGTCTTTATTTGAGCTGAATGGCTGGCAGCTATGAGATAATCACCTTCCTCTCTGTGCCCTCAAGCTGTGTCAGGCAGGCCTCAAGGCTTCCTAACCACCAGTGAGCCTGAGCCGCAATATGCAGACACATTACACACTTCATCATGCACACAGAATTTCCACAAGCAGCTACATTCATACACATACAAGGTGCAGCTGCACACACACACACACACACACACACACACACACACACACACACACTCAGACACCCACTTCTCTCTTATTCATCTTGCGTGCGTGTCCTCCTTGGCAGGCGACGGAGATGCAAAGTAAATTGCGGAGTGTTCAAGAGCAGGGAGGCAACCACGGGGCTGAGCAGACATGTTTGTGTGTGTGTGTGTGTGTGTGTGTGTGTGTGTGTGTGTATTTGAGGTGATGTGACATTTCTGGGCTGACATGAAGCGGCACTCTGCCCCCTCGCGCCTGGAGGGAGCTCCCGGGGAAAGACACTGATGGAGGTCTGGGGTCTCCGGGGGGAAATTTCACGGTGCGAACAAAAAGCCCTGTGCTGCGGCAGAGACGACCTGTAAAACACAAGCTGGGGTCTCCTCACTCTACCTGCTATATATGCTGTCAAAGCAAAAGACATGGCTCATATGCATGTTGCTGTGTTCAGGGTTACATTATAGTGTAGGAGAATAGAAAGTAAATGTAATCTTTACATATTATGGGTCATTTATGTCATGAATTCTCTCATAGATTCTAATGATAAATCTTTTTATCACCTTGTATGTGTATGATTGTAGCTGCTATGTCTTTATATGTATATGCCTATATATTAGAGAGATAAAGATTAGTGATAATATGTTAGAATAAATCCAGCTAGATAAACTCATAAATTAATTTATATAGATTATAATGACAAGGAAGCCTGATAGCTAATTTATGAATAAGGAGTGGGAGTAAATAAGTTTTACTTCTTCCCACTCCTTTTCGGATATAAAAAAAAACATTATTATCCTTTTTTTCCAATTTTTTTTGTCTTTGCAAAGTATTTATTTTTTATGTCTGTCCATTACTTACATGTCCGAAATAAACTTAAACTAACAACTAACTAACTAACTAACTAACTAACTAACTAACTAACTAACTAACTAACTAACTAACTAACTAACTAACTAACTAACTAACTAACTAACTAACTAACTAACATATTTAAATGAGGTCTCCTCCTCAATGCTTTTCACTCACATAGTCTCAAACTTAACTCCAGCCAAAGCACAAAGAAAAGCAGATTGTTGGAGCTATTGCAACAACAACAAGCAGAATTTCATCACAACTGATGCCGCAGCAATGCATCCGACTCCTGCATGCAGCTGTTAAAATCCAACTGATACACGGACAATAAGGCATTTGTGTGGAAACCACGGGCTGACTGTCGAGATGAAAAAGCAAAGCATCCTCTACAACATGCACCTTTTCTCGCTGCCGTGCCTCACGCTCACAGAGGGTAATTCATCACTACTAATTGCCTAACTTAATCTTGGCACTGTGTCCAATGAGCAAGCATGTTTATCGGTGTGTGTGTGTGTGTGTGTGTGTGTGTGCGGGTGTATAATTGGAGGAGAAGCCGTACGGCTGCGTGTAGCAGTGTGACAGTTAAACAGCTTCAGCTGAAAGCAAAGCTCCACCCTAAATTTAAATTCCATGCCTTTAATCCTCCAAAACTGTCCAAGCTGTTCTACATGTAGATCAACTTTCCCCTGAGTTGGTGTCTTTCCATAAACACACACACATACACACACACACCATGCAACCCAAACAGGAAAAAGAGCCCAGTTGTGTCTCTGAATAAATATAGTGGACGATGAAAGTGGGCAGACAGGCTGAGGTGACAGAAATAATTGAGCCACGGAGCAGCAACTTCCATACAAAGTAATCCAGAATCTTACAGAAAACAGTAAACAGGCAAATATAGTGTTTCCACAACTATTTATTTAGTTAAATGAAATGACCGGTCTCTCCTCACACCTCTCTTTGCTCCTCTCCTCGCCTCTGCCCCCTTGTGCTGTCTTACTTCTCTCTCTCCCCTCACCTGCACTACCATTCCTCTTTTTCCGGAGCACCTAGCGCTTAGAACGACAACTTTATAGGCATTTGTCCAGTAAAAGAACTTATTAGTTTGAAACAAAATGAATTAGCATCTCTAATCAGTGTAATCTACCAGACCAGAAAATGAAATACAACTATCAAGATGGATGTGTACAAGACAAATAGGAGCGTAGTCTAACCTTGTATCTGACGCTCACCCAAGCAGCTTGTCTCACCCTGTGGAGCCACTCGCTCTGCTGTAATCACAGAAACAGTAACAGATCTAAACATGGACATGCAGCTAATTAACATGATTTCCTATGAATGTGGCTAATATTACATAGAAAAGCATGTCCTGGGGGGATGTTGGCAAGGGCTGACCTCCTTCACTTTTCCAGCAGTTGGGTAAACATCATCTGACATTTCTTGTTCTTAAGGAGCTGCAGCTTTTTTTAAAAGAGGAACTATGCAGGGTTTTTACCTTAGCTGTGCTACATTTTCAATTTAATTAAACAGTTTTGGAGTAATTATGATGGTTAAATAAATGACTTGTAACGTGTTACAGGGAGAATGGAGGCTGTCTGCCTTCCACCTAGCGTCTCTTGGCAGAAAACAAATCTTGTGAGATCAGTGTGTTAGATCTCATCTGCTGCACCGTGACACAAACGCACCCCGTAACCCGTAATCTCTTGTTTATGACAGATAAGACTACACAAATATAGTGCAAGTTGTAGAATCCTATTATGATAAAATAAATAAATAACGTTACCCACCGCTCCATGGATTGATTTATCGCCGGTTTTGTTAAAAACAAATGCACATGGCCGAGAGGAGGGTTAGCAACACAGAGGAAAAGAGACCAAACTTGCATAGTTCCCCTTTAAAACACACACCGCAGCTCATATTGTACATTGACAACCATACTGACAATATGCTGTTTCCCTCTGCTCTGCTCACCTGTTACTCCCTGTCCTGTTCCCTCTGCTACTCTAATGTTACCATAGTTGACCTTGAGGGTGCAGAGGGATTTGATGATCTGGCTGATGACTATTAACAACCCCAGGATAACACCAGGTGTTGTTGTACTCACAGTGTAGCCAACAAGTGAAAATCATTTAGTATAGCCTGTTGACATTAAATGATGGTGTGAAATGTTAACGGTGCTCATAATCTAGCGCTGCTGCTGAGTGAATGTAATGGAAACACTGGAATAAGTGATCAGCCGGAGTTAAACTATCAATCATGTTTCGCCACACACAGACACACACTGCATATTGTGGAGTTATGCAGACTTGTGAGAAAGTAGCAGCCATAGTCATCCTAGGAGGGGATTGGGTTTCATGGATGAGGCAGCTGAAGATATTTCATGCAACAAAATGCCAGAGCCATTGCCCGCCCCCTGCACCCACCCCGTATCCTCCCCCCGACCACCATCACCACCTCGTCCCCCACATTTCTTCTCCCCCTACCCAAAGCACACACAGACATGAGATACTTTTTTTTTTTTTTTTCAGCCATGACAATATTTTTTTCTGGTGTTGGGGAAAAAAAAGAAAGCCTGCAGGCCGTATTGTTGTGGCCAACCTTGTGGGTGCATGAGAAAAGAAACGTGGGTATCGTTTACACAAATGGGCTGCATGCATGTACAAGAACCAGACAAAATACAGAATCTGAGCTGCTGTGGCGGAGCAGGCCCTTCCTGTGTTTGTGAAGTTTGAATATGGGCATTCTGCTGATGGATGACGACAACAGCCAATATGGCTAAACATGAATGCATGTATGTAAAAAAAAAAAAAAAAAAAAGTCTAATTTTGTTTGTGTGCAATGTCCTTTAAACTGGTGAGAGAGAAAACATGACATGGTCCGATGGCCTGACCATATTTGTACACTTCTGTTCTGCTGATGGTTAGATCCAATCACAGTGATTTATTTATACAGCTCAAATCTTAAAGTCGCCACATGACACATTATAAATATGACCAAATTATCATCATCGATGTTTAGATGTTCTTATAATTAGAATAAACAAAAAGACCATCATGGAGGAAACATGTGGCTCCTCCCCTGGTTTTACTCACTAGACATAGTTCAGCTCTGTGCACTTTTTTTTAATTAAAAAAAAAAATGCAAACTGAATGATAGGCTACATTTGAATGTGTATAAATAATGTGAGTATATCTTGAACATAATAGCACATCATCTAACCAAGGCTTGGGTGTACTGGCCCACTCCTGGGATAAAGATAGGTTATATGATTGAACCTGAAGCAGTTAATCAGCTAGCAAGTAGCTAGTGTGTGTGTCAGCAGCTACTGTAGTGTTGTTATAAAGAGTGGTTGGTTTGTTAAGTGATCCTGCTGGGTTAGGATATTAAACTGTACATAAATCTCTGTGCTTTAAATTAAGAGGGATGATGTTGGGTCAAACACTTCGCTCTTGATACAAAAGTGAAGAGAAGTTAACTTTGACCAAAATCTGGAAATGATGTGACCTCACTGGACCATTCTTCAGACTGTCTCATGTAATTATGTAAACGTAAGTGCGATGAGTCAAAAGCAGCTAAGACTAAGCTTCTTCACTAGCAAAGGAAGAATATGATAAGAAATAAAACTTGCTGCAGTCCTGACACTAAAGTGCAAAGAAAGTGTGCTGAAGATCAGAGAGGATGTTCAGTTGTCTTCAATATAAAGTCCTGGGTTTAATCCTCATGTCATGCAAACAATTTACTGTACACTGTAGTTTATATCTCAGAATAAACAATCCATAATCAGCAAGAATAAAATCTTTGAGTGGCAGAAATGGGCCTCCACACAAAATCCTTTGTGCATAATTTTTTAAGAGTCTAAGAATAATACTGATCTTATACATTGACAGCAATATTTATCAGAATGTCAATATCATGTATTGACATTTTTGTAACAGGGCCTGTCTGCCTGTCTGTTAAATTAAATGAAATGTGTTCCTTAACGACAGCAACAGCTATTTTTTTTTCAAGCGACTGTTATACTTTGTTATGAGGTACTTAATTAAACATCATTGAATCAAGCAAATGAATTCTTGAACAAAGTGGCTTTGAAATAGCAAGCAGATTGTTATTTTAAAGATGTTGCATTAATGAATCATATTCAATTAAACGCTAAAATGTGTATTTTTTTTTTTTTTACTGAGGTTTTATTGCGGCACAGGAAAATTGGCACGCTTTCAGAGCTCTTAAGATTGTCTCTGACTGATATGATCTCCCCCATTCACTTCAAAATCCAGCCTTTTGCACATCTATGACTTGTATGAGGAGCTGTCACCGGAGTGAGAGGACATGCTTTGAAATGTCTGTCAGAAGTGTGGAGCAGATTAATGGGGAGAGTGTGTAGAGTTGGAAAGAGGACTCACACTTTTTGTATTTTTTCACACACTGTTCTCACCACACGTCTGACTACCTTAAATGCCATTGGGATATATTTTAGCTCCACTCTCCTTGACAAACTCATTCAAAGGGTCAGAGCATAATGTTGAGGCAACAAGACTGAAGTGAGCTGCACTACACAAACTACAAGGATGCCCAGGATACTATTACATAGCTGCAACCATCACAGTAAGAATAATATCAATATATAAATCACAGGATTGTTATATTAACTGCGTTTTATTTCTGTTAACCTGTCTATGAGTCCCGCAGATTCATAGCAGGAGCTTTGTTCACATCTTTACATTAGATGTCATGTTTGCAGCCTCCACCACTGATCTTTGATTGATATGGAACCGCCCTGTCAACATTGTTTCATGTCAAATGACACAGACCTGCATCTGTTTTTTTTCTGACCCCGTTTGGAGTTGAGAGATCAAAATCACACTAGTTCAAAAAGCCGTGTTTTGATCTGATATGAAGCTTTATATACTGTAGCTCTTCCAAGTGTCACCCAGGCTCCCACACGGTTTTAATGTGTCAGACTCCCCCCTTGTCATCAGTGGGAGCCGGCAGATCATCATTTCAACATTTAGTACAATGAAAACTACAAACTTGCTATTAAAAGTAAATGAGCTAACATGTTCAAGTAAATGAAAAACATATACTATGGGCAACAGACCAGTAGACACAAATTCAGCTTGCTTCTCATGCTTTCAGGAAAAAAAGTGTCGGAAAATAAAAAGGAATTGGGTATCACTAATTGAAATGAACAGACACACTTTAAGTGCACCCCCCCCCTCTGGTTCCTGCTCCAGTGCAGTGCTTGAAAAGTGATTATGTTTGGATGAATAACTGACTTCAGGACAGACAAGCAGGAGAGTAAAACACGTCATACTCACAGCGTAATTCCTTATATATCCCAGCTTTGGTACAAGAGAGAAAGGAGATTGTTTAACTGCAATCATCGGGGGGGAAACCACAACACAGTAAAACTTATTATAGCTGCTGTTTTGCCTCCATTGCATCCCCATGACATTTTGGAGTTGATCACCTGAAGGTATTTATATTGTAAAACCTATGATTTATTCTAAATGTTTCCTGGTATTATGCATTATGCATTTTGCCAAACCTGAAAAAGTCATGAGAGGGTTTTTTGGTTGACGTTTTTAAAATCACATTTTTATTTGAAACTACCATTTGATGTCATGAGTCAAAATTTAGGGTGATAATTGTTGAAGCTACAAAAGATAAAGCTTCCTCCTCACAGTATAAAGACTATTAAAAAGTCATGAAAACATCATTTGGCTCTGTCAGGAGCACAATATAGTGCCTTTGATAAAGAGGCTGCCAGATGATGTAATATTTTCTGGCAGCCATATTGCTAGCTTTCTGCTCTCACCAATAAAACAGATACAGCAACTGCACTTCTGAATTTGGGGCCTGTGCTCTTCAATAAACAAATACAGCAAACTAAAATGATCAGTCGGGTGTAAATAATTGTCTATGGTCAATCCTGTAGATCCAGTTTGCCTCCAAGTAAAGATAAGTACAAAGAGAGGTTTGCATAGGTAGCTAGCAGTTGTATGCTAACGCTTCAATTTTCTTTCGGAAATAACCTAAGATTATAGCAGCAAATTATGTGACATTTTAAACCTGAGTCTAAAATGAAGAAAATTTAGATTTTCATTGCAATGAAGGTGAAAGTAGTTCTGACAGTAAAATAGCACAATAAAAAGAAAGAGTTGTCACAGTGGTAGAAGGACAATAGGCTACTGTACGATTAATTTAGAATCTAAGAGTTTAGGTTTATTCCCAACCTTATGTACCTATTATTGAGTACAAACATATTCCTCATTTACCAAGTGCACAAATAAACCAACTAAACAGTTGTAGTTTCCTACATTTCAAACAGCCAAAGTTGTTTTAGCTAACTAATCATGACTCTTTCACGAAAGTTGAAAGTAGTTTGACATTTTGAACAGTGTGCCTACTCTCATCAAGAAAAAGTTAAATGTGTAATGCATAAATAGACACTTTAATAGATTGGTTTGTGTTGTGAAAAATGAGAAGCAAAATTAGAAGCAAAATTAAAACTCTAGCTGTTTCCCCACCTCCACCTGTTAACCTGTGCTAATCCTGGCACATGTCTTGTTACCATTTTATTTTGTTTCACTACTCCTCAAAATGACAATAGCATTATGTCTGATTTATATAATGTGCAACCATCATTCAACACACAGTAGTTTAAGTATAGCAATATAAACTCATTTGATGCTTGTTTTATGAATTTTTGGAGCCATGTGGTCAGTTTTATGTTCCCCTCATGTGGTGGCCAAAAGATATGTGACAGGGTGCAGCTGCAAAGTCTCTAAAAGGTGTTATATCACAGTGTCCAGCTGGGAAGGAATTTTACCTTGTTTCTCTTAAAATAGGCTCTGCGGCAGGCGGCGAAGCACTTCTCACTGCAGAAGCTCTTCAGCTCGGTCCCCATGCTCAGAGAATAGCGTTTGACACCGACCTTCTGGCACCAGGCGCACATTATCTGCACATTGGATGCATCTTCGTCTAAGGACAAACAGGGGATAGAGAAATGAGTTAGGATGGAGCTGAAGTTCAGTGTGTCATTTTGTTGGACTTTCCTACCTCATCTCCTTTTATCCTGCACATTCAGGCCAAGGGGATAATTCCTAATACTTTTTTACATTGTGTTCCTTTTTTCTTTTTTCAAATATTATATTTTCACAAAATATTATTAACTCCACTACAGTTTCCTATAATCTTTGACAGCAGGGTAATGAGTGGAACTGTTATCCAAGACTCATACTTTCTTGTGTCTTACACTGTGTGATCAAAGTGACTCTGATTCAGACTAGAAAGTATGCTTCAGCATGGATAGGTTACATCTATTATATTTTAAGTGTAAGCCCATGGTGAAGAATATCAAGGAGGACGCAACAGCTAGATGTATTAAGCACAAAGACCAAAAAAATGCATTAAGTCCACTGATTCAACACAGCTGCTGGGCTGTTTAAATCTGCTCAAGATTCAAGCCACAAACCACTGTAGGATTTATAATGAAGCCCTGCCATGGGTAAATGTAGTAGAAGTGAAGGAGCCAGGGACAAGGGGAGATGCCTATTTGTGGCTGTGCTCTGTGGGTATTAGAAGTAGACGGATGTTCTTCTGTGATACTGGATATGATAGGTGTTCACACAGAAGGCCCTGACAGAAGGTGTGATACTAATGTGCATCCTGCAATCATGGCAGACACTGCAAAAGGGTCACACAGAATTGAAATTATTCTAAGAAACATAGTTTGTGTTCAGCAGAAAGAGAATACAACGAATATCTGCTTCAAAGACAAGACTGGAGATACAATGGCATTCACATCAGATGAACACTGAGTTCTAGTTGTATTGCAAAGGTTAGGGCTATCAGATATTGGGGACAGCGTTATGACTCACTGTAGACAGTTACTGGACTAGTAATAAATGCCAACAGTTCTAAAGGAAACAAATTCAAGAGAGTGATAACAAGTCATCCATAATAAGAGTAACACATTTAAAATCACATACAGTCTGAGGATGTAGATGTGTATGGAAAAATGGTCTACGGTGGTAATACTGAATAAAAGTATAAAAGAAAAATAGAGGTAGAATGAGAAGACAGACATTGTCAACAGTGGTTAAAACAGTAATGAGTATTTCTTAGTTGATCTGCTTTGTCAAAATTGTGAAGTGGAAATCACTAGTGTTGCCAACTGGTATTACTGCTGCTAACAACTGGAAACTGTCCAAACCAATCTCAAGGCAAACGACAGCCATTATAATGTGCAATCAATGTTTACTTCATAATGAAAGGTTAAAGCAAAAAAAAAATTAAGTGCTCCTTATTGAGACTGTGCAAAAACTTTTCTAAAAAAGTATTGATGGATTTGCAGGTCAAATCTCTCCTATGTCCCAGTTTTATTGTTGCCCTGATTCTTCAGTTTATCTCAGCACTCCCCTCCTTTTAGTGGAATTTGTTGTTTATTTCCAAAAAGTATTTTTTAACAGCCACAAAAAGTAATCCACTGAAATCTACAGTAATTTCTTCAGCACCTGCTGGTCACATTAACCTTTGATTTAGAGGTATGTAGCTGCCTAGCTGTTGTGTGGTCAGTGTGGGCAACAAATTATTTTAACAGACCCTCTGTGACAGTGAAATTCCTCTTCTGTGGTAAACTGTGACGGCCGGTGATGAACTGTGGGCTTTTAGTGCCGCTGCTGTTGCATTGAGAGGGATCCACCGAGAATCCTTCCAATATCTCCCAATTATCACATTATGACTGTGCGGGTGTGAGGGTGAAAAAACTCGGGCCCATTAGTCTTTCACCCCCGCTCATCTCCTTATCGCATGCCGGCCGGGCTTTTCACCTTTTGGTGGGCTTAATGGATCTACAGGGCCATCAGATTTTAAGTAAAGACTAACTCACAATTAACGGAATAACTCCCTGGGGCCCTAAAGGCAGCACAGTGGGCCCCAACATGCATATTTTATGTCTTTTCTCTGCTCTCTATCTCAGTCCTATAGTCCCTCTACCTTTTTTGTGTCTGTGTGGATTGGTGCCCACTGTGATTACAGGAAGAAACGGTTTCATTCTAAGCCCACTGAGTAGGTGGATCAGGGTTTGTACATTGCCGGGAATGATGTATGTACAGGCACCGTAATGAAGAGGATCGAAGCCAAACATGAAATCTTTCACAATATCTCAACATTTTCATACAAAGACACATCTTGAGGTGGAGTTGTTTTCTCCCTCCCACATCCTGGCACCTTCTAACAAGCCCATTTCAAAACACTCACATCTGCATGAGGGGCCAAAAAAACAAAAAAACAACAACGCACAAGTAATTATGCAGCTACCATACTAAATGCCACCATCATGCGCCGTACCTGCGCCTCAAAAGGTCCTTTGTCGGACTTTGCGTGGCGCATGAATAATTCAGCGTATGTGGCGGTAAGGGGGGGTGGGTGGCAAGTTAAAGGGGGTGTTGGCCGGGTGGTGGGTTGGTGCTGGGCTTTAAGTGGGAACACACCATCTGTTTCCCCGCCTAGGCAGGGCCAGCAGGGACTCCTCTTGGGCGATGCCAAGGCGGCCTGCTCCCTCCGCCGGGGCGTACCAGCCTCCTGTGCCACAGCAGACGCAAGGGATAATGAAGCCTCTGTCTGGTCGAGGAATGCGGACATTTCCTCAGAGACTTGATGGGGTAATATTGACACTTGGGCAGGTGGAGGAAAACAAGGTGTACAGCAGGTAGCTAGCTCATTAGTGGCCTGTCCCTGGCTGATACGGAGTCTTTCAGGCTATTGCAAAAGGAGAAAGTTTTTCGCACCGCATAAATATTCAGTTTTCATGCTAAGTGCTGGAGAATTAGCAAGTAGGTTTATACTTTCAGTGCAGTCTGTCCTGAGAACAGCTGTGGATGAAACCCATGACATTTCTTCTAGTTGGGTATTTAAACCGTGTTTGTGGCCAGGCACTTGGGCACCTACATCAGCAGTCAGCGACGGGCTGACAATGACCTTCATCTTTTTAGATATTTAAAATGTGCAAAAGGGTGATCACGAAACAGTTGAAACTTTATTTTGACCCTGCTTTTTGCTAGCGTAAGTGTTTTCCTGATACTAGCACTTGTATAAGCTTGGACTAATTTTCAATTAATATGTCTCTCCGACAAATGTGCGAGTACTCCCTACCTGCAGGGGGCTTGATCAATGGCGGAGGGATCATGGGGACTATGATGGGCAGGTTGCCATGTTCCTTGGTACTGGGCGTGGAGGTGGACGGTGTGGTGGAGGGCTCTGTGACTCCATTCCTGGAGGCTGGCATAGAGTGCGAGCTGTTGGCTCGATCTGGAGAGCTTTCGCTGCTCTCTGTTGAAGCTGGGATTTTTGGCAACAAGTTTTCTAGACAGGAGAAATTGAGCGGAAAAAAAAAAAAAAGAATTACTGAACAACTGATAAGATGCTGCAGCACTCACTGCTTTACTACTGCCATAATGTAGGAGCACGGGATGCTTCAACTTTGACTCAGTGGGTCACATTTCACACCACAGGCACAAGTTATTAGGCTACGCTCTGTTTTTAAGAGGACACATTGTGCATTAGTTTAAAACAATCTTTTATCCCCTATTATATTTGATATTGACTAAATAGCATTAAAGCAAGTCATTGATTTCATGTTAACAGTGGAAAAAGATCTGCGCATATTAACAAACCTACAGTGCCTAGCATCTTTGAGCTCTGTGTTTGTGCTGCTGCAACTCTAATGTTGTTCTTCTGTCTCAGCATCGTTCTGGCTGCAGCAGGCAGCTGTTTTCAGGGTAACGGCTCTAATAAACCTGCAGTACTCAACCTGCCTAGTAGTAAACAGCACACAAAGTTAGCCTCTAGCAGGTGAGCATGGGCCATTAAGCAGCTACAGGGCCATGTTCCCCTCAGAGGTGAAGAGCAGGTCAGAGCCAAAAGAAGAGTGGAGATTCAGCTTAAGATGTATCAGGCGGATATCAACATGAGTTCAGATGAATGTTAAAATATAGATAATATAAATGAGCACATACTTGCATATCAACTCTTAATAGGTGCTGATAAGTAACGTTTGTTGCACTGCTCGGCAGGTGCTGCAGGTTTTAATGTAGGATAGAGGATACATAAATAAATAGTGCTCTTATGTTTAACCACTGTTTTACCACATGACTACATTAGCATTAGCATTGGCCATGTTTCTTAAACCATTCATGAACACTTGAGGTTTGCAATGGTTTCATTATCTTTTTATCTCTCTTGATAATGAAGCATGTCATCCAGGCTAACAAGACATGCATTCAATTTATTTCATGGTTCTATTCTATCAATTAAAAAAAGAAAAAAAGAAGCAACACACAGGCCTATTGCATGCTGGAGTTTTATACCTTTGAGGACAGAGATGTGCTGTGGCGTCTCCCCTATGTCCAGGTTGTCAGAGTCTCTGAGCTCCACCTTGTCGTAGCCGTACCAGCCCAGCAGCTCGTTCATGGTGTTCTCTGCAAAACTCTGCAACACAAACAGATGACCGGTGAGACTCACAGCGGAGGTCTTCTTACAGGACTCACTCAGACAGGAATCACACAAAAAAGCAACATGCTTTGATGCAGACAGTATCATACTTCAGTTACAAATCTGGCAATACAAGCCGCTACAGTGTTGATGAGCATGAGAGAATGTGATGTAGGAAACAACTGGTAGCGAATTAAAAATGTAACCTTTAAAAAAACAGATGATATTTTCACATAAAATATAAATATTACCCAAGGATGAAGATAAATGAGATTTGAGGTCACTTGTTCTAAAAGCAAATGCAACAATTGTTGCTTTGCCGCGTCGCCGTGTTTCTCCCGAGACCTTGACTTTACACACCACATTTCTTCAACTAATTAGGCAGAGTTATTATTGTTATCGCCCTCAAAATGTAAAGCTTTGCCGAGAAAACAACATGTAGGTTTTAACTTCAAGTCTTCTTCATAAGCACAGGTCAACCTAATTGGGGCTAACTCCTGTCCAAACACTGCAGTGTGTGCATCCAGCCGAACTAATGGCCCCTGTCATTCCACAATAAAAGAGGAGGACTGTATCGCAGTGTAATAAAGAGAATGGGAAACTATCACTGCATACTCACTGGAATAGAATAGCTATCACAACACACACACACAAAAACACAGCACATGAAATGCTGAGTTTTTTAAGCCTTATTTTTTGATTGGTGGGAAATGTAGTCGGTACATCAGCAAAAATGTTAAAGTGTTAAACAGACTGAGCGGACCGTTGATGGATTATTTATGCTCTCTGAAAAGGAGGAAGCCACATGCTAGATTTATACATGATTCTGTGTCAAGGCTGTTGTTGTTTCATTCATTTGTAATGATTCGTTTGTTTTATAGCATTATGGTATCATTCATTCTCAGTGAGCATTAACATCCAAGTCATTTTGTTTCCTTTTAAATACTTGTAGGGTTAATATTATAACATCCTACCCTAAAAAACAAGAATGTCAGTATTTCATGTATTATTTATACTTAAATGGATGTATTTTCAAGATGAATTATTTTATACACATTTCCATTATATTCAGCCTACCATGTTTGGTATCTTTGGAAACTTTGGCATCTCTGCTGGAATTTCAAATAAACATCTGTGGATTTGAACAATGTTTAGCTGCACAGCATGAGTGACCACAGTCGGGCCACTGACTGTTACAGACAGAGTTTGGGGGAATATGTTTATTTGCTTTCTTGCCAAGAGTTAGATGAGAAGTCCAACACCACTGTTATATGTGTTTGTTCACTATAAATCAGGAGAGAGGAGGTGGTTAGTCAGGAAAACCAGACTGACTCAGAGTTGACAAAACCCAAGAAAACAAAAGCTCAGTAATGAAGTAGACAGGAGTTTCAGCTGTTGTTGTGTTGCGTACATTCATTGTGTAGAGTACAAGAGGTTACAATACGCCTGCAGAAAGGCACTGTAGCCCTTCAGGGCAGACTGGATGCTACAGTGTTGGCCTCTCACATGCTAACCTCAGTATAAGAAAAGAGGTAGAGCTGGAGACAGTCACCAGTCACAGTGAATGTTCACAACGCAGTAGAAACATTTCATACAATTCAATTAGTATTACAGCTGTTACTGAACACACACACACAGCACACATAGTGGTGCAGTGGTTTCGGCTCTCAGCAAGAAGGTTCTTGGTTCAATTCTGGGCCAGGTCCTGAGCCATGGGTTCTCCAGCTTCTGCCCAGTCTAAAAAGCATGCACTAGGTTGACTGACAACTCTGAATTGCCCATCGTGTGTGAATGTCTTTGTGTTGCTCGTCGGAGAGCCCATCCTCCTGCAACCCTGCACAGACAAGTGGTATAGGAATAGATGGCCAGATGGACTGAGTATAGTTAAAGGGATAGTTCAACATTTTAACAAATTCAGACTTTTGCCATAATCCATATCGTCATAGTAGTAGGTTCATTACCTTTAATTATCGGTGCATGTTGTTTTGAGATCAGCGGGGCAGAGACGCGATATGCTCAGTGAACACAATGGAGTTAAATGGTACAGGTCTCCTGTCCTTCATCAAACTCATCAAATACACAATCCAACAACTCCAAAATGCTTTCGAGGAGAAGTTGTGACCTGCACATTCACCACGCTATGAAATAATCATGTATAATTATGTAACATTACGACGATAGCAAATACTCCGCCCAGCACAGCAGCCATGTCTGCAATGTAGTTCCGGCTGCATATGCCTGAAAAACAACTCTTTCTTGTAATATTACATTATTTTTTCATAGCGTGGTGAATGTGCAGGTCACAACTTCTCCACGAAAGCATTTTGGAGTTGTTGGTTTGTGTATTTGATGAGTTTTGAGGGACTGGGGACCTGTACCGTTCACCTCTATCGTGTTCGCTGAGCAGCTCATGTCTCTGCCCCGCTGATCTCAAAACAACATGCACCGATGATTAAAGGTAATGAACCTACTTCTATTACTATAGGGATTATGGCAATAGGCGAATTTGCCAAAATGTTGAACTATCCCTATACTGTGAGAACATATCTAGTAAACAGTGTATGTGCTTTGAGCAGGGCAAAGTCCCAGCAGTACAGCAGCACTGTGTGTTATGCAGATAGTTTTAGTGCACATATGCAAAAACAAATAAAACTTTACGCAGGTGAAACGTTTAAGTACTTCCTTCATAACAGCCTCTCACAACACAGTCAATAAACACTGTACTCACAACAAAACCATAACCCCTCTAATGCATACGGCCCATTATCACCATACGCAGCTCAGCTGGAACATTCCCAGAGGCATTTATTCACTGAACCCTAAACTATGGTAAATGTTTCAGCTATCATTTGACTGTATCAGATGAAAATGTTCTTTGTGGAAACAGGCCACAGTAACTGGGGATGAATCAGCTGTAATTATTTGGTCTGTGTGATCAAGTATTAGTCACAGGTCGCTAAACTGTTTGCTTAGAGGAAAAGCATGGGCCTCTGTGCTTAGAGAGGATTTTTTCTAAATGGATGATCATTTTCTATTTTTTTTAATACATTTTTCTTTTAATGATGAACACTTACAGATTTAATTTGGATCAATTTACCTTCAGGTATGGGATTCAACTGTCAATTAGCATACAACAACAGCTTGCAGAATCATATTACAAGTTTGCAAGGACAAACTCAAAGTACTTGAGAGTGCGTTGCCACCGAGATGACCCAGCTTTTCTTAATCGTCGGCGGGTTTGTTCCAGATCTAATTGACAGGACACGTGTCGGTTCATTATTTTACAGCCAGTCCCACTTTACCGTGTGCATTATCTCATCATGGCAGCAGCCGTCACCCATCAGTCACTACATCAAGCAGTTAAACGTCAATTACAAACAGCTCCTGTCGATATGTTGGAGCCAGAGTGATCATGTTGGAGTGGTTCAGTGCCACCCAGCACATCGGCCTCTGGGCTGATGTAGGTTTAACAGCAAAGTAGAGACACATATGCAGACTGGATATAAAGACATTTATCACTGCATCTTCAACTGAATTCTGGATTTTAAAAAGAGCAAAAAGCTACTTCAGACTGGGGCGTAACCTGAACATTGTCATCTCCCAAACCATTCCCATCTTACATTTAGATTTAAAGTAAAGCAAAGATGCTGAGGTGTCCAGTTTAAGTGTTTATCAGAACATCACACCCAGCAGGTTCATGTCTCTTAAAGGGATAGTTCAACATCTTGGCAAATTGGCCCACTGCCTTAATCCCTATAGTCATAGCAGTATAGGTTTGTTACCTTTAATTGTCGGTGCAAGCTATTTTTAGAACGGCCGATCGGAGCGACGAGCTGCTCAGAGCTAAGCTAGGCTAATGGGATTTCTTGGTTTCCCTCATCAAACTCATCAAATACACAATCCAACAACTCCAAAACGTGTCTGGTGGACAAGTTGTGACCTGCACATTCACCACGCTATGAGATAATAACGGAACATTATGAGACAGAGTTGTTTTAGAGGTAAATTCATGCAAAACAGCTGATGCGCGTTGCCTTCAGGGACAGTTTTCAGCAAGCAGTCTCTGTATTTACCTCGAAAACAACTCTGTGTGGTAACGTTGTGTTATCATCTCATAGCGTGGTGAATGTGCAGGTCACAACTTGTCCACCAGAGCGTTTTGGAGTTGTTGGATTGTGTATTTGATGAGTTTAATTAGGGAAACCAAGAAATCCCATGAGCCTCTATAGCGTAGCTCTGAGCAGCTCACGGCTTTGCTCTGCCGTTCTAAAAATAGCTTAGCCTACACCGACAAAAATAGCTAATGAACCTACTGCTAAAACTATAGGGATTATGGCAATGGGCCAATTTGCCAAAATGTTGAACTATCCGTTTAACTAGATGAGTTGGGTGGGTCCAGCTTTCTCTTTTCTCGCACATTTCAATACGGATCCACTGAAAAAAGTGAGCTTATCTGAAACCAGGATTTCATTTGACTAAAATGTTCCATGCTGCTGTAAAAAAAAGGTAAAAATAAAATGGGCTGAATGGCTCATCACACACTGACACAGCATGACCTGGAGTACACTGAGCATGGAGCCTGTCTGTGCCCATGGCCTGCAGACAACAGGTTAGTCCACTGACTCAATTACTTGATACAAATTCAATTACCACAGCACCAACACAAAGTGCAGTTTGGATATTGCTTACAGTCATATTATAGTACGGGAGACACAAGTGAGAATGAGCAGACACACACACACACACACACACACACACACACACACACACACACACACACTTGTTTAGACTGAGGCAGAAGTATCTCTTTGCATATCAGAGACACTGTGGCACAGTATAGCAGAGTCAGAGCAGATTTTCTCCTGCATCATCAGCACATTTCCCTCAGTTTTAAGTGTCTTATGGAGAAAAAATTCATGATGTGTTGTATTTGTATCTCAGAGTAGTAGTGCTGCCCTGGTATCAGTTTTGCATGAGGTTTACTTTGTACATACAGAATATATTTCTACCCTTCTGTGACTCGGTCTAAATGCTGGAAAGACATTATTAATGAAGAATGACAGCAGTTATTGATCCGTCTGTTAGGAAATACCAGTGTGGTGGGACGGCCCGCGGGCAGACGTGGCACAAAGGTGCAGGGCACTGTCTGAGTGAATGAAGGGTGGGAGTCAAATCAAATGCCACACATGCACATACTGTTCACACAACACATGTGTGAACATCTGGAACTCTCCGGACTTCATGGTTATACAGTGTCAGCATCCACCTCTGGTTCTCTGGATGGATCTGGAGCAGTTATTTGTCAAAGTGGGTTTTAAAGATGGTGGGAGGGCTGTTAATCAGCGCAGGTGTAACAACACTTGTGCTAAAACACTGATCAGAGACAGCACTGATCACACTGCCTGTTTCCATGAGAAGATATATTCAATTTTTTCCCTGTTAAAGGGTTTTCTTGAGAGTGTTTCCTCAGTGGATGTGAAGGTCTAAGGCAGTAGTTCCAAACCTTTTTTGGCTTGTGACCCCATTTTGACATCACAAATTTCGGGCGACCCCGCAATCACGTACAGTCGCGGCTGCCAATCAAGATGCGCCAGCTCAGATATTTCTATATGTTGCATTTTATTTGAACTTGATTTATATTTGAGAAAGTGAAAGTATAGAATACACTTGTTTAAGATTGTTTGTGGTGTTTTTAATCATAATTTTAAGCAAATTAATAATTAGTTTAAAAAATATATCTTTATCAGTAATTTTTTTCAGGCGACCCCATTTGAATTCCAAGGCGACCCCACGTGGGGTCCCGACCCCAAGGTTGAAAATCACTGTTCTAAGGGCAGGGGATGTTGTTATGTTGCCATGTATGTGTAAAAATGGGCTATACAAATAAAATTGCCTTGCCTTGCCTTGCCTTGCCTGTCATTCATGGTTTTAGCTCCACAAAACATCTCAATGTAGTTTTACATCTCCTCTCTGGAGAGCACAGGTTGGTGAGCCAATCAAAAGAGAGACTCAAAGTCTTTCACACAACACACAACACATCATAAAATATACCTATAATACAACCGGGTAGAGAAAATCTGATTTTAAAAGCTGAACATTTCACTATAATTTCAAATGTCCCTGTATGGCCTATTAATGGGCAATAACAGTGTCACAACCAACAAAAGGAGACAGAGCAGTGACAGACTCAAAGTACACCCGTTGGCAAGCACAACTGCAACAATTAGTCCAACTGCAAGGCAGGAAAAAAATCATCAAGAAGAAAATCCTCCTTTAGAACAAATGAGTTGGAGCATAACCCGGCCTGAATGTGGCTCAGAGTAAAAAGCGGATGTAGCTGTAGAATCACCAGATCATGGAGACAAAAACACAGCATCTCTCTGTGTCTCCCTTTCCTTCCTACCATCCTGTCCTCTGTGTCACCCTACTACTTTGAGAAAGTGGGAGTATTATTAAGAGTGGAATTTAATCCTGGCTGGCGGCTCATCAAAGCGGCGGCACCAACTTTGGCTCTGGCTGAGCTGGGGAGGAAGACGCACTGGAGACACAGTGCAGCCACAGATGTCTATATGTTACACTGGATGTATGGCCTTTTTCATCTGATTTGACACAGGAAAAATCTGTTTTTGTCAGTTTTAATCAACACAGCAGCCACTAAAAGCCTCGAACAGAAGAAAGGTCAGCTGATGGTGCAGCTCAGGATTTTTATGTGTGAATTTCAGAAAAGGCAACGTGTGCTTATAAAACTGCATGGCTCCGAGATGGTGAGATTGGTTGGTCTGTCTGCCTTGTCTATCTGTGCAAGACCTTCGTCCAAAGCACAAAATCTGATCAATTACTGGAGAGACTTCCATGAAATTTACTACTAATAATAATTATGGTCCCCAGATCCAGACATTACACAATGTTGTCACTGACCTTTCTTGACCTTTTGCTGAAGACCAAAAAGATTCCAACAACTTGAACAACTGATAGCTGCATTTTGATAAATCTGGCATTGGACATAATGATCACTAGAGAATAAATCATACAGCTCTTAATTATTTCAATGTGTCTGTTAATAGACAGAGTATCGTTACATATTCACCTCACTTCTTCTGCCAAAAAGACAAATTTGTCCATTTTTATTGAGTCGCTTTTTTCTCTCTGGCTACTATCAGACTGAAATTGCTATTTATGAAATTTACTGACCATCTCTTTTATCACTACCCCATGAATTAGTATATCTGCATGCATGTCTTCTACTCACCACACTCTATGCAATTACTACCATGGACATTTAAATCACCTCAGCCGCTGCTCTTTGTGCTGCACTTTGGAACAGACCTCTGATATGATGGTGACATTTTGGTGCGCTGCCCACAAGACGAACCCATCACCATGGAAAATACCCATTTAGTCCCCAGTCAGAGACAATATGGTGGTTTTCCAGTGTCTCTGGGCCTCTGGCAAGTTTACATTGAAACGTGGAGGATAATTAGTGGTGTAGTGGACAGTAATCATAATGTAGTCATGATACCTTCAGCACAGATACAGCTCCCATGCTGGCACTTCGCTGCCATACTCTCAGCAGAGGATAAAGATAAAAGATTTTTTTTAAATACATTTAAATCCTGTTTGTCCAAAGTCTTCCCTCTTGTTTCCCTCCACTAATACCCAGACATGACTGGTAGGACTTGTGGTGAGGATGATGGTGGGAACTGGATACCTTGCGGATAGAAACCAGAGCAGGTTACAGTACACCGTGATAAAATTCCCGAATCCACACGCCAAGTTTCCCTTTGCCTCCTCCTCCTTCTTCACTTTTCCACTCCTCTGCTCCCTCGCACTTCTTCTGCCTCTCCCTCTCCTCTGCTTTCATTTCCCTCTACTTTCCTTGATATTTGATCCAGCAGAGACGCTCAGGTTTCAGTTTTTACAGCTTAGCCAGCCCAGTGCTGTATACATTCCTTTCTCCCCTGTTTCCTAACCCACTCTCCAGCTTCTCCATACCCGCTCCTCCTTCTCCTTGATTACTCACCAGGGCTTATTTTACCATGGCACACATTAAGCAGCCAGATGAAGGAAACACTGTCAGACTGTTGGTTTTTCAGAGGAGTATGATCCCTCACAAGGGCACATTGTGGGTCTGTGTTGGTATTTTTTCCTCTGGCTTTGGTCTGAAATACTGAGGCTGGGAGAATCTGAAGAGGAAGAGGGCAACAAACTGAGTCTTTTTCTTCTGAACAGTTGTAAAAGAGGAATCTGAACATTTTCTACAGAAAATCAATACATTAAAATTCACTGCTCAGGAGAGGCCATCATACAACCAGTGGCATAGTGTTAACTACCTGCAACTCTGCAGGTTGTAATCCATGCCTCCAGATTTACATTTGCCTTTGCATCTAATTGCAATTAACATAATGTTACATTATACTGAATGCATCAATTAGCAAACCATATTTCTCTTGTTTCATCAATGTCGCTGTCAGACTATAGACATGATCTATTTTCTGGGTTAGACTTTTCCAGGTGTAACATGTGGATCAGTGTTTTTTCTTGGTTAACTATGTGGACAGCACCTTGAGTGGGTGAATATGTGTGCGACTTGCAACAGAAGATGAGATTCAAGGTTGTGTAGTGGTCTAAAAATCAAACTTGTTTAGCCTTGGAAAGTGTTTTGACACCATAACCACATCTGCTGCTTCGTTCACTAACTTTCCCTGGTATTGACGGAGATACTGGAGTTGTCAAGGGAGGGTGTTGATTTTCCTACGCAGCATCAATACAACACCAGATCTGCTGTGGATTTCTTCTAACATTTTGTATTGACACATTTGTAAAAGAAAAAAAAAAAATTATTTTCCACTGACACTTTCATTTGTTCAGGTGTGGCTTCCCCTTGACTGATTGCAGTTTGAGATATTAAACTCTGGTTATAAAATGCAACTGATGACAAATGAAGCTGCTTCCATCAAATGACATGTTTAAGTGACACGTCGGCTCTTCAAAACATATTATAAGCAATGTCAATTCACTGAATCCTGAATGATGACCAGCCAGTGTCACAAAATCTATCATCTAACACCAAACATACAGATCTGCAAATAAAACATCATCTCTGACTGACGACTGACATCATGTAATTACACGGTCAATGTGATAAATTACAAGAGAAGACGACATCTCCTTTTTCTTTTCTTTTCTTTTTTTTTTTTTACAACGTGAGTTCAAATAGATTTATAGAGGTTTTTGCCAGATATTTCCTTTCTGCAGCAATTGTAAAAATGACTCAATTAAATCTCAACTTGTGCTTAAATATCTCAAGGCGACACTTCACTGTCCCTTATGGATGCTCATAAAGATTTATACCATCTTTAATGCTCCGCTGAGACTCCCTCTTCGACTCCCATGATAGGAAATAGGAAAAAAAAAATTCTCCATGGAGAGACCCTGCCTGACACCCCCCACCACCACCACCACCACCACCACCACCTCCTCCTGCATCCCTCCCCTCTGCCATCAGGACCAGGCATGATGAGAAGGACGGGTGGACTGTGTTCACTCACAAACTGAACAGCATACCAAATAATTCAGATTTCATCAAATAAAAATTCCAGTTTAACAAGCAGTTAAAATTCCATCATCACAGTGAATGGACTCACCTCTCTCTGAGACCTCCACTTCATTTTTTAACAAACAAGAACATCTCTGAGAATTCAATCTGAAAGGGTTTGCATTTGTTCATGAGAAAAAAAGATCTTATATTCAGCAGATTGCTTTGTTAATTAATAGGATACATTATCATGTAATATTATTCTAGCTAACTGCCTGCTTCTGATTGGTCTATGATAATAATAAATGCTGCTTTGGCAGAAAAGCTCCCCAACGAACCATCACAATGGTCATCAATAAAATTCACAATTATTTTCCTTTTTCTTTTTACAGTAACACAGAATAAGCAGTGGCAAATTGTGCTTTGGAGAGGTCTAAACAAAAAAAAACCAGCCTTTATGCCAGGGTTGTTTCAGGACTCGCTCAGAGCCAGCACCATCGCTTTTCCCTCTGACAGCCTAAAATCACAATTTCCAGAATTATTCTCGCTGTGATCACCTGCATATCCATCCACAGCGGCATCAACACTGCGTGCTGATGTGTCTCCAGCCAAATGTGTACAAACAATGAAGAGAGGAAGACAAAGCGGACACACAGCCTGCCTCACACTCACACACACTCTCACACACAAATGCCAAGAACACTTTCTTTCTCCACAATGAACCGCACGGAGCACGGGGCTCAAATATCACTATGTGCACCGAGCGAGAGAAAAAAAAACCACCAATAGAAACAACGTGTGGCTGGATGTCGGGGTAGAACCGTGCAGGCTGAACACGGGAGACAATGTGCTCTTGTCGAATGCGTAAAGCTCACATACGCACATCTGGATCACACGCCTCTGGGCAGCTGGGCAACACACACACACACACACACACACATACCGCACACATACACATAAACACAAACACACACCCCGACTCAGGGGCAAACCCACACAGTCGCATTGGACCCGTAAACGCATCGTGGATATGCGAGTGTCTCCCCCCTCCATTGATTTATAGTACTTATGGACACTGGCTGCCGTCCGTCGCGCCGTAGTGTTATAGTATTAATAGTAGCCTAATAGTAGAAGCACTGTTGACGCCTTCACTGACGCACTGGATTTTCCATTAACTGTGAGTAAGCCATGAAAGGCAGGGCACACAAAAGCGAAATGATGACATGAAGCGACAGGAAGGAAGGCGCGCTGTGTTCTGTACTGATCCAAAACTTAAAGACTAGAGGAACAGTAGCGGTGGATGGGTGCCGCATCCATTGTGCAAGGCGGCGTATGCGCTGCTGAGGCTGCCATTCATTTGGAAAGGACAATAGAACTTGGGTAAATAAATAAATAAAAAACCATAAATCAAAGTTTGACCATCATGCAGCTACTTGCACTTGAGTGTAATGTAAATATTTCCCAGAGAACGCCTGGTTAGTGCTTCAACAACACATGCATGCCCCCCTCACAACCACTCTGTTTCCACGCGTAATCACATGCAGCTGGGCACAGACCCCCGTTTACCTTCATCTCTTCATTTATTTCCCTTTTCACCGGGTGAGCTGGTTTTCGGCTTCTTTTATTTTCCGGAGGTCTGCCCTCTTTTTCCATCTCTGCCATGTTTTCTCTGTGATACTTCTGTCAATATTTGCGGTGAGGAGGGGAGAGAGGAGATGGGGTGGTGGGGGGTGAGAAAGAGAGAGAGAGAGAGGCAGCGGCAGCTGTTTACAGTCGCCAGACGGCGGATGTCTTGCAGCTTTTCAGCGGCCCGTGTGACGCTGGTGATGCCGCCGAGGGCTCGCGGTGCCCGGCTAAGTTCGCCATCTTCTGCCCGTATCCTCCACGGTCCGTGCGCCAGTGGTGAGCCGCCTCTGTGAGTCAAAGGAGAGGTTGAGTGAGGGGAAAAAAACGAGACAGGGGGAGGGGCGTCCGCTGAAACATTATATGACGCGTTGGTGATCAGAGGTAGGCTATTTCTTCTCGCTTTCCCATGGAGAGCAATCAGAGCAGTCACATCCACTTAGCGCGGCTCCCTGCACGGTGACACAGTCTGAGCAGCAAACAGGTGCCCACACACTCCTCCAGTCCCACATTGTTCTTCACATGAGTGGCGCAACCTACTGTTGGCCATAATGAGATTGAGTTACAGACTCCACTGCTTCAGTCTTTAACAGCACAAACGCACAACACTCAGGTGTGTAGGAGCCCGAGCAGGGCAGCGTGTGGAGGGAGACGGTTCTAGTTTCCAGCCGCTGAGAGGAGTGCTTTGCTCATGGGCACTGGGGTAAGAATGTGGCTGTTACATGGATTTAATTGCTTGTGAAAACTATTCACGTCATACGGAAAAAGCCAGAGGAACAGGTGTATAATCATGAATGAGAAAATCAAGGTGTGTGTGTGTTCTGTGAGAAGAGAAGTGCCTGCATCCTTCATTATAATGAGGAGAAGGGTGCAACACACTCTCAAGGCCAAAGGAGATTGTTTAGTTGTGTTGATTTTGTAATGACTGAACCATTATGTTAAAAAATTAAGCATCCATTGGACCTGTAGAGTGTTGTCTCTTCTCCCTCGGGCTGTTCCATCAGGGAACAATGTGCATGAAATAAACCAACAGAAGCTCTAGTTTTATTCTGCCTCTGCTCACATCCAGTGAGGATAACATTTACCCCAGGTTTAACACATGTTAGAGAGGAGATGCCATATCTAAACCCCCCAGTCAAAAAAAATATTTCTTTGCACATTAGTGGGCTCATATGCATAATGAAGATCTCATTTTAAATCAAAGGTTAAAGGACTGGACTCATTGCATAATGATCCACTCAAAAACATTTACTCTTAGTCGGCTAAATCATAGAAGATCCACACCCAGTAATGTTTCACATGGAAAACATCTGCATGCAAAAACCATATAACAATATTCAGATGGTCACATACACCTACTGTGCCGATATAGATCTAATAACATACATATTATGGGGATGTAATGTAGTGTACAACTGTCCTCACATGCTGTTGCTCAGATTATGTTTATTAAAATTACATGTTGATGCTGTGACAGCATGTTTTATGATAGCCTACTGGATTTCCTCAGGTAGGGCCTCTTCCTTGATGCAAAACAGCGCTGTTACTGGCATATGAAATAGATTCAGGGCCCTTTAATAAATGATTTTTGCTTTGGGCATGAATCTGTGTGTTTCGACTGTGTGCTACATGCTGCCCTCTGACTTTAACTGGAATTACAATGAGCCGACAGGTGGAAAGCTGCTGAGAGGGTCGGGTGAGGCTGCTCGTGGCATAGTGACACCCATTTGAGCCAGAAAATCAGCAGGAACAGGAGCTGTGAACCGTGATGCAGGGTCAGGGCGTGATGAGTTGAGTGTTACAGTGCTGCTCTAGCCTTGCAAACCGGCTGCACACCTGCATCAAAAAGATTCCCTCTTTATGTTTCCCCAGCTACAGCACTTTGCCGTAGTGTAACGTAACTGTAAAAGGTATAATTATATACTGTGCAGTAACATATAGCCGCTAATCTAAAAGCTATGAGAAGCTGTGAAGAAATGATTTTTAATTTGTTAATTGAGTTCCATTTGATTAATCTTATGGCCTTCAGCTATTTTAATTGGGACAATAAGATGTTGATCAAAATCAATCTACAGTTTTTGTGTAGCATATCAATTTACAGCAGGGTAATGTATGTGTTTTTTTCAGCAAAAGGGACTGCAGCTCTGTGCTGTAACTGTCCTTGACAGACTTTCTCTCTGGTCCAATAATAAGCAGATGGGGAAGGATTCAATGGAGGCATTGTTAAAACTAACACTGGGGCATTTCCCTCTCACAATCTTATATAGTCAGAAGGATTGTGTTTCACAAACTGAAATATGAGGATGAGCATCATAAACAGTATTCTCAGTATAGTCTTAGAAAACAGGACATTTAGACCTATGGTTTTTGTTATACGACATCTTCTATACAAACACATAATGAGTTAGGACAGAAGGAGAGACAGGTTTTATCCAAAAGCATTTCCATGTTTAACTATGTCAGTGAGCATGTTCAGTAATCCGACCAAATATGAAACATGCAGCTGTCACTATTATTTCCAAAAAGGCTTGGCTATTTCATAGCACTAGTGATCTTGCATAATGATGTAGCCTAATGGTACGTGATTTTTTTCTAATCAAATCAAACACTACTAACACATCAAAATCAAGTTCTAGATCAATGCTGCCCTCATTCACTGTATTATAAAAGACAGCATATGGGTCCTCCTATGAATGGCATTTGTTCACTGTCATAAAGTCCTATTTTGATGATGATTAATTGATATTTTGTCTATTTGTTTAGTTAGCCTACTTATGCCAAAAAACGTGTTCAGTTTATTGAAAATTTGTGCCATCCACATCACACATCACTGTACAGCACTGCAATGTTACAATACAACATAATTTTATTTTAAGCCACAACAACCCATAGGAATAGGTGGTCAACATTATTTTTGTTTTCACATGAGTAGGCCTATATTTTGTGATTTAAACCAATTAAAACTTCACCAGAGTGTTTACACGCTTAGCATATGATCAGTAGTAATTTACCTATAATAAGTGACCTGTCAGAAATAGCCTACGCATGTTCATAATGTTGTCCATCAACAAAGAATTGGCTGTGAAATAAATAAATAAATAAAATAATAAATAAATAAATAAATAAATAAATAAATATGTAGGCCTAGGCTACTTGGCCTCACATCTTCAGAGACTTATAAAATACAGTAGTCTGACAGCTTTATTCCCTCAATAACACTGTGCCAAAGGTGTAAACCAAATGTAAAGATTTGAATGAGTTAATTAAAGTTGTGCTTTTTAAATCTTACACCTGCTGAATGGAGCTCTGGAGAGAAAACACACAGTTTGACCGGAAGTCTCTCCAGAGACGGGGCGTATCGGAATTTGGCAGCCGCCGTCGTTACGTTTTACGACGTAACGTATTACGTAAACAAAGATGGCGGCGCGCATGTTTAGGTCGTGTGTTGTGAAACACAGTTAGTTATTCACTGAATGACATTATGGTAGGTTTATAAGGATAGTAAATACGTTTTATATATATACAGTGCAGGCGCGGAATGGTTTGATAACATGTCGCGACATTAACGATTTGATTTAGTGACATAGTTTATCATGGTAGCGAGTAGGTGAGCGGCAACAACCTCAACTGTCTCCGAGTAGAAGAAACATAACAGAGAAGAGAAGATGCTCCAGACGTGGTCGCGGCTGTGGTGCAGGGCTCTGTCCAGCCGGGGACGGAGGCCGCTGAGTCTCTTCTCCAGCTCGGGACCCTCCAACTGGACTAAAGTGGTGTCTGACGCCGAGAAGATCGTCGGCTACCCGACCTCCTTCATGAGCCTCCGCTGCCTCCTCAGCGACGAGCTCAGTAACGTGGCCATGCACGTCAGGAAGCTGGTGGGGACTCAGCACCCGCTGCTCAGCACAGCGAGGTAACAGCTGCACACTGCTGTCACGTCTCCACACTGAACCACACTCCCTTCAGATATCTGGCTAAATAACACGGCCATGTCTGTCAGCAAGTCTTCAGCCATCGATACTGAACTTTGCAACCACAGTTCATCTTTCCATCTCAATTACTTTCAATCGGGATGAATTTAATCCAGTAAAACTATGTAAATCAAATTACAGCCTTTCTCCCTTTCTAAGTCCAGAGGAAGATGCTGACTCTCGTTTATGCCTCATGCATCTCAGTAGGCTACTTACCCTACTATATAGGCTACTTAATGCTTACTATTGAACCCCAGCAGGTCATTGGCAGCACTCATTTCATTGATTGTTGATATTTTCAATATTTACCCACACACAAACACACTGACCCAGGCAGCAGGAGCATTCATTGTATCCTCTTTCATCACACCGTAGGCATGTGGTTGTGCTGTTGTCTGTAATCAATAGGAGATTTTTGTCAGTCATTGGCATTTCTTTCAAAGCCTATCAGAATGCAGTATTGTGTGCATTGCTTATATCATAACCAGCTGTAGGATATGTTCAGGACATTCTCACCTCAGCAAGCTTGGTTTTTACATAACCCAGCTCTTAGACAGCATACATAAAGTTGTAGAGTGGAACAGTGCTTCCCAAAGTCTGGTTCAGGGACCCCAAAGGATCCTTGAGGGGCTTCTGTGGGTCCCTAACAAAAAGGCCCAAAAAATTCCACAAGTAACACAGTGGCAGAGTGTGTAATTATCTTGGTCATTATTAATGTCACTTTTTTTTGATGAAACATCTCAAATATTATCAAATGGGAGAGTGTGGTGTAATTTGTATCAGTTTAGGGCCCAAACTATGAGAACCACTGGTGTTGGGCCAGTGGTGAAGGACTAACTTAATATGATGTTCTTGGCTCAGTGTTTAGTATTTAGTGTTTTTTCCTTCAAAGAGCACATGTAAAAGGCAAGAAAGACAGAAAGTAAAGTTAGCAGTTGTTTTGATTGTTAACTACGGTTAGATGCACTGGATGTGTGCTTCTTTACATTCATAGATGTAGTGATGTGCCAAATCACTACACTGTGTCTGTCTGACACATTTGGCATTTGGCTGTTATGAAGGAAGAAGTTTGAACTATAAAAAAAACATGAGAAGATGGCTTTGGCAAAGGAATCGGCGTTGGCATCAACTTTGAAAGAATTAAACTTGTCATTTTCTTTAAAAGTTGAGCAAGAAACTGCACTGAAGTCATTCATTTCGAAGAAGGATGTATTTGGTGTTTTGCCGACAGGATATGGGAAAAGTTGAATCTACCAGCTTGCTCCGCTCTGACTACGTCATCCTGCTCTTTGCTCTGATTGGTCGTAGCGCTACCCTATTGGTGCAGAGGCAGTTTGAAAGACAGCCTTCATCCCGCCCCCTGGATTGAGCCGAGGTCTACCAGTTGTTGCCAGACTAGACATTGTAATGATATAGTCTGTCTTGTCAGGCTAGTTCATGTGGATAATATGATTCTGTTTTGCTTTTTCAGTGACAGATTTTTTTTAAATGTAACCAATGATGCATGACTTGTATTGGTTCATATACTGGTACAACCGCTTGTGTAAATAATATAGCTTTAATACCTCCAGCCATTCTCAGTTTGTTTGATTCTTGAAGTAAATATTGTGATTGAATGAATATTGCATATTGATCCACCTTGCAGACTATAGGGCAAAGGATGATGTCATTATCTTGATCAGATGACTTTGTTTTGAAACCATGCCATGCCAGATGCTGTAAGCCGGTGCAGCTGTTATGCAACAGCAAAACCATGATTATGTATTGATGAGTGAAAACATGCAGGTCCCGTCTCCCAAATATTATCCCACATCTTTGATGAAGGAGTTTGTCTGATTTATTAAAAGAAAATCAGGAACTTGAAGAACCAAGCGGCGAGAACGAGAAGAGAGAGTCCTCAAACTCGATCCCGCCACGCAGACGGTCGCGTTGGAAACAGGAGCCCAAGGGTGTAATAACCTATACACCTAAATCTGATATGACAATCCATTTGGGTGTTGTAGCAGGGGGCGGGGGCGACGAGGGGTGGGGGTGGGGGTGAGAGGGGGGGTAAGCAGACCTCTTGACAGTCTGACTCCTCACTGTCAGCTTGGGTTGGCTGGTTCGTATTTCCCTCTGTGTCTCTGCCTTAGACACACGGCAGATAAAAATATCCACAACAGCAGACAGGCAGACCCTCGTGGAGTTGGGTTTCGGTTTTTCCTTTCCTTTCATTCTCAAAAACTGCAGCTCAGCTAACTTTGCCCCAAAGTGTGGAGTTACAGCGAGGGGACTGCGGCCCAGGAGGAGAGAAACTTTACTTGCTTTAAGGACAGTCCTTGAGAGGTGGACTCGGACTAGAATTCACTTCTACTGCTGCTTTCTGTGGTCTCACCTGTGGTGAAGCCCCTTTGATCAGTGTGCTGATGCTCAGTGCTTTAGCAGCCAGGGTACGTCTTTATAGTGCAGAATAAAAGAGGTGATGAGACTGAATTAATTCTCAAGATGTATTTGCTGCAACAATCACACGTTTGCAACACTGAGGCGAAACAGTTTTTCCAATGTGCAGCCTTGACATCTTCACAAAAACACTGTCTTCTTTGTTCACTATTGATTCACAGCCCATGAAAACTTGAGTTCAAAGCTGGAGTTGCTTCCTTAACATTAAATCTTGATGATTAAAAAAGTTGTGCAGGAGAAAAAAAGCACATCTTTAGTTATAGTTAGTGTATATAAAGAGTTTTCAACTACAGCCCATGTCTGCTGATGAAGAGTGAGGTCTGGAAACACAAAGAGAAAACTGATTTTGATTTGAATGTTGTAATTGGTCTTTTAAAAAAAAAATCTTTATGAAGAATGATTTGCAACAACTGGATATCAGCTTGAAAAAGGGTAGAATGACATAACACAACTTAACAATCTCAGTACATGACAAAATAAGTGAAGAGACAGAAGTTGAAAATGAAGATATGTGAAGTATATGAAACAGTTTTGTCCTTAAAGGTCAGTGTGTAATAATTGGCGAGGGTTATTCTGAAATCTGAAAATACTACCCATGAATATATTTGTATGAATGTATAATTGCTATAAAGTCAAATTTGTTTGGTTTTCGTAGCCTTATAATGATTCTTTTATAGCAAGGGTCTTGCTTTAGTGAGTGTTGCCATCTTGTGCCGCCATGTTTGTACGGCAGCCTGAATGGAAAATCCAGCCAACCAGAGAGCACGCTTCACGCTTCACGAGTTTTGCGTTCATAAATAAACCAACGAAGAAGAAGGAGTAGGAAACAGCAGACATAATCGTGAAATGTTTTTTTCACTCCATGCTCCTGAAATACTCCCAGTCCGCCCAGTCGTGGTAAAGAAGCTTTTTTTTCTTGTCCTCGGAGGCCACCGTCCCTTTGCCGACAGGAGGGGTGAGTGCGAGTCATAGACTGTAAAAAGAATGGATGTAGCGTCCGTGACGTCACCCATTGGTTTTGGGGAGTCGTTTTTGTGACTCCAACATGGCGGCCTGAACAGCGCCATGTTGGATTGGCCGGCCGAGAACCCGCCCACTGGCCTCGAAGCAGCTGTCCACGGAGCTGCTCGGACCTGTCACTCAACGTTTCCGCGCCCTGATTGGCCAAAGTTTTAACCTAATAACAGTAAAACTGTAGAGTTAAAAAAAAATTCACCCCCCTCAGAGTGTGTGCGGGGGTAGAAACTATCGATTGAGACCAGAAAACGTTCTGACACCAGGCTTTTAACATGTTTACTGAGGATGTAAAGTCGGCGATTTTAACATGGGGGTCTATGGGGAATGCTCCCTTCTGGCACCAGCCCCCAGAGGAATCCGAGGAGATTGCAGTTTTTTGAACGCGGAAGTGAGCTTCACTTCTCAGACCGACAACTGCCCCCTTGGTGCGAGCGAGCAAGTTAGCGCTGCTGTTTCCCCCCCGTTTTATACACTGGACATTTAAGCTTCCTAAGACTCGAAGATGATAGAAAATTTGTTTAAAATATTTCTCAGGATATCACTGCAAAGAAAGATTTTATCTATGACATTTTAGTTATTTGATTTAAAGTAGAGTCTTCAGGATTTTCCTAAAAAAACAAATTTATAGACTTGTACAAAAGAAATCCTGCTAATGAGCACCTGATGATTACTGTAGGTGTAGTCGAGATGTTTCTGGGCGGAGTTGATGTGTTTTCCTCAGCCGATGACAGAGAGCAGGTGAAGTTGGAAGCATGGTGTGATGTGACCCTCTGATATCAGGTGCTAGCCGCCACCTGGGCCCACAGCGGTAGCTTGTTTGTGCCAAGGGTGCTATAGCCCTGTGGTGGCGGCCTAGGGTGCGACGGCCCTCCTACTCATTGCAGCATAGCCCTTGAGGCTCCCGTTGCTGGCGACGGCCGGGTAAAGCCCCAAGGCTCGCACTGTATTTCCTATTCTTCGCTGGTCAGTGTGTGTCCACCATTTCTCTTGCCTTCCATGTGAACTGCAGTAGAACATGTCAGGGGCAGGGGGCGTGGCAGTTGAGCCCGAGAGGAGGGGCCCAGTTTGAATGTTGTGTTAACAAACTGCAATGAACACACCTACAGACTCTACCTTTAAAGGTGCATTGTGTAGGAAATGAATTACTCCCATCTAGCGTTGCAGTTGTATATCGCAAGCAACTCACTCGTATTTTTCATGCTGCATTCACGTGAAATTGGGCAGACGGCAGACAGATGACAGCCGCTGCAGTAACAGCATAAACAAGCCTCTATGTAAACAAGTGGTCCACGTGACAATATGTTGTCATGGCGATGTCGTATTGTCACGCTGCCACTGAGCGTAAAAACATGGCGACATGACATGGCAGCCAGCACTGAGCTTACCCGCTCCATGTAGATATGAATGATATGAACGGCAAATTCAGAGCTGAAAGGAACACTTTCGATTTTCGTGAATAGATAACAGGAGAAGTTACACAATGTCCCTTTAAGCTGTAGTGTCTGTCATAGAAATCAGAGATAGGACCTGTCAGTCCATCTGTTCATGAATAAAAACAGTGAGGCAAAAAAGTAGTGTTGCATGATACAGTAAAATCATATTGTGATGGAATTTTATACTTTTACACTTTATATTTTATATTTTTATATTTATTTTTATATTCTATATCTATCTGTGCCTTTTTAATGTATGATTGGTGCTGTGCTGCTTGCTGGAACCTCAATTTCCCTGAGGGTAACCTCCTAAGGGATTAATAAAGTACTATCTATCTATCTATCTATCTATCTATCTATCTATCTATCTATCTATCTATCTATCTATCTATCTATCTATCTATCTATCTATCTATCTATCTATCTATCTATCTATCTATCTATCTATCTATCTATCTATCTAATAGGTGATATCACAGGTGGATTGTGCTTCATTTCACTTTTAAAAATATAAATTTCATCTGAATTTGAATTTGAATTTGAATTTGATATTTGATATTTGCTGGGTCTTGTACCAAACAATCATGTCCCTTTGCATCTTGAAAATATGATTTTTTTTTGTCCAGGGTGTCTCTGTAGCAACACTGCTGTGTTGAGTTTCTGATTATTTTGTGGTTTATCACCAGAGAAAACAGTCGAAATAGTTTTTCAGGATGTTTTTTTTTTCTTTTTTTAAATGTAAGGGTGGCCATAGGATCTATAAAAATGAATGCCCTGAATTGTTTAAGTAGTTTTTATTTGTTGTTGTGTTATTTATTGATCGGCAACACAAAGGATCTGAAATCAACCGTCACACACAAGGCTGCAACACACAATCATTTTCTTTTTTCATCCATCAGCCCATTATAGTCTCCTTTAATAAATGAATCTCTTCTGTGTAAATCCACCCTGTGTAGTCCAAGGTGGAGTCATCGTGTGTCTTGTTTTGCGTCAGATCGGCAGAACAAATTCCACAGATATTCACTTTACCACCATGTATGAAAAGAATTCATGCCTCACATCCAAGAATCAGCTTTTAGAAATTCTTCATTTTGCTTTTGGAAACGTGAGAATCAGACCCTGGAAAAAATGTCTGTCAATATTCTGAACCTGCCCTGGCTGCACATAGAGGTGAATGTGTCGTATGGATTCTGTCTGCAAGTGAAAGTGCAGCCACGTTCATTCACACATTCATTCATTCATTACTAAGGAGAAAAAGACAGAGGATCAATATGACACCACACATGTGAGGTCATACATTTGCATGCATTAATTCCAGCCCCCTGCGCTCGCTGGCTAAAGTTCCTGAATTCCTGCGCTGCAATTGCAGAGCAGAAGGCGTGGTGACCTGTTCACAACCCTTTCAAATGACAGCAGCCCATTCCTCTCTTCCTCCCTGCTCCCTCGCTCTCCCCCCACCACCCCCGTAGCCCTCGCCATCTCTCTTTTTCCACATCATCCTCGCCCCACCCCTTTGCAGGAGGGCGGATGTGATTGATTGATGTATGCTGGTGTGGATAGTGACATAAATATTAATCATCTGCCACCCTCAGGCCACTGGCTTACCCCCGGACTCCCCAGGAGGAGAAGCGGCTTCATCATTTCTTTGCTCTCTAGCCGTTTTCTGTTCAGTGGGCCATGCTCGCCGTGTCCATCAGCCGCTATTTTCCAACTGAGTAAAAAATTTAGAGTGACCATAAATAAATTTCACAAGCAACGTAACGTCAGCTGTGTCGTAAATTTTCTTTTTTTTCTCCCCCTTTTCGAGGTGTTTTATGTGATCGGTTTGGGGTTTTTTAAGGAACAAAGCCTCAGGGAATGTGCTGCTTTTCTTTTTCTTTTTCTTTTTCCTTTCAGCAACCAGAACACTGTGAAACACTTACATATTTCTTCTGTCATCTTTTCTCGCATTTCTTGTCTGGCCTCTATTTTCACATCTCTCTCCGTCCCCTCCCTCTCTTCATGCTCCATCTCTCACATCCAGTCTGTCTCCAGTTCCTCTACCTCCCCCTGTGGCGCAGGGGTGGGTCAGAAGAAGGTGGGGGCGGAGGCGGTGGGGGCTCGGAGTTGGTGGTGGGGTGGCGGCGGCAGCGAGGCCTCGCGCGTCTGGGCATGGAGCAGAGGGGGGCGTGGCCGCTTGTCTGCCTCGGAGCCCCTAACGAGAACGTGATTCATGGCACAAGGGGCTCCCATAGGGACAGGATTAGAGGTGCTCTGTCTAACTGCTCCCCAGAGAGAGTAAAAAGATATTTAATCTGCCCACCACGCAGGCAGCTACCACTGCGCACTGGGTGTGTGTGTGTGTGTGTGTGTGTGTGTGTTTCTGTGAATGTGTCAGGAGCTTGTTGGCTGGGGGGCGGGAGACCTACAGCCCAAAAGAAACCAAAAAAGAAAGAAAAAAAAATACAGTGCTGCGGCAAAATCAGATGGATTTCTATTATTTCTTCTTGGATGCAATAAATTCTAAATTCCCACTCTGAATTTTTTTTTGCACCATAACTTGATGAATAGTTTTGTATTTTTCTGTTTTATTATTGCTTTAAAAAAACAGGATCTCAGCTCTGTTTTGCAAAGATCAAGCTGCACTAAACCAACGGGCAAAGACAAAGCTGCTGCTGCTGTACAGCAAACAGTATGTAGGCTCAACAGTGATATGTCACTCACAGCTGCATAGTTTCTATACGACTGCTACCAATATGTTACTGGCTCTGAAACATGGCTGATTAAAAAGAGGGTGAAGCCTCAGTGGGAGCAGGTGAAAGTGGAGTCAGCCTTCTCTCAACAGGAGACAGCAGGGTGTGGTACGACTGAGTGATGTGCAGAAAAGCATATTGCTATTAATTTGGCACATATTGTGATTGTGATGTCGGCATGATTTCAGCTGGAGCGGTCGGGTGCATTTCATTTTCACTGAAAAAACACTAAAATTAATTAAAATATTCTGTCTTTTATATATTATATTTATTTACTGGGGTCTGTACCATAAAAGCATGTTCCTATTGGTCAGGAGATCATGATTTATAGGCTGGTGACATCCCCGTAACACCACAATGCTTCATTTGTGATATGCTGTCACTCATTTTATCTTTATTATTGCATCAATTCACTTTGCACTTTAATAATAATATTTCAATTGATTGTTCAGTTCTAAGGTGCAGTAAAGATTTTAGAAACATAAACTCCATAGTTTGCTGTGCAAGTGTGCATTGTTAAAAACGTGACTCAAAACCATACGCTTTTTGTGTGTCTAATTGTGTTTGCGTGTCCCTGTGCTGTTTCCTTGCAGAGGCTTCGTCTACGACAACAGGAACAACCTTCAGATGCGGGGCGTGATCGTCCTGCTGATGTCGAAAGCCGCCGGGCCGAGCCACGCGGCGTCCGACCTCCTGGCTCAGGACATGGTCAGCGGCATCTACCCCAGGTAAATCAGCCTGAAACGGCCCACGCCTCAGGAAAACCGCACCAACTTTGATTAGGTTGAGCCGCGGGACAACTGAAGGACTTCATAACTGTAATTGTAGTAAATCTTTGCTTATTACCAGTAAGATCATCATTAAAGATCCATCAAAGCATCATCAGCTCAAACAGCAGGTTGCACTGATGGATTTTCCTCCTATGCAGAAAATTCCCCAAAGCTTGGCTAACTGTGAAAAATGTAATTGGTTGCTATTGCTTTTGTGGTAACTTGGGCGCTAATTGGCAAAACATTGTGTAAAAGTCATTATGCCCTTGAGGATTTTGCTAAGTGTTAAATGGTGTCTTTCAACTTTAATCACAGTCATTGAGTGTTGTCTTTGGAATTATGGCTTTATCATACCACAGCTGCTTTACACCAAGCTTCTTCTTTGGTTTAATTAAACCCAAGCCGGTGATTCAAACCCACAGACAGTAGTTGATACCTGTAACCACACATTAGCAGACGATCTCCCAGAGTTCACTTTGCATCCATGTGCAGCTTTTGGAGAAAGAAAAACATCGGGGCAGTAAAAACATGTGTAGCGTTGCACTGTGGAGGCATAAATGTGCATGGCAAAGCAGACCAAGAAAGGCGATGCCACTTGTGTCCCTGTTACATGCCTGCTGAAGGATAAATAGGGAGGGTAACTCTATCCTGTCCTCTGTGGTTATTGTCCATATCAATTCCTGTAAATGAGGCACTACATCATCCAGTGATGTATGATAGAATATGGGGGCAAAACAGCCACAGTTACCAGGCGGGACTTCAGTGTTTATTTGATTATATTCGGATGGGAGCTAATTCAAAATAAAAAAAAGTCCTCGCAGCAGCTTCCTTTGTGACCGCCCTGCAGTGGCTGGTTTGTGTTCAGATCGACAAACAATTACATAATAAGGAGAGGTCTTGAGGAGCAGACTTTTTATTTACTCTACCATTGTGCCACCCACAGTTTCACTTAATAAATGGAGCCTTGTAAAAGTTTCTTAAAGGGATATTTCAACATTTTGGCAAATGTTCCTATAGGGACTATGGCAATAGACGAATTTGCCAAAATGTTGAATATCCCTTTAATACTTACACACAATATTATCCTCCATTGATAAATATGGGTCCTGCATGTGCTGCATTTACCTGGTGGTGAAGTTCTTTCTTTTCTTTTTATTTATTCCCTTTAGTCATTTTATGGGCTTGTCTTTGTTCCACACAGAAACATCTCAACAGCTATTGGATGAACTGACAAGAAATGTGACATTCATGGTCCTTGGAGGATGAACCTTAAAGGGATAGTTCAAAATTTTGTCCATAATCCCTCTAATTTTAGGAGTAGGTTTGGTACCTTTAATTGTCAATGCAAGCAATTTCTAGAATGGCAGAGCAGAGCCCCGAGCTGCTCAAAGCTCAACAACTCAGAGAAACAACTCTGTCTCGTAACGTTACGTTATTATCTCATATCATGGTGAATGTGCAAGTCACAACTCCACCAGAGTGTTTTGGAGTTGTTGGATTGTGTATTTGATGAGGGAAACCACAAAATCCCATGAGCCTCCGTAGCGTAGCTCTGAGCAGCTCACGGCTCTGCTCCGCCGTTATAAAAATAGCTTGCACCAACAAACCTACTCCTAAAGCAATAGGGATTATGGCAATGGGGCAATTTGCCAAAATGTTGAACTAGTCCTTTAACGAATGATGAGCTCTATGGTTTATGATCAAATACCTGTAAAACTTGAGTCATTTGCATCAGGCTCAGCTTTACTTCACGTTACATCATAACGTTAATATGCTGAACTGCTGTACAGAATATAGAGATGAATAACAATTACCAACCTTGATGAGAAATCACAATTAAAATCACAGACTGTATTTTCAGATTTCAGCAGCAAATAATTGCTTTTTCAGTCCGACATCGCCCTCCATGCCCACTAAAGATGGAGGTCATGGAACAAAATTTTGGATATGTACAAAGAGTATTACAGTCTCACAGAGCAATGAGCGTGGCTGTAGACTCTGTAGTCATGTTAATGCGGCGAAAAGGGTTATAGTGATTGAAAAAGTGCTGTGATTCACTTACAGTAATGAAGTCGTCTGCGTACTGTTTTCCATTTGGATCTTTTCACACATGACAACATATGGAAAAAAAACTGACCTCTGTTCAGGTTTTGCTGTAACATGTGGAGCAGTGACGACTGTCCCTGCTCTGCCTGCAGAAGTTCACTGGTGCAAGTGTGCAAAAGCTCGCCGTGCACACTTAGGTGCAATCTGACATCCTCACCTCTGCGGCTCCTCACAGCCCAGTGCTGCTTGTGTTTAGGTTGGGATGTTAGGAGAGCGCAGAGAGGCTTGAATGGATGTGATTTATGTCTTTCTACACGTTTTAAATATAAAGTGTTAAGTGTGGCATTAATGCGCTGCTGTAAAATGCTTCAGGTAGTGCCCTCAGGTCCACACACACACACACACAGCAGTCGGGCGGCGTGGCAGGCTCACAACAGCGATGTGGGCGTAAGCCAAGTGGTTTCCAGAAGTGACTGCTGTGTTTGGCGTTGGCCGGGCGCTGGGTGCCTGAAAGACTCCTTTCTTACCGGCCGGCTGGCAGCGGAGCGCATGTGAGCAGAGAGGGAGCCGTGTCTGCGCAGAAAACATCCTAATATTAGAACTCATTTGGAATAAACCCGGCGTCATGGACAGGGCCGTTGTCTAGGGGAGAAAAGTGACGATAACTCTAGGGGCCCAGCGCCCAGTGGGGCCCATAAAAAACCCCATAGTCTAATCTTTGTATGACTGATTTATTCTGACTAATACTCATAGTAACGCTGCAGCATCAAAACAAAGTAGGCTAAAAAAAAAAAGATAATACATACGTAGTCTAAGAAAAAAAGAGGAGAGTCAGGGGGCAGGGGCCCACTTTTGTGTTCTTTCAGGGCCCCAGAATTCGTAGCAACGGCCCTGGTGTCTCACCACGGGACCAGTCACTATAACACGCTCACCTCGTGTCAAGCCCCGACGCTCACATCGCCGTGACACTGGATCACTGAATTCAACATGCAGCATTCCCTCACACCCACACATACACACACACACATACACACACACACACACACACACACACACACACACACACACACACACACACACTCACAGCATGACTTGATCACCTCATTTGCACTATCTTGCTCTCTCTCTCTCTCCCTCTCTCCCCCCTCCACCACCTCTCCTGGGCTCATTAGCACCTCTGCTGATGGCGAGATGGAAGGATAGAGGGAGACGGGGTGGGGCGGGGTTGGGGTGGAGGTGGGGGAAGGGGGGGGGGGGGTGATTGAAACCTCCGGGGGATAGTCTCCTCCCTACTGACAGGCAGCATTTGTAAAGCATTTCCCACTCTGCTGCCTGACACTGATGATTCACCAAAGCACCACCATGATAGATAGATGGATGGATAGATAGATAGATAGATGGATGGATAGATAGATAGATAGATAGATAGATAGATAGATAGATAGATAGATAGATAGATAGATAGATAGATAGATAGATAGATAGATAGGAAGAAGCAGATTCAGAGGTAGTCCAACTTGTAACCACCACACCTCTTAATTTCTGGTGACAGATGGAAGCCATGCCAGTGAACACATCACGCAGGCCGTGTGACGGTGTGATTGACAGGCCAGCTCTTTAAAGCACACACAGGGACACACTCACATCTGCAAGGCTGCATTTGATGGCGAGGCAGACTGCAGAGGGAGGAAAATGGAACAGAACAGTCAGGACAAGGGGCGTGGTGAGGGGCGTTACACCTCAGCAAGATGGCATCGGTTGCTATGCAACTGGGCACCAAAGCTATTTATACACCGGCCCCCTTGTCCCCCTTTTTTTTTTTTCCTCCCCAAGCTCTTCTGCTAGTGATCAGGACTAGTAGTCTGGAGGCACAGCTTTGGGAAGTGGATGCGTCAGGGTTTGACTGGTTTAGGTTTTAGCACAGTTTTTTCAAATACTTTTCATTCATAATTTAAAAGTAGATCAGAGGGTGGTGTGTTCACTCATACTGGTTCATTCCGTCTCTTACATATGGTATCCATAATGGGACACTAAGTGCAGCTACGGAAGTCAAATAAACACAATTTATAAACATTTATTCATTTTAATGTCTCTAGTTATTTAAGGCCATTGTTGGGGATGTTGCAAATCAATAACCAGGACTGTTTTATAGCATGGATTATTACATCAGTGTTTTAGAGGCTCTTGATGTGTCTATTTATTATTGACGTTGCTGGATACTACAGAGGGACAAAGGCTGGATACAACATGGGATCCATATAGCTCTATTCTGAAATAAAAAATATAAATGGACATAATAAGCTGTGTAGCCGCATGTCTTTGACCAAAGGTCATTGACTGCAATTTTATATGAATCCATCTTCAAGCTAGAGTGCAGCTATCAGTGCACTTGAACATGAATTAATGTAAAATAACTTACAGAATCAATTAAATGTTTAAGAAATGTCAGCAAAAAGCAAAAATAGAATAAGACATCATCAGATTGTTTTGTCTGGCCCCCATCTGAGAAACTAGAGCCAGTGAATGTGTTGTTGTTTTTTCCATTGTTAGGAAAATGACTTTATTATCAAAGCACCTGGCATTTATCTGGAGTCCTGACATCAACCATAACAGGATGTAGGATCATCTCAGCCATGATGCTCTTGTGTTTTTCTTAACTTGGATTTTATTTTTTTTCATATTTTAAAATGATCTTTCATGACATGAAATCCTCCACAGATTTTCATTACCAGAGACTCGTGGAGCGAGGCCGTCGCCGCGGCTGCAGGCTGCAAACCCACACCTGTCAACCTGTTACTTTCCTCTTATTTAAACCCTGAACTTATTAACTCTCATGTGTTGTTGCTCCGCGTCACCAAGCAGAGGAACCAAGCAGACAATGGAAGTGATTGAGAGGCGACATAGATGACATTATTGAATTTTAATCACATCTTTTCCATGACGATTTTGAACACAGCAATTACCTGGCTACACGATACGTGAGTGTGTGTGTGTGTGTGTGTGTGCGCGTAGCAACAAGGGGTTGGAGCGCAAGGCAGACAACCGGCTCATCAGGTTCTCATAGCGGCTGAAAGAAGGTCGTAAGTGGCTATCAGCGCACCCAACCCTGTCTGGATGGATCCCTCCTGTCGCAGCCTGGTGAGCTCCCTCCATATGGAGAGGGGCCTAATTATCCCCCACCAATGACTGAATCAACATTTGATTATATCCTCCCTAAGGCTGCTCTGAAAGCCTCTATTCAAAGGCCACTTTTATGTCTTTTTCTCTCATAATCAAGAATAGCTGTTATTTGCTAATGATAAGTTTAATTTCTTTTTTTAAACACAACCCCTGACACGCCGCGTGTCGCAAGACGTCTGACATCGTGCCCCCTGGTGCGCTCATTTTGACTCGGAAGGTTTTTGAAGTAAAACTAGGGGAAATATTCTTCTTCTTCTTTTAGTTACATTGTAATTTGTTTTCTAAGTTGTAGCCTAAATATTTCAGATGGAGTTTGAACTGTGAGGAGCCGACGTTGGTCTTTGTTTGCAGCAGCGTTGTGTGTTTTAGTCAAGTGAAAAACAAGAGCCGAGCGTCTGAATATTATATTGTACATTGCAAATTGATGTTTTTCCCCCTTTTGCGTGTTGGATGAAATGAAAACCTGTGAGTGCTTTGTTCTGATTGAATCTTTTGTGGTCAGCACACCTGTATGTGATGCTGCGAATTAGTTTCCCAGTAGGTTTCACCAGCATGAAGACAATGAAAAGGTTTCTGTCAAAAAGCTCTCTAACTGTCAAACCTGGGGAACGCCTCTCTTAAAAGCTGTGGGCAAAAAAAAAAAAGCTGTGATTTTAAAATGTATTCTTTTATTTTGTAGCCAGAGGAACCTGGCAGAAATCACTGAGTTGATCCACACGGCGTTCCTGGTGCACCGCGGGATAGTGGACCTGAAGGAGTGGACGGTCTCAGACGGCCCGCTGAAGGATATGGAGTTTGGGAACAAGATGGCCGTCCTGAGCGGAGACTTCCTGCTGGCCAACGCCTGTACGGGACTGGCCCAGCTGAACAACACTAAGGTACACTCACTGTCTGTCACTAATGAAGTGTATTCATGAGAAAAACCTGACCTGACACCAGTGATATTAATGAGATACACAGTCTTAATGTGGCCCCCCAGCAGTCCTCAGTGTCACTCTGCATCATTACATCCTCTGTCTCATTTACACGACATCCAAACATCTCACATCTGCTGTGATATTCTACTGAGTTCAACTGACCCTGGAATTTTATGGTATATCTTTTAGAGTAGGGACCGATCGATCACCACTATAATATTGTGTTGAATCCATTTTCCCGCCAAAACACAACAACAACAACTGACAGCTTTCTACCAGAAGCATCAACTTGTTCAGCAGTCTGAGCAACATTGCTGTCATGTTGGTTTTTGTTGTGTGCGGCATAGAGCTGCCTTTTTTTTTTGATTGCCTGTTTATTGGGCTGCGGCGGTGCTCCCTGTGTTATCACATGCACAACTTTTTTTTTTCATCAACTGATCTGCGGACCACTTGTGTGCCGATCCGTGACAACGATCAGTTGCACCACTACCTGTCAGAGTGGAAATCAGAGCACAATGGATGTGGCGCTGCACAGCTGTAGCGTGTGTGTATGTGTATGTGTATGTGTGTGTGTATGTGTATGTGTATGTGCTTTATAACATCAGTAAGAAAAAAAAAACTGATAATTCAAACTGCTGGTATTGATACACTGCTGTTTTTATTATGATAAATATGACAGTTTGTTGTTAATTTTTTTCTTAGTCTTAGTTGTATTTATATTAGGCTATTTAAATTAATATTCTGTTCAACTTGGATGTCACAAAATGCCTTTAAAATGAAAAGGCACTGGTTCGGGCACCGTTTAGCACCGGCACCATTTTAAAATATCGGTTTGGCATTGTTATCAGATAAAACCTAAACGATACCCATCCCTACTTTTGATAGATCCTGACCACTGCAGACCGGGAACGCCCCACAAGAGCTGCAGCTTTTCAGATGCTCTGACTCAGTCATCTAGCCAATTACTGATGCATTAGTGTGATATGCACCCCAACATCCCAGAAATCCCCTTTCAGTCAAACAGTGGCATTCCAGACCTGAGGGTCAGACCTCAAACAGGGCTGCAGGAGAAATCTGAGAGGTTGTGAGGAGATGAACAAGATCATCCTGGTTCCAGACCAGTGAATCACCACCAAACTCTTGGGATTTCTTCATCAGTTCAAACTGTTCTGCTTCTATGCCCATTAATGGCTGTTTACCTCGCTAGAAAAACAGTTGAGCAATCAAAGTTAAACAGATGGGATGAGGAATGTAGACAGCCAGAGTCATGACGTCACATTCAAGTCAGCTATCAGACCGTCTTCCACACCTACTAACACTACTTACATCATCATTATTGTTATGTCTGGCTTCCAGTGTCCAGTGTGTAATAATTAGCAAGGTTTATTGGAAAAATCTGAATATTGTCCATGAATATATTTGTATTAAGTGCATAATCGCAATAAAATCTAATTTGTTTGGTTTTCCTAGCCTTATAATTCTTCTTTTATTTATACATATAGCAAGGGTCTTTCTTTAGAGAGTGTCGTCATCTTGCGTTCCGTTCCCAAACGGAAAATCCAGCCAGCCAGAGAGCATGTTTTGCGTTCATAAATAAACCAACATAAAAGAAGGCGGAAGGAAAGAAGAAGGAGGAGGAAACAGCAGACATATCGTAAAGTGGTTTAGATCTTCACCTCATTACTCCATGCTCCTCAAATTTTCCCAGTCATCCCAGTCATGGTAAAGTCACTCAACACGGTCTCTTGCCAGGAGCAGGTGATGGTGATTGGAAGAGGTTATAATATGTCCTGAGCAATGCTACACCCCCAGAGCAGGGCCATGGCTACCTGGTTAACATGGTAACACAGTAGAAGAAAAGATATCCAACACCAGGCTGCTAACAGCTGTTGCTTTTAGCAGCTGCGGCGCTCTCCTCCCTCCTCCCTTCTCGTTGTCAGGTAAAACCATGGGTAAAACCGAGTAAAACACGTCGTTTCGGTCGTTTCCTGTCCGCCAGCGCGGGAAAGTCGCTCCAAGACAGTAAATACAAAAAGAACAAATACTGAAAAATACCGCGAGGCGTTTGAGGAGCCGAACGGCTTAATCAGCGTTGTATCATCTCCTCTTGTAGTGGCTTGGGTGAAACGGATATTTACAGACACGTAGAAGTTACGCACTATAGCTTTAAAGGAAAAAATGAAAAGATGGTTGCACCAGATTTAGCTCCCAGCTAATTTCCATTTGTAGTCCCTACACATAAATGGAAATTAGCTGGGAGCTAAATCTGGTGCAACCATCTTTGAAGGAATAACAACAGTCTCGGTACAGATCAGTGACGATGCTCTGCCCAATCAGTGGAAGGCAGTCGGCTGACATCACGTTTTAGTATCGCTTCGGCTCGCTTGGAACCAGGGCCGAGTAGGTACTAAAAATAGTACCTGGTACCAGGTACTAGGGCTAGTGGAGAAGCAAAAAAAGCGTGCCGTGCCGTGCCGTGCCGCGCTAGTGGAAAAGCACCAATAGAGACACACACACGCACTCACATTCACACACTACAGGTAGAGTAGAGTCTCCACTCAACCCACTGTGCATGTTTGTGGACTGTGGGAGGAAGCTGGAGAACTTGGAGAGAACCCACACAGACACAGGCAGGACGTGTCAATTTCACCCAGAAAGGCCCTAGGCCGGGAATCAAACCCAGAACTGTCTTTTTTGGAGGCAAGAGTGAAAACCACTGCACCACTGTACCACATAAATAAAGACAAAAGTAAAACAAAACAAAGAGGGTTGATTCCAGCTCTGCAGCGGTCTCTTGGCAGGTGAAAGAGAAGGCTGATGCTGAATTTGCAGCATTTCTTTTAGAGGGTTAAAGGAGACATATTCTGCCCCTTTTCCACAAATTAAAATAGTTCCCAGGTGTCTTGAAGACATGTCTGTGACATGCTTCAGTTGAAATACCCCAAGGATCAAACATCACAGCTCTTTTCATTCTCTCAAAACAGCCCTGTTCAGAATGACTGGTTCCAGTGCCTGTCCCTTTAAATGCAAATTAACCACTACTTGCCCCGCCCCACCCCTTCTACCGGTCTCAGGTAGAGTTGGGGTTATGCAAATTCGAAAACATGAACCTAGCGAGCCTTCACATAACAGATTTTTTGTCAATTCTCACATTTTGGGGGCCTGAAGTCAAGACAAACACCCAAATATATGTTAAACAGCCTTCAAGAAGTGATATTTCCATAATATGTCCTCTTTAAGTAAATAGATGATAATGTGAACACTGAATATGTATAAGAACACTTATAAGCACATTTACACAAACATAATACAACTTAGAAATAATGTAAAGACAAGAATGCACTAAAACAGAAGTTAAAAGTTTGAGATGAAGAATCTTAAATCACCAACAAATTCATTTTTAAAGCTCTGTGTCGAGGGCTCTGTGCTGGACGCTACACAGGAGCCAGAATCAGTTCCTCCAAGCTCAGTGTGAACTCAGTGGACTTCACAACTCTCAGAACCTCTGCAGGTCTTTAAAATCTGATAAAAGGAACCGGCCTGAGAAGGAAGCCTCAGTCTTGTCCTAACTCATCATCACTGTCTGCGCCCTGTGAGGAGCTGTGAGAGGTGGGCGTTGTGTAGCAGGCGGCGAGTGGTGTCGCCGCTGCTCCGAGGTCCTCTGTAGCCAATCTCCTGTTGTGTTCACTGGAGCTTCTGCAGGTGGAACTCTTCGCTTTGTCTGTTCAGCCGAGGGTGAAAATGACTGTTAATACCATCCGCACGGGTCGTCTTCAGTTTGTTTCAATCTGATAATAAAAAACATGCTGCTCCTCCTGCAGCACAGCATTTTTTTTTTACTAGGAAACCCGCCAGACAGCGGATGATTAGAGCAGCATATGATCACAGAAGCTCCCAGTCAGATAAACACAGCCTCCTACTGTACGTTTGATGCTGTACAGTCAATGTGTGTATGTATGTGTGGTCGGGACACACCATTGACATGGAACACCGCAGGAATCCTTCTTATTGAGTTTTCAGTTTTGGACGTGCGTGTTGCTGGTGGTCTTGTAAGTGCACCACAGATCATATCTGCTACGTAGCCCCGTAACCTCTCGCTGACAGATGCTGTCACCACGCTGCTCAGTCAGAATGCGGTCGCCCTAAGTGGATCAAAATAACCGTCTCTTCCCCCCACGATGGTGCCCATCAGCCGGTCCCAGCCCTTATCGCCTTGCCTGCTGCTTCTCATTCGACACACACAGTCTGGGTTAGTGTCTGCTCCACGGCAGATGAGAGATGCCCTCCCAAATATGTACGATAATCGTGCCGTCTGGCGGAAGGAACGTAGCAGGATCTTTGGAGAGCCCAACGTTTCCTTTATGGATTAAAGATAATTCTAAAGGTGCAGCCTTTCCTTCATAATGGTAATTGGCCTTTATTAGGATTTGCACCATGAGAGATAATTGTCACTCTGTGGTTAAGCTACAAATTACAGTAATGGAAATGATGCTGTTGTTTCCCCTGGAAGATGGAGAAAAAAAAACCACACTGAGAATAAAATGATCCGATCCGCCGACGGCTCCGATTCAAACACATTCACACGGTCGAGTTCAAGTTGACACCGGTTGAATCGAGTTTTTGGAAGCATCTGTTACTTTAGTTTGGTTCATTTTCAAGGTGAAAACAATGTCATTCAAACTCAGCCGGTACCAAATTACCACAGAGCAATGCCCAAACAAATGCACGCTGGTGTTTATTAGGAGTGTGAATGTAATCCGAAGCAGCCACAGGAAACGTCCCCAGAGTGGAAGTTTTTTAAGGGTAATGAGGAGATAGACATCTGATATTCGGCAGTTACTCGTGTTTGAAAAGGTTAGCAAAACAAAGTGAACCCGGGGCCAACCACAGCCGCCGCCGCCGCCGCCGCCGCCGCAGATGCTCCGATTCAGCTGTGGGATTTTTTTTTTTCTTTTAAGCAAGGAGGAGGTAAATTAGATTATTGTTAACCGCACTGACACGTCCATCACACTCAGCTGCAGTCACAGGAATGAGATCTGTTTCAACCAAAGTTTCTAAACTGGTGAGAGGTCACAAAATCCTGTTCACCTGACCTCCTGTCTGAGGTCATGTTGACCTTTGACCCCAGTTTGTAATCGAACCTTAATAAAACATCACATGTAAATTCTCTTTTGGGTGAATGTGGATGGGATCCTACAGTGGACACCTTGGAAATAAGAATTTATCACATTTATATTTGTCTAATATGATAATAAATTAAAAAAAGCACAACTTTGACTTAAGGCTTACTTACTTTCTTGTCCTTTCAACTGCACAACATGTTCTTCATCAGTGGACTGAATAAAATGTCAAGCATACTGTAGCTTTCAAACCAACATTAACAAGTCAGAATCAGTCAAGGAATCAGAAGTTTACTACAGGAGAATGAAAATAACAATATTTATCATAATGCCATCTGTTAAATTCCTCATTAATCCCGTTTCTGTTTTGTTTCTTTTTTTTAACAATGAATCTGACTGAAATATGAGTGTAGAGAGGGTCAGAGACTCTGTAAGAGATAAGCATTTGCCCTCATGATGATATCACTTGTCCACACACACAATGTGTAATAATATTACCACAATACTGTATCAATATTTGATTCTTAAAATATTTATATGTCAAGATATAGAAATACCTTTGTTTCTTCTTCATGTTTATTCCACTACATCATTTACATCAGTCTCTAGATAGGAATTCCTGAAACACTTGAACACATCTGCCTACAGTCTGTGGTCACAGTCCTGCTCACATAAACCATCTCTGATTAGTCCCTTTAGTTAAAATGAAGCAATAGAGATGATAAACACTGTAACTAGGCTGGAGAGCAGGATCACAGTCTGCTGAGAGCTATTTAGTCGTAAGTTAAAGACCTGCAACCGCCATTAAGTAAGAGGAGAAGACACTGCATTTCCCATGATGCAATCTTTCATTAGACCTTGATGATATTGTTAGGGTTAGTTATTCAAAGTAGTTTTTCAGTCCTCCACAGCAACAGTTTCTCAGGCTGATGAGTGCTCCATCGTGATGTGTTCACTGAACTTCATGTGTCTCCTTTTAAAAACTGCAGCCAATCTGTTTTTTTGTTTTTTTTTAACAATATTTTGTTACAGGTATTAACCTAGAATTAGCCCCAAGTAAAAGCTACAAAGGTTATGTAAGATTTCATTTTCACTCGTTAATATCTGCTAACTGTGATATTATTTTATTCCAACAGCTTCAGAATGTGTAAACCGTTGCATCATTGTGAACAGGCAGTCTGCCAGACGGCGGCTGTGTTCTGTCTTGCAGCCTGTGTGGTCACTGTACTGCTGCTTTTTAATACACGGGGGGACAGATGTAGAGTTCTCGCAGCTTTCGAAGTTTTTCTCATAAACCAGCCTTCTTCTTCTTCTTTTTCTTTTTTTTTTATAAGGCAGAGAGAGCGATGGAGATTATGTGTCGTGGCCTTGAGAGGAAACCTATGCTGCTACTTGTATAAACTGTAAAGTAATCTCAGCGTGGAGCTCCGGTTTCTTCCCCCCTCGCAGACCTGTCGGCAAAACACGATCTGGCTGGATTTGGGAATGGAGTATGGGGGAGGCATGAAGAGAGCTTATCTGATACTTTCCAAAAAAAGACCCCCACTGGCCCCCACTTCCCAAGGCAGCCCAGGCAGAGACACCACATCTGGTAATACTGTAGGCACATTGTCCTTCCAGGTCTGTGGGCGAAGCTCGGGTTTCCTCAATATTTTCCCCTGGTGGATTCAGTTACCCAAAGGGCACTGCGAGGCTGACTGGGCAGCCAGCGTCACCAGACTTTCCTGATGCACCAAGGATGTCTAGGGTGAGCTGAAGGAGCTCTAAATTTAACCTCATTCATCTGAACGGTGCGGGCGTGGCCTCGGCTCCTCGGGGCCCAACACAACGCCGTGTGTCTGCGAGTGAATGGAGGACCGAGGGACTCGCTTCGGATTTGTACTCATTCATTAAAAGCAGCCTTTAAATAATGATGTGGAAAGATGCAGCCTCTCATCTGGTGGTTGATGAGGGGCCGGCCGTGTTTCTGTAAGCAAAATGCAGTCATGCATGCCCCCTGTAAGAGGAAATAGGCAACTGCACTCTTAAACAAAACCCACGCCTCCTGTGGAACAATCTGCAGTTTTATAAATAATCTTTTAAATAATAAAGTTAAATATTGTTAAAGGTCAGTTCCCTGTACAGTGTATTTATTCATGTACAGATCACAGAGTAGTGATCTCTCCTTATCATTCCTATAGACTAGAAACCCATTTTCCTTCTCACCTTCCATAAATCTGTTAAATATCAACAGATTAATATTCTAGTTTCCTCGTGAAAAAGTCTGAAGTGAAATAAATCTTCAAATCATTTCTCAACTAGAAGTGAAGGAGAGCACCAAGGACCCAGAAGTCAGATCATCTCTCCAAAACCTTGTTAACCCCTTGGCTCTCTGGACACTTGTTTGATCTCACCATCTGCCTGTCGGCTCCATTTCAGCCCCTCAGACCGGACGGACACCTCATCTGTCCCCTCTACTGGATTTTCTCTATGAATACAAAGCATTAATGAACGAAGGTGAGCCCGGGCCTGCATCATGGAATCGACAGGAGCTCTCTGTCCTCGTCTCACCTCGCATTTTTAGTCACCAAAACCAGCTGCTCTGATGCGCTGGCTGCTCTTGCTTCAGTCAGGGGAAATACTGTTTTTTTTCTCTCTTTTAATTACAAATATCACGGATGAACTGAGGAGCGTGGTGGTTTCTGATCGACCTCATCTAAATTCACATTTTAGGAGTCTAATCAATGCTGTTAGCCAGAGTGATCAGTAATGAGGCAGCAGGTTAGTGGTTCACTGCCTGAGCCCAAGGACACTTCAACATGACGGACATGTTGACTGTGGCGGAGTTTTGATCACCTGGCAGCACCTCCACCTGCTTGTGCCTCAGAGAACTGAGGCATCTAGAAACACTTGACTTATTATTATGCATTTATATAGTATATATATATGTTTGTATATGTGCGCTTTTTTAGCAGTGAACAGGGGATGGTGTGTAGATGTGTAATCCTGTCAATGTGTCGAGCCCAAATGTCTGATTCTTTTCTTCCTCCTCTTTCTCTTTATTTGACAGGTTGTTGAACTGATCTCCAGTGCCATCGGGGATTTAGTTCAAGGGATCTACTACGAGAACTCCAGTAACACTGAGGTAAAGTAGATCTATGGTGCTGCAGACTGGAAATCCTCTCAGTGACAGACAAGATAAGATCAAAATATAGGAAAGGTAGTCATTTTAAATCAGGATAAATCAACGATTTAGATTTGGATTTATTCCTATTCTGTTACCAGACACCCACATTTTTTTGTGCACAAAATGAAAAGCTTCCTGTTCTTCAACGCTCATATTAAAACCATGAAGCTGTGCTCTTTTGAAACGCTGTCTTTGGCATATAGAGTCAGTAGAAGACTCTGGCAGGACCTTTTGTGTGGGAAACACTCTGGAGCCATAGTTCACAAGTCTAAAGCAGTTCTTTGTCAACAGCTGCTGCAGTGATACGGGGAAAACTGAGTCCAGGTCAGAGCAGAAAAAGTAGCAGTGAGGTGTCACTTGAGGGGAACGGTGTATTTTTTAAAGGTTAAACACGCATCAAAGGGCCTCGCCGTTGCAGCGGCTGACATCTTCCCTCATTACAGTCATCACACACCGTTTATTTTGACTCACTCGCATCCACAGAGATGGATTAATCCTCCTCTGAAAATATCCCTGCTATTCCCTCTCCATTAGAGTGACAGTTAAACCTACAGTGTCCTGCTGTGTCAGGGAAACTGATGCACTTTTGATTTTGTTTTTGCACGGTTTACATTTTATTCTGCAAGTTTTTTAGATTATCTAATGTTTTATGTTGGAGATTATAGATGAAGTTCTCTGTTTTCTCTGTTATGGAGACAGTGCCTGTTTAACCTGTTTATACTGAGCCTGTAGTGTTGACCACGTCTTATGTCGGACTTTGTTACTGGACGTAGAAGAACGTGTTTAAAGTGTTGCTGGAGTGTTTTTCATCTCATGGTTCTTCTGCGTCCCACTCCCAGCTTCCCTCTGTTCCAAATAGCTGCAGAACTTGTGGGAAATACTGTGTTAAATTGCCGTTACTCTCTGGTGCACATCCAATTACATGCTGAAAAACAAAATCACAGAGAAGGAGGGGTTGTTTTGATTTAGAGGTTGCGAGGTGCTCTGTGGGAACTTTTTGAAGTCAGTACAGTAGCAGCAGTGAGAGCTCAGGCCCCGCGGCGTGTCTCTGCCACTATTTGCTCTGCAGGAGAATGGCCTCGCCGACGGCGTCGACGTGGCGACTTGGGAGGAGCAGACGTTCCTGTCCCACGGGGCGCTGCTGGCCAAGAGCTGTCAAGCTGCGATGGAGCTGGCCAAGCACGACGCAGAGGCCCAGAGACTGGCCTACAAGTACGGCAAGCACCTATCGCTGGGCCACAAGGTAAGGCTCATCCCGGTGTCCCACCCACCAAGCACCAAACACCAGAGAAGTGGGTCTTTTGGGGATCAGTCAATAAAGGTCAAGCACCACTGAGTGGGCCACCGTCTGAGATAATCTGTTGTATGTCTTGCTTAAAGCCCTGAAAACCTATTTGCTCAAACAGCTTCTCACTATGGGTGATGGAGTTTTTCTAAGAACTCTACTTTTCTGTCAAAGTTTGAAAGTTTTTGTCAATTCACATGAGAGATTTGTGTTTTTCTGTTTGTGGCTTTGCTTTTCTCACTGCTTCAAAGTGGGTTTGTGAGCCACATATTTCTGCGAAGCGATCAGCGTTTCCCATCAAAATTTCATGTCAGTTGTAAGGATGTTTAAACCACCACCACACAGTTCTGACGCCAACGTATCAATAATTAAGTTAATGAATTATTTTTTAAAAAGAGACTAATGCCGTACATTCGGAAGCAGGGAGACGCCCGTGGTGTTGCACGTAAAGCGCCACAGTTAGTTGTGTAGCAGTCAGACAAAGAGGGGATGGAGGGAGCGATGTGAAGTCTCCTCTCCTCGGCTCCGCACGGCTGCTCCATCACACTGTGAAGTTTGTGTGTTTTCGGAAAAAGTTGCCGTCACACTGTTTCTGCCGCGGCTCCTCCTGGCTCGGCGCTGGCTCGGCGGTCGGGGAAGAGGCAGGACGGCAGGTTGACTGTGTCTGTGTTGCCGTTTGGTGCTGAGCAGGTCGTGAACAGTGGGTTCTTCTCTGCCGCAGCCATAAACAACACTACGATGAGAGAAGTGACAGTGACACAGGACTGTGAAGCCGCAGCTGGGACAAATAAACAAACTACAACTCCACGGAGCTCTGTAAAGATGAGGGCTCATGTTATTCTTAGAATCGTAATAAAATATCCAACTTTTTGATAAAGCATGAATATTTAATCCTATGTTTTGTTTTGAAACCAAATTTCGGGGACTTTAAAGGGGGCATATTATGGAAATATCACTTTTTGAAGCCCCTTAACATATATTTTGTCTCGCCTTTCGACCCCTAAAATGTGAGAATTGACAAAAAATCTATAATGTTCAGGCTCCCTAATGTGGTTTTATGAGCTGTTCCCTCAGTTGTCTTCAGTGATGTAACTAGGTTTTGAATTTGCATAACCCCACCCCTACCTGGTACCAGTAGAAGGGGTGGGGCGGGGCAAGCAGTGGTTCATTTGCATTTAAAGGGACAGGCACTGAAACCAGCCGTTCTGAACAGAGCTGTTTTGAGAGGATGAAAAGAGCTGTGATGTTTGATCCTTGGGGGATTTTGACCAAAGCATGTCACAGACACAGAGGATTTTAATTTGTGGAAAGGGGGGCATAATATGTCTCCTGTAATACTAATGATAACCCTTTGCACTGAATCTTCCTCCCTCCTGAGTACCCTGCTGTTTGTTTTTACTTTAGCTACTAAATCACTGAACTGAGCAGGCTGCTGATTGGCTGCATGTTACATTGATCCACTGCAAACAGCAGTGTTTACTCCTGTCGTTTGAACACCTCACACTACAAGAGAAAGAGTTTTTTTTTTCTTTATATTTTTGGGGCTTTTTACCTTTAATTGATTAGATAGACGAGAGAGGGGGAATGACATGCAGCAAAGGGCCACCAGATTCAGGATTTGAACCTGAGATATACTGTAGTATTTGCCTAAAACATGGAGATGATTGACAGATTGAGATGTAACATTCCTTTGTAGATGAAGCTGGATCCTGCCAGTGCATTAGGTTTAATTGTGTTATTATTCTCACATTAGAGACAAACATGAAGTGTAAAAGTGTGGGATCAGGTGGAAGGTTGATTTGCAGCGGAGCTAAAAGGCCATTAGTATTTAATGTTAATGCAGACGCTTAAACATTTTTTCAAGGTTCAGAGGTTTGGAGCAGCTTCTCACCGGGTTGGTGTAGAAGTCGTTGATAATGATCCCTCTCACTGTGCCGTATCAGTACGTCCCCTCCCGCTGAGCCTCCCTGCAGCCGCGGAGGCCCGCACACAGGCAGCCGCAGGGAGCCTCAGCATGGGTGGAGGCACAAATGAGATCTTTGAAGGAGAACCGTCCTCATCAGACCGGGTTCCGTCTCCCGGCAAACTGCTCATCACGCCGGTCATTAACAGGGTCACTCAGGGTGCACGTATATAGATAGGCACAATGCCAGCTCCGCCGTTCACACCGCTGGGTTTGTTTAATCGGCGCGTGGTGGAAGTTAGAGAGAAGAATCTCACTGACAAAGGCCATCTCTCCCTCCCCGCAGCTGAACTCTGACCTGCAGCCGTTTGTGAAGAGCAGCGTGGGGGAGCCGGTGTCGTTCAGCTTCAGCGCCGCCCCGGTGGTTTTCCACCGTCAGATCGTCGGCCAGGAGAGATGGCGTCAGCAGCTGCAGCAGGTAGGACTCCACCACAGCTGCTCTGTTCAGTTTAGGTTTTGGATCATGCATCAGTCTGTATTAGCCTGGTTGTGTTACACATACATACATAAAATGAACAGAGGTCCAGGCCCAACTGCTAAGAATCCACTCAGGTAAAGTAATAGTAAGTCATTGTGTTGGTTTATTGCATAACAAATAAGAGACATATTGAGGAGACTCTTGCAGGCCACACATGCACACACACACACCCACAACTTCCCTCCCAAGAGGCAATAACAACACATTTAAAATTTAAAATAATAAACCACTGGAGTTCTCCCTCAGTAACCATGGAAAAACAAGGTATAAAACGTGTCCATATTCTCCTCACATTAGCAGATTTAATTCAATAAAACACGACACGACATCTATAACCATCTGATATGAGAAGAGGAGTTTGGGGGTTTTCTAGTTAATTAGGATTAGATGAGGAGTAAACAGACATATGAAAACATGGATAGAAGAACAAGTGGATCAGATTCAATTCATTGAGGATAATTTAATGTTTAACCCAAAATAAAGATAATCTTTAAAAAAAAAAGTTTGTGAATGTGATGTTGAAGAAACAAGGGACATAATCTCTCTCTTCTCTTCTCTTCTCTTCTTCACAAGGCAAGAACACAGAGAAACCAGCTGGATTATTCAAAGGTAAGACCACTGGTTTGTGTCACAGTTCACTTTATTACATTATTACAGTGTAGTAGCCTCTGTCTCCTCTTTGTTCAGTTTCATTCATATGTTCAGGTACAAGATGGTAAGATGGTTGAATAGTTGTCTGTTGTATTCCAGTGTTTTCACCTGTTTGCTGAGTGGCGCTGCGTCTGACAGAGCCACCACACAGTAACAGGATGTCTTTTCACTGTAACCTATATCAAAGTTGGGAAATGAGCTTTCCAAAGTCAATGTGTGAGGGAAGACAGGGGTGCAAGAAGAGACTGTAGCTACAGAGGAGGGGTCTGATGGTGTTAGGGGGGTTATCTGGTCCCGTCTGAAACCAGAGCAGGAAGGATTAGTTACTGTGGCCTATTTGTGGAGGAGACACTGAGGCTCTGAGACAGTGGCATTGTGAGAGAATCTCCTTCAGCAGACCTGCTGAAAAGGGGACACGGGGAGAAGTTGGAGAGGAAGGAGAGAAGAGGGGACACAAGGAGGAAAGCTGAGAGCAGGGCAGAGGGAGGGATGAAATTTGGGGGGGGGGGGGTATGAAAGACCTTGCGGTTTCAAGTGTAAAACTTTGCTTTGATTCAGTGCAAACACAGGAATGCATCATGACATAATGATAAAGAACAACAAATTCACATGATTTAGCATCACCTTAGTCTTCCAAGTGTGAGGCTAGATTTTAGTAAATATGACACTCTGAAGTGTTTTATTTAAAGCCCCAGTATGTAACTTATTTGGCTTTTTATTAGCAAAAATCAAATATTGCTTTCATATATGTATTTCACTTAAGTCGAATCACACCTGCATACAAATGAAAGCTTTCTCGTACCTTAGAATGAGTTGTTAGAGATACATAAGTGGGCGACGCACCGAACCGAAGCGGCCATGTTGCATTGTCACACCTGTATTGTTTTGCTTCGTGCTGGCGGACCACTTGTTTACATAGAAGCTTGTTTATTCTGTTACATGCAGCGTCTGTTGTCTGTCTGACGTCTGCCTGATTTCATGTGAATGCAACATCAAGAATACGTTCCGATATGCAACCGTACCGCTAGATGGGGGGAATTCCTACACATTATACCTTTAAAAAAAAAGAAGAAATTTATTATAAATGGAATCTTAATAATAAAATATAAAGCAAAATATATTAAATCACTAATATATTTATTGTGATATGTAACATTTCAAAGTTCTGTTTCTTATATCAAATGAAGACAAAGACTAAAAAAACACAAGAGCAGCAGCAGTGGCAGAGAGAAGCAGCTGCAGCTCCAGATGATGAGTGCAGATGCAGCAGCTCACCTCAGCTTGTTACCTAACCAGCTAACAGGCTGGTTGGCTCCTAAACCCCAACCTTTACTGAGCATCAGAGCGCCCAGTGTTAACAGCAGCAGGTGGTTGGTTAATTCACAGGCACTTTGGCAGAAAGAGCAGGCGCAGACAGATAACAACGTCACCGCTGGAGAACGACATGAAACAAAAACTTTTGGAAAGAATTTCAAATAGTTTCTACAATGAAATGATCTTTTTTTTAACAGTAACTATTATTTGTGACAATGGCTCACTTTATGCACGCATCATTTATTTATTATTTGGGCTTCATGAGTATAAACAAAACCATTGTGGCGAAACATTATATATTCATGTATTTATAATGGTTTCATCTGAAAAAGATGAAACAAGGATTTGCTGTACACAGCACAGCTGAGTTACATCATTGTAATGCATGATCAGTTGTTTATTTCTTTTATAATATTATATATAATATAATTTTATTTTATTTTAGTTTTAATGCACCGAGATCAGAAAGAAGAAGACAGGATAAGACGCTGTGGGGAAGGAAGGAGCATGGTGGAAAACATGTGAGGTTACCTACTGTAACATGTAAACAGTGGAGAGTGGGGATGAGGGGACATTAAATGAATACACGACAAAACAACCCCCAGAAGTGAGTGTGAGAAGGAATCGAATCGCAAAGAAGTGGCCCGGGTGATGCCGAGTTCGACACCTGCAGCTTTTTTTTTTTAAGAGGGAATGCCTACGGGGATTTCCACCTCCAGAATTTATGATGTAAAACGCCCTCAGCAAAAAGATGTCCCAACACACCAGCAGCGAAGCACATGGGATCGCTCAAATTCACGCTGTCTCTGTAAAAACTTAATCGACTGGTTGAGGCTCATTTGACTTTTTTCCCCTTTCTTCCCCTCTGACATTAATTCCATATGATGTGTGTCTAATTCCCAAGCTGCATTGAGGCCTACGCACAAACACTGACTTTCCTCCAATGATCAGGCAGCCTTATTGAGATTCTTTTAAAAAGATGTAACAATACAAATTGAATAGATGAGAGGAACCTGCAGAGAAATACAATTCTAGGCATTTACATCTCATTAAAAAAAAACTGCCAGTTTTAACATAACTGAATTTTTTCCCCTGTAGTTAAATGTGATGAGCTGCCTCTAGTGGTACCAGGGGCAGTGTGCAAATACAGACATGACTGTGTTATACAATGGGTTTCCTGTCATTAAAAAAAAACTAAAAAACCGCTGTGCCTCTGTACGATCCACTTTAAGAGTAAGCTAACTTTCTCTGGCTCTTAACAGTCTGTTGTATTGACAGCTGGATAGTAACAGGAGTGACACAAACATGACAAACTAATGTGTGTTTTCATCCCTCAACAGCTTTTGGCAGCAGTTAAGTCAGAGAAAGGCATGAGCTCAGCGGTGGACTTATGCTGTTACCATGGCAACAAGGCTCTGGAGGCCATCCAGGCTTTCCCCTCCTCCGAGGCTCGATCCGCCTTGGAGAACATCGCCTCCGCCATCACCAAATTTTGACCTGGACACACGCTCACACACACACACACACACACACACACACACATATACACACACACACACTGCTGTTTCTAAATGTGCAGCCTGGAGTGTCTTTGTCTGCAGAGACACCAAGACGACACTTAAGAGACAAAACTGGATGTTTGAGCCAGGTGCTGGCTCACGTCTGGAGAAACTGTTCTGCTCTGCTGTGGATGACACCGTGCATCAGAACTGTAATGACTATATCCATAAATGGTCATCATTTAAAAAAAAAAAAGAAAAAAGAATAAGAAATAAAAACAGCTCTATTACTACAGCATCATGCTTGTGTTATGTTCCCTCTGACACATCCCCTCCCTCTCCTGCGTGGAGAAAACATCACGCCAAGCCGCATTTTAAAACCTGGCACTTTATTGTTACCTTGCTTATCAGCAAAGGTGCATACCAGGCAGAACGTAATTTAAGACGTTTTGAAGAATCGTTATTGTCATCTGGAAAATGTACCATGAACAGCGAATGATGCACTAAGCAGCATTTACTCTGAAAAAAATCATTTTTTTTTTAGAATCGGTTCCTCCTGCGTGTTACTGCACACCTCAGATGATGCTGAAATCATAGCTGCTGGATGTAGTTGTGTCTGCCAAATCAAAGAGCAGCTCAGAACCAGTTGTAAAAATGTCTCAAAGTCATGTTCCAACAAGTATGTACCTCTGCTGATAAGCACGGCTGCAGAAAAAATGATTTTTTTAATTGAGTTTGGCATGATGCTCTCTGTACAGGGGGGGGGAATGGCATGAATCGGAGGTAATGTCATCTATGTTGCCTTATTATGTCTGTCCCCATGCTTGTGTATGTGATCCAAGTCAACCCAGGGGCGGGGAAAGGTCACACAGCCTCTCCCCTTGGCCCGGCCAGCGAGCGTATTGAAGCTCCGCCAAGCAGTAATTATTAATGAAGAGACCTGAGCAAATGGACAGGAAATGCAGAGGTATTGATTGGGCCGGCTGCCCTGCTCTAAGCCGTACAGGCTGGCGCCAGCCTGGTGGCCTGTGGTTTCCCAGGCTGCTGTCTGCAGAGGCGAGGGGAGGCGAGGGGGGGGGGCAGCCAAGGTGTGAAACCAGGCCACCGCTGGCAGCTGTCTGTCACATCGCAGCCATACCTGAAGGACAGAGCGCAGGAGACAGGACGGAAAAAAGAGCGCCCAGGCTGAGGGGAGACGGTGAACAAAGAGCCAGTGAACAGCAACACACGGCTTTGGATTCAAAAGAGGAGCAGTGACACCAGAGTTAGTCATGCCCACATGCAATGATGTTTGAGAGGTGCCACAAACAGTTCCAGTTTTGCAGTTCATCCTGTTCATCCTGGCAGGAATGTTATAAAATCAAGAATTATGAACCATGCTACAACCATTATCAAGAATGAAAAGGTTCCTTTAGGGTACAGCTCTTGAGCATGACGGTCCTAAATGAAATCCATATCACACCATGAAATGATGTTGAGCATCTTGAGCAACCATGATTTTGTGTGTCAGCCTGACTGTCAGTGGTCCACACTGAAATATCGATTCGAACATCGACCGAGAGACAATTTGATCAATTGTCATGAGTATTGGCTCCGGTGTGAATGGTGGCATTCATGTGGACAGTGAGTGAGTTACTGAATGGATTGATTTGAATTTGGATACAGACATTCTTTCCCCACCGCGCCCCCCACCCCTAAGGATGGGCTACAGCAGGGGTCCCCAATCTTTTTTGGCTTGTGACTCCATTTTGACATCACAAATTTCTGGCGACCACGTGCAGTCACGTGATCGCAGCCATCAATCAAGATGCACCAGCTCAGATATTTTTATATGCTGCATTTTATTTAAACTTGATTTATATTCAAGAAAGTGAAAATATAGAATACAGTTGTTTAAGATTGTGTGTGGTGTTTTTAATCAAGATTAAAAAAAAAAAAAAAAAATTGTGATGTGTTTTAGCAATTAGACATTTCAGGCGACCCCATTTGAATTCCAGGCGACCCCACGTGGGGTCCTGACCCCAAGGTTGAAAAACACCGGACTACAGTAATGTGTGGTCCCTGACTTTATGTCCAACACTAGTTTAAACTGGCTATGTAAAAAAAAACAAAAAAACCCACACACAAACACAACTAGGCGTTCCCAACAGCTCTGCTTTGTGTTTAGTGCTAATTTGCTAATGTTACATGCTTAACACGGCACCTGCAAAGCTTCAGCATGCTGACATCATCAACAACTGCTGCCATGCAGAGCCTGGAGGCTCTCAACTCTTATTACTGTTCATTTGATGGTTCCCCAAAGAGGAACTCCAGCACGACTTTGCAGTGTAAGCTGCACCATGTTGTGTCTGTGTCTTGTTTGCATGCCACTGATAACGATCTCATTAGATGCTATAGTTAGCACCATTATTTTGAAAAGCACGGAACAGGAGAAGTAGAGGTGGAGAAGGGTGAAAGTGGGTGAGTGGGAAGGGGAGATGATGGGACATGAAAGAAGCAAGTGGGGTTGAAGTGCAAGGGGATGTGATGCGAAGTGAACTGTTTCAAAAACAAGGTCCTGTCTGTTGCTCGGTTGTACGGCCACTTCCTCTACTGTTTGGTTTCCGCTGCTTGGGCTTCCTGGGTACAGTCAAGTACAGCATGTGCCAGGGAAAGCCTCAGGCTCTTCATGAAATATTTATCCTTGCTGTGAGGAGACATGAGGAAAGTTACATGGAAAGTTAAAAGGACCAAACAAAAAAGGAGGCTGCAACACTGCCAGAATGACAAATATAGTTACTGAGCAAAACTTCTTGAAAAAAAACTTGCTCTGGCCTCAGCAATGAAAGTGTTGCGTAGATGTTCCCAGTAGACATCAGTCATGCTCTACAGAAGAGGATTTGATAGGATGGAGGTTTTCTTTCTTTGTTGTTCTCGACATCAGGAGGAAAACAGGTCTTTCAGTAGTAAAGCTAAATGTTTAATGTTGAACAGTAATCACAGCCTTTTTTTTCTCTTCCTTGACAACATTGCTGCTGTCATGATGAATCTCTCTGATATCTCCAGCGCAGCCGGAACGAAGAGCAGAATGTGGAGGGAGTGAAGTTGGACAGTTTTATATCCTGCACAGCAGAAACCTGACTCTCTGTTTGCTTACATTCTCTAGTTGGAGAGTTTTGGGTGTCATGAAAGCAAGAGCTGGCCAGACTATAAGTTTACATGCAAAACATGAAGTGGGTAACAGCGGCCCTACTGTGCCCAGGCCAGACGACGAGTGGTGTAATTACAGCAGGGTCCAGTGGAGAGAGTCGGTCAGCACAGTCCCTCAGATTCCATTACACATGCACCCACACATACACATACTGTACACACACACACACACACACACACACACACACACACACACACACAGTCATGCCTGCTGGGGATAGGGCAACTGTCAGCTTGTTCGTTTGACAAAAGACATACAGTCTTCTTGGAAGTTGCAAAAAAATTGTAATTTAATAGTGGCTAATTCTTTGTTATTTAAAAGTTTTTGTGGCAATACTACTGTGTGTTAAAAAAAAAAAACTTCTTTAAACTCAGATTTTTTGGACAAAAAATGACGTTTGCTTTCTGAACTAACATCGATTCTAAAAGACAGAGTTGAGGATCCAGGTTTTAAGACATTTCATCTCTCACCTCTCATCCAAGAGGTTTCCTCAGTTTACAGGTCAAAGTTGTAGCAGCCGAGGCTGAGCTATCCTGACCTCTCGTCTGTAGTGAACTTTCCCCTGGTGTGAAAAGTCCACACGACTTTCTAACAGTGGCTCCTTGTTTGTAGCTTTGGTAACTCTGTTTTTTTTCTTCCAATCTCCCACCAGATTCACAAAAGGCATTATACAAATGTTTTCACAGCACTCCTTTTGATGAGTAAAGTGAAATTCATGTGTGAAATTGGAGTGCCACTTTAAGAATTTCCTCATAAATAGACACACACACACACACACACACACACACACACACACACACACACACACACACCAAAAAAAAGAAAGAAAAAAAGAGAAAATCATTACAAATATAGTCCCAATGGACAGATACCTTATCTTAACTTGTCCTGTGGGAGAGCTTTGAAAAGCATCTCAGCCACAATCCATTTATCAACAGCTTCTATTGAATGGATTATTGTCAAAATTCATTATTAATTAAAGACATGACACTGTTAATAACAACATTTATGCAGTCTAATCAGATGGAAAAGAGAAGCCCATGGGAAGGTCAAGCTAAACCATTCTAACCAATATCTGCTTTCAGATCTTCACAGCATAAGGGTAATATTAATCAACAATCAATATTTATCAAATTTGTAGTTTACAGATGTTGCATTAGTAGATAATGGTACCAAAATAACACTAAAACACCCGTTTATTACTGAAGAGCAGCTCCAAGTAAATTGTAAATTGTAACTGTACCTACTGATACAAAAACAGAACAGTATGTAGTTCTGTGTAATGTGATGTGGACACGACCCCTGTCTGCTGCAGTACAAAGACATGCAGGCAGGTCAGAGTCTTGAATATGTGAATGAACAAATGAATGATTTTCTATCAGTATTTAAACCCTGTGATGAACTGATATCTCAGCCACGATGTTTCCCTGCCTCTCTTCCATGTGCACGCTGGGATAGATTCCCTGGGGCCCTGGTGACCCCATTAGGAACAATCCAGTGTGTGTAAAATGACTGAGCGAATAAGAGTGTGGAGTGAAATTAGAATCTCCATTTGTCTTCTTCTCAATGGCCTATCAGTAAACACCTGCTAATATCATCATATAGCTGACGGTGATGGATGAAAGTCATTCTCCTGAGATGGGAACAGTATGGCTGATTGGCCTCCTTGACACAGACGAGCATATTGGATAAAAATGACACTTTAACGAGCTCTTCCCGGTGTTAAGTGCTGCACGCCGGCCCCTCGTCGCAAGCCATCGCCTGGCTGACCCTGGGCCATGCTTCCCCCAGCACAGGGCCTGCTCGCTCCATTGGCTGACAGATCAGACTGCCATGGAGACAGCTCATTAGTCGAATAATGAGAACCGCACCAGCCACACGTTGTCTTGTTATATCATCTATGTATCGACATATTTGTGGCTGGGGACAGAACACTGGGTGCTTCTGTGTGCATGAGATGGCCGATGATTAAGACAGAATTAAGGAAGTGTGAGGTCGTCTGTTCATCTCTGACTAACTAAAATCTGTTCATCAGTCAAAACCAATTTACCAACTCAAGTAACCAGCTGTGGTTAATGGCGCCTCCTACGAATCGAAATTTCCTTGATTTCAAACTCTTATTAATCACTTCACTAGTTTGCTTTCAGCTTGTACCAGTTCTTCTTCTTTTTTTCTTTTTTTTCTTTTTTTTTTTTTAAAGTTTTGACTCCTTCATCTCTGATCATCACGCTATGATCACTGCTGTACTGCCAGCTGTACTTTGAGGATATTTGAATGATATGTGAGTGATCAGAAAAAATCCCCAACATCAGAGCTTTTTGTGCATATCACATTTTTGCATAAATGAATAGATTCTGAGCTTCTTGTAGAAAGAGCAAAGTTTTGCTTTATGTCTGCCGAGCAACTAATCTTCAATCTGCAATATTAACAGAATTCAAATTCAGTAGACCTGTCCCCAAGGTATGTTGAACAGACTCCACATGTGTTTGTGCGGTATCAACAGCATAATATCTACCGTTTAATTAAAAAGAAAAGTGTGTGGTTTGTAAAAAGCTGTACAGTATATATTTTCACTACAAAAATAATTGAATTAATCCGTTCTCTGTGGTGTTACATTCCCCCATAGGTGGATGTAACTGTTTGCATGTAAAATGTTTCATTTTCTGTCCTGCTCCTCTGGATCCTTCTGGATCCTCCATCCTTGTGTTTGCTCTGAGGACCTGCAGCCAATTAGTCCGGCCTATTAGTCTATTAGTTCATCAGGAGTAGCTATAAAGAGGATGAGGAGCTGTGTTTCTCTGTCTGTCACATGATGTAGTTTTCCTGTAATGTGCAGTAGGTTAGGCTATGTGTGTTGTATTTGTAGTTGGCGATAACTTTGTAGGCTCAACTGTTTGCTTGTTTGTTTTGGTTTAATCCTTTTTTCTCCCTTTCCCCAAGTGTGATCAGAAGACTCATATTATCCCATGACTTTTTGTGTCATTCTCAGTTTTGTGGTTTTAGTGTCTTAGACGTGTTAGGTATCATGGCCTGGCTCCCCCTGTGCCTCACTGCCTTTCGCTTTGACCAGCTTTAGTCATTACGAGTCAGTGACATTCAAACTGTTAATATTCTTCTAGTTTACACTCATGTCGACATTTATACTGACTGTATCAGAGTTAGATCCATGTGTGTGATCAGTGCTGCTCATTCTCCTATTGTTACAGTCCCATTCCACTTGAGGGCGATGTTGCATAATGTTCCCTCTGTACTCAAGAACAGAGATGGTCCCAGCAAAAGAGAGGGCCCACTCCTTCCTGCTTCTGTTTTTATTTAGGCTAAGTAACAAGTTTTACCCTCAGTGAGTAAAAGTGGCAGGCAGCCACTCACGAGGCTGCAGATTGACAGGTAGGCTATAGAAATAGTAGGCTAATACACACATAGGCAATATAGGCTCATTTTGCCTACTTTATTTTAATTGGTACAATTAAATAAAATGGTTGTAGTCTTTCAGCTAATAGGCCTAAGGGTTTCTGCAAATCCCTAAGCCATTTATTTCATTCTTCTAGGTCTATATTCCACCAATCAGTGGGTGAAGTTGTCATAAACAGACTTGTCTTTTCAGAAAAATAATAAAAGTTGTGTCATAGGCTATTTATAACGAACTAATATAGCTAACTATATAGGCTACATTATCTTTTATTCTCAATGAAGTGTATCAAATTTTTTTTTTTTTTTTGGACGTCACAACCCTGCGACTGTTTACATGCGACCCCCCGCCCAGAGCCCGCCCTTTAGATACCACTTTCTTCCTACCTTACCACCATGGTTACCACCCACCACCACTATTTCGAGCATAGATATGTCTACAGTATATGGTTTCCAGCGTCTGCAGCAGAAACACCGAACAACAAAAAAGAAGATTCATCCAAAGGTGAACGCGTCTACACGTTGTTCACATTTTAACACCGTTTATTATGCGAGCAGACATTTGCCCCGTTTACATGAGAGCTTTAATTCCGAATTAAAATCATTTAATTCGGAATTAAAGTTAATTCCGCTTTAAAAACATCATGTAAACGTGGTAATTAGCAACCCCCAGCATTTGCTATTTCAGTTGAGACACTGTCAGTAGCCTACTTAAGCGTTAATTGACGTTTTTTGTCACATTTATTCTGGATAGTGTTAATATTAAACATTAAGAAATCTGAATATTTAGCTTCAAGAGGTCATAATTTTCATTTTTTCCATGAGTCTGTTCCACTGTTGCTGTACAGTTAACTCAGTCCTATGACTCAGTCTCATACAGGTGCATCTCAGTAAAGTAGCCTAGTAGAGTATGATGGAGGTCAGCAGTCTTCTCCATGATAATAATAATTTACAGCAGCTACTGAAACCTTCGCAGGTGTTTGGAGTTAATCAGCTGATTAGAGTGTGACATCATTAGGTTACAATAGTCAATAGTTTTTTTCCACTATATTCTAATTTTTTGATTTAGCCAATTTGGGGTTTTCAATAACAAGCCATAATCATTACAATTAAAATAAATAAAGACATGAAATATTTCAGTCTGTGTGTAATGAATCTATAATATAGATTCACAGTCTGAAGTGAACTGAAATAAATGAGCTTCATTATTTGAGATGCAGTGAGATCCTGCAGTGTCTCTCTGTTGGAAGAGAAGAGGTGTAGGCCTATCCCCTGCATTACCAGGAAACGTTGATCTGGAATACTTATACTAACAGGAGGGTGTTTTCAAGTTACTTTTCACTTGCTAAAAACTATCGTTAATTTTAATAGTGTTATTCTTGTTTACCACTGATGGTGAAATCTGGTTAGTTGAGTGAAAGCAGAAGCAGGAAGGAGTGGGACCTCCTGTCTGCCAGAACTATAGGGGCAACACTGTAGACAACAGCGCCCTCAAGTGGAATCAGACTGCAACAATGTGAGAATGAGCAGTGATGACACCTCTGTGACTCTGATATACAGTACAGTCTGTCAAACAAGAACCATATCCACCCTGCGCCTCAACACATTCAGCGCTTCATCATCTCCATCTCTGTCATCCTGATTACTGTCCAACACTCTCACTTTTTTCTGGCTGAATGGCTGAAGAGGATTTTTCAGACCAGTGATGCTCTATCTCTTCTTCGGTGGTAGTTTCTGTTTAGAGACCCATTGGTGGGAAATCTGTCCTTATTGTCAAGTGCACATCATTATAGTTTTTGTTCTTATTCATTTTTTGTTCCTGTTTTCTTCCATTTTGGGTTGAAATTAGTACACTTTTTTTTTGTTTGAGGCAGATATTATGCTTAAATGTGCTGTTGAACCCATTAACATTGAATTAAACTTGTAATCCTCAGGTCTACACAGGGGTGAGCTCTGTGGGGGACAACAAGGAAGATGAGGACAATGTGCCCTCCGAAAAGAAGAGTCAAAAGAAATGGAAAAGGAAGAAAACCATACAAGAGTAAGAGGAGGGAGGTGCTCAGACAGCAGTCTGAAACCATCTACTCCACTGATCTCAGCAGAGAAGAGGAGGAGAAAAGGTATATGCACACACACCCACATTTACGTTACAGATGCTTCCACAGAGCATCTGTTCTGGGTGGAACATCAACCAGACCCACTCACATGGACATAAAGTCCCTCTACAGAGGGGATATAGGAAGGTAATGTCAACTGGTGTTAATGGCCATCACTGCTAATGCTAATTACCTGCCTCTACATCTTATTATTAACATCACTTGATGCTCAAGGGGGAAGGATTCTCTGGACCTATGCATATTAAGAGGAGAGAACATCACATCTTGCATGAATGGAAATTCCCTTGTAAGGTTTTGTGTGTTTCAGGTTTGGGGAGGAAAGGCAGCTTCTCATTGGCTGAGGATCCTTGCAGACAGTGAGTCGGAAGGAAGAATCTGAGTCAAAGAAGAAACAGAAGGGCAGGGACAAGAACAAAGCAGAAAACAGATATTTCACTTGTAGATGCTAATGTCCGAGTCAACTCCTCTTACATTATCAACCAGTTCTGACTGTAGTGATGTCATCAGCTCCTCTTCCTCCCTCCATCTACGTGATGATGAGAGACACAGGTAAGATATTTAACCACAATGTAATGACAGAGTTTGAGAATGAAATGAATGGCCTTGATTGGCCTCTGATGAATGGACCAGAACACTTCAGCTTCATGTCAAAGCAGTATGCAGCAAACTTTCATCTTTTCATTTTACTCACTGCTCTTTATTTCTATGTGTTTATTTGATGACAGTGCATCCCTGATTTGACTGTCTTCACCAGAGCGCCAACTCTGTCTTCTTCACTTCTTGTTGCTCCTGTGGCTGCCTGTGGACACTGTGCTCTCTCCTGCCCCCTGCCAGCCTGACCTGCTGCTGGGGAACCGTTCTGTCTGCGCCGTCATTCACCCCCTGCACCCCTCAGACCAACAGGAAAGGTTAATTTTCTCAACAACATTGGTTTATGTCATCTTCTGACCAGACATTTAGCATGTTTTCGCCCATTTATAACAAATATATATATATATTGTGTTTTATATTTAGTTGCTCCTGCTCAATCAGTGTTTGCTGATCAACTCTGCGGGCTGGGTTATGACAACATGTAGTGTAGCATTTGGTCGCCTTTGTCAATCACCTCAAAATTATTGGCATGCTGTGGAAAACAGTTACAAAACATGTTAGTAATGCGATATATAAATTATTTGTAGGTGGTCAACGAGCAACACTGGTATTATCCTTCAACAATTCAAATTAGACCAATATCAAAATAATTATTTGGAAATTGCTTGGAAACTGCTTAGAATCTTACGTTGTGAATCACAGGACCACATGATTTCTGTATGGTGAAAACAAATGTTGTATAGTGGTCGCAGTAAGAGCCAAATAAAGTAGGTTATTTTTATGACACGAGGCATTATTCCAACACTGAAAATTTTAACCCATCTCAACAGTCCTCCCCCTTTAAACATAGCTTTGCTGTGGCACCACAACATTATCGGTGCATTTCCACAAGCAACACTGAGACAAATGTTGACCTCTGCCCATTTAACCTGGCCCTGCAGTGCCCCTCAGTGGAGCATAAATGTACAGGTCAAATCTAAATAGAGTTTTAGTCAAAAGGCACTCAGTCATTCAGAGTGAGCTTCTTCTGTGGGTGTGTTTTTCTCAGCTTTTTCTACTTGTTCAGTTGAGAATTTGTGCTTGTTTTTCATGATGACCCTGGAGTGATCTGTTGTTAGGTGGAGAACTGTTACCATAGCACTCTGGCTTTTTTCACTCTGTAACCAGGGACAGCAGCAGTGTGGATCCACGCCTCTTTGCCGTTGTTGCTGAACAACAACAAAATCAGCTGGTGGACACTGCTCAGAGGTAAGAAGAGAGGATGATGGGTAGTTGTGATGTTTTCCAGCATTAATGTTACCTGGGGGTAAACACAACAACACAAAGTTTTATCTCCTCTTTCTTAATTTGTTGGTGATAAGTACTACTATAAATAAATACTAAATATTCACTTTCACACTTTAACCTATTAGTGATTGTAAAGGCACAACACCCGAGTCACTTTTAAAAATAAAATCTTGAGTAGGTCTTATTGTCATGACGCCACCTTGCCTGTCTTACCAGAGAATGGCCTCAGTCTCAGTAACTGTATCCGTGCACTGTTTGAAAATGCCACGGCAACAGAGACGAGTGCTCACTCATCGTGCACTTCCTGGTGACATGGCAAACAGCACACACAAACTTACACATGTTGATTGCTCTTGTGAAGACTAACTTAAACGTATTGATAGTGATACTAGTCAAAGGGGAGAACAGGTGTCATCATCTCTGTCAGTTATCCTTTTAATGAATATATGTCGATAATTAATATGTAAAAAAAAACACACAAATGGGCATTTCTGATAATGTAAAACATCTGCTGTTCCTTTAAGATTGCATTTTGTCCGGTGTGTCATTTATCTTGTTCATCTCTAACCTTAGAGCGCAACCTATTTTTTCTCATTTCCCAAATATTGACTGGAAGGTGCGACTGTGACAGCTTACACAGTAAGACCAGCCTAGACAGACAGACTTTGTCGCATTTAGATGCACAAATATTGTCTGATCAGTAAAATCTTATACCCATGTTTTTGCTTATGTTTACTGCTTGACATGTAGTTTAATGGATACGTCTTTTCTATTCCAACTTTTTTCAATTACAATGTCCACCAATGGACATTAATTATAGGACCAGCCCCAGCAACCGTACTTTTGTTTAATTTATTTTGTTTACAAAATCTGAATACTTGATTTAATTTATGGTTTTGATGACTAAAAAGAAAACATTTGTTATGATAACTCTGCTTAATAATACACTTGGTATACATTCAGCAACAGAGCAGTACAGCCCCTGTGCAGCATTAACGATGTGCAACATAAATGATTCAACATTTGTAAGTATAAATACACACACATACACACACACACACTCAAGGAAATGCGTGTGGAAGAAGCAGCGATGCTCGGGTCGGCCACTAGGTGTCCCTGTTTAGTAAGAGATGGTGTCACTTCAGGCCTTCAAGGAGCAGGTGCTGCACTTTGACATCCATCCACCTCTCTGCACGGACAACCTAACACAGCGTTCATACTGGCATTTTGAACAATGGGGATTGCTACCAGAGTTTAATTGACTTCACAGTCACCTGCCTCCGGAGTTCCTCTCTGCACGGTGCACAGGCTTAAACCCCATCACATGGCCTACCTGCAAGCTGCAGCTGCACTGGCTCTCTAAATGTGGGACGGTATATAAATAATGAAACACCAATCACAGAGCAGCGAGTCGGCGCTGAGTACGCCCATTGGACCGAAGTGCCGTCGATCAGAGCGGAAGAGCTCAGTGTATCAGCGGTGAGCGGTGGCTGGCTGCAGCACTGAGATGTGAGGAAATATTTGCAATGCCACCGAATCGGGTAAGTTAGTCTTTTTTATGATTTGACGAACAGCTGCTGCGCTTTCACCTGCTGCAGGTGCATTTCTCTCTAACTCACTTTCAGCTTGTTTCTTCTCTAAAGAGAAAACACAAAAATCGGAGCTGATATGAGGCTGATGCGGACTTTTTGAGCATTAAATTAAAATTATCATGAATGCATCAAAAATATTGGTCGTTAGTGAACAGCTGTGGTTCCAAACGCCTGAACGGGGAGTGTAGAGTATCTGTGCTGCGATCTGACAACACTGACAACCCCACTCGTGGTTGTTGCAAGGTGACAGGAGCCCATGGGATTATTACAGTATAATGTGTTGTGTGTTGTGATGTAAACAGCTGGGAGATTGAGGCAATCGTTTGGAGCAGTTAAGTTATATGTGGGCCTGTTTTGCTTCATAACATCTGTGACGGCAGCCCGAGTGCTGGGGCTCTCTGCATGTGCCGTCACCTTGTGTGACACCGGCAGGTTTTATGCGGCAGCCTGAGAAATGTTGATGAGATGCGGGTTTTAGATTCAGCTTTAACAACAGCGAAGGAAAAGGAGATGAAAATGATGGATGACCAGCGGTAAATGGAATCAGTTTTACTTCGGGTTTTCTTTAGTTTTTCTGTGTTTATGTTAATAACATGGAGGGTCTGCTGATGTGTTTGTAATTATGCTTTAAAACTATCTGTACTGACAACCAGATAGTAAGGTGTCCATGCTGCGAGAGAATGTATATGTAGTCAAAGCTTAAACTCCCAGAAGAATATAGCCTAACTAAAGGCTGGCATTAGGAAATGTCTCTTGCAGGACAAACATGTTAATTGGACATCCTGTGTTTGCAAAGTCAGATTTATTGCTGTGTCCTGCTTTCTCTTCGACAGCATCCGGACAGGCCAGGTGATGAATATCCAGAAATCCTCTACTGCAGCCAGAGCCCAGTCACTCTGTCTGGGGATTGACCACTTTCTCAGAATGCTCGAGTGATTAACATGGCACCCATCATGGAGGGCACTCACACCGTCTTACTCCTGTATGCACCCATCCGTGAGTTAAGCAAAATCAGCCTGTATTTCCCCAAGAGGCGGGCCCCGAGCTTCAAGTACAAGAGCCGCGCCCCTCACTCAGAAAGGGCCAGTAATGACCATGACTGGGGCAAGGAGGATCTTGTGGTGTCCGAACAAAGAGACCAGTCTTCCAACTCCTTGGGCGAACTCCTCAACACCCAGCACGCAACAGACGAAACTGTTGCAGAGCTCTGCTTGCTGGCGGTGGAGCACCACCAGCTGCTGGCGGATCTCTTGTCGCTGTGTAGGGATTGCGCCCTCAAAATAAGGATGGGTAACCAGGATGGCAAACTCCAGGACTACATGGAGGGTCAGGAGGTTCAACTTGGAGGTCAGGTTCTCAGCAGCAGCAGCAACAACTGCCCTCTCACAGTGTCCGCAGAGCCTAAGAGAGCAACATCCAAGAGCAAGAAGCTGAAAAAGTTGGGAAGCAGGACGTTAGACAGCGCGGAGGATTTCCTGCACAATAAGATGAAGAAGAAGCTCACAAGTGGAACTTCATGTGTTGAACTCCCTCCTCAGAAGAGTGCTTCCATATCTGCAGCGTCAGTAGTGGAGCAGATCCCAGGTACCCCAGCCTCTGTTCATGTCTCAGACAGCTCGGTCAGTGGCTCCTATGTCAGTGCTGCCAGTAATCCAATCCTGCCAATGGAGGAACCTTTCCAGATCGCTCGTGAGGGCTGGGACTTCATGGAGGACAACCGTGCGTTTGACCCCGACATGTATTTCTGTAATGACTTCTCAGAGTATGACAGTGAGCTGGATTATGGGTCGTCCTCTTGTAGACTGCTGGGAGGACTGACCCGACGGGAAAGTGGGAGCAACCTTCGACCAATTAAGAGGTTTGATTCTCCGATCGAGACATTATCAGAAAACGTATCAACAGTCAAGTCGGCTCAGCAGCATTATGGAGAAGTCAGTCAAAGGAATACAGGGGTCAGGGTTGTGGCTAAAGTGCAGGAAGTGGAGGGGAAAGTGCAGCATGTCAGCCATGCAAGCCCAGATAGGGAAGGGCCAGCTGAGTGGAGAGGGCCCAACACAGACCACCTGCTAGGAGTCAATACAGAAAAGACAGGAATCAAACTCTCAGAGGGGCTACAGCTGCCCCTGTCCAATACTACCAACCCTACACCCCCAGCCAAATCCCACATCAAAAGCCCCACTTCCCCTTCTCTCGCTGGAGTCTTCAACACATCCTTCCCTGCCTCCAACAGTCTCCAGAGTATGTCCCCTGTCCTCTCCCCCCTGTCCTCAAAGCAGGCAAGTCCCCAGCTCAACCACCGCATTGTACTGCTGTCAGATAAGGATGTAGACCCCGATCAAGATAACTCCACTAACACAGATGAGCCCAAAATCTTCACCGAGGTCATCGACAAGAACGGTAACAAGCGGACGGTCACCCGTCTGGACCTGAACCTCAGCAGGCGGCCGAGCACCTCCAAGTGGAATTCCTCCAGTAACTCCACTACAACAGGTGAGTTATTAGAAATCACACTGCTTATATTGAACATAGTGATTTGTGCTGGAGTTCCCAGCCTCGATGTAAGTGTCGACATCCACACTTTTTGTGATCTCAGAGGTACGATGCGAAAGGTTTGTCAGAATATGCCCTTCATCTGGCACTGCTGGTGCCGACTTTCAAGGAAAAGAGCAACACAAGATACCAAGAGTGTGTGTGTGTGTTTGTCTGTCAGATCTGCTGCCTGAGGTTGTTGTTGTTGAAATGCCCCAGCAATTACTCTGCAGCATTGTAACTGACAAGCATTTTCCAAGCACAGAGTTTTGCTTTGTCAATCCAGCTATTATCTTGTAAGCTAGCTGGGCTGATAGATAGACATTGTTTTGCAAAATGTCTCTGTTAGTCCCTGTTAGTTTTTAACTGCTGTGACTGCTCTCGTCTTGGCATTGACATGTGACCGCAAATTAAAAACTACCCAACTGAGTTGCACAAGGGGCAAGCAGGGCCTGAGAATAGTTTCACTGATGATCCATTTTAACTCTCTCAGCGCCACAGTGAAGGCAGAGATTAGTTGGAGTGTCCCAGATCAAAGGCGCAAAGTTGACTCAAAGTTCGACCTGACTAGGGTCCTCGTGAGCACAGTGTTAACTGAAGCATTGCCAATCTGGACCCTGAGGGATCTGCCATCCCTTCCCTTAAACCCACCTCCTACCCCCTTTCACAGGAAGCTGACAAAGGATCAGGGACCCAGCAGGAACAAGGGCTACAGAAAGAAAGGATTAGAAGTTCCTTATTTGCAGAACTCTTTTCCTCTTCTAATTATCTGGCCTATTGTGTGTCATGCCTATAAAGACAGAATAAATGGATTTAAACACTCACATCATACATAATCTTTGCAAAGCCAAAATAATGTCACAAGCTTAGTCCGGTAGTGTGAGTGTGACTTTTTATCAAGTGGTCAAGTGCAGACACCTTTCATACATGAAGTGTAAAGATGTATGAAAAAAGCTGCTGATCCTTCAGTAAGGCCATATTTTTGTTAATATAATGTTGGCTACCTCTGTTACAGGGTTAATCATCACTTTAAGACAGCGTCACACCATCTACAGCAGCAAATACTGTAGATGGCTTTCCATTGATTATGCAATTTACTAATTGGCCGTGGAGGTTTTTTAATGTCAGCGTAAACAGCTTTTTCCCTGTTGTACGAACAATGCTGCGTTTTTAAGGAAGCTCCAGAGTATTTCAATTGTTACATCATGGATTAGCACTAGCTGCAGCCACACAGCCAGCAATGCTCAGCTCAGCAGCAGCCGGAGGGAGACTGAGTGCTGTGTGGAGCTAAGCTAACTGGTGGGTAGGGGGAATGAATAACCCGGCTTTACTCATGTGGTGATAATGTGGATCAATTCCCACTGCAATGACACTGTCCCTGTGTGCCCTTACACACCTTGGCACGCACACACATACAGCACAATCAGATGGCGCACACTAATATGCACATAATCCTCAGTGTCAGGCAGTAGACTTTACCTCTATTTCATTTAAAAGGCTGATCTCTGTATCAACTATCACAAAATTGTTTTTATTTCCCAAGAATTGGCTCAAGCAAATATCCTAAATCTTTTACAGATGTTATAGCACATAAATAACTGTATGAAGCTCTGAAAGAACAATGCTTCTACTGTGGCCTACATCATGCTTTCCACAAGGGTCGTGCTGCACAACCTATCCAAAACCTTTAATCTTAAACAAAATCCCATCGTCAATCCTTCTGCTCTTTAGCTGTTTACTGAAATGCTCTTGTGTTGCTCGATAATTGAATACACTTCAGATGTTAACACTGATAAATGAACATCACAGGGTCCAGCCAAAAGAGCTAAGTGGGTCAGTGTGAAGCTCGGCCCTTCATGGTTTGCAAATGTCGAACTAATTATGATCTGGACTCTTTAATCTGCGCTCTCCTATTGAAGCTCAGTGCTTATTAGTGAGTGTGATTATGAAGACAGGGATGGTAATTTTACTTCACTTTACTTCAGGTGCTAATGCTCCTACACTGCAGTATTTGTAACAGGAGAACCTAATGCATTCACTAAATGTGTGGTTTGTGATGTATATCCATTTGTTTCTTTTTATGGATTCTTGTAAGCTTACACCCAACGCCATATTAAAGCTGCACAAGAATCTAGAAGATTTAGATGAGTGATATGAAAGATGCACATTTCACGTAGACATTTGATAATTATGATGGTTTTACTCTTGTTGCAGCCATTAGAGTCTGTCTCCCACGCTCACTATACCCCACCCTGCCTTAATTCCTTACTTATTTTATTGTCTGACATATGGTAGGCAATACCATAATCAGATTACCCAATACGTTCCAGCAAGGTCATATGAAACTGATCAGCACAGAGCACAGAGGAGTGCATCACTGTGCTCACCCTTCCAGCTGTCATTCAGCACAGAGTGCACAGCCGTGCATCATTGTTTCTCCCAATGAGGACAAGGACCAGCTCTATTCAGATAATGAAGTGGACTCTGCCTAAACAGCCTGAAAGAGCCCCCCACCCCACCCGTCACTCTGTCTCCCACTGTTTCTCTGAGCTTCATGCTACATACACACACACACAGGGCTCAAAGGTCTCCCTCATACAATGTGTAACTTCCCTTTCTTTAATGAACAGCTCTGCTACACTGCCATCCTAACACTAGCTGTCCCATCTCATGCTTTTGGACACTCACCAGTATCCTGAAGCAAACTTAACCAAATTTCCTATCTCTTAGTGTGTAGCCTGCCAGGCCCAATGAGAGCACTCTTCCCTCTTCCCTCAGTTCTGTATTATCCCATCAGCCTCCAGAACTGCATTTCCAGTGAGTAATGATGACTCTCTGAGCATCATGTCATGCTACATTTCTTCTCTGGCCCTCAGGGCGCCACAGCACTCTTCTCCGGGTTTCCACTTGTAGCTGCATTTTATTTACATGGACCTCGGTTCTGACAGCCAAACCAGTCAGTCAATCAGCCGGCCTGACAGCCGTGCACAGCCAACAAGCCTGTGTGGAAAAACGTCTGTGACAGGCGCAAAAGAAGCGAGGTGATTTATAAATCCTGCGTTTTCCATGATTTATATAAAAGTCTATGATCCTCCTTCCTGGCTAAAAGTGATGAAGGGGGTGGAGGCTGCCAGATGCACTCACCGTGCTTCATGGCCCAGTTCTTTTACTTTGAATGATGAGGTTATAGATTTTTAGTGGGTAAAATAGGGCGCTGGACAGACTGAGTAAAGCGGTAGTGTTTGTCTTTGGTCAGAATAAGAAAGTGCGCAGTGGGAGGAGGTAGACGGCTCCATTTTTATAGAATGCATATTGTTGTTATTAATATTTTGTAAATGATTGGTCGCCACTTGTACAGGTTTGAAAGCTAACTTTGCTCTCAGTGGTTCATGTCCTCTTTATAGTGTTGAATCGGGCTCATCAAAGTTTCTCCTGACCAGTGGATGAGTGATGGCGAGCTGACGCAGTGACAGGTGTACTAATCCATCGCCGCTGACAGCACCCACCTTTCAGGATTAAACATTTAATGGCATATGAGTTGAGCCAAGCACAGATACTTTACTGTTAAATGAACGCCCACGCCGTCTGACAGCTGCTCGTTCACACACTGTGATTTTCACAGTCAAATTACTGCACTGTCAGTCCACACCTGCAGGTCTGCACTAAGGAAACACCTGTACTAAGTGCAGATGCTTCTGTTTGGAGCAAACCGCTGACGTTGCCGAAGGCAGTTATATTTGGTGCGCTGATGTTGTCTTGGCATTGGGATGATCCAGTTAGTAGAGCATTACATTCTGTCAAATCAAACTCCACGTCAGCCTCTGCGTTCAGCGGACACTGAGATTCAGTCTTGGCTTTTAGAGCAGCAGGGAGGGAGATTAAATGTCAATAAGCGCACAGTTCTCCTCAGCGGTATTGAACTTAAGCTCCCCGTGAGTGTGTGCATGTTCGAGAGCAATAAATCAGCCGCTGAATAACCAAATGTGGTTCCTTCATTACCTAATGCCTCTAAGAGTTGCTTCTCCCCATCTGGTTTCAGTGTTGTGCGTTATCTCCCTTGCAGTGTGTTTGAATTCAGGGAGAAAGACATGTCTCTTCCTCTGCCTGTCCAGTTGGTGGCAGCATGGTACTCTTTACATATTTAATTTAATGACTGCTTGACTGTCAGTCAGGAGAAGTGCAGCCGCATGCACAAGGATGTGTCAACACTGAATGAGGCGTAGATGAGCACAGCAAATATATTAATATGTGCTCACTGTTTGCCTGTTTCGTATATTTAATAGGTCATCGGCAGGTTGTTTTTACACCACACAAAGAAGCAGGGCTCATGGAGAGAGCTGCTTCTGATCAGTGCTTTCTTTCCTTGGCACCGACTGTGCCAAGTCTGCATTTGGAAGTGTCCCAGCCCACAGTCAGCAGTTCCCACTGCGGGGCCGTGCAGCGCAGCATTATCATAATGAAAAGTTATTAATCTAATCCCACTTTTTTTTCCCCCTGCTGTCCAAGTCCTAGATAACTGGAGCGACTGTAGGCATTGCTGCTGCTCGCTCATAAAGAATGACTGTGGTAGAACACTAAAGATGAATTTCAATGCTTCCATTTTTCAATAAGGCCCCCAAATCACCCCACCACGCACACACACGCACACGCACACGCACACGCACACCATCTGTGTGTTTGGCCTCTCATAACTGAGTTTAAAAGCATTTGGCTGAGACTTGGACTCTGCTGATCTATTCAAGAAGACTTCCAACTCCTTTAAAAGTACTGTAGCTGCTGGGCTGCAGTGCAGTAATGCCACACACAATGTTCAAGGACAGTCATGACATACTGAGGCTTATGGGATATTTAAGCATCTCATCGAACAGGAAGTGATGAACATTTCTTCAGTTTCCAGCTCATAATTCAGCCTAAACAGGTGGTGTTGTCTTACAGCTGGTGGAAATTGAGGTCACCGGGCTTTAAAAGCTGCTCCCCCCCCTCCCCGCAGTGTGTTCTCTCCTCTTTCTGTCTTCTTATTCCTTCCCCTCACTGTCCTGACCATGTACTTTTCATCCCTTTTTTATTGCGTGCCTCCTTCTCTTGAGACAATGAAAGCATGCACTACGGCATGATCTATCATGTTTCTGCGGACGTGAGAAGTAGTTGATGAAACAGCATTTCTGCTTCCGCAGCAATAGCCTGAAGTTAATACCATGTGATATGTTCAGGCCATAACACATAAGGAACGCTGTGCAGGCCTAGGCTGTGTCTGCATCGTGTCAGCCAGCAGTAAATATTAAAGGCCAGGTGCTCTGAAATGCTCAGGATGAATCCAGTCTCCCCAGCACACTGCAAAAAAAAAAAGCAGAGAAACAGCACAGGGGAGCAACTCCTACTGAAATTTTAATGTAATCCAGTTTTAGCTGTGTTATTAGGTGAAGTTTACTTGTGGAACAGTACATGTGTGTCCCTGGTCAGGAGAGGGCAGTCTCTCCCAAGATAAATTAAATGGCTTTGTATTTCCTCTACTTCATGGCCTTTAAACGACTGGCACACTAATCACCACATATATATTCAGTTAACTTTATTGTTCTGTAGCGGTAGGGCTGAGCAACGTCATGCTCTGTTACTGTGGACATGTCTATAAATCGATATCAGTATATTATGTTTTTGAGACCAGTGCTTTGCAGCCATATTTTCTCATTGTATAAATGTGGCTTTTTGTTGGTGTTGATGATTGGAACGGGGCCAACTGAGTGCAGATAAAAATAGCCGTGTGCCCTGGAGCTTGCAGATAAACAGGGGGTTTCTCTTGCTGTCTGTTTGATGCTAAAAGCCTCTGATGCCTGCTTTCTACCTCGTCCCACTTTTTGCTACCCACGCAGGAAAATAACTCGTCCGTGTCTTTGCTGCTTGTTCAGCCAGGTCACATCTGACAACACCTGTTGTGCTGTTGTGTTTTCCCATGTTGTGTTGTGATTCCTTGTGCAACACGCAACCTCAATCACCCTGTTGCGTGTTTGTGTGTTCCCGCAGAGGACTCCCTCTTACGTCAGGATGATATTTGGATGCTGGATGGTGATGATCCTCCCCTTCCTCGCATTCCACGCCCCGATCACCTGGACTTCCTACGCATCACGCCGCCCGAGGATGACATCATCGGGGACACACCCTACTATCCCAAACTGGAGTGCACGGTGAGGGTCCCCAAACACATGCATGCATATTTTCCCACCCAGAGCAGCGTACCATGCCCCCGCCTCCCTTCCCCCTCTTAGGACGGATTTTCTCCCCACTCTGGCATCCAACCACCTGATCATGAATTCTTAGAGATGGATTAACAGGTCATGGATTCTAATCTGCAGGCTGAGGTACTAAGCCAAAAATGACTGAGATCATTCCACTCAAACCTCTCGTTTCTGAGGAAACACAGGAAAACCCGAACCCTGTCCTGCAGGCCTTTTTGATCATTTTGTAACCTTATTTAGGATGGGTTATGCCATCGAAACCAATTAGGTGGATTTAGAGGCTGAAGTTGCGACACAAGATACACAGAGCATGTGGTTTGTGTAATCCTGCTGGATGCATGTCTTCCAAAAAGCCCTGGAAAACAATGTATTGTTTGTTTCCAGGTGTTGGTAGGCTTTAATTGTGCTACTAAGTAGGACAAACAAAGACTTACCAAACTGCACTAAATAAATCATCAGATTAAAAAGAAAAAACAATTTCCCTGTGTGTAAATCTGTCCAGGTTCCATCATGCTCTCTGGCAAAGGCGTTCATTCCTTTGGCAGATGAGTCAGATTACCTGGGTGTGGTTTTAGGTGGGTAGTCTAGCAGTCTAATGCCATGAATTGTTTTTCCCAACACACAATAGGTTGCTTGACTGTCAGCGTAATCACTTAGCATACCATTACAAAGGCCACACTGTACAGAATTAGATCCTCTGCATTGTTTTGAAATGCTCTCAGTCATTCAGCTGGGGCATGGCTGCTTTGTCACCGTCATCCATTCTCGTGTCACTTGAAAAGCACACCTTAATGTAAATGATACACTCTGAGAATGAGAGGGATTAGACGACACTCCCCTAATCTTTTTTTAAAATACATTTATAATAACTACAGGTCATGGAAAGTGCATTCAGGGAGTATGAGCAATCCTCAAATATACATGATCACCAGGGGGATGTTATTGAGCAGGTGATGAGCAGTGCCAGGTTCCATTCAGACACAACACTTTGAATTCAGGCCAGAGTTCAGTGTTTGGTCAGACCAGAGAATCCTGTTTCTCACAGTATCTGAGTCCTTTTTTCGTAAACTTTCACTGGGGATGAGCTTTCATCTGGCCACTCTGCCGTAAAACTAAAATCAGCTGAGTGCTGCGGTGATGGTTTCCACCTCTGGAAGTTTATCCTCACTCTATCTCTGGAGCTCGGCCAGTGACCATCTAGTTCTTGGCCGCTGCTCTTACCAAGGCCCTTCTCTCCACAATGGCTCAGTGTAGCTGGGTGGCCAGCTTTGTCAAGAGTCCTGGATGTTCCAAACTTCTTCCATTAAGGGTTTTGGAGACTGCTGTGACCCCTGTTGCAGCAAAACCTGTATCTGAACACAATCCTGACTCTGAGCTCTGCAGGCGGCTCCTTCCTCCTCAGGGCTTTTTGCTCTAATTTGCATTGTGAACTGTAACACCTTTCATACAGTAGACAGGTGTTTGCCCATCCCAGTCATGTCCAAACAACTCAACATAGATAGATAGATAGATAGATAGAGATAGATAGATAGATAGATAGATAGATAGATAGATAGATAGATAGATAGATAGATAGATAGATAGATAGATAGATAGATAGATAGATAGATAGATAGATAGATAGATAGATAGATAGAAAGAATACTTTATTAATCCCCAAGGGGAAATTTAAAACAAGGTGTAGAAAGAAACTACTAACTACTACTAGACAATCAAGAAGTAGGAAAGCTAAATTTCAAGTATTGTGGCATATGCTCTGATTCTTATGTTGATGTGATGTTTAAGTTTTTTCATGTAAAAACTGCTTTCTCAGCATCATCAATATTAAGTAGTGAGGGCAGACTGAGGAAAAAATAATTTATTAATTAATTTAAGCAAAAGGTTACAACACAACAAAATGTGTGAGGGGGTCTAAATACTCTCTCACACTGAGTGAGTGTCAATGAATGGTGTCACTACTGAGCTGACATGTGTCAGATATCAGTTCACATCACAGTGGTGCCTCTTTCTAGTACAACCTCTGAGGGGATTTACTCCACTGTGTGTATGCATACCACTGCTCTTACATAACTTAATCTGCCACAGAATCCCCCCTCTCTATTTGAGGCTTTCCTCTGATGAATGAAAAAGGAAATCTGAGGAAATTGCAGTCTTAACTTGTAATTTATTTCATTTACATCGCTAACAAACAGTTTGAGATCAAATTTACTTCCTTTTCCTCAACTTTTCTTCTACTTCCAGGCTGAAGAAGGTCCATTTCTTACATTTGTCTTTCCACTTCTTTGTGTAATTTGGGTCATTAAACTGGACAAAAACATTTATACAACGTAATGTAAGACACACCTCTTTAATAAGTGAGTGCCTTGTGGCTGGGGCTGAGACTGTGCTCACTGAGCCAGTCTGAAGGAATGCAGTTTGAAGAATCCTGTGCTCCAAACCACTTTACTAACATTTATACACAAATCAATCAACTGTTAGAGCTGGTTAAATCAGGGATATACTAATAAAGAGAGTTGGATCACCTTGCTTAGGGCTCATTATTTTTTTTAATCTAATTTCATTTTTTTTCTCACAAAAACTGGTCTAGTGTTCCTCCCTCTGGTCTTAGCTAAACCTGTTGAACCTCTTCACAATCTATGACATCTAAACTGAACCTCCAGTCTGCATCCCAACTGTCACAGCTCAGTATATTGAAATAAAGTTATGTTTGAGGGAAGGGAATCAGATGAACTCCTGTTCAGTCTGAGAGTCCATGAGCTGAGCACTGAGCCTGTTAGCCGGGGCTGGCTGTAGCCATGCTGCCTAATCACCGCTTGCTAAGCCTTGTGTTGCAGTAGCTCACTGCTTAATGGTGCAACGCTGGTTTACATGAACCCGCTGCTGCTCTCCACCTGACCACATGCTTGCCTCTCCTCTGTGTTTACGCTGTTACCTCTGCAGCCATTTTACGGAAGTGAGCAGAGGTAATCAGACACCTGTGGTGCCGGGCTCTGCAGGTCCCCTCCCAGGAAGGGAGGGACCTGAAGGGAGACGTCCTCAGACTGGCCAGACCAGTGAGACACTTTTTTTCCTTTTCAACCTGAGAGTTTTTTTTCCTCACACAACAGCACACAGGGCTCTCCTGTTGAGTGAGAGAGACATGCTAAAGAAGACAAACTCAACAGAGAAGTCCAACCGAGTCCACCTAGAGAAGGACAGTACACGACTTGTACGGATAACACCGCTCGGCTTGTCGGAACATTTGGAAATGCTTTTGTGAACGGCAAGTGAACTCTGTTCTCTTGCTCTCCCAGGGAGATTACAGAGGGACATGCTTCCAGCCACTGAGCAGCTTCACTTCAGTTGCAGCGTCATGGGAATCGTGCTCACACAGAGGAGACTGAGGTGCACTGCTGTCAACATCCAGTCAGTAGTGGAGTTTATGTGATCTTGTAAAAGGCTGCTAGATGCAACCTGTTCATCAGTAAACAAGGTGACGGGATTGTGTCGTTACAACCAGCACCATCCTCAGGAAGGTAAGAGGAGCTGGGAAATTTTGCCCAGACAAAGGCCTTTTGTTCCCAGCCAATGGAGGAGGTGGAATAAGAGCTTTTACGACATTCTGAACTGATGCTGTTATGGTTTACGTCTCCTTGCTCTCAGCTGATGTGACACTTTGAGCAAAAATGGACGGTGCAAGCAATAACTCAGAGGAACAGGGAAGGCAGTCTGCTGGTTCCTTACGGAATGTCTTCAGCAGCTTCTTCACCCGCGATCGATATCCACACGCGGCCGTGCTCATGTCCTATAAGGAGTTCCCAGATGGCAAAGATCCTCCTCCAGAAGGTGGTCAAGACAGAATAGATACAGGAGCAACTGGCGCCCATGCTGACCCAGACCTGGTCCACGTCACTAAGGTGGAAACGTATAGTGACACAGAAAACGAGGACGAGGTGTCTTCCTACGGGAGCACCAGCTTACCTCAGGAGGACAATAACACAGTGGACCATGGCGGTGGAGACCAGCTACAGCACAGCACTGAGGAATACAAATTGCCCATGTTCAAAACACACAGATTTTCAGAGAGATCCCGCGTTGAAGCTATTCTGTATTCCGAGAAGTTTCTTAACAGGACTAGGACATCTCTGTCATCTGTTTCCAAACAGGAAGATGGCTGCACTGACATTGGAACAAATCAGAGCGATGAGGATGGTAGATTAGATCATGGTCAGTCTGTTTCTTCTATCATCCCTGAATGCCATACTCCAGAGGCTGCAGGTTATAATGCTGCCATGGTGTCTCCATCCAAGCCGGTAGAAGATTTATATACCGGTAGTACACCAAAGGAGGAGACACTAGTTAACTCCAGTCCTACGACTCCTGAAGCGTTCATCCAATCGTCCACTGGTCCGGAGGAGCAATCAGACACTGCTGGTGTTAGGACGCCCACGTTGCAATCATCCACGCCCGAAAAGCCTCCAGAAGATACCCGGATAAGTACCAGTCCGACTTCACCGCACAGAATGTCTCTTACGACACCTGAAATGCACACACCTTCAGCATCAGCTGTCATACCCTCCGTTACCTCATCGCCGTCCAGCGGCACAACGCTCTCCTCATCCCCTTCCTTCCAGATGCCGGCTCTCTTCAGTGGGTTGAGGGTGCTGAAGAAAGGAGCAGTGGGTGAAGAAAGGGAGACAGTGTCAGAGATCAAGCAGAGGGAGAAGGATGCTGAGCTGGCCCTGCTCAGCCTGAAGAAGACCGTCAACAAAGCCAAGCAGTTGCCTGAGCAGAAGACGCCCTCTCCAGCCAAAAAACACCCAGAGCCGAAACCTGTTTCGGACACTAAAAGCACTGTATTTGGACAGCTCAGTCACCTGCTTAACAAAGACAGCCACAGTCAGACCAAGCGCTCAGATCATCATGGGCAGGATGCTGATCTCAAACTCAGCCAAAAAGAGCCTGAGAAGAGAACTTCAACAGAGGTTCTGGATGAAGAGAAACCATCAGTCCCAGAAACTCCTACATCCACACCTGAAAGAAAGAAAACCTCAGACCTGGCCTACGAAACTTTCAAAAACATCTTTGGCCCCAAAACAACCACAAAGGACAAAGCAGAGGACGTGGATTTGGAGGCAGTGAAAAGGAAATTCAAAAATGACAAGGAAAGTCTGAGGTCCATTTTTGAGAAAACTTCCAAATCTCCAGTGAAGGAAGCCTGTAGCCCCATAGAGGATGGTGTATGTACTGAATAACTTTTGATGACACATGTTTTAATTAAACACGGGGTGCGTCAATTTCCAAATACATAAGAAAACACGTTATTTGGAGATAAACAGCCACCCTAAATCAGAATATTAATGTTATTACCCCTGTACTAATTAATGTTTCCCTCCCTACAGACGGAAGTCACATCCCCAGCAGACAGCGAGGACCGGACTCCAGGGCGGCTGCAGGCTGTGTGGCCTCCACCCAAACCTAAAGATGAGGAGGAGAAGGTGGGGCTCAAGTACACCGAGGCAGGTAAGAACCTCAGGCTTGTTGTGTTGCCTGTATTTACTTCTAAGACCAGGAGTGCTGACATAGGAAGATGTCAGTCAAGCTTACACGACACACCCCACACAGATTGACTCTGGATAAGGATAATTGCAGATAGCATCTTGGTGTGTTTTGAATGGTTCTTATTTGTAGGATGTTTGACTTTGTTAAAGCCTTAAGACTAAAACACTTAAGCCAAAGGTGAAGTCACCATTATCAAACCCTTGTGTACATTACTCTGAACCTCTGAGACAAATCTTGCAGAGCAATTTGCTCTGCAGCATGTAAGATGTCCTCAAAACTCATTTATACAGTAAATACAGTACAGTGAGGTCGCGCCACATGGCAAAATGTATGGGTGTCAAGGGGGTAAAAACATTTAATGGAATCAAGTACACTCTTGGGCAGCACACTAACTTTTTAATCTTATTCTCTAAAGGCTCAAGGACACACAAATAGGTCAAAAGCACACATGGCTGTCTATGGACTGATTCAATTACAGAGCAAAAAGGTTTTCCCTTCATGCTCTGCATACAGTGAAACTGTGTTGCCACAGCGGCGTGGCCCCAGGATAGATTAGGACCAGCAAGTGAGATTATTCTGCTGATTTGCACCCACAGATCGGGCTTTGCTCTTGTCTAAAAGAGTAGCAAGTGAAAGTTGAGACGCAGAGCAAAAGTCCAGATGGTGTCGCATAGATAAACCAACACATGTGTGCACACATCATATACACCTCCTTCAAACATTCTGTGTTTTTAACCATTTGACCAACACACATTTATGAACCTTGATCGTGGTTCTAATCAAGTTTAATTTCATATATAATGCTTTCTCTCAAGAATAGTTTGAGTTGTTTTTCAAGGCCTGGTACTAATAACTTGGATTAATCATTACCACAGAGGAGTGTTACTGATTACCCTCATTCACTAGTCATGTGGGAGAGGTTGTCAGTGATGAGTTTGTGCAAACAGGATCATCTCCTGCATCTGTGGATTTTAGTCTTGAGTTTAAATATACTTAAAAACTGAAAGCAGTAGAACACGTTCATGAAAGTAATGACATGTGGTGTTTGCAGTTAATGGGTGTAGTGTATTTAATAGTTCACAACCCATAAAATATGTATAGAATGAGTGGTATCCTGGTTTCCATTGTAGTCTGTTTTAATGTAACATCTCAGACATGAAGTGACAAATGTGTTTTTGCTTCCTTGATCCAATAACAACAGATAAGCTTTTGTGTAAATGTGTCTTGACCTAACTCTGATGTTATGTTTAGACTAATTAAAACTGGTTGGTCGAGTGATAAATATGGTTACCCGCCCTTCTCTAGCATTCAGCCACTGAGACAACAAATCATGATGTTGTAATGATCCTTGTCTTACAGATGAGTTTGATGGTGATTTAACATGCCAGTATTTTGGCAATATAACTCTAACCGCTCTCTCATAATCTGTAAATCAGAAGCACTGAGCCGTGACACCACACTTATGTAAAGTCAATCAAACCTGCCGACAGAATGAATCTGTACTCTCTCCTTGCTTTCAGAGCACCAGGCCGCCCTCTTGCAGCTGAAGAGAGAGTGCAAGGAAGAGCTCGACAGGATGCATGTAAGTCCTCATATGACTGAAGCGAACACTGAGTGAAAACGTGGTGTGCACTGGAGGAAAATGAGAACAGGAATCTCTGAGGGCAGATGAGTTAAAGGGGGCGAAGTGAGACTATTCTGGCAGACAATATGAAGAACATAAAACAGAAACATAAGAACAACATAAGATTTATGAGGGCAAGCTGAGAAGTGGGTTTCTGGCATTAATTTCTGTGCATGAGACATAAATGTAAATTAGTTACATTTCTGAGGACCTAGTCTGTCATAGCAGTTAGCCGTCCTCAACACAAGATGGCACTAAGTCAGCATGAAATGTTAGTGTGCAATTCATTTAGCCAGTGCACACTCCGTTGAGCATTTGCTCACAGCACCTCCAGCCTCCCGATGTCAAAGGTTTTGGCGTCGCCAGGTAATCTTGATGTAATTCTTTTGAATTTAAATTATCATTCAATCTGTTAAGTTTATTTTTAAAGTAAAAATAAAATCCTCTATTTGCACTTGTTCAAACTGAGAGGAATTGTATAGAACAGTAAAATGTCACATTATAAAATGTAGCTGTAGTTATATATGATAACATATGTTAGGAAAAATAAAAATAAAATCATAGCTGTGTATGAATAAGTTTAACAGTAAAAACATTTTTCTTTTTTTATGTTATGTATGTGTATGTGTATGTTTGTAATGTAATGGGGCAAAGTCCTGATCTGACTCTTAATGTGACCCACTTTCATACCAAAAGTGAAACAAATTTAATCAAAACAGACTCAAACTCTTAGTAAATCTATACCGTGTCAATTAAAATCCACTCTGAAAGAGCTCCCTACATGCCAGAATTTCATATTTTATATATAATCTATGATTTTATAACTTCCAAATGTTCCACATGCAGCTCTGTGATGGACATCTCTTTCCTCTCCAGTATAATGGCTTGTTCCAGATTCTTTTTAAAGGTGTCAGTGTTTAATTCATCAAAAGCAGAGGTTTGGAACGGTGTCTCACAGGTGTTTTTCAACTGAAAACCTACTGTATAACCTTGGAAACGAAACTGGAACATAGTTCTGGTCATGTTACATAATTTGTACCACTGATAAATTGCTTTATGGACCGTTTCCTTGAGAAGTCTGACCTCAGAATTGGTTTCTCAGCCTGTCTACTTAAAGCCTTTAATTTGACGTCGAACTTTAAAGGACTAATGCTGAGTCAGCCCACAAGAAAGGGTGGGAACGTGCCTAATGCTATTTCTAAACTGACATGAGTTAATAAGGAACATGTGTACGATTTATTACAAAACGATTTCCTTTCTGTCTCAAATCAATACTTTGCTTCAGTTGGATTGTGTTTTATTGTTTGAAATGTCAACTGAAAACGGCAGTTACCAGATTTTCACAGCAAGAGTCAGACTTCAGATTGGGGGAAACTGTAATGTGAAGGTGTAAAACAAAGATGAAATAAATAAATATAGTCAAATTTAAGCCAATAGTCACCTTCATGTTTTCCCCTTTTGAGAAATAGTTGTTAATGTATCGTCAGTCACCTGATATGGTTTTATGACATACTATGTGGTGGGAAGTGGTTGTAGCTTGTGATGCTCTGGGTTAGTTTTCTATCTGACATTGTATCTGCTCTTCTTTCAAGTCTGACCTCGAGCTTCAGATCTTCCAGCTGCGAGGAGAGCATGCCGTCTCATTGTCACAGCTGGAGGGAATCCTCGCAAAGATGCGAAGAGAGAAGTCTTACAATATCAGTCAGGACCGCGGCGAGGTCCGCGACGTCGCTGTGTCCACGACGGGCGACCCCTCCAGTAAGACCAACCGCACCGTGGGCATCCAGACGGACAGGGAGAGCTTCATCAGGAGCCCCGAGGGCGAGGGCGAGGGCGGGGGCGAGGGCGGGGGCGGCGGCCTGGCTCAGAGCCTGCCCAAGAAACTCAACCTAGACTCCATCGGTCTGAATCTCAAAGGCGAAACGGCCCCGGGGGCTTCTGGACCGGCCCCACCACCTCCACCCCCTCCCCCGCCCCCACCTCCTCCACTCCCACCAGGCGTCTCAGCACCGCCGGCCCCTCCTCCTCCTCCCCCTCTACCAGGCAACGCTGGAGCGCCGCCGCCGCCGCCGCCACCTCCTCCTCTCCCAGGGGGCGGCCCGCCACCGCCACCCCCTCCACCTCCCCCTCCCGGCCTACCTGGAGCTGGACCACCCCCTCCTCCCCCTCCTCCGGGCTCTGGCCCTCCGCCTCCACCGCCTATGGGTGGGTTTGGTTTTGGCCAGAAAGTGGAGCAGGCCCCACGGAAGCCTGCCGTGGAGCCGGCCTGTCCCATGAAGCCTCTGTACTGGACCAGGATCCAGATACAGGACAATAAGTAAGTATACAACATAACAGCTCAGTATGTCTCATTAGACAGAGAAAACACACTGTGTCCCGGTTCAGCTTTGACCTGTGTGTCACTGGTGGTCAGTGATGGGAATAACAGCATTTATTACATAGCTGGAAAAAGGCCTGCCTGTGAGGAGGAGTACTGAGTGAGTTGGTTAGTTCCAGATAAACGGGAGGTTAGGGGGTTATATTTTAGCATTTTATTTTTTAAAAAGTATGGGGCGTTGTGTTGTGCACTGGGCAAGCGCCCCATATGCAGAGGCTACAGTCAGCCCCAGTTTGAATCCCGCACCAGGCGGCCCTTTGCTGCATGTCATTCTCCATCTCTGTGTCTATTTCCTGTCTCTTTCAACTATCCTATCAAATAAATGCAAAAATGCCCAAAACATATACTTAAAAAAAAGCAATGCAATAGTTACCTTTCCTGGTAATTAGTTACTTTTATCATTTAGTAACTCAGTTACATTTTGGGGAAAGTACCTACTAACTATAACTAATTACTTTTTATACGTAACATGCCCAACACCGCTGGTGGTGTTTTAAAATCAGTTGTTATTTAGGGATGACTGCAGTACAAGACTAAATGACAGAGCCCTGTGTGAGATGGACAAACTACCCAGAGCTAATGAAGCTTCATTGACCCCGGTCTAATGGGGTCACACTCGCGCTTGTTCAGACATATATCAGCGATATGATTGCTTCCACATCTAAAGGCTGCATCCAGATACTCTGTAATTGCAAGTAGATTATCCAGCCCATTTACAGTGGCTGTGGTTGTTGCCTCAGAGTGCCAGGCTTCCAGCTTTATGGCCTTGTATTTCCATGGCTGGGTTAGTGGGGGGAAGCTGAGTTGTGGTTCGCACTCTCTCTCTCTCTCTCTCGTCCCGGCCGGTGCTGGGGGGGGGGGGGGACTGAGTGACTACACTGGAGCAGTTTCATGTCAGCTATAAATTTAACTGTATAGGGCCAAGTTAAGGGGCATTAAATGGGTCAGATGTTTAACTGTAGCTGGATCAGCTGTGTGATCACTGTTAATGGTGTGAGGTTCTTAGTTGTGGGGGTGTTTGAAATGATGCCAGCTGTCTAAATGTAAGCAGAATAGTCCCAGCACACATGACAGACTTGGTTGCGAAATTTCATTTACAAAAAAAAAAGGGAACTTTGAGGGAGGGATTTTCAATTATAGTCATAAGCTGGTCAATTAGAAAGTTGTCTTGCATGGAAAGATCTCTTGGGGTTTGGATGTGATTTTTCTTTTCCGAGCAAGTTTCCTGCACCGCCGCTGCTCAGAATCGGAGGCTATATGCTGGACTCATTTTCCCCGGCCTCTCAGAAAAGAGTGCAATATCTGCAAAAAAAAAAAGAGGATTTCAGGACAGTGCCATTATGTCCTCAACCGAAAATCTCTTGGCTGCCCCAGATAAATACTCTCTCGGCTGCAACAGGAGGCCAATTGCATGCATAAAAAGTTGGACTTACTTGACCCTCGCTGGATCTCTGGCAGCGCAGTTGATTGTTCTGATATTTAAGCCATGACGAGCCTGCCAGCGCCTGTGTTCATGTGTTGTATCCAGGTTGTCTTTCACATTAAATGGGCCTGGACCCGGGACGACTGACCTGAGTAATGTCATTACATTACGACCTGTGTGTGAGCGAGGGGAAAGGCCGAGGCAGTAATTAGGCATGTGCAGTGTATTACAGACGTCATCATGCCACAGTCTCGCTTTAGAATAAGTTTATTTGTTAGTGAAGCGTTTACCGTGTCTGTCCGTGTTCTTAGGGAAAGTGGAGACAGATGTGTTGAGTTTTCAGTGAACAGCGAAGTTCCTGAACATCCTCTTGACTTTAGACACCTCTTGTTCTTATTCTTGTCTCTGTTTGTTTTTCCCATGTTACTCAGCAACTTCTGAAACACAACATCGCCTCCCCGGGTCTCATCCGTTTGCTGGAAATGGACCTTTATTACAGAAACAAGCCTCGTCTTAAACTTTTGTTATTTTTATCACCTAGCTCATAAACAGTGCTTTTTAAAGCTGAGATTTCGCAGCCTTTCCTGCCAAGTGTTTGTCGGACGGCGAAATGGAAAATGGCAAACAGTGGGAAGATTGAATAAACATCAAATAATCTTCCACAAATAGAGCACACAATTTGTTTAGCTCAAGTAACATAGATGTTTCGAGCCTGCGTTAGGAGCCACCGGCCTGTCATCATGGCTGTGATCAAATCTTTTACACCCTGTAACCCGGTTTAAATGCACTGATGTATGTTAAGAAATGATCAAACAGACCACAGACTCATGGTTTTACTTCTTTTTTTCCAGCAACAACACACTGTGGGGGTCTCTGGAGGAGCCCAACATCCTCAACACCAATGAGTTTGAGGATCTTTTCTCCAAGGCCACGCTACAGCCCAAGAAGAAACCGCTGTCGGACACCTACGAGAAGAAAGCCAAGACAAAGAAGGTACGTTCACTCGCTCGTCCTCAGCTTGGCCTTTTATCATCTTCTTCATCTCGGTTTTTTCCCTGATGTGTTTGCAGTTGAAGGTCATCCTGATGGTTTAGTCTCCCGCTGCAGCCACCTGAGGGCGTTGTTTAGTGTGCTTTCATATCTGGCTTTGTTTGGAACGGAGCTTTTTGGCCGCTGTCATGTTCAATAATAAATCAAAGTAAGAAATAACAAAAGGTGAACCGGAAAGAAATGGATTGTGCCTCTCATCAGGTCCTCCTCCAGGCTGTTGCCAGGTATTGCTTTGGGCCAACACAGGCTATCAGTTTATGAGTTTTACTCCCTTGAGTTTTCTCTTTTTTTTCCCTTGGCAAACTACCCTAACTGTGCAGGATTGTAATGTAGGTAGGGCTTGGGGATCGTGTTGTTTTTTTCCCCTCCTGGGCAGGCTTCAAAGTTTGTTTTCCACTTTCTGCCAGATTGATCCACCGTCCCCCTTCCCCTCCAGAGACACACTTGTTGATGTCTTGTCAAATGCTGCAACTCTGCACCTCGCGCTGCAAGCCAGCGCCGCGTCAGCATCCTGGCCCGCCTCGTGGTCCTCGCTGTGGCGTCCAAGCAGTTAAAAACCGGCCACTGCCCTCGTCTGTCCTCTCTAAATCCATACACATCCCCTGTTCTGATCAATTTCTCAAGGCTCCACTCCGCTCCAGAGGGCCACGGACTGTGTGTGTGTGTGTGTGTGTGTGTGTTAGTGGATATGTGTGTGTTCTTCTGTCCTTGATCTCCATCCTCAGATCTCTCTCCTCAGTCTGGTCACTCTAAGGCAGCAAACTGTCCAACATTTGATCCAAGTCAGACAGCCACATCCAGACACAAGCCCTGCCAACTGTCTCCTGTCTGGGCTTACATCAGCCTGAGAGATGTTGACCCCACTAATGGAAACACTGTTGAAACTAATTTCTATCAAAAAAAAAAAAAATGCAACGTCCAACAGAGCATTCAGTGTCTTTTTATATGAGAAAAAGACCTGTGTGATACGCTGGCTGAGGTTTCTATCTGTGTTTAGACATTTTGTGTAAACAGGACTTTGATTATACAGGAGTCTTATATTTAATATAAAGGTCTGTGTTTAAAGCCAGGGAGAGCAGTCGGCGTCCAACTCTACGATTAAAGAGGGAAAGTGAATACGCAAAAAGGCATGGTTGTTTTCAACCCGCTCAGAATTCCAACTCACTGAAAAGGTCGTCAAAATAAAAGAAACTTGTTTACGTAATCATTTTTTATCCCCGAACGTTTATACTTGGAGATAAAGAGAGAGAAATCATTTGAGGGAGAAATCATTGCAATCACCAGCTGACGGTGGCTTCCAAGAAGTTCCGCTGGTTAAAAGGTGGGAAAGCGAGAGAGGCAGAGGAGAAATAAGAAGGCATGGAGTGAGGAGAAACAGATTTTCTGGGGAGAGCGGGGAGGAATAAGAGAGGGGTTGGAGATTAGTTTAAACTGAGGAGAGGAGGCATGGATCATTGAGGTTGGAAAGAAAGAGAAGTTAGAAAAAAGGAAATGTGATGATGAAAATGGAGATGATGTGTCGGCCACTGCAGGCCCTGATGAATCGGAAGTAAAGGTTTAGTGCTAACTAAAAGTTAAAAGTTAAAAGGCTTTACAAACGCGAACCTTCTGAGTCATATTTTGGAAGGACTGCAGCGGTCATGAACAACACATTTCAGATCAAACCAGTTTTTTTTTTCACTTGCCTGTTGCAGCTGCTGCTTCACAGTGAGCTGTTACTTCCAGACACGCTTTTGATAGGATGTCACACCACATTTTCTTGCATTGCTTTGAGGTACAAAACATTTCATTTTCATGCATCTTTTTTCGGCTGCACTTGTTGTTGCGCCTCCTTTATTCTCCTTCTCTTTTTATTCCAGACAGAGATTTTCGCAGCTGCTCCCGTCCGTTCTGCCTTTTCTTACTACCTCTGTCTATTTCCAATAATTTGGGGTCGTTATTCATACATTTTACAGCTGCAAATAAGAATTATTCTCACAAATGCCTACTTTCTTAATTAATCTACTAATCTATGAATCATCCTCATGGAGCCCACGATGAAGTCTTTACAGGTCTTGGCTCTCCAACAGTTCAGCACATGGAGATGTTCAATTTACCTCCGACAGCCAAGAAACCATAAAATATTCATCTTTTTGTGTCCAGACTTGTTATTCTTCACTTTTTTCAAATACATTTCTAGTAATATGAGATTAATCATTTTTGAAAAACAGTTCTGATAAATTTTTGCAACTGAAGATTTATAAAACTAATAAAAATTAATGCATACTTCACAAGTTTTTCCCCGGTTCACCCATGTGGTCGGTCACAGTTTAGAGAGCAAGGTGCTAAATAAAGAGGTTGTAGTGAGGAACTTGTTTACAGAGTGGGTTTAGTGTCACTTTTCAGAGGCTTGATGAATGTGTGTGAGGGGGCCGGAGGTTTGGGGGCCTCAACGTGGTCGTTTGCGTGACTACCAATACCTTGTCAGCTATACCTGGTCGGCACACATTGGTCTGAACAGAATTGGCCTGTTATATTGCCAGTGTTGTGTGTTTCTTTGTGTATCTGTGTGCTCGAGTGCACGTGCGTGTTGACAGCACGTCCTCACGAGTCATTATGCACTTGCTCTGAAAGTGTTGCCAGATCATGCTAACGCCACAGCCCCCGGGTTTGGGCGGCGGTGGAGGTAGGTGTGTGAGTGTGTGTGTGTGTGTGTGTGTGTGAGAGGAGATGAGCGGGAGGGATTGGAATGTGTGTGTACATTATGCATATGAGCCACTTCCACCGCTTTCCAACAACTCCTCATGCCAAAAAGTTTCAACTCGGGGCATGCAGCCGATGCCTACATGAGTCAGTTAATCTCTATCATGTGTGCCATAGAAAAATCAAAGCTCTTGTTTACTCTGGATCCTTTCTCTCTCTGCTGATTAGCATATCAAAGCAGAGGAGATGACATGGAAGAGAGCTCCTCCGCCCCAGCAGACCAGAACAGAGAGGACCGGACTGGACCGGGGGTATAATTGCAGGCATGTGGCTCCACTCCACTGGCTAGAGGAGGCAATGAAGATAGGGCACCTATAGGAGTGTGGATTGGAGTTGGGGGGGTGCAGAGGATGGGCATGACTCGATGGAGGGATTAACAGTAGGGCTGTGCCAAAAAATCGATTCACATAAGAATCGCAGTTCTCATTTAATACGATTCAGAATCGATATAAAATGTCCCAAAATCGATTTAAAAAAAGAAAGAAAGAAACAAATCTGCTGGCTGTCGGCCTCCATTTCCTTAGAATTTAAAAGGCAGCATGTTTGACTGCACTATTCTTTTTAATAAAGAGGCACTTTTAATTTTGTTACTTAAGCAATATGTGATATTGCTTTTATGCAACAGTTTAAACAATTCCATCTAAGCATGGATAAATGTTTAAAACTCAATAAATGTGAAAAAGACACTTTAGTCATTCTGTCTTATAAAGCAGACTGGAGTAGATCATGAGGATCCTTTGCACACTGACAGACTGAAGCAGAAATCATCATGAATCAAATCGTTTTGAATCGAAAATCGATTTTGAATCGAATCGTAGCCCCAAAAATCAGAATCTAATCTAATCGTGAGATAGTAAAAGATTCCCAGCCCTAATGAGCAGGGAGGCCGACGGAGATGAAGAAATCAGACAAGCTGAATCCGCTCTTGAATTTGTGTGCGTGTGAAAAAATGTGCATCAGTAAACACAAAAAAGTGTAATTTCCTCCACACATATAAATCAGACGTGTATCAAGTTTATACATAGTGGATCTCCTTAAACAAACAGCAGCCTTAACCAGTTTATGGGAAGTTATGACTTACGAGCAAATCACGCTGCGTTTATTAAAGACATATTTGAAGCCCAGGCTCTGACGTGGGAGAGTGGGTGTAAGATTAACACCGCTGGGTGAGACGGGGTTGCTGAGCGTATGGTAGGTGGTTATTGATGGGAAGTCCAGATCCAGTTGTTATTGTAACATCTGCCCGGGTGATTCCAGACAGATAGTCAGACAGACAGTCACCACGGAGCGGGCTGGCTGCTGGGCCGACGCTGTGTAAACTATCCGCTCGGCTCTGAACCTGCATCGCCCTGCCCCTCGCTGCCTAACATCAGCCACCTGCTTCGGCTCAAACCCTCACCCCCTCCCCCCCCCCCTCCTGACACTCCGGTGTCTGCCTCCATCATTTTGTTTATTTTCTTAGGCCGCTTGCTTTCTCTCTTTTCCCCCTCTTTCCTTTGACCTGTTATTCAAGTGTCCGCCCGGTTTTTCAGATGAGCTCCTCAGAGTGCCTCCAGTTGTCTTTTTGTAAACAGGAGGGAGCAGCTGGCTTCGTCAGTGTCAGCATCAGCATCGCAGCCCACTTACCCCAAACTGTTTTGCGTGTCTGCGGCCAAGCGTCCAGCATCAGTTGTCTTTTCTCATTAGGGCGAGACACTACAGACAAAAACACAGTTTTTTCATGCACTGATCAATTTTGAGATTTTGGGCAATTTTTCTTCCTGAACATGTATTCTTTCATAAAAGTTGAAAAAAATGGTAGAAAATCCACATTAAGGTGGTTATTTTACTTCATTTTGTCTTCTATTATCAGTAGAATTCTCCTAAATTCACCACAAGTGAACATGCTACTGTGTCATACTGTGCTGTGCCTGTTGTCTGACCCATGTCATGTCAGGTATCATGTAAAGCTCTCTCTCTCCTTAACAATGATGTAGGCTCCAAAAATTGTTGTTTCCTCTGTATCTGCAACCAATCATAAAACGATGTACAATTTACATTAACAATCTATGGAATTTTACAGTACAAGTCTTTAAAGGCCGTTTTCTCAAAATTAGTTTTTTTCCAGTTTTATTCCTGTCTATATTCTGAAGGTTTTTACAGAGGGATTTGTTGATATATCATTCACAGCCTGATTTATACAACGTTTTGTTCCTAAAAACAGGGCAAAATTAGATTTTTTTTAGGGCTTGTGACAGTATTTTCTCATTTACAGAGTGATAAATAGAGATATCCAAAATCCCCTCTGTAAAAACTTCTGACTCTAATATTTCAACAAAATAAAACAAGAATTTTGAAAGTGGCTTTATCCATTGTTCAGATTTCGGTTCTAGAAATGTATGCAAAATAGCGCGTATTTCATTAGATATTGCCTCATTTACATATTTAAACATAAAATTTTACAAAACTTGTAATACAAAAAATATTTAAGTAAGTTTCATGGTGATATCTGTTAGTTAATTTTTTTCCCTATTCACCTGTTGTGTCTCCCCTTAACTTAACAGTTTAGGCTAATTGGCGAGTTCTGCAGCCACAGTGAGCGGGGAAGGGTTCTGGGCTGCTTTTAGTGTGGCCCGTCCAAAGTGGTTAATTAGAGGTGTTGGGAAAGCCTGGTACTCAGCCGTCTCAAGTCCCCAGAGTGGGAGATCCCCAGTGATCCAGGTAATAGACCTGGAAGCAGCATGGCACCCACTAACGCCCTGTAATGCAATACCCACTTCTAAGGCTTCTGCTCTGCAGCTCCCACTGGACAGCCCAGTAGCCGACAACGCCATAATACCTAATGAAGAAGCCTGACACATTAACTTTTAGAGCGGGGCTTTACCTTGCCAAAACTCTCTCTGGCTTTACGGCTAATTCAGTCATAAGTAATTGTGACCATGTGTAGGCACAAATAAAAATCCTGTGAATTTATAGTTTGTTATAAAAGCCCTGCTTCTCCTTGCCTTGCTCTTCTAGACTGTCCTTTTATGGTGCCACTTTTGCCTTTGTACTTTCACTACGACTTGATATTTTTTGATTATATCTCACACATGTTCTTCGGCAAAAGCGGAGGAGGTGCTTTGCTGTTTAACTTCGCTCCCTCATTGATGTGACTTGACTAAATGTGTCCCCGGCTATGTGTGTGTGTGTTTGTGTGTGTGTGCGTGCGGCGCGTTCCCCAGTCGTTTGCGTCACCGTGATGGGTTATGACAACGTGTGTTGATTAGTCTGGTCGTTTGGGTCAAACCAGATGATTCCCAGGCTGCTCTGGACTCACTGGGCCTTCAGGCAGTCTGTCAGGCTCATCATCTATCATCTGCTTCCACAGCTGGGGAAGTGACTAAGTGATTTTTACTCGGCCCCTCGTTACTGAAATGAACTTTTTATTCATCATCTTTTCCTCTGTTTGCTTCTGTCAGTGTTTGAATAATTGAGGTAAGGTAGGTATGAAGAGTAATGACATGGAAAACTGTGTGGAACAATGAGTTTGCAATGTAATTAGCAGGAATAATGTTAGTTATTTTTTTATTATAACATAAAATCAATTTGGGAAATGAATTGCGCACTGATTTTAAATTCCAAATACTCTATGAACATGAATTCTGTTTGATTTTTTCTTTTTCTGTTTTTTGTCTTCAGATTATCAAGCTGCTGGATGGGAAGCGCTCGCAAGCAGTTGGCATCCTCTTATCGAGCCTGCATCTGGAGATGAAAGACATTCAGCAAGGTGAAAAACATTTTCTGATCTTAGGCCGTTGAACTTTTCCAGAAGCTTGTGCGCAGTACAGTATGATATCATTTTGATCCCTTTCAAGGAAGGAGCTGTTATTTAGGTTGTACAGTAATAAAGTGAATTTACAGTCCCATTTAACAATAAATTGAGGATGACTCGTGATGAAATGCAGATGGAGTTATTTTTAGGGAAGAGATAGTGTGGAGAGCCCTGCAGCGGACAATAATTTCCCACCAGTTGACAGCTACTAATTTGTAGCCAGAGACACTTTTTTTGATTAATTTGTGTTTCAAGTGGAACACGGATGATTTTTCCAGTTACTACGATGGGAAAGAAAATGTCTTGATTTCTCAAAATGCGAGCGGGATGAAAGCAGCTTTTCATTTTTCTGTCAGGCTGCACAAATCCCTCAGGCACTGGTTAAAATCAAATTGCCATCTTCTTCATATGAAGAGCTGCTTGGATTGATCGCATACTTGGTAGCTCTGCGGAAAATGCAGGCGTGTGTGTGTCTGTGTGTGTGCGTGAAAGTGGCTGTATGTCTGTGTAAACACATAATATGTGTGTTGGGGACAGCGTAGATGGGCCAGGAATTGGTCCTGTCCCGGGATTGTGGCGGGGAGCGCCTGCCGCCTGCTAGTCTGAGCATGCGGCCAGCAGATCTGTTTATTGTAGCCAGTGACGGTTTCCACAAGCCTAATGGGACTGACACCCCACTAATGATCTAAGCATGTACAAAAGCACCTTCTGCAGTTAGCAGACACTGCCCTGCCACATAAAACCACCTCAAACACAAGCCAAACAGCACACAGCACCAGGACGCCCATTTTGTTTAGACTTTTTTTTTTTTTTTTTACATCAACCCTGTTCTCTCTGTTTGATTGTCAGTGTGTGGAGGCGCTTTGCTAAAAAGGCCCGATCACACCCAGCGTGAGGCCGCTTCCTTCGGCCTTAATGGGAGGTGAATGTGAAATTGGACAACTTGAATTTGACAATGAAGGACAGCACCTTAATAAGCACTTCTAAGGCTTCTAGTCCCTCGCCTCGCCTGCTTGCCTCCCCTTTGTTGCCAAATTAAAAGGACATGGGACATGTAATGTAATTAGAGCTACTAGGGAGGGAGAGAGTGGGAAGGAGGGGAGCGGAGAAAGCAGCACCCTGGTTAACGGAGAGAGAGAGAGAGAGGGGGTCAACTGCACCCGCCGGAGTGACTGGGAGGGGGGGACCTCAAGGGCCACCATGGTTCAAGGGCAAAAGGGAGGCTCTCCCCCACACCTCACCTCACCACACGCACACATACACATGTTCTCACACCACACACACAACCCCCCCCCTCCTTCCACACCAAAGCCGATGAGTGAAAAGTGGAAGGAGAGGGTGTGAGGCGGTTGGCAGGCAGACTTTGATCTGTCGGTGTGGAGAGATATCCGGCTCCCCTCGGATCAGAGTGCTCCTGTGCACGCTGGAGCAGGCCCCCCTTTGGTGTGTGATTGACGGCTGCATGGCTGAGGGACTGAATAATCCACTCTAATAAGATGTAGGAAATGGACCTCCAGCGTTCTCTGTGATCCAGACATCGGGACCACATCGACAGCTTCTCTGCAACAGGAACAGCTGGGAAGCAGAATGCAAAGTATTAGTACCTTGTTAGCTGGGAGCAGTGACCAGCGCCGTGGTGTGTTGTGTTGTTCACATTGGTACATTTGCTTGTGCTAACATACATGATAGGGTTAGAAGTTAGTGATTGATGTATTAATGAATTATTCTTTTTGCTAAAAACTCCACTTTTACAGTTGTATGTTTTTCTACCTGAAATTTCCAAATCCAAACGTCCTTGTGTTTATTCTATAAATTTTGTTTTAACAGGAAAAAGAAAAAATCCCAGCTAATGCAATGTCAACTGGGATTAGCACCTGTGACCTTGAAAAGATAAATGAATGAATGAAAGAAAAAAAAGAAGAACAAAATTGAATCCTATTCAACCTTAAGATAATGTAACCTCAGTGTAACCTGAGTTTTTGCTGCATGTGACGGTAGATTAGACTATATTGGACTGTATGACCTTTTTCTTCTTGTGCTACTGTTACGTTAGACTTTACCTTTGTCTGTCTCTCTGTGTTATTTAGGAAAAATTGCAGTTTGACATTAGTGTTTATACGTTTATTTTTTTTATTTTAGATTTATTTATTTTTAAATGGGAACAGTAGATATTGATGAACACTGATGTGTAAATATGTGGAATTGTAGCCAAGTGGCTAATTTCCATCCCCAGTCCCATTGGCAGGTTGATGTTAGACATAAAAACAATGAAGATAAAAGTATAAGAGGCAGGACTACGACAATAAAACAATGCATCATGGTACACCTTGACATCTTACACAAACATATATGACATGAACAACATACGTAGACCACCAGTTACCTAACCAAAGAAGTGAGGGGACCAAAATATTACAGAACAGTTATAAAGTGCTACAGTGCTAATTAAAGTGCTGTTTGCTAAAGTGACGAGGCTAATGTAAAGTTAGGCATTGTGGGGCAGAGTAACTGACATGAATGAAGTACTTTTTTCCTATTATTCAGTAAAAGTAACATTTTATCAGGCATGTCTAGCTAAAAATTAATGCAGTGTGATACAGAAGTACTGCAATAACTCAGTGTGGAGGTTAGGTGCTTTGACTTTGTAACACTATACTTAACCTGAATAAATTAACCGTGCCGTTGTCGTGTGGGCCTGCTCGGCTGACACCAGCCAGGACACTGTCAGCTGATCCAGGAGCTCTGGATGCCCCCCCCCCCCCCTCACCAAGCTGTAAACCTGTGACACCTCTCAGACACAGAACAGGAGTCACTTTCTCTTTGTGTGGCGTCCTCCGCTCCCTGCCTTCCATGCGCGCTTTGGTTTTTACTGTTTGAGTAAAGCTAAACAAACATGCAGCCTCGTGGTCAAAGTGTCTAAATCACCACCTCTGCCAGCATTCACACACCTCCTTCCTCTCCCCCCACTTGCATTCCCTGTTTCCCCCCTCAGCTTACCTTCTCCTGCCTCTTTCTGAAACCATCACAGCGGGCTGTGGTGGTTCTACATGTGGCCCCAGTTGTTAAGCAGTTTTCAGCTTCTTGTTTTGAGGGGTTTGTCTGTTTTCTCCAGAGGGAAGGAGAGCCATGTCGGCCCTCTGTGGGCTGAGACCCAGCCTGCCCCACATAGCTCTGCCCCCACAGCCTGGGCCACACTTCCAGCTTCACCACCCCAAGCTAATCTTCTAAATTGGGTGTATAATTCAACTACATGGTAATTGACTGATGCGTTGCTGATGTGTGGCTTTTTGGTGCAGTTACTGTACAAGTAGCTCCCTGATTTAAAAAACATTTTTTTATGCCAAATATGTTCAGATTTGGCCAACACTATTTAATTCTTCTACAATATATAACATGTCTTACATATAGTTTGCCACAAATACAATGTTTTATTAGCCAATGTTTAACAAAATTACAGGGCATGGGTATTATCGTGAGTTTACATCCCAAGACAGGAAAACAAGTTTGCGCTGGCAGCACTTGAAAGGCAGCGTGTTTTGGACTGTTTCTAATGAATATCTTTACTGTTCCAGCGGTTCTTACTGTGGACAACTCTGTGGTGGACTTGGAGACCATTGAGGCTTTATATGAAAATGTAAGTATGAAGGAAGAAGTCTGGGTGGCATGATGGTGAAGAAGTAGAGAAAGATCAGGATTTAACATGAGGACATGAGAGCGTACTGTTTTGAGTGTGTTGCTAATTATCTGTGCAAATGAGTTTAGTTTTTTTAGCATCTAGATTTATCATTACTGTACTGAACATATTTACCTGTGTCAGCCTTTATTGTGGACTGTTGTTGATTGGTGTCACTCTTTGACAGAGGGCGACCAGTGATGAGATGGACAAGATAATGAGACATTACGAGAAGTCCAAAGAAGATGAAGTCAAACTGTTGGACAAACCTGAACAGTAAGATCACTTCAGTTCCAACATTATGCATCATCTGTATTGTATTTATTAGACAAATTAAGCTGTGTTTCCTTACTGATTGATGATTCTGATTCTGCCTGCACTGATGTGCATGGTGCAACCGACAAGATGAATTAAAAGCTAAATTAGACTCCACAGAATACGGCTGCTCAAATTTGTGCAATTAAAAATGAATAAATATTAGTCATTCATTGTTGAAATAATTATTAGTCAAACTAATTAAATCATAGACACACAGTTTATGTTATGCACTGTATATATTGGGGAGAAAAAAAATCTAATCTTCTCCCGCTGCGCAAGGCAAACATATGCTTTAATGAACATCGGTAGTTCCTGTCAGGGTTAAGTAGTCCGGGCCAGTTAACGAGGTCTGGACCCAGCAGTGCCGCTCCGCCTGCCCTTCCTATTTCCATGTTTGACCAGAGCTGTCACTAAGGCTGCCTGAGTCATCCCTACTCAGCGTCTACCTCCATCAGCAGGGCCTAATCACACAGGATGTTACCGCTCCGCTCCCCTCCGACACGGCACTGTTTACACAAGTCGCCCCGCATCAGGCCAGAGCTACCTTTGATCAGTCTCCGTGCACCGCGCGCTGCTTTTCCCTCCACCCGACCCCGCGGACCTCTCGAACCCGGCCGAGCAGTGGCGCTCATGACTATCAGCTGCCTCCGCCTGCCTGCGAGCACCAGCATTGACTCAGCCCCGGCCTGCCAAGGCCCCGAAATAGTTCTTCCTGTTAGACGTTTTGTTTAATTCTGTCATAACACATCACACCCCATCCTCCTCCCCAACCTCCCCCTGCTCCTCCTCCCCTTTTGTTTTCCAGGTTTCTCTATGAGCTCTCCCAGATTCCTGATTTCGCAGGCCGAGCCCACTGCATCATCTTCCAGTCAGTGTTCCGTGATACCATCTCCTCCGTCCGTCGCAAGATGGAGGTCATCTCCAATGTCTGCAAAGTGAGAACATCGCATCAACAAACACTGCCTCTGAAAAGTGTCATTAGGTTATGTGAAGGTTTTCTCACCCAGAGACTGTGTGTGTGTGTGTGTGTGTCAGGGGCTGCTAGAGTGCGACGCATTGCGGGATATCATGGGTCTTGTTTTGGCCTTTGGGAATTACATGAATGGAGGGAACAGGACAAGAGGTCAGGCTGATGGCTTTGGACTGGAGATTCTCCCCAAACTAAAGGACGTGAAGAGCAGGGTAACTCACGTTTACACCTCCAGCTAAATCAACATGAACAATAAAAGTCATATATCAGTGTATAACATTAAGTGTAACTGTGCTCGTATCCGTATCTCCCTCAGGACAATAAAATGAACCTGGTGGATTATGTGGTTTTATATTACCTGCGTAACTTTGACGAGGTACGGCTCTGCCAGACAAATAAACAAAGTGCTACACACTTAGAAAACTTTGCCCCTTAACACATTCACACACTTTTTATGTTTCAGCATGCTGGGACAGAGAAGAGTGTGTTCCCTCTGCCAGAGCCTCAGGATTTGTTCCAGGCTGCTCAGGTTAAATTTGAAGACTTCACCAAGGACATCAGGAGGCTGAAGAGAGACCTCACTGGTAGGAGCCACTGTGTAGTCTGATGAATTAATTCAACATACTGACAGTGTGTGACGTTTTACATCTTTTCTTTGATCATCTCAGTTTTATTGTAGTGTAATTGTCATCTTTCACCACAGTGGTTTAAATGTAAATGTGCATCCTGAACCCTGAGCAGAGTGGGTTGTGGGTGTATTCTGGCCTGAGGCAGCTTTTCCTCATTTCCAGATTTTGTATCTTAACATCCATGTCGTCGCCACACCGCAAAGAAGAAGCATCTTTATTTCTTTTCGCTTTAAAACAAATTCCAGCTAATTGAAGAAATATCACAGTGACAACCGGCCGACAAACACACTTTTGGTGCTCTGTGTTCGGAGCGTCTTGGGCGCCGAGCCACTCGGTAACGCAGCAATCCAGCCAGTCAGTCTTGGCCGGGGCCACGCGGAGGTTAAAGGCGATGCCCCCCAGTGCCCCTGGTGTCTGTGGTTATTTAAATCAACCAATAATACGGCATATGAAAGCAATTAGATATGCTCCCCAGCTCTCCCCTACGTTTTTTAGATCGCTGTTAAAGCCCTCTCCTCTCTGACCCGGGGGAAAAATACAAAGAGTCTACTAAAGTACCCAGACCCACCTCAAGCTGTCACTCATTTATTAGGAAAAATGGAAGACCTGAAGACAATAAATGCAACATGAGGGCCCTCGCATTTGATCTCTGCTGCGGCGCAGTCTGGCACAGTAGTCCTCGGGGGTATTAGCATCACAGGGCGAGCGTCGGATCGTGGATGTTTGGTGAGCTCCACCTATGACTCCCGCCATTTTTTATCCTCTCTAGCCGCCAGGAATAAATATTTATGCCTGGCTATTATAAACCAGCCTAAAGAGAGCAACTGGTCTTAATTATAACACTAACACAGATCACTTCCATCCTCGCCGTGTCCGACGCAGAGAAGCCAACACTTTGATTTGACGGGAGGCGAGCGGGGCTCTCTGGCCCTCACCTCGTCCTGAGGTGGCGACTGCAGTCGTGGGCTCTGTCTTGCCCTCCAGCCTTAGGTCAGAGGTCGCGAGACTCGGTGATGGTAGTGAGAACTTCATCTCTCCTGACTGGGTTTCTCTGTGTGACTGGCATCTTGGTTTACTGTATTTAAATTCAGACACGAGTCTGGGAGTGAAAATGAAATGACTTTTTTGCACTTTTCTGTGTATGTCTATTCATGTGTGTGCAGCATATAGTCAACAGTGATGCTGAGTAGCAGGTCTCCAGCTCGGCTTGGCTGCCCTCTCCTTCACTGGCTTGTGCAGAAACATGATCCTCTTTTGATGGGGCTTCCTGTTTGGGGAGAGGGTGATGACCTCTCTCTGTGCTCTCTAAGAGGGATGAGTGGGAGGCCACAGGGACCTAAACCTACTGTAGGACTCTCAACTCCCATGAAGACAGATATATTCCACTCTGTTTATGTCTCAGATCATGGACACTGGTGCAGCTGGCTTTGAAACCCTGAAGATTATGTTTATCTTTACAATCCTGTACAAATTTGGCTCTATCACAAGGAGATGCTGATCGTAGGTGAAGTTGCATTTCCAGATCAGTGCTTTAGGACCGGTGAGTACAGACATAAAGATCCGTTTAACTGCCACGTAATTGGGCCTGACAGAGAGGCAGGGACGCTACCGAATGAAATAGGATCAAATAAAAAGAAACAGTCAGAGCTCATTTGCTGCTCAGGGGAGTTTAGTGTTTCACAGAAGACCTGGCCCAGGTTAGGCATTCATCACTGTGGCAAATCAGACAGTGTCCTGATTTTAAATGGCCTTTAATGTCAGGTTCAGGCAGGGCCTTTACCCTGAGTTCTGTTTTACGACGGAGGCTTGAAGGGCCATGTGTGAAGTGAGCGGGCTGAGGACTGTCACCGGCCGTCTGACTTAACAAGGCTTAAGTAATGTTAGATATTTGTTATTGACTGGTTTCAAACAATGATGCAAGGACAGTGAAATGTTTGCGTCTTCATTTCGGTCAGTCTCTATGGTCTATTTTTTATTTTGATGCCTCCGGCATTCAAATTAAACCAGAGTTAATGCTCCAACTCATATTCTAAATTCTGCCTATTGTCTCTGTCTGTCAGCACTTTATTCTCCAGCTAAGATTGAGGAGAAGTTTTTTGAGTCTGGTGGAATATGATGTGATTTATGAGGAGTGGAAAGTGGAGAGAAGGTCTTACCTTTTCCTGCTGAGGCAGTCTCCTGGCTGGCCTCACAGAGCGGAATTAGTAGACTTCATCCCAACAGAAAGGAGGGCTGCACGTCTGACAGTCTGCTGGGACACTAGATAATTGGGGGGGATCAGCGAGAGAATTCACTTTCCAGGTATAAATAACATTAATATGCCTGGGCGTGAGCACTGTACTGGTTTAACCTCTGGTGAAATATAAAGTATATTGCGAAAAATGTTGTTTACAACAGGGACCAGAGGTTCACCATATGATTGTATTTACGGGAATTTGTTGCCAGCTGATTGGAGTTCAGCAGACAACTGCACTTCTTTAGCAGAGAGAAAAAAAAGAATCACAAGAGTATTATTTGTTTCTCTGTCTCTTCCTCTCTGCAGTCGCTGTCATTAGTCAGTGTTCATGTCTCACGATCAGCGTGGCCTTATGGCCACATTTATGAGACAGACACATTCATCAAACAGCTGACTCTCTCATTCTGTGGTGTTCCACTCGGTCCCCATCCACTGTTGATGCTTTTTCTCCAATCCACACACACATACACACACACAGTTGTGTATTGTTTTGGTGTGCTGTGATTTCCTGGTAGCTGCAGTGAAGTCCTAAGTACATACTGACATGAAAGTCTTTCATTTCACAAACCACACAGGGTAAATCCTGGTTCAGAAGTCTGGCTCTCATGTTTGTTTTTCTTTCCATTTAATCTACCACCAACATCGCCCCCTCATATTACACAAAGGCCAGTTGACTTGTTCCTATTCACATCTAATTAACTGTGCTGTGTTACCTCAGAGATAAACAGTAGAAGCACAAGTGCCTGAGCACCTGAGGGTATCAGATCTGATACAGTGCTGCTGTACCGGTGGCTGTTGTTGGATGTTTTTACACCTTCTTCTTCATTCCCCCTGGTTTTTCTGGTTTAACATTGTCCATAAAACACTTGTCTGTCTGTCAGTTTAAGTCCGTCAGGAATCAGGATGCTGCTTTAACAAGTGATTGATAGCCATACACATATCTGTGATCTTCTGAGGAATGTCTGGATTCTTGAGCACCCCAGTTCTAAAGGTGCTGAGTCCGCTGTCTGTAATCTCATCTGTTTTCCCCTCGTGGTAATAGTGGAAGACCATTAATGATCAGAGCTCTGTCTCCCATCATTACCCTGTCTGTCTGTGCAGGGAAACCGGTCCCCTGTGGCTGCATTACTGGACAGAGTGTCTGATGGTACGAACTGTGCCACCGGCAGCCGAGAGGCAAGACAGCAGCGTAGCTGAAGCTGCTAATGATCAGCTCCTGGTTTCTACTTACTGGTCACAAATAATAAAGGAACTCTATGTTATCCTGTAAAGCTGAAATGGAACTGGTTCCTTGATGAGACATAACAAGCTGTTTTATCAGTCAACAAACAGCGGTGATAACATTTGTATTAGTATTTGGATTTTTATTGGATTTTTGTAATCAATTTATATTTAAGAAATGTTATTTACACTTTACAAATATTTAAATTTTTACCTGACTAGTTAAATAGTCCATTATGTACCTGCTTATATTTTATGATGGTGATTTCATTTTATAAATCTTCTCATTATTTAAAATTCTTTAAAAACTGAAACTACCATTGACTTCCATTAATCTCTTATTGCATAGTATTGCAATCCACTGTATTAATCATTTGATGAATCATTATACTATATCTGCATTTTTTTGAATCTATATACTGATGTTCGAATATGTCCTTTAATATATTTGTTTGAATTATGTAAGTCTGACAACTTCTTTATTGAAGAAAGTTATGTAATTACAGTATTTAGTGTAATAATAGTGAGGTTGATGTTGCAGAATTGAGTCTTGGATATTGAAATGAAAGGTCAGAACTGATCAGCTGATCCTTAAATGACTGTTAGCTGTTTAATTTTAATTCTTGCATTTTCTGTAAAAAAGAAACAAACAAACCTGTGAATATAATTATGCTCTTGGTCCAAATTTTAAGAAATACACAAAATTGAAATTAGAAAAAAAAAGTTGCTAATAATATTTTTGCAGCATTTCAAAGTAGAACTCGTGCAAATTCACTGTAAAACAAACTTCCATTTCCGAATGATTTCCAACAGTAAAATACTTACGATGACAATTTTGGTGAATCTGATTTCTCCTGGTTTGTCTCATCAGAGTTTATGAGGCTGTTTGTTTGAAGGACACTATCATCTTTGTGAACCATTTTTTTTTTTTTAAAGTATATTTTTTTGGCTTTTCTTGCCTTTATTCGATAGGACAGTTGAGAGTGTGACAGGAAATGGGAGGCAGAGATGGGGGGAATGACATGCAGGATAGGGCCGTCCGACGCGGGACTCGAACCGGGGCCGCCCGCAGCGAGGACTACAGCCTCAACACATGAGGCGGGTGCTCTACCAACTGAGCTAAACACCGCCCCTTGTGAACCATTTTAACATTCACTGCTCCATTAACACACATTTTTGTTTCATTTGTGGCAAAGAAAGAACTTGATGTTTCTAGCCAGGGTCCTTAAGTTTTAGGGTCTTGCGTTTTGCCCGATACAGGAGAATCCTTTTGAATGCATCCCTCCAAAAACTGTATTAGCACTCCAAGACAATGTCTCAAAACAGAGCTTTCAGTTTTTATTCTTTACAGCTGCTGTGTTTTTGTGGGCTTCCTCCTTGCGGCCTTTGCTGTCTGGACCGCATTTGGAAAAGAGCCGCCTCTAAATTGTAGACTCGCTGTTTTAAACACTGTTTTAATGGGACTTTTTGAGTTGGGGGGGATTTCTGGTAAGGAAACGTGGTTTCTCCAAACAGGATATTTTGGTTGTCATGTTTGTATGGTTGCTGATTTCTGTTTTTTATTTTGATAACTGCTGGTTCTCACTATCCTTCAATTTAAAAAGTGTCCTGGAATCCAGACTGTGAGGCTGTATGTAGTTACCCCTGACTTTTAATGCCGAGGCTTTGTGTTTCCTGATTTATTAAGACATCCAATAAATAAAAGATGCCATAGAGTGAGTTTACCGAGCTGCAGGTGCAGCAGCTCCACATGCAAACATGTGAGAGCCAAACTCAGATCTAAAAGCGGCGACGCAGTGAAGTGAGACAGCGGCCAGACCTGTTAATGCCCTTGTTGTGATGCAGAACAATTTAGCTATGCAGTCATAAGCAAGTTTAGGTATTTATTGCAGCCATTAATGACTTACAGACCGGAGGAATGTGGCAGTTCGTTCAGCAGGCGTCTGTGTGTAGAGTAACGCAGCCTTACAGTTGTAGAGGAAATGGCGAAGGTTCGGCTGGAGCACACTCAGTCACGCCTGTTTCCTCTGAGCTGTTGTGAGTTGGGTCAAGAAAAACTAATCTACAAACAGCAAACACATCTGCTGCGCTCACACGTACGGACAACAGCGAACACATCGCAGCACGACACACGCTCATTGTTCGCTGTAGTGGACATTCGGGGGAACATTGTGGGACATTGTGGGGAATCGTGTCATCATCAAGATTTTTTGATATGTAAACTATGGGATGCTCTCTCCACCAAGGGGGAAAATCACAAAGGAAATAACTAAATACAAATGAAATGTCATGTTAACATTCCAACTGAAGACGCACACTGTTTACACTTTAACTGAAATTTCCTTTTTTAGCCCTGGTGTTAAAACCCCTTCTGTCTCCTCCTTTTGCTCTTCTTCTCATTTTTTTATTCATTTAAGTAGCAGATTTTTCCACATTATGTCTCAATACACTTAAGAAAATGAAAAGAATAACAGAAAGAGAAGATGACAACAATTCAGCATATTGAATAAAATAAAAGAGATAATAATAAGGTCACATATTTTATCCTTTTTCTACTGATGGTAATTTCTTACTCAAAAATCAGGCCACCACCTCATTTCACAGAGTCTAACCACACCATCTTGTTAATTACATTTACCAGTTTGTAATGATACCCCCGAATGACTTTTACATCTCACACTTATGCTTGTGTTTTCCTCCCACTTGAAATCCTCCATCCCCTCCGTTTCTGCCTGTTGGGTCATTTATTGTGTCTGTTCTGTTTTCCAGCCTGTGAGAAGGATGTGCAGAAGGTGTGTGCTAACTCTTCAGAGGAACACCTCCAGCCCTTCAAGGAGAAGATGGAGGGATTTATCTCTGCCGGTGAGTCGAGATAAGATTGTCTTTCTTTTTTTCCCCCATAGCCAAACTGTCATTAGAGAATTTTATATTAGGTTCTTCATTTCTCCTAAATGATCCAAACGAAGATCTGAAGGGAATTTATCAAAACTAAAAGAAATGGTCCATTTCTTAACTGTGTAGCTATTGTCAAGTTGAGGAAACCTTTTATTTGTGATCTTTTCATGGAAAGAGATTCATGCGCTCAGGAATTCATGAACAAGTGCAGTGCAAGGCCTAAGCAGTTATGGACAGTGAAACACTCTCACGTCCTCGCTGGCAGATGGCAGTGATAGATGTTTGCCCTCTGCCCTGCTCATGAGCCGGCCTGACTCAGGTGAAGCTGTTAAGAAAATTCTTTGTGACTTCAAAGATGAAACATTGAGGCGGACGGCAGAGGAGATAGTCATGAAACCATCTTACAGAACTAGAAAAGCCCTGTTTTCACCCAGACGCACAGTGTGGGACCTTTAAAATAAACAAAAAAGGAAGGAAGAAATATGTTTTTTTGCTGCGTTCGCCAGTCAACTGGGTGGTGTAGGATCCCCCTTTCTTTCTCTCTCTCTCTCTCTCTCCTTGTGTGTGTGTGTGTGTGTGTAGTCTCATGTTCTTGCTGTGAGAGGGCGTCTCGGTGCGCTGTAAGACAGCATGAGGACAGGAGTCTACAGGCCCGTAGAAGGGATCACATTGCCTCTAACATGGTTCTCATGTACTCTGAGCTGCCATAAAGCTGGCAGGACATCTCTGGCTGTGGCCTTGTAAAGTGGCCGGCCTCAGTGGATCAGACCCGTGGACCACCGGGACAGGAGCAGAGCGTCCCCTCACCCCCCACCCGACCCCACCCGACCCGACGCACTGTGATCATCTCGCTGTCTGTCCCCTTTCTGACCCAGACACATCTGATCCACATTCACCCAATATTGTTGTCGTAGCAGCCGCAGCCTGGCTCGTAGCATCGTGTTGAAACCTCCTAAATTTGTTTGAGGATATTTTTTCGGTCTTCTTGGTTTGGAAAGTATTTCACGCTGCGCTGTGGGGTGACGGGAATTCCTAGACATGCACAGAGGAAGGGGAAATAAGGGCAAAGAGAATCCCACCACATGTGATTCAAAGTCCTTTTCAAACACAACTACAATGGTAGTTTCATTATTGAAAGTGACTGTATACACATTTCAATGAGTTACAGCTCAAGTATCATTAAAGTGACGGCCCATGCTGCCTATTACACACCCATCTGCTTATTTCACCAAAGTTTTATTATACACAAACCTTCCTTTGTATTTGAGTGAACGCCATTAAGACGTCTAAGTTGGCCACAGAGGGCTCCACCTCTCTCTCCTGCTGTCACATCACTCGACCCAGTTGTGCATAAAAAAAAACAGTAACAGCAGTGGAGGCAAATCTCTTTTCAACTTCTGGCTTTCTGTTCTGATTATTTTTGCCGTTGTTATGAAACATCTTTTTTTGCACAGCATGAAGAGGTCTGCAGAGTAAGGCAGACACACCAGATACTGTTACCTCCCCCCAGTGGTAAAGGTCAGCTCACATTCAGTGTGTTGTGGCTTTGGTTTATCACTTCATCAGTTTTTCACCTACACTTGTGTCCACACTCTACACAAGCTGATCTCTGTCTGGATTAAATCCCAGCAACACCGATGCACATGTTGAATATGAATATAACAACTCTAGTATTGCTACTGACACATCTGGATGAGTGTTTTCAGGGTTTCTGCCTTTTGGCCTGGTGTTGAAATGACACTTGGGTGACACTTGTGAATATTTTCACCAGCGCATTATGTTGGTGCCAAATAAAAAATTGTGCTTGTGGATGGAAACACATTACTCATCATAGTCCATATTACTGTGTGTGCCATGTTTGTTCTGTTTTGCTGAATATTCAGTTTGTAGATTTTAAACACACAAAATAGGACTTCATTTTGTGGTGCAGCCTGTGGACATGGAATCAAAAGGGTCACAGTCTATGAAAGTGTTAAATTGTCAGTTATTTAAAATTCCTCCAAAAAATTTTTTACATTTTTTTTAAAATCTTATTTGTTCCGGTTTATGTCTGCCCTCCAGCTCAAAACAATGGAAGTTAATGGAGCGTTATCCATAATACTTAAATTATTTACACTGTAGGGCTTGATCTAATAATCCAGATTTCCAATTGCTATAGAAAAACATTTTTCAGTGTATCAGTTTTTAAAGTTTAAACTTTTGCTCCAAGAAAACAAAACTGAATACCTGTGGCTTTGACGTCATTTTCCACTATTTGTAAGAAGATAATGATAAATATAAATAATAAAATTTGATGGGCATGTTAAAAATAACCATTACATGTGTTCGGTCAACATGAGCTCCACAACGAAATGTCCATTGACTTCCATTTTATTTTGGACCACAGCAGATACCTCGGAGGCAAACCAGAATATCTGCAGTGAAGATGAGTTGGTCGTGCACAGTAATAGATTCCTGTAGTATAAAAGAGGCAGTTGTGCATGGGTTCCTGTCACTGTATCAGATCTGTGCTGGATTATGTACTTGAACTGGAAATGTAGCGTGACATTGTTGGATGGTTTATCCACCTTGACTACTGCTAAATATTTCCTCTGTGCTTGAACCAGCGACACAGAGTATCTGGAAGCTTTGAAAACCACTGCGTCTGCCACTGGCTACAAAACGCCATTTGTTTGAAAAGACACATCTTGATTGTTAACTTTCCAGTGGAAACCTTCCTTTGGTAAACAGAATTAGCTCGAGCTGCGTTGCCAATGCGTTGGGAGGAGCAGTGTGTAATCATTGTTCTTGATGATTCTGTGGCTTCAAAAGGCCAAAAAATACAAAGCAACAGTGATCACATCAAAGAACCGGCTGAGGCCCCTTAAACCCTGACTCATCTTTGGATGGGTGAATTTCTCACCCAGGTAAAACACTCGGGAGGGCTGACCACGCGTACATGTGTTTGACACATGAATTTAGATATCGAAAATGAACTTTCAGGAAACGGTGTGGAGGAATGCAGCATCAGAAGCCTCAGAGGACTGTGTGGCGTAACTCTGTCCTCAAACATGAGGATCAAAGAATGAGAGCGGATGAACGGAGGCAGACAGAACTAAGCAGTGAGAGTTGTGTTTCTGAGCAGCGCTGACCCATAACCCAGGCTGTGGAGAGGCTCACAGCGGGGCCTGCAGGTGAACCCGAACGCCCCACAACTTTCCTGTGTGATCTCTAACAGGGGACACCTCAGAAATCCAGTGACCCCTCTCCTGTAAGACCTCGTCCCCGTCGTGTTCCTGCTCCCCTTCCAAACGAACTCCTCCACACGCTCTGGAAATCATCTGATTCTGAATGGAGTATTAAGTTTACATATTTTACATAGTTAATCTGTCTCTTTGGAATGTGCTTTTGTTTCCTGTAAAATGAGTTTCTCTCATTCAAAAGGGTAAGGTTTCATGAAAAAGAGAAAGAGCTGTTCTCAATCTGACTGCAGTAGTTCCAGCATCTCATCAAGCACCTTTTTTGTTTCCCTTGTTAATAGGAGCTCTTTGAAACCTCTGGGGTTACTCTTACGGGCATATTTTTCGTGTTGAATACACGCCATGACTAATTGAAAACAAATTCCCGCTTTTAATCTCAGCCTGTGTTAAAATTCATGTGTATCATCACATCCTTTTTTCTTGTCAGTGAGTCACAACCCAATAACCGAACTTCCACTTGTTCAGATGACTGAATTACGTAGCCCGTGTAAAAATGTGCAGATGGCAGCTGTCCAGGGAGCCTGTTTTTGATGAAGTCTTCGAGATTTGTCTGTATAATACAAGTGATGCAGGGAGAGGGGAAAGAGGATGCTTTATGGAAATCCTCAGCATCCCTCTCAGATCGCTCTCCATCTCTTTGTTATCTGGCTGCTAGGTAAAGCAGTGGTTTGGAAAAGTGTGTCAGAGTTTTAAAGCCCTAATTTATTGTCCCTCTCAGCATGCACGTCTCATAACTTTCTAGTTAGCGACTACTGGTTTCATGTTTACACAGGGAGCGGAGGAAGAGAAACTTCACACATCCTCTCTCCCTCTCTCCCTCTCTCCCTCTCCTTCAGCATCTTGGCTCCAGTGCCACCTCTGCACAGCCGCAGCAGAGGGGTACCTCAGGCGCCAGCCTGACCCCCACTGAGACTAACGCCATTGGTCACGGCCCCTCTCCTCTTCCCCCCTCGTCCCTCTATCCCAGACATGGCCACCACCCCCTTCATTAGGTTTACCTCATACATGTAAAAAAACAAAAAACAAAACGCCCCTTTGCCCACATACATGTAAAAAAAAAAAAAAAGAAGAAGTAAAAAGGGTAGTTGGTCAGAGGCTTAAGCTCACCTTCTCCCAGAAGACCCCCAAACCTGCCTTTGAACAATTTTTTGGAGACTTCCCCCTCTTAAATCTTCAAGTAGGAAAGGTCCCCCATCATTGTAAAAAGGATGAATCTGGAAAAATGCAATAAATCTGAGATCACAGGCACTCTCTGGCCCTAGATAAATTCTTGCACCTCGGCCTGGCCCGCCGCACACATCTGCCTTGCATTTAGACACTTTTACATGGCAGGAGTCCACAGGAGCCTCCAGTTCCCAAGCCTCTCTGCTCAACCCTGCGCCCTGCTTCAGCTCTGCTCAGAACATGCACATGTATGTCGACACACACACATACACACACACGCGTATAAACACACACCTCGGCTAACAGACCACCACTCCCCGCCCCGAGCGCAGGCGTCACAGGCTCACACTCTCACACTCTCACGCGTCAACGCAGAAAAGCATGTCAAACTTTACAATGTGCTTAACTGTCACTTGGATCAGTGACATCTCAGCCCTTCTTCTTCTCCTCTGCCCGCTCCACAGCTCTGAGAACGGCTGGCGAACACAGCGCCCCCCTCTGGGCTCCGCCGGTGACCCGAGATCAGTTTTCAGTAGCTGTCATCGGAAACGTCCGGTTATCTGTGTCACCTGAAGCCTTGTAACACGTCCACTATCCTGTCTTAATCTGTCATTCTCTGTCTCTACAGCTCAAAAGGAGCACTCCGCCGAGGAGGACCGGCTCAGTTCGGCACAGAAAAGGTAGGAAAGCAACTTTTTTAACAAACCCATGTCAAGATGAATTTAAAATTCTGAATGAAGTATCATGTTTGGACAGAAAATATTTGTGGATTGCATCCCTCAACAAGCGGACGGGCCAAGTGTTATGGATTGCAAACGTCACAGAGCGGTGTTGCGTTATTTGGCTTGCTCCACATAGATAACATGGCTGGTATCTGACAGCACCAATGTTTGCCATTTGTATCGTTGTATACAGTTATTAGTAGCAGCTGTTTAAGTTTCTGGTAAGATGTAGGGGCTTCTCAGTATCACGGTTTCACTGCTTTTTTGAGATGATCCAACTTTCACTGGAAAAAGTATTGGATGAGGTGATTTACTCTGAAGGGTTTATCACAGTTTTATATATGCACAAGGAGATATTCTGAGTATTAAATACATCTGTGCTAATGTCTATGCCTTTTCTAATTTGTCTAACGACAAATATAAAAGATACACAGCCTCAACCGGAGCAGCGGCCACTTTCCACACTCATGTAATGTGTAGCATACTGTATTTTAAGCCTGAACACCCTGTGCTTCCTCCCCTGCAGTTCCTATCATTCTTATCTGCCATGTTTTGTGCAGGAGACTCCCGAGAGTTTTCTGAGAGGTATCTGATTTATAGGCTTAAGACACACTGGCAGCCGCTGAGCTCACTGTCCGAGGGAAATCATATCTGGAACATTTCATATTGGAAAAAGATGGTGGAGCAGACAAACAAAGCAAATAGATTATTTTTGCCTTGTTTGGATAGAGAGCAGGATTGTTTGCTTTATATCGTAACTCTGCCACTTCCAAAATAAATCACCGACGCACGTAAAGGAGAAAGTGGAAGACGCCGGTCGCGAGAAAATGGAAACTATAAACAATTAGGAGGTTGATTGCTTTGGACAACACTATAACTCAGAGAGATGGTTCCAAACTGTTTCTGTTTCATGTTGCTGTTTTTAAGCCAAGAGGGGCTGCTCCACCTCTTGCTCTCTGTCTCGGCCTGTCACCCCCGCCCTCACCTATCTCTACCACACTGGACCTGTGTGTGTGTCTGTGTGTGTGAGAGTGACACCACTGTAATGAAGCCGTTGAACTTGGAGGGGGATATTGATCAAAAGGGCCCCGCGGCTGACAGCACCTTTGCTTTTAATGAAGTTTTCCTTTAATTTCATCTAAAGACGGGGGCTGGCCGACTGGCGCTAGGTAGAGCAGGAGGAAAAGGAGGTCGGGAGGCGAGGGAACGGGGGTGGGGGGGGGCTCTTTCTCAGGTTCCCACAGAGCCACCTCGTAAAAGTGACACACTGTTGATGAATATGGGCGTCAGCGAGCTCACCGGGCCCTGGGTGGGCTCACACATCTGCGCTGGATGTGGGATCGTCACACAAACGGCAAACAGCAGCGGTGGCAGCAGCAGCGTTACCGGCCGAGTGTTAATAAAGGAAACAGAGTGCACATCTCCTCGTGTTACCTAATGCCTGGGCCTCGGCCTCATGAGGAGTCAGTGAGTTTAGACTCCTGTGAGTCAAAGCTAAGCAGCAGTTAGTGGGGCAGGGTCAGCATGAATCAACATCAGGATTATGGACAGGAGATGCAGCTGGACATCAAACCTCAATGCTTATTGGTTCTGACTGAAATGGTGAGAGTATTGACAAGGCAGAAGCCATATTATTGATGAATGTGCTGATCATTTCCCCAGTTTATCATTTGTTTGTAAAATGGGAGAAAACAGTGAAAAATGTTTCATGTTGTTACAAAGATATTGAATATATAAACACATGATCATTTAACATGGAAGAGATGACTACATGAATTATCTTTAAACAAAATAGATGCCAATGAAAGTGGAATCAGCTTTTCTCTGGTAGAGCTTTCACTAAACACAAACTCCTGACAGAATCACTAAAAGTTAGTCATTCCCAAAAGACTCTCATGTTAAAGTGTCACAAACACAGTAACTCACTTTAAATGTTATGAAGGATTATGGCTTCAACAAGGCTTAAAGGGATAGTTCAACATTTTGGCAAATATGCCTATTTCCATAATCCCTGTAGTCATAGCAGTAGGTTTGTTACCTTTAATTACTGGTGCATGTTGTTTTCAGATCAGCGGGGCAGAGACGCAAGCTGCTCAGTGAGCACAATGGTCCCCTGCCCCTCAAAACTCATCAAATACACAATACAACAACTCCAAAACACTCTCATGGAGAAGTTGTGACCTGCACATTCACCACGCTATGAAATAATCATGTATAATTATGTAACATTACGACACATGAAGCAAATACTCAGAACTACTTGCGCTTTTGAAATCACTCCACCCAGAAGCCATTTCTGGAATGTAGTTCTGACTGCATTTGCCTCTAAAACTAGCCAAGCCAGACTATATCATTAACATGTCTAGTCTGGCAACGACCGGTAGACCTCGGCTCAATCCAGGGGGCGGGATGAAGGCTGTCTTTCAAACTGCCTCTGCACCAATAGGGTAGCGCTACGACCAATCAGAGCAAAGAGCAGGATGACGTTAGCCTGACAAGCCAATTAAAATCTACGTCGTCATCGCATTAAGCCGCCCAACAACCCTCTAAACAGATAGAGCGCTGTGATTGGTCAACACAAACGGTGTTCGAGACTCAAAAAGTTCCTATGGCTCGTTTCTAGACCCACCTACGGAGCAAAGAGATTTGCTGCCGCTAGGGTGCAGCTAGATTTCTAGGCTACTCTAAAACAACTCTGTCTCGTAATATTACATTATTATTTCATAGCGTGGTGAATGTGCAGGTCACAACTTCTCCACAAGAGCTTTTTAGAGTTGTGTATTTGATTTTGTGTATATACCTGTACCATTCACTTCCATTGTGTTTGCTGAGCAGCTTGCGTCTCTGCCCCACTGATCTCAAAACAACATGCACTGATAATTAAAGGTAATGAACCTACTTTTATTACTATAGGGATTATGGCAATAGGCGAATTTGCCAAAATGCTGGACTATCCTTTAAAGAAAATTGAGGGTGTGCTGCTTTGAGTGAAGTGGATGAACCTATTGCTTGCCCCAATTTTGTCACCATCTTGGGATTGGCTGGAAGTTGGGGGGAGTCCAGCTCTGCCAGGATGGCGATGGCGGAGCAGCCCACTCTGAGCCTCAAAACCATTCCTCAGAATCCTGTGAGTGACGTCAGGGAGGCTGCATCCATCTTTATATAGTATCCAACCCCTCATTCCACTACTGATATACCAAATGTACTATGTGGTATATGTGGTGTATCACATATACATGAATTAAATTGGAGTTAGTGTAAGTATACAGTGCATGTTAGTGCAATAAAAGATGGATGTTTCATACATGGAAAACAGCGTAATGTTTAATCATGGTTTTGGTCCAGACTTAGACAACTCTGTTGTAACACAACCCCAGCTGTAGAAGGTGACATTTTCACTGAGCTTAACTGTTAAACAGCATCAGTGTAACAAGAAAGACAACACTATCAAGTTCATCTCTGCTTTTTCGCTCTGTGTAAAACATTATCTGAGCCCCCGGGCATGTCGAGCGCAAGCTCAAGTCTTTTCCTCAACATGCAGTCCTAATTTGTCTGCTTCATGTTCGGGTTCCACTGAGGTTTTCTGGTTCTGTCCTCAGTTCCGTCTCATTAAGTTCTCCTCTCCCACATCATGCTCAATTTCATCTGGCCCAGCTGCCTCCTCTACGGTCACCGTGCAGTTATGGTTTCAGAGATTCTAAGCTGGTATATTATTCTTCCCTGCCGTTACATGACAGCAATGGCACAACAGGGCCTGGTGCCTCTGCTGACTCGGCCGACAACATGCAGTTTACTTCTGTAATCTTTTTACTGGGGAAACAAAGGAATGCAGAGTTGCTTGTCCAAATATTTCCCTGATTCTCACGGCTGCTCATGGTTTTGTGATGGGCCTTTTTTTATAGCTGTCAGTGAGGAATGCTGGCTGTGGGTGCCGCAGTAAACCCTCTCACGGCAATGGCATCATAGCATGGATTACAGAAGTGTAGGGGAGGTGGGGGGGTTTGTGTTGTGTACATGTGTGCACAAGTGTAATTGTTCCGTGCTCGCAAACGAACTCAGTTCCGCTTGATTTTGTTTATGTTTTCTAGGTAAACTCACATGTGCGAGTGTGTTTGCATCTGTTTTGAATGAAGCGTTGTGTATCTGCTTGTTGCATATGCTCAGGAAGGCTAAGAGGAAAGGCTCGTTGCTTGATTTGTGCCTGCTTTGACATGATGACCCAGGGTCAGGAGAGGAGCTGATGGAGAAGAGACCCTGTTCATCATGCCAGACAAGGCCGGCTGCAGCAAAGCTACCTGGGACGGTTCGTCTGTTTGGTCAATCTAAGCCTCTGATTTCTTCTGTAGTGTACAGGATGATCTACAGCGTTCCCCTCCTTTTATTTTTTTTTTAGCATCCCAGCGAAATGACGCATCCTTGGGAAATGGGAAGCAGAATCTCTTCTTTTCTTTTCTTTTCTTTTTTTTCCTCCCTCCACAGATTCTAGCAGGCGGTCTGGGCAGCATATTGCAGCATTTCACACAACATGAGCATGTCTTAGATTAGCGTCGCAAAAAAGCCACCTAGCATCTGGAGGTCAGAGCCTATCTGGGTGTCAATGGGACAGGGAGCATCCCCTGAATCATAGCCCCCTTTTATCAACCTTCTGACAGGCACGGCTAGAAAATGTCTTTCATGTTTAGGTTGGGGAGGGAATCCGAAGCAGCGGGCTGCTTTTCATGCCTTGTGTGCTGCCGCTGAGAGCCTCGCAAAGAGTTCAGATTTGGTTACAATTGAATTAGGGCCTACAACAGTGCTGCAATCTGGCCCGGTGCACCGAAAACACAAAGCCCAGGATCTGTTTATTCACACAGAGCTGATGTTTCTCTGTGTTTTTTATTGTTGCGCGCAGCTGTCTGAGTGAGTTCACATGTGCATATATCATATCATATTCATATCTTTGATCGTCTGCCAGTAAATATGTTCTTGGAGCTGTAGGTGTTACTTCACAGCAGTGGTGTTTATGTGTGTGTGTGTGTGTGTGTGTGTGTGTTGCTGTGTCTGGAGGAGCAGCAGCCTGGTCTTGGCTTGTCTCCGTCTCCTCTGGCAGTCTTCCCCTGCAGGCTGTGGAGGTCAATGTGATAATGGAGCCGCCGCTACTGGCTCTCCCCCGTCGCCCAGCAGGGTGGACACTCTCCTTCCAGCTCTGTTTCTGGCCTCTCAGTCTCGCTCTCCGTCCATCCATCATTGTGTGTGTGCGTGTGTGCGTGTGTGTGTGCTGTGTCTGTATTTTGTCCGTATTTTGTTTACAGCTTTTCAATTTAGCGGATTTCTCTGAAACACACTGTTATTTACGACATGTCTGATGTATTTTTTTATCGCATGTGATAAGACAGCACTATTTATTGCATCCTCTCTGCTTTCTCCTCCAGTTTCCAGGACATGGTGAGCTACTTTGGTACCAAGCCAAAAGCCGGGGAGAAAGAAGTGGCGCCGGGCTATGTCTTCATGCTCTGGTACGAGTTTTGCAATGACTTCAAAAACACCTGGATACGGCGAAACAAGGCCATCTCCAAGGAGAGGTGAGGTGCACCGAGGTTGCTCCGTTTCTTTCCTACTCTGACTGGTAGAACCTGGTGCGTTGGCGGTCGGTTCGGTTGATTGGCTGACGTCCAATCGATGATGTGACGGTGGTAACTAAACGCTGCAGCCAACACTCTCTGAGCAGCTGCTGTATCTGCTGTGAAGGAAAGGAGACGTGTAATAAATAAGTCTGTGAACGGTGAAAGCCCCCCCATATTTTACCAGCTGAATGCTTTTAATGTGAAGAAGCTGAAGCAAGTGTTCTGTTGCATTAATAGTAAAGGTGGGGCTGATATCAGAAACCAAATTCAAATAACAAGGCTGTATTACATACACACTAAGGCAATTGAAATATATGGAGCTGTTAAATAATAATTACAGAATATGAACAGATTGAATGGCAGCTCGCTGAAAGAGTTGCATCCACACACCCAGTATAGGATAACAACTATGATTATATGAAGCTCTTAAAGGGATAGTTCAACATTTTGGCAAATTCGCCATTGCCATAATCCCTATTGTCATAGCAGTAGGTTCATTACCTGTATTTATCGGTGCATGTTGTTTTGAGATCAGCGGGGCAGAGACGTGAGCTGCTCAGCGAACACAATGGAGGTGAAGGGTATAGGTCTCCTGTCCCTCATCAAGCTCATTAAATACACAATCCAACAACTCTAAAACGCTCTTGTGGACAAGTTGTGACCTGCACATTCACCACGCTATGAGATAATAATGTATGAAGAAAAAACCCGTAACTACGGGCACTTTTAAAATCACTCCGTCCAGCAGCCGTGTCTGGAAGGTAGTTCCGGCTATGAATTTACCTCGAAAACAACTCTGTCTCGTAATGTTACATTATCTTTTCATAGCGTGGTGAATTTGCAGGTCACAACTTGTCCACCAGAGCGTTGTGGAGTTGTTGGATTGTGTATTCGATGAGGGACCTGTACCATTCACCTCCATTGTGTTCACTAAGCAGCTCACGTCTCTGCCCTGTGGATCTCAAAACAACATGCAATGATAAATACAGGTAATGAACCTACTGCTATGATAGGGATTATGGCAATAGGCTAATTTGCCAAAATGTTGAACTATCCCTTTATGTACTGCTTTTAATGAACTGTGGTAAGTGTGTTTTCTCTCAGTCAGTGGATGCACCACTGCACAACACAAACCTCACATCAGACTCCTGGTCTCTGTGGCCTTTAGATGGATGGTTAACACCTCTGGACATCAGGTCAAATTAGCAGTAATTGTGCGAAGGTGATGCTCAGATGCTGGGGTGTAATTAGAGTAAAGAGGTTGGGGCCATCAAAGAGGAGGCAAACGGGAGTAGGCTGAATTTATGATGTTTCCTGTGACCTGAGGTGGAGGGAGGCGGGGGTAGGGGGTGGTGGGGGAAAGGAGGTGGGGGGGGGGGGCATTCCACTGAGGGACGGCAGACCCTCCTGGCGGCTTCCTGGCTTTACTAGCGAGTGGACGGGAGTCTGCGGCGGTTTAAAGGCTGCGTGTTATGGGAGAACTGATAAACACTGTCATGATGCTGGACGTGCAGCCAAGAGGGCAGGAGAGCTGCACGTGCTGCGTCTGCATGAGGCCGCAGCCGACAGGAGACGCCGCTGACGCCGCCCAGCCGAGCCGAGGCCGAGCTGAGGCCGAGCTGGGGCCGAGGCCGAGGCCGCCTGGTCATTCTGGTTTCGCTTTCATGTCTCCCTCCACACACACACACACACACTCTGGAGCCGTTGAATCATGACCTGCGCTCGCACACGCTGAACGGAGCCTGTTCGTGTCAGGAGTTAATGCCCCCCCACCCACCACCCCCCCTGTCCTGCCACAGATCCATGTGCTCTGTCTTAATTGTTCGCGAGGTAATTGTGTCCCGCGTTACTCACAGCTGACTGTGCTTATGTACAATTAACTTTATTTTAAATACTGTTTCTGCACTCATAAAAGCCAAGTGTTTTTTTAAAGGCTGCCTCATTATCTCATCAGCCCACTGTCATTCTCTACGGCTTCGCACTTATGGGGCTTTCACTGACCGCAAACTCCTGAGAGGATCAGCGTGTGTGAGTGTGTGTGTGTGTGTGTGTGTGTGTGTGTGTGTGTGTGTCCACGACAGAGCGCCCTACGGAGACACTTAAATGTCTTGCTCTTACAAACAACTTCACGAGGACAGTGATGAGAGGCTACTGGCTTTTTATATTGTTTTCACAACTTACACCAGATCCTTCAGCATGCACTTTGAGTTTTAAAGAGGCCTGCAAATATCACATCCGTCTGTTCTTTTCATAGGCTGAAGGAAGCTCAAGAAAACATCAAGAAGATCACAGCGGAGAAGAGGGTCGAAACCAAGAAGATCAATGCCAATAGTCTGGTAAGATCTGATCTGTGGAGAGGTTGTTTTTTTTTTCTGAAAGCTGCTCTCTCTTGTGTCAGTGCTGAAATCAGCGCACTTTGTTTTTGTTCCAACAGAAAGAACGGCTGCGGCAGAAGGAAGCCAGTGTGTCCTCCAGCTGAAATGACAAGTGAGGAAGCAGAAGAAGGAACGAGGAGCGGTGGTGGTGGTGGTGGTGGTGGTGGTAAGAAAGTACGTTGACCACCTGCCTCCACAACACTGGACTGCCCTCTGTGCCCTCTGTGCCCCATACGAACTCACAATAAAACCTGGCTGGACTACTTACTACTCCCACTGCCATACCTCTGTACTACTAACAGCACTGGACAGCCCCCTGCCACACACACACACACACACACACACACACACACACACACCCGCCCATCCCCAGCCGCCTTCGTGTCAAGTCTTTTCGGAAAAACCTCCTGCACCGAGGATGCATGGCTGACACCGCCCGAGTGATGGGAGTCTCAAAGGCTAAAGGTCGACCTCATTCATCCAGCGTGGCGTGACCCCCCAGTGCCCAGCTTGTGAAAGGTCTCAGTGGGTCAGCGGGATTCAGCTGACACATCCGTGAGATTCCTTCTGGATCTAAGAGCCGAGAATCTGCTCATTCTGTTTCTGCCTGACGCAGCTGACGTGTCTAAAATACTCCAGTATATACAAAGTGCGATGTTGATTGTTTCTGTTTGTGACAGAGGAAGCTCCCTGTTGACAAATCAGCAAGTGAGGAAGCGGCCCCCGGTGCCCCCCCCCCCCTCACAGTCGTAGAGAATAGCTGTTCATTCACCATGGCTCATTAAAAAGTCTTGTAAATATGTCATGTCGTAGGATCGGCAGGAACCGAGCGGCTCGGCGGAGTATGATGAACGACCTGCGGCGGGCTTCAAGTGCAGATGAAGACATGTTGTGTATAAAAAGGTGGAGGTTTCACTGTATTGTGTGTTTTCACTGCACCAGACTGACCTCTCCTGGGTGACGGCCAGACCAGAGCAAGACCTGGCAGTGAGTCTGGCCCTATAACACACACACACACACACACACACACACACACTTACTTAAAAACATTACAAGAACACACCAGGGTTTGGCCACGCACCCACTCATCCAAGAACTGAAATGTACTTAATACAAAGTTGTTAATCCCTCACTGAGTGCTGCACGTCACATTGTGTCCAGCGCCAGGTTGAAGCACTTTCCTGCTTGCAGTAGCTGTGTATCGTAGCTCGCCATCAGCCACACTCCCATGTTATGCTAAGTGTGTGCGCTTTATTCCAATGTCTTGCACTTTTTTTGCACCTATTTTCCTATGCAAGGCTGCGGCTTCCTTGTAAAGAAGATTCATGAATTGTAATGCTTCATGGCAGAAAATGACTAGATTTTGTTTTCACTTCTAAGAAAGTGTATTGCTCAATGTTTTTTTTTTCTTTCTCAAAAGCTATAACAACACTCCTGTATCATTCAAGAAAATTATATTTATGTAAGAAGAGGTTTATTTTATGCCAAAAGAACATCGGCTTTCTTCCTTTTTGAGGTTGTATTTTTATGAGTTGTAATAGACTTGACTGAGGAGCTGCCTGGTGCATCGGCCAGAAGAAAGATATATTTTCACATGGATGTTACTTGTATGTCGTGCCCGTGTATGTTGGAGAGATGAGGGTTCTATATTTAAGCATATCACCTGAAGCCATGCGAGTTGCTATACCTCAGACAAACTTCCATTATCAGCGTTTCCATACAACTGCACCTTATAGATTCCTTTTTTTTTTACCCTCCAAAGTCCTTCGTGTGTGCCATTTATTTTGTATAAATCTCAAGATGTTTCATAAATTTAAACTCCTACATTCTACTTCAGAGAATATGAAAATCAGAAAAAAAGAGCCTATACTGACCAAGGAATTGTTGTAGCCTCTCTTATGTATGTCGGTTTGTGTAACCTCCAGTAGCTCTCATATAGGTGCTCTGTAATTTTATGGAATTGTTTTAAATTTCAAGAATAAATAACTGGATGCCAAACTAAGCAGACTCATTTTGGATGAAAGTTTGCACTCACACAAATGATGTGTTAAACCAATTTCTCTAAATGTCCTCCTGTCAACGCTTCCATTAGGCCTGCACCGAGAAAATGTGATATTTATGGAAGGAGCCTGCGTCATCAAAGAGGACCTAATGATTAGAAAGTCAGAGCTGCTGCTCAATAAACTATGACTCAGGATTAAATCACTCAATCAAACCTCATTTTTCAACATTAGAACTTGTTCCTGGAAAACTCTTGAAACATGGTCATTAGCTTTGTTAACAAAAGGAATTTGTTTTGTCATCAGAGGTCTGTTTTAAGTTTAAAAATTAAATGAGATGGACAAATTTGGACAACTTGCTGTTTGCCAGCAGTCATAACTCAAACAGCAGAATAATCACATAGATTGTACCTTAATACATATCTTATTAGAGCAATACTCCTATAGAGATGATAAAAGCCATTTATTGAATTCATCTGATTTAGGCAAGTCCTCCATCATTTGCACTTGAACACCGTACTGCCTCCTTTTCCCGGCCTCTGATGAAAATACAGCCTAATGAAGTTAAATGATATCATTTCCGTGGGTAAGTGGAGAAGTTAACTACATCTTTTCTCATAAAACCTGTTATTTTTTTACGATTACATTTATTCCAAGTTGTGAGTGTGAGAATAAGATGCTGGCTCCACGCAGGAGGAGATCAGGGAGAAGTTCAAAATTTGTTTTAACAGCCGTGATTCTTTTTTAAATAATATGCACAATATTCCAGCGTCCCTTTATTTCATGTCTCCATGGATAATTTAATCAAAGGAATAAACAAATCGGTTACATCAACGATGGCTTTACATTTTACAACTATGTAATCTCTATAGCGTATAAACCATCACTGTACATTGTCCGTTTAACTACCAAAGAAGCCTACGGTCTCTAGAACTGATTACCCAGCTTACAAAACACTTTTTTCTTTACTGTTGGACTTGGAAATTCACAGAGATCAGTCAGGCTATAACCCAAGGATTCTTGGAATATCGAACTAAAATCACATTTTCCATTTACAAATATCGCCACTCATCCATCCCATTCCACACAGTGGAAACATCCAGTTTGACAAACATATATAAACACATAGAAAATACTAAATTGGACAGGAACGCGTTCCTGTCACAATGAAGGCTTGGAACAGTGACTTGTTAAATAAACCGGGGTTTTATGCAGTCCCACTGGGGTGAAGGAAGCCGTGCGTAAAAACGTGCCCATTCCAAGTCCGCGTTCCCGTGCAGTGATGCTTGTTTTCAAACTTGGCAAACTGGTGAAGAGTAAAATGTTCATTGCAGTTCAACATGGGTTTATGAGTTGCATGTCCATACTGGGTCACACATTGTGCAAGAAGACAATCATAGTACATGTAGGCAGCCTTAAAGTCATTGTATATGTGGAGCATATCCCCAGATGGAGACAGGCACGTGCTCTTGGCTGTGTGACAGCCTCTCTCTCTTTTTTTCTACCAACAGTCCTGCCCGCGAAGAGAAGGAGGATGAAAAGCACACACACAACACATGTCTGTGTGTTTCAGTCCAGGTCTATGGATATACAGCGGCACTGTTTGACGCGCTGGATGCGTTTCTTCTTGGTGGGTGGCTGCTGGTCCGGACAGTTCAAAGTAAAGGTCATGGTGGTAAAACGCTTGGGCTTGCAAAACGAACAGGACTGGAAGGCACCTTCCTCCCTGCGGATGTGCCTGGGGATGTAGAAGGAGTTGCACTGTCCGTAACAGAAGCGGTTGATGATGGTGCGGCTGTGGCAGCCCTCCTCGTGGATGGTCTGTTTGAGCGGCTGCGTCTTGCACCAGTCCCGTTTCAAATACTGGCGCTCCGTCACATGTAAAGCTTCCTGGCTGGACTCCAGCACCTCGTCGGCCGGTGAGGATGAACCCTGCCTCTGCCGGGAGCCGGAGCCCGCCTGCGGAGGAGGCTGCGGTTGCTGCTCCGATTCGTTTGGGTTGCTTTTGTCAGGATGAGGAATGGCGCCTTGTGAACCTCGATTTCTTTTTGAATCCACGGGAGAGGATAGCAACCCAATGATGAAAACCATACCGCAAAAGATACGCGTCGAGTTGGCCATCCTAAGGGAAAAGAAGAAAACAATTCATCATCTGAGCCGTTTCAACTCTGGACGGGTTACGCACAGCTGTCAAAGCTTTTACGCTGCGTAAAAACGCACAGATAGAACTCCTTTCTCTCCTTTTCTAACCACATGAAAAACGACGCTTACGTGCAAAAACAAAATCGATATATAGACAAATTATCCCCCTTTTAACATCTGAGTATAAATATAAATACACTGATTACGTGCGTGCTCACCACATTTTAAACTGAACGTTATGCGTTACGCAAAAATCACTGCCATATTTATCCAAAAACTACTCCATGTGTCCAATAAATGATCCACACATGTACGCCAGTGGATAACAAGCAGACACCCGTGACATTTCCATAATCAATAAAGCTATATAAAGTTTTAAAAAGTCAGCAGCGTGGATGTGACAGTCAGAAACCCACTCACCTGTTCGAGCCTCCGCTGCAACAAGCGCAATGATCTGATCCTGTCAGTCCTCTCAGGCACCGTCCGAGCCGATAGGCACCTACTGCAGTCGACTGTACACTGGCGGGACTGTGGATGGGTGGGAGACTAACCGCTCCATAGACAGGGGCCAGGGGGGTTTAATACAAATTGCACCAGCGCCGGACTGTCTCCCTTTTAAATGTCTGCCAGCTGAGATGTGCACAACAGTTCCCTCTACATTATTGGCTAAGCACGATGTAGAGAAAATCAAAACTATCCGCCCCCTCAACACTTCTCTGAACCCGCTTCAAGGAAACAGACAACCGAGGAACAGCGAGGGCAGGCGGGGGGGAGGAGGAGGAGGAGGAGGAGGAGGAAGAGGAGGGGGGGGGGGGGGGGGCGAGCAGAGAGCGGACAGGCCTGAAGTTTATGCGCACATGGAAAAAGTAAAACAGTTGATATTTTTTTATCACAAGGCGCGCGGTGATAATACGGTGCAATATATCAATATTTATATATAAAAATAATAATAAAAAAGAAAGTGAAAAGGGTCGTCAAGCAGAGAAACAGACAGACACACACACACACACACACACACACACACACAGGGATGTGAATGGAGTCAGATGGAGAGAAGGTGACGGGCGCGTGGGCAGCAGGCAGCACACCTGTGAAGCCTCAGCACGTGCGAGTCTAGAGTAAACTCATCACGGAGACATTAACGAGTCCAATCACTCTCTGTCCCTTCAACAAACTTTATTTAAACAATCAGCAGTGATTTCTGTGAAGCGCCTTTTGTCTCCACGTGTAAAGTGATCGTTGGAAACTAATGAAGCCCAGGCAGCCTACACACACACACACACACACACACACACACACACACACACACACACACACACACACACACACACACACACACACACACACACACACACACACGGGCTCTTTGCTCAGTCAATGAGAAGGATCACCGCTGACAACAGGGACTTCATTAATACAGTTTGTGTTTGGGCCTTTTAAAATACAGCGCGTCCAACTTCTGCCTTCTCAGATTTCTGAAGGAGTCAGGCTGCCATGTAAATGAGTTATCACTGATCTCAGTCTGTGACGCACAATAAATAAACTGGAGAAAAAGTCATGTAACCAGTCCTGCGTGAAGAAATATAAATTGTAGCCATTACTATTTGTAAATTATTAAGCATTTACATATTTTTTTTTAAAAAAGGAAAGAAAATAAAAAGGTAACTTGGGGTTGCTACGTTGTCAGTAAGACACAGCCGGTCTGTTGTGTTTGAAATAAATTAATTTTGATTGTGTTAGTCCCATTTATTCAGCAGGTTTTCCAGTGGGTTGTTATTCCATTAGTCTCGCACTTTATAAACCAAATAAGAAAAGAAACACGTGTTCTGCAGAAGCAGGATGCGCAGCACTTTCTCCCCACAACCTGGCAACTAATAATCTCTGACTCGAAACCGATGAATAAAACATTATAATGTGTTATTAATCCACGTGAGGCCAGAAATCTGTTACACTTCAAAAAAGGACACTTGGGGAAAAAAATAACCTAAAGCACCCAACCAAGGTAAAATAGGTGTAAAACAGATTTGAACCATATTGATTTGAATAGTTGGTCATAGTCACCAGCAGCCTGAAGGCCGCTGGCCGAGAGGAGCATGTTTACTCCTCTGATTTAAACATTGTTCGTCTCCGGATTTTTCCAATAAATATTGATACATTTCATGCTGAGTAAAAACGTGGAGGATCACCGTTAACGCTGATACTTCACAGTCTGCAACACACTGTGGCAGCACAACGCAGTCAGAGCTGCGAGGCGATCAGGATCAGTCTATAACGCTGCCCCGTGAAAAGCACGCGAGCCTCCCCACGGGCCGTGGAGGATCAATCTCAAAAAGATGATATTGACCTTCACCCCATCACTGGAAACTCTGCAGATTCTTTACAGGAAAAAAGAAAAAAAAAGCCCAGGGCGCCTTTCATGTCATCATAAGTTTAAAGATGGTTTGACATAGTGTGTTGACCCTTTGTATCTCAGTCTGTTCTCCTCTGCCAGTCCACGTGGAGAGAAAAGGTGTGTTTCATAAAGGACTTTCCAAAAATGCAAATTACATATTTTCCAATTTACCAGAGGCAACTTTGTTCAAAAACATGTTGGAGTACATATTAAACCCATTTCCAAGTCAGTCAACAGTCATTTGACAATCAGTTCTCACACTAATACATTCCCAGCCTTTACTTGTCATGAAGAACAGGAGTGTTTCACTGAACATGTCAGTCTAATCTGAACTGAGAAGTAATTGTAGGACGCCCCCTTGTGGCTCCAACGAGTACCAAGTATTTATCTCTGGGCAGAAGAATTGGACCGAACAGGGAGTTACATAAGTTGGTAGATTTTATTGGTCTGAAGCAGTTCACATGGCAAAGCACTTTACTGTTTGATGGTTTTGAAATCAATGGACTGCAATAGACAAACAATTTGATCAATACTGCTCGGCTTTTCTTTTTTCTTCTTCTTTTTTTCATAAAAACCCAACAAAAAAGGTGCATGTTTTCTTCTCTCTGTTTATGACAAAAATAGTAAGACATTTTCTGTAATAAAAAGACATAGCTTCAGCTTCAATGAGCAGTAAACATCTACCTAAGGATTAGATATAAAATGCATAAATAAAAGCATATAAGACTTGATCAAAATATTTCCAGTCATACTGTCAATCACCTCATAATTTGGACTCAGCACTACGGTCTAAAACACTACTTAACATATTATAATCTTGCAGGCTGATGTGTTTCCACACTTGTTTTACTAGTGTAAAACTGATAAGGCATTCTGACATCTCCCAATAAGGCCCTAACACAACACACACAGCACCTACTGTAAGTAAAAAATAAATTAAAGTTTAAACCCCTGAAAAAATGTGGATAAAATAAGTGGGAATGTTACTATCATGTACTTTAAACCAGACAGAGCTCTGCATAGGGGACGGAGCGAAGAAGAGAGTCAGCTATAAATCTACCGGCCTGGTGGCAGACAGCAGTCGTGCTTGGTTGAGAGGGTTCCTGGGTGAACCTCTGTAATGGTTCATGTCTTTCTCCACAACCTGCTGCGCTAAAGGCTCGGGGACACAAGAGTCCACTTTGGTCTTCGCTTGGACCTTGTTGGTCATGTCGCCCAGAGCGCAGGGCTTGACCTTACGGGTCAGGGTGCTTGGTTTTTTGGGTGGGACCGGAGGCGGTTTCTTCATGGGGCGCATGCTGTCGGCCCGTCTGGCCTGTGGCGGCTCTCCCTGGTGAGGCTGGAGCTGTGGGTGAGGGGACAGGCCGCTCTCCAGGCTCACCGCCTTCACCACCGGAGCGCTCGGGCTGATGGCCAGTTTGGACGTCCTGGTGGGCCTCCTGCCCTCCTCCAGGAGGGAGTTCATCCTGCGGACGGTCTGACGCACAGGGGTGCGCTGGAACTTCAGAGGCGACCTGATCTGCCTGGCCTTGGAGCCTCTGGGGGACTGAAGGGTGAGCTTGTTGAAGTGTTGAATGTGGTCCGCTACCCTCTGCTTCTCCTCCTCCTCGCTGCGAGGGGAGAGCGGTTGTTGGGTTTGGCCTTCGGTACCGATATCTGGGGAGAAATCCTCCTTTTCATGTACCATGCTGACTTCGGTACCGAGGTTGTGCCTGAGTTGGAGGTCCAGCTTGTACGGAGTGGACTGCAGCCCGGAGCTGACACCCAGTTTGAAACGAGCGGGACTCTGGATGTCCAGCGCGTCGATCAGCCTGCTGCAGTTCACCTGCTCCGCCTCGCTTTCACTGTCGCCCGCTGTGGAGCTGTTGAGGCTACTGATGGGGGCTACACTGAGAGAACTTTTATCAGCCTTTACTGCTGGAGTACAGAAGGCGCCGGATTCAAATATGACGCTATCGATATGCAAAGGAGACAAAGCAGCTATTTCAATCTGGCCAAAGGTAATGTTCTGTTCACTGGCCAGAAGACTCTGCTGCAGCGGCCACCCCGAGGCCCCGGGGCCCTCAGACACGGCCGGTGGAGGGACTGGGATGTTGTCTGAGGGTTCTGTCTGTTTAACCTCATTAAATGAGTCTTTCACAACAGCCTGGAGGTCGCCGGCTGGCTCCGTGGAGCTCGTCTTGATTTTCAGCAGGGTGGGACCCGTTTGGCTCTGGGGTTCGGCGACGGAGCTTTGGCACTCGAGGCTCTCTGCGCTGGAGGCACAACACAGCGCCTTGGGAAGCCTGGTCACGGCCGGAGACTTGGATATGACGATGGCTGGCTCAGACATGTAGTTGCTCTTCAGGCACATGTTCATGGGCGTATCTGTGAAAGAGCCTCCGCCGAAGGCCTGGGCTCCTACGGGGGTCTCCCCGCTCCACGAGGTCCGGTGCGCACTGGAGTCACATTTGGGTGTCAGCAAGTTGTCCTCAGACTTACTGATGTGCTTGGTGCCTATGAAAACAACAAAATATGGGTAAATATTTTTACTCTTTTTTTTTTAAAATTGTACTGTAAAAATGTGTATCAATTAGGAATACTTTAATTTTCTGATGGATACTTACTCTTGCCTTCAGTTTTTCTAGGCAGAACTGATGGACTGAACTCTGTGTCTTTGGTGAAACGGAAACTGGTGGTGCTCTCTTGAGTGGCGAGTCGCCAGCCAACGGACTCCCTTGATCCCTTTATCACCAGCATGGAATGAGAAATGAAAGATGAAAGAAAGTTCAAGGAGGATTAAGGTTTAGATTATTTTGTTAAAAAGGACCCTGCAGATGTTTCCCAAATGCATCACCCAGGTCACCCATTAATATGTTAATTTTTATGACTTTGGGGTTAGTTCTTCAGAGGATGATAAAAATCACTCAGAAGAAACAAGATACTGGATTTGTTGGTAAACAACTTTTTATTAAGTCAAGAATATACATATAACTCTATAGCATTAGAAAGTCATGCACCTTAAACCTTTAACAGTTCAGCCCCTGAACCCAAAACAGGTTACAATAGTGTCTCTGTATATACTTTAAAGTATATATAATAACATTCTTTCACCTGAGTGCTTCACATATTAAATCACGTATCCTATGACTGTACCATACCGATCATGAACAGTTTGTTTTCTAACATTACCTAATATGTAAAAGCCTCTGAAAAGCACATGTTTTAAAACCATGCATACATTAGTTCAATATGTTAGCTATTGAAAAGTAAACAGAGTGTTGCACTATAAGAAAGTGCTACTGTGCACCAGTTTACCTCAACATCACACCCCAAGTGCAAAACACATGATTTAGTCTTAATACAATTAATCACAGGAAATGTCTGAATGCGCTTGATTAACACCGACTTTCAGTGTTTAACTGTGAACCAGAGAAGTGGAATGTCGATGGGACAGCTACACTTACAGCGTCTTTGCTGCTCTTCCCCAGGCTAAAACGCAAGCGCAGAGACTTGCGTGGTGCTTCTTTTTTGCCGACTTTAGGAGAGAAGCAGCCGGCTCTTCCAGACTCAACTCTGAAAAGGATATGAATTAAAATATTGTTAAGAGAAGTCATAAATCACCATTATCCTTTCTTTAATATTTTACATCCTCCTGTCCCATCTTTAAATCAGACAAATGTGGAAGTAGTGAAAAGTACGTGGTTGTGTAACACAGCAAATTTTAAATCATCCCTTGTGTAAAATTTACATTTACACAATTTTGAATGATAACTTGAAGAGCAGTAAGCGTGTACCTGTTGACAGCATTCCTGCTACTAAGTCTTCGACTCTTCCTCCTTACAGAGGTAACCGGCTGCCGTCTGGACCTCCCTGCTGGGGACGGGGCATTTTGGGAGGATTCCAAGACCCCCGAGGCGCTGTAAGCTAAATATAGAGAAGGGGGAAAATATACAAACTTAACCACAAGCTTTAAGAGATCAGCAGCATAGTTGATGCCCATTTGTTAAAACCTTATTGCTACCTGATCCAGGAGTGGAGACTGCGCTGAACAATGGATTGGGAAGTAAATCAATCCCAAGATTCTTTTTGACAGATCTACGTTTCTTGTTTGAGAATCCAAAAGAGTGCCCAGATTCCAAAGGAAGCTTTCGCTTGGATGTCGGTGTTGCAATCACAGGCGTTGCAGAAGAAAAGACTGGCAAAAATTACAAAAGAATTAATGTCTTTGAAGATGTTGGATTTGTTCTTTTATATTTGAAAACATTCCACAGATGATTCGGAGCCAAAGCACTGGGAGCAATTAGCAGATTCATGCAGATGACAGATGAGCAGGCAAAGACAACAAACGGCGATGAGGACAAGCATGAGTTCACGTCAATTGAGTAACACTTATTTGTCATCTGAACAGCTGCAGATCAATGTCAATTTATGAATTTTAGAAGCTTTATTCAGTTTGAAAGCGGTTTGCTTTTGTCTGAGGAACATGAAGCTCACTGTCTTGAAGGACAATGCAGATGTAGTGCGATCAACATGCCACATGACAAGCAACATACAACCAGCTCATTTGACCGCAGTACATACCAAGACTGTCTGACTGGGTGGCATGTGTGGGTGTTCTATTAGTTTTTATCTTATTCAGAGCACCACTGACCATATCTGCAATGCGAGACAAACCAAATTATTTAAACAGTATGGACTAGCTAAAGCTGCTTCAGAGGACACTGCTGCCTCTAGGCTAAGAGACTGTTGGGAGCTAGATTGTGAGCAGCTGGGGTTAGAGGCGAGGAGTTGCATCTCACAGAGGGAAGTTGCAACTCATACCTTTCACCTGGGAATGAAACCTCTGATGTTGAAGGCTTACCTCCGAAGCTGCGCCTGTGTCTCCTTTTCATCCCTGAGTTCAAGTCCAGCTCTTCAAGCTCATCGCGAGTAGGAGACAGAACCCCTGCCTCACATCCCATCATGGCAGGAACTTTGGCTTGAAGGAACTGCGGCAACACACCTATGATATGTATATAAAAAAAATACATTTTAGTGTTCTAAAAGTAACAATGTAGACTGACAAATAGTGAGAGTAGAGGTTAAAGTCATACCAAAGTTGTGGGCATTCTCTATGAAGCAGTGTACCACAGCTGCCTGAAGCTTGAGGCGCTTCTCAGTGTTGGCATTCATCTTCTCTGTGCCATCTCCAAAGTGAAGGAGGTTGGGAGCCAGGATTACAGACAGGTTACTGCTGTCCATCTTGTTCTCTGCACTCCTGTGATTCAGCACAGAAAAGAAAAAATGTATTATGTAAATATGAAAACAAATAAGTACAGAGACCAATGATACAGTGGCATGTAAACCTTTTGGCACCCTTGGTCAAAACTTCTGTTAATGTGCATAGTTAAAAGGATAGTTCAGCTTTTTTGACGTGGGGTTGTATGAGGTACAAATGGCCATTAAGTATAATGTCTGCAATAGAAATGTCTGTCCTCCTTTCCATTGAGAAACACCGGCACATCGTGCTGCACCGAGAAATCTCAATTCTCAAAATAATACACCAGTTCAAGAGTATGATATAAAGTAAAAATATATTGATTTTCAGCTGGTCTGAAAAAAGTTAGTTTATCAGGAACTAACCAACTCACTCAGTACTCTCAGTACTTTCTACTGCAGTGGCCATTTGTACCTCATACAACCCCACTTCAAAAAAGTTGGACTATTCCTTTAAGCAAGTGAAAGATGAAGTGATCTCCAGAAACATAAAATTAAACATTTATTTAAGCAATATCAGTGTATTATTTTAGTTTTCTACCATTTTAGAGTGAAAAAGGGGAAAAAAGCAGCAGAACCTGCAAAAGAATGGAAAACCAGCAGACTTGAGCTCTCAGATATAATAATAACTTTGACCAAGGTATCAGACAAGAGATTTACTATTTACACACTGTGATAGTTTCCAAAGGGGGGGGGGGGTACTAGGTACTAACTCTGCAGGGTGGCCAAACCTTTGCTCTGGGCCCTTTTCCTTCACAAAGGGGTGCCCAAAGCTTTGCATGCCACTGTACATCTAACATGGTATCATCCAAAGAAATATGTTCAATGCATCAATAAGGTAATCAAACTAAAGTTATTTATGGTACCTCTTAGATACATTGTGGAGGAAGTCGAGAAAGTGCTGCAGAACGGAGAGGTTTTTATCAGGCAGCACACAGGACAGCAGCATGGTGGCAGAAGTCCTGTCCTCCTCCGTGGGGAGCTGCTGGGCCTTGAGGAAGGCCTCCTGCAGCTCTGCAGGCAACACGGGCTCTGGCAGCTCCCTGAAGAACTGCTTCACCAGACCGGCTACATCACAGGGAAGTGCGGTGGACAGGCACTCCTCACCAGCGTCCACTTTAGCCTGGACAGACAGAACACAGCCCACACATAAGACGATTCCCAGGGTCAGGATCCCTCAAACAAAGCGAGGTCAGCTTCGGCCCATCACTCACCCTGAGCGCCTTCAGGCGAACGACGGAGCCCGACTTTCTGAACAGGCCCTCTGTGTCCACATGTGCCAGCAGCTTCATGCATGCGTCAACCAGGAAGCTAGGATGTGAGAGAAATGTAAGTATACATTGTAGAAAATGGGAACAAAGAAATCCAGTGCAAAAAAATAGATATGTCCACTTGCCTTGGCACACTTCCACTTTCCATATTATAGTATGGTAAGCTCTCCAGGGACACCCCGAAAACCTTCGTCTGGGGGAGAAATCAAACAATACAATGTGAAACAGAGGCTTGACTGTGTGAGAAAAATCACACTTAACTGATCAGTACCTTATCAACAGCACCACACCTATCTTTGTTTTTGTTTTCTCTGCATCATTTTCACTAAAAAACACTTTGAAACTCAACAGGGATTTCAGTGCTTCAGTTCCTATTATTTGTGATGAGTCAGTGTGACGGCTGGTTGCCAAACATGAACACTGACCAGCCACTTTGTGTTGCCTTTTGACCTGGATGGTCTGAATTCACCCAGTGTTTTTCAGAGTAGGAGAATTACTTCATTTCTGTTCTTGATTTCTTCACAGACGGAGCCTGTGTTAGGGGATGTTGTTTTTTCTTCTCTCTACTCAAACGTTGACGTGGCAAAAGCTGAATGCTGATTTATGAAAAGTCAGGTCAGGTGTCATTCAGCAAACCTTGTGACTCCTATTACGGCTGCACCAACGACTGAATTCAAATTTTGTTGTTTCATACAATGAAAATAAAGATACTAATCCACCTTCTACCTGTGGATCAATTACAGATCCAGGACCAGGACACAAAATGATAAAAAGGCTTCACTTCACATCAGCTGCCTGTAAATTCAGCATCCTGTAGATATGTCCTATATGGCCAAAAAGGTCATAACAAAGCTCCATAAAGATTTAAGAGAAAACACTGCCTTTGTGTGTTTTGTTGGGAGTTTGGCTTTCTGTGGCTGGTAAAGAGATTTACGGTGTGAATAATCACGGGGACACCCAAACAAAGCGTCTGCAGTGACTGACATGGGTGACAACAGCACTCGAACAAATGGGTCTCATCGGAGGGGTCCGGCTTTCAGGAATATGCTAATTTGATTCAGACTAAACAATACTACGTTCAAGGCTGATACTCTTGTTGATTTGAACGAGAACAGATCATCACACCCAAAGTTTCATTCTAGGTCACTGTAGGTGAAACGTAATCAAATCACACTTGAAAAATGATTATTAGTTTTCTTGAAACTTACCGAGGTGCCGACTGTCGGCTTACAGCTGGCTGCTTTGTTTTTGTTCCAGTTCTTTGTCTTGATGCCGTGAGCTGCGCGCAGCTGCTGCACAGCCACCAAACGCATGACATTTCTCTCCATGACTTTCATTTCACTCGTCTTTCTTGTACTCTTCAAACTGACCCTGCAACACTCCGTTAAATCTCTCTCTCTCTCTCTCTTCTGTCAGGACCGTGGTAAACTACCAGCTCCGTCCTGACCCGTGCCTCTCTTCACTTTATCACTTTCTTCAGACTCCTGACACTAACTCATCCTCTGGGTTTAAACTGCTCACAAGACGCTCGACCCTCCTACTGTACAACTACACAGTTACTAAGTGTCTAAAGAGATGCTACAGATGTTACATTATGGATCTCCTACTTCGTAGTTAACTTCATGCTTCCGTCGCAATGCAGTTAGCTAGCTAAGGTTAGCCAGCTAGGTTAGCAAGTCACATTTGTTCATTCACGAGCCTCAGCAGCTAAAAAACAAAAAACAGAGCAGCCCCTCGGTGTCACGCAACTTTAAAACGTTGTTTACCTCTCCCCAGTTGTTAAGAACATACGACCTACACTAAACTGAATCCTTTAGCTAGCTAACTGCATTGTGCTGCGGCTCAGTCAGGTCGGTTGCGAGGCTGTTTCTGTTTCCGCACAGCATTCAAACAGCGGCGCTCCCCGCGTCCTGCGCTCTGATTGGCTGGAAGCGAATAACAGGCCCGTGTCGTTTGTTTTACAGGCCAGGGCAGCCTCGCTGGGCGGAGTGGTTTGTTTGATACAGATGAACGCTGTTCCTTCTCGGTGGTTGCACTCCGTAATGCGAATTAATCACACCTTTAAAATCTGAACTGCACACACATCTGATTGTTCAACTACTGCACGTAGGCTGCTGCTTCTGCACAGCGGAATGTGTCGTGCGGTGTAACAGACATCCGGCCAGGTATGATTTAAACCCTCTCATATGAAAAAGACATAACAGTTCCCAGCTTTGTCAAACGTCATTTAGACTTAAAAATGAATGAAGGGACTGCAATGCAACTGACTGAAATTTTTTTTTAAAAAAAGATGCAAAGGCCAGTCGGGGGCAGCAGTTTATGGACTGCAACACTCCTGTGAAGCAACTATATTGCACAAGAAGTTTAGCCTTACACACACTCATGACTGTCCTCACAAATTAGGTTCCTCTGCCCTGGCTTCAAGAGAGCTGTGCTGTCTAACCTAATTTGCAAAAGGAACTAAATATAATTATATTTCATTTTTGTAAAACTTTCTTCCTAATAGGACCTGTCCAGCTGTGCATTTCCTGCTCATATTTCATAGTTTTTTAACTGTCACAAACACAGTACAAGAGATACTCTCACAAGGGCTTAATCTTTATTACAACAGAACATACACATATATATATACAGGAGACAACAACGTACAAATGCATGGACGGAAGGAGGTTGGTTGTGTGTTTAGAAGCACTTCCTGTGGACAATGGAGGGGCCGGCCTCATCGTACTCCTGCTTGCTGATCCACATCTGCTGGAAGGTGGACAGGGAAGCCAGGATGGAGCCACCGATCCAGACGGAGTACTTCCTCTCAGGTGGAGCAATGATCTAGACAGGGAATAAACATAACATTAGTGTTCATTCACTTAGTCAATTGACTTCTAGACTGAAAACATGTAGTTCTCTCACCTTGATCTTCATGGTGCTTGGGGCGAGGGCTGTGATCTCCTTCTGCATACGGTCAGCAATACCAGGGTACATGGTGGTACCACCAGACAGCACATTGTTGGCGTACAGGTCCTTACGGATGTCAATGTCGCACTTCATGATGCTGTTGTAGGCGGTCTCATGGATACCAGCAGACTCCATACCTGGTGAAGGACGAGCAAAACAGATGAGCTTTGTCACAGAGACGAAATACTGCATGTAGGAAGAAAATAACAACAACAACTGACTCACCAATGAAGGAAGGCTGGAAGAGGGTCTCTGGGCAACGGAAACGCTCGTTACCGATGGTGATGACCTGACCGTCGGGCAGCTCGTAGCTCTTCTCCAGGGAGGAGGAGGAGGCAGCGGTGGCCATCTCATTCTCAAAGTCAAGAGCCACGTAGCACAGCTTCTCCTTGATGTCACGCACAATCTCACGCTCAGCTAGGGATCAGAAGGTTTACGTGTTAAGATATAACAATTTAACACCTCTCATATAGGCTACACATGGAAATAAATACACGGTGACATAGACCTACCAGTTGTGACGAAGGAGTAACCACGCTCAGTCAGGATCTTCATCAGGTAGTCAGTCAGGTCGCGACCGGCCAGATCCAGACGCATGATGGCGTGTGGCAGAGCATAACCCTCATAGATGGGGACGTTGTGGGTCACACCATCACCAGAGTCCAGCACAATACCTTTATCAAGCAGAGGGGGGGCACAGTCGGTTAGCTATGCATTCCTGCACAAGTGAAGATTGACGGCCAAATACAAGTTTGGCCTCTTCGACTATGTCTCACATCATAAACTATATAATACTGTTGACATCATGGGGCAAAGACCCTGCTGGAGAGGGATTAACACCTCCCTTTCACAATGAGAGAGGAATCTATCCAGATCATAGACACATTCAGAGGGTCAATGATGGGCAGTTTATCCCCTAGGGGTAGATGTGGAAATAGCTGCGGTGTACTCACCGGTGGTACGGCCAGAGGCGTACAGGGACAGCACAGCCTGGATGGCCACGTACATGGCAGGAACGTTGAAGGTCTCAAACATGATCTGCAAGAAAATACAATAAGAATGTCAAGGATTTGTCTTGAACCAAGAGCATCTATGTGAAAACAGAGCAGAGTAGTGACTCTAATGTACCTGGGTCATCTTCTCCCTGTTGGCTTTGGGGTTCAGGGGGGCCTCAGTGAGCAGGGTGGGGTGCTCCTCAGGGGCCACACGCAGCTCATTGTAGAAGGTGTGGTGCCAGATCTGACAGAAAAAGAACAGCTGTTGTCAGGGCTGAAACAACTCCGGGCCGACCAAGTAAATAACAACTAGGTCTTTAAAAAAAGAAAAGAAAAAGCAGCACGTCTAAAAATAAAGCAGCCTTTATGACAGTAGCTGTGAATTCTCAAGAATGTGACAGCTTTGCTGCCATGAATGTTGTAAATGAATCGCACTGTCAACACACACACCTTCTCCATATCATCCCAGTTGGTGATGATGCCGTGCTCGATGGGGTACTTCAGAGTCAGGATACCCCTCTTGCTCTGGGCCTCGTCACCTACATAGCTGTCCTTCTGACCCATACCCACCATCACACCCTGAGGAAGGAAGCATGAGAGCAGCAGCATAAGATATATGAAGTTCTTTTTTTTTACTCAGACTAGAAGCCCACAAAGCAGGATTTTGTGGGCTCTGACGAGGGGGGGTTTAAACATACCTGGTGGCGGGGCCTTCCAACAATGGAAGGGAAGACAGCACGGGGAGCGTCATCACCGGCAAATCCAGCCTTGACCAGGCCAGAGCCGTTATCGCACACGAGTGCGGTAGTCTCATCATCGTCACACATGATTAGGCTTTATTGGGCTGGTCTAAAATATGAGGGGTGGGGGTGAGAACACAAGAGGAGAGGATTTAGACCAGGGGTTAGGGAACAGCTGCCTAAACTTCCCAATATAGAATACATAACACAAAGGCCTGTTGTAATTGAACAGTCACAGACACTCAGCAACAATGTCACTATGACTAGAGTGGCTAATGATGTGATGATGTGACTAGACCTGCTATATCTGGGTGAGTTAGTGACAGAATCAATCAGCCACTCATATGATTATTATATATTCGCTGTAATCCACAGCCTGCCAACACTGTCTCCTAACTGTTCTGTATCACTATCAAACACTAACACAACCCACCTCAAGGGGTGCTATGTATAGAGAGCTTATTAAACATGGCTGAGGATGCTATTTTTGGTCCCAACTCTGTTGTACATTTACTGATACCTTATCTCACAGACACAATTGTTCCTGGGATTTCTCAGAGCTGCTGAGGTAGCACCAAAAAGGGGCATAACAGAGAGTCCTGTGATCTATTTTAAGCCCAGCACCCCCCACTGTGCTTAACAGGGTGAAACAACTGACACATGGATCTCCTGCTATTTCAGGTCTGAGAGAGATTGTCAAAAAGCCAAGAGCAGCACCCATCCGTCTGCACATTGTGACATTTTTGTTTTGCTATGTGGCTGGCTACAGCTTGATTCACAGGAGCTACAGTGAGTTTGGCCAACTTCTCCTCTGCAGCCTTTGAGCACTGCTGTGAGTTGCTTGAGATATATGTAGATCTTCTTCTGCTGTCCCACAGACTCTTAACATAGCATGAAGTATATTTAACACAGTAAACCACGCCACTTAATAAATACAAGACTCATTTCAACATCCTCAAGGCAATTAAACCAGAGTGCCTCCTGTTTTAAACATAGACCACTCCACAAGTTCAGTTAGAGAGCAGAGCACAACCTGGCCAACCATAAGTCAGCTGAAGTTACATCATCCATTCATTCATCCATTCATTCACAGTAAGTATCAGCTCATATTATGGGCTTCAAATGAACAGAAATGACACATATGGACAGAGTAAAAGAAGCTGTGAAATGTACTCACCAAGGTGCACAGCTAGACGGATGCTTCCACTGGGACAAAGGCTGAGGGTGAGGAGAGCCCCTTAAATAAGAGCCAGAGTGGTACTAGGGACCTGGGGCGGGGCCAGGGGTTCACAGAAGCCCAAATAAGAGCTGCCAGCAAATATCAACAAGCCGGAGGAACGTGTGTTTTACATACATGGGTGGGATTTCTCTACAATGAAGTCTGACACAGTTTTAAGAAAATATTGCCAGGGAATAAAAGAAATTGAAAAAAATTAATGGCAGCTCACAACAAAAAAATGTGTGGGTGTCTGGTGCAGGATATTTCTCATTACTTGGTTTAACCTTATAAAGCAACTTTATAACATCAACACAGCATTTTTGAAGGGAACATAGAGAGAACTACATTTTTAAAATTTTAACAAGATTAGCATATTTTGTGAGCTTTGTGAAAAATGTAACTTAATGTTTTAAAAGTATGTATTCTTGAGCATGCATTGCAGTATAATGATGAGTATGAAGAAAAATAATTCTTTATGGCCCTTAAATAATAAGTCAAAGTCATGACACTGTTAAAAGTGAATTAAAATGCTGTCATTTCTGTTCTTTTGGTGCTTAAAGGGACACATATGTGATACCTTTTACTACACCCATAACCACCCAGAAGGACCTCCATGATGATCCAGGCAGTCAAGGCAGCATCACCAGTGTCTTGTTAAGGAGATGAAAACATAGTATATGCCTGTGAACCACATGGCTGGTATGTGAGCTGAGGCTCCTCAACGCGTGGAACAGCTGATGGCAACGCCGGCCGGGCTCTGTGTCTGATCTGGCTGCCCGAGTGGCTATGCTGGTGTCAGTGCTTCATGCTGATTGGCCCAGCTGTCTCCTTGTAGGGTTATGGTGAGCAGGAGAGTCTTTAATGTGCAGCCACTGAGGTTCCCAAGCTGTGAGTTAGCAAAGAGGAACTCCATATTTGTGCCACCCACTTAACTGTACATTTCCCTTGATGTACACTGTACCTTATGAGGTAATACTCTCATGTATGCAGGAATGATACAAGCATATGATAAATTATTTGTTAATATAATTTCATACCCAAAGAAAATGTCATATATGGCCAGAACCCAGGGGGATGTAGATCATGAAGCCTACTCTCAGTGATAAAATAAACACACTGATTCAGGATTTAGCTGAAGAAGAATGACTCAGCTGTAGAAGTGTAGTACAGATTGAAGTTATATCATAGGTGAAGGTATGTGAGAGCATTCCTCAACACCACACTGTCCCACCAGAAGCCGGCACCTCCTATTTTTAGCTATATTTCCTCTCTATCTCCACAGACGCAGTTTAAGTACCTCATAGCTATTTGCTTGACAAAGAAGACTTTTAATAGAATGGATTGATACTGTTTTGATACATAAAAAGGGGACTGATTCATGATCAGGCTTTCCTACCAGGCAACAGTGAGACAGAGCAGTCTCTCAGGCTCTGCTGCTAAAGATGCCATTGAAAAGTATCTTATGTGTGTCTGGAGAGGTTTTGCCAGGTTTAACAAAATAACAACAAAGAGGTTGTCAGGATTATTGGGATTTACGCCAGAGAGTACAAACTGGTGGTGTGTGTTGCTGAAAGATTGCAACAACTGTATACCAACCTATATCTGATACATTTACTACATAGGTTTTCGTTGTGAAAAAAAATCCATTGTTTCCAGAAAACTGAGACTTATTGCAAAACTGATAGTTTAATTCATTTTCAACATTGTCATATAGCCTTTACAATCAATGAATCAATCAATCAAAACACCTATGTCAGTTTTGTGGGCTGGCTACTTTCTCTCTAACATTGGGCAGTCATGGCCTTTGACCTTGATACAGGATCAGTATTGTTTCTTTTGCTGTGAACCTGTGAGTTTTTTCCATAAACAATCTAACAGATCTCATTGCTAGGAATACAAGGAGTATATTTACTTAAAAAGAGAGCTAAAGCTCAATTTAATTTAGACTTAAACTCTACTTGAGCATTTCCATTTTGATTCCACCACGTATTGCTTCATCACTACATTTAAGATAGCTATTATTATTAATCTTTATTGCAGACACAACAAGTGGTCCATATCAACAACAACAGACATGTTAAAACAGATTTAAGAAGGAGAGAGAAAAAAAGACATTTAAAGACAGAGAATCATTTCTCCACATAATTCATAAGCAGGCTGTCCCACCAGTGTTTTCTAAGCCTGGAGGAATAGGCTACCTATAGCAGCTCCTATCAGGGCTTGTCAAAGCCTCAATAATGCTGTTCCCCGAGTCATCAGTCATCAGTTTACTATAATCTCCTACTTTGTATTTGGACTGTACCAGGTTTGTACATGAACTTTTCATACAAAACATATGAAATTCCAAGATGCACCATTATACCCACTATGTAAAATACAAAATAGGCCTATTAAAACAACAGTGAATGCTTAATGTCATTATAATAGTGCTTGCTTACAACCAAATAAATGATGAAATATCATATAATATTCACAGTTCCTGATTTGGGAACGTTTCTTTTAGTAGTTGAGAATATATTTTGACTTACAGAGTTTTTTCTCCAGTGAGTTATTTGGATTTATGGACCAACTATAAGCGACTCTCTCGTTCCCGCCCTCTAGTGGCCATTTCGGAGAAACGCAAGCAGCGTGATGACGTTTCACCTGCGACACAGCCCTGCTGCAACAGAAACAGCCATGCGCCACTCGCAGCAATGTTATGGTCGCCCGTGTGTCAGGTCGGCGATAGCTGAGTAGGAAACTAACAGCGAAGTGTCGGCGTGTTGAGGTCCGAGGCTCCGGAGGGACGGAGGGCGGCGGGCGGAGGGAGCGGCCTCTTCCTGCTTCTGTGTGACGGCTGTGTGGGGGGGGGCACGGGGACAGGAGGGGGACTGCCATGTAGCTGAGGCAGAAGAATGAGCGGTCAGCACACAGCAGCAGATGGGACAGACGACCACACGGTCCAGCAGGAAAATGAGCTAGAAGCCCTCGCCTCTATCTTCGGGGATGACTTCCAGGATTTGCGGAACAACGACCCGTGGAAGGTAAGTTAGCTAAGAGGTGTTAGCTTCGTGTCCCTCTGTGGGCTGGTGGTGATGGCTGCCTGCGAGCTGACATATGTCACAACTACCTGTGTTTAACTGAGGGGCTTTCCACTGAGGATTGGTTGGCTCTGCTTTCAGGTTAAGAGGCCCCCGGAGGTGCACCTCTGCCTGCGGCCCAGCGGGCTCAACAACGGGCAGGAATGCTACGCGACCGTGGACTTGCAGGTCAGATGTCCTCCCACATATCCAGACGTGTGAGTACTGACCCCCTGACCTTTTATTTTTTGCCATGTGTTCTCAATGGCCATTATTGCCACTGCACTGTGAGGCATTCACGCTCACAGTGACCAGATGCTACAAAAAGTGAAGCTTCACTATTAATCTTCATAAGCTCCATATACTCATTTCTAGAATGAAAGTCAGTGCAGATAAGATAAAACAAACCATTAAAGTGATTGCAGATGGTAATAGTGTTACCACATTTGTTTATATTACATTATATGCAGGCTAAGTATAGTTTTATAAGAGTTTTATGTTCATGTAGTACCACAAGACATAACCTGACACTAGTAATTTATAACCTCATCTTCTTGTTTGTGAAACATTGCTTTTTGTGTCTTGGATACAAGACAGATTTCAGAGGAATCTTAAAAATGTAATCTAATCCACACATCCAATTCAATGCAACACTGGTGTCAGCTGTCATAGGGCGCTGCCTACCAACATGTGGCTGCAGCGAGAATGTTGAAAAGTGTCAAGCACAGACGCTTGTTTACTTTTTCTTTAGTCTGATAGTTCCCGATTAATTCTGCTTTTGGGTAGTTTCATGCAAAAGACAATTATCAAGATGGGGATCCTTTGGAATAGATTAGATTACCCACAATTTCTCATTAGAAAAGAATTTTGCATATTTCTCTCAATGTGCCAGGGCAAACATCCCATGTGCCTGTTAAGTAATCCAGGCACAGTCAGTACAAAGATTTAAGTGTGTAGCTCTAAATGTCGTCTCAGTGTTTACTAGTGATCATTCAGTCTTAGTAATATAATATCTTGGGGCACCATCAGGCCTCCGGAGTTGGAGCTGAAGAATGCCAAAGGCCTCTCAAACGAAAACCTCCAGACCCTTCAGGGCGAACTCAACAAGCTGGCAGCAGTGCGATGTGGGGAGGTGAGAGGCACACACACACACACACACACACACATATACGCAAAACACACAACACACAAACACACAACACACAGACTACTATGAACCTCTGTATGTGTCCACCCAGGTGATGATTTATGAGCTGGCGGACCACATCCAGGGCTTCCTGAGTGAACACAACAAGCCCCCATCAAGCTCCTTCCACGAGGAGATGCTGAAGAACCAGCGGAGGCAGCAGGAGCAACGAGCCCTGGAGGAGCAGCAGAAGATAGACCAGCAGCGCAAACAGGAGGAGGAGACGGTGAGGATGGGACACAGAGAGCTATTCATGCTCAGATTAGCATTCATCAGGGCCTCTGAGCTAATTTTACTTCTAAGTCATTTGACAGGAACATTCACAAAGGACCTTGATTTTCTCCTAAGTTACTAAGATTATCTGATCCTTCTGTGCAACTCAAATCAAATCATCAACACTATCACTTTGAATTAAAACCAGAATACATCAGTGAAGAATCATCAATGAGTAACAGATAATGAATTTATAAATGAAACAAATGACTGGAAATTCTAGTATTTGGTTTTCCCACACACAGAAATGCAGTATAATATAACTTTGCTGCACAGTGCACACTTTTAAAGTCTTTTATCAAAGATAGCGCAAATCTTTGAAGAAAGTGGCATTGGATTAATAGACTGTAAGTGACTGTTGAAGCTGGATTGCTTTTACTTAACTTGTCTGACTTGCACTACCGGTCAAACGTTTTAGAACACTCCAGTTTTCTCCAGTCTTTTATTGAAAAAGATGCAGCTTATAATGTCTCATTGGACTCTGAATGAAATGACAGCATAGAGCAAATGAACAATTGAAGTTAAAAAAGAAACCATTGAATCAATTTATAGACCAAACTGTATTCGAAACTTTTGCCTCATCAAAGTAGCCACCTTAGCACATACAGCTGAACACACTCGTGCCATTCTTTCTACAATGGAAATGAAATATTCTTCAGAAAGTTCTTCCCAGCTCTGCTGCAGAAGATCCCATGCATGTGTGTGTGGCACTTGTAGGTGGCTTTGTTTTCACTCTTCTGAGCTGGACACCGCTCTAATAGCCTATGGTCGTTAGCGGTTAGCTCAGCTCAGCTGGCCTGGCTCCTCTTTGAAGTTTGACAGTAGACCTGCAATACTTTCAACACTCATTTAGAAGTTACATCACATTTATTTTATTAGTACAAAAATAGAAGTGTAAAGTTGTCCAAACCAGCTCGATGGGGTTGAAGTCTGGAGACTGTGCTGGTGGCCACTCCATGTTTTTAAGCTGTGGTTCTGGCATAGCTTGGACTTACTGTTTTGGGCTATTATCTTGCAGTAGGATGAACCTCTGACCATCTAGGCTCATACCAGAGGGTCCTGCATGGCGCTGAAGAATGCTGTGGTAGCCTTTTGGTTCAGGGTGTCTTTCACTCTGTACAAGTGGATCCAGCAACACAGCCCCAGACCATCCTCTGTTTGACATTTGATGTCACACAATGAGGAACCGTCCTTTCGTCTGAAATCTTGATTCATTAGTCCATAAGACCTTCTCCCAGTCTTCTGTAGTTCATTGGTGGTGGCCCAGGCATGCCTCTTTTTCTTTCTTTTTCTTTTTTTTTACATAATTTTTCAGTTTTGGGTAACCTTGCTTTTTAAAAGAAAACCTCTGGCAGTTAACCACTTACCTTTCAAGCTGTTGACTGGACTTGAACTGCTTGAATTCCAATAAAAAAAACTGGAAAAATCAGCTTGTTCTAAAACATTTGAGTGGTAGTGTTTATGAACTTATGTCAAATACTGATAGTATGACTCATAGGGACTCTGTTTATGTCTACTGAAATAACTAATCCCCCACAACCTACAGACATTCAGGTTGAACAGGACATTGACTGTTTGTTGACTTTTTTTCATCCTTGTAGGAGAAAGAGATCATGGCTGTAATCCAAAGAAGAGAGGAGGAGAAGCGAGAGGAAAAGAGAAGGAAGGAAATAGCCAAACAAGTGAGTCGCACCTTTCTACTGATCACCATAGAAAAGCAGTCAAGCACATTTGTAGCTGTAATGCTCCTTTCCTGTGGTGTTTACATTGACAGGAGCGCCTTGAGACCATGGAGCAGCCGGTCACTGCTAACCCCTCCCTGTTGGGGAAGAGCCCTCCCAGCCCGGGTGGAGCTCCTCCTGAACTGATCGAAGCCAAGAAAGGAATTGGTAACCGCCGGCGAACTACCTCGAATACACGCCACAGGTACGCACTTTACACAAACAATAAAAATGCTTCTGATGGTTAAGAAATATTACTAAGAGTTGGGTCTGTTCCACCAGGCGCGACACGGTTAATGAGGACAACCATCGCTCGCAGGAGCTTCTTCATTTCAACAGCAGCACCTTTGGGGAACTTGTTGTCCACAGAGGGAAAGGTTTAGGTGAGAGCCGTCGGAGACCATGTGGCTCTTTTGGTGTAAAGTAGCTTCATATCGCTGCCAGGAAGATGTTTGGTATACATTTGTATCTGTGTCCATGTTTCTGACAGGGGAGAGCCAGAGACTTGGCCGTCATGTTTACTATGGATTCGAGGCAAATTCAGGAGACTTTGCTGTGATCTACGAGTGGTCGCTACGCTGGAGCAAGAAGATGGGCAAGTTCTTCACCAGCCAGGAGAAAGGAAAGATTGAGAACTGTAAAAAGCAGGCAAGTAGAGAAGAAGCTGTAGAGTTCAGTCTGAACACCATATCCACTACATACTTCCTTAAAGGGATAGTTCAACATTTTGGCAAATTGGCCCATTGCCATAATCCTTATAGTTTTAGGAGTAGGTTCGTTACCTTTAATTGTCGGTGCAAGCTGTTTTTAGAACGGCGGAGCAGAGCCGTGAGCTGCTCAGGCTAATGGAATTTCTTGGTTTCCCGTCATCAAAGTCATCTCAAGCAGTCTCTGCATTTGCCTCAAAAACAACGTCTCGTAACATTCCGTTATTATCTCATAGCGTGTTGAATGTGCAGGTCACAACTTCACGAGAGCGTTTTGGAGTTGTTGGATTGTGTATTTGATGAGTTTGATGAGGGAAACCAAGAAATTCCATTAGCCTCCGTAGCGTAGCTCTGAGCAGCTCGCGTCTCTGCTCCACCATACTAAAAACAGCTTTCACCGACAATTAAAGGTAACAAACCTACTGCTGAGACTATAGGGATTATGGTGATTATGCCAATTTGCCAAAATGTTGAACTATCCCTTTAAAACAAGCCACAAATTACAACTTGAATTCCTGTGTAGATCCACGGGGCAGAAAATGAGTTCAGCTCCCTCCTGAAACTGGATCACCCGAACCTGGTGCAGTACATGGCGATGAGCTCCACAGAGAAGGAGGACTGCATCGTGGTCAACCTGCTGGTGGAGCATGTTTCTGGGATCACCCTGAACCAAAGTTTGCTCAGCAACACTCCGGTACCATTGGATAAACTCTGCCACTACACAGCGCAGCTGCTCTCCGCCCTCGACTATCTTCACTCCAACTCCGTAGTCCACAAGCAGCTGGGAGCCTCCAGCGTGCTGCTGGACTCCGAGGGCAACATTCGATTGACCGATTACAGCCTCTCCAAGAGGTTCGCCGATATCTGCAAAGAGGACATTTTCGAACAAGCCCATGTGCGTTTCTCCGAGGATACGGCCATGCCGATGAAAACAGGCAAAAAGGGGGACGTGTGGAACCTGGGGCTGATGCTGCTGGCCCTGAGTCAGGGGAAGGAAGTCAAGGAGTATCCAGTCGCAGTGCCCGGCAGCCTGCCTGCCGACTTCCAGGACTTTCTCCACAAGTATGTAGGGATGGGACACTGCCAGCTTCTTATATAACTTAACTAGACTCTACTAGATTGCATTTACTGGAAATCTCGTACCAATACTTAGAATTAGTGCTGACCATTTTCCAGAGCTCACTGCAGTGTTTTCGATATCTGATTTATTTGGCTTCCAGCTGTCCAGACTAGTCATGCATCATACATCTGGAAATGCAAATAGAATGTTTGGGGGAATCTTAAAAGCTTCACCATTATTGCATAGAGCTGCAACCAATTATTGTTTTATTTATAAATTAATCAATAACCCAATTATTATTTTTTGTTCTCACCAACAAAATTATTCAACCTACCACAATGTAAGATTAAGGTGAGCCATAAATTCTGACAGTACCCTTGAACCATCATATATTTTGGAGATATTCTATTGAAAATTGACACAAATTAATTATTTTTCATAACAGTCACATAGCTGATTTTCATTGTGCAGAAATGAATGGAAACCAGTGGGTGCCTGGAATGGAGGAAGAATATGTTTAAAACGGGGACTAATTTGAAGCATGTGTGATTTGTTGTAAACATGCAGCAACGCTGGTCTGTTCCCGGGGGTCACTGTGTTTTATAGGCTGTCTGTTAGCTAACAGTGCTGCCTCTTTAAAATGGTTTTTAATTTAAGATGTTTTGTTCAGAGTTTTTGTCACGAGAGATGCTCCACTCCAACAAACTAAATCAGATGGTCAGTGTGTGTCTGTGTGTGTGGTGTTGTCAGCCAACCACTAACACAGTGAGGATTAGGACAATAGAGGGGAATTTTCCAGATGAATGACAGAGCTTCCTGTCCAGTGGAAATGTCCATTACTGTATGTGTCTCTGTGTCCTAGGTGTGTGTGCCTGAATGATGCTGAACGTTGGACAGCCCAGCAACTGCTGGACCACTCCTTCCTCAAGCCTCCTTCACCTAGAACTATGCCTCAGTCCCAGGATGCCAGCCCAGAAGGTGATAACAGCAGAAACACCTTTGAACACAAGTTAAACATAGTAGATCCAAGTAAAACGATTCTGTGACATACATTTGAATCAACAAACAAGAGAAGTACAGGTTTCTACAAGAAATTAAGTTTTTGAAGGTGGCTGTACTAGAACTGCACACTGATCCTGTTTTCAATATTATCTCTGCATGGTAAATACAGTACCAAATGTTTCAAGTATATCAATGTTAACACAAAGCAGTCACAGGATGTTCTCTGTAAGACATTGACAGACATTCTACGGCAGTTTGGATTGAAAAAACAAGTTTGATTAATTATAGCTGCTGCGCAGCGATGGGTCGGGTCCGGGCTACTTTTGGGCAAATTTAGGCAATTCTGAGCAACAAACAGGAGAATAGGAAGACAGGACAGTTGACCTTATGATGTTCAATTTGCATCAGTTGAGGATTGAACCCACAACCTCGGGAACCAAAGACCGTTGTCTATCGCACTGAGCTAACTGACAAGTGGCAGTTCAACAGTGGCTTCACAAGTTGAGTAAGCCATTCACTGTCGTGTAGGCATATTTGAAACCACAGTAAAAAGAAAAATCAGTTTTTGAGGTAAAATAATAATATGTACTTGTTGAACATCTACTATGAGTCGTTAGGAGCCTTCGCACATGGTCCAGTCCAAGCTATTTGGATTTTTAAACTTAGAGGCTTGCTGTGATGCCACCATTAGTACAACTGTCTTGTGTTTCATGTTGAGGAGATCTGACATTTTGATCTGTCATCATCATCATCATCACCCTTGCTGGGTCTCGAACTCACAATCTCTGACACCTAACTCGCTGAGCTAATTGGGTGGTAGTGAGACCTGCTGTGTAGCTTCATTTATCCACTCAGGGAGTCAGTGCCCGGGCAGCTGTTGTGATGAAATGGTCAAAATGTCAGAAATTCTGTTATCTAAACAAAAATCTGATAATAAATGGGATCTGGCATGGGGTTGGACAACATTTCCATGCTGTCAAGATGCAATTTATGTTTTATCAGATTTTTGTTCAGAATTTTACCTCAAAAACTGATTTTTCTTTTTACTGTGGTTTCAAATCTGCCTGCGCGACAGTGAATGGCTTAATCAATTTGTGTAGCCACTGTTGAACTGCCACTTGTCAATTAGCTCAGTGCGATAGACAATGGTCTTTGGTTCCCGAGGTTGTGGGTTCAATCCTCAACTGGTGCAAATTGAGCATTATAAGGTCAACAGTTCTGTCTTCCTATTCTCCTGTTTGTTGCTCAGAATTTGCCTAAATTTTCCAAAATTAGCCCGGACCCGACCCATTGCTGCGCAGCAGCTATAATTATCTTGTTGTAATTTGTAGTGGCTTCACAACACTTTCTTTTTTGCTCAGTGTTGGAATCAAAGTCACCAATTTTTTGAAACCCACAGAAAGTTCTGTGAGTTCTTCAGGACTTTCCCACCAACATTCTGTCTCTGCTGAGCGTTTTACAGATTCAATTGAGCCTAAACAAATCCAAAATACCCTTGGTTCCCAAGTGGCATAATCAGGCTGTCAGAGGTTCAAAATCCCAGATGACCAAAGTCCAATTGTGCAATAATGTACCAATTCATATAGATGGTATCCAAATGCTTTTGACTTGTTTAGACGTTGACAATATTGGAGAATCATCATAACATAAAAAATAGTCGTTTACAGATACACACAGTAAAAAAAAAACATAATTTCCCAGGACTTAATGTGGCGTCTTCAGAAGCTTATTTTGTCTGAACAACAGCCCTAATTGTGTTAATGAATAATTTGCCATCATTTCTGCAAATCCTCATAATTGAGAAGCAGAAAACAGAACACAAAGCATTTTTCTGGAGTCAATTTGAAGTAATTTTCTGTCAGGACAACTTGCCGATTAAATTATTTATTTGTAGTTGATTAAAGACTTACTTATTTAGTCTCTTATGATGTTCGTGCTTACATTTATTATGATATTTATTATTCAGATTTTATTTTTATATTTTTTGGACTTTTTATTGCCTTTAATCAATGGCACAGAGGGGGGGGGGGGATGACATGCAGGAAAGGGCTGCCCGAAGCGGGATTCGAACTGGGGCTGCCTGCAGTGAGGACTGTAGCCTCAACATGTTAACAATTAATTTTTTGATGGTGTTTCACTGATTGAGAAACAAAATTTTGTCCTCTTGTGCATGTAAATGCACAACAAAAATGACAATAAAAATCATTGAATCCTTGAATGTTTTCATCTTTCTGGTCAGAATTGATCCCATACATTATGCTGTTGTGAAAATCATAGTGAAAACACTTTTCTTTCTCCTCTCAGATCTGGCTGTGGACTTTGCATCATCTGTTATGCCACGCAGTCACATCCTCAATGCTCTGTTCAGCTCCGGCGTGCAGAGGCAGTTCTCCCGCTACTTCAATGAGTTTGAGGAGCTGCAGCTTCTGGGAAAAGGAGCGTTTGGTGCCGTAATCAAGGTCCCTTCTTTTATTCCTGTAGCAGCTTTAGGGTGAGACGACGTCACACCGGAAAGACTGATTTCATCCTGTCCGCTGTGTCACTCTTTCCCTCTCCCGCACCTCCAGGTTCAGAACAAACTGGACGGCTGTTACTACGCCGTGAAGCGCATCCAGGTCAACCCGGCCAGCAAGCAGTTCAGACGGATCAAAGGCGAGGTGACGCTGCTCTCGCGCCTCAACCACGAGAACATCGTCCGTTACTACAACGCGTGGATCGAGCGGCACGAGACTCCGTCCACGGGGGTGCTGAGCAACACCGACAGCTCCGAGCCGCATAGCACCGCCGACAAGCCCCCGCGGGGCAGAGCGCCCCCGCAGCGCCTCAACGAGCTCGGTCTCCTTGACGACGTGGAGGACGTCGCCCCGCCTCCGGCCCTGTCCAGCTCCGTGGAGTGGTCCACCTCCATTGAGAGGTCCTCCAGCGCCAAGTGTAGTGGACACCAGTCCAGTGATGACGAGGATGACGATGATGATGACGAAGAGGATGTGTTCGGTGCCTCTTTTTTGTAAGTTTTGTATTTTTTTTTCCACAGCAAGACTTGGTCCTGCTCCAAGAATGGATTCCTCACCTTTTTTTTTTTTTTTGCTCTTAGGCCGTCAGATAGTGAGAGTGAGATCATCTTTGCAGATGGTGATGGAAGCACAGACGATATGTCTCAGGTTTGAATATTGTTACTTTTATGAAAGGGATACTTCACCCAAAATAGATAATTCATCAATCATCTACTCACCGTCATGCCAAGGAAGGGTTTGGAGAACTTTCGGAGTCATCAAAACGCTTTTGGAGTTTCGGGGGGGATCCGGCTGGCAACAGATTTTCATATAATGGCGGCGGATAGAGCCCACCTTTGAATCGACCCCCCCTGGAACTCCAAAAGCGGTTTGATAACTCCAAAAGTTCTCCAAACCCTTCCTTGGCATGACGGTGAATAGAGGATTGGTGAATTATCTATTTTGGGTGAAGTATCCCTTTAACATATTTATTTATTGATCTTTTTAGCTTATTAATATAGTTCATCTTTGTCAGTGCCTTCTTCACAGTTTAAAAAAACTCATCTTTCCTCAGCTTGTGCCAAGCACCAGGCCGGCGACTGAAACGACAGAGAGCACGGACTCAGATCGACCTCTCCTCATAGCACATTACTTGTACATACAAGTAAGCTTGCACCACAATGCTCCACTGTTGCCACTAGAGGTCTCTGATACCCCACAGATAAATACATACATGCGTTCTGCCCCCCTCAGATGGAATACTGTGAAAAGAGCACTTTAAGAGACACCATAGACCACGGCCTGCATCAGGACCAGACTCGCCTATGGAGGCTGTTCAGGGAAATCCTGGACGGCCTGGCTTACATCCACGAGCAGGTAAAGTACATCGGTGACATAAACAAAGACAAAACCGTGATTTGATCAACCACGACCAAGCGTAACTCGTTCTGTTTCTCCTCCACAAGGGGATGATCCACAGGGACCTGAAGCCTGTCAACATCTTCCTCGACTCACAGGACCACGTGAAGATCGGAGACTTCGGCCTGGCTACGGACCATCCCGCTAACGTGGTATGCAGTTAACAGCTCCACCCTGCTGACAGGCCGGGAGAAGCTGCTAATGTGATGGATTTTCTGTGACGTATTGAAACCATGCTGCTCTGTCTGGTTGCACATATCCAACATGTGGCTTTTACAGTTAGATAGATGGAAGTCTTTTGAGCTGATGGAGAAAATGTGTCTGTCTTTCAGGCTGCAGGTAAATTTGAGGTGGATGAGGGTGGCTCTGCGCTGACCAAATCAGACCCAACAGGTATGAACTGTTAAAGCACTATGACCTCTGACTACTGTGGTGCCTGAGGTGAATGTTTCAACGCTTTGTGTTACTTTTGCGTCACCGTCCACAGATAACATGACAGGCATGGTTGGGACTGCCCTCTACGTCAGTCCAGAGGTTGAAGGGAATACTAAAGCCACCTACAACCAAGTACGAATTCAACATCTTCCATCTGATAACCATATATTATGGTTATTTAAAGTTGAGTTTCATAATGTTGCGTGTTGTATTGTTCTGTCCTCAGAAAGTCGACCTGTTCAGTCTGGGAATCATCCTCTTTGAGATGTCCTACAGGCCGATGACCACCGGGGCCGAGCGCATCTCTGTCCTGAGCCAGCTACGTGTGGTGTGTTCGCTTTCAGAGCTAGAAAGAAATAAAGAAGGGGAGTGATTTAAGATATGCACGGGGTCTTACTCACCTCATCTCTTCTCATGCTGCAGGAGCCCATCTTCTTCCCAGAGGACTTTACTGTGAATGAGCGAGCACAACAGGTGAGGAGGAGGGGGCGAGGGCTGTAAATGCAGTTTTGACAGGAATCATTGCACCCTGAAATTCCAGTTGAACATTAGAAAACCTCTGTGTGTCTTTTGTCTCTGCGTCTATCAGAGGAAGGTGATACAGTGGCTGCTGAACCATGACCCCGCCCTGCGGCCCACCACCCAGGAGCTGCTGAAGAGCGATCTGCTGCCCCCGCCCCAGATGGAGGAGTCGGAGCTGCACGAGGTGCTGCAGCACACCATGGCCAACGTCAACGGCAAAGCCTACCGCACCATGGTGGGCCAGCTGTTCGCTCAGAACCCCTCACCCGTCATGGATTACACCTACGACATAGACATTCATAAGGTATGGGCGGTCATTTATTTATTGTGAAAGACAAAACAAACAACGTAGTGCACATACATTCGTGTATATACTGTACTAGGGCTGACTCAAAAAAATTGAAGCTTCAAAGCTTTGTTCTTTGCCATGGTAATCGACCATGAAGTCCATGATCGAATAGTTTTTTTGACACCGGTTCTCATCGGCAATTGTTGAAATGAGAAGGCTACTTGACATCATGAAAACCTGCCTGATAAGTTTTGGAGACATTATGTCCTCCACGTCAGACGTTATGATCGCACCCCAATCGATCGATTTTATGTCTGCGAATACTCGATTATCTAAATATGATAATCGGGACAGCCATAGTATATACAAAGTGTGAACAAGGTGTGTGTGTGTGCATGTAATTATAGTGTAAGTGTAATATATTTATTTATTTGTTTGTTTGTTTATTTCGGGCATGTCAGTTAGATAATCATCATCACACATTATCTTAGTTCAAATAATACAATACACATGGCCGAAAGGGAAAGCAGGAGAAGCAAAAGCTTATCTAGTCCCGCCCCCGTTACCCACAGAATACATTATCTTCATCATACTTTTTTCTCATGACATTTTGACATAACATGTTACAACAGTAGGTAGTAATACCACTATATGAATGTGGTTATTTATGTGGTTATAAATGGTAGTTATTATAACAATAATAGTAATAGCAGTAATAAAGAAAGAAATTAAATAATAATAATAGTAATACGGTAATAGTATCGGTCATAATAATAAAAACGATAATAATAATAATATTAATAATAATAGTTGTGACCATGTTTTCATGTTACCTGTGGCCACACTGTAGCAGGTTTGAACTCGACATGGCTGCTTTTAGTGTAAACATATTTGAATAAAGCATGTCTACCTTATTGGATTTGATAAGTAGATTACTAAAAAGGTTTACTTGTGGATATCTGGTGCAGAACTAATTCTAAAGCACATTTTCCCATTAGGAAAATGATTTACCCCAGCCAAGGTCATGAGAAAGCTCAGGGTTTCTTCTGAATTCGCTTAAATAGAATTGAAGAACCACTGAACTTAGACACACAGGTCATTCAAATCATTGTTATTACTTATCATAAGTCTGGGGGCATCGAGTGGCACAGGAGGTTAAGCAGGCGCCCCATGTATAGAGGCGTCCCACATCCTGCATGTCATTCCCCCTCTCTTAGCCTCCCCATTTCCTGTCTCTCTCAACTGTTCTATCTAATAAAGGAGTGAAAAGCCAAAAGAAATATCTTTAAAAAACTATAAAATAATAATGATTATCATAAGTCTCACAATTATACGCAGCTGTTTCCCATCTCTGCCTTTAGATGTCACTGCAGTCATATGAACGGCTGCACCGAGCCCTCTGTGGGTTTGTGAGAGAGCAGCAGAAGGCCTGTTAGTGCTTAATCGATGTCCCCTGATCCCTAACAGAGAGTGTTTGTTTGGTCTCCCTCCAGGGCAGCTTCAGCTTCAACAGTGCCAAATTGCAGCAGCATGTGTATGAAACAATCACCAGGATCTTCAAGAAGCACGGTGAGTACACTACGCTCGGTGGATGTGTGCGTGAGGGAGTCTGTGCGGCAAACCGCTTGGACTCCTGACCTGCTGCATGCGCCCCAACATCTGCTCCAGCGAGCGGCGGCTAAACAATAAGTGCACTGTTGGGCCGCTCACATTCTGTGCAGGTGCCAGTGTTATTTTTGTACACACACCGCTGATGATGTCCAGCTGTACTTATTTGTTTATCCACGCTTTGTATCTGCTCGCATGCATCGGTTCTTCTCAGGGTGAGGGTTATGTTATCTTATGCAGATGTTGCAGTGATACACAGTGTTTGTCTTTAGGATCAGTGCGTCTCCAGACACCGCTGTTCCTCCCAAGAAACAGGAAGTTGTATGATGGCAGCGAGCTGGCCTGCTTCATGGACCACAGCGGAATGCTGGTTACACTGCCCTATGACCTTCGCGTGAGCCCAGAACACACACACATATAACACACACACACACACACACACACACACACACACAGGTGTGTATGTCTGCACATGCACACAAACACTAATTATCTGACTATTCATGCATCAGCAAATGCAAACACACACACACACACACACACACACACACACACACACACACACACACACACAGCGTGAGGCTGCAATCAGCAGCTGCCTTGAGATCCTGCTACCTCAGGAAACCCTGAGGACTAAATGGCTGTTTCCACACTGTGATTGATTACAGCCTGGTACACACACTGACTTCACTGTCATTATACAAGTGCACCCAATATCTCTCTTTTCACCTTTAGATGGCGTTTGCAAGATTCGTCGCTCGCAATAACATAACTCATCTGAAAAGGTAAAGTTTGATGATTTAACACATATTCATGTGAGCAGTGCTTTATTTATCCATGAATTAGTATTGATTCATCCAGTAGATAATAGCTCCCAGGGCTCCAGGCTGCCCCTAAATGGGGACATTTTGCCCCTAAAATCTGAGACAGTGCAAGTAAATTGTTTATCTGCTTGCGCATGTGTGACCAGTAAATTTGCTGTTGGCTAATAGAACCATTGGTGCATACTTCCTCCTTGTTAATCCTAGTGTACCAGAGGCAAATCCTGATTTAGAGTATCATGAGGATCCTCATCAAAGAAGTTATCAATAATACAGTGAAAAGGAAATGTGAATATTTGCTTTGCAAGTCAAATTACTGTGCGCCCGTAAATTTTCTGCTTGTGCTCCTAAAATCTTAAGTTAGGGGCCACTATCTAGTAAAAGTCAAGTTCATTATGTGTATTATAGATGATTCTGTCTTTAACAGTACAAACCAGGGAACTAAATGCCTTAATTAAGTACTCTGTTGCGTTTCTGTCTTTTGATGAAATACTTTAATATAAACGGTTATAATAATTAAGTCGGTGATGTTGTGATAAAACCTAGAGCTTTAGGGTTTCTTCATTGTCTCCACCAAATTAAAGTTCTTCAGCTTAATCACCAGTCAGGCTTGTGTTCAGATGAACTGCAGCATTTAAATGCGCTCGGATCATCACTTAAAATAATCTGAATCTCTCGGGAAACGAGACCTACACATTGGGAGTAAACACCGTGTGTCTGTTTGTCTTTGTCGTCCCTGTAGGTACAGCATTGAACGCGTCTTCCGCCCGAGGAAGCTGGACCGCGCTCACCCGAGGGAGCTCCTGGAGTGCGCCTTTGACATCATCACACCCGTCACCAACAGCCTGCTCCCTGACGCTGAGACTATTTACACCATCTCTGAAATAGTCCAGGAATTCCCTGCACTACAGGTGACACACACACACACACACACACTGTCTTTGAAATGATCTAGTGAGCTGACAGTTTGTGCTGCCCTGTCTCGACACACTTTCACAGAACAGTGTGTTGATGTGCTGGACGCATCATTGTTCTTTTTACTTCCCTTCGGATGCCACCATCGCACCCGGTCCTGTTGTTGTTTTTTCCCGTGTTACTTCCCGCCTCACATTCCTAACATACCAAAGTGTGTATAATCCTGACAGATTTACACTGTAGTTATTATTTACATAATAAATCTGTTATGAGCAGCTCTGTCCACTTCCTTCCCTCCCTCCCAGCTCAGTCCATTTCCTGCCTGCGTGTCCCAGTGCTGCGTCAAGTCTCCAGTCGCAAGCATTCCTGTGCATGTCGCACAAACCCAGTCAACCTTGGCTCCCTCCTCTATTCCATCCCTCACAGTTCCTCTCCAGCACCCAGCTCTTTGTGTGAAAGCTTTTAAGAATATGTGAGTCAGACAGAATGAGAGGGCAGCCGGACACGGTGGTTATTATTCACTGAGGCGCTCGTCGTACAGTAGTGCTTGTGGTATTGTCAGTAATTGCGGCCGAGTGGGTTAAAGGTGTGTTTGCTTGTGTTTTGTGACCGCAGGAAAGGAACTACAACATTTACCTGAACCACACCAGCTTGTTGAAAGCCATCCTGCTCCACAGCGGCGTCCCCGAGGACAAACTGAGCCAGGCCTCCAGCATACTGTGTGATGCCATGGTCAGTGCAAGGCCACACCTGCATCACAGATGTTGTTGATATTCTGGTTCAAACATATACAGTAGTGTTTTTTTCACCAAATATGGAAGTATAACTTTTCCCTGACCTTTTTTTTCTTTCTTTCTGTGTATTTGCTTCAGAGTGAAAAACTGACCAAACGTGAGGTGGAGGCGAAGTTCTGCAACTTTTCACTGTCAACCAACAGTGTGAGTGTCCACCGGAGGTCGTGACCTCTTCGTAGAAACAATCAGCAGGGTTCCCATGTGTCCTGGAAAACCAGGGAAAACCTGGAAAATCGTTGACCAATTTTCCAGTCATGGAAAACACATGGAAAATTAGAAAAAAAAAGTCAAATGTCCTGGAAAAGCTCGAGTTGTCCTGGAAAATTATTCATCACATCATGACATCAGCTACTAGAGCTCTATTTGACTTTTTCCACCAAGGATTTCTATTCCAAAGAAAACTAGAGATTTTGAGTTGATTAATGTTTCCAGGATTGGTCCTATTGTCTCTTCTGCTGTGTTACAGATCGAGGAGCAGCAGAGAGCTGTTATAGGCCTGGTTTATAAACAAAAAAACAACATGTTTTTGTGATATATTTGTCATAATTTCTAAGGATGTAAGAGGTCATTTCATAGATAAGCTAGAGCCAAAGACTGCACATCTTTAAAGGGATAGTTCAACATTTTGGCAAATTGGCCCATTGCCATAATCCCTATAGTTTTAGGAGTAGGTTTGTTACAGTACCTTTAATTGTCGGTGCAAGCTATTTTTAGAACGGTGGAGCAGAGTGGTGAGCTGCTCAGAGCTAAGCTACAGAGGCTAATGGGATTTCTTGGTTTCCCTCATCAAACTCATCAAATATTGTCTGGTGGACAAGTTGTGACCTGCACATTCACCACGCTATGAGATAATAACACAACGTTACGAGACAGAGTTGTTTTCGAGGTAAATCCATGCAAAACCGCTGATGCGCGTTCCTGTAGGGGGCAGTTTTTCGGCAAGCAGTCTCTGCATTTGCCTCGTATTATCTCATAGCGTGGTGAATGTGCAGGTCCTGACTGTTAAACTATCCCTTTAAATCAGACTTCTGGGAGAGAGAATGAGAGAGAGGAATAAACATTGAAACAAACTGGTTAAATATACAAAAAAAGGTACAAAAATACTTTTTCAAAGCATGAATGGGACAGGGGGTGTTTGTTTATGGTGTAATAACATGTCTGTCAGACTGTAGCAGCTGAAAATGTCCTGGAAAATGATTTCAAGAGAGCGTGAACCCTGAATCAGCCTTCCAGCAGCACGCTCATACTCACTGAGGTCTCTCCCCCTCTTTGTTACCCTCCGCCCCCCCACCCCAGTTGCAGACACTGTACAAATACATAGAACAGAAGGGGGATCTACAGGACCTGGCGCCACTGCTGACATCACTCACCAAACAGAAGACCGCCGTCACCCAGCTCGCCAAGCAGGGCCTCAAGGACCTGGAGGAGCTCACAACGCTTCTGCGCAGACTGGGAGTTAAACTGCAGGTGATTTTTAGATAGATAAATGCAGCTTGAAAGCGTGTTCATGTTCTCTCTTTTTCTAACGTAGACCTGTCCCCTCTGCAGGTGGTGGTCAACTTAGGTTTAGTCTACAAGGTGCAGCACCACTCTGGGGTCATCTTCCAGTTTGTGGCTTTTATTAGGAAACGCAAGCGGACTGTGCCAGATATAGTGGCTGCTGGAGGGCGCTACGACCACTTGGTAGGTTCTTACAGTCATTCATCATTCTGCATATTAGAACTCATAAAAGTGGTTTGGAGATATGGCAAAAATCTGCAGCTATTATTTTACGTGGGCAAATCTTTTCCTTCCACGTATGTATGTATTATATGTGAACCATATTTTTTTCCACCTTGAATCTAGGTCTTCTGTCTGTGCTACATTAATTCCATATGATGCAGTCTTATGTGGTATCTTCATATGGTTTGTTCTCTTCTGCTTTTAGATCATGGAGTTTAGAGGGCCAGCTCACACAGTACCAGTCCCTTCTGCAGTAGGGGCCAGTGTGGCCCTGGATAAAGTCTGTGCTGCTATTGCCAACATGGAGGAGCCGGTGAGAGACAGAGACACACACATAATGAGATCTGACATTCTTGATTATTGTAATGAAGGAGCAGCAGGCAGAGTTTCATATTTAATGATGCCTTATTACAGCAGTCGGCCGCCACACAGCCACTTTTAGAAACATGTTAATAACTATGATCACTGTGACTCTTGACGCCATTAAGTTATTTCTGGAGGAGCATCATGTTCTATATTCCAGATTCAGAATTGGGAAGCGATGCCCAGATGAAAGCTGCATATAGTTTAAAGATGGAGACGAACTTTGAAATGACTCCTTTATTACAAATGTTTCCACTATTTGACTGTTTTTGTTTTGTTTACATTCTCTGTGTTTTCTCTTCAGCCATCAGTGAGCTCCTGTGATGCCCTCGTGGTCCCAGTGGGACACTCTTCAATGTCCAAAGCCATCAGTGTTGTTCAGAAGCTGTGGAGCACCGGTATCTCTGCGGACATCGCCTATGATGTCTCACAGGTTAGCAGCAGTCCTGCATTCACTGTTTGACTGGATTCAGTTTAGAAAAAAACACAAATTAAGCCAATTTGGATTTTCCTGTTTACAAAGCTATGTTTACTATTCCGTGTTATGCACCAAAAATGCATTGTGTAACTCCCCGAGGTCATAAAAACCTGCATTGTTTGCAGTTGCGTTCACTTCCAGCAGTCTTTTTCCTCGCTGCCAATACTTTGCTTCTTTTCATAGAACATTAACACCTTGTTTGTTTGAGTGGGATAGAGTGAAATCTTCATCCACAAAGTGTTGCAATGTTATTGTTGCGTTCAAGAATTGTCTCTGTGTCACTGTTTGGATAAAAGATGGAGCAACATCTGTGATTCGGATCAGATTATTTTAGAAAAAGCTTGGAGAGTTGGCATGTGTGTAAGCAATATTGCAGTATAAATGCATAACAGTTACTTAAACCCTAGTTAAGTAAGACCCATTAAGGCGAGAGCCTAAATATATCTCTGCTAAAGGAAACAGTCCACTGCTCACTAAGTCACTCCCTTTCTGTTGCTTCCGGACTCGTGAAAGAGGAAAAAAAAAAAGATCTAGAAAGAGGATTTAGGTAGAGCAGCACAGAGGGATTTCAATGGTTTTTTTTGTTTATCCATTAATGATTATGTAACTGAGCCCTCGTGTTTGTTGCATGTGTAAACTCTTGTGTTTGTGAGTTTTTAAATCCAATAGCAAGCTCACCTCCCCAGGACTTCTTGACCTGTAGTAACCTCGGCCCACCCATAGAGGGAACACCTGACTTGCGTTCCTGAGGGAAAAAGCCTCCTGTCCGTCAGCAACAGATACATCGTTCGTAACCGTATCAGAAAAAGTGAACATGCCAGAAAACGAGCTGCGGTTGCGTTAGCGTGGAGCAACACGACATCGTCTGTTAGACAAGCTTCTAATAAAGCTTTTTTTTGTAGAGTTCTTGTCAGCGCAAACCGTGCTGTAATTAGAGAACAAACGGGCTCAGATCAGTCCCTTCAAAGTGAACTTATTTATACTCTGTTCCAAAACTCCAGATGCCATGCCTATGTCACATTCTTCATGTTTATGTGACAAACTGATCTCAGGCCTGTTTGTGTGTTTGTGTAAAACGCCTTCTGGCATAGCCCCGTGCCCACATTTTAAATGCTCCTTGTTTTTTCCTCCCTCTACTCTTTACAACGTCTTGTTTTAACTTTCCACTTCTGCAGTGGTTCAAGTATTTGCTTTAATGGTCCTCATTGTCTTTTGTTCTGGCCCAGGACAAATATGATTGGCTTCCTTCTTTCCTTCTTCCCCTGAGCCCTTGGAAGCAATTAGGAAAGCTTGGGTTTGGCATTAAGTTGCAAATTATCAACAGTGTTTGTGTGCGTTCTTGATTTTGTATGCAGGCTGGTGCCTTGACCGGTGGCGAGATCGGTGAGAATGCCTTGTTCGGACCTCCTTCCTAGACTTTTTGTTAACACCTTTCACATGCTGGACTCTTAACAGATGGAATCTGCAGCTTTAATTCATCCTCGGGAGACGGTTCCACTCTTTAGTTTTTATTAGCCAAATATGGCAAAGCCCTAACACATAGGGTCAGCTAAGGCACACGGCCCAGAGCTGCCCGTTGGCCTCCAGGCAGTCACTTCCCTTTGACTCAGTCTGTTCTGTCAATGAGAATGTTGTGTAAAAAGAGGAAGTTTTAAACCTTATGCACACACACAGTTGTGGTACACTGCTGGGTTTGTTCTGTTCCACCGTTAGCTGCTCTTCCAGAGAAGGAAAAATACAGTTAATGAGAATATTTTGGACCGACCCAAACATATACAACATAGGCTACTTGTACATGTGCACTGCCATGGATGAGTATACTACCTGAATAGACATTGGCTTTGGTTGTGAGCCCATGCACGGTGCACACTACTGTAGTGTAGTGAGGTTTTGGGAGAATGAGCTCCAATCTGTAAAGGTACAATATATGAAGATGTGAAGCAATTTACATGCAATTAATTGCATTTACAGGTGCAGCTCAATAAATTAGAATATAATAGAAAAGTTCATTTATTTCAGAAGTTCAATTCAGATAGTGAAACTTAATATACTATATAGATTCATTACTCACAGACTGAACTATTTCTTAGATCTTTCTTTTAATTGTAATGATAAACCCAAAAATCAGTAAATCAAAAGTTAGAATATTGTGAAAAGTATTGTAACCTAACTCCTGAGCCTTTAAATGGTCTCTGGTTCAGTAGCTGCACTATCATGGAGAAGACTGCTGACCCCCATCATGTTCTAGTTTATTGAAATGTGCCTGTATATTGCCAATGTGTGAATGGACTTTGTTGGTTGCTGTTAGCAGCCTGTGTTTATTTCTATTCAGTGCCTGCTTGCACCTAACTGCAGTCTATGAGCATGTGTGACACTTTATTTACTAGCCAGTGGTGTAATTACAAAGGATTTTCTCGAGTCAACATATAATTTATTTAATGGAAAAACACTGTGAAACTTGTATGAGGGCAACAAACTATCAGCAGTTTGCAGTTCTCAAAAGTCGAGCTCCTCCTAAACCTATGCAGCAGGATTCTAGCAGCAGTCAATGGTTCATGTGTGTAGATATGAAGAGTCCTCTGTATGTTCAGAAATAACCCCTGGTTCTGCTGAGTCACGTGTTTTGAATGAGATATTTGTAAGTTTCACTATTACTACTTCACCAGCATCAGCAGTAACAACAGCTGTTTAGCATCAGCTTCCTTCTCTTACTCACCACAGTGGTGGAAAACAACAGCAATGTTAACCCCAGTTTCTATCACATTGTTCCTCTGCTGAAGTTAGCATGCTAACCTGCTAGCCCCAGCCTGTCTCCTCACGTTCTGATAGAGACTCACTGTGGCCTCCAGTCTGCCCTGAAGATGTAGCTCTGCTCAGAGCGAGTTTTATAACCTCTTGTCTTGTAAACAGAACAATGACTTGCCAAGCATCAATCACCATCTTCCGCTCCTGACAGCGAACTATATGTTTAGCTGCAGAGAAAACTTACAAAAAGTCCCTTTAAACCAACACTGTGTGTGTGTGTGTGTTCAATTTGTCATTTTGTGTGTTCAGTCTCAGGAGACGTTGTTGGACCACTGTAGGCTGGCTGGCATCACCTGCATGGCTCTGGTGTCAGACAAGGAGGGAAACTATGTGAAGGTAAACCAGCACCAGTATTGTTCAATACAGTTCAGAAAAGTCTAATTTGCAGCAACAGACCAGGTTTCAAAAACAAGTTTTCTGTTGATATCATTGCAGATTACTGTTTGATAAGAGGGAATTATGAAAAGGTTGACATTTCATTCTCTGTCCTCAGGTAAAATCCTTTGAGAAGGACAGACAGTCGGAGAAAAGGATTCCTGAGACAGACTTGGCGGACCACATCATTCAGAAATGTCGGACCAAATTCTGCGAGGAGAGAAACAGGTACAGAGGTTTTGGTGGAACGTGCTGCTCTGGTGACTGTGAACGATGTGAAGACGACGCTCTAATAAAAGTTGTCCTTGTGCTCCTGCAGAGAAACCTCTGAAGGCATGTCTCTTCAGAACCCCAAAGCATCACAGCTCAGCACCACAGGTACCGTAGTCAGCCCCATCTTCCTGTTTACCGTCAGCTCCTGTATGCTGTATCGTTTGTAACCCCAAGTCCTTAGTGTTGCATGAAAACAGTCCTCCCTCTGTTCTGCATGGAGCAGAGAACTCACAACAATACTGATCCTAGTATTGCATCAGAACCTTGACCTTTAAACCTTTGTTATGCAGAGATGATCAGTTGTCATTGTGGTCCTGACTGAGAGCTGTGATTAAGTGGTAGATACTGAAAATGTAAAAAAAAAAAGTCTTCTGGTCTAAAGAAATGTGAGAATGAACATCTGGTTTTGTCTCCAGGCTCCTCAGAGCAGCACGGAAGCAGTGGCACCATGAACATGAATGTGAACGTCATCAGCCCAGAGAAGGTTTCCTCCAGTGCTAGACGCCGCTACGAGACTCAGGTTTGCGATGGACACACACACACATACACACACACACACATGTTGGTCTTTGTATAACTGTGAGGACACTCGGTGCTCTTCATATCCTTACATTAGAAAGTCAATGCATCATTCCAACCATCGTCCTGAAAGGGTTAGTTCAACATTTTGGCAAATTGGCCCATTGCCTTAACCCCTACAGTCATAGCAGTAGGTTTGTTACCTTTAATTGTCGGTGCAAGCTGTTTTTAGAACGGCAGAGCAGAGCCGCGAGCTGCTCAGAGCTACGCTACAGAGGCTAATGGGATTTCTTGGTTTCCCTCATCAAAGTCAAGTCAGAGTCAATGTCAAAAGTACTTTCATCATCAAATACACAATCCAACTCCAAAACGCTCTGGTGGACAAGTTGTGACCTGCACATTCACCACACTATGAGATAGAGACCTATGACCACGCTACGAGAGACCGTTTTGGAGTTGTTGGATTGTGTATTTGATGAGTTTGATGAGGGAAACGAAGAAATCCATTAGCGTCCTGGCTTCCCTAGCTCTGACCAGCTGCTCCGCCGTTCTAAAAATAGTTTGCACCGACAATTAAAGGTAACAAACCTACTCCTAAAAATATAGGGATTATGGCAATAGGCCAATTTGCCAAAATGTTAAACTATCCCTTTAACCTTACTCATCTTTATCTTACCAGTGGACATTCAGACAACACTGCAGTCTTCATATCTACTTGCTCAAACGTTTCTTTCAAACATTTTATAAAAACGTAGCTTCACTGAGGCCTGAAAAGTGAAAACTGACTTGAAGCCGAAGTTGTTTAGTGTTTATTTTTGGATATAAAGAAAGGTCGCCCTGTTATACCTGTGCTCTACTCTATATATCGTGGATTACAGTCCCTGAGTGGTCTCCAGTACTGTATTCTGTAATCTCTCTGCATGGCAGTATTCTCTATGTGACCGTCTTTCCTTCTTCTTCATGTATCTGTGCGTGTCAGGCCTAAACATTGTTGCGTTGGCCATAAAGAATGTGGTGCCTGTAAACTTGAGGCCAGGCCAGTTGTTTGCTTATAAAAAGCATGTAAAGATGGGGTTTTTTTTGCCTTGCCGTTTTATTTTGATCATGGGAACAATTTTGATTATTTCCCACCCTTTCCCTTTGTTCTGCTCTGAATCTCTCTTTTCCAGATCCAAACCAGATTAAAGAATCTTGGTAGCAATTTGCAGAACAAGAGCAATGACATTGAGGTTCTGGCGGTAAGTCATTTGTTTGTTTACCCCTTTATCCCTCCCAATCCCATCCCCCCACCCCCCTTTTTTTATTTTAGCTCTCCCACCTTATCTCTTGAATTCATGTGTGAAATCACACAGCAAGGGAAAAAAAAGCTTTTGATAGCTAAAACAGTAAACATCACTGGGAGCAGCCCTTTTATAGTTATTCGCCTTGCGCTAAAATCCCCAGCTGGAGGTAAGATGGCTGCGAATCTACTCTGCTGGCTCCAGAACAATGAACACTGAACAGAAGGCAGCCAGTGTGTCATTTCAGGGGATGTAAATGGCTGCCATATTGAGTTTATTTGTGGTACCGCTGTAGATTTATGGCCAGATAATCTCAGTGTAAATCATCTCTGCGTGTCCTATTTACCACATTTGTAGCATTTTCTAAATACATGTGTCATTCCTGTCGTGGCTCTGGAACCAATCAGCGACACAACAGTGAATATGAGTTATTGAACCATAACAGCCATAATCACCTTGATTCCAGTAGGCACTTATGCTGAGCTGTAACTCTTGGCCGATGCATGTCAGCACTTGTCATGAGCCTGCGCGTCCATCAGTCACACAACAGTATTCATTTTCCAATGATAAACCCAGGGGGTCATTAGTCCCTTCCTGGAAAAGGGACATGGAGTGCTTTCAAGCCCAGAGAGAGCATTGTGAAATCTGAATTATGAGTAATTTTCTGATGCCAGAGTGGTCTGGATTATCTTGTGTTGAAAGAATTACACAACCTGTTGAACAGTTGGTATTTTTAGTTTGGTCATGAATGCCTTGCTCGGCTGTTACGTGGCCTCCTCCTGTCAAAAAGCGTGACACCTTTGTTGTTCTGTACAGTTTGTGTTAATGGTTGCAGTGGGAGATAAGCCTCCATTGTGCTCCGAGCGTAACCTTGCTTGTTTTGTTGCGTTCTTTACCATCCCACAGGTGGACCTGCTGAAGGAAACGCTGATCAACTTCCTGTCTCTGGAGGTCGGTGCCCCCCCCGTTGGCTTCATCAAGAACACTGCAGAGTTAATAAAAAAAGCTGCATTGTAACGCAGGGTGGGGAGGGAGCAGGAGGAAGTGGAAAGAACGGCCAATAGAGGTCAGGGTTCCAGACAGGAAGAGGGGATCCCGTCTCCTTCCGTACAGTCCTGTCCGACGAGGAGCGGTGTGAGGGAACACCCCGGCCTTTTTCTGGCAGCCAGGGAGACCTGCTGGAGGGTCAATACGTTCCACTCCTTTAACAAGGCTCACATACGCAACAGACATGCAATACGCTTTACAAAAACTCACACTTAAGAGGGTGTTAATATTCACATTCCAAACTCCTGACCAAACTACACTCATAAAAACCCGGGTTCCCTTCAGCGTAGGGTTAAAAGAAGACTTTAATTATGCTGTGCTAAGAAACATGAAGAAAACTCTTTTAACACTGGTGTTATATAAGCAAAAGCCTCCACTCTATAAATGAATGGGCCACCTATATAGTCAGCGCCTCAAAGCACATGTGTCAAAGAAAACACATTTGGTGTATAAAACACATGACAATACACAGTGTGTAGAGCCAGGCGTGCAGGAAAGGCCTGTTTTAGATATGGCTAAATTACCCCGAGTCACACAAGGAGCTAAGGAAATGTAGAAAGCCACTGTAGCTTTGTAGCTTCGCTGCTCTGCTACACTTGACATGCAAAAATATACTCTGAGGCTGCGGATGAAGAACTCCATTCATTCTTACAAAACGCATTCTGCCTTTGTGATTCTGAAGTGGGAGCAGACGTGTAGAAAACGACGGCTCCAGAGGCGTGTCGTTGGACAGTCGCCACTATTTCTGACAGTAAAAACCAACTGCACCGGGCTTTGTTCAATGTCACTGAGTTCGATGTGTTTTTGCAGCATTTTGTCACTTTGCTTGTACGCACCGTGTTGTGTGTGTTAACCTCTGCTCTTTCTCTCTCTCTGTTTTTTCAGTTTGACAATGAAGAGCAGTTCAACAGCAGCGTGAAGACTCTGTTGTCTCGTCTCCCAAAGCAGCGCTACCTGAAATCCATCTGTGATGAAATCCACCAATTCAAAATTGTGAAAAAGTGAGTCTGCATCTTTGATCTGGAGATGTTTGCATGTAGTGACATTTGTGCACATGAAGTGATCTTGCTAAGACGAGCCAGCGTGGCATCTAGAATCTAGTGAGGATGAAACTGAAGAGTCTGTGGTTCTGTGAGGCTGTGCAGCGGTGCTCACAGCTAAATGCTAACATCCACATGCTAACAGGCTCACAATGATGATGTTCAGGCACGATCTAAGTGTTTAGGGTAGATTGAAACTTCATCGCCAAAGTTATTACAGCTGTGATGAACGTGACTGGATCAAATCTGATCGCAGTCCATCCAAAAGCTGTCAAGACATTTTGTTCACCACAAAGTCTGCAGGATTCACTGTTTGGGGGCCACGAACGTCAATACAACAATTTGTGCCAATTTATCTGATGGTTCTTGGGACATTTCTGGATTTTAACGAATGACAGAAATGATTTTGATACCTAAGAACACTTGAATAAATCTGGAACAAATCAGACTGTTAAAAATTGTGGGAAGACCCAAAAGTGAAAGTTTCACTTTTTCACTTTCAGAGTCAAATGTTTTTAATTTAACTTCGCCCCCCATAAGTGAAGAAAAAACAGGAACTTGATCCGGTACAGACATTTTCTGAACAAATGCTCATGAGACGTCTCGTCTCAGCAGGAGCCCTGGTGGAAGACGAGCCAGACACCCACAGCCTCGTCTCTCCGCTCACTGCCACGTTTCCTTCCACTTCTCACTTTGTTATTTTTATTCAAATGAAACCCGAAGCAAACAGCAGAATACATTAAAGACCACTTAGGGGTAAACCTCCTTTTATGGGCTGCTGCCACTCCAGTGCTCCCACCAAGCCCACACACTCCAGGTGTAACAGTGACAGTCAGCCCTTCAAAGAGAGCTGTTAGACGGATAACTACCGCCTTGCAGAACATTAAATCCTCAGTTGATCCTATTTCCTGAGGTGAAATCTTGAGAAGGATTTTCCTTGTTTGGTCTTCTGATGTCTGTGTCTTAACACCCAAGTTTGATTGACACCAAGATTGCAGCACCGGGGGGGGGGGGGGGGGGGGTTAACGTCTTCCACTCATGTGGTTGTGGACGGAGCGCTTCATATTCCCAAGCTTCCTATTGAAATGTTTTTTTCAAATCCCAAACTAAATCCTCAGTGTTTGAGCTTCTCGTGTTAAGATGCTATTGAATGCCCATAGAGAGCCAACCTACCAGGGATTCAACGGATTTTCTTTCATGAATGAGATGGTAACAAAACAAACAAAAGAAATCAAAGCCTCGCTCTTTGCTGTCCCATCTCCCTCTGCAGAACAGTTGGTTTTTATTTCCTGTCTCTGCTGTGTGTTAGATTTGCCATTGAAAGAGGAGAGGAGGGGAGGGGGGGGGGGGTTCTTAACCAATAAACAAGCATCATGGAGGCAACAATGGAAACATTTAGTGCGACAGTTAATGTTTGTTTGGTTGTTTTCGTCAAATGTGGGGCAAGGCCGACTGAGGCCAGATGAGTGAGTGAGCTGAAGTCACCTGGCTGCAGAAGACCAGGAACTAATCATGGCCCCAAGGCTTCACGGTCACTTCACTTTCTCTTCAGCTCAAACTGCAGTGGGAAATTAACAATTTGTATGGTTAGAGAAGGTTGTGTTGTGAGTAGAACCTCATATTTTTTGAGTTCACATTCAGTAACACAGGACAACAATGTCCACACAGATTTTGTCTTTGTTTTTATTGGTTTGTATATCAGAACTTTCAAACTTGGATGTGACGCCCCAGTTTAATTAAATGCTAATACTGCATGCTAACACATGTTTAGTAATTACTCCAGTTTCCTACGTTTCAAATCTTACAGTATAAGCTCAACTGTGGCTGATTGATGTCATTAGCTTTGCAGGTATTTGGACATGAACCAAAACAAACTGAAATCACACTGTGATGACTAAGTGACATTACTTGGGGCTCCACTAAGTAACTGCACTTTAATTATGAACTAATGACCATTAAATTGCAATTTATATTATGTTATAATTAAGTAATCTATAGAAATAAATGGAGTGATCGTGACCATAAAGAAGATGTAAGATAGATTTTCCATTTCAGTATTTAGGTAATGTTTATTTCTGTGCAAGTTTTAGTTTTTTCTTGACATGGTAACATGACTGAGATGTGGAAACCCTCCACAGTGTATTTGTTTTTGTTTTTCTATGTTTTAAACCTTTAACATGACGGATGTCCTCTTGCAGGATGGCTGTGGTGGTCCTGTACAGCTACAAGGACGACTACTACAAGATCCTGCTTTGAGAACCAAGGTGGACACAACCAGCTCTGTATCTTCTCAGAGACCTTCTCCATCCATGGACCTACTGAATCTTCTTGAAGACTGATCAGTTCATATATTTTCCATGTGGAAAGAGTGAGCCCCAAAGACTTTTTTTCTAATAATGTTGAATGGTAACTATTCAGCCAAAACTCCATAACTTTCCCCAAACTCCAATCCGAGTTCCTTAAAACAGAAGTAGAGGTTTACCGGACTTTGCCTTAATAGACTTGTGGTTTTTGAAAGAGAAAGGGCTTTTTACTGAAGACTATGTGTCATGAATACAATAGTTTTACATTTCTAATTAGCAACAAGATGGACAGTCAGAATAAATCAATGTTTCCCACACGCTGTGAAGTGATGTGTGCTTTCTATCTACTTCTGTGAGAACACAGCTGTTTTCATTTTGAGGTTTCCTGGTGATTAATGGTCTGGATAATATACATAGCTTACAACCATATCCATATCCATATAAAATCATGATCTCCTTATTTCAGCTCATACTCGTACTTCAGTTATTGTTTTCAGAAGGCCAGAGGCTTTGAATTGCAGGATTTTACATTTTCAGGGTCTGGGAACCGACTCTCCTGTTTGCTTAATTGATCCTTGTGGAGGAACTTCCTCACCTTGAAGTTTATGAGCCAGCTTTGATGGACAAGTCAAAACAACGGTGCAGTCTGCACTGAGGATTATCCAGGTTTCCAGCTTTGGCTGGTTGTCTTTACGTTTTCCAGCGTTTTATTAGCCCGTCGGATGGATGAGAGGTCTACTTGCTCTTCGCTAGTGCTTAAATCTCAAAGGACCCCCCCTCTTCCTCAGAAACAAGCCACCAACACTAAACACATCTGCTTGTGCTACTGAGATAAGAGAGCAGCCATGGTAAGCAGGAGAAAACGATCACATTCAAAGGAACTAAGAGAAGACAAATTCCCATTTGGAGCAGGAGTTCAGAACCAGATGTGCATGAGTCTGCAAATCTGTGGGTGAAGTAAAAAAACCACTAACAGATACCACGTTGGATGACATCACAGCACTTTAGGGGACTTTATGCTCCCACCCAAGTTTCAGTATCATTGAAATCCACAGCGGCCTCTTTGGTTCACACATTTATTTTTCAAAATAAGTGTAAATGTTACAGTTCATCATCTAGGAAACATATTTACAAAGTCTGCAACAGTGAAATAAATAAGGTTGTATAGAATATAGCAGATAGAAATGGTAAATGGTCTACAATGTACAGCAGCTTTGGCTACCAAAAGTTCATTTTTCAAAAAAGAAAAAAAAAAAATCTCAAACTATAGTTTAGTATTAATAAATAAAGCTATGTGAAAAAATAAATAAGGTACTCTTCTGTTCTACTAATTTAAACTACTTTTTTTTTTAAACACATAGAAGAACAAAGAATTGCGTAAGCTTTTACAGTCACCTCTTCATTTTAAAGCACATGGTCATGATTCAGACAGACACAAATCTACTGTTACTAAAACACTTCAATATTAATTGGTCTCCAACCAATTTTGGCATCAGAATGGTCTTTGTATCGAGAAATTGGCAATGGATTGAGAACTCCGATCCAAAACCTTTTTTTTTCTTCTTTCTCCTATGAAAACTGTTTCGTAATGCTGCTCAGATTCCATCCTCCTCCATACTGATCAGATTGGTACGGAGCCTGTAGCTGCAACAGCGTGTTCACTTGAGTGGTTTAAGTGGTGTGCTTAATATGCCTATCAAATCCCTGATTAGGGCCTTTATCCCTTCAAGAATCCTGCAGTGGGCTTTCTAAAAAACACTGGCTCCAAAGAAAAAGTGCTACGTCTCTTTAACATGCTCTGATGTTGTAATGTGTACCATTATGTACAGTTACAAACAGGCTCCCCTTGAACGCTCACCTCCCCACATCACACAAGTCACCAGTATATGAAGAGCTGATGAGAACCATCAGCGGCTCTGCACAGCATTTATCTGTTCATCTTAATAATGGGAGAATAAATTACTGTTTTGTATTTGATGATATTGGCTAACACAGTTATTAGAAAGAACACAAGATAACAAAGAAAAAAGCATTAAGGCTATAGAATTAAGGCTTTAAAAAAAAAAGAATAACTAACCATCACTAACATTCGGTGTGAACAGTAGCTCCACCTAACACACACACGCACACACACACACGCGCACACACAGAGCTGTGAATGAAGTTAAGAAGTGAGGCATGGCGTGATATCAAAGCCATTCCTCACCGGTCCAGATGAAGCATCTGGCGCCGTCTTCTCTCGTCTACTGTCAATAAAATGACATTCATCCTGGATGAGTATCGCTCCGCTTCGACTCCGACTCCACTGCGATTTCTGAGATGATGAATTACAACTGACAGGGGCCGGTTCCTCCTGGAGGAGCCCGGGTCAGATGAGGCTGAGAGGAGAGTCGAAGACGTTTGGCTGCTGGATCGCCGACCGGTGATAGAGAGAGAATTAACGTTTTGCGTTTCGTACAAATTGTGGTTTGTTGTATGGATGGAATGACTCGGGTCATCTGAAGGTAGAAACAAGGTTATTATACGGGAAGCATGTCCTTCCACGACATCCTTAAGGTGGGGAATGTTTTCAAAATGATTCAGTCTGGCCCCATGGAGACACTCGTGATAAAAGTAAAACAAGAGGTGGCCGATAACAACTACAACTAGTACAAATACTGTAGAAATATACAAAAACTAAGATGGAAACCACACATTCTAAAGCAGGGGTTTGGATCTGGGGGTCTACATAAAGCCTGTTGACTTGATTTGGCTGCTGAACTCCATTTGATCCAACTGCATTATCAGTTCCTTTGGCCTCCCTGCTGCTGCTGCTGATGATAATTACATCCACGAAGCACTGCTGCACTCAGCCCCAGACTCCTCTCCTAAAGCTTTTTATGCTCCTCTTACTGCCTCCGAGTTCCAGTTTCAAACGGAGGCAACGCTAAGCAACAATATTACAATGTTCACAGTCAAAGTCTGATTCTGACAAGAGGAGCCTCTCTGGCTGCCTCCTTCTCTGTTTTTAAAGCAGAGCCCCAGAGTGGCCGTGTCCTTTACATGTCCACCCCGTCCATCCACCTCCCGACGTCTCACTCTGCCCAAAAAGAAAACAAAAAAGGTCCAAACACAGAAGAATATGGACACATGATGAAAGAAACCGAGGGCGCTTGATTTGTCTCTCGTAGAGCGTCCTCGGGTTTTTACTGTCAAAAAAAATAAAAAACGGTGGGGACGTGGCGGCGCCCGGTTTGTGCGCGGACACGTGAAATCACGTCGGATACAGCAGTTAAGAGAGAGTGGGAGGTGCCGGACAGCTCCGAGCTGCAGAGTCCCGGCTGGCGCGGCTTCTAGCGCGACGTCCAGTTGTGACTCAGCTTGGCCCGGGGGATGGTCATCTTGTCCGCGCAGGGGGAGCCCATGTCCGGGGAGAAGTGGATGATGCCGCAGTCGTTCTTCACGTTCTGAAACTTGTTCTCCTTGGAGGGCTCCATGTAGACCACCGAGTTCTTGTTGACGTGCTTCTTCAGGATCACCGTCTGATGAGGGGAAAGGGAAAACCAAGTTAGGGAATTTGTTTGAACCGGTGACAAGGTCGTCAGAAAGAAGCTCGTGAAAAGCTGGCTAATCTACCTTAAATGAGCCTTCTCTCGTTAAAGTAATACTTGTGAAAACAGTCCCTACTGTAATCTCATTTCATGGTAGATTTGGAGATTACGTGACAGACGTGACCTTGTTCCAGCTGAAAGTGCAGGGCAAAGGAAAACTACATTAATCCTGCTGTCATGACAGGTTTACCACCGACTGTGGCAGAAGGTGGAGGATCAAGCAAAAACTCTCCCTGACCCACCCACACACACACATACACACACACACACCAACACACACACACACACAGACTGCATCCGCTGCTATTTATAAGAGGCAGTCTGCATAATTTAGCACCTTTTTTATCCCAGTGCTTCTCACCTTCTTTGGTGCGCTGTAGCAGGACATCTGCACCCACTTCTTCTTCTTGTTGATCAGTAACGCCACGATGAGGAAGATGATGATGGCCAGGAGGAGACCTGCCAGGATCCAGGCGGCTGATTGGTAGATGAGCGCCATCTCCGTTTGGCTGGGGTAATTCTCACCCAAACCTGGCTCATCTGTGGGAAGCAGACAGCATTTTTTTTTAAATTGGAGCTTCCCATCAGTCCACATTTCCAATACTGTCATTATTATTTCCTGCCAGTGTATCAAATCTAAATTCAAAACAGCTTGTTTCTTTGTTTAAGCAGGCAGCTCAACAATGAAACATTAATTCTGGAGGATCCAACACAGCTCATGTTTAGCCAACGTCCATTTATCATTATTGTTTCAGTTAGTTTATATCTCACTGATTTATTGAGGCATTCCAAACACCCCCCCCCCCACGTTAGTATAAACACTCACAAGGATTGGCAGGAAGAGTACAACCATGATGCCAAATAACTAGGATGGGGTTACTAATAGGCGGTGTGTGAAAGAGAAGGGAGATGAGTAATGAAGACATTAGCTGTGTATCTGTGGAGGGATGGCCCAGCAGCTGGAGATGTAACAAGCGGGTACCTGTCTCGGCGATGATGGGCGGCACAGTGACAGTGGTGACCCAGGCCGCGCTCTCCGACGTAGCCGTGACCGTCGTCCTGGCGGCGTTGGTCGACACCATGACCGGCACCGAGGTGGTGATTTCTGTTAAAGACAGGGTTCAAGACCCGTTACAACACATCTCATTGTGAGTTACTGTATGAACTCTCAATTGATAAGCCGTGTTTACAAGAACCGTCCTCCTAACTTCCAGCGTAGCACCCTGTGAAGGCATTACGTCAAAAAAAAAAAAAAAAAATTCTGTTTTCCACTGGGGAAATAACAAAAACAAAAGGGCCCGGGGAAACGGCTTCATGTCACCGTGAACAATGGGAGCCTATGCCGCCGTTTTCCTCTATAGGAAAAGCTGACATGGAGCTTTGCCTTCCTGTGCCGCCACAGAGAGAGTGTTGTGGGCCGATTCAGCCGGGGACAGGAAACACGTGTGAATGTGCGGATGCTCGAGGAATGTTTTCACTCTGAGTCGGCCGTGTGTGTGTGTGTGTCACATGGAATGTTGTTACGAATGGTTGTGTTTGCCCATGTAGCGCCGGAGTGGCTAGGTCTAATGAACAAACACATACACACACGTTCAGGCATTTTCTCAGTTACTCCCTCCTTTTTTTTTTGACATGTAGCATTATGAATTAGAACTTTCCCAGCGTCAGGATTGGCCTCCGACCGCTGGTAAGAAAGAATGAGAACGGGTCGCTTTGCACAGCTTTGACAGTTGTGTGGAGTGGAGCCGTCACATAAACCACATTTTAGTTTCCAATATAAGCTGCACACTCACTTTTTCATGTATTTTTAGTGTTGTAACACTCCGGTCTACAGGCAAACTTTGGCACAGGGCGGCTCTCTATTTGCTGAGACGCACCGAAATACTCACCGAGACAGTGTGGGCAGCACTGGCCCTTGCGTAAGACGGGCACCCTGCAGTTGGCAGCCGGACAGCGCTGGGAGAAACACTGAATGGTGCCGTTGTTGCAGGTGCAGCTGGTGCAGGCGTTCGCCTTCCAGGAGTCTCCGGCCAGCAGCACGTCGCCATCGCTGGTTATACAGTACTCCTGCTGGCTGGTGTTGACTGGCAGCAAGGGGCTCAGCGTCTCCTCTGTGGCAGCACACACACACAAAACAGGGTTAATGGTGAAATGTTAAAGGGATAGTTCAAATGTTAAAGGGATAGTTCAACATTTTGGCAAATTCACCTATTGCCATAATCCCTACAGTTTTAGGAGTAGGTTCATTAACTTTAATTGTCGGTGCAAGCTGTTTTTAGATCGGCGGGGCAGAGACGCGAGCTGCACGGTATTTCCACGTTTCCCTCATCGGCGTATAATTATGTAACATTACGACACATGAAGCAAATACTCAGAACTACTTGCTTTTTAAATCACTCCGCCAAGCAACCGTGTCTGACATGAAGTTTCGGTTATGCATTTGACTCTGAAGACATAGTGTGGTGAATGTGCAGGTCACAGCTTGTCCACAAAAGCGTTTTGGAGTTGTTGGGTTGTGTATTTGATGAGGGAAAGCTGGAAATATTATGCCTCCGTAGCGTAGCGTTAGCTGAGCAGCTTGTATCTCTGTCCCGTCAATCGAAACACAACATGCACTGACAATTAAATGTAATGAACCTACTGCTATGACTATAGGGATTATGGCAATGGGCCAATTTGCCAAAATGTTGAACTATCTCTTTAAGATGAGACATTTAGCTGTGTTCCAGCTTCTTTTCAATGTAGTGTAAAGTTAGCAATATAGTTTAATATCGAGTGAAAAACCTAATTCAGTCTGACTTGCGCCGAACTGCGCGGAGAGGCCTCCTGCATTCAACCCTGCTATATAACATCTCAATCCATAAATGTTACTTGGCTCTTTACAGATAAGATGCTTTACTGTATGTTAAACACAAACACAAGTAACTCCATATGGCAGATGTCAGACCAGCCTCAGGCCTTATCTCCCTCTCCCATCAGATCCACGCAGGCCTGAGATCTATGGCCTTTCTCATGACCAAAGACTTAATTAGCATGTGCACACCCCCCCTACCCTACTGTACCCCATACATCACAGGGCCCTGTCAGTGAGATGTGTCTTATTTCCACATTCCTGGTGACCAGGCCCATACATATATCAAAGGCCGGCCTCTGACAATCTGCTTTTGTCAGGGGAGATGCAGCGATAAGGCCTGCCGGCATTCCCAAGAAGCAGCTCTCAGGCGCAGTCATGCATTGCTGATTTTGTGGGCCTCATGCTTGGGAGTGCTTGGGATATGTTGTTGTTAAGTGTATGAGAGAGAGAGAGATGAGAGCGAGTGTTTGGGTGCAGTTCTAAATAAAATATGCGTGTGGTTTTGTGTCTGCCTTTGACGTTTGTGTCAGAGTGTATTCCCATATCCATCAGCGCGGGCACAGATGCAGCCAGATTAGTTACATTCTTGCCTTTCCTGCAAAAAGTTAGAGCTGGATGAACCTCTGGTGTGGGCCGCTGGGTGAAAGCAGTCCACATGTGCTGCTGCCTGCCTGCCTGCCTGCCTGCCTGGAGGATCACTATGTAAACCCAACCGGTCCTGGCTGGTTTCTTTATGAGCCTGTGTGCCTGACATAAAACTGCCCGACAGAGTGCAACATGCAAGACCTTCCAAAGCCACATGCTGATAGCACATTAAAACAACTTTATACGTCTCCTTCTGACAACCCCTTCGTTAGCCTGAAATGATTAGACCCATTCTTTCCAAAATACCAAAAAATAAATAAACTTGGCTCTTTCTTATCTTACCTTGGCATATGTGGCAACAGGTGTCCTTGTTCCTGATTGGTGTCTGGCACAGAGCCGGTGGACACACTTCTGTGTCGCACAGCACACGTCCTTTCCTGCAGGTACAGCGCGTGCACTCGTCCAGGTTCCAGGTCTCTCCCTCCACGTAGAACTCCCCCCCAGGTGCCCTGCACACCACCATGTCCATCCCCTCTGGCTGGCCGCTGCCCGACTCATCTACAGTACAGAAGAGGGAGAAGGGCGGGAAAGAAACGATCATAAGTGTTCTGCTATAAAGTTCACATTGCATTCTGATTTCAGTGACAAATAAACATTGGTTCATTCGGCTCTGAGCAAAACATGTTCGACAATGAAGGGAAACAGATCTTCAGAGAATAAACACAGTCATCGATTACTGGGATGAGGATGGAGACTCATGTCCATTTAAGAGAAGCCTGGGGCGGTGTCCAAGTTGTTGTTTTGACACTAATTTATTTGAAAACAGCTCTGTCCAGCAAGGCAGCGGACATCTGCAAAGACTTAAAGCCTGTTGTCCCCCCCCCCCCTCCACGACTGCAAAGTGTGTGTAGCTTCTGAAAGTTGTAGACATTCTTTCACTCCTAAATATTTAAACAGCCAACTGAGTCACTCCTCCATAAATATCCCGCATGAGTTGGAGGGACTGTGGATAAAAAGGTGTGGGTGTGGATCAGTGTGCCTTCCATTTTTAGAGGAACAGACAGAGACTGTGTGTGTGTTTGCAAGGTGAAGTGGCCAGCGAACGCCAGCGAATGATCCGCAGCCAAATGAGTTGCTTGGGCAACCGTGTACCGTGTCGTGCCAGATGTGTGTGCGCGCATCCAAGTGACCGAACTGCATCCAATTCTGAAGAGCGAAGTTTTAATCTATACAATAGGATATGCTGAATGACGTGACTTGTTTTGACGTGATGCTTGCCTCTTGAATTCAGATTGACCTTCTACCGATGGTAGAATTTATTAGAAAAAAGGGTTTTTTCTTCTTGTTTTGGATGCCGTTTTTATTGGTTATGACAACACTGTCTCAAAAGGTGTAAAGGCTGAGATCAGAACACAGCAGGTTTGGCTGTTATGAAGCCATAACAGTCAGTGAAAGCCATTATGATGCCAAAATCCCCCATTGCACAAGAAATCAGTGAGTGAGTAACTCTGACATGTATGGTCAGCAGAGGAGCCATAAAACCTTAGTTTGGATTGGGGTTATCTTAGCTCTCTAAAGCCTGCCTGACTGTCTAGTGTCTCTCAGACTCTCTGTGACTCTGTATTCACATACTTAACTTCATAATAACACTCATAACCAGAAATCATCCTTTAATCCCGGAGATGAAAGACGTCAGGTTGAAGTTGCAGACACATACCTTCACATGTAGGACAGCACTGGTCGGGCCTGACCAGTGGATGGGAGCAGCTGGGCACGGGACATGAAATGAGGACGCACATCTCCCGTCCAGAGTGGCAGTAGCAGTCGCGGCAGCCGTCGTGCCAGCCGTCGCCCTCCTCGTATCGGTGCCCGTTGGAGGTGAGGCAGTAGTTGGGCGTCGGTGCCGGGGCGGTGGTGCTGGGGACATGGCCGCTCTCTGGAGACACAGACATGAAAAGCACAGACATTACTGCAGTGGGACTGAGGACTTGTTGAGAAAAGGAACAGAAGCCTGCTGTGGAAATTTCATTGAGCACATCTGAAATTTACAGTGAGAAGGGTCAGTGTTATTGTCCTCGGTCCAGTTTCATTAGAGGCTGAAGTGAGAGCTCGGTGGTTATGGTTCCATGTACTCGAATATCCAGCTGTTAGAAATATTTGATCTTCCTTTATTGTATATTTATTTCCCAATAATGAATTTATGTTCCAACCACAAATAAAACTCAATCATTTCCCCATGTTTTCCTCTGAACTGACAAAAAAACTAAAAAGGCTGTAGCTGGGGACACATCCACCTTATGTAGAGACCAAGTTGCCTGTAACTGTGTGTTAAACTCAGCATGGCTGTAGAGAACAATGCTGCACAGTTTAGGTGCCTCCTCTTTTCTATTTAAATCTTTCAAAAATACAAACACACTAAAATAACTTCCTTCCCAAAAAAGTTTCCTGTGCTTTAATATTTTAGGAGTCTGTAAAGAGACTGATCCAAGAGTTTCAAAATCAGGTAAACAGTGGTTTATTTACAGGCGGTGCTGCTGTGTTGTGTGTCTCTGGAGATGAGGCACCAGCTGCACTGATCACCCCACCATACACGAAAAGCCACTGGTATATTTCAGAGTGAAATATTTATAATCCAGCAAAAAACTGGCAGAATAAACACATCACATGAAATGTGGCGGGGCATAAATATGGGCATCTGCACACTTGCTTTAAACTTGAGGGTTGAGGGAATCTAATTAGAGCTGCACAGACTGACCCTGGATAAAAAATAAAAAAACTAAACACAGACAAAAACCCAAACAAGCAAACATAAAAGTCTCTGTGGCGGAGCGGCAAAAAGGTCACAGGAAATCAAAGCTGTGGCTTAGTGGCTGAAATTCAACAATCTCCATCCTCCATCCTCTGCCCTTTAAACTGCTCGAGTATATTGTGATAAGGTTTATCCTTTGGGGAGCGTATTCAGTAAATGTCACGATAATCTATGAATGTGCGTTATGGTCTGGTGGTGGTACATGAAAGGTCAAGAGCTTGCAACAATAAGCAGGGCTCATTCTCAGGAGACCATGAATGAATACACATGAGAAAAATGTAATGACAACCAAGCGTTTGACCTCAGGCTGCACAGAGAGGCTGGCTTTTTTTTTTCGTTACCTTTGCACATGCAGATGGAGCAGCCCTTCCTGTTCTGTCGGTAGCCCTCGCTGCAGTGCTTGTCGCAGGTGAAGGGGGGACACTTGACGCATCGGCACATCTCGCAACCGTGTTTGTTCCTCCTGCGGAGCCACAAACACACACGTGATGACGCACGTTGAACTCGGGGATGTGAAAAGCATGTTAGAAAGTCAAAGCAGCAGCAGCAGGCGAACAGAGCTTAAAGGAGACATATCATGCCCCTTTTCCACAAATTAAAATAGTTCCCAGGTATCTTAAAGACATGTCTGTGACATGCTTTGGTCAAAATACCAAGGATCAAACTTCACAGCTCTTTTCATCCTCTCAAAACAGCCCTGTTCAGAACGGCTGGTTTCAGTGCCTGTCCCTTTAAATGCAAATGAACCACTGCTTGTCCCACCCCACCCCCTCTACCGGTCCCAGGTAGGGACTGAGGGGCCAGCTCATAAAACCACATGGATTTCAACCTAGGGAGCCTGAAAATTACAGATTTTCTTGTCAATTCTCACATTATGGGGGCCAAAAGGCAAGACAAACACCCAAATATATGTTAAAGAGCCTTCAAAAAGTGATATTTCCATAATATACTCTATGTCCCCTTTAAAGCTGCGAGATGGAAGAGACGTCTGTGGAGCAACATGGTGTTGTGATACAGAGACCCAGATGCTCAAGTCTGGCATAATCAGCATCTGGACCTGCTTTCCCCGTCTCTATATTAGCTGCCTTTGAAGAGCGCCAAATAAAAAGGCCAACACGTGAGATCCCTGCGGTTTGCACATCATACCAACCCAGAAAACTCCAAACGGAGAAATCTAAAGCCAATTCAGATGCTTTCAATTCTCCCTGCTGCCATCTCCACTGCTCCGAAAGCCTTTGGCGGACATATAAAAGCACACAAGAGCAGGGGCCAGATAAGAGCCAATGTAGGCATGCTGATTGGGGAGAAGCACGAGGGGAGATACAGATAGTCTCTTCTGATGTTTATGTATCAGTCGATGGCTATTTGTAAAGAAAACAAAAAGGAAAATCTTAAATGAGAGGAGAAACCTGAGAAGGAGCAGGGTTAAAGGGATATCCTCACATACAGAGAGGGGAGAGTGGTACAAAGGGCAGCAGGGGCTGGAAATAGACCAGTTGGATCCAATTATCTGTCTCATAAAACATGGATAACCTGCAGGTTGATAAACTGTCCAAACCAGATGAAAGAATGACCTGTATCTATACTACTCTTCTGCTCTACCCCCTCTTTCTTCCTCCCTCACTGATTCATCCTCTCCCTCTCTCCGTTTCTCCCTCCAGGTAAGTGATGATACCTACTTAATGAGGCAGTGGTCTCATTTGGCCTCGGTAATTACCCCATTAATCTTCATCTTCCAGGGCGACATAAATAAAAGAAGCCCTCGACCCCATGAGCGGCGCTGTGTCTCATAAAGTGGACAGAGCACGTCGGGCTCAGCAGACGGAGCTCCCTATCTATGCTGAAACAGCAATAACAGCTTTTGAAACAACATTGTGAGGGTTGGCCAGTGCCTCACTGTACAAATACAGAGACAGAGAAGAGCTGCGACCTTACAGCAAGGCTTTGTTTAAAGATGGTGTGTGGAATGCCAAGCAGCGCTCTGGGCTCCAGGGGGATAGAGGGGCTTGGGGAGGCGCTGGGGCCCCTGGCCCTGGGACTGCTGGCTCGGCACAATTTCCAGTGTGCCACAACCGTGATGGCCAGAAGAATGCCATTCATGACCCATGTGGTCGGGATGATGGTTTTTGAGTTATGGAGGACGGAAAACACACTGATGTTCCATAAAAAAACAACTTCCCTTATAAGAGCCATCCTGAGAGCGTCTTTCATCTGGACTCTTAAAACAAGAGAGGGGGGGGGGTTCAGCACAATGGCTACACATTCTCTACACGGTCCCTGCACCTTCAGTTCTGACTATGTACATTACAGTGCTCACAGGATGTCATCAATACAACCAGTATAAACACAGTGATCCTTTGTGCCTTTTGTTTCTTTGTGGTGGCTGCATGCAGGGTTCCTGTGTGAGGACACAGATCTGCATTGGGAGGCTGGCAAGCTCTCAGAGGATTTCAGACTTCTGAGGGTGGACTTAAACAGCTGCTTATGAAGGATAAAGCCAGAACTTCCTGCTCCTCTTTTCCCCACAAGGTTCTCCTCTCCTCTCTGCTCCTCTCCCTGCTCCTCCTCCTCTGGCTCATCTTGAGCTGTGGCTCCAGAGAGCGCGGCCGAGATACCAGAAGAATCCCAAACTGTACACGTTTCATAAAGGCCGCTTTTGTCGTGATGTGTTTTTGATCGTTGTTTTGAGATGGGGGTGATGATTTATGAAACGAGAGTGGTGCCTGGGGACCAAACATCCCAGTAGAGAGCGCTTCCAGATGTTTGATTGGGTTAAATGGGATTAGGAGTTGCAAGGGGTGGGAGGGGGGCTCAGAGGCCAGTGTGGACCGCAAAGTGAATTACTCAAACACAAACCTGCATAGCGACCTGGGACTGACCACCAAGGTGGGCCCTTTGATCATGCATGCCAAACTACTGTTGTAATGGCCTGTAGTGTTTCCAAATGAACATGACTAACAGACACTGGCCCCTGAGCACCACATGATAATATACATATTGAACTTCTTGCTGCATTGTACTTATTAAACCATAGAAAATTAAATGCAGGTGGTAACTGGGGCAAAATGACTTTATGGAATCTGTTCCACATTGTACATTGTTCAGTATGAAAATGATCATTCTTACTTTATTTTTCAGAACTTTACCATATGCTCAAAGGGATATTTCAACATTTTTGGAAAATTCGCCTATTGCCATTATCCCTATAGTTTTACGAGTAGATTCATTACCTTTAATTGTCGGTGCAAGCTGTTTCGAGATCGGCAGGGCAGAGACGCGAGCTGCATGGGATTTCCACGTTTCCCTCATCAAACTAAAAGCACAATCCAACAACCTCAAAACGCTCTAGTGGACAAGTTGAGACCTGCATATTCACTACACTATGAGATAATAACGTATAACGTATGTCGGGAATGTAGTTCCGGTTATGTATTTACCTCGAAAATGACTCTGTCTCGTAACGTTCCATTAACATTAACATTCAACTTGTCCACCAGAGCGTTTTGGAGTTGTTGGATTGTGTATTTGATGAGTTCGATGAGGGAGCCATGGAAATACCGTGCGCTGTGCAGAGCTCACGTCTGCTCCACCGATCTCAAAACAACCTGCACTGACAATTAAAGTTAATGAACCTACCGCTAAGACTATAGGGATTATGGCAATAGGTGAATTCGCAAAAATGTTGAAATATCTCTCTAAGGTTTTCTGTCCTATGAGTATGTAAGAGCAAAGTGTGTAGCTGCTTCAAGTGTGTGCATGCTATGTCACTCGCAGCCACAGATGCCTTTAAAACCGGCTGACAAACAGATGACGGATGAGCGCAGCTACACATGAGGGGTCAGTGGGTGTACTCACACATATCCATAGGGGCAGGTCTTAGTGCAGGTCAGAGGTCTGCACTTGGGCATGGGGATGCTGCACTCGCACACCTCACAGCCAAAATCGTCCCTCTCGTATCCCATCGGGCATTGCAGGGAGCAGTATTTTCCCAGTTCGGGGCAGGAGTCATCTGGAAGAGTTGAGGGAGAGGTCATCTGATCATGGGCACAACAATCCATCAAAAGGCAGAAGGCGTGAGTTGCTATGGGGCTGCTCGCGGGAACATTCCTGCGACAGGGAACTTTGCAAAGACTGTAGCCATGGATGCAAATATGTGGTGATGAATATGAACATGTCAAAACCGAAGTTTCCTTTACAGCGTAAGTAAACAGGTAAATGCAATGTTGGACGTCCAGCGCTTTGATGCAAGAATCAGCAAGTCAAAGGAAATGTATCATGTTCGCGCCTCCCTGAAACGTTAAAGGGATATTTCAACATTTTGGCAAATTTGTCCCTATAGTTTTAGGAGTAGGTTCATTACCTTTAATTGTCGGCGCAAGCTGTTTTTAGATTGGCGGGGCAGAGACGTAAGCTGCACGGTATATCCATAGGCGAATTTGCCAAAATGTTGAAATATCCCTTTAACCCTTTAGGTCCAACATGGAGTGAGTGAGGAAGTAAACTTACTGTTGAGACACTGGCAGAGCAGACATCCATTTTTGTCTTGCTGGAAGCCGTAGGGGCATTCGGTCCCTGAGAGCGAGCAGTTTTCCAGGGGAGGACAAAGCATGGGGCTGACGGTCTCATAAGACGGCTCTGGTGAACAAAAAGAGGAGATGGAGGGTGAGAACTTTGTTACAGACTTGGACTACTGTGGCTCTCATGCAAAGAACAAATGATCCCGTTATGAATTCTTCCTGGTTTATGCTAAGATCCCCGCAGGTGTAATACCTCTCCTATGCTGTTTGTGCCAACTGTAATAGCTACTTATTTACACTGCTCTTATTTTGGAATAAACAGTGATTAAAGATAAATGTAGAGCAATTACCCCAGGGTGGGTCGCACTGCGAGGGGGGGATTATACTGTACGTCTCTGGGTTATTGTGTGGAACTGTTTCCCATTAATAAGTTGAATGTCTCTCATGTGTTAGCTTTGGGATTAACACAGTGTCCCCCTGGACTGGAGTCAGACTGTGGCGCTGCCCGGACCCTCTTGAATCGGGGCCAGCTTTATTGAGAAACCACGATAAACAAGTACACACACACACACACACACACACACACACACACACCATAGCTATTCCCGTCAAACGTCTCTCGCCACGTTCGGTGGGAGGAGCAGCCCAACGAGCCGTTACTAATTACGCTCACAAAAAAAGGATCCACTTCAATTATGCAGCCTCCTGTGTTAAAAGTACACCGCAGCCTCACACACACACACACACACACACACACACACACACACACACACACACACACAGGTGGGTCTCATTTTGGCGGGCAAGGGTAATAAAGGAACACAAAGAACCCTGCAGCTTGAAGAATGCTCTGTGGCCTCCTCTTTAATGAGCCCATGGCGACGCGGCCTCTGGAGCAGAGCTGCTGGAGCCTCCTACATGTGGTATGTGGGCTAATGTTCATACAGATACCACCGATATATTAGATGTGATGAATGTAAAAGTGTAAGGTTTGAACACCGACGCGGCTCCTCATACCTTCGCAGAAAGGGCAGCACTCTCCGGGGATCTTGACAGGGTTTTGGCAGCTCTGTTTGCAGGCCATGGCCGTGCAGTGGGGCTCTCCATCCACACACTGGCAGAAGGTGCAGTCGTCCTCTTTCCACTGCTCCTCGTGTGCTCTGAGCTTGTTATTCACCCAGCAGCTGGCCTTCGTGCTGTCCATCGACAGCAGCTCCACATCTGAGAGGAGAGACGCAGACATACGGTGTTATGGGTGACGGAACAAAGTGAGACACAGTCATAATGTATAGTTTGGTTTGGCTATCACGAATACTTCAACCCAAAGCTACAGTCCAATGTATACACACACACACACCTTCATCTACTGTAAGTGAGCTCACAGGAGACAGAGTGAGAACAGAGCTGAAGGAAGTAGGATACTCCGTGAGGGAGCTAACATGATACCGAGACTGGCTTGTCACCAAGAGCCGAGAGAGCGAAACATGTTTGAATTGGGACGACTTATTTACATTTGGAAGTGGGGAGAGGCTCTTGACTCTGCAACAACATATGTAGGGATTAAAGCCGAAATGAGACGGGACGAGGTTCGGGGTATCGCTGTCATCCTGAGAGAGATTTAATAATTGGAAACACAGCGAGGGTGATGACATTCATAACTGCCGGTCTCCATGGTGTCTGCTCACCCTTTGGCTAAAAGCCTGAACTCATCGTTGGGAGTTTCAGCTGTGACCACCAAGGTCAACGGCCAGGTCGGCGTTCGATTCCATAAATCTCACTCCAAAGCAAAGAAAGCACTTCTTTTGGTTCTGTAGCCATTAGTAGGAACCATAAAGCTTGACAGTTTAAGAGCTAATCAGCGCAGACGTTCAGCTCAGCGTGAGGTGACGTATCGAGCCGAGTCCTGTTGTGGAGGCTTTTTTTCCCCCGCTTACAATAAACAGCTGTAATTGCTTTTGTTCCACCTTTATTGGGACCAGAGGTTAGAAGGTGGTCTCAGCATTTTCTGTCAGAGTGAAACAAATGAAGGTGTGTAGATACATCTGTGTGTTTACACATCCTATTGATCTGTGTCAGAGGGAGAAAGGGCGCTGTATACTTTACACAGGAGTCCTGTTTAACCCATCTGATCCCAGCTGAGCACTGGCTGTTTGGGTTCCATCCATCTGGCTGTGATTAACCTGAACAGGATCTATTCACCCTCTCTCTCACTGTGCACACTTCCCAAATACAGCCCCATGACCCCGATGATGAAACTTTAAAAAAGGGTCAATCTGGGATTTTAGCATTTCACCTCCATGAAGGTGGGAGACTTGCAAGATTTAAAACAAGAGTGATTGAAACTGATACAACTGAGCTCTTTCTTTCTTTCTTTCTTTCTTTCTTTCTTTCTTTCTTTCTTTCTTTCTTTCTTTCTTTCTTTCTTTCTTTCTTTCTTTCTTTCTTTCTTTCTTTCTTTCTTTCTTTCTTCTCCTCACCACTCCATATCCTCCTAAAAGCCTACACTTCCCATAGTGCAATTGTAAGAGTTTCTTTCAGTTTATTTTCTGTTAAAATGTTGTTGCCTTCACACCCAAGTCAAGATAACTTTGTTAATTCTTAAAGATTTGACAAATCCTGGTGTTTTCTCAGGAAAAGTGATACTCTTGAAGCTGTGATAACATACTGTTATAGATGACGACCAGTGGTAAATCACTTCTTGATTAAAGCTGCCTCCATTGATTTTTTGGTGACTTAGTGCAAGCTGCAAACACAGCACTGATGTGCTGTTACTTGGTGAGGTGAACCTATCATACTGTATCTGTCTGTTGGCCTCAACATGTCATCAAATAGCAAAAGCTAATAACACAATGTAAAATGAGTAGACGTTTGGTCTTATGTTTATGACCATCTAGTTAATCTCAGTCCAATATTTACTTTCCTTTATGGTTTATTTTGTTAAAAGCAGCTGGCTGACCTGCTGTGAACAATGTTACTGGTAAGAATGATCCAGAGTAGTTAAGTTGTAGGCTGTAAAACCCAAAACATTATATGCAATAGAGGTAAGAGGAACTGCAGCGAGGTAATAATTCACTGTGGGTTCATCATCGCAAGCAACCCCTTCCCACTTAGTGTATCTGATGTGATTCTCGGTAGTGCAGCTTTAGGGGTAATCAAAACCACGTAACCTACATACTGTACACCTCTTAATCCAGACTTTAAGTATTCCAGTCAATGTTCTCTGCAGCGAGCCGTGCAGTAAGTATGAGCAGCTTTCCATAAGAAAAAAGATGAAAGCATTCCATACCATCTAAATGCCTGCACATTCCAGGTGTACCTCCAACACTGACCTAACATGATCTTCTCTGCAGCCTCGCTCTTTGTCTTTGTCTCTTTCTCTCTCTCTCTCTCTCATTTGCCCGATCAAGTGTAGCCACGCAGGCAGAGGCCAACGCTGGCTACCGTCTCATCCACAGGCCTCTGGCAGACTGTAATGTGGCTGCCATATGCGCTGCAACCCCGTTTTTTTAACAATCTAAAGTGCACATACTGGAGCTCTCTACCTGGCTTGGAGCAGATGTGTTTTTCTAAGTGGGTCCCCACTATTAAGCCTGAGCCAGATCTTACACAGCCAAACTGTACACTCTAAAAAAGAGGCTTTTTATGTTCCTAGGTCTCCCCAGTGGAAATGAATCCTTGGCTGGTTCTTTAGTGCGCTTCTTCTATGCCAGGTATGTTAACAACTGTAGAGGCTGGTTATATGAGGAAGCCATTAAGGTAGGGTTATTGGAGGTAAGTGTCAGGCAAGGTGGATTTTGATTCCTCCTCTACCCCTCCTCCATCTACTCTCCACACTGGCAGCCAGCTGCACAGGCTTTCTGTATGCCACATCACCAGTGGCCTCAAAAACACAACTGCAAATCAGAATCTCCCAGTGTTAACTGTGTCATGTTGGGCAAAATGAAGAATGGAGTCGCCATATGTAAGTAAAACATTAAATACACACATGTACCTATGCAGACAGGGCAACACTCCCCCTCAGGAATGTAGAAGTTTTCACAGTCCAGCTCCGCGCACTCTGCCTTGGAGCAGAAGGAGATTCCTCCTCTGCACTGACACAGCCAGCAGGGGTCCATGCGGTACACCTCCCCCTCGGAGAACTCCTTCCCGTTGTGGACGCACTTGGGAGAGACTGAGGAGGAGAACAAGGCAAAGAGGAATTAGAATCAGACAGATGCCACAACCCTTAAAGGAACAGTTCAACATTTTGGCAAATTGGCCCGTTGCCATAATCCCTATAGTTTTAAGAGTACTGTAGGTTTGTTACCTTTAATTGTCAGTGCAAGCTGTTTTCAGAACGGCGGAGCAGAGCCGCGAGCTGCTAGAGCTACGCTACGGAGGTTAATGGAACGAGACAGAATTGTTTTCGAGGCAAATGCAAAGACCGCTTGCCGAGAAACTGCCCCCAACGGGAACGCGCATCAGCGGTTTTACATGAATTTACCTTGAAAACAACTCGTTCGTTCTGTTATTATCTCATAGCGTGGTGAATGTGCAGGTTACAACTTGTCCACAAAAGCGTTCTGGAGTTGTTGGATTGTGTATTTGATGAGTTTGATGAAGGAAACCAAGAAATTCCATTAGCCTCCGTAGCGTAGCTCTAAGCAGCTCGCGGCTCTGCTCCACCGTTCTAAAAATAGCTTGCACCGACAATTAAAGGTAACAAACCTACTCCTCAAACTATAGGGATTATGGCAATGGGGCAATTTGCCAAAATGTTGAACTATCCCTTTAAACTGAGCACCATGTGGGGATGATAACATTTAGCACACACTCACTCAACTGTGCTCTGTCAGGTGTCCCTCACATTTGGCAGAGAACAGATTAACACCAGATCCATCTCCTCATGACTTCATGACAGAAAAATGCACTTTTCATCACAAGTGTCAAGATTGATCAGTGAGAGGCCGTCGCTACTGTATACAATCAATTACAGACGCATCAACATCCGTTCATTTTTCCTGCTATTGATGGAAATGTTTCTCCGAGGCCAAATGGTGCTGAGGTAGACACTGACGGCTGAGGCTAAGCCTCTGAGGTGGAATGGCATTTATCAGACAATGAGGCCGGGTCCATGAGCGGGGATTTCACAGGGATCTATCAAGTCTTGAAAAGGCGCTGGACTCTTGCGGTGCAGAGTAAAAGAAAACAGTAGTGGGTCTGAGGATTTTGGCAGAATCTGGGCTCAGTGTGCTGGTGGCAGGTGGAGTGAATCAGTGCTCTGGCTGCCTCCCCCGAAAGAATTCAAACTCTTAGAACCTCTTTTAACTGCATTAAACCTATTATGAAATAAAACGAGCTTAGTTACAGCACTGCCGGAAAACCAAGGTCTGATCTTGTGTGTGAGAAAAAAACTGGCCCAGTAAAGCCAGAACACAAATGGGAAAAGCTTGACCTGCTCTTTGCACACTTGAGGTGTTTGAGCACTGGCATGGATGTGTGTAGTGTACATGTGAGTGGAGAGAATAACAAAGACAAAGAAAAGCTAAATAAATAGCAAACAAAAGAATCTGGCAAACTAACAGGGAGGTTGCAGCATGACGCGATCAGCGGTAATTATACATCACATGTTCACTCAGCAGTTCGGGGTGACTTAACATTATAAGATCTTAAATAACCACACAGCAACTTCTCATCAAACATGGTGCGACACCAGGGAAGTGAGGCAATGCGGTTATGTAAGAACGTCTCCAGACTCGTAGAGGGGTAAGCTGCGCTTGTTAAGTCGGTAAACGTATTGCGCAGATGCAGCCAGATGTGGAGCCGCTGCTGTGTATGAACGAGTGCGGAGGTCACGGCGGCATCTGTACGCCATACCTTTGAGCGTCTGCGCCGGTGACCTTGTGCCTCCCGACAACCGGCGCTTGCACCCTAACACGAAGCAGGTGGGGCCAATGGAGTTGAAAGTGGAGTGGGGATTTGTTCATCTTTTATTCTCCTCCTCCTCCTTCTCATTCTTTCTCCCACTCCCCCCCTCTAACTCAGTATTCCTGCTGCCCATGCTTTGCGTGCAGCAAAACCAAGCAGAGAAAATGCAATAAGCACTTTAGCTGGTCGAAATCAAAAGGCAGGGCAACGTTTTTTAACGCTCACAGAAGCAATAGGAAGTCACATGAGGGGATGCTCACATGTGATTTCCGCAGTGTTTGTTAATGGTAATCCCTAAAACAACTTGCGGCACTGAGTCTAAATTCCAGTCATGCTTTGTGATGTTCGGTCTTCTCTAAATTGAGATGAGGATTGGATGTGGAGATGGATGGGCCATAAAACACTGACCTAGGCTGCTCTAAATCATTCATAATGGGCTGTCATACTGGAGCTTTTTGTGGTTTACAGGCCAAAAAAAGCCAAACCACAAGGGAACGTGACTCTGTCTATAGATTAACAGCGATGGGATTCATTAAAATCAACTCTGCTGTGATACGTTTGATCGGTGGTAGAAATACGAGTTAAACCTCTGTCATCGACACAACCACTCATCAGGCTGTTGCGTGTTTCGAACAAACTCAAGCTGAGCTCCTGGAGAACCACTTAGTGTGCTGATCTCAGCCTTGTTGCTCAACACTGGCGCGGGTCTCAAAGGAACATGTGCGGTGAGCGCGGTGGAACCTGCTCTGTGTCCAGGGGGGCAGAGTTATGTGCCAGCCAAAGTGTTGATAAACATCAGGATCATCTGTAACATCAGATGACGTGAGGTCAGGACGGTGGCTGCCAGGTTCGCTCTGCCACCCAGATACAGCCGCTCCCCGGCCAACAGTGGAAAGAGTCTATTGTCGACGGAGGCCAAAACTCACAGGTGGAGCTTATTGTCACTGCACACACTGACCCGGGCTAAATATGAGCCCGCCGCCAAGTGGGCAATGGAAACAAGTTAATCAGTCCAAGCCTCACACTCACAGACAATGGGGGCCCGTGTTAAAGTGCCTTCCATTACAGGATAGGTATGGTATTTGAAAAGCAGCTAGGAGCATAGTATGTGTAAGGTACAGTATTTGTAGCTGGTACTTTCAGGCAAGGGGAAGGGGAGGGGGGGCTCTGCAGGACCGGGGAGGCTACTAGGGGGCCCAGTGCGTGTCCTTGTCCGTGTCCCCGTCTGTGGAGCTTTCTGACACGGCGCGCAGTCATGCAGGCCTAACAGACAGTGGAGGCAGCACAAAAGGCATCAAGCCCCAGGCCCAAAGAGCAGCAGACACTTGTTATCAAAACACTGATCCCATGGCCCCCACGGCTGCCATTCAGCCCCCGCTGGCCTGCCGGACTCGATTACCCTCCCCACTGGCAGACTGGAGCACATAAAAAGCATTCCCATCAATGAACTGTTGAACCTTTTCCCTTTGGATGTGTGACCAGACAGGAACCCTTTGACACTGCACTTCTGTTGAGCAAATTCGTAGCCTAAGCACTTTTCTGGTCACTGCGCTCGTTAAGTCCATTAATTCCAGGACACGGCACTCATTTATACATGTGGAGGGGCCAGAATGGGAATTTGTTCTGTTGGTAAAACAGCGAATATTTGTTGGGAGCGCAGAGTAAACAGACCAATACCGCAGGTCCCCTCCCTGCCTTCCTGACTCTCCTGGTTTGCCTCTGGGCCACGGCAGAGTGCTGAAGTCTCCCTGTGTGTGAATGATCCTCCACATCTGCTCTCCCTTTCTCCTCTCTTCCTGTATTTCTACTGTCTCTCTCGCATCCGGTGGCAAAACGGTGCACAGGCACATTTCAGAGCAGCAACCTGCTTAGAAAGACCCACTATGTTCTAAGCAATATAAATATTTGTGGCTACACTGGCTGAAAAAAACACGTCTTGGAACCCAACCCCCTTACCACCCCAGGAGGCATCGGCCAAGCCCGATAAACAGCCCAACGGTAATTATCCAATCAGCAGCTTTCCTTTTCATCTGTGGACATTTGGTCAGCAGGGAGGAAAACCTTACTCCTGAGGAAAATAATTGCCTCCTCAAAGGCGATGAATCTCACACCAACTGCGCCACTGCTACCCCCAGTGGGAGACCAATCCAAACAGAATGTGTATTGTGCAGCTCGGTGTAGTAATCACCTTTCTGGCACTCAAAGACATCACAGCAGTCTCCTGGCTGACCGCTGGCCTGGCCGAGCGGCACGGCCCGCTGTCCGCTCGGGCACTGGGGCTTGTGGCAGACGCCGGGGTCGCAAGTGCACTGGGGAGGGATGGAGGGGCAGCAGCCGGCAGGGGGCGTGTAGCTCTTGGTCAGGACGGATCCGTGGGGGCAGGAGGGCACCTGCAGGGCGGGACAGGTCACCCCGGCACACCTCAGCTCCTCTGGAAAACACACAGACATGGTTCACACTGAGATGCAAGTGAGCAAACAGAACATGCATGTTAAAGGGATACTTCACCCAAAATCAACAATTCACTAATCATCTAGTCACTGTCATGACAAGGAAGGGTTTGGAGAACCTTTGGAGTTATCAAAACGCTTTTGGAGTTCCAGGGGGGGTCCGGACATGAAAAAGTTTTTTGGAAAAAAATAATTTGATCTCTGTTCGATCTCGCAGCAAATCTTGCGCAAACAGAGATCAAATTATTTTTTTCCGAAAAAACTTTTTCATGTTGTACCTTCAGGACACTTGGGTCAGTATGGACAAGCAGTATGGAGGTATTTGGATGTTTCATAGTGTGTTTTGGATGATTCAAAAGTGAGCTATATCCGCCATCATTATGAAAATCCGTTGCCAGCTGAACCCCCCCTGGTACTCCTAAAATGTTGTGATAACTACGAAAGTTCTCCAAACCCTTCTTTGGCATGACAGTTGAGTAGACAATTGGTGAATTATCGATTTTGGGTTAAGTATTCCTTTAAAAAAACAAAACAAACCAAAAAAACAAAAAGAAACGTGACATAGGTTCAGCATCTTTTTAATTTTTCTTCTTCTCTGACACCACTTTCAACTGCTCTGGACTCTGACAGTGCCCACACTGTTCTCCAGAGGAGGAGGGGGGTGCATGTGTGTTTATATATATATATACTGTATATATGTGTGTGTGTGTGTGTGTGTGTGTGTGTGTGTGTGTGTGTGTGTGTGTGTGTGTGTGGGCTGCCACCTCCTCGCAGTGTCAGTTGAGCCACTTCAGAACGGCTCTGCTCATGTTACGGTCTCAAAGCCGAGTTCACACAGTCACCCAACACAAACTCTGTGCACAGTCATCAGATCCCTCACTTCGGTCCGTGACAGCTTTACAGCATCCTGTCGGAGGAGTGAGAGCGGCGCTGTAGACACGACAAGGCTCTCTGCATATCCTGTCTACGCTCCGACGATCCCACCCAGCCCGGCCCGACCGGCTCGCAATCCAAACAGCCCCCTCGCGCTCTACAACCAGTCATTAATACCGGCCAACTTTCGACAGAGCCTTTCTTCATGCCAGTTTAGAATCTCCCCTTCACTTAGCATACCAGGATGTGTTTGTCTATTCATTTGCCAGAGCCAACATAATAGCTCTGATACCCCTTGTTAGGTGGGAAAGAAGTGCAAGGGGCACTGGAAATCTGGGCAGTAAGGAGGAGGGGGGGGGGATTCAGGGGTGTATTTTGGAGCCCGTTCAGGAAAAGAAAAGTGGAGCGCCCCTCTGTGCAGACATTGTATGAGAACAGTAGCTACCTTACAAAGATTGGATTACCCAACCAAAGAGATGTGTTTATTTTGGTTCTCAGTGTCACTGTAATGTATACAGTGCAGGGAGAGCAGACTCGTGTCCCGACCTATAATGGTCAATCACTAAGTCATTTCCCAGATCCCCAGCTAAAAGACCAGCGCACACACACACACTTTGACAGCTGAGAGAAAGAGTGGAATGGCAGCACTGACTGGTTTAAATCATCATCATCATCATCATCATCAGCATGTAAAAAAGGAGGAAATGTCAATAAAAGACCTTCACAGAAGAACATTAAGTTAAGTGATTAGGTTTTTGTTGTGCAGAATACTTGAAGAATCTCTGCATACATATGGTTTTTGAGGTGAGCGGTTGCATAACAGTGCTCTGGGTTTTTTTTTGGTGGCGTTTCCAGAAGCTGAGTTTTGTTGATGGTCTTAGCAGACTGGTGCTGGCTCCGCCGTGCAACACAAGTCTCTCAGAGGATGTGCCTCATCCCTGACATTTGAAGACCTGTAAATGGATCCCTCTTGGTTTTTGCCCACCAGATGGGGAAACTGAAACGGAGAGCAGCTCAGGGTCCAGACTCCTGATCCCCTGATAGTGACCCTTGCTGTGCCAAGTCCCCCCTACTCAGCAGAGCAGGACCTCTTGTTCTGTACATTCTCACTACCATCCAGGTTTCGAGTTCGACCTGACGCTGGGCCGGCGTTGCGGTTAAGTAGCCGTTTGATGTCTACCTGACCTAGAGTAAACACCCAGCTGAGGTGCTGTAAGACTGTGACTGCTGTATTTGGCGGGTGGGGGTAAGATTTCTGACAGATGAAATTGAGGATAAGGGAAATGTTGAATTTTTCTGGCTCCAGATAAATACAGCAGGAGTGTGAGGTATCTGTACTGTACTGTTTGCTCAGGCAACCTGGGAACAGTGAGGGCCACCACAAAGCGCTCATTGATAAACCTCGTAGCTGAATAGTGTCATAGAAAATGAGGGAAAAACCCTTGAATTAAGGGAGGCTACAAGCCTTTTAACGGTTCTTGGCCTAAGTCCTATGCTGGAGTTAAATAAACTTCAGTTGGAAGCGCTGATTAGCAAATGTTTTACTTCCAATAAAAGTCTAACGCAGTCTGCCGCTGCTCAGTTGAAAACCAGTTTTGCATATGAAAACCTTGCGCTGTTTAAAGCCGTCGAAAAAATGCTTTGGGACGATCCTGCACAACGTTAAAAAAAAAAAAAAAAAAACACTTTCTGTGTATTGTATGTGTCCCGGAGAAAGCTGATTACTCTTTCAGTCATGATAATGGCCGGGGTTAGAGTGTGCTGGGAAAAGCAGCTGGCAGACATACCATTGTCATTCAAATGAATAGAATTGTATCCATCCGTGGAAATGGTCCAGACCCTTGCAAGTCCAATTAATATAATTTTCTAGCAGGCACATTTTAAAAGCACAATGGGCAGACGGAGGAGGATGGAAAAAGTCAGCAGCAAATGGGTTTTATCCTGCGCTGTTTGGGTTCTATCTCAGAGCAGAAATGGCTGTAATTAGTGAGTCAGCAACCACAGAACCAATCTTCATATCACAATGGTGGCCATACTCCAGCTTGCACAAACACAAAAGGGCTGATTTGGTATGCGCGATAAATTCTCTCTGCAGATTAGGCAACATGTGCTCTTGTACAACTGTAAGATAGCAGAGAATGGGAAACCTTTGACCTCAATGCAACAACCTGCAACAACGTACACACTCGCGCAGGTACAGTACACACACACACACACCTGACGCTGGTCTGGAAGAGATACAGAAATTGCTTCCATACCGCAGAACAACTTCTTTTGTAAACAATGCATATTTCTGGCATCTCAGCAGCTCCGTGAAGAAAGAAAAACACCTCAGTCCTAAATGGGGTTTTTTCCCTCTCTTCCCTTTAAGCTCGGATACAAGGAGCGCAGTCTTTCTCCGAACCGGAGCGGCTCAGCCAGGCAGAGGACGCTGTGTTGACAGCCTGAGTTTACTCATGGAAAAAAAAAAGTGCACAATGCAAGTTCTGTTCACCGACTGACTTTGGAAGCAAGTCAGAGGAGAACAAAGCTGTCTCAGTCCAGCTGCCCTCCGTGGGTTTCTGGTCTGTCCTCAGGTTTTATAAAGTTGCTCCGTGAGGGGGACACATCAGGGCCGTGTCTCTCGCATAAGCTGTGGGGGCCTGGCCCGGAGCCCACCAGCAGTCGCGGGCCGAGAAAGTCGCCATTGTTCGCCGTGTGTGTGTGTGTGTGCGTCGGCGTGTGTGAGGACAGTGGCGCGGGTCTGGGAGGAGGTTCTGGGCCAAAAGAGCGCAGACGGGGTCACCTGGATGAAACGCTCGGTGGGAACTTCACACCGTGGTCAGAAGCCCGAGGTAGCCGGGGTGTCGGCATGCGCTGCCTTCTGCCGTCTCTGGCTCTGGCTAAATATTTGCAGATGAAAAAAAAAAACGTGATCTCAGTGTCCTGAGCGCCGCCGCCGCTGCAGCAGCTGTGAACCGACGTGTTTGGGGTGAGGTAATGACAAAATGTCCACGTGTGGGTGCACATTTTGCGCATTGGTGTATGTGTTTGCGCGTGTGCGTGGCGAGTGTACTTAAGCATGTGTGCATTCCACTGAAACACACCCTTTCCTTTAACGTCCGATGGCCAATGAGATTAGGCTGGTGACGGAGAGCACGAGGGACTCTATCAGGATAAAGGCTATGTCTATCACTGTATCTGGCTCAGAATGCATATATGAAGGGTGAACGTGCTCCAGGGTGATATACATGAAGCACTGCGAAGCAAAACTAAACAGATGTCACGTGTACTGTCCTCTCAGAGGAGACTGTACCTAAAAAAATTATAATCTGTAACAAATGTAGAAAACACTCTATGGGAGATCTGGGGTGTGGACAGCTGTTGGATAAATTGTGGAAGAAGCAGTTGAGTTATATATGGATCCCAGCCATATGGACGTGTTCCCTTTAAGAGGGGAAAAGGGGAAACAAGAACGTCTGGTGATTGGAGTAAATGTGTCTGGGAACAACAGGAGTCGACCTGCGCTGCAGTGGAGGCGGCTTTGATTTGTTAATGGTTATGGTTGGGTCAATAAGCTGAGGTTTTCAACCTCCGTTTAGTGAATGGGCTGAAGGTTAGAGCCAGGTCTTCATGTGTGTGTGTGTGTGTGTGTCTTGGCTTCCTCCCTGCTGGCCAGACGCTGGCTGGTTTGGTCCGCGGCTGACCATGAGGACTGAGTGGGATGACGGCAGTCCCACCATGCCTGTAAGGGAAGCTCTTTGTCTTGATTACCACACAAGAGTTTTGTTTCCTCTTAGAAATCACTAACCCCCCCCCTCCTCCCACCACCAGCGTACACACACACACACACACACACACACACACGGCACTGAGACGTCTCGCTCCCCTTCCAGCCAGTGGTCTGGCCGGCCTGGAACAGCCCTGCCACAAAGAGGCTGCAGCCGAGCTGAACTAACAGTCCTTTCACAGAGGGCAGAGGGAGAGGCAGGACCGAGGTGGCATAGGTGGGCTCGTGGAATTTGTGAGAAACGGGTCGTGACATCATCGCGGGTGCCGCCGCCCCCCCTCCCCAGACTGCCGTTGCCTGTTCCCGTCAGCAGAGCGACAGCAGGGAATTCCTCTGAAATAGCCGTTAGGGGTCTTATCATGAATGAAATATGTAAACTGTCTCGGAGTGTAAAATTACCAAACATCACCCCACCAAGGCTCTGAGGGCCTGTGCTTGACACAAATACCTCAACAAAACCGTTGGCCTCTGTTGTGATTTCCTATCTTCCGGCGTCTGCCTCCCCCCTCCCTCCCCCCTCCCTCCCCCTCTTCCTTCTCCTTCACTTATCACATCCTCTTTACTCCCCGACATGTGGGTGATATGTCTCGAGCACCGCGTTGCTTCTGACTGAACATGTGCCGCCAAATTACATCAGCCGTCTCGTGCACCGGCGGCAAATCTAGCTGATCAAGAGCCGGCAGTGATGAGGTGAAAAGAAACAAACAAAAAAAAAAACATGTTGAGTTTTAACAGATCACAGTGAGTCACAGCGGAGGGATAAAGTGACAAGACCACTGAGTGAGTCAGAGGGAAAGTGAAATGCCAAACTGCATCCATGTGTGAGTGTCAAGAAGAGGATCCAAAGGTTTGGGACACGGAGCAGATGAGATCAACTTTACAGGATGCACTTTCCATCACACTTTAGCTAAAAGACTGAATAAGAGCCTGTGGGGGGTGGAAGGGGGGTCGCTGTAACCTGTCACCATGCAGTCCTACAAGAGTGAGCGAGCAGCGATCCTTTCTAACTGCAGAGTCAGAGGCCGGTGGCAGAGGAAGCTCCTGCTGATGACAGACAAAGGAAAAATCTCTGCCGAGACATCTAGACAAACAAGATAATTATCACACGCAGACACATGCACAAACACAGACACAGACACGCAGGCTCAGATGCTCCCATATACAGCCTCATTTACCCTCTCACACACACACACACACACAGTTATATATAAAAACAGCTGCAGATAAGTGCGTCGCTCCACAATTTCCACAATGCACATGATGCATACTTAACAGACACAACAGACGCACACATCCTGGTCTCTCACTTAATGAGGGGCCATCAGAAGGGGGTGGGTGTGTGCTGTGGTGAGAACTCATAAGCTGCTGAAAAATGTTGTTTACAGTTTTCACTGGTGTGAGTTTAAACTGTCATCCATCGGGCTCAGACTTTGAGAGGAGGCAGTTGCAAAACACAGAAGAGTCGCACCGGAGTCTTTCATTGGAGCGCTAGACAGTCGGTGATGATACGTCTAAACAATATAATGTTTGATGAACACACTTCCTGTGGGATTTACCGAGTAAGCATCCACACAGCTGCACTGGAAATGTTCTGTAATAACCTCTGTTATTTGTAGACTAAATAATCTCGATCTCCTCTTCAATTGAAAATGTCAGGAGACGGAGAGAGGTGGTGGTGGTGGTGGGGGGGGGGATATAAAACACAGGCAGGCGCAGTCACATGCTTTTGGCTTAATCTGCTCGTCACCATAGCGCCAAACCGTTTTCCAATAACGCTCGCCACCTCTCCGTCGCTTCGGAACGCCGTCGCCGGCTCCACTAAGATGAGGTTTACCCAACATACACAGAGGTTCATCGAGTTCACCCGGTGGCGCTGCCGCTCTATTCTGCAAATGTCACTCAGGAGGGGGGCAGCCGACACTTAACGCCTGCCCATCCAGCAGCAGCAGGCGCCTCGCCATCCAAATGAGGAAACTCAACTCGTCGTGCCAATAACATCTTTCACTGAGAAGTGTCGATCTGGGAGCCGGCTCAGAGCGGAGGCAATCGCACATTCCTCTGCTCTCACAGTTCATTCAAAAAAAGAGGTGTTCTCACCACCCCACCGTCCACCCCCACACCCTGCGTGGGGGGCAAACATTCATCTGCCTCTCTGTACTGTAGGCTACGTTATTCATATGGAGGCAATCTCTGTTTTTGCTGTGACGTCAGTCGGCTTCACACCTTCTCTCTTTCACTCTCTACATCTTTCTCTCTTGTTTTCTTTTCCTGACATCAATCATGCGATCTGGCTCTCCTCCATGTATTGTGAAGTGTGGTGTGCATGTTCAGCTTTGGGGTTTTTAGGGAGAATGATAAAAAAAGGGTTAACTGTGTGATTCTTAGCTGTTGAACTTTAGGGCCCCTCATGCTTAAAATTGAAGTTGACCAACTTTAGACTCACACGGTTTTCATTGGTCAGTGACAATATGCTTCCCCTCAGGCATAATGAGCCGGGACATAAGGAATGTTCCACCCAGAGGTGATTTGTACATGAGACAAGCAAAACCTATTAGCTGTGGTGCACTTTATATCACTATTATACATAGAGGAAGATAAAAATCTAAAATCTTACAGATGTTGCACAAAAAAAAATGATTTACGTCATATTTGTATCTATTTCAGACAATGCTTCTCTATATTAGCTGAGCAGAGTTGCTGGATGCCTGCTGTGTGGTTGTCACTTCCAGTTGCAGGTCATTTGAAGGTTACCTGCGGCTTCCTGGCACTGGCTGCGGTTGATGTAGGCGAAGTGGTGGTGGCAGCTCTGAGACTCGCACACACAGCCCTCGGCGGTCAGGTTACACCCAGAGAACATGCAGGCCGGGTTGGATGGTCCCACATACTTCTCTCTGTGTCTCTCCCGGTGCTCGTGCTTCCGACCCTCTGAAATCCAGCCATTGACACACACACACACACACACACACACACAAACCACAGTCATCACTGAGTCACACACAATGGCACCACTCAAGGGTGAGTGGGGAACCACTAGACAAAGCCTTAGCATGTGTGTCATCACTATGATATGTAAGTAGCATTAGTCACCTCAGAGCCACATCTGTTATGGATTAGCCCCTCTCAATGGACAGCATTATCCCCCACTTCTGTGCTTGTGTGTGTGTCAACATGTGTGTGTGATGGAAGGAGGGGGGGGGGGGGGGGCTCACCTGACTTACTGGCCTTCATGCAGGTTTCTTGGTCCTGATAGGAGAAGGAGCCCAGGCAGGAGTGACGGGCGTCGCACACGCACTGTCCTCCGGCTCTGTCGCAGCCCGTCACCAGGGGACAGCGATCGTCCTCCAGGCCTGCCTCTGGTTGGTCAGGGAGAACTGCAAAGAGGGGACGGGGGGCATCAGTGACAACATTAGGATTGGGAAAGAACATGAACTTCTCTTGTGCACTTCGCTCTGTGGATAAACAGACTTTGGACAGAGTTGAAGGTGAAGTGTAATCACATGTCTGAATGTGCCAGAGACCGAGATTTTGTTTCCCAAAAGCGGCCGAGGGTTTAGCCAGCTCGCGGCTCTCTGTTGCAACACACTGCCCTGGCACGGCCGTTACTGAACTGACCAGTGTATTTTTGGGGGCTGCCACCTCCCCCTCCCCTCCTCATTGTACCAGGCTACTTGAGCCATTGAGCCCATTTGTTTGCTTTTGTTCCACAGCATGGGGCCCTCCCAGGGCCTCCATCTCTGCTGGTTGCCAGAAACGCCTCTTCTGTACCAGCGCCACTTGCACCATACACCGCATATTGTTTCGTTGGCCTCGCGAGCCTCACACCCCCCCTGAGATGGCACCTCCAGACTTAGTCCAACTGGGACAAAACTTAATGACAGGAAGGAATGCATGGAGGTATAATATCAGCACCATGTGAGCTGAACAGCCACCAAAAACCTGGAGATTAAAAAGGGCCCCAACGTACACATTAACCACAGTATTCCTTTCACATCCATGCACAGACACACATACAGCCCCACATTGCCCTGCTTCGTGGCTGTTGTTGAGTGGCAGCAGAGTAAACAGGATGAGACCAACTGTAACACAGAGTAACCCCTTCCCAAACATTTAGATCCCAGGCCTCACATCAACAGAATGGGAGCGTGATTGGAGCTTATCATAATACGCCGGCTTTCTTCTCCAAACAGCTACGCACCAGAACAATGCACAAGAGGAAAAGGTTTAACTGTCCAAGATAAACACCAGCACCTCATAGTATATTTACCTGACTACTGGTGCGATCCTTCCTGAAATAAAGCACCACGCAGTGAGATTCCTTTTTATTCTCAGTCGGAGGGGGGCAGAGAAGCAAAAGTGATTGGAAAGAATTGCTGCTCAAAAGCTGTAAATCGTAATAAATCACATGTGTTGATCCGTGTTAATTTGAAACAGAGATTCCTCTACAAGAGAAAGCCAGACTCTTACTGTAACAAATGTCACTGTTTTAAGTGAATCAGTGTGCAGGAACAAGCAAAAAAAACACTTTCCCCAACTCTGGGTCGATAATGTGGATGAGTGGTGGGTGATGCAGGGTGCTAACCAGCCATATGGTAACCAGCAGCTAATGAGAGAGGTGAGGGTAATTCTACCTTTAACCTGAGCCAGCCTGTTCTGTTAATAGCTCTCCCAGACAGCCAGTGAGACCAGAGGGGTGGGGTGGGGGGGGGGGACAAGTACCCTTTTCAATAAACTGCACCAAAACTTTCCCTGTGATTTCCTCTCACCTTAGAATGATCCTCACCTCCACATTTTTTCCATCCTGAGGCTTTCCTGTGCCTGGGAGGGTATTTTCATTTGAGATGAAGGTAGTCTGTGTGGGGTGCTGAATCTGGCACATGGAGGAGGCAGGAGTCAAAACAATTAATGAACTCCTGGACACTGAAAACATTGTGTCATTATCTAATTTTAGCCTGACCCCGGTGGGATCCATTTGTTCCGAGCTGGTCCGTCTCAGCCTTTTAGCCTGACCCTGGTCCGATCTGGTCTGGCCCTGGTAATCTATTATCTGGCCTGGCATGACTCTAGCCAAGGTCTACGGCTTCATCCCTGGGGGGATTCCTCTCTTAGCCACTGAGACTGCATGTCTTGGCATCCTGAGCCAGGATGGGAAAGCTGACCTCTAGAGGCCCTCTGGCTGATAGCGAGCTAAAAAGGAAGTCTTTGAAACATTAGATAATACCAGAGGAAGGGAGAAGTAGCAGGCATGTGAAGGAGTGCAGTGGACATTGCGTCCCCTGTAAGACAGACACTCTTGTTACGTGGTATGTTAAGTGCCTGTGGAGCTCAGGGGAACTTGGTGTGGGAGGCCAGTCACAGAAACACAATGAGAACATCAAAACAAGTCAGCTGCAAAGACTGAATCATTTCGCTTGAGTGACAGGGCGATCGCCGAAGCCGATACAATGAGGTGTAAAACCAAAGGCCTCTCTCTAAAAGCAGCCTGGACGGCTCATCACACACAAGGTGCAACCTGAGACCTCCACATTTCATTCACTTTTTATGTATTTTTGTCAGCTTCTGCATTTAAAATGCCAAACTCCTTTCATGAGAAAATTTGATTTGAATATCTCTGGTATTGAGCTTGGCAGCTCATGCAGTTATTTTTGGTTACTCTGTTTCAAACGCATTTAGATTACTGGAAACAAAACATGCCATTAAATACTTCCACAGTTTAAAAAAAACACAAGGTTAACAGTTCATTTCCAATTCCTTTTGATATCGGTTTCTTACATAACATTTTCAAGTCTGGAAAACTCAACGTGCAATGACTATTGCAGATCCCCCTTGGCAGCAGGAGCCCCCAGCGGTTACAATTGTTGTTTCCACTACGTTTTTCAATCTTGTCACACCAGTGAACGATAACAGAATAAAAACTGACTGCTGATGCATTACCAAGGTGTTTTGATGTTGCTGCATCCCCACTCTAACAGATTCTGACCACCCAGAAAATCAAAACTGTGAGCAGAGGCAGGGGGATCAGAAAGCGGAAACATTTACCCCCTACTCCTGATTGCGAGTCTAATCACTTTAAGACCCTCGCAGCCAGAGGAGGGAAATCTGGGATCAGCCTCCAGCAGCCTGCCTACTGTGGCCCCTGAAAACACACCGGGGAGGTGTTGATTTACCCCCACCTAGACCCTCTGGGATATTAAGGTTGCGTGTGTATGTGTCTGATTTAGGGGTCAGCGGCGTGTCCCCGAGGCCCCTGGAGTCACGGGACCACAGGCACCACTCAATCAGAGGAGCCATTAGGCCTCCCACTCACTCCAAAGCTGTTAATTTGCAGAGATGTCCTCCAGACGCCAGCCCATAACCTGTACACGGGGCACAATCAGCAGCGGCGTCTCCTGGGAAGGCCCGAGGGCTGGAGGAGACCCCTGGTAAAAAAAAAAAAACTCCTCGTGGAGCTCGGACCACCCCGCGGATGGATGATGGGGAGGGCAGGGTCAGGAGATCCACACACCCACTGAGAGCTGCTTACTCTCTCTCTCAATCCCATCAGTCTTCTTCAATCACCTCCAAACAGGCTGGACAGGGTGCAGGTGGAGGAGCTGCTGCTGGTGATGGAGGGAAGGGGGGTGGGGTGGAGGGTCTTCCCACCGGTTATTTGCTCCTCAGGGGGAAGGCCATTGCTAAACTTCATTAACTGTGAGGAACCTGACACCCGGCGCATCTCCTTGAAGCTCCGAAAGTTGCTCAAATTATGCGTAAAATGAGCACATCCACTGTACAAGAGCCCAGCTCTGCTTGGCAGGAGGAGCAGAGCGGAGCACAGCACAGCACTGTGGAGTCACAGGAGAATCTGCTGGAGACTATTGCAATCACGCTGTCAAACCATTACACACACACAAACAATACACAGAATGGAAAAAGGGGGCTGCACATTTCTTAAATTACTGTGTATTCAAAGTTTAAAAAGACAATCCTCATTATTGGGTGCCAATCACCGCCCCTCCTTTGAAAGTCTCTTTGAGCTGTGAAACACAAAGCTGCAGGACCCTAACTAGAGCTCAAGTGTAACCTGGTGCCAAATCACTGCTGCCAAACTTATTGTAGCGCCTCAAAGCTGAGAGTGAATGAAGCTTTGAGGGGAAGAAAGAGCAGCTGAACATGACTCCTCTGCTGGCAGTCAAGAGCCCCTCAGACCTGGGGACCTGCTCCAGGCTGCCACAGACAAGGTAAACAGTGACACAATCACTGCAGTCAGCGCTGGACTGACAGCTGAATGGTGATGCCCTCAAGCCACTTGATGGTTACCTACAGTTCTTTTGATGCACACTCAACAGCAGCATTAATATGTTTTCTCTGCTTCTGTTTTTTTTATAAATAAATAAATAAAAAAACAAAAACAAACACACAGACAATTTGGATATATCACAGATGACACACTTTCACTCACCTTTACATACTCCAATCTCTGGGATTGTGGCAGGTCCAGTTTTGTTAACAGAGGCGCAGCTCAGACCCAGGGCGCAGTAGCCGTGCGTCCAGTCCTGTCCGCCGCAGGGCTCCCACTCCAGCCGGGCGCACTGGTCACAGCATCCGCACGGATCCCTGGCCAAGGTCCGGCCACCGTCGCAGCCGTGCGGGGCTTTGACCGGACAAGTCCGGAGATTGCACGGCGTGCACTCGTGAGCCGAGAGCGCCCGCACCAGAAAGAGGACGTTCAGTATCACCACGGAACACTTGCTGAACATGTTTTCAAACGCCTTCTGTTAAGTTTCCCAGAGAAATCGTTCCTCGCTTGTGTCAGACGGTAAACCACATGAACTCACGGCGGTGTTAACACACGAGCTGCCGGGATGGTGCCAAAGTTACCCAAAGTCTCCTTTAAAGTTTTGCTGAAGAAGTCTCTCCCCTCGGGGCGCGCTGTTTGTGACGCCGCAGCTCGCTCCAAGAGCAAAAATACCACGAGTCTGGATTGGAAGTGTGCGGATGCGTCTTCAGTCAGTGGCAGGGCAGCGAATATCCACAGGCAGCTGGTTCAGTCAGTGTACGCAGGTAGACGCACGTCCAGAGCGTCTCATCTGTTCCACAGACACACACACACGCAGAAATCCCAGACACGTCCACTGAGGCTCGCTCGCTGCTGACAGCCACACACCAGAACACAATCTGACTGAGCTCTAATTTGACATACAGGCATATAGAAATTAGCGGTGCACCCCTCCCCCCCACTGACTGACACGGGAGCCGACCAGTCACAAGAAGCGAAAGGAGGGAGGATTTGAACGGATTTATCTCCGCTCGCAACTCGTCTCCGGGTTGCGCAATGATGCAACTTTGAATGTCTCGAATGCAAGTTCCCTTCTTCTGCCTCGTGCTCTGGGATTTAGAGAAACAATGAAGGTAATTTTGAAAGCAATTTACAAATTTGAAGCTTATTAACTAAAAATACTTTTTGGAATTCACACAGTTAGCACCCATGAATCCAGAAATGACCAATACCAGAAAGTAGTTGGGTATATGAAACCACAGCGGTAGAGTAGAATAGCATATATTTTTTTATGTCACATGGCTCTTGTCACCACTATAGTTATTGTTCTCTATCTCGGTTCAACAATGCAGCCATTAAGTCTGTCAAAGCCTCATAATAAAACCTATCAGACATTATCAAGGCCATATATCACTCCACAGTTTAACCTTTTGTGTGTGTGCATGAGCGTGTGCTTAGTTGTGTTTTAGGTGTTAGATTGTGTATGCAGGTGGCTTCAGGGAGGTAAAAGGTCATGTGATGTGTGATGGGGTGGTGCTGTGCTTACATTGACAGATGGATGGTGTACATGGGGGGGACAGAGGACACAGCTGGAGGCTGAACATGACAATGTCACCGGCACTAGTAATCCAGAGGCTGCAAAAAAGATATTAAGCACTTTTACTGATTTATGGCACAAGCCGGTCTAGGTTAACACGTCAGTATGTTTTACATGAAGGTGACCGCAACTGAGCAAATAATAAGAATAAATGGAAACCAATCAAAAGAAAGTCATCACATGTGAGAAGTGTGAGGAGGGTCCAGTGCTGGGTTTTCTTCCTCATTGGAATCATTTCCTCTTCAAACACCAATCAGATGTCATCTGGGATGATTTCTCCCATAATGTCAACACACAACAGCACCTCCTTCATTTGCAACATCTGCCTGGAGCCACCCGCTCCAACACAAACACAACATGCAGGAAACCGGCCCTGCAGTACGCATAATCAGCCCTTGCAACACAACTCGGCTCTTGTCCTCCCGCTCTGCCCTCCACCCTCCCTCGCCCCGTTCCCCTCCTTAAAGCTCTTGTCAGATGGGTCGACCCACTGACCGCTGGCCGGACACCCACTGCTGGTCGACGGCAGATTAGACCAGGACCTTGGAGAGCCTCGGTTTCCATTCACTTACAGAGGCTGTGGCCCAGCAAGCGCTGACCTATTTGCCTGTGTGATGTGCTTTCAAACGGGGCCAGCTGGCTGCTCTCAGAGGGCCCTCGTCCTGCTGTGGTGGACCAGAGGTTTGACTCTGGCCAGATGAGAAGTCACCACAGCACCGTCTGGTTTTCTTTCTATCTATCTACACTGTGTGAAACTGCAACAGGGAGATCACAAAAGACGTCTTTCTTCCTATCAGGGGCAGGAATAAACAATACAATGAGTGGCACCAAACTAGGATACACCCTCATTAGACTCAATCTGAACATATGCACTGTGTCCAACATCGCATTGATGTGGTGTTTGGGAAACCTCCCAATTGTTTAATGTGACATCAAACAGCAGAGTTAGTTTATCCATCATTCTGACTTTGTGTACCATTCAAATAAGTGCAGAATTAGGTCCAAACATGGCTAATTAGATCAGTGTCGTGCAGTGTTGTCTAAGACCAGAGCACAATCTGGTGGGGTGCCATGTGCCTGGGTGTTGGTGACTTTGCATGAGTCTCTGAATGGAGCAAACAGAAGGAAAAGGTGGGGCAGTGAAAAGCGTTTTGCAGGGTCTTAGTAACTGTAGTGTGTGTGTGCTAATGACGCTCTGAGTCACAGATCTCTGGGAAAATACAGCAGCAGGAGCGCCTGCTTCACCTTCTCCTACGCTGTAGTCCCTGCTCTGATGATTGCCATCCTTGTGGATACAGCTTCAGGTGGTGCAGTTATCCCACCTCCATCAGATGGTAGGAGTTTGGGTTTGGGTGGGGGTGGAGGGAACAGGTTCTGTCCCACAGATTAGATGACCTCTCACTGTCACCCACTCCTGTTGCTTCTCATTTCTCCGCAGCCCTAGGCAGCTGGCTGATTTACACCCTCCTGCTGAAGAGGCGTCAGACCGGTGGTGAGGAGGTGTTTCTGGGATGTCGATGGGTGTGAATGATGGTTTGGAGATGAACTAACTGGCAGCAGGCAGTGCGAGGCCGATGGTGACACGGGGCTCAATGAGGAGTGTGATAGAACGAGCTGAGTGCACGTCGAGTGGATAGCGTGCGGCACACCTGATTACAAGTCACCAGGGTGTACTCTGGAGGATTTTTCTCCAAGTGAACAGTGGTGGTTATCACCCTTGCATAGCTTATCTGTGAGCGCAGGGTGCTGGCCTGAGCCATACTTTTCAGATCCAGGCCAAGGGGTGGTGGTAGGGGGGGTGAGGAGTGGGGGCGTGTGAGGGGGGCCATAATGGCAATGCATACTGACAGTTGAAAGAGTTTCAAAGCCATTCAGACATCTACTAAACAGCGGAAATATGGAGCATTTAGAGTGCGGCTAAGCAACACATAGACTAATGAATGGCCTGTTTGAAACTCAGAACAGATGAGGTCATCTGTTTTTTTAACCCAAACAGCCAGAATAGGACAAAAAAACAGAAAAACAAGATAAAGAGGTGTGAACAAAGTGAAACCTTTCAGAAAAAGAGCCAAAATGATTAACAGACGCAACAGAGCGATTTCCCTTTGAAACTGACGGCTGTGCACCATATTGAAGAAATAATCGACACAGATGATTACTCTTTTCCATTACTGCCATCCAGAGGGACTCAAGTGCTTTTGTTTCTCACTTTGCACTCTTCGATTGTTTGGACTTTTGCAGAAACTGTTCGGAAACAGTCAGAGGAATCCAACAGAAAGAGTAACTCATTTTAGGAGAGATCAGAGCCGATCCCCAGGTGTGGTTTCCAAAAACATTGAACTTTTTCTTCTCCTTATTCATATTGTCCTCTGGCTGTTTTGATGGCCTCTATTCTCCTCTGTCCCTGTCTTTTTCTCTTCAGCCTTTCTCCTCTCACAGTCTGTGTTTTCTCCTTCTCTCTGTGAGGTCTGGTCCAGTTGCTGTTTTCCTTGCGGGGACTATAATAATGTGTTTTGACACTGTCAGGTCTCCTGCAGTCTTCTTCTTCCCGTCTCACAGAACCCCCAGTGTCATCACAGCAGCAGAATAGCAACACAATGATACATGAGTCTCCTCCTTCTCCTTCTGGCTGTAAGCAGCCCCTGCTACAACGTTAAAAGGTTCAGTGAGTTCAGACAGCCCAGAGGGTTACTGTAGGTATGCCACTTTGTCCTTGTAGTCTGTAGAATAATGGGGAAAGGTTGTAAATAAATATAGATGCCTGGTTGCCTAGTGAGTGGTACATCTCTCTCTATATATACATCATATATAATGACATATAAATTATTGCTATCTGTGTTATCATCTGCTCTCGCTTGTTTTCATGAGGCGGTGCCAGACAGACGAGATTTGATTGGACAAGTGTTGGAGGAGAAGCTCTTCACCTGTCACAAATACTTGGGATTGATCAACTTTATTTTAGCCACACCAGCAGCATGGTGCTCTGTCAGTTCAATCCAGGCTGGGATATCTCAACAGCTAGAGACTGTTCATGGTTCCAAGAGGATATGCCCTAATGACTTAGGTGATCAGTTGACTCTCTCTTTTTATGAGATTAACATATCTCAGTTTGTCTAATACTTCCATTTGGTTTATTTAATTCCTGTAAAACCAATGGCATTCCCTGCCGTCTCTGTTTCATACAGTATGGTGTGCAGTTTTTAAAAAGAACAAGATAACAAGCCAAGCTAAGATGGTAAATATCAGTGTGTTATTGTTGGTGATAGCATGGATAAAGTAGAATAGCTCGAGCCAACTCCTAGTCAAGTCAACATTTTCTCTTAACCAACATCATCAGGGCTGCAACGACTCATGAGGTTTCTGGGTTCGATTGGCACCCTGAGTCATCATGACTCAGCCCCAGACCCTTCCTGCAGTCATGGCTCAAATCCTCTGGCCGTAGATCACGCTGGGCCTCTCGCTCTCTCCCTTCCAGCCCCCTCTCCCACCAGATCCTGTGACCTTGCGGAGTGATCAGCCTGCCACCAGCTCGTTTGACGAATAAGTGGCATTCTTGCTCGCTCCTGTCGTGCTGCAGGGGGGTTAAGTTAACGTTAAGTGGACCCCTCAGAAGTTAAATCTCCGCTGAATTCCTTGGTGGATTGGAACCAAAACAGATCCCTGGTGTCCCACTCCCACATCACCTGCCCAGTGTGTTCCTCCCTCTCATACATGGGATTGTTGAGACTAGTGAACTTGTGAGCTTTGGAGGGTGTACGGTTACAATACATGAGTAGAGGGTGAGGCTGTAACCCAGATTTTCTGTCCTGTTATAAACTGCTTTGAGATACTTGTCATGCTCTCTGCTCATGTTTGAATATAGTGGTTCATTCATCTTGAGGTAAAAGGCACTTATGCACTGTTTATTCCATAATAAATCATTAAACTAATGAAGCTTATTAATGAAACACAATTAACCTTGTCTCTTTGTAGTTTGCCCTCTTAATTTAACGATCCAATTCTGCTCTGCCTTTCCACATAAAAACATCCACCTGTGGCTGCATAGGGATAATTGCAGTGGCTTCAGTGGGCTTTGTGGGAGGATCTTCAGGTAAAGGTGCCAGGTTTACAGGCAGACCTCCAGCTGGCAGAGGAATGTCGCCGCCTGTGTTTCAGCTGTAAATTCTGACATAATTACAGTGTCACTAACTCAAACATTGAGGCGAAACAACCACCTTGTGAGGGGAAAATGATCACTGCTTAATGTTATGTCTGGGACACAGATTTACTCCTGTCTTCATGGGGGGAAGGACGTGCAGCAGGAGCAAGAATGCGAGAAATGTGCGAGTTCTCTGACCTTTATGAAGGTGAAGCAACGAGCTGACATCATTACCATAGCTGGCGTGTACGTACTTGCCGTCACATGGGCCAAAGGAAAGTAGATACAGGTCAAATGAGAGGGAGAGTGTAACAACACCTCTGAAAATCCTTAGACTTGCTGTTTACTTGACATAAAAACGAGATTCAGATGATATGAACTTTTACTTCCTGGGGGTGGATGATGAAGGAGATGGTGATTTGTGGTAATTATTTTTCATAAAGTGAAGACCTTTTTTGTGCTTTATGTTCCAACACTTTGGGAAATAGATACATTTACTCACTTTCTTTTTTAGATTTAGAAGAGAAGATGATTATCTGTATCTCTACAGCCAGCAGCTGGTTAGCCTAACAGGAAACAGGGAAGCAGCTAACCTTACTTTACAGTAGAGCCTCCAAGAAAAAAGGAATGACCCCCTCCATAGAGTGAGTCTGCCTCATAATTACACACAGACACACATATATGTATAAAAATGTGTACTGTAAAGCACTTTGGGTATCGTTACAGATATAGTAAAGTGCTATATAAATACAGACCATTTACCATTTATATATATATATTCTGTGCTGCATGATTTAACCTAACTGGTAGCTGGCCTCAGTTATATTTACTGTAGAGAAATGAGTGTTGTATCAATCTTCTTATCTAAGAGGTGGATAGACATATATTAAGCTTTTCCTTCAAGGTGATGACATTAAAGTTATAGAGCTGTTTTTGAGTCTTGCCTGCAAGATATTTTTGCCCATCATTCTGAAAAAGAATAAGATATGCCACAGAAATTCTGAATTCATTTGGCATTATTAATGCACAGGTTGCGATCCACAACATATCCTGTTTTGACAGTACTGTGCGTCAGTAAACCTGGGTTTGAGAGAGCCGCTGGGGTTAAGTCTTAACATGCAATAACTGAGAAAAGTTGTTGAAATAACCTCTTTGTTTCTTAATGTGGTGCTGCCACCATGTGATGCAATGTAGGTATTGCAGCTTAGCCAGAGACTCACCTCATGTTGGTATTCAGGCTCATTTTATCACGAGACACATCAACCTGACAATAACTCTGCCTGCCTGCCTCACAGCTCATGTGAGAAGAAACATCTAAAGGCAGGAAGCCTTTATTCCTCCTGGGCCAGGTTTTTTTTTTGTTTTTTGTTACTGGCTTAGTCACACACTCTTCCTGTTTTTCTCCCACCACTAACCACCAACAAACAATACTAGGAAGGGGTCTGCTCTTTGTCTAGACAGTGGGCTGTCAGCTGTGGCAGAGCCGTTCCACTGTGCAGCCCAACAACAGCCATCACAGGTGACCTGTCTGGCTGAGGTCACTGAGATCACTGGGATCAGGTCTGCTTTAGGTGAACTCTGATGCATCTTGCTCCTTAACAATTGCATTTATTTAATTTTATTTAACCAAACCTATTGATGATCATGTGGATTTGGATGCTTTTGGTGAACTACTGCTATAGCTGGGAGATAAAGATGATGAGATAGATACATAATACAGTGTTTTAAATAGAAATGGATCATTTTTATTTTATTTTCATTCTGTAATGGCCTGTTTACATCAATAGAGGGCACAATGACACAACTAAGCGATCTGGCGGGTTTCTTTAAGGTCAACTGCAAAGAAGTGGGTAAGAATCTAGTTTCACAGCACAGTGAGCTGATTATTGATCATCAAGAAAAGAAGAACTAACAGAAGGGTCAGTGTTAACTTCACAAAGAAAGTGTTACAACTTTTACTATTACTAAATATCTCACAGTGATCCCCAAAGAAAGAGAGAACACTCGTGTGAAGGCTCAGAGGTGTGCATTTAGATCACTGTTGAAACTTAAACTGGTGTAAAATCAGTTCAGTTTCATATAAAGCCATGACTCTGTGATCAATTTCGCTCTCGTAATATTCTGTGTATGTCTCAGCAAAAAGAAAAAAAAGAAAAGAAGAAGAAGACAAGATGGACTGCAGCACAGCTTTGAAATGTCACTTCTGAGCCCTTGAGGTGTGTTACTCATTCAAAACATTGACTGAGTTGATGTTTGGCTCGACAGATCTTAGCAACACCTCGCTCTCTTTGAAGACTTTGACTAATTTGCGAGCTGACATTTGACATGACTTGTCCTCCATGCAGGCTGCAAAAAGACATTGTGTGTGTGTGTGTGTGTGTGAGAGGGGAGAGAGGCAGAGAGGCAGAGCCGGTGTCAGTAGGTATAGGGGCAGACTCTCTGGAGCCAGGTTCCCACATGCCCTCTGACTATACCTGTCACTGGTCAGACCAACTTTGTCTTTGCAGATGATGCGATAAGAGTGGCAGAGGGAGCAGGAGAGAGGGAGGAAGAGCCAGGGAGAAAGGTGAAAAGCAACACCAGACGGTTCAGAGCAGGAGGGAAACAAAAAGGTGAGAGGTGAGACGGGGAGAAGTGTGAGTAATTGGAGGAGGGTGAAAGAAAGAGACAAAGGAGAGAGAGATCAGCAAAAGGGAGAGAGAGATGGCAGAGAGAGAGCAGAAAGCTTTGCCTGAGGCGACGTTTCTCTGTCTGCGCTCAGTGCAGGGAGGCCAGCAACAGTGTCATACACAGCTGAAGACATTCACTGGCAGCCAAGGAGCACATCTGGATTTCTCATAATGAAATGCAGTAGGCTGCAGAGTTTTGCTGTGCAAAAATACAGTAGAGAGCAGTCACTGTGAATGGCAACTTTTAACTTTGTGTTTGTTTGGGGTGTTTTTTCTCTCTCCACTGGCACTGTGCCTTTAACTTTATGTACATCTGTATGCACAGCTGAATGCATGCAAGCAGCATACACAGAGCGCTCTTGTGTGTTTTTATATTGTCACTACTAGACGCTGGGATGAATTACCATCTGACTGTCAGCAAGTGAAAGCAGTGTGGCTAATGTTGCGACTGACTGCACCAGAGCCAGCCACAGGGTTGGGAATCTATCATTTCACGCTCCTTGTATTTACTGCCTCCAAAATACACTAAATACACACACACACACACACACACACACACACACACAAGTACACACACACCACACGCTGCCAAGCCGCCCAATCCCCTGCATGTGCAACATATCCTCCGCTTCCCTCCACCTCCTCTTTTCAACATCCTTGCACAATACGGAGGAGTTGCGCTCAGGTTACATGTTCAGGTTGGACCCTCTCGATTGCTCCCTGGGGCTGTTGGGACGAGGAGAGGTGGAGAGAGAAGGAAAAAAAAGAGAAAGAGAGAGAGAGGGAGATGATGGAAGGAAGGCCCACAATAACAGTCTGTTTCCTTGCATGTCGGGGCCTGCAGCCTAACCTACTGCACCTGTTGTGGAGGCTCACTGTAGCTGGAGAGCGATACGTGACGGGGTGCAGGGCGTGTGTGTGTGTGTGTGTGTGTGTGTGTGTGTGTTGGGGAGAGGTGGGGGTTGATCTGGAGTGGCACCTGTACCGTGGCCCAGAGCCAGCTGGGGAAGAGGCCAAGCCCGGTCACAACTCAGTGCACTTTGTCAATATCCACTCTCCACACTTGTCTGTGCACTTGACGACCCTGTAGCCTCCTGCTAACCCTGGGTGGTGTGGACGCTCTTATATGCATGAGTGTGGTGTGTGTGCCCCACTCTTCTCCTCCCCCACCCCAGGCTTACTAGGTAATTGGGTAAGTGTGTAATAATGTTGGTCATGGGTATCTGCGACCCGGCTGGGCTCAGTGTGACCCAGGCAGAACCACCATTTGTAGAATAGCTGAAGATCTGTTTATGATTTTGGGAGAGCTGTTGGGGGGGGGTGGAGCTGCGGTAGCAATCACACTCAAGTTTAGTTCAAGCTGCAGGATTGTAATATGAATCACTCACATCCCCCCTCATTTTATTGGTTTCTTTGTGGAGTATTTTTTATTTAACAGCCGCAGCAAAGTTTTACGCGTTATAGCTTGTTGTAATTGTTTTGAAAACCCAAAAAGACAAAAAAAAGACAAAAAAAAAGAAAGAGTGTGACTTTATTAGACGCACACTTTGGCGACTGACAGTGTACACTCCTATTTGTCTCTTCACAACCCATCACAGTTGTCTGACAGCTTTGTATAACCACCTCTTGGCTAGAAATGTGATCTTTTGGAGTTTCCGTCGACAACAGCCCCGTCTTGCCAATATTCCTTGGGGGGGATTGCAGCTTTTATATCTGACTGGCTGTCTGTGCCACGCTACACCACACCAGAGGAGTGGTTCGCCCCAGCCGTCACTTCAGACACTGAAGATGAGCGATCCCTTTTCAGTTGCATCACATTTTGTGGTCTTGATGACATGTTTTCAACACAGTCTTCCTCCATCGCTCCGGAGGAACCCTCTCTCCATCCGTCACATCCATCACAGCAGAGAGGGGGATTGGAGAGGGTGGGGTGGTGGGGGTTTAGTGAGACAGCTCTCTGTCTTGCCCCCTTCTCTTTCTAACTCCCCTCTGATTGCCGTATTATGAGGAGCTGCGTGACCACATCATCAAGAGCAGTAAGCGTAGCGTAGAGCTTATTATCCCTCATTGCCTCCGCCAGGAACAGGAAATGAGCTAAGCAGGGCCAGGGGCTGTTCCAGGGCATGAATTCTCCAAGGGGTTCGCACTAGAGTGATTACGCGACTTTTTATACCAACTAACCAAAACACAATTACCCAATTCCCTAAACTACATATTACATTTGTATAATAGGTTGCAGTTGGTTTTGATAAGCTGAGGTAAGTCAGTGGGATACATGTGAAGGAGTTGCTTTTTTAGATTCTGCTCTCAAGTTTCCATTTTATCAGTGTATCGTAAAATGTCAGAGAATACGACCCATTGTTACCTGTGCTGGCAACTGTCAGACAGGTGGATGATTGACGGCTGCTGACAGTTCAGTTAATTTTGGTGGAGTGTACTGTAAGGAGGTGGGGGGTGGGGTGGGGGGGTAAAATGCAGCACAAGCAGCCTGGCAAGCCTGCCACAACTCTGCATATAAACAAGTCTTCATGCTGCTTCCTCATACTGACAGCGCTGTCATGGGGCATTACTGCTCACTTCAGCCTCCTCTCACTTTCCCTTTTTCTCCTCTTATTTTTCCTCTTCAGCCCCCCCCCAGCCCCCACCTATATCAAGCCCCTCCATCCACCATGTCACTTTCTATTAAATGCCTTCTCCTTTAATTCATCCATTTACTTTATAATATACATCCCTACCTCTCAGTGTCCCTTTCAACTTTTCCTCTCCTCCCCCTCTGTTTGACCAAGTCTGTAGTTGTTGTCAGACAAGGCGCTCTCTGTCTGAGCACTGCGCTTGTGTGAATACATGCATCTGTGTGCACGTCCATGTGTGTGCTTGAAACTGTTGATATCTGCGTGTGTGATCACGCTCTGAGTGTGTATGTGAATGTGTGTGTATGTGTGTGCATGTTTAAGCAGGCCTGGGCTGAGCCTTGAGGGCAGTCCTCCTTTGTCCTCCCAACCATCTCCCAGAGATGGATGTGTCTCCAGGGAATTGGCCCCAGAAGAAAAGCACCTCCAGCTCGCTCATATTAAATTCTGCTGAGCAAATACAATCTACCAGCATGCCCCCCCCCCCCCCCCGCGCACCCCCACCACCACTGCCCCCACTCCTTCTCTCTTTCTTTTTGAGAGGGGTTAATTTAATGTGTGTGCATGTGTGCATGGAACTCGGAGTTGAGGTGGGGGCCAGAGAAGCAAGAGAGAACTAGTGTTGAAATACAAAGAAACTTTGCACATTATATTTCAAAACACGTACGTTTTGATGTCGAGCCCGATTCCTCCGCTCACACACACATTTTTGGATGAGCTCACGGAAAGCATTCATGGTGCAGCGGGCAGGCATATGTCATGGCTCGGATATCTTTAGAAAGTGCTGCAGTTCCTTTTGTTGACACATTCGGATGTCACGCTATTCCATTTGAGCCCTTTTCTGTCACAGGCCTTGGCGTGCTCTTGGCTTCCTTGTCCTGTTTGAGGCCACTGGCTGTTATGCACTCGTAAAAACTGTGTGCTGGCCCTCATTTACCCATCCTCACAGGAGAATAACAGAGCAGGAGAGAAGGTTCTGGAGGAGCTGCTGGCTTCCTCCCTCCCTGCCCTCTCCTCTCTCCTAATGTATCCACTTGTCTCTCCCTGATTTTTCCTCCCTCCTCCACTCCTCCCCCAGGCTTAAGGCTCAGCACCTGTGAGCCCCTCCCCCTCCTAAACTTTTTCACTCCCCCTCTCTTTGGCAGGACGCCCGATGCACTGACACAATCGTGGCTCTTTGCGTGAGAGGGAGTGCCTCTCTCTCTCTCTCACTGATTTGTGTGCGAGGAGATACACACATGCATGCGTGTATGAAATTGAGGGAGTAATTACACACATCTCTGTGCAGCACAAGAAGTCAGACAAAGAGTCCAACCTTCAGCTGAACAACAGATAAGTTTGTGAACTTGAGGTGATTCAACTTTTGCAGCACTGCCCTCTGACCCTGTGTGACTACTCCCCCACTCCTCCACACTTCTCCCCTGCTCCTCATCTCCACTTGCTACTGCCCTGCTTCGACTCCTTATTTGTCGTCACACAGACCGGCTGTGTAATTCATTCTGATGTGATTTTACTAGTAAAGGGAGATTTTAATAGCCTTGCACCTGCTCTCTAGTAAATGGCACTATAAAACAGCTGGGGATGTAAAACTTTATTTCCACATCCCCATGACCAAAGCTTGCCAGGCTGTCCTCCCCCCACGCATCTCTGCTCCTCAAGTCTTAATTCTATGTCACCTCTCTCCCAGATTCAAACCCAGAGCCAGAGCACAGTTTTGCAAAATCACTCTGCCATCTCTCCTTCCTGGCACCCTCGGTGTATGGCACTGCCCCAAACACATGGTTTTAATAGCCTTTCCGCACTCGCTCTCTTTTTTTTTCCTCTTTTGTTTCACTTGTTTTGTATTTCTGCTCCTGCACACATGTGTACACTCACACGCAGTAACCCCATATCAAGACATTTCTTAACAGAAACATAACTTTAAGACTGTCTTGTCACGGAGATGTGATGGATTCCCACTCTGCATGCATTCACTCCTTTCAGCATGTGGCATTGATTGCACTATTCTGATCCCACTGTCAGCCAAGCAGTCCCTCAAGGTTAGGCGGCAATGTATCACTCGTGGCCTCGGGCTCATCTACTGTTTCCACAGCACTGCATCTTCCCCTCTGGCGAGGGGAATTGTGTATGGTTTTCATTAGGAGAAATACTGCCAAGGAGCGATCACTCTCCTAGGTTTCCTTAGCGTTGACCAGTGTGCTATATGGACAAACTGCAGGATCTGATGTTGCATACAGAAGAGCAGAGTTACAACAGAAGCACACATGGATCCAGAGAAGAAATCCAAAGTTCTTTTGTGCAGTTTTGTTCAATATTTCATTCCCCCCTTCCTTTTCTCTAACACTGTTTTATTAGCATGGGATTCTTACATATGCACTTTGATAAATGACATGAAGACAGAAAAGTCAGATCTTTGATAGCCTTGAGTTCTTGAGCATTTTGTGTTGCATCAGGCAGAATAATATGTTAATGAGCTGAAGCTGAGGAGGGAAAGTGTTGTGTTAGTTAGTGTATCTGTGCGATCAGAGCTTCAGAAGCCATGTGATCTTCTGACAACCAACCATGACCACGAGTACTTGCTAATCCCCATCATGTGACCACAGAGCAATTTGAGTGAAACATAAGTGAATGAAGACCGGTAATTAAAGTAGCGGATCCCCTCCATCAAAAGGAGCCGGGATGAGACGGCTGCTCTTGAGTCATGCTGGCTGCTTTAATCTAACTCTCTAATTAGGCATCAGAAGAGCAAACGAACACAAAAGAAGCCCTGAAATGCTTTGTTTTCTGAAATGACTCAAACATGGGAGATCCATCTTCATCTGGCTGCAATAACTGCACATTGTAGTAGATTGTGTATGACACGAACAACAATTACGCAGTGTGTTTGGTTCTCCGGCTGAGAAAAGTTTTCACACAAAGACTCAACAGGCACTGCCAAATGCTGTCAGCTGGCTAGTTTCCAATGAGAAAACTCTGTGAGCCAGACTTATACACATACACACACACAGAAAATGGCATCCACTGCCCTCCTATTATGTATCACCTGGATGCTGGGCAATGGCCAGCAAAAGCTCCTGCTGGGACAAGGGATTAGGGTTTTTAAAACAACCCCCTATGGCCAAAAGCCCTCTAATGGGACAGTGATTACTAACGGTTACAATGGGCCCTCAGCTGCCTGTATCTCAGTATGTGCTGGTGTGCACATGTGAATATGAATACTTGTGTGAATGCGTGTTCTTGTGAGAACATTTAAGTGTATACTCTCAGTGTGAACTAACCCATAACTAAAACCCCTTGTGGCTGCTCCTATACTGATCCATGTACTGTAGCCTGCAATCAAAAGCAGACAAAACAAAATGATGGATGTATTAACAATGGAAAGTCACCATATTACAACATAAATGTCACGTAAATAATAAATATATCCACATTGATGCATTAAACTGAATACTTTTGTGACTGACATTATTCAATCTTGTTTTGTCCTCTGACTAATAATGTAGATCAGCTGTGAGCAATATTCTCAGATTAACATTGTATCAAATGTGGAAACTATGTAATAATGTGAAAAGGGTCATTAACTGTGTGACTACAGTCATCACAGAAAATTATTTGTCACTTAAGTCTGTGCATCCTCTAAACCAGGGGTGTCAAACGTATGGCCCACTGGCCAAAACTGGCCCGTCAGAGGGTAAAATCTGGGTGTGTGTAGTGTAAAAATAACATAGAAGAGGCATGATATTGTTGAAGTTGCACTTATTTTTCCCAAGTAATTTCATCTTGCTCATATGTTTTGTAAAAGGATAGTTCATTAAATTTAAATATCTTATACATATACTTCTTTGCACTAAAACAAAGGGAACAATTTAGAGTTCTCATTTACAGTATAGTTTATAATAATATTATTTCACTGGTCTGGGCAGCTCATCATTTAGCTGCAACTTGGTTCACTCTCCTTAAAACTGAAGTGAACAGAACATGAAATAAGCTGCTCAGCTCCACATGGCAAACAGACAAAAGTAGTAACTTTAGCTGGTGAACATTTTGTAATAATTTGTAGCTAAACAACCACACATTTCTCTCATATTTATGTGAGCAACTTTTGAGAGAAAACATTTCTTTTTAATGTTTGTCATTAAGTGTGATATTGTTTATGCAATAAAGAAAGCCAGAGAAAGGTCAAGACACTCACATACACAGGCTCTCCCTATTACCGTCCTGTAGTGTTGTTTTAGACTAGCATGTTAGCAAACTATTGCGTAGAGCAACATTATTAGCCTTCATGTAGACTCATGTGTCTGGTCACATGGTAGAATTATAAGCATCTTTTGGCTTAGGTATGGTCCTGAAAAATAAATTGTTGTCACTAGCAGGCTGCTAGGTTTGTCTGTCACAAGGCCTGTCTTAGTTTGGCTGGCACTAACATTTGCTACAAGCACATATCGCAGTGTTTGTGTGTATTTAGTCATGAATAAAAGTATTGTCCTATCAAACTGTGACCAGAAGATGATGTTTTATAAAAACCTATCCGCTGGTTGCCATTTCCGAAAAATGAGGGAATCATTTATTGTGACACTCGAGGTTAAGCTAAAGGGTCGCTAAGGATTCATCCGCTGGGCACCATGAATATTGTTACAAATTTCATGACAACTCATGTCACAGTAGTTGATGTATTTCAGTCTGGGCCAAAAATGTACAGAGCACTGCCATCATTGCTGCCTGCAAGATCTAAATCAACATTAGTGTCCAATACCTGTAGGCTACACTTCATCTGTGTCTGTGTGCTGAAGCTCTCAACTGACAACAGTCATGATGACAGGATGTAGTAACCTACCTTACGTATGAAACCTGGTGAAAATCTAAGCCACTGTCGTTCTTTCCTGGCTAACTTTCAAATCTCTGGTTGTGTGTGTATGTGTGTGTGTGTGCGTAGCAGAGGTCTGACCACTGGTGCCAGCTGTGAACAGTAGTCCCTCATTAGCACTATTTTCATGTGACCAAGCTGCACCGCAAGCGACACATACACAGTTGCACACAAAATCACACGTGCACACAAACACACACACACACACACACACACACACACACACACACACACACACACACACACACACACACACACACACACACACACACACACACACACACCACATGATCAGATGAAGAGGAACCATTGTTCAACATCATAGGACCTCTTACCACAGACACACACAATTCTCCCTCTGCACTGCCATTCGTATAACCACCAGAGTCGCCCTTGTTTTAATATTCTGTGGGTTACATGCTTCCACATGCTTTCACTGGTGATAAACACACAAACCCTCTGTGTTCATGCCTCAAACTATGGCTTCTGTGTTCATGTGTGTTTAGCATAACAGAAATCAGTGTTGTGTCACACAAATGCATATAGAGATCTGAAGTGCACAGACGAAGCCCCTTTGCCTGCTCTTTGCCCCGCCTCTCAAGTTTGCCCATTGTGATGAGGCCTCATAGAGCTGTCAGACTGTGGCAGCCAGTGACAGTGGCAGGCCATTAGCCCGCTGAGCTAAAGTGAGTGAGGTCAAACCCCTGACCCCCAGGGTCTGAGGACTGAAGGGACCCAAGGATCAGGGGTCAAGAGGTCACGGGGGCGGAGACGTTTGACCAGCTTTAACCTCTGTTCTTCTTTCTGTGGAGAACAGTCACAAGACAAACATGTTCAGCTATGATTTATGAGCTGCTGGACTTTTGACTTTTTTTTTCTACATGATGTGTTCCTCTTGTTCTTGGACAGCTTTTTACTAGTTTGACATTTATGTATTTGACTTTTAAACTAGAATGTGATGTCCTCTGCAAAGTTACAGTGTTGCATGTTGATGATCCTTCCTCTCATTAATGCTGGTTTGGGTTGAATTGACTGAGTAATACTATTTACTGAAATTATGAAGTCATCTGGATGGACCACTGGTGGAAAGTAACTAAGGACATTTAATCAAGTTTTGTTAGGTACTTACTTAATCTGATATTTCCCTTTGTTTCCTCTCTGCAGTTTTATATTTATACTTACCTCTAGTGCATGTGTTTATGTGTGTAGGTGGGAGGGATAGGTTAAAAACAGTTATAGTACGGTAAGTGACGTATGAAAAAAGTTATTAAGTGCTTTGTAAATAAAAGATAAGAAAGAACCACCTTGCAGAAAGTCAAGGCCATGCGTCAGTTAATAGCAACACCTCTGTGCAGAAGTCAGTCATGCATCTTCCCACAAACTCTAGAAATCACTTTGGTCACTATACTCAGTTCTCTTACTGAAACTCCGGCAGCTGTCGCCTCTTTGTTGCGCACAGAGTACAAACACACACAGCTGTGTGGATCGTGTGAGTAAAACCACAGATACTCGAGGGAAATGCACCTGTGACAGAATGAGATTATAACCCCCTTGTCTGTGCCTGACCTGAGAACCACATCCCCTCGTCAGGCACATACACCCAAACCCAGTACATGACTGTGTGTCTGCCCCATTCCTGCTGCTGAGATGTTTCGTGCACTTGTCTCGTGCAGTTATACAATGAATGTTGTAACCGAGGTGAGGATAAAAACAATGAGCGGCGAACAACCTTAAAAAGAGCTACACTCAGCACAACTGTGTTTCACAAATATTCAGAAAAAAAATACCTATTGCATTTGACAATCTTTGGGGACGTCATCGCGGTTCCTGTTTTGGTTGAGGTGCACAGCCGTGTGTCACAATATCGCCTCATTCCTCATGAAAACAAGCAAGTGCCACACTGTCACTTCCCCTCTTGCACCATGAACCCCTGCTGGCATCCTGTGTCAGAGTGATAAGCAATCCCCTGATACCTTCCAGCCCCTCACAGAACAAAAGAAGCACAGGAAGAGGTCAGGCACTTGCCACATTAGCCTGCCAAGAAATTATAGTCCTCCATATGTTTCAGGTTGAGGCTAACTCAAAACAAATCCCCTGGCTGCACAGTCCAATCGTATACAATTAGGAGAAGTACAACTCACTTATAGATGGACTGCTGTTGTTTGGCTTAGGTAATGATGATATACGTGCACACTGTCAAATATTGTCAGTCTGATCATCATTCATCAGTACTCTTACTGACCTGCTAATTACACTGTTTGTTGTGACTGCACACATAAGCAACTTGCCCATGCTTTGCACTTTCGGCTTGCATTTGAAGTCAAAGGCAGCTGCCTCACCTCAGAGAAGGCAATTGTCCATCACTGCTATTAGTCTGATATATTCTGCTTTTTTATGGGTGCAGAGTTACAAAGAGGCTATTTAACCAGAGTCAGAGGGGACAGGTCTAATGCTGGTCAGGGTCAACCAGAGCCAAGCTGCTATTCACTTAATTTGGGAGTCCAGGCTGAGGTCCAGGTCTAAAAGAAAAACCTGTGTCTCCAAATAAATCCATGTCAACATTGGTGGTGACATTCGCGGCCAAATCATGAAAAGGTCTCCTTCTCCTCAAAACAGTCGGGTCATCCGCTACGGTCACATTTATTTATTTTTCCTCACTACTAAAAGGATTATACGCACAGTCACATTAGAGGGAATAAACCAAGAGTAGAAAAACATTGGTTTTATCACCTGGCCCTCCCACTCAACCTCATGAATGTTGCAAACACCAGTCACAGAGAGGTGGGCAGAGAGGGATGTGGTGGTGATATGAAGTGGAGGTGGGGCGCTGCCACATTTGAAAAGCAATCTTCCCTCTGACCAAACAACAGCCTGTTGAACATTACAGTTTTTCTCAATTGCTAAAACACTAAACCCTGTTGTCTGAACCAAATTCTCAGTTGCCTGAACCCACTGATTGAATCAGTCACTCTTTTGACAAAACCATCAGCACCTTTCACCTGTTTAGACACATCTTACCAACACATTTTCATTGTGATGCACCTGTGTTGCATAATGCTGAGCACAGGTGGCAAAAGTCAAACACAAGTAAAGCACAAGTTTCACCGGTTGAACACAACAACTCAAAATAGATAACACTTGTGTCCAATGATGTGAGGGCACACATAGCCTAAGCCAGTTCAGGATGAAGTCCTGTGGCCTGATCCAGTACAGAGAAATGATGCTGTGGCTGAGTTATGCACTTCTCATTTCTATATTTTTGTACTTTTTTTTTTACGTAGGCTTACTGCATACAAGTGCTAAATGCCCAAGATTATGTTTGTTTTTGTACTGTACAAGTGCTACGTGTAAATGCACAAGATTTCTGGTTTTTGTACTTCTTTTTTTTGTACTATGTACAAGTGCTAAATACACAGGTATTTTGTTTTGCAAGAGGAGAAGATGAGAGACGACAGGGTGAAGAAAGAAAGGATGAGGGAGGGAGGGATGAACTGGGAAGAAAAAATAAGAAGGAAAAGGGGATGAAATGGATGTGGAGAGGGAAGGAGGCTGGTGAAAAAAAGGGAAGGAGAGAAGTGCTACAGTGTAAATGCACAGGTTTTTTGTTTTGCAACATGCATTTAGCTACAGTGGACGATAAACATTTATTTCTACAGCTTCATGTGCTGAGCGTTGTGTTTTCTATTTTTCTATGTAGTGTTTAGTGACTGCTCAGTAGTGTTTTTAATTTTGATTCACTCGGGGCACGATTTGACAACAAAGTTCAGTTTTGGGCACAGATTGAACTGTTTTGAGGTGAAAGTTTGGTTTTGCAAGAAGAGTCTGAGGTTTTGTGAATGTAGCTTGAAAATTGGAGTTTGTGTTCACAGTTTAGAGAAAATGAGAGAAGCTTTCGAGAAATGTGTCTTAGCAATCGAGAAAAACTGTAATCCCACTCAGTGCAAAGGCAAACACCCTCCTGAGTTGAGCCTGCAGCCTATATGTAATCCCTCCCCGTTCAGTCCAATGCAAGACTGTTTCAGTATCATAAATCACCAAGAGCTGATTAATAAAGCTCAGAGCAAATGGAGGGCAACACAAAACAGCTGTTTGTGCCTCCATGAAACCCATCAGTGATGGCTCGTGAATCCCGAAAAAACAGTTTCTTTTTTTGGTTTGGGTATAAAATCTGAAAACTGAACCCTGTCCAATGCAAACCAAGTGCCAAACTGTTTCCACAACAGAAATAAGACAGATGTTGGACCCAGAGTTTGTACACTGGCAGATCAGCTGAGCTCTGGTCCAAACAGAGGCTTGAGGGAGGGAGTGGGGGACTGCACTTGTCGAGAGGGTGGAGGGGAAAGAGGGTGTTGCATTTTGGCTAGCTCAGGGTCACCACAATTAGTTAATAAAGCTGAAGTCAGCACAGCACACCTCACTTAGAGCCAAAAGATACAGCCTCCAAAACGAAGGCCTTTATGACTAGAAACTGCAGTTGACAACACATCCTGTGTTAAAGTCTGTTTGATATGTGGCTTTTCAGGAGCTTTCAATCATATCCTTTGATATGTTTGACAAAGTTTGTTGTGCTGCCCCCATGTGGTCAAAAACACAAAACAGTGGCTTTAAAAACGAACATTTTGAGAAATTCTGATATGATTTAAAGCCCCAGAAGAGCTACTAATTGGACCTTGAGGTGAGAGAGAAGGTTTTTGTTGTTGTTGTTGACACATATGAGTCTGCAGTGATTTATCCTCGTGTTTAATGTTGCATTTCTCTGTTTTTCTCACAAGCAATTTATTTGACTAAACAGTGTGATATTACTTCTGACTTGTGAAAATACTGGTAACTTTGCCAGGGTCTGGATGAATCACAGACAAAAGCGGAGGAAAGAGATGAAAGGCTAAATTGCATTGGAGATCCCTCTTTAGAACATCAAACACAGAGTGTTTCTCGCAGCAGTCAGCGGGGCTCCAGGGGGACGGAGTTGTAATTTCCTGGCAGAGAGGGGCTGGACATGTGGGTACTATTCGGCCAACATCAAAGACTCCAGACCTCGAACACTGACTGTACACACACTCTTTCTGTCTCTGTCTGTGACATCTCTCTCTTCTTATCTGTCTCCTTCTGTACCAGTTTCTCTTATCCCTACTCCCCCTCTAGCTCTTGCTCTCTTCAGCTAAAATACAAGACTTAATTTAGGGCATGTAAGATTCTGAAAAAGTTCTGAAAGTGAAAATGGTTGAAAGCGAATCTTGAAATTGAAAATTATCACAAAGCATTAGAAATGTCCTCAAAGAGAGAGAAGTTTTCAGCTTTGGTTTCCTCTTTCAACATTTTTTTCACTCATATTTGCATCTCTGTTCTCGGCAGCGTTGCTGGTATTGTTTTCTCCTTTTGAGTCTGTGTGTGTCATCGTGTTAAATGTGTTCCTGGCTGCAGACATCTAATGTACTGCCACTTACTGGAGGTGGCTGTGAGTACTTCTGCAGGTGTCAATATGTGTGTGGACAGATTCCTGTCGGTGTGATTGACTCACAGCCACTCACAAAACTTCACAGATGTGTAGCTGAGTTCAAGATGAGGACTGAATCTATGGGTGGTCTGAACCGTGACTGCTGAGCTCTCATGTAGTAATGTACAGTCATGACTTCTGAGCCTTGGGTTGGAACATCAACACATTGACAGGGATGGTGGCTGGTGAGATCTCATCACTAGATGATCTCTTTTCTACAAATCGGCAAAATTCCATCCACCGTATGAAAGATGGTGGATATATAGTGTTGCTGAGCAACAAGAGCATATGTTCTGTACTTGTGGTACATTAAATCAATATGCTCTGGCTAAACTGCATGAACTAATACACTTGTGTCATGTAAACTGCGAAGAGTCCTTAAAATCTTTTGATTGATCTGGTCAGACAGTTAAATACCATTATAACAGATTAGGCTCAACCACATAGTTGTCAGATCACGTGGAAAGACAATGAGTGGTAGACTGATATGATGTACAGTATGTGTAGCTTTAGGAGCTGGTCTGACTGGTAGTGCAGTCATGGTATCTTAATAGCTGCATCTAGCATTAGCGTGTAACAAAGAGACTAACATTATTTGTTAATATTTGTCCTTTGAACTGGCTACACTATATACCTTCAACAAATGCTGTAAAAAATTAAAGCATTATACAAACATGTGTTGTAAGCAAGAAGTTCACCGAGTTGTATTTTTTGGAAGCACATTAGATGAACTGAACCCAGACCACCACACCACACCACACCACACCACACCACACCACACCACACCACACCACACTAATAACAGAAGATAACCTCAAGTCATAAAAGCTATAGAAACAGATTGATTTTGACAGTTCATCCAACCAGATCTCTCAACTCTATCCAAAACTGTCATAAGACCTCAGTGGTAAACAAACCGGACTGATCACAAATCACTCATGAATACTAAATACAACACTTACAGCTTTGGTGAGAAAAATTATATTACAGAAGGGAGAAAACACATATGTGCCTATAACAATGTCGGGGCTTCTATTACAAGCCAGTAATCAATGCACAATGAATGAACAATAAATCCTGGACCAGAGAGGAGCCTTCTGTAAACAGCTTTGAAGTCGTCATCATGTGCTCCACAGGCAGTGCAAAGTGTTTCTGAGACTGTGAGGTGTGATGCTCTGTGATCTGTGATGCATAATTCACATGACAGCCATGACTGAATTTCACTGCTGCTGCAGATCTGTTTCTCCGTTGAAATGGAAGGGACTGCATCAGAGTGGATCACGTTATCTGTAAGAAAGTCCCATTTTCTCTAAAGTGTGAAAGACTGTAATTAACCTGACTCCCAGAAGCCCTTGGGGAAGAAGAGACATTATGACTCCGTTCCATAGAGAATAGAGTTATGCAGAGTTTGAATGGATTTTTATTCTTAGAGATAAAATCGTATAACTGTTGCCTATGGCCACTTTATCTGGAATGAAACTTAGAAAATTGTTACTTAGCTTATTGATAGCGATGGGACTTGACATTTCACCGTGTTAAGTGTGACAGCCTAATGACAGGCCTCTTACCAGCACCAAATCAACCACACTAAGTGCTGCTCCACACATGAGCTGCCTGTACTCAACTGAGGAACACAGTTTCAATAAAGTTGTGTTTGAAGAACAAGAACAAGTTAAGTTGGGAAATTTTCGCTTTCTGCAAGATGATAAATACACAATATATGTAATTATGTATGACTCATCAAGTAGGGCCAGATGAGGAGGGATTTAGTGGACAGTCCAAAAACTCTGCTCATGTTTTGATTTATAATCACTCTTCACAGATGCATGATAGCAAAAGTTGTTTACTTGTGTAAGGAGTAACATACTGTAGTCTTGGCTGAGGGCTAAATGGAGATGTAGTACTGTACTCTTTCTGTTTCTGTCCATGTGGCAGTAAGCAGGACCACACAAGTGTGTAATTTCATTTCAGCCCCGTTAAATTCACTTACCGATGACATTCAGAAACTTAAGAGTATTTCATTATTCACAAAAGAAAGTTGTATTTTTGGGGGTTATTTTTATCTGTGAGAAAAAACATTGATGAGTTAACAGAGGCAGGTCAAACCTAACATCCATCAAAGGTGTTTTGATGGATGATTTCTGCCATCTACCACCAGCTGTGGTTGAAGCTAGCTGTAATGTTGGTAGACGTTCTCATGGTATACCACATACACAGCAGTGTATGATGTGTTAGTGCACTCTAAAAAGTGATTCATGGGGTTAGTTTGTATAGCTCAAAATCAAGAGCTTTTTCTGCTTAAAAAATTAAGTTTGTTATGCATATACATTATAATGAGTTGATAACTTAATTTGATAAGTTGGTCTAAATGAAAATAAATAAAATTGTCGTAACTCAATAATACATGAATTTTGAACAGATATTTCTGCCTTAACTTAACATAGAGGTGTATTCAGTTAGCACAACTTAAAAATCTGTGTCTGTATTTTGTTAGAAGTTGAGTACAGGCTAACTGCTACATGTTTAGTGCGAACCATGCGGCATGCCTGTTGGAAGCACAGGATTGGAAAGACACCAGTGACCAGAGCACAGAGTTGGAGACACCCATTTGCAAACTTTACAGCTTGGTGAGTACAATCTTGACTCGTTTTATTCACAACAGCTATCAGTACAGTTAGTAGGCTACAATAAATCGTTTTTCACCACTAGATGCTGTTTCTCTGTCAGCAGTTGTCAACTGCATTGACAAACAAATATTGTTGAGATGCCACAGGACTAGTTACAGTATAAGCTAGTTGTTAGAATAGCATGAGTGTGCACTGCCATTTCTTTGCAGTAGTTTGTGTGCAAATTGTATAAATTAGCATGTTGTACTTATTTGTGCCTTTTCTTTTTATTTAGATAAACCAAGAATTAAGACAGATCACCACTGTCAGCCTGCCCTGGAGTCAACATTCATGGGAAAATCAGACTCAAGAGTATGACTGTCAAAATGTGTTCAAAAGACTGTTTTAAAAGGCTATTTTATATTGTATGTTTCCTAATTTATTGTATGCTGTGTTCAAAAGACTGTTTTAAAGGGATATTTTATATTGTAAGTTTCTTAATTTATTTTATGAATGCTACTTTTTTTTATATCATATACACTCAGTCTTGTTGCTGTAGAGTGAGATGCTGACTTGTCTTTGAATAAACAGTTAGATCAAACTGAAAGTTCAATGTGTGATATATTCTGACTTAGATAAATACGTTCTTACTACTAAAAGAAATTGAGGTAACAATTTCCATGGACATTTCTGAGTAGAATGAAATGAAAATAAATAAGTTAGAATAACTAAAAGGGGTAATTTTAACACAATTAAAATTAAGTTGGTTTGACTTAAATAAGCTTGTAGAGGACAAGGGAAATCATGTTGCTTGTACTTAAGTAATTAAGTTGGCCTAACTAGAGAAGTCTTGTGGCATGTACTTAATACTAGTTAAGTTGAAATAACTTAAAAATATCCATGGAAATTGTTACCTCAATTTTTTTACGTTGAGCCAGCACATCATTTGTTAGAGTGTGTAGGGTGTGAGTGCAGGTTGTGGGAACGCCTCAGGGCTTCTTCCTCAAGGAATATACAACAATTGAGCATTTACTGCTGGCAGCTATATTACAGGATAATTACAGCTTACAGTTGTGTGTGGAGGGGAGGACATGCAAGGCCACTGAAACTGATGATCTGGAACACTGTGTTCAAAGATAAGTGGACAAAAAAAAACGGCCCTCGCCTTTCTTTCTGTGTTTTCCTCTGTGCGCTGGTGCTTGTACTTGTGTTTATGTGTAAAGCAACGAGTTAGCCACTGCATTTGTACACACACTTTGGCCTGAGGCGCTATGAACCGAGCAAGGCTATAATTTAGGGGAACAGGCTGGGAGGAAGGCGGCCTCTTGGCCCGACTCGACTCAGGTAACAGCTAAGCCCATAGATCTGAGTCAGGCCAGCTCTGACTGCAGAGGACGGCCAATTTGCTCAGAGCACAGTCTCTTCTGAGAAGGCTTGAGCTGTGGGAGCAGCCGGGCTTGTCAACAGATTAATGCATCAACCTGAGTGACGGGTCAGGACCCACCTCCTGTCAGCTCACCCCACCACTCACTGCACTCTTGTGGGCCGAAGAGGGAGAGAGGGGAGGGGAGGGGAGGGGAGGGGAGGGGGTCCTGCTGGGACAGCTCTTCCACCGCTGCCTGAGCCAGGTGGCAGTATTGTTGTGGTCTGGCTTTGGGGGTTTTTGGTCCAGGCTAGAATTTTCCACTGGCACACTTAGCAGGTCTGCACGTTGCTGCTAGACTATCTAGAGCCGTGCGTGTCAGCAGCCCTGCTAATGCCGCCCAGATGAGGCAAAGAGAGACTGATGAGAAGAAGAGGGGGGAGGTGAGAAGAGCGCTACATGTCTGCAAGAGACAGGAGCGCAGGAACCTGAGGAGCGCAGAGGAAATTGCACAAGTGCAGGTGTGAGAGGAGCCCCCCCCCATCCCCCCACCCCCACTATGCTGTGGTGAGACAAGTGACCTGCCCAGTCATGGCTTGCTGTAGCGGTTGTTTAAAGAAACTAGGTTCCAGTCATAGTGGTCAGCCCAGGTCACTCTGTCCAACTGTTGTCTTTGATGTGTCCATCTTCAAGGAGATTTAAAAACCAGAGTGTGTTGGCTAGGGGTAGACAGAGAGAGTGTGTGTGTGTGTGTGTGTGGGAGGACGGTGCAGAGCATGGGTCAAACGCTCCCTTTGAAAACTTGTTTGCGTTCAAGCCAAGGACAACATAAAAGGAAGGGACAAATTAGGTTGAATGAGCGCGGATTACAGTTTTGTTAGGTGTGTTTATAGTCATCTTTGTCATCACTGCTTTCAAGCTCTGCCACAGTCAGTTTCTCTCCTCCAGCTGTCCATATACTCTCACCGTGTCATTTATTGCCTGTACAAACAATTTACAGTCGGTACGATGTGGAGGGCAACAAAGCAATGGCAACGTCTTCATACTGTAAACACCACTCTGTGTCTATGTGCGTGTTGTTGGTGGCCACCGGTGCACACTTGAATATGGCAATCAATTACTGATGACACATTACAATGTGGTTTGTGGTCACTGAAGGAAAATAAATGTCATCAATCCATCATAGGCTACTTCTTCTTCTTCTTCTTCTTCTTCTTCTTCTTCTTCTTCTTCTTCTTCTTCTTCTTCTTCTTCTTCTTCTTCTTCTTCTTCTTCTTCTTCCTTCTCTGCATCTTATAAACACACAAACTGTCTTGTATTATGGTTGCATTTGATGGTGCTTGAGATTTAATCTCTTAATGGACAAGTTCTGTCTGAAACTGCCAATAGCCTGTTCAGACTTGTTTATTTTACATTGTAATATTATGCATCATTGCACAAGCATCTAGTCCATGACAAATGGACAAGCGACATGTTAAATTTCATTAACAGCTATGACTAACTCACTCTGTGTAACAGCATTTGACCATCAACACGACGATTCAAATCAATGCCAGTCGTCTTAGAAACCAAACAAGGATAAATAGCAACTTAATGAAACAGCATCTCCGTGCATTAATGCAGCGTGCCCTCCTCACTATCTTTCACAGCCTCACACAAACACACACACACACAAACACTGCAGCCTAATGTTTCCAGCGGCTGCCGTGTGGACGGCGTGCTTTGTTCTGAGCGCTCTGACAGTGAGTGGAGGTCTCAGGAGGCGTATGCTGAAGTTGAAAGCTCAACAAGCTCTCTGAAGTGGCTGGCTTTTATGTTGCACATTGTGCTGGAGCTGGAGGAGAGGGCAACGCAAGTCCAAAAGACAGAGTTATTTCAAAAGCAGCGTATGTCAGTCACACACACTCACTCCGCATGGGCTGCGTCTGTTTGTGTCCCGTTCCAGTGGGGATACCTTTGAAAATTGAGGGATTTTATTTAATTTTTTTTATTATTATTTTTTCTTCTAAAATCACTCTGACACTCTCACAATGATAGCTGGCAGCAGCAGGTTGTAGCCACTGCAGCGTGTCAGAGTTACAACTTATTAAAGTGTGGATTCAAGCCCCAGGCTGCCTCCCTCTCTGCTGAGGTCGGGGTACATGTCAGGACATGAATCCAGCAGTAGGGCTGCTCACTGTACTGGGATGGGAGATTTAATTACATGTGTGTACATGTGTGTGTGTATATGTGTGTGCTGAGTCACACTGCGGTTACCACCTCTGCCATTTAATAGCCCCTTTGTAATGACTCTTAATATTAGATGCTTATTACGTTAATTGTGCTCAGACGTGACAGGCTGTTTTAAAGCCAGCCTGTTTAGCCAATAAAACATCACAGCCGCAGCAGGAACACAGCCCACACTGGCTAAATGCAGCAACAATGTATCTATGGTTATACACAGCTTCAACAAAGCAAATCATGTTCACAAGAACAGTAAGTGTCTATGTACATAAAGGTTAAGTTAAACAGTGTCTGAGTTTACGATTGTGTTTTCAGTGTTTAAAGACATTGAGAATGTCCCTTTGTCCCAAAATGACACAATGGATCAGTGTAAATGCCACGGGCACATTCGCAGTCTTAGATCTCAGATTTCTCTGGACTGTGCCAAGAGCAGTGACCCTTCCTCTCTTACTCTCTTTCACTATTTCAACCTTCACCCCTCCACTCTCCTGAGGTTCTGTGGTGTCCGCAGAGGGCAAAGCATGGCACAGATTCAAAGGGAAAACTTTTTCTGAAAGTTTTCCGAGGGAACAGGCATCAACTTTATAAGAATGTTGAAATGTTTCCTTAATATTGTCTGGTGGAATTGATTTTGGACTCAGTACAGTTGTAAAAAAAAAATGTGGGAAGGAAAGACAGGAAGCAACGCTTTTATAAGCAGCTCATTAGGATCTAAAACAATCGGCCAGCCTCCTCTGAGATCTGGACGACAGAGTCATCTCCTGCGACTGTTCAGACGGCTTTAGGCACGGGAGAGATGCCAGGAGGAAGAAAGGCAGACTAGACAGAGAAAGAGTTATGTGTTGTATATGAGGCAGCAGCGGTGGCCTGGAGGCTAGAAAAACAAGTCTGAGACCACAAGGTCAAGTGTCACTTGCCTCACTCCACCACTACCTCTGTGGAAGACACGTTGGCTCCAAAGTCTGCAGCGAAGCAGCACCAACAGCCAGCACCCAGCTACAGCCAGATGTAGCCTTTGCCTACAGGTCTGGGTATTCTGGGTATCTTTAAAAACACAGTAACTGATGTTTCTTGCCACTGGGGGCGCAGTGTGACCAACCTGCAAACACAACACTGACATATTATCAGCTTTTATGTTGATGTGGAGAAATTGTCTTGACACATTGGGCAAATGGATTGATGCCTCTGGCAAATGTAAGTCTAACATTCACTCTACTATTAGCTCGGATTAATTTTTCCTCACCATATACAGTATCGGGTGCATCAGCTTCAGCCAAGGCCCTGTTTGTACCTGGTATTAACCAGCATTATGATAATGATCAGAAGTGTCAGCTCTAAATCCAGGTTCTGTTGGCAGCGTGGCACCACATTGAAAGACCACCGACTCTTCTGAATCCCAATCTGATTGATCCTGACACAGTTTTATTATGAACTAAACTTTTAAAAAAAAAATTCATTTAGGAGTGGCGGGCCGACGTTAATTACATGCAAGAGTGCGGCTTTGAAAGTGACATCACGTCAAACACCCAGGCACCAGGTCAGAGAGTTAAAGGAGTGTCGTTTTTGAAAATAGGGCAGTGACTTACCGGAGAAAAGGTAGACTTATTAGCTTAAGATAACTCTTTTTTTTAGATGTTAAAACAATGTCAAGCAGGGTTTCCACTACCAGTTAGCATTACTTTGCACCCCTTTCCACTACACAGTTAGAGCTGTACTCGATTCGCTTTAGGTCCTTTTCCATCACAGCTGAGTCCTTCCTCCGGGGTCGTCATATCAAGGCATCATGTTGTCTTGCTCTCTTTTCTCTCCTCTCGTCAGCTCACTCGTCTACACCTCGTTAACTCAGGTGAAAGAATAACACAGTCTGAGTACAGATTGGTGGGCAGTTTACCATCACTATAATAAAAGTCCTAGCGGAAACACAGCTATTTCAATGGATAAAAATGTATTTTATGGGGTGGCGTTTAGCTCACTTAGTAGAGGGCCGCCTGCAGTGAGGACTGTAGCCTCAACATGGGGCGGTGGGGGCTACAGTCCTCACTGCGGGCGACCCCGGTTCGAATCCCGCATCGGGCAGCCCTTTCCTGCATGTCATTCCCCCTCTCTGCCTCCCCATTTCCTGTCTCTCTCTCCACTGTGTTATCAATTAAAGGCAATAAAACCCCCCCAAAAAATATATAGCTACTTTGAAAAAATGTATTTTATCATAAGAGCTTGATTAACTCTGTCAATCCTTCCATTCCCCACTCTCTCTCTCTCTCTCTCTCTCAACACAGTGGATCTGTATGTTCAGTGTGTAGAAGCAATAACATGTACGTGTTTATTTCCATCTAGAGCAGAAGAGATGCACGTGGAGACGCATTTTAAAGCCAGGTGTGGATTGACACACTTGGACTCGACCGCTTGTGATGGGTTCAGATCACTGGAGATGCATGTTAATGCAGGTCTGAACGGAGCTTTAGTCCGTTTGGCGACACCTGTGGTTACTGGTGGGTAACAGAGTTTCCCTTCAAAAGAGCGCATGTATCAGAAGTCGGTGTGGCAGCACAACAAGGTGCATCTGTTCACAGGGCCACTCAAACAGATAAAAGCTGGGGCTTTAATGTGGGATGCAAATATAAACTTGTGAGTGACCTCAGTTTCAGGAAGTGCCACATCATTTTCAGTGGAAGCTTTGTGCGTCGCTACACAGTTTACAAGAAAGACTGACTGCACCAGTAGCCCACGTAGAAAGAACATGACAGAATGCAAATCAATTCAATGACTAGGCTATAAATGGTATCAAAACTGGGCTTTATATCTTGAGAATCTAAAGTGCAGTTTCTTTAACATATCCCTCTAAATCTCTGCCATGCTCCTCTTAACCACACACGTGTACTGACCCAGAGTGTTCTAATCAAAAACTAATAGGAATCCCATGATGAGATGGTCAGCTGTGTTGTGTGGCTTCGCTGACAGTGGCGCCAGTGTTAGATAATGACTTGTTGTGTGATTCACAGCGATCTGTAGTGATAGTAGCATTACACTTAAGCGGTGGCCTTAAATCATCCTGTGTGACTGAGTGGACTCAAAGGGCAAACAGTGTGTGGAGGTTCGTTTGACTGATGTGCTCCATTCCACATTTGAAAGCCTGAAATAACTCTGACGCTATCAAGCCAGAATGGAGTCCTTATACTGCTGGGAGAGTTAATGGAGAAGGACAGTTGTCCATGAAACAACTGATTCATCATGTGTAATTTCATTTGGAGGGATGAGAGTTTGTCCGAGCCAAACAAATAACAGAAAGATTAAGATGGCAAAACCCTCAATGAGTCACTCTTTTGATCTCAAAGTGTTACCTAAAATATGGCCAGGATTTAGAATACAGTCAAAGAGTCTCTGTGGTGTTTTATTAGCAGTACAATGTAAAGGGGCCCAGTCCAGATAAGAGCTTCTTTATGGTGTATCCTCAGGACTGGAGACCTCGGGGCCAGCCAGCACATATTAGATGACTGGGCCCTGGAGCCTGGAGTCTCCATCCCAGCTGTTCACACAAAACCTCCACACACATTCAGCCAGGGAGGGCACACAGGGGCAATGAAGTTGGGTCAGGTGCAGACGACATGCCAGCACTGTGACCTCAGTGTGTGTGTGTGTGTGTGTGTGTGTGAATTTGTATGGGATGTTTACATTGATCTAACCATGCTGATCTCCTCTTTGTGCACTCACTCATTCCTTTATGTTCCTGTGCAGACTGACGGGCGTAGGCTGCCGGTTTTTTTTTTTTTGCTTATTGCTATGTCTGATAGATAGATATGATGCCCTTATATCTGTTATGAATCATCATGGCAGTGTGCATGTGTCTGTGTGTGTGGTTTATTTTCTCCAACTGTTAGCTGACCACAGACAGAAAGTGCAGCATGCAAAACCCACAAGACACAAAAACACTCCCAAACTTGCATATTTGTATTGCATTCACTATTGAGACATATCAAGCTGCTGCAATTCAGTCACGGCATGGTCATTAACTTGTTACTGTGCAGGTTTCTGGCTATTTCAGCCCACTGATTTAATAACAGAAGGAATTATTTAAACCTGCACACAGATGACAATGGAAAACTGTTTACCAAACTCTGACTCTGTAGTGTAAAAAAAAAAAAAAAAAAGGCCAATAAATCTGATGAATGTGATGAGTGTGGGTAAGAAGGGAGAGAAGAAAGGCAGTAAAGATAAGACGACAAGTTATGAGAAGGTTTCATAATGCTGAGTTTCTCCTCCACAGAGAGCTCATTCAGACAAAAAGAGGCCAAAGCAGGATATCCTGACCAGGCTTGGCTGTCACTGGTTTCACTTGTTGTGTTTCGCCTTAAGAAGATAATTATTGCTTATGCAACAAAGTAGTGTCAGTCCACACCAGCAAGCTGACATCAGAACTGCTAGGTTCACCATGTGAAATAGACATGAACAACAGCAGCACGTGCTGTGACAAAAAAAAAGAAGAAGGAAAAAAAGGCAAACACACCATAACCAGCCACTGGTTGAAGTGGTGTACGGTCCCTTTAAGGAATAGAGTGGATGAGCCCCCCTCAGGAGGGCCGAGACTGGGGCTTTGTTTAAAAACTGCATGCTCCAATCTGCTGCAAGATGCTGACATCAGCAGAAGCTGGGCTGGGGGTCAGGTGGGGTCGAGGCTGCCACTCACCCGCTGCAAAATCAAAACAGCCTGGGCAGAGCCTGCAGGCTCCGGAGGAGGAAGGAGAAGAGAGAGGGGAGAAGGAGAGAGAGGGGGAGAAGGAGGGGGGTAAGAGAGAGAGAGAGAGAGAGAAAAAAACCTGTAACAGATGCAAACTTGCTTTGCCTGGTTTACAGTGCACAGACTTGTTGTTTTCTAAATCAACCTCGAGAGCCATAAGTAAAAAATTAGCATGCTCATGTTCACTTCAGTCTCATTCCAACACTTCTACCAGATGAATACAATCAGCAGTTAGCACACGCTTCTACTGATTCTGATCTGTTGCCTAAACTTTATTTCATTGACAGACACAGTAAAAATTGAACTAGTACATTTTCCCTCTGAGTCCTCAGTCAGCAGGATGTGTCCCTGCTGCGGTGACAAATCCTCTCAGCAGCCATGGACCTCACTGGAACACTGTGACCTGACATTCGTGAAATAACCAGAAACAGACCACAAATGTTGTACAGGAAAGGTCTGTTTCACTCCAAGTCTGAGCGAGATCCACAGCCGCCTCTACACAAGCTCTGCCTTTCAACTCTGCACCAAAGACGTTCTGCACTCCTCACTGTTTACACATCTAATAATCCACTGTGATGTTAGGTACAGTATGGTACAGTGTGTCTATGCGAGAGCCGGGGGAGGTAAACACAGTGTAAGACTCAGTCTGAATCATGATAAACTCTACTGATGTGAAAGCAGCAGCCCACCCCCCTCCAACCCTCCGCCCACCCCTCACACTGAGATCTGCAGGGCTGAATGTGGTGATAAGTGAGTGGTCTTAACCATGGAGAGTGTAGCTTATAACTCAGCAGCAGGCAGGTCAGTGGATCAGTGGTGAAAAACGGGCCGTGATACATCGAAAGACAGGAACGACCGCAGACTTAACCCCCTTGGTCTCAGACCTGCAGATTGACACAGGAGATAAGAGTCTGTACAAGTGTCAGTTGGAAGTCTGAGTGCAGCCAAGTTAACTGGGTCGCACTTGCTTCTGCACATAACGTGCACACGCCTAATATTCAGCCACACTCAGACTTTCAGGACCACAGATGTTTTTTTTTTTTTCTTTTGCAGCAACACCCTCTTCAACCTCTGTCTGACTGCTGAACTTTTAAACCCTGACACAAGTGGCAAACACCACAGCCTGTATCAGACAGAAGAGCAGTCTCTGTTCTCTACTTGATGAGTATCAGGATTCCTTTATTCAATGACACTTTAGCAGAAACCCATCACAGGTTTAATTTTAAAGGATAACTTCAATCCATTAGGTGACACAAAATTGCCTAAAATCTCCTGTTAATATCAAAAAAAGAAGACGCATTGATGCTGTTTTATCAAAAGGAAATTTTCAAATTCCTGTTCAAAGATGATGAAATAAAAACTCTTTGAGCTCAAGAAATGTCATTAAAGAGATAGTTCAACATGTTGCATAATCCCTTTAGTCATAGCAGTAGGTTCGTTACTTTGTCGGTGCAAGCTATTTTTGGAACGGCGGAGCAGAGCCGCGAGCTGCTCAGAGCTACGCTACGGAGGCTCATGGGATTTCTTGGTTTCCCTCATCAAATACACAATCCAACAACTCCAAAACACTTTCGTGGGCAAGTTGTGACCTGCACATTCACCACGCTATGAGATAATAACGGAACGTTACGAGACAGAGTTGTTTTAGAGGTAAATTCATGCAAAATAGCTGCTGCCCGTTCCTGTCAGAAGCAGTTTTTCAGCAAGCAGTCTCTGCATTTGTAACTCTTGTAACTTTCCATTATTAACTCATAGCGTGGTGAATGTGTGGGTCACAACTTGTCCACCAGAGCGTTTTGGAGCTGTTGGATTGTGTATTTGATGAGTTTGATGAGGGAAACCAAGAAATTCCATGAGCCTCCGTAGCGTAGCTCTGAGCAGCTCGTGGCTCTGCTCCGCCGTTCTAAAAACAGCTTGCACCGACAAATAAAGGTAATGAACCTACTCCTAAAACTGTAGGGATTATGGCAATGGGCCGATTTGCAAAAACAAAAAAAACTGGACTGTTCCCAAAGAGTAGTGGACTTCACATGCCACTGGACGACGACAGCTTTCCCCACCTCCTCTCTAATGAGCTGTGAACAGACCGGCGTTAGGAACCAGAAGTGGTGACTTAACTGATTTCTGGGTAATCAAGACATTAGTGGTGCCAAATTGCTTTAAATGTAATTCTTCCAAGTCTGAACAGTAGCACAGCAGCAGCTGCCAAATGACACATAAGTACCAGTGTGAGTAGTTGCCGTGTGGTCACAGGTGTGTATTTATGGGGTGTTTTACAGCAGTTTTCAATGCGACTCGCCCAATCAAAAGTATAGCCTTTTAATAATAGGTGTATACACGACACTGACAGCAGGGAGCCTCTGGGTGAAGTTCTGGGCCGTGAGGCTGAGAATAATGATAAAACAGAGACGGAGGGAAATTAGGGAAATAGGGATAAGACGGACGGCAAAGCAAGCAGGCAGGCACAAACAAAGTCCGATACATATAAACACGCAGGATCACACATACACACATACACATACACACACCCACGCTGTGATTCATGCAGACAGAGTCGGTCTCCAGCAGGGATCTGTCCTCACCAGAGGGCCTCAGGGGAAACCAGACAGAATATATTTAAGACAGGCCCTCCTAATCCCTTTAGTTAGACTTGAATCACATGCACATACACACACACAAGCAGGCACACACAAAGCTATATGCACGGGAAGAGATTCAAAAGAAAACAGGATATGGACACTAAATTTGTTTGCTCGCTTACGTCTGTGTTTGTTTGCGTGCGTGCTGTTATGCTTTCTTCATATTTCTTACTTACGAATTTCCAAAACAGTTGCACACTGGAGATAGACCCAAATACGAGCAGGTCTTCCTCCAGAAACATGCACAGTCATTACAGCCATGTAGAGAAACCACCTTATCACCCTTTTGTATGAGTTCTTCAGCAAGGCAGATAAACGCCTTGTGGTTGTCTGGTGTGAGCTTGGTGAGGGCGTGTGAGGAAGCAAACTCAAAGTTCACCCTTCCGAGAAGAAGCTACAATGTGTCCTTGATAAGAGATTATTTTACTTTTTTTTGTTAAACGTTGATGTGGTTGTGTTTGTGTGTGCGTGAGTGTGTGTGTGTGCGTGTGGAGCGCGGTGGCAGTGAGCGATACCTCCTGGTGTTGTTTTCATTGTGTGACGGTTTGTGTATGTGTGTGTTTGTGCGTGTGACAGAACAAAAGGTCATGAGACAGCCTCTTTGTGGTCGCACATGAGTCCCTCAGACGTTTCGATGCCCCAAGTGAGGCATCAGTGAAGACGCTCACAGCCACCTACACAACACACCAGAGATAAACACGTTTTACTCCCCCTCGCTGCTCTTTCATTCTCTCTCCCTCTCTCTTTCGCTCTCTCTCTCTCTGTCTCCCTGGGTTGATGAGAGAGTGGTTATTGTTGGCGGAGGGCCTGCTCCGACTCCCAGTAGAAGCCAGATGATTGTTTTTGCTGCCTGGTGTCCAAACCCTACCTCTCCAGATCCTGTTACTGGGACTGTGGACCTTTCCACAGGGTTCCCGCCGACAGTTGGACACGGAGAGAGAGAGGATGAGATGTGAAACTGCATCCCAAACCCCAGGAACCTCCATAGTTTACATTATTTCAGATGGCTTGTCTGTTTGTTTGTTTTTAACTTCAACAACACTGACGAGGATGAGAACAGCAGTGGTTGAAAGTAATTATCTCTCCATTTTCTGCTATTTAATACTTCTCCTCCTACTCAGGTTTCAGGGGGAAATAATGTATTTTTACTCCACTACACTGAATGTGACAGCTGTGGTTGTTTGTTATTTTGTAGGTTTAGAGTTTGCTATGGAGTTTCCTTGGAAACAAACAAAGACTGTAGGTACTGTAGCTACTATATGTGTTTCCTTTCTGATATAGCAAATGAAAAGCTGTTCTTTCTTCAAAGGTTGAACTTGAGCTAGTAGTTTCACATCTATCTAATAACATTGTATGTCACCACCATCAACATGTATCACCTCCGATCATTAGGGTGCTGTTAGACCACCAGTAGGAGAACAGACTGGGTCACCAGACGGTGCACATTTGTGTTGCACAACAAATCGTCCAACCTCAGCAACCATATACTGTAGGCTGTTATTTCAACTCTGATACAGCCTATAGGAGTGTCTGCTGAAACATGCCATGTTATCTTGTCATGGTTACAGTCTAAACATGGTGCAGGCACCGCCAGCGGTGTACCTACCTCTGTAGCCGTGGTTACTAAAATAACATCTTTCAGCCACAAACACGACTTTGTTAGATGTAGAAAGATGAAAATCCTCATTTTTTTAAAAGATGAAAATACATAACCAGGTTATAACACAAGCCACTACTCAACTTAATTTAAATTTTAAAAATAGTTATGACACTCTATTTTTTCAACAGTTTAACGATAGTACAGCGATTGCCCTCCAGGGTATTTGTGTAGGCTCTTATACCCATTACAGTGTTGTATCCAAACTGGTGTAGCTACTCCTTTGTCGGATATGAAATATCCAATTATTTTCATTTTTCATCTGTCTCTGTGAATTATTAATTTGTTATTTCTTATTTCGGTAACACTTTTTTTGACACCTATCTCTAGAATGCATTATAACCATACTTATAATGAGTTATAATGCATTTATAGCACTGTATAACTATAGTTATAAACACTCATAAATGATCATAATGCTTTATAACAATAATCATAACACACTATAAAGCATTTTATCATGACTTATAAGGTCAGGTATTATAATACGTTGTAATTGTTAGTAACTCGCTGACAATGCCTGTATAACTATCATTATAAACAATAATACATTATCATAAGATCTTATAACACATTATAGAGCATTATAACTCTATTATAATACTTGACCTTATAAGCCATTATAAAATGCTCTATGATGCGTTATGCTTATTGTTATGATAATGTATGAGTGTTTATTACTATAGTCATACACGTTTATAAGCCAATTACAACACATTATAACTATATTTATAATGCATTATCGATGTGGGCATTGTCAGCAAGTTACTAACAATTATAAAGCATTATTATACCTGACCTTATAAGGCATGATAAAATGCTTTATAGTGTGTTAAGATTATTGTTATAAAGCATTATGATCATTTATGAGTGTTTATAACTATAGTTATACAGTGCTATAACTGCATTGTAACTCATTATAAGTATGGTTAAAATGCATTCTAGAGATAGGCGTCAAGTAAAGCGTTACCCTTATTTATTTTAACATGTTTGAAATAAACTGAAACTAACTAACTAAAATGTGCTTCCTATGTTTTATGTTTTTACAGTACCTGCCTGCAAAGCATTTTCCCTCTGGGGACAATAAAGTCGAAGTTGAAGTTGAAAATCATCATAACATGTGTACCATGAAATTAATTTTTCTATATCAAACTATCTTGCACGATGCAAACTAGCATTAGTTAGTTATTACTTGCGCTTTTTACCACCTGAATCAGTCTTCACCTGAAAGTTTTCACTTCAGCTTCCATTGAACTACAGATGTGCAAACCTCTCATGGTGCTAAACATGTTCAAGAGGTGAGAAGGCTGAGTTAGTGAGCTGCTGTTGAGTCCAGCCTGCTGTGTGAACTATTGATCCCAGTTTGAAGCATCAATCAAGCATCAGTTTCTGACAAGTCCACTCAGGGATTGTTTTGTCAACTGCTGCTTCGAGGGTTATTAAGAGTGAACTGTGAAGCTGAGTACAAACACTGAATGTGCTCAAAGACGTGCATGACAGCAGAGCAACATACAGTTCTACTACACTGAGTTAATTTACTCAACATTATACAGAACACACAAAGAAAGGTTACAACAACAAAGGGATACTATAGAGACAGTATGGTAGCAATATAAGCACACGTACACAGAGACACTGCAGGATTAATCATAAATACAAATGAGGCTATGCAAATGACTTTAAGAAACATTTTGCTGGCTATATAAATCTAAATATATCTGCCTTGGAGTGGATTCTCTTGAGGTGGAGAACTGGTACATGATGGTGTTGCTTCTTCCACCTCCAACTGTTTCTCCCTCCTCTGAAAAATAATGGCACACAATCTTTCACGCTTGGATTTTAACCATCTATTTAATGCAATCTATCTTTTCATCTATGAAATGAAGCTTGCAGCGCACGCTACAGACACACGCGCACACATGCACACCTGTCACACATGTGTGTGTGTGTGTGTGTGTGTGTGTGTGTGTGTGTATTTTTAGCGGGCCGCCCCGAGCAGCTGTTTGCCATTACTCATATCAGTGTGAGCTCCTTCTCTCCCTCTCTGACCCAGTGTTTTTCTTTCTAAGCCACTGGAGCTACAGTCACTGTATGACTGTGTTGGCCAAACCCTGGCAGCCTGTTTTTCCTGCCACAGCAGTTGAAGCAACACATTTCAAATGTTAGTCTAGCTTAATCATTTCCCTCTATCATTGTGCCCAGAATTATTTATCACATAACCATTGCAGAGGGAAAAGTTACAGAGGACCTGTTGATGAATTATTCATTGTTCCCCCTCTCGCTTTGTTGTTTATAGAGGTTGCCTCAGTGAAGCGAGTGTGTCGAGAGAAGATGTGTGCGTCTGCAGGAGTGTTTTTGTGTGTGAGTAGGTGGGTGGGTGGAGTTTATGGTTTGGCAGAGAAAAGATTAACCACCATAAGAAAACACACACAATCATGCACATATGCCAGAACAAGCACATGTGCTTACACACACTCACACACACACACACACACACACACACACACACACACACACACACACACACACACACACACACACACACACACACACACACACACACACACAGAGCGGACAAAACCCATCATCTTATTTCCTCCGTACCAAGGATCAAGACGGAGGTGAGGGTGAAACCTAATGCTGTGTGTAGCTGTGAAAACATGTTTGGTGAATGATAGAGTCTCATTTTTTTGACCCACACGGTGCGTAAGAGATCAAGTCAAGGTCGCCCTTTCCCAAAAGGCAGAAAAGAACTTTATTACCCTTAATTAAGATGGCATTAATGACTTCCCTCTGGGTCTGGACATAAACATCCAGTTAGTGTTTTACAGAGTGCAATTATCCTGGTGGCGTGATTACCTCAGACCGGAGCCTCTGCTGGCTTCCTCCAGCAGTAATAGCTGGCCAGGAAGACATCAGCTTGTTTAGTTTAACTCCACGGATCAGGCTCGGACGCTCCAGAGGATAACAATGAAAGAAAAGGGAGAGGCAGACAGAGTGAGAGACATAAATGCATTTTACAGTAATTCTACTAAGCAGATGCTCCGATTAAATATGGAGGCAATGAAGAAAAGGCTTTAGGCAAAGGGTCAGCGCACATGCCTCGGTATGTAATCACTAGGAAAACCCTGTCGATTAGAGTACGGGGTTGTTATCAGAAGTGAATCTAATCTGCCGATCAAACAGATGAGCATCAGGCACGGCTCCAATGTGGACAATCAGCATGTTTCAGACATCTAGCTCCGCGGCCCCTCCAAATCCAGACCAACAACATCACATATTGTTAATCCATCTGTGGCTCACGTGTCAGTAATCACCTCAAAGGGAAAACAAACCCTCAGGCACAATCGCCCTGTTTTTTTTTCTCTTTTCTTTATTTCTTTGCACATTGATCACAATTGATTTTGCATTCAGTAAACAGCGCTCCACTCTCTAATATAGATTTTTGCAAATAAAGCTGCAGTAACTTTAATGAATGGGAGTTGGGCTTTTTTTTTTAGTTTTTTTTTGCTGGGACCAGAACAGGCATCATAAGACTAGTGCATATCATCATGTCAGTACAATCACAGCCTCAGTATTTTATAGACTGTTGGTTGAGTTAGCAAAACTTCTTGCCCACTTTTCGGCCTGCCAAAGTCATGACATGCCAGCTGAGATTTGATGCATTACACTAACACAGCGAGCGAGCATGCAAAACCTCTGTAGGATTCTCAGATTACAGATGAATTTGCAAACAATAATCATTTGTGAAATGGTTCCCTGGTGGGTTTTGTTTGGAGAAAGAAGTTCATATTCACAAACGGAGAAAATTCTCCCATCATAACATTTAGTTGGTTAATAGTGGCCTCTTGCTTTGATAAGTAAACCGTCACAGTTTAAGCTTGAGATTGAACTCCAGCTGACACATCCTCACAGGCCTGTGGGCACCGAGGGATTGAGGTCGATTTATAGACCAGTGTCAAGGTGTTTGTAGCGCTGCAGCTGATAAAGAGGCTGACCGGAGGGGGGGTGTCGGAGAGATGGTAGCTGGAGGTTGACTGAAAGTTAGTGGGGGGAAGGGGACGAATCTAAGCTGTGCAGATGAAGTGCCACTCTTTGCGGGGGATTTCCAAGCATGATTTACCCAGAGAGTCGCCAAAGGTCAAGTCATTAACCCTTTATTGATAATTTGTAGAAGTTCAGCCCTCAGGCATCAACACTTTGCCAAACAGTCATGCACTCCTAATAAACAAGCTTGTGCATAAAGGCACTCATACCATCACATGTAAACAGATGAGTTTGTGTATGAACCATACATGCATCAAAAGTTTAGGCACATCAAAGCAAATTACGCAATTTAATGCCTATCTATACATACACTATACTAGTGTGTGTGCCTGTGTGTGTGTGTGTGGCCTTGTTTATAAACTTTGCCAAGGTCACAGGGTACGCACAACATAAAAATAACAGTAATGTGCATTCTCTGTGCTGATTATTGCATTAATTCAAACACAAACCTCCTTGTCCGATGCAGCATCATGAGCATGACTTGGCTCTGCAGTCTCCAGGGAATTGGTGCGAGCCATTGTAACACACTCCAACCTCATGGGCGTGATTGAAAGCGTGAGGTTTTGGGGTGTGAGAACCACGTGAGAGAAGTTGTTGAGAGAGACAAAAACAGAAAGAGAGAGTGCGAGAAAAAGGGAGACAAGGTCTCTTGTTTCTTGCTCTCAGAGGCCCAGCTGCTGGAGCTTTCATTATTCAAATGCTGCAGCATGACACTGAATTAATACAACCACTGGTAAACACGGCTACATGAGGGCCTGTGCCGTAAACATTTACTTGGCCTGTGCTGCCAACGCAAATAAGCGAGTTAAATGAGCTGCTGTGAGAGAAACAGGGAAGAGCGATCATAGGAAGAGATGATGCGATAACATTTGATTACTCTTTCCAGGACATTACAAACACCATCAGCAATAACTAGACAGTTACTTGTTCACTCAGAGTAACCAAAACAACACTTGAGTTGTAGAAACCAACTCAAATCTGATGCTTTCATTGTTTTGTCATTGGAGCCAAAACTGTGCTGAATAATAATTTGACCTCCACAACTATTTATTACTTATTTACTGTAAAGGGATAGTTGAACATGTTGGCAAATTGGCCCATTGCCATAATCCCTATAGTCATAGCAGTAGGTTCGTTACCTTTAATTGTCGGTGCAAGCCATTTTTAGAACGGCGGAGCAGAGCTGTGAGCTGCTCAGAACGAAAATAGCTTGCACCGACAAGAAACGAACGAATTATGGCAATGGGCCAATTTGCCAAAAATGTTGAACTATCCCTTTTTTAACCAATTTCATTCCAGTTCAGTGTCTTGCTCTCTGTGTCCCTTATTAACTTCATTTGGTCTGTGATTAATAGATGCCTTTTACCCTGCACAGATATTCCTGCACAAACTGCACTTTGCCTCCGTGTGTAAACAACCCCACCGACTCAAGAAGCTGATCCCTGTGAGTGGAGCTGTGGGTGAGCAGAGGTCACTACCAAGCAGATGACCCCAGGGTCATGGGAGGGGGGGGGGGGCGGGTGGGCTGGTTGGTGGTGGTGGGGTTGGGAGGGGGCTGCAGGCACCGAAGGTTATTTCTGTCTGGTTGCCTACTTGTGATTTCTAATGTTCTAATCTAGGGGGTGCGTGAGAGCAGTGGGTTGCCAGCTTCCCTTCCCCCCACCGCCCTGCTCGCTCCTCTGGGGAAAAGCTGCAGCCACGCTCGGCTGGAGTGGGTAAGACGATGTCCAGACTCTCGCCCGCTCAAACTCATAAAAGCAGACATCATGAGAGGCGGCTGCTTGCAACGAAACATCATTGCAACAACACAGACGCACAGATCCCTTAAGTTTTTTTTTTTGTCTGCCTGCTTTAGGAAAGTTTAATTGCCATGAGCCCGAAAGACAAAAAGAGAGATAGAGAGAGACAGATTTAGAGACTGATTGACTGCTGTCTCGCTGGGTATTTGTGATAAGTTCAAGAGTTCAAGATCATATCTGGATAGTTTGTCTTGCACTGCTAACCACTTGACGCCACTCTGCCAACCAGCGCTGGTTTGGGTGACTGACCATGATACGTAGATCATAAAACCTCAGCAGCAACGGACGGTTCAGCCTGAGTTCATGGAGGTAGCCTGAGCTAAAGAGGACACGCAAAAAGAAAAAAGGAGGGCAGAAGCAGACGGCTGTTCAACCCCACCTCTGCTCCACGCTGATCTGTTTTTAGAAATTGAAACAACAAGCAGAAAAGTGCATGGTAACACTTTACATTAACTACACCATGGGCTGCCTGCTAATGAATCAGCAGATTTACCAATCTACAATATATTTGTTGTCTGCACCTCCCCATCTAAACATCCTAAAGCAAAGAAAACAAAGGTTCCCATTGGACCAATAATGAATAAATGGCTCCCATGTGACCGTGGGCCAAGTCCCATTTTGCTCCATCCTCTGTTTGTTTTCCCCACCATTGTAATTACCCCTCCCCTCTAAAAAAGCCTAAACTACCCAGTGGTAAACATACCCAACAAACCCCAGGACCCTGACTCAGACCCATAAAACACAAGAGAATAGAGGAAGGGGTGGTGGTGGGGGGGTTGAAGGGTTGTGGGATAGTAGCATATAGGGGCAAACATGGCAGGGCAGCGGGAGGGGACAGTATTGGGCATTCTGTGTGTGTGTGTGTGCATGCAAGCATACGCGCGTGCGTACCTTTACCCCCTTCCTCTGGCGTTGACCCTGGCCCCCTGCCAGCAACAGTCACAGTCTAATTACTGAAATCTGTGTGCCATCTAAAGGCATTGTAGGAGTCAGTATTGTCTGGGGGCCCAGGAGAGCAGTCAGCATTCATCCTGCTGCCCTCTATTTACTGAGGTGGAACAGCCTTTACATAGAAATCTGTTTTTCAGGGGAGCAACGTGTTTGAAAGAGTCGTCTGAGACCGTCCCGCTAAATGATACAGTGTGACAGTGTGTCAATGTATTGAATTGGGCGACCAGCCTGAACGAGACCGACTGCAGCTCGACATTGTTGTACTAGTCGGATGTAAAGTTAGCCAAGTGGAGTTGCTGAAAGTCTGAAGGACACACTGTCATTTTAGACGTTGGCTCATTTTATTCCCTCTGTGGTTCATTCGCCACCTCTGAATTTTCATTGCACCATCTTTGCATGTCATTACAAACTGTCTCCATGCAATACTCTGCTCTGACTGACATAAATATTCACTGTGTCCGCTATTGCATCTGTTTTTCACCTTTACCAGTAGAGTGTAAGAGCTGATGTCATCTTTCCCTGCGTGAAATCCCTCCGCTGGTAACCAGATTAGAGCAGCGCTCCCATGTTGGAGCCCAGCAGGGAGGGCCTGGCTGCAGCTTGGATTCCCCAGCCCCGGTCTTTATCACGTCTATGACTGGATTTATTAAGCCTAATGCTGTTAATCTGCTTGATTTTCAGTGTAAACCCATTAGGGGACATGCTGGAGGTAAGATAACGACAGGGGAGATGATAGAGGACTCTCTCTGTTTCCCTGGCTGAGCCAACTTCTGTGCGTTTATCGGTCAGACGGTGATCTTGTCAAGCGCGGACAACTGTCATAGGTCGGGTGGGGTGCCAAAAACAATGGTGTTAGGCCTCTTGTTATCACTGAAGCTGCTGGGGAGTTATTTACAGACACGCTATCTTCTCTGAGCAAGATCAGTATTCACTGTTTTCCCCTTGAAACCTTGAAAACAGTATCAGGACGTATTCTCATCTGCAACAACAACCTGGGTTCATATAAATATTTGCCAGTGAGATAGGAAGGAGGGGGAGTGGAGGGCTGGTGGTTTGCAAGACAATTCTACACTGCAATTGTGACAAGCTGGCAGCTCCTCGCATGTCAAACCCAAACGATCAGCCATGTTATAATGCTCAATAAGATGTAATAACATGGTATGCTGGTGGCTTTCAGAGTGGTCAGGCAGCAGTTGAGGGCCCCTGCCTGCTCCTGCCCGGTGTGGTGGATTTCGGCGGCCGCACTCTGTCTGCGTCGACCACAGGGCTCACCACCGTCTCTCTCCGGCGTCGCAGCCGTTCGGTAGGCAGGGCCCATCCTCACCACACCTCACCACACCACAACACAAGAGCACAGCCACAGTCACATGAAACCCATCGCACCCCTCACAACTCTGCAGCGCTGCTCGCTTTCGCTGCCTCTTGTCAGCGCGGAAGCACACCAGAGTACACCACCGCGATGCTTTCACATGCCCGTCGCAGTTTCACATCATCTTCAAGTGGGAGAAACAGCAGTTACTCAAATGTTGTGGTATGGGGATTTTAGGTTGAGGCCATAAACTGACTAGAAGGTCACAGCTAGGAAGAACAATTATCTGTAATAGTTGCAGACACAAACATCACAGGCTCAACTCAGCCACATCGCATGCAGTTAGCACACAGGGGCTCACAGCTCTACATGGAGCGCAAAGTGAAATACCAAGGAATTAAGGTCAACCCTGGAGGCCATAATAGTATTTGTAGGGGAACTATTGTACAACAAACAGCATCAGAATAGAAACAGCGACTTATTTTTATCCCTGTTGAAATCAGTTTAACTGTTGGACCGAACTTGTCAAAGAAAAATGTTGCACACGACTACATATTATGCTGTTAGTTTGTTTTCCAGCCCACCCTCATCTCAGTCTGCATTTGAAATTCATCCAACTGTCTTGGAAGAGAATTATTTATGAGCAAATCTGTTCATTGGAATGGCTTGTCTTGTTTTTAACTTTACTGTGCTCCCCTGATGCGGTTCTGCTGGGACCGCCTGTCAGACTCACCATTTTTTTTTTAATGGAGCCATTGCGCCAAAACTCCAGTTAAGAAAAAAAAAGTTAGCTGCTTTTGAAATCAGGAATATAATTACAGCTTCATTACAGATTTAATAATAATCCCTGCACAAAATACCCCGTGTCCCATTTCCCCAAAGTTATTAACAAGACTGTGTGTATGTGTTGTTTTGTTTATCTTCAACAGGGTTTTCATGTCCTCCCATGGTGGGATGGAGATGACCACAGGTTAATGATGAGCAGCCAGAATCGAGGCGATTGGAGTGTGTTTTGTTCTCTGAGCTCCAGTCCCAGGTGGTTCCCTGTTCCAGATGTCTCAGGCTCTCTCTTTGAGAAGGATGGGTTCAGGAGTTTACCCATGGTCCTCTGGGGCAATCGCATCAGCCAATCGACAGTTGGCTGGAGGGGGACGGCAGGCAGTGTGTGGAGAGATGAGATGGAGTGGTTGGTCACTGTCTGCACTGTCCTCACTGAGTGACAGTTACCTAAGGATGGGGTGAGAGAGAGAGAGAGAGACAGAGAGATAGTAACAGACAGACAGAGAAGAAAGTCTTGGTTTCAGTTGTATCTGTTGGCTATTTGGAAAATAATGTGCAGCTATATTAAATCCCTTTACTGTAAGGAGTCTCCAAGGGTTTCAGAGAGGAAGAAGGGACAGGAGAGGAGAGGAGAGGGAATGAGAGGAAAGAAGGGAGAGAAGAAGAGGGGAAAGGGGAAGAGAGGAAAGAAGGGAGAGGAGAGGATATTAAAGAAGAGGAAAGAAGGGAGAGGAGAAGAGAGGAGAGAAGAGGGAAGGAGAGGAAAGAAGGGAAAGGAGAGGAGAGGGGAGGAAAGAAAGGACATGAGAAGAGAAGAGAGGAGAGGAGAGGGAAGGGGAGGGGAGGAAAGAAGGGAGAGGGGCCAATCTATGACTTTGTTTATTGCCATCAAAACTTGGCTCCAGCAGCCGGCCCTGTAGCTCATGCAATTGTTTGAGATGAGCTGGCAGCCTGCCAGACCTGGGGTAAATCAGCACTGTCAGTCAGCAACAACAGCCAGCAAGAGCAAGGGTGAAGGGGGGGGGGGGGGTGAGAAGTTGTGTGTGTGTGTGTGTGTGTGTGTGTGTGTGTGTGTGTGTGTGTGTGTGTATTTGTGTGTGTGATAGACATACAGATAGCACAGGAGTGCAGAACAACAAGGCCAATAAGAGAGAGAGAAGGAGGGGAAAAAAGTACCAGGGAAGTGGGGGATGGGAGGCAGGAGAAAGAAGTCAGAGAGAGAGAGAAATAAAAGAAGGGAGAGAAAGGGGGGAGGACCTGGTGCTCTGTTGTGAAACATGAGCTCGGAAAAACTGCTCCGAGTTTAACACTCTACCCAATGTTTTTGCAGTTGTTACTGTTTGGAGGAGGTCCATTGCGTGAGCCGACACACGCACTGAAACCTAAACACACACACTCACACACAATCGTCCCAGAGCCCCACCCCTGGTGCGCTGGTTGTTTTTCTTCCTCGGCCTCATCCCTCTCTCCACACTCCTGTTATCAAGGTGAGGTGTGCTAACAAGACAGGCTGCCTGCCTGACGTCTCTGGCGCCCTGCCAACCTGCTGGGTGTTAAAAAAAAAAAAAAAAGAATAAACGCACTCACTGAACTGGCCCGGTTCTGTAGCTCGGAGGCTTGATCAAACTTTCTGTGTGTGCTGCCTGCTTCACGAAGACACCACATCTGGAAACTGGGCATGAGCCGAGCTCTTCTCTCATTACTGCACACCTCAGGCCGTGCCAGCGCTGAGGCTTCCTAGTGTGTCCTCAGGAAAACCACAGTGACTTCTTATTTTTATCTTGCTACAGGAACCTTTTTCCTGCCAATTAGTTCCCAACAATGACCCCGCTTGTTGTTTATGTACTAGTATATTGAGTGACATCCCCCATCATAATTAGGCTGGGCTTGTGTCTTTCTCAGCTACATGCCAAGTGCATGTAACGATTTTCACACATGGGGAGGGGGAGACAGCTGCCTGCTGCGTGCAGGCTTACGGGGTGTATCTTTTAATTGGGTCCAAATGGAGGCGAGTAAATAATATGAAGATTTTGAAAAAGTGATAAAGTTGGAAAATATAGAGGGGAGAACAATGGCCAGCAGGAGATGGAGAAGACAAGTTCAGCAGGTTCATGTGCTGTGCTCCGAGGATTTAAATCCCTCCCCTTGACCACAGGATACTGCTAGTGTTTGTGAGTCAGAGATTTCTGTTCTGTGTGTGTGTGTGTGTGTATGTGTGTGTGTGTGTGTGTGTGTGTGCATGCGTACGTGTGTGTGTGTGTCACAGCTGTGAGGCCGGGAGTGACTGCTGCTCAACAAAGCACTGCGCTCTGCTGGGTTGCTCTTGGTAAACAAAGGGAACTCACAGTGCTGTATAGTGATTGCCCAACCTCTCCTTTAACAGAGAAAGTAAAGAAAGGAGTCGGTCGAGCACAGCGGATTAAAGCAGAAGTTAGAGGAGGGGGGAGAAAAAAAAAGCACACGAGCAGGCAGTTTTTAAAAGTGAGAAAATGACCCAGTTGAAATAGCAAAAAACAAAAAAAGAAACAGGATTGTTTATTTGATTATCAGCTACCAAGTGTTAACAGATCAGTTTCTGCATGCTCTCCTCCCAGCTGTGATAGGGTGGCTGAGCGGAGCAGAGCAGGCTGGAGGAGGTGGGGTGGGGACGGGGGGTGCTGGGGTCTTTGCCAGAGGAGGTCAGCTGTGTTCAGTCACAGCAGAGAGAGAGGGGGTGAGAGGGGGAGCGAGGGGGGGAGGTTGGGGATGGTTATGGTTGCCGAGTTGCTGCGCCCACGGCATGCCCAGCTGAACCCCCGATCAGGCCCTCTCCCCTCCCAGCACACGGCGACATGCAACACTGTTGGCTTAGCTGCTTATTCCCATGACAACTGCCCGCCTGAGCACCAGATGTGCGCAAAGAGGGGAAAGAGACGAACGGAAAGTGTTCAAATATGCCTAAGGATGAGGTGGTGACGTTCCTTTTGCCTTGAGTTAGTCACAGTGCAGATTTCTAACAATTCTCGAATGCACAATTAAGTCAGTGAAGCCGGGAGCAGAGCGGGGTTTTTCATACGACACAGAGCTGAAGCATTTAAATACACAGTACCAAAAAAAAGAAAGAAATAGCCTAAACTTTGCACTTTTGCACAACTGCCTTGCACCATGTCACCTGGTTCAGTGAGGAGTCATGCCATCTGTAGTGTTTTGGTGCTGTCAGTGTGAAGGAGGAGGGGCAGGAGTGGGGGCTGTTGTAGGGGTACAGGGTGGTGGTAGTGCTGAGCATCCATACTGTTTACCTTGGTGATAGAGAACATCATCAGACCAACAAGACTCAAGCTGAGACACACTTGGCCTCAGCTCTGAGTGAAATACTAACACCAGTCAAGGACAGTGCTAACACACTGATGATAAGCATGTTTACTAAGTGAACCACATTAGTTTAGCATAATTATTAGCTTGCTAATGTTTGGTAATTCAGTGGAATAAAGCTAGTTATAGCTGGGGCAGATGGAGTGACTTAAAGGGATAGTTCAACATTTTGGCAAATTGGCCCATTGTCACATAATCCCTATAGTTTTAGGAGTAGATTCGTTGCCTTTAATTGTCGGTGCAAGCTATTTGTAGAACTGTGGAGCAGAGCCATGTGCTGCTCAGAGCTACTCTACGGAGGCTCATGAAATTTCTTGGTTTCCCTCATCAAACTCATCAAATACACAATCCAACAACTCCAAAACGCTCTGGTGGACAAGTTGTGACCTGCACATTCACCACACTATGAGATAATAACAGAACATTACCAGACAGAGTTGTTTTAGAGGAAAATTCATGCAAAACCGCTGATGTGCGTTGCCTTCAGGGACATTTTTTCAGCAAGCAGTCTCTGTATTTCCCTCATAAACAACTCTGTCTGGTAACGTTCTGTTATTATCTCATAGCGTGGTGAATGTGCAGGTCACAACTTGTCCACCAGAGCGTTTTGGAGTTGTTGTATTGTGTATTTGATGAGTTTAATGAGGGAAACCAAGAAATTCCATGAGTCTCCGTAGGGTAGCTCTGAGCAGCTCGCGGCTCTGCTCCACCGTTCTAAAAATAGCTTGCACCGACAATTAAAGGTAACGAACCCACTCCTAAAACTATAGGGATTATGGCAATGGGCCAATTTGCCAAAATGTTGAACTATCCCTTTAAGTTTTGCAGCCATTTGCTCATTAGCCAAAGTGTCAGACAATTTAATTGTTCATTTGATTTAATACTTGTTTGGAAAAACTGGTGATGAGTTAAGTCAGTAATTCATCCTGAGAGGCAAGACATTTCACCAGAAACCAGAAAAACTCAGTTCAGCAGGCTTCACCCCTCAGGGCCACCAACCAGTGCACAACATTTCCTGGTAAACAAGCTTTTTTTTTCAGGTTTCTTGCCTCTACTATTTTGGTCAGGAGCCACTGTAAATCATCTCAAGTTGGTGATGTACTATGGGATGTGACACACCACCGAGCGTTGTCACTGACTGTGAGAACAATTCGTTCGGTTGTAACCTTTCCTGTGCAGTCACTGCCGTTTAGCTGCCAGCAGATGAAAGCAGTCAGGGACTCATTAAGGTCATTTCAGACTCATTAAAATTAACTCCAGTTCCTCTCCTTAAATCATACCTACATTAAATTATAGCTCAGTTAGCTCACAGGTGATAATTTAGTAATTGCCTGTGTGCGCGGGAGTGGGGAGCTACATGACGTGGTCCCATAGCCGGGGGCTGGGGTGGGGGGGATCTGTGGCTGGTGGCGCGGAGCAGGTGCTGAGTTGCCTGTCAATGTTAATTTGCAGTAATTCTCTCTCACGCAGACACTTTATTCACTTAGTGACACAACCCACAACCTCAGCCCAGGATCAGAGCAACAAATTGAAGCTGTGCTCTGAATTCGCTGAAGTGTTGCGGCTTCACTTTGAGGCATCTTTATTTATTTCTTTATTTAAATAAAGAGCAGGAACTCCTCTTCAGCTCGCCAGTGAGCCAGGCAAGTAGGAGTTAACCGTGTAGGCTGCAGTGTTTTGATTGGCTTTGCAGACATAAACAAGAGCCGTACTTGTGCGTGACCCTTAGGCCTGACCCCAGAGATAGACGCTTCTCTAATGGGTGTCTCTTTCAGCAGGCGGCCTGGCAGGGAGAACAGAGGAGCCATTGTTTGGGCCAGGGTAAGCCAATGCTCTCCCCATTAAAGTGCTGAGCCGAGAGGAGACGGCCATAGGAGCCATGAAGCTGCGGTAAACAGGCGAAGGGAGACAGGGGACATCCTTGGCACACGGCTGCTTTTGGATTTAAACTTCGGATAACATCTCAAAGAAAAGCAAGCAGATATGACACCGAGGCCTCTGGTCACATGATCTTAATATATTTTGACAGTTGTATAAATAGCACTGTTAATTAACTCCTATTTAGGCTTGAAATTCCTTCACTTAAAACACCTAAAACACAGGATTAGAGGAGGGGAGGAGGGGGTGAGGGGGCATTGAACAGATGTGTACACTAAACCAACCGTGACTGGAGTAGGAGCTGTTGTTGTGTTTTCAACCACATCCTCTGTCACACTCTGTCATTGTGAGTGTTTGTGTTGGGGCGGCGGGGTGGGGTGGGGTGGGGTGGCGGTAGGTACAGACAAGGGACTTCTTTTTGCTGCAAGTGGCTAAACAGGTGAGTCAGGTGTCGGCGAGGTGTGAAACTGTACCTGGCATGTACCACAATAGAAGTGCCACGCGTCAGCCCCAAGGGAGGAGACTGTGAGTTGTCTAGTCAGAGCAACCAAATCTTGTGTGTCACTGTCAGTTGCACTGTTAAAAAAAAGTGCGTAAACACTTATCAAGATAAGTGCTGATATTAAAATACATTTCGTGTGCATGCATGAATGCAAACTTTTTTTTAAAAAAAACATTGACATTTCATACAGAGGCAGCAAACCTTTACATCTCATGTTTATGTGTGTCAAGAGCAATAAATCATTGCCATGTCTTGAGGGCATCCATGCTGCAGTGTAACTAATCTGCAGGCTCAGCTGCCTTAACCCTTTAGGAAGTCACAGTAATGTAGTGAGGTAACTCTCCTTATTTTCTCTGTACACTGGCTCATTCAGCTGTCATGCAACACTTGCTTATATGTGAACGTGTGTGCCTGTGTGTGTGTGTGTGTGCCTGTGTGTATGGTGTGCAGACAGCAGTTATTAGAGAGTTTTGGAAGCCCCACTGGTCCCACTAAATTAATGACCGAGCAGCAGGAGGGATGTGATGGGCACAGTCTCTGCCAAACGCCTGGCCGCTTTCAAATGCCTGGCTAGCCTCAGACACTTGGCTAATCCATCAGTGGCTTACTTTCACAATAGAGACCTCCTTAAAATAAAAGTCCAGGCTCAAAAGAGTGGGAGCAGAGGAAAGGAGGGAATTAATTCTTCCTCAGTACCTTTTTCTTGTCTGAAAATGAGTAGTAGGCCTACATTCAGTTAAAAAAAAAAGTTTTCCGGTGTGAACAACTGGACATATTGTACTCTTATGTTCATGGTGCACGTATTTTAATGTGTGTAAATGTTATTTCTTATTTGATTATCCTATGAACCATGGCTTTATATGAAGGGGTGGGGTTTCTTTGTTTCCCTTGAATGGTTTTATTTTACATATTAAGTAAAATGTTCCTCAACTCAACAAGAGCTGTATCCAGGGGTGGAAAAACACTCGTTTTACACTTGTTATGCCTGTATTTCCAATACTTCTTCTCTTCTACTTAAGTTAGTATGCTAACCTTTTAGCTCTGGCCTGTCTCATCACATGTCCAAGTTGTGATGAAGAAGTAGCACTGGTGACAGACAAATTATAATCTCTTGTCTTGTAAAAACAACAATGTCTGAAGCTCTTAGTAAGACTTGTAAATAAACAGCTGCTAATGCTAACACTGGCTATGCAGCAATAGCAAAACTTAGTCTTTTAGGAAGAGCTCGGCTGCCTGGTTTACAGAACGCGGTCCTGAGAATCCAGCTGTGATGCTGTATGTGATTTTGTTTTTCCAAAACAAACTTGACTCAACTTGACACCTTCAATAAACTTTTATTGAAAAAAGTACCAATAAACAACAAGAAATCCAGAAAAAAAGATTTGTAGAGCAAAGCTCCATATGTACAGCATATTGCACTACATAACAAATTGTCTTTACTTCCATAGTATATCAACAACCAAAAAATATATATAAACACAAAAAAAACGAGTGCACAGTAGAGTCTCGAAAACACACAGTCAATGTTTACAAAAATGCTACATTTTCGCTGGGTCTCATTTCTTGGTATACAGAGAGTGTGTGATAATCAAGACTTCATTGAAACTGAGCAGTTAAAGGCATATTCCAGGGTTTTAGAAATACATTTACACTTTATCTGTTCTGTAAATAAGGGCAGATATTTCATAGCTATCAGCTCATGAGCCAAATTAACCACAACCATGAAATATTTTGGTTTGCTTGGCTTTTTTTCTACACCACGACGAGATGTGCAAGGAATGTTGCAAGTTCATTTTTTTCATTAAAAAAAAAATGCCCTCGATCTCATGGACTTCAAAAGGATCCTACTCGTATTAAAAATTATTTTTCAAGAATGAACTGTCCTTATAAAAGCAGACCCTTTTTTTCTTAAGAAAATACATTTTAAAAAAGTTAAGAAAGACCATGAAGAAGAAATGTTATTGTTAAAAAAATTCAAAAAAATCAAAAACCTTCCTTGAAAAAACTTCAAATTTATATAAAGTGGACTACAAAATTCAAGACACTGTGGTTTCCATAAAATACATGTCCCACTCCAGGGATGTTCTACACTCACATATGCTGCGGGTGCAGTTTGGGAACCTCATTCAAACAAAATGATACAGGGCACCACGGCGGCTCGTAACCCTTTCCAACGGATCAGACCATCAGTCCAGAGCCCACTTGGTCAATGCACAGATATACAGCTGACACATGGCAAGATTAGCCAAAAAACAACAAAAAAAACAATCCAGAGTGTATACTATACATTAACACACGACAGATAAGGGACCCATGGGATCTCCAGATACAAAGTACTTTCCAGTGCATGTTGATTACAACACAATGATCAAGATTAAAGAATTAAACACATAAACTAACGCCCTGTGACTTGAGAGGAAGATGAAGGCAACCTTTTTTTTATGTGTTTTGAAACACTTCTAATGACATCTGTATCATTAGCAGTCGGGTGGGAGGGGCAATGACTCATTAATTATAAGGGAAAGCTCATATTGTGTGGAGAGATTAAAAGATATTGAAGCTAGTCCTTTTCTAAACCACATCTTGTGAATCTGGCCGTGATGACTGGAGGGATCGGGTGGTGGAAGATAATGAAAAACGTCTGAATTGGTTGGGTTCATCCCTGGAAAATCACAACCTTGAGGTGAAATACTCCACCCAAAATCTATTTTTTCAGTATCAAACGCCCACCCCTGCAGGCTTGGAAGGTAACTGGAGGTTTGTTGTTTTCTTCACCATGAGGAGCAGCGACTGTGGTCGCTGTGAATGCACTGCGGTAAAGTACCGTCATGAATTCAGAGTGACCATAGCTGCTGGTCTTCCTGGAAGGTCAAACTACAACTACAGCCCTCATTTCAAACCTGCAAGGGGTGCATGATATTAAAAATATAGATTGTGGATTCAATGTCACATGAAGCAACATCAGGCGCAGTTAAGGCCAACCTGCTCTGACAGCAACAACTTAGGAAAATACAAGTCTAAGACAAAGACCAAAAGAAAAGGGAAAATGAAAGTAATTGCACACACAAGTGTATACAGTAGAAATGGGCAAATATACAAACAATAAATAAAAAAAGAAAACAAAATAAATTACAAGAAAATGAACCGATGAACAATACCCATGTAATGAAGGAGCAGCACAAAGAGGGAGTCAAGAGCCAATGGTGAGACGGGGCACTACGGGGACTGGCTCAGCGTTCAGGATCCGCAGGAAACTATAACCACAACCACTTTCAGTGCACCTCACACGCCTATATACTCATGCTCAGTAGACTCCCCGTCACCACCACAGTCAGCAAGTCAGCCTCAGACTCCTCAGTCCAACTGTACCTTTATGTGTGTGCTGAGAAATTGGTCATTTTAACTGTGAGAATAAGAGTTGGCGACGCCTCGAGAGGCCTCCGCCATAAATAAACGGGTGAAAACACTGCTCTTCTTCTAACCATGTAACAGATTCTCAAGGTTACCAGTAGCCCACAACGTCTGTCCCTGAGAGGAAAGCCTAATTTTGCAGTGACAAACCTGGCACGTTGTAAGGAGCAAGTAATTACAGACCCCTGATATGTACTGCTCCTTGGGTCCAAACAGTGGCCTTGGTTCAGCAATGGAAAATAAAACAAACAGCGTCTTCAACAGTGTCTTATACATATTCATATTTCAACAATAATTACAGTCTTTTTTCACTTTTGTTTCATTTCAAAGACTGTCTGCTGAGTCAGTGGTGGTTACACATGCTAACAAAGTCCCAAACCTGGATCTGAGCACCAAAAACAACACAGGACCACCCAACAGATTATTGCATGATGTAAAGCACCAGAAGGGTGGGCAGAGAGGGGTGAGATTCTGTTTCACAGATAGATGATGGAGTATTGTTTGGTGCTCAGAGCACACACTGGCTGTGAAAAAGCAAAACAGGACTTCTGAAAACTGTTCAATCAAGGCATGTGGCTCTATTGTAACTCTATCGCAGCCTGAAACACTGGTACAGGGAATTTTGCAGAACCCATATCCAATCCAGAGTCCAGACTGTGCTCAGTCAGGTCAATCAAACTTGGTCTTGGACATGAGTACATCAGAAATGTTGTGAAAAGAAAACAAGTCACGACTGAAAACCTTCATACACGACAGAGGTTAGCTTGGTAACAATCTGAACTCTTGAAGGGTGTAAGTCTAGTGCAAAAACAGTGGATCCACAGCTCCACTTCAAGGGCATGGAGGTCTGAAAACAATCACATGAAAATAACACTTCTAAAACTAAGGGGGCATTGGAGACTGACAATGAAACCGAGGCCAAATTGAAAATTGGATAACAGCCCATGGTGTTGTTTTTGGAGGGAGAGAACATGTCTCTAATCTACAGCAAACAATGTGCTTGACTCTAATGCCACAATTTAGTGCACAGTGTTAGTTTTAAAATGTTTCTTCCTTGCAAGCACAAGTCAACGCAACAATACTGAAATCTAAATATCTATTCAATGTGTGACATCATTGTCAGGTAGCTGTAAGTAATACATGTTAGGTTAACTGGCAAGACGCCCACTGTACTGCACAGCAACAAACACTCCTGAGCAACGAGGATGACAAAACTGTCAGTGTTGTCTGATGAATACAGGGATAAAATGGCCAAATAAGAATTAAGTCCAAACTATGGCAAATAAAGCTCATGAAAAACTTAAAATTTACGTAATTTGTTAAAATATTTGAAGAAAACCTCAACATTTTGAACAATGTGATTTCAGTGGCAGGTTAGTCTTAACTGTTCACTCTTGGGTTGTTTGTTGCTGTTCAGAGGTCTTGTAAATTAATGTAACACCTATTAATTACAGCTAACCACAATTTTTGTACTTCTTTTTTTTCATAATAATTTGCAATGTCATTTATCCTGTTGCTTAATATTGCCAACAGCATCGTCCAGTGCTTGCTGCCTGTGAGTGGTGTTCACATCTTCACTTCACGCTACAACTTCCCAAAAAAAATTGAAATGTAGAAACGTATGTGCATATTGAGGTTGCATTTCTTAGTGCACAGACTTTTTTGCGAGACTTGAATTTGTTTCCAATGTTTTTGAATGAAACTGAGGGATCGTGTTCATACTTAATACCATACCAAAGAAAATGGAGGAGAATGAAAAACAAAAACAAAAAAACACACAAGGACAAATAAAGACTATAACAAAAGATAAATGTTCCATTGAGGTGGGGTGCAAAATGCTTTGTTCTGAGAAGTTGCCTCTTTGGAAAATTAGTAAATCAACTTGACTGGTCACCTGGGAAACTTCAGAAAAGAAAACCTCACCCCACATTTCCTGACCGTCTCATCTTGCCTGTCAAAATTGCTCAATACTCATTCTGGCAGAAGACACTGAATAAGGCATTCCCAGGGTCTGTGGAGGTCATCTAAAGATGGATACATGTTGAAGTGCAAAAAATTCAACAAGAACAATGTACTGTACAAAACTACTACACCACACTTATACCAAAAATATGAACATCGTCCTGTTGAGGAATCTCGGAGCATCATGGCATCTTCTTGGAGAAAGAAAAAAACACACGACCTTTTATAAAAGTTGGTTGTCTCCGTCCCGCGGTGACCTTTTGTCTCCTTTCTATCGCGCCACCCCCCCCAAAAAAACAGACCCGTGTTAAGATTTGACAGTGCCATTAGGAGTCCAGTTCATCGTAGAGATGGAAGGAAAGGATGTGAGGGAGAACCCCCCCTCCTGCCCGCCCCTCACCTCCGTCCTGCTCCACCTCCTCCAGCAATTAACCCCCTGTCAAACAGAAGGCTGAGCAGAGCCGCGGCCAGGCGCCACCACAGCGGCCCCTGGTTCCTTTGGTTTTGATGATACTGAAACAACAAATAAAAGACGAAATGCATGTCAGTTAGTTCACTCTATGAAACTCAATCACACAATGCAGCGCTGAAAATAGCCGCTGGTTTCGGTTTTTTGGAGGGGGGTGAGCTTTGAGTTTGTGTTGGCTGTGATGTACGCTGATTGACAGTGAGGGGGTCAACTGAGAAGACAAAGCCAGACGCTGGAACGATGCTGATATTTTCACAACAGTCTGCCTCTGTCCCCAACAATACTTATTGGAGAGGCCTTCCCTTTGTGTGTGGGATCCCCTTCTACACAATCCAGGCATCCCAGCAGACATTCCCGAGCCATAAACACATTCATCATACGGTCACACTTCTTCTAATCTTTCTGGCAGCGACCAGGCAGCAGCCAGTGGCGCAGGAGGACACTCTCTCAGGTTTTTGTAGAGCCAATTGGATTGTGTGTGATTAGGGGAGGATAATGCTATCTCTGCCATTGAGAAGCTGAGATAAGATAATTGCACCAAATGGGATTAGGGAGCCTGTGGAAAACACTGCAGGTACAGTAGTCCAGCAGCTCATATGCAGACGAAAGGCAGACTCCGCCTCGCCTGATAATACTCTTTCTATTTTCAGAACATAAAGTGACTTCTGATCAGTTTTTTCCTCCTAACGCACCAAAGTATACAACCATCTCTTGGTAGAAATATCTAAAGTCAGAGATTAGATATGTCAAATTTACACTTGACTGTTGAGGTGGTGTCCAAATATTGACCTAGTTACCAGCCATTGTGATCGGTCTCTGGGTTTTTCTATACTCTTTATCAATTTGCGGTGAGTATTGCGTGGTGTTGCATAAGCTTTGCCAGGTTCAAACCGACATGTGTACTCCCTACACGCTGTTTGTTCAAAAGAAAAATCAAAACGTAAAAGAAAAAAAAAAGAGAAAATCACAGTGGATCTTGATAAAACCGGTTCTCTGTTGGATGACATATAATTCTTGCCTGGGGATATTTTGATAAAGGACATTCTGATAGCATAGCGTCTGCCTCATACTGTATAAACACAGGCCATATTTACATGCAGCTCAGAGAGGATGAGCTCACCTCCATACATCAGAGGCTCAACTTGGCGTACCTTGATGCCTTTCAATTTAAAACTAAATTACATGAGACTAGAGTGAGTTACAGCTCTGGGATCAGAGAGGAGGAACGCAGGGCGACTGCACAATTATATTTATATTGTACGTCAGTATACATAATATTTATATAGTGCTTACAGTTTCAACATTAGATAGTAAAAGCTGCACGAGTTAAACAAGTCCACTGAGGGATTTATCATGCTGCAAAGCTTGTGTTTACTACAAGCTACATGAGAAGCAATTAATCTTTATAAACAGAAACAGAGCGTTCCTGTGACGCTGACCTCCTGCCCTCCGCTCTATTAAGCTGAGAGAACCACAGAGAGAGAGAGAAACAAAGAGGTGTGCGCAGGCCTGTCACAACTTAGTCGTGAGTCACGCCACCAACTGTCGAAATGAAAGTTGGGATCTAAATTTAGCCTGGCGATAGAGTCTGGCCAGATGCTCGGTGTCATCACTCTGATCGCTGCGTTATCAGCGTCCCATGCAGGCTGTCTGTCAAGCCAGCTGCTCAGAAGCTCTGCCTTATCGCCTGAGCAAACAGGCCAGCCTCGATAGTTGATAGTAAGAACCTGTGGGTTTAGTCACATCAGGGAGGAGGCAAGGAGTCCAGGAAAAGTACAAACAAAGAGCGGTGGTATTGGATGATAGAGGACGGCACGGACGGACACCGGCATCAGCACAAATCATCACAGAACAATGAATGAAAAGCAAATATCCAAACTCAGCCCTGTGTGTTTTTATTTCCAGTGCCCCCCCCCCCGCCCGCCCCTCGCATCCACAAGTGCTGAAAGGAGAGGGTGTCGTGCCCTCACTGAAACTGGGGAAGAGATAAAGCCACAAACCCTGAGTATGAGCAGACACACACTCAGACGAAAGTGCACACACACCCACACACACACATACGCGCGCGATATTCAACCCTGCTTTCAACACCTCCTATCGAAAGCAACCAGGAGTCGCCTCTTTTTTAAAAAAACATGGGGATGAAACCTAAACCCCCGGCTCAAGCAGTCTTCCTGCCATTGTGACTGTCATTATTGCCGTGTCTCAAATGGCAGGGGCCGGCTAATGTCAGCCGTCCTCCGGGGACCGCCGAGTCCCCTCCAGCCCCTCTCTCTCCCTCTCTGACTGAGGAGCAATTTATCTGTCAGCATCCACCAGCGCTCCTTCGCTACCTAATCCCCCCCCCGCCCCCTCCTCCTTTCTCCGGGGGCCGCAGGCTCCCGTGGAGAACACTCACAACCACGGAGCTCGCAAATCCGTCAAGAGGAGTGGCGGACCAAAGGCACTTGGATCGCTCAGGGACAAGTGTCTGCACGGACTAACTGCAATCACCCTACTGACAGCAGCAGACGGCGGTGAGAGCTGATGAACAGTAACACTGTTATCAAGTGAGAGTTTTTGTATTGACTGTCAGAGCGTGTGATAGTGAGAAGTGAGAGATGAGCACAAAGCAGAAAAACAAGTATGGGTGTATTCATGCATGAGCATGCACACGTGCGCACATGCATGCACGACACTATTAATTGCACAACCCGAAGCAAACAGGCAACAGGAGAGAAATCACAGAGGAATCAAGCATCCCAGAACACGCATCAGTGCTCGGGTTATAAAAACATATCTCTGTGACAGCCACACACACACAGCACAGTCAGCACACGGGCAGATACCTAGCCGTGTGTCAGCAGTTATCACGCTGAGAGTCGGCTCCTGCTCCAACGTAGAAATATTATTCTCTTGATCAGTCATTCAGCACCACAATATACATGTGTAGAGGATGTGACCTCACAGGGCTGCTCTCACTCTGACTGTCCTAACTGTTGTTTACTCAACCAGCAAAAAAGAAGCTCAAGCCACTTCCTCATCCCCTGACCCAGGCCTGTCTCTGTTGTGCGTCAGTAGATCCACACTTCACAGCACCCCCCCCCCACCCCTCACCCCTCCCTGTCTGACTGTCTGGTTGTCTGTGTGCATCTGCCAGTGTCACAATACATGAGTCATGCTGAGCTGTCGGGTATAAATAACTACAGTTTGATAAGCGCATGAGAAAATCTGAAACTGTCTGACACTTCAGGTTTTGGAAGAACAAAAAAAAAACGTATATTATAGACAGAGCAGGGTGGGTCCTGTTTCCCAAATGGGAGGTTTTAAGACAACCGAAGATGGTTGTTACTTGATCATTTGAGGTTAATTTCAAAACCTCCATCCCTCATATACAGTATAAGCTTCTACCATCACCCCTCCCCTGATTATGGCTGTATAGACCTCTTATTTGGGTAGTCTCTTGTGGCCGCTCCTCGCCGAGGAAAGAGGCTGACTGGAGACTCCTTGCAACCACAGCTGCTTCCCTCGGGGCTCACGCGCTGAGCTTCGGGTTACAACATGTTTACCTACTCCCGCCACTTCTGCTTTTTCCTGGACGTGTCAGTATGTGCGAATGTGTGTCTAAACGTGCCGCGTTGTGTGAGTAAATAATGTACGTTTGACTGTTTAACCGCTACTGACGAGGCACTCGCACTCTAGTTTTTGATGGTTCGGTGAAAGAAGCAACAGTGTGCAGCGGGGTTTTTTTTTACAGCACAACCCCCACACACACAAGTGACATTATTCAGCTGCAGACTTTTAGTGGACAGTGTCACCCTGACCATGGAGCTGCTGTTTTGTTTTTAGGGCCAGGCATCCTCTCCATGCCACTTGCCTTCGCAGCGCACTGAGGAAACAGGAGGGAGAAAGGGAGAGAGAAATAAACAGGAAGAGGAGGCAGGGGGAGGGCCTGGGGATGGTGAGGTGGGGGAAGGGCTGTCCTGGTTCAGCAATGTCTTTGGCTTTAGGGAAGAGAGAGGAGGAGGGGGGGGGGGTTGAGGCACTGGGCTAAAGTTCTGCATGTGCACAGCCTCTTCAAAACAATTATGGAGCAAACGAAATAAAAGAGAGCAAACTTTTGACCCACTGTAAAACTTTGCCAGATCGACATGAGATCCAAAAATGAATAGAAAAAAGTGTGTGACTGTGTTGGTAATGTGTGGACGGAACTTTTTTTTTTTCTGCTCTGACTTAATAAAAACGCTCTTATGCCGGCACACATAACACACACCGTCCTCTAGTTTGATAACACAGCAGTGGAAACCCATAATGATATTTCATCTGCTTCTATTCAATCTACAAAATGTTGTTTTAGATTAGTAAAGTTTATCTTTCCGTCTAGCCCACAAGAGCTACAGCTCCTGCACAGGTAAATCAAAGAGCAACACTTGGCTGTCGGTATATTATCATAGTGATAATTTAATTTGTAAAATAGTGTATCTCCATAGTAATAATCCATTTTATTTTACCAGCTCTGCTTGAGTGTCCTCTCTAGGCGCTATCTTAATAATAGGGTAGAAATGTGCTTGCCTGGTGGAAATTACAGGTAACAATATATCACTCAGAGGAGTATATTCCTGTGTCAGCTGTCAGGGGAACATTCATAAAACTGACGGCCAATCAGAGTATCACTGGAAAGCTGCACTTGTTCACCATGATGATCAAACTAGAGGCCAAGGTGTCCGTCTTTTAGTGTGTGTGCATCGCTCCTCCTCACCAGTTGTAGATGTTCCCGGTGAAACTGGTCTCCTATCAGCTGGAGTTTCTGGCCAATGCAGGCCTCCACGCTGTGCGCCACGGGCTGCCGTCGTGGTAGCTGCTCCATCCCGTTTTGCTCCCCTCTGCTTCCTTGTCGCCTCACCTCCTGATCCCCGGCAAGCTCGAAATGTGCCGGGAAGTGCAATCGAAAACCTGCGTTGCCTGCGGAGCGTCAAGGCTGATATTAATTATTTTGTGAAACAAGAAGAAGAAGCGTTCTGTACGACAATCTGGGCACAGCAATGACACCTGATAGGACTTACTGTGATTAGGATCATGCTGATAACGCAACAGTTTCGAAAGATTCAAGTCCTACCGGCTCCGACTTCGATCACAACTTTTCCAGCTTTCCTTGCTGTTTCATTTCATTTTAATCAAACGCTATGAGTCATTTCATTCACACACAGCAGCCTTCGCATGACACAGATTTGAGGTCAGCGAGTTGCCATAGAGCTACTTTGGAATGATTACTTGTGTATGCCGCCAATGTAACTTTGCTGTCACTGATAATCAGCTCTCTGTACAGTTGCTGCTTACACAGGTGAGCACTCCTGTCACGTCCCCTCAGTCACAATGCCAGTCTGGCGCCTTTTGAATAGCAAAGCAGCTGGGTACACTCCACACAGACCATAAAAGCTGCCGTGATCGCGACTATCAGGCGCCAGGGGTGAGATCAGTGCAACAACATTGTTACCCGTTTCTCACAGTAAACCTCAAATAATAGTTCCGTGCTTCAAGTTTTTTACAACGCGCTTATCACGCACAGCCAAAGTCCCATTTTTACTCTTTTGAAATGTCATCATCAGCCTCACCGTAGAAGAGTGGTCTGGGCTCCTTTGCGACTCCACAGGGCAGCATGCCGTTGTTCAGTGCCAGGGCAGGGCCAGGTGTCTGCGTGGCCCGGTCCTCACACTTTACCTCCCTGAATGTGGTGCGCCAGCAGTGGGGGTCTGGCTCAAACACATCATCCTCCTCATCGTCCATACGGGGGCACTTTGTAAGGAGCAACCTTAAAATCAACAGGAGAGAGAATTAAAGAAGTTATTATGACAATTGAACATAGAAAAAATGCCGTCTAGTCAGTATGAATCCCAAATTCCTTCACTAACGCTGGTATCCTTGGATAGGTCTACATTAGGCCCTGATGGGATCATCTCAAACACATTCATTATTCGTTCATTCCTCCAAAAGTGTTCATTATCATTATAGGAAATCTGTCTGGTTTATAATGAGTGCCCTCAAATCAATAAAACCACAGTGGACAAGCTGGGAGGAGAGAATGAGGGAGGGATCATGCCTTCATTTGTGGAAAAGACTTCAGCGCTTATTTAGACAAATGGCTGTGTTCATCTCAATGATGAAACCACACAACTCACTGTGGTTGGGAGCCACATTTACATAGATGGAAGTTAGGGCTGACAGAGTTAAATGAGAGGTAGACTGTCCTCGCTGAGCAGCAGCCTGGATTCTTCATGACCGGCTTACATGGGGTACTTTTACAGCAAACCATAGCAAGTAAACATACAAGTATGTGAAAGATACACAGAATGTAAACTTGATACCAGGAATAATAAAAAATCTTGTTATGATTCATTAAAGCAATTCTACCACACGAATCCCAAGGAGCACTTGGCAATCTCTCCAATGTAAGTGATGCACTCCACTCAACCCTGAATCATATGGTGGGTCAAAGAGTTATCAAAATATGGGTGAAATTCAAGTTGCCTCACCAACTAACCCCCAAGTCACCATTGAGTTGTAATACAGGGTTAGACTACTACCACACTTCCAAATTAGGGTCCACAGCAAAAGCGTAATGACAGTCTTTGAGGAAAATCCTAAGCCACTCTCCCTGCCCTGGTCTGTCAGCTCGCCAGCTCCCTGAGAGGGAGTTTTAATTTCTTCACCCAACATAAGCAGAGTGGCCTGTCTCTAGCATGCCCAGACCTCACGATATACTGTGTGCGTTCACAATAAACCCTGTGTGTAAAACCACTTAATGCTTTGTTTTGACAAACACAGAGTAAGAACATGGAAGAAAAAAAAAAAAACAAGGCTCAACTCCTAGGCTATATGTCCAAGGTTTGCCTCCATGCACTGCTTTACAGTGGCGGGCAGTGAGCTAGTGTTAGTGTCAGCCGGTGGCTCCCCCTGCTGCAAGGGGCACAGCAGCCCGGACAAGAGGGAAGGAGGGAGAGGTGGGGTTAGTGGTTGATGGTGGTGGTGGTGGTGGTGAGGCAGTTACATCAGGAGTCTCACATCACATCATTCCCTCCTTATCTAACATTATACACGTCCAGTCCTGAAATGACACATGATCTCCCAAAGTTCACAATCTCGCGACATTTCTTTCCCAAAAGTCTAATTACGGTAATAGATCACACGCTGAGCAAACCTGAACGCAAAATAGGTACAAAACCTGATTTATGTCAGTCGGTGTTGAAGGCGACACTGCAGTGACGTGAAATAAAGTAAAAAATAAAAGATAAATAAAAAGTTTAACGACCCCCAGTTCACGCCTTATGTTATTAAGTTATAACTAATCCATTACATCGATTTTAACAATGGAGAAAATGATTTTCAGTGAAGACTAAAGCACGACAGAAGCACAGGCAGCCAAACAGACCGACAGTGTGAAGACCATTCACCGACTGAGCTGTGCAAACCGGGAAAGCCGGTGTGTTTCAAATCTCCGCTGTATGAATGACATGCTGGGCTCGAGTAAGTTAAATACCTCCTTCACTTGTACTCTAACTTACTCACGTTTCGGCACAGAAATGAACTCAAAACATGTCCAAACACAATTGTTGCAGCTGTTTCAGCGACAGCACCGTGGTTGTGGTTGTTGTTGTTGTTGTTGTTGTTGTTGTTCCCTCCTATGGACGCGAGAGCCTCTTAAATGTTACAGTTCGTGCCGACGGCAGGTGCAAAGTGCAAAGCGCACACCGAGTAACTTATTTAGGTGTTTAGATGTGTGACCGAGCGAGCAGCTTACCACAGAGATGGGCTTCGGTCTTGTGCTCAGGGGGGAAAGGGACACCGAGTTCAATATCCTGCGAAGTCAAGCGAGTTTAGTCCGTATCAGCTCCACGACTACTTCCATTCTGGGAGGAAAACTGCGGCAGGCCGATTTCATTTCGCCGACGTCAGCTCCAAACTGACTCCGCCGCCGGGGCGTGGCGCGGAAAGTTAGTAAATAACCCTGCATTCACGGCTTCCTCGATAATCGGAAATATGAGTTTCCAAATCGGAAAATGCACGTGAACGCCCGCTCGAGTCGGAACAACAACTCGGAAAGTGGAGTTATTGGAAACAGCTATGGAAGTTTTGTTTTAACGATCCGATAAGTTGAATGCATCACACTTTATCTGTTGCGTCTCTGTTGCTCCCATGATCCGACCTTTTGTACACGAACACAGCGAAGTCGGAAGAACGACGCCTCAGCTGGGAAAGTAAGATTATCCGAGGAGCACCTGAACGCAGCACGGTCCTCCTTAAAGCCAGGAGCCTTTCTATGGGCCAACTGCAGTGCACCTCAACCAGAGCAGGGGGCTGTCCCTTTAATGGTGCTTCGCGTCAACCAATCAGTGGGTTTGTTTTCATCCCGCCTTCTCTATGTGTATTCAGACACGTGGACGGGAAATTCCCAGTAGCACGAGACCGCTTTCACGCTACTACTAAACTCATCTGATGATCAAAAAAAGTGAAGTGCTGTCACAGGGAAGTTGTGTTTAGCGCATGTAGAGAAATTGACATTCAAAGCTGAAAGTGTGGTTATCTAATGTAGTTATCCCTATATACTAAATGACATGAGAGAGATGAGTTTTCAGAATTATTGTTTATAAATGAAAATATTCATGCCACTGACTACATGAAATATTGTCTTCTGACAACATACTGTGCCTTCCACTACGGCATTTCTTTATCTCCTGTCCTTGTCTCATGCAGAGGCCTAAGTAAGTAACAGATTACAGTAATAATATGAGTGATTTACTCTATTGTTGGGTTGTGTACAGTAGGCTATATGCACTCTTAAGAGGATAGACTGACAGATTTATTTGTTATCGTTTTTATATTATTATCAATTTATCTGGGTATATTGGATTTTTGTGGCCTTGTCAATGAACTGGCAAACACTACACTGTGCCAAATTATTTCAACGTTGTCCAACATATTTTAAACATTATTCACATTTAATTGTAGAATGTGATAAGCTTTTGAGCAACCTGACGTGTTTTCTGGTTAAATCAACAAACTCCTCTGAGAAAGTGTTATGACTTTTTATTCACTGCAGGTGGAAATGACAAAGATCCCACTGACCTAGATCTTGATCAATCTAATTATGCACCTGTAGCAGAGCACACAAACAGTTTATTGATATAGATCAGACACCATAAGTTAGGTCTTACAGTCATGACAGTCATGAGAGACTTGCTGGCAGTGGCAACCCATCATAGAAAAGGGGGAAGTGATTAAAACTCTACAAACTGTTTTTAACTTAAATTATTATTTTTTAATATGCTACAAGTTACGTTGCATCTATAAATTAGGCATTATGTTATAAACACAAACTTTACAAAGTAAATCACATTCACTACTACAGGCACAGATGATAATATTGACTGCATTTCTTAGTAATGTCTGTGGAAAATGAAAAGCCACTATAACATTTTTTAATTAAGTATTCAACCTACATATTTCCTCCCCCTAGATTATTTACAACAAGCACATAGCTTGACAGCTAACCATGTCCATGCTGAGTTGATTGTAGTAGGCTTGTTGTTATGAAAGGCACCAGTGACCTGCCCCCTCCCCTCAGTGCTATCACCGATCAATAAACCCTTAGACAGCTGGAGTGGGGCGCACATTCTGCATTCTGCATCACCCCGCCCCCCCCCCAACTCCTCTGGCGCTCTACTTGTCCTTCAGCTGTGATCATGTCCCACCACGGAGCTGTGTGAGAAGACACGGATCTCTGCCTCTTCTGTCCTGCTTGAATTGACTTCTTAGGTTTGGATCTTGTCCCACCTGTGGCCCATCCAAAGAGGTGGGGGGGGGGGGGGGTGCAATATAGAAAGGGGTTGGGTGGGGATGGGTTTCCTCATTTATATTGGAAACCCGATCACTTCTTGCATGAGTGAGCAGTGTAAACAACAAAAGGCACAAAGATGTGGGAGCATTAGTTGCAGCAGAGCTCCTTTTCTCCAACGTTGTCAGTGACGCTGTTTGCAAGTGCTCATAAACAAGTTCCCATAGACGTCTGAGAACCCTGGGAGAGAGGGCAGGCATCAGTTTATGTTACATCAGAAAGCTGATTCTGAGGAGCAGTGCGTGCACACCCACACACACACACACACACACACACACACACTTGGAAAAATGTGTGTGTGCACTAGACTCGTGCACATAATCATGCACAAACACACATCGCTGCACAATCACATGCCCTACTTCCTCTGTAACATCAAAAGCCCATTCTCCCTCTTGATATCTCATTCTCTATATGAATTTGCACACAGATCTATCACACACACACACACACACACACACACACACATGCCCGCACACACATTGTCTCCACACCAAAACATTCTCAGCATGTGAATCCTGCCTGGAAACTAGAAAGGAGGAGTTTCATTTGCTCCAACTGGACATTTTCCATGGCAACCGCATCTTGACAGCGAGCCAGTTACATGAGACAAGTGCGGCACACTGACCCAATGGCAGAGACCATGCTGAAGCAGTGACCTGATAACAAAAGGGAGCTTGATTTCCTGCCCTCTTTGGCACTCCTCTGCCCTGAAGACACCCACTAATCTGCTGCTTCTATCTTTATATCGCTGTTTCAATTCAAGAAGCATTTCAGGGATTTTTCTAAGAAGACGGCATGGTCAGGATCAGCAACGTGTCAACCGCACTGAAGGATTTGACAGCATTAGGAACTTTAAGATTAGGTTGGCACACAAACACACACAGAGACACTATAGGGATATGTGTATACCTCCTGTGGGAATAGCCTGGGTGTGTTTATAATGTAATCATGGACATCTGTTGTTTTTAAAGTTAAATGACCTGGGTAATGTATGCAATATCTGACATTTGCCTCCACTCTCATGTATATTGTATAAACTAGTACCACCCAGAAGGGGACGAATGTTTTCCTTACAGTACACACTTATTTGTATATCTGCTATCTGGCGGATAGCACAGCAGTTACAGATGAGAGTCAGATGAAGAGAAAAGGGTAATGGGAATGTTTGTCCACCTTTCTACAGCCCATCTCGTGTCCTCTCAGGTGGTAATGGAGCAAATAATGAATTAATGTGGAGAGCTCCAGTGGGGTAATGTTGTGCTCGGGCCCAGCCTCTTTTAGAAATTGTGAAGGTGAGGCTATTTATGAAGACATGTCACCTGATCTGACCGCCAAAGCACAGAGTGCTGACACCTTTGCAAGGGCTGTCTGGTAAACACACATCTTTGTCTGGCTGCAGACTGTTGACCAAACCTCACACTCAAAGACTAAAAGACCTGTGTTATAATCTAATATATACCAGAAACTTACTGTCAAAAGAAATATATATTATTGCTAGCTTAATGTATTCTCCCCATGATACACCATTTAAAAAAATTCAGTTTTATATTCAGTGAATGAGGTCATCACATGAGTATTTACCATTAGGGGAATCCCTCCTCTTTGTGTTTCCAGTAGTCTGGATGATGACTGCACACACAATCACTCTGAAATTTCCAGTAAAACATAAGACTGGTAATATTCTATGTTTATTTCCATCAACAAATCCCTTGGAAACACACACAAAAAATGAACTTACTAAACAAGTGTACACAAACCCTGATACATTATGATATAATATCTTTTCATTACTGTCCAAAAACCAATAAAACACATCAGTGACCCACAGCATTTTTGCTATAAACGGTGTGATCTTTAAATAAAGTGAGTGTGCTTGTGGCTGAGAGGTAGGTAAGCTGAAAACATCTTTTTTTTTTACAATAAAAAATGCTGTTACCAGTCTTATCCTGTGATGCAGCTGCCTGGTTAATCCTGCCAAGTCTTTTTAGGCATGACCGACGTAGTGAATTCTGTTTTACATAAGCTCTGTCAGGAAATTATTTGTTCTTGTTTGAGTGACTGTTCAACCTTGCAAAAACCACACTGCTGTGATGTTTGTAGAGTGCTAACCACAGACCCAGGGTCAGCGTGTTAGTTCACAGTGTGTCGCTGAGACATGTTTATTTCACTCTTCTCTGTGGGAAAAGAGGAAGACTGAGACTTGAAACTGTTGTGGCATGTGTAACTGCTCTACATACACTGACCCTTCGCTGAACCAGCCACCACTTGATCTTCACTGCAGGCGACTGCTGCCCTCGCGTAGCACGGCGTTGTAGTGCGTACTACCCAACACTTCACAGACTGCAGGTGATGCTTTCATGTCAAGCGAGAAGAATCAATTGAAATACAGAAGCCTGTCTTCAGATTTCTCGTGGTAATTTTTGCCCGCCGGCAACTGGAAGGAGAGGAGTCGTCTCTGGTCTCTGGGCTTCGCTTAATGAGACAGAGTGGAGTGTCAAGCTGTTCCTCTCACTCCTCATGAGTTCTGCTCACTCTTGGCTGCAGCACCCGTGCACAAACGGATAAGATTGGATAGCTGTGTGGGAGAGCTGACCAGCCCTCACAAAGCCCCCCCACCCATCCACCCCCTGTTTAATCTTCTCCACACATTAAAGCCACGGCACCTCAAAGCAGGCATGTCCTAACAGCTGTGGACATGACTCTGTCTCTCCCTCTGATGTGATGCAGCGCTGCGGTGTCCACAGGCCCGCACAGCGCAGAAGCCGAGGATGAAGACTTGGGAGAGCGCTCGCCATGAATGAGTCAATCTCACACCAGGGTTATGACAATCTGAAGAGCCCCCCTCAAAAAAATAAAGCCTCAACACGGCTGTTCAAGCGCACACAAAGGGCTTTTCTCCATCATTAAAGGCGACACACTGGTCCTTCAGCACTTTGAAATGCTGATATTGTTTTCTACAGGATTTTCATCATGCTTTCAACATGAAATCCCCAGAGGTAGTAATAAAAAGAGATCAAATAAAAAAGTAACAAAATGGCTTAATATTTAATCAAAGTTGATCACGAAACCATTTAAATAAAGCAGATTACAATCAGCGCTCTGGCTTTTAAGAGAGTACAGAACCACAGCTGTATCAGGATTTATTTATTTGTGGCTTAATTAACTGTGGATGGCTCAAAGGCGGCCTGCTGCTGCGCACAGGTCCAGCTCACAGGCCTGCAAGCAGTGTGTGTGTGGAAAAGCACCATTAATGGCATCTATCATCAGCTGCTAATTATGCAGTCTGCAGGCCGGACTGGATCCGGTTTCAGCTTTGGGCTCCATCCACCAAATACTTAGCATTCATATTTAATCACACGCTATTATCCGCCAACAATGTAGGAAGGAGACAGAGACCTGACCTGATATGCCAGACAGACAGACAGACACCGTCAACATGGAGACAGGACACAAAATCTCACACACAACTCTTTACCTGCAAAGACAACACACACATGCAGCCCCCTGTGCGTCTCTCCGATCATGAAGTGACTCAACCGCTTTGATGAGTGCAAGCGCCTCAGTTCTGTGCTCTCTCAGCAAGCTGCTGCTTTCATGTCAGATCTTTTTCTTTTCACCGATTTCTGGTTCAAAGAGCAGCAAAAGCAAACAAAGGCTAATCCTTTATCCTCACAACAACTGCTGGTTTGTTGCCGGGTTATCAGCTTAGAGTCATCATGAAGTCACACTCTTCAGGTGTGAGGAGACTGATGGTGGACATCAAATATGACTTTAGTCTGCTCCTGTTATTGTCATGCAGGCGAAACAGAACATACTGACTCATGAGACGGTTTCATGATAAGTCAGGTTTTTTTCTGTGTGTGTGTCCGCTTGACTTTCCTGTGTTCTCAGATTGATTGTATTGGAACAAGGAAAGCAAGTGCGAGTTAGCAGCCAACGGGAGAGTTACTTTATCTGATGCGCTTCAACAAGTCTTTTCAAGAGCAGGTCTGTGCAATTTGTACTTAACACTGGAGCGGATAATTATCCAGCACTTGTTCATCCAGATCTAGGACGCTAGCCAGCTGAAAGTGGAGACGCTCCTGAAAGATGCAGGAGCTATTAAACAAAAAACACTGCCATATCCTCTTTCATCGAGCTGTGAATCGACACATAAATCTAGTCCAGGGTGATTTATGATTTTATGAGCCTGGCAGAGAAAAGAGAGCTGTTATATACTAATTATCACAAACCCACGCAAACAGTGGGTTATAACTGACTCAGTGCTGAAAACCATGTTCACAGCTTTGATTCTTAGCCTTCCACTGATTTGGACAGATGTATTTTTTATGATCCTTAAAAATAACTAGGCTACTATGTTTTTTAATGGGGGACACTGCAGATGAATAGGGTAAAAAAAATTAACTAACAGATATCACCATGAAATTTCCCAGGTTTATCACTTACATTAAGACAAATATTTTTTGTATTACAAATGTTGTCACATTTTATGTTTAAATATGTAAATGAGGCAATATCTAATGAAATATGCGCTAATCTGCATACATTTCCAGAACTGACATCTGAACAATGGATGAAGCCCCTTTCAAAATTCTTGTTTTATTTTGTTGACATATTAGAGTCCAACCTAGAGTCAGAAGTTTTTACAGAGATGATTTTGGATATCTCTTTTTATCACTCTGTAAAAGAAAATACTGTCACCAGCCCTTTAGGAATAAAATGTTGTATAAATGAGGCTTTGAATGATATATCAACAATCCCCTCTGTGAAAACCTTCAGAATATAGACAGGAATGAAACTGTAAAGTTTGATGTCTGTAAGTGCTGCTGAAGTGGAGATTTTGGGCTCAGAGTCTGAGGAAAAACTCATTTTGAGAAAACGGCCTAAGACTTGTACTGTACAATTCATAGATTGTTAAAGGAAATCGTACTTTTACGATTGGTTGCATATACGGAGGAAATTACAATTTTTGGAGCCTAGAGAGAGAGCTTTACAATGAAACCTGACATGACATGGGTCAGACAACAGGCACAGCACAGTATGACACAGTAGCATGAGAAATCTACTGACGAAAGAGACAAAATGAAGTAAAATAACCACCTTAATGTGGATTTTCTACCACTTCCTTTGACTTTTCTGAAAGAATACATGTTAAGGAAGAAAAATAGCGAAAATCTCAAAAGTCAGATCAATGCATGAAAAAACAGTGTTTTATTTTGCCTGTGGTGTCTCACTTTAAATAACAATTTGTCCTTTAATATGTTAATCCCATGTTATAACAACGCATTTTCTTCTTGTCATGTTGTGACATATTATGACATATTAGCAATAAACAGATGCCAACTCCAGGAGGTCAGCGTCCACAGTTGACCAAGTATGGAGGGTTCTCTAAACTTGGTTCGGAGCCTAGACGTGGTTATAGAAGTGTAAACAAAACATTTAGGAGTCATTTGACCCCGTGTGAGAACAAGTAATCAGTGTGTGACCTCAGACACCGCCGTCTCTCATTTCTCATCACAGACAGGAGGCCAAGAGAGAAAGTCGTCAACAGGCACGTACACTTACTCCTCAAAGTCCTCAAAGTGTGTTCAAAGAAACATATATACATATGAATAGACTCACATACACAGGGGCAGTGATTAAACAAACACAACAGATGTGCATGCAGACAAATTCCTCTTACCTCATCCAAATCTTGTTTTTTAAAATAAATTTTTACCATTTTGAAATTAAATTTCCAAAAATCAAACTGAGCCTCGTCATGAAAAACATGTAACAGAATACGCCGAAGGTGTCACAAGCCATAACCCTGAATTATTCATTCAAGAAAAGCAGCCTGATAGAAAATCAATCATTCAATCCTGATCTGATACACAGCCTCCTGAAATATTAGCTGTGGGGAAACATCGTGTATCAGCCCATGAATGCTCCTTAATGTATATTCCATTAAAAATTTACACTCTGGTCTGAGAGTGTGGCAAGTATATGTGCACGTGCGTGTATGTGTGTGCGTCCCTGTGTGTTTAAGTGGGGGTTGGGTCACGCTGTCTAGTCTGGGTCTGCAGGGCTGTGAGGGCCTGTCATTGAGGCCAGTCGGTAGACAGGAGAGAGTCACGTGGGTGTAGTGACCTCCAGGCAGCGTTACGTGAACCCCCCCCTCGTTGACTGTGATGAAGTCAGATTGGCTAATCCCAAGAAAACAAAAAGTACTGTCAGTCAGACTGGACAAGTCATCAACAACACAACAGAAGAGAACTTCACCAGGTCCTTAGCGCACATGTAAAGGTCCACTTATGGGATATTGATGATGGAAAGCTGCCCTGCTTTTACACCACTGCGGGCTAATGGTCTCTAAGTGTTCAGTAGTGAAAATGGACTATGTATTTTCTGTGGGTTAAATAGGATACGCTCATTATGGCTACGCTCTGTGTTTTATTCTAAGTGCTTTAGACGATTGGTCTGCGAGTGTCGAGTAACAATCAATGGCAGGCCTTTAGAACAACACAACTGCATGTGGGACTTAAATGTATGATATGTATTTAGGTGGGGAGAGCGTCTGATAGAATAAACAAAGGAGCTCCGTGTTTGCCAAAATGGATGGATTATATAAAGCTCCAGAAGATATAATCCACCTCACGTGCAGCCGGACGGTCCTTATCACTCTCACGGCACTCTTGAGCACTTTTCCCCACGGCTCACGTGCGACTAATATGCTTAGTTTTCAACTTATTGTTTAGGTGGGTTGTTGTGTTATGATAACAAACCTAACCCCCCCAGTGGATCCTAATCCAAATAGGGAGAGAATATCCATCCATCCATTGCACAACAAACCTACTGTAATTTACAGTGTTTACATCATGTCCACAGTTGTTTGGTACCCAGCTGAAGATAGGCATCTCCAGTGGACCGTAATGAACATTATGAATGACATCATCATACACTGTAATGTTCAGCCAGAGCACGAGACCTAATGGAGAAAAACCAGTCCACCCAGCACTCACAGCTTCTTTTGGTGGAAACCCCCCCCCCCCCCTGCCCAGCCCACAACCCCCCTGCACCCCTGCCTCTGAACTCATCCTCTCCTTCCACTCTAGATGATGTCATTTCACTAGCTTTGTTAGTCTCTGTGAATATTTAACCCAGATAAGCAGCACAAGGGCCGAATAAGAAGCCGAAGGATGTGAAGACTTGTGCTAAGTGAGAGCGAGCTGGACCCCGCGCTTGACCACATTCCAGGAGAATGAGGTGACCGGGTCTCGAACGCCCCACGAGGAATCCCTTTGATAGTCCTCCTATCTGCCCAGCGATCAATACGCACAACTGCACTGATAAAACAACGCGGCTCACATCAAAGTGCACGCCTGCCACGATGAGGGGGAGAGTAATAAAATGTCAATTATTAATGGAGGGGAAGGGTCCCCTTTCAAGTGGGAGAGAATTTAGATAATGAAAATCAAACAAAATCCATCGTCCGCAAATAACATCCTCAAGGTATTTAATCTTTTTTTTTTTTTTTTTACTTGTCATATTAAACAAAGGCCTTTATTGCACGTATCGAATGCTGCCTAAACATGAAAAGGGTTGTTTTTAAAAAAAAGATGTATTCATCATGCACCAACAGAAGATGTAACCTTCCTGCAACCTTCATACAGCATCTCCCCACAGCTGAACCTGTGACCTTCACCTCCACACAACCCCAACATCTGTCCCTCCAAACTGAGGAGCCACACATCCATATTCACATGCACCTGAACCCTCCACACCTCTGCAGCTCTGGATCAATATTTCCCCCCCCCAAGAGTGCCTTTGTTCTTGCATGTTTTGATTCAGGTGGCCAACAAAGTTTTTGTGGTCTGGTTCGAGCAGGGCTGACTTTTGAAATCCACGCCTTTTGATGCAGCTTGTCAGTGGTTATGATTTATTGATCGGGATGCCTCAGATAATCAGAGAAAGACAGTTCGGCGGTTCACTCAGGACCTCTGCACTGTTATTAGACAGCGTAAAGCCTCATGTTATATCCCTGGATGTAACAGGAGTGTTAAATATTCATGGCAAAAGACTCAACATATGGATTAACATGCATAATTTATGCTGGCATGCCCACATGGATGTTCACTCTATAGTGCCAATAGGCTCTGCAATAAAAACAACTTCTGTGTGTTTTTGCCCTTTTCACTTTGCCCATAGGCAAGTAATTGCAGCCTCCTCCCCGCTAAGAAGAATAATCACTAATGAACCCGTGTGAGTGTTTCTGGGTCGTTCTTTCCCGACCGTGAAGTTCGCATGAAAGCAGTTTTATTGATTTCTCAGACCAGACAAATGTGCTGTGAAGCCTTTTCTCTCCTCCCACCTCGAGCCTCGGACCCCCTACCTCTTGCCTGTGCAGGCTGCGTGAGCTCGATGGAGGGTCATGTTTGTTTATTTCCATCCAACCGGTCGGAGAAATACATCTCTGAACACAGCACTGTTTTGTTTTCCTCAGTACTTGACTGCAGATTGATTTATGAACTCCTCAACGCCTTCCTTTGAATCTTAAATTGAGTTTTCCTGGAGAGATTAATCATACAGCATGAATAATGCAGAGCTTCTGTAAATATGGGTCTGAGAATATAATCATTTAAAGCTAACAACCTCTGACAAGTGCCAGAACATATAAGTAACAACAGGCGAAGAAAATCCCAGAGGCTGATAAAACATCCTGTAGCGATACATGAATGTATAAATGAATCTTCTGAGATATGAACAGTACAACACAGCTGAATAGATATCTGCTGGTAAAACAAACATCAATGCCCACAGCTGTTCAGCAGAAGCGGGCGAGGGGGTGGCATAGCTCTTGCAGGTGGGAGTGCAGGGGGTCTCTCGCTCCAACCCCCCCCCCCATCCTGGTTGCCTAATCTGCTCCTTTTGACAGGCTAATGTGCTGACTGTGGGATTCTCAGGCTCTCAGCAGGGAGCTCCTGGCCACCTGCTGCTGAGGACAGCTCAGGAATGATCACATCGCCGTCGACAATGGGACCTCTCTCAGGTCAGGCCGGGATCCCCATTTATCTGCCCCACACACCGGGGAAGCAGGGCAGGGAAAGCCTTTCCACAGTGATTCCCTCCCTCCTCTCCATCATCAAGACTCATTTTGCACAGCAGCAATCACAGTGGGCTCAGACAAAGAGAACACACTTCATCAGGGTCAAAGCGCTACACTGGTTTTAAATTTGCACATAACTGCTGTAATTGTTTATAATTACTCCTAAATATTATGGGATGTGTACAGATGGGTCATTTGCCTCCCCCCATGCTTCATTATCATAGTGTAGAGGCTCCTTCCCTCTTGACTGCTATCCAACTAGTTCTCCCACCACTGTTGTTGCTTTTCTTTGATTCATGCCATCACTCATCACAGCTCTCCTCAGTCACCGCTACTGCTTCCATTTCTTAGTGCATGTTTATATACTGCAAATGCACCTGAAGCAAGTGCATGGCTGTACATTTAAATGCAGAGATTTTTGGTAAATTTGATTACACTAATTCACTTCTTTGCCATAAATAAATTGTGAGGTTCATGCCATGCTATAATATTGGTATATAAAATAAAATAAATAAATATTATGCATGTGACATAATATGTCAGGAAGTCATGTACTGAAAGTGTTCACTGTTCACTATGATGAAAACAGAAATATTAAAACTAATAATATAATATAATATAATATATAATTGTTGATTAGAATTATTATTTTGTTATCAGCATCATCTCAAAGTATTTTTTCTATTTGTTTAATTTCTTGTTAATTAGGAATAATCATCAACATAACATCCCATAAGAACAGGTTGTGGTTTTTGTATTTCTGTTTAAGTACAAATGAAACAAACAGGATAAAACACATATAAGACAACATAATGAGTGTTTTTGCAGGGAATGCTCTATCCTTCAGGTCGTAATAGTGGCTATAAATATCAAGTGTCTCATCTGAATTAGAGATAGAAAGTGAATAAAGCCTTTTCTTGTAGTGTTGCTTTGAAAAGCACATGGATATTATTGACAGTGGTTATTGTCTGGCACTGGCACTGTGCCAGGTGGGATTCCTGGCAAACAGCAGGCAGACAGACAAATCCAGCTGCTGGCAGCTTCTCAGACAGATAGCAGTGACCAACCCAATACCACAACACAAGGAGGATGATGTCATCATGCCGTCTCCTGCCTGGCAGCGGTGGCACTTCTCAGTCAATATTACTGCTATTAACAGAACAGGCTGTGGCCCCTTTGAAAGACGGCGACAAACCACAAAGTACTCATAATGTAAGCTTTGTCATAAAGGGCTGAACCACAAAGAATCCATCATTTCAGTCAAATTGCCTCCAAGTGCCCCCACTACCACACACGTGTAACTCTACCCTAATGTGATGAAATCGTCAATTCATAATGAGAGTGTATCTATGGGCGTTTCCCAGTGAGATCATTCACTCTTTATCTGCCCCTCTTTCTTACCTAGGGGGGTATTTTACAGACAAAATGAAGGCATGTGGTCAAGTGTGCTTCAACAAATTAAAACAGAGGTGACACATTGGTTCAGTGTTTTCTTTGGACATCGTTCCTCTTCTTAAACCTATTGAAGACATTTTCACATACAGGTGAAGCTTTAAAGAACAAAACATGAACCTAATGACCCTTCTAAATATCTGAATAAATGGTCAAGATGTCCTTTAAAGTCCCCCGCCTCCCTCAGAAGACCCCACAATGACCTACCATCACCTGCGCTTCCACATTCCCTTCCTTTTATTCCCCGCTTTTTCACACCCCTCTGAGGCTCGTTCACCCCCCCGCCAAGTCTGTCTTTTGTGATCTCTGTCCCCCCGCTGGCTCCCACCCAGTCCCTTCACACCTCGGTGTGGCATCCATGACCCACACCTGAATGAAGATTAGCTGGCCATTATCCTCCCCCTCCTCCCTTCCTCCCCTCCTCCCTCCACTTTATTCGTCTCACTCCTCACCTTGCTCCAGTGTCGCCACATCTCCTCTCTGCTCTGCCTTTTACCCCCCCACTCCCCCCCACTCCCCCTCACCCCCCCCCGACCGGCCTCCGTGTGGAGCCTGAGGTCTGGGATAAGGTTACTGTCCTGCACCGACTGGGGCCGCGAGGAGAGGTAAGTCATTGGGCCACGGGAAGGAGAGAGACACCCCCCACCTGGGCGCAGACGCTGATGTCATGGCGAAGATGCCTCAGGGACGAGCTGCAGACTGATGATGTCATACTATGTTTAAAAAATTGGTGGGTGGATGATGGAGGGATGATGGAGGGGATGGGTGTGTAAATGTGTTAGATGACAGAGAGAAGAGTGTGACCAGACATACAGTACAGTGTCACCTCGACTGTGTGTTTCCTGTTAACACAATGACGCACTCATCTGGAGCAATTCAGGAGGACAAAAAAAGGGGGGAGAATTTTAAAACGACCCTGAGTTTTTATCTCTTTTATCTCTTTTCAGGACCATAAGCATAAGCTGTAGGCTAAACATCTTAAATAACAAAAGTCTCACCGCTGTGTCAAGGTGACCCTGAGCGAGCCTTCTGTAATTCTAGGATGGTGACGAATGCATTTCTGTCAACCACAAAGATTTTCCACGCCGGTGTTTGCCCGTCCATGTTTTTGTTTGTTTGCTCCGTTGGTGGAGGTCCGGGGGAGGTGTAGCGCCGCTGAGTGAGTATAGGGTGCCACCTGTGACCTTGTAAAGGAGAAGTGATGAAAAATTAATGTGAGAAATTCGACCAGAATCTCCACAGGTCATAAATTATGTTTACACCACATATTTTCTCTTCTTTGTCTCTGTCTGACACGTAACAACTACACGCAGGACAAAGCTGGGCGCTGCCGTTGTTGTTAGGTAACCAAACAGAGAGCCAGGCTGAGTTAAACTGATTTATAACAGTAATGTGAAATATTTCAGATGAATAGTAATCAGCCAGCTCAGCGCTCCACCACATCTGTCTTGGGCCGTGCAGGGTGACAGACACACGAGGTGAACGAAGAGTCAGCCACTCTGACAAGATCAGCTTTGATGTGTCCTGCCTTCCTTGTTGAGTTGTGTTTGTGTTATTTAGCGGAGGAGAAAGTTCACTGTCGACCCCCTCAGTCCTGTCACGGCTCTGGATGACTGAGCAGGTCAGAAATAGCAGTGAGGGGCAGCTGTGATTGTGTGTGTGCGTGTCTACAAGCTCAAACATGCATAGGCAGCATAAACAGGTGCCTCGAACACACACCAAACACACACACACACACACACGACCTCTGATGGGCCGACATTCCAGCATGCTCCTCCTCTTCCTCGCACCCTCCATGTGAAAGTCTTAAGACCCCCCAAACACTTTGATTACAAGATTTAATTACATCACCAGGCCGATGGTGAAACATAAGGAGGAGGCGACTCCATGTCAGATAATTATGGATTGCACCGTATGGAGGGTGAGGTCACCAAGTTAATGTATAGCTGCTCTGCCTCACTGTCACTGTTTTAAATTGCAGCGACAGGCCGGGTCATATCAGCCTCAGAGTTAAGATCTTAATCTTCTCAACAGGATTGATGCCGACAATGTTTCATACCTAGTGGAGATAAATATTGACTCACGTACCCAGATGGGCCGGCGTGTGTCAGGCTCAGTCTGTCATGGACGTCAGGTGATTTGCTGACCTTGGCGACGACAGGTTCACGCACGGGGCGGGAGGTACGGCTGCACGTGGAGGTTCAGGGGGGTGGGGGGTTGGGGTGAGGATGGTACAGTGTGTTCTTCTAAAAAGATAATCAAAGAAGAAGGAATGATAATGAGTATCTTACATATTTGTAGATGTTTATAGTATTGATTAATATCATGTAATTTATTGTAAATATGTCCTCTTTGTATTGGCCTTGTAGACATTGTCTTCTGTGATAATTCTGTCTATTCTGCGTTTTGCTCCTAATTGCCTGATGGCAGACTGCTGTGCAGCTGGGAATGCTGGGTACTTATTTCTCACACAGCATTCTGATACTTCACACACTGACAAAGACTGACCGTCGAAACTGGTTTGTGTGATTAGCCTGTCTGTACCCGTGAGGTATTAGATAGTTCACCCAAAATTAAAATTGCACTCATAATCTACTCACCCTCATGTCGACTAAGGGCTGGGAGAAGTTTCAGAGTCCTCCGTGGCTTCTCTGAGTTACAGGGGCCGGCGCAAATCTCGTGAGATTTGGACGGACCAGGAAGAGGAGCTTCCACTACAAACAAGCTTGAAATATAGACTTATTTAATTTTTTTCGGAACAATTTCGCATTTCGGGGCTTCAATACAGGACGGACATTACATACGAGCACTATGGAGGTATTTGGATGTTTTTTGGTGTGTCTTTTTCTTACGAAGAAAAGTGGTATCCATTTGCAACCGTCATATGGACATGCACTGCTGCACGGAGACCCGCTGTAACTCAGAGAAGGCACGGAGGACTCTGAAACTTCTCCCAGCCCTTAGTCCACATGAGGGGGAGGAGATAATGAGTGAAATTTCAATTTTTGAACTATCCCTTTAAAGGGACAACGAGGAGTTTGTATTTGGTTTAAAGAGTCTCACATTAATGTGGATTAATCTATGTTACCCACACTTGTTAAGTTAATGAATCCATTTTCAATAAATATATTGTTTTGTCTTAGTGGTCGGCTCGCCCAGAATTTCCTACTTTCGGTTTCATGCACGCTGCCCGGCGGGTCATGGGAACACCGCCGGATCGCCGTTTATGGTCGGAACTACGACGGTATCTGATTGTCTTCAAACCTCCGACTTTCATTCTTGGCAAATGTTTTCACTTTTGTCCGTCTTGCGCCAGTCCAAGAATTTCACCGTGGGCGCAAAGGCTGTGAAATGTAGCGTGAGAACACTTCGCTTTCCAAAACTCCTCCTCAAAAGTGATTAGAAGGACACTGAGTGTTGATGGCTTCTTTTTCTTTTTGATTGTTGGTTAGCCGAGCACCTCCATACTCTTCCTTCTTCTTTGACGGTGTGTTCTTCTACCGCTGAGCAGTTGTTTTGTGGCACAGCCAAACAGACGAACCAAAGTCACCAGGGAAGCGCCAAAATGGAGGCCGACCACACAGCTCCAGGGGCGTGCGGTGGGAAAAACAGAGCTACGGCAGGAGGGCGAAGACTCCATTAAGGACCATCAAATATTCATCTGGCATACAGCACCAAGCCCTGGGCTCTATCCCCACAGCACGGTGCAACAAACCACCAAGAAAACTACTCCTGCACACAACAACAACAACAAGAGCCTGCAGCAGAGAGCTTAGAAACTCCTTTAATTATCTTTGACCTCACAGCAGGCCGCACTGAATGACTTATTGATGAATTGAGCTAAGAGCTTTACACAGATCTCTTAACATCACCAGCTTAATGGCTGTGCAGGTTGCACAATACTTTTTACACTGACAAATTGGGCAGGAGGTTGTTTAATACCCAGAGAAACTTGCTCACTCACCTGCCCGCATTAAGCATTCACAAACTAATGGTCCAAGAAGCAGTCATCAATGAGGAGAGCGGTGACATCACCAGGCTGACCACATGTTCAATAAAGTGAGTTAAGTCCAAACTGTCAATAAAAACTCCATCAATGAATCAAACCAGGCCTATCCAGGCTGTGATCAGGTCATAAATGTGTTTAGTGCTGCTGGTGGGGTGGTAATTGCCTTAGCAGGCTGGCAGGCTGGATGTAATGACATTATCAACCTGTTAACAACCACAGAGGAGCTCAAGTTGTTCCTCTAAAGGCTTTGTCATCCCTTAATTTATGGACAGTTTTACTGTTTTTTTTAATCCACAGTTTCTTATGTTTTAAGCTGCATTTTATTTATCAATTAGAAAAACATTACACAAAAAAGCACAAAAAGGGTGAGGAATACTAAAGAATGTGTTAGTTTTCTTTTCTTTTCTTATTTTAAATCAAGGAACATAGTTATAGTATGATAATTTCAGCAGGGGGCAGCATCAACACATGTTTCAGACCTCAGTTTCACCTCATTAATTCTATTCTATTCCACTGAGCTTATTTACCTAAAAATGTAAGAACACAGACAGAGACCTGTTGCTTGAAGCCCTTAACTTCATATCAGCAAAGACATGCAAAAAGTACTGGCGCCACCATACGCTCACAGGCAGTCATTTGTTTACTGATTTGCAAACATGCTATTGTTTCACAGTAATTGATACATATTTGCGTTAGGATTTGCATGTGAATCCAGATGAGCATGTCATGGTAACAAACTGGAAAACAGAGACAACAAGCATGGGGCAAAAGAACAAAACTCAGCAATGACCCTGAAAATGAATATTCATCTGTTCAAACAAGTACCTCCACAGTGAACAGCTGAACTGGTGAACTTATTTTCTTTTCTCAGTTTCAGACCGGAGAGCCAGCCTGACATTACACTTATCAAACTTTTTTTTTTTCTTTAAATCACCACTGATCCATCAAGTTGATAAGTGAACAAAACAAATATGAGTTTGGTGGCATCCGAACACAGATGTGTGTAGAGAGAACTACATCTGTGTGTGTGTGTGTGTGTGTCTGTCTGTGTGTGTGTGTGGGCAGCCTTGTGAACATTATGTGTCAGTAGGTTTACAAGATAACTCGACTCCTCTTTTTGTATTATTTTGCATTTTAAATGTTGATGACACGGCACGGCTGATGTCATGAACCTGTGATGTATCACTAAACAATGATGTGGTCAGCTGTGCTGTCTGCTCCACTTCTTGCCAGATGTTAGCTGGGACGCGTTCCTGCTGTTTGCCAAAATGAAAACATGACAAAGAAGAAGAGATTTAGACATTGTTGGCAGAGACCTTTACCAAAAAAAGAAAGAAAAAGAAAACGTGGAAACACTTATCTAATTTTTTTGAAAATGTAGAAACAGAGTAACACAACATAGACATAACCAGATAAGACGAGCTGATCAATCACCACCCCCTCTGCAGACTCATCCCACAGGACTAGTGCACTAACCAAGCAATGTACAGTACAGGCCACAACCATCAACTGTGAGTGTGTGTTCCACGTCACACGTCTGATTTCACACGCGTTTAAACAAATCAGACACTGTGGTAGGAACATGCTGACTTTGTTTTGGTGTTGTTGAACAAAGGCAGCATCAAGATGGATCCTCAGCAACAAAGTAGGAACTCCAAAGTCATGCAACAGCCTGCCATGGCACAATCGGTTGCCAGAGTCTATGGAGGCTTTTAAATCCTCCTTAAAAATGTTCTTTTTCTCCCTGGCAGTCAGTTGAGTTGACACATTGGTCTTTCACTTATAGCACATTTGTATTTCATTGCACTTAACTTAGGATTTTCATTGTATGTTAATAGTCGTATGTTGATCTGTCCAGCACTTTAGTCAACTTTGGTTGTTTTTGAAGTGATCTGTAACTAAAGTTTGAGTTGAGTTGAGTGTTTGAAGCTTAATGTTTGATGTAAGCGGAATATTTGTGTTAATATAAGTCTTAAATAGTCATATCTTCCGACGGCAATCACTTACATAGACTGTTTGGTCCGAAACGCGGGTCTGTCAGTCACTCTGCTCTGCTGTAAGCCGAGGAGAAAACTTTCCTTGTATCCTACAACCTTTATCCAATGAGGAGAGAGAACGGCATGAAGGGCTGTGTGAGAAGCCAAGGGATGCGCGTGAATGTGGTGACGTAGGGACGAGGGCGGGGACTGCTAACTCCATCAGCTGACAAGAAGTTAGCCAAAATGACCGGATCACTTACTTCTGCTTTAACATGCACTCTCACTATGACACTGCTAACATGCAAATGTTCAACAGGTATTCTTCTTCTTCTTCTTCTTCTTCTTCTTCTTCTTCTTCTTCTTCTTCTTCTTCTTCTTCTTCTTCTTCTTCTTAAACCTACGGTCCATGGATGAAAAAACTTTGCACAAAGGTCCTGTCCCATGACAGATTTGCTCAGATGCAAAGGACAGGGATAGGGAGGACAGCAAGTGTCCAACTTTATAAATCTTTAAAAATTCCTAATAAATCACCCGTACGTGCTACAGTTTTGCAACTTTCGCCGAAAGTTTTTGTATGCAAAAACCATGCCCAGCAAGGTTTTACAGTGATGGACTTCATAAATTCCACTCCTCCTACAATTTCTGCTCAATTTGCTGCACTGCATCTTCAGACTGTCCTGCACAAAAATACCACCTGGCCTTTTGATATTTGAAAGATTGAGCCTACAGTGCATGAAAACGTTTGATTGTAAACAGTACTGTGAACACCAGCCAATTCCTGCTAAATGCATTTTCAATGTTCTTGGTCGATGAAGTTTGTCAAATATCAGACTTCAATCTCAAAAACAGATTTTTTGAAAACATTTTGAATTCTGCTCTTATGTGAATAATTGCAGTCAATGTAAGAATGAATGAAAGAATTTTAAAACATCAGATTTTCACTTATGGAGCAAAACACGTATTGAAGCCACATACCAGGTCTCACCTCTGGCCAACTGGCTTAATGAGTTATGGGGATGATTCTTAGTATCAGAGGTTGTGAGTTCAAGCTTCATTTAATGCAAAATGGACGTTGTAATGTCAATGTTCTTGTGGTTTTCCTATTCTGTTGTTGCTCAGAATTGCCTAAAATTGTCTAAAGTTGCCTGCCCCAAACATTGCTATGAAGCAGCTTTAATTATTGTTGGATGGCAAGTTTTTGGTGAGCTATAGATTGAAGTATTAAAAGACTGAAATGTTGTTCTGATGATGAACAGGCAGGGAAAGTTATCCTATGGGGACTACAGGCAATGACACTGCGACCATTGACACGCACCGCAACGCAGTAAGAAACATGTAAAGGTCAAAACACACCTGCCCAGTGGAATAATTTGCATAAGTGTTAAAACAGCTCATGAATCCATATCTAGTGCTTGTTTGTCATCCATCTTATCAGGTGAATACTTTATATGAATAACTTAAAATCCTTGAACACTGGAAAAGAACCATGCATTCTCTGTTTCTTAATTTCATTCAGTAGAAATGCTTTGCGAGAAATAACAGACTCAACAACAACAACAAAAAAGCTGGTTAACAATGTTCTGAATAAAAACATAAGTGTACTGTGCCTTTCAATCCTCCCTGGCAGTGTGCCAGTTGTTTACTGTTCGTTGAAGGCAGGAAGGACATACCTATGGGTGCGTTTCATTTGCAAGGTAAATCAGGTACAAAAAAAGAGACACATTTGCCAGTAACATGACTAGCGTGACTTTGAGGTGGATGCGAGATAGATTGGACTGTGTCAGTACACGGCTCTGTGGTTAGGAGCCACATACAATTAAATAGGGCTTCAGCATTGCAGACGGTCATCACAAAAATGTCACCAGTGGATGGAAATAGTGGCTTGATGTTTGTTGTGAGGACTGTAATTCTGTTCTACTGGGTGTTCCCCGAGATCAACACATCGTCAGGTGAGCAAGTTTTACAAAAGTTAACTCAGAAACAGTATTTCCCATCAAATCAACTGTTCTACAGGCATTTGATTACTTTCACAGGCAATCACTGCAGAACGAAAAATATACTGTTTGTCAGTACAGAAAAGTGGCCGGAAGATCTACAGGTACCTGGTAAGTAAGAAAGACAGAGTGGTCTTCAAGTGAACATTTGAAAGGGATTTTAAAGTAAACTGTGGTTTCACTTCATATTTCAGAACTTCTCGAGGGCGGTGAAAACAAGGTCTGTTTCCAGCTGGTAAACACAACAGAAGGTAATTCCTCATTGACACTTGGATCTTAACAGGGACGAACATGCAACTGTTTCTCTTGATCGCTGATAAATGTGAGTGAGTTCTGCTTTGTATTTTTAGGTTGTTGTGATGATTTCAACTGCGATATAACAATATATCCTGAAGACAAGATCATCATTTTGGATGAAAAGGCTTTATCTCAGCAAGATGTTGTGGTGATGACCGGACAATTAGATAACTTCACATGTGAATCTCCTCTTGGCCATATTGCCAGGTCAACTGACAACTGTGCATCAGGTAAATACTACATGATGCAGTTGCACGGAGCAGTGGGATACTGCCCTCTATTGGTCAAAATGTGTTTTGGTTTTTACTTTCAACCAGCTGCATTATGCACATTTTTATCTGTTACAGTTTTCCTTCTACACCTTCACAGATGCTTACATTTGGGTAAATCACAAATCTATCACAGCTTAATTTCTATATCATAACTATGAAAGACTGTGTGTCTAATAATGGTTTGTATTGATGTTGTAGATAAAGGTGGAAGGAAGCCAAGTATTCACTTAACCCAAAAGCTTTGTGGCAAAGGTTCCTCCTATGGCCTAAAAACTTGCGAAGGTATTGTCACTTGTCTGTTAGATTATATGATTATTAAATTATATTATAAGATATTAAAAGCACAAAGAAAATGGTAGTGAAAATCTAATGTCTCTTTCTATCTCTATCTCTCTCAACACAATCTCTTTGTGTGTATTCAGATCTGCAAGAAACACAATACAAGCTCACCTTTTATTCTGACAACAGTATTAGCTGTGTGTCATGCAAGTCACCAGGAATAAAGCCAAACAAAACTGTTACTCTCCCGACACCGCAGCCCAGCCCTAACGGTGGTATTTGCCCAGAGGCCGCAGTGTAAGTGCCTGTTAATTACTGCTGCAGTGACTGTTTTTGATTATAGAGATATCTTGTCCTTTGCATGCCCACCACTCTGAAGCCTCTGATGCAGCGTTTCATAGTGCGTCACGCTTTATGGCAGGTGATTTTTTTTTTAACCCATCACTGTGTGTTGTATTGTTTTTGTTTTTATTTACAAAAGCTTTGATTGGCAAGCCACCTGCTCAGCATCATTTATTAGATTATAGACGTGAAAGAAAGCCTCCAGCTATTTTGCCCCTAACAAATGGAATAGATTACAGGATGGAACCATCCATCAAATTGAACCATCTAGTCCCTGTGGCGATATTTAAGAGCCTTGTAGACACTTATTAATCTGTCTGTTCTATGTGTTGTTATCTGGGAGATTGTTTTATTGACTGTATTGTCAATTTAACGATTTTTACAATTTTGTAATTAATTATCAGTGTTATGGATTTTATAATCAGGGTGTCACTGAAAAAGAGAGCTTACCCTTATCCTCAACTGGCTTAAATAAAGGTTTCTATACAGCCGAGAAAAAATTAGGACCCCTGATGTCCTAATTTGTCCCGTGATGACATTTTAGGGTTTTTGAGGACTTCTTTTAGCATCTTGCTGTCTGTTCTTTGGTGATGGCCAAACCTGGACATTTTGGCAATGTCCTCCATTTGTAGACTATTTTCAGGACAGTGGAATGCTGATTTCAGATAGTTTTGAGATCTTTTTAAATACTTTACCAGACTCATAAGCTGCGACAGTCTTCTTTCTGAAGGCCTCAGACGGCTCTTTCAGTCTCAGCAGTCAGGAGCACACCAAACCAAATTTCTGAGGTATAAATAAGGCAAGACTCCTTCAAAAAGCTGAGGACCAATGTTCAGATCATGTGCACCTGACGTGATCCACCTGTGTGTGTGATTTTAGCCATTTTAAGTGGGAATAAATGTGACTGTGTTTTAATTTATTCATCACCAAAAATTTAATTTTTTTTAGAATTACATTTTACAGAAAATATAAAAAAGTATTTTCTTCATTTTTAATTGTTTAGTTATATCAGTATTGTTAACATTGATATTAAATATATCTACAGTATATGTCCAAATATGTTTTTTCATATGGTGTCCTAGCTTATCTGGAGTCATGTCACTGTGACTCAGACATGTGTTTGTTGTGTTTCCACCACAGAGACATCATGAACAGTCTCTCCTCTGTCCTGGAACAGATGGGGACAGACAGCGTGGCCACCATCTCAGCCGGCAACGTCACAGGGACTCTGGTTAAACTTAATTCTGAAGATACTGGGGATATCAACTGTGGCATTAAAAAAAGTGGCGACATGAATGTATGCAGTCTGCTTAGCTATGATACAAGAGTGAAACACAGCAGTGTTAGGGTTAAATTACCCTGTTTTCCTCTGATAATGTGTTTTCCTTCTTTCCCTCACAGATTGTCGAGAATGCCACTGATTTGGCGTCAGGCTTCCCTCGGTCTGTGCACATCCCTAAAGAGGCGGCTGACAAGGCCCTGGAAAGAAACGGTTCATTCGCTGGAGTTCTGCTTTTTCCAGAAATGTATCAGGTAAAAGTAAAGTCAATCTTTAACATCAACATACCCTGATGATTATGATACGTTCCCATGGAGATGTTTTTGCTCTCTGTGAATGCTACCATACGCTATATCTTGACAGGATGATGTTAAGAGTGAATTCATCAACAATGAAGTATTGGGTATTGACATGGGAGCAGAGATATCCAATCTCTCCCATTACATCAACATTCAATACAGTGATGTGGATAAGGTAAAAGAGACGTGTTGACAGATGTCATACTGATCTTTAAATGGGTTATGGAAAGACAGTGTACTGATATATCCCTCTTTATTCTAATACAGAAAGGAATGGTTGCTTCTTGCAGGTCATGGGATGGCAAAGGTAGAGGAAGAATAATATCCTTTTACTGTCACACTGTTCTCATTATTAATGCAAAAAAAAAAAAAAACCTTTAAAGTACAGCAGCACTTTCTGTCTTCATATATACAGACAACAGAACCCAGCCCTGGATCACAGATGGCTGTGAAACAGAAGAGATCAATGGCAGCATCACCTGCCGTTGCTCACATCTCACATTTTTTGCCATACTGTTGGTAAGGTCTTCAGTAATCCCACTATATTGGTAACTGCCGCTCACATTTTCTGACACATTTTTATTTTTATTTTTTTTGTTATAAATCAGTCGCCTCCTACATCTGGACACAACATAAGCACTGCTGATTTCAAGTCTCTGACCTACATCACATCCATCGGCTGTGGCCTGTCAATGTTTTTCTTGGCGGTGGCTATCTTCATGCATTGTCTATTCAGGTAGGGGTTACATGCTGTCAAACCGACATCGCACCAATCCGACATCCCACCATTTAAACATCCCACCAATCCGACATACCGCTATTTCAACATGCCATCGTCCCACCATTCCGACAAGGCTTTCAATATAAGGAAATGTGCGTTACTCAACAGGTGACTCCCTCCTACTTATCTGGATTCTCTACTTCTTGTAGAAGTGTCAATCTGGCCTGTCTAGCCTCTATCTGGTCTTTTTTTACTAAACTTAACCAACTCCTTTAATCATTGCCTAAGCCGAACCTGTGCAAAAATGTTTTGGGGAAAAGTACGCTATTAATAGCCTAGAAATCTAGACGCATCCTAGCGGCAGCAAATGTATTTGCTCCGTAGGTGGGTCTAGAAACGAGCCATAGGAACTTTTTGAGTCTCGAACACCGTTTGTGTTCACCAATCACAGCGCTCTATCTGTTTAGAGAGTCGTTGGGCGGGCTTAATGCGATGACAACATACATTTTAATTGGCTTGTCAGGCTAACGTCATCCTGCTCTTTGCTCTGATTGGTCGTAGCGCTACCCTATTGGTGCAGAGGCAGTTTGAAAGACAGCCTTCATCCCGCCCCCTGGATTGAGCCGAGGTCTACCGCTCGTTGCCAGACTAGACATGTTAATGATATAGTCAAGGCAAGAATTGTCGAATGATGGGACATTTGAAGGAAAATGAAGTGTTGCCATTTAGACAATTAGAGGCATAATCAGACTGGTGGGATGTCAGAATGGCGGTTGCCACCCTCAGGTAGGGTGGCGGCAGGGCGGTTTGTCACTTAAATGTGGTGCATTGAAGGCTTTCCCTGACAAAACCTGACACGCTCCACAGAAAGCGGAGAGCAAGCCAGTCGACTCGACTCCTGATGAACCTCTTCGTCGCCATGTTCAACCTGAACTTGTCCTTCCTGATAAATGAGACCATTGCCAACCTCGGGAGCTACAGCGCATGTGTGGTGATGGCAGCAGCGATGCACTACTCCATGCTGGCTACCTTTAGCTGGTTTTTCGTTGAGGCTCTGAACTTGTATTTGAATCTGTGGCTGGTCCCAACACAAATCAAATACTACATGGTAAAACTCCTCGTCGCTGGATGGGGTAAGTCAAGAGAACTCAACCAAAAATGCAACTTGTTTGGATAACCACAAGCATAATATATAACATACAATTGTCTTTCTCTCTAGTCACACCAGCCGTAGTGGTGGCCGCTCTACTCGCCACCAGACAATATGATTTCATGGCCATTTACACTGATGATGGGAATACAGCAACAATGTAAGCAACTTCAGTCTTATAAGACATCTTCTATTCACATCATTCAAAAGAATAATGATGATTTAATTCCTCGTTTTCAGGTGCTGGATTTCTGATGACATCATCCACCGATGGTTGAATATAGGTTATTATGGTGTGGTGTTCATCTTCACCTTCATCATCTTCATTATAACTGTGCGGCAGATTGTTCTGTTGAAGCCCACAGCAGACACGGTTTCAGCCACGGCTAAGAGACAGAGCTCCATCAAGACAAACTCTTTCTCCATCCTCGGCCTGCTGCTCATGCTCGGCATCACCTGGGCCTTTGCCTTCTTCAGCCACGGACCTCTGCTCCTGGCCTCCTACTACATCTTCACCATCCTCAATTCCTTTCAGGGTAGACTCACTACTTTACCACGACGGTTTCAGTCTTATTTAATAATAATAATAATAACACAATGTTTGTAACACTGCCAATGCGTTTGTTTTGCAGGTTTCTTCCTCTTCATCTACTATTACAATTCCACCAAGACAGATGCAGATGAAAAAGGTGCCTCGTCATCAGACACAGTTTTAACATCTCCTTATCAATAAGGTGTCTGTATTATAAAGGCATGTTGAAACAGAAACAGTAACTATTCCATGCCTGAGATAAATTTGACACAAGAGGGCAGCATTTTATTTCATATAGTCAATAGAGCCTGAAGTTTCTCACTGTTCTTGTCTCTTCATAAAAAGACTTGTGTGTGCGTGTGTGACTAGTCTGACCTGGAGTTATACTATAGAAAAACTCATTGAGAATTCATTGAGAAAACAAAAACAGAAATGAGGCTATTACTGACGGAGGAGATGGAGAGGTCTACTGGAAGTCATTTGTTGCTGATGACTCAAGTTCCTCTGCTTGGAATTTGAAGGTTGTGATTCACTCAGAATATATCACATGCAGCGCTCTTAAATCAAAGCTTTAGTCATATGCTGGAATGCAGTCTAAATGTTTAGGAAGAAAAAACATCGGCCTCTTATGATTGATGTGGTTGTCATAAGGACTGAGGATGGCAAGAACGCAGAGGAAACACAGGGTGAAGGGAAGTCTTGTCTCTCACATACTGTGCAGCGCTGGGGGCTGAGCTGGTCGGCTCGCACTTTGCGTGCCTGCAGATAATTACCGTGTGCCTACAGAGAGCAGTATCCACCGTGCGGGGAGCCTTAACTGGCTCACAAGAAATGAGCTCATGACTACCAATAGTGATAAGAAGCCTGAGGTTTATGCCACTATGTTAAAACTACTCTCTGAAAAATGACTGCATATAATTAGTATTTATAGTTCAGTGTATCTAGTGGGAATCTGTATATCATGGAAGGAATCACTGGGAATATCTTCATACCTGATAAGATTGTGATCAGATGTTTTCTGTTGCAGAGTTCATTACAAATCTGCTATTATATCTTTGTTTTTTAGCTTAGTCTGCGGCTTGTTAAGGGTTTTATTTTAATGAAATGTGGTAATAATTGTTCCTTGCAGAAATATGTGTTTTTGTGCAATAAAACCTCTAAGTTATGGTGTCTTAAGTTTATACCAGACTAGTCTTTCCTTATGCGGAACTCTGGGCGTGTAGGCCAAGCCTGTTTACTTATCTATGTCTGATTAATCTTCTAAATGACCACAGCGTGCCAGCCAAAAACTGGGGTAATTACTGCCATACACGTCTGATTTGTGTTGCCCCCCACCTCCCCCCAAAAAAAGGCCTTTCATGCAGAGCACAGCGGGCTTCTTTATTATACATGTACCTGAGTGTGTCTGTACGCTTTCGAGCTCCCAGTGCAAGCCACAGCCGAGATTTAATCTGTAAACTGAGGTTACTACACAGGCTGCGATTACAAATCAGAGCACTGTGGTAAATGATGGCTTGAGAGCTAGAGATGTGAAAGGCCAAGCACATGAATTTATGCGAGGCAAAGATCAACAGTCATTGCTCTTTATTCGTTAATTTACCAAGTCGCAAATCGGTCAGCTTCCACACAGAGATAATGATTTGGAGTGTGGTTTGATCGAAACATAAATCCTGACATCTTAAAGAAATGTCTGAAAGGAGGCCCTCATGTTGAAGCTTCTGGGAACATTTTAATAAGTGTGTCAATCTAAATGATTTCAAAATGAGAAGCGTGAAGAATGTTCAATTTTCACGCCATCCCATAAAACTGTCTGTTTCCAGGGTGAAAATGTGGACGCCAGAGTAAAATTTTAACATGTGTTGCTGTGTTTCCTTTAGTGGCCGGGAACCGTGAAAACACTTTTAATTGCTCTCAGTATTAAACCATATGTAAAGTGAAGCCGGGAGGAAACACATTCACATGCATCTCCAGGTTATAAAAGACACAAGACTGTAACAGTGGAGTAAAGGTGCAGAAAAAGGAGAATGCTGGAGCTGGAAACATTACGGGTGGATTTCTCTTTCTCATGCTCCTTGTGTCGGTGCATACTTAAAAAAAAAGAAAAAAAAGAAGTCAGCTTCAGCCTGAGCAAATAAATCGTTCTTCAAAGGTTTAGTTTCTTTTTGATGGGGGATCATTAGTCTCCAGAAGAACGGGAATAACAATAATAACACTGTTCTTAACCGCAGCACAGAGTGTGAATAGGTTTGCTTTAATGATTTGCGTATTTAAGGTGCAGGAAAAGGGACATCAGCTTTTTGTGTGTATTTTATTAAATAGTGTCTGGACTGAATCCTGCCCTGTAAAAGCCAAATTGCCAATCTCAAATGACCTATAAAGCCTAAGGTCTTGTTCAGAGAAACAAGGCTTTCGAGAAGAAATATGATTAGTAAAATAGAACTCCACATGCACCTGGATGTTTTATTTATTTAATAATAATGAGCAGTGATCTATATAAATGGCTTTTATCAACATGGAGCCAACACGTGGATCGGTATTTAACCTCTCCTACCGACAGAATAACTAGAACTAGACTTAATTTCAAGCATCCATGTTTTTTTTTTAGGTCAGGGCAGCACACTTCCTTGCACCCCCTTCTCTCGTCTCCTTTTTCATAAATCCTCAAAATGATTTATTTCCTAGTAACTTTGCTCGTGAAATTGATGTGGACCCGGGGCCTTTGTAGAGTCTGGTTTCCCGTGCCGACTGCAGTAAAATCAGGCTGAGGTCCAGGCTTGGGGCAGCGCTTGCGTGACTACAGAGTGGGGGAGCACCGGCCATAAGTCTAAGCACAGGGGCACCTGTGAGCCCCCCCACCCCCTTCAACCCCCCCACCTCCTTGCATGTCACGATGTGGCCCCATAGACTCAACAGTCAGACTGATAGATTTGAGGACCAACAGTTAAAGGTGCAGATTTATAACAGGCGTTTGCGGCGTGTCAGAGAGGCTGTGTTACCTTTTTTAAGGGAGCGAAAAATGAGGCCTCTTCCAACAGGAAAACAGGGAGTAAATGGGCGTAAAAGATCCAAGGTGCTTTCAGGTTATTGGCTGTGACTTGGGAAACTCTCCAAACAACACACCGCCTTGTTGTATTTCAGGAGTGGAGGGGGGGGGGGGGGCAGATGGCTGCAGATGCGTTCACTGCACTTGACTGAGATGAACTGTCTCGCCCGACTCCTGGAAGTCGGTTCAAGCTCCGTCTTTGCTGCTCATCAACATCTTTCATCGGGCGGAGAGATGATGCAGTGAGAGCGGAGGGGTCGTGATAGGGGGAAAGGGGAAGGCAGGGGGAGGTGTCTGAGGGCGTGACCTGTTGCAACCTCTGCATCTCAAGGTTCTCCTCCCTGCAGTTCCCCTGTCTCGCCTTCGCACGTCATGCACACCAGCAGGAAGGCTCATTCCCCCTCATGTCACGTAATGGGGTTCTCTTTGTCCCCCTGTGACCTCAGCGGCTCCTCATCACTTACCCATGTGAGGCAGAGGGCCGGTGCAGTCGGGAAGACTGAAGAAGTCTCACACACATCCACATCTATCCATCCAGCATCTCCAGATTCATCACAATCACTCCACCATGTAACTGACATTTAAAACGGTGTTGCATTGTTGCACGATTTGAATGCAAAAGCACAAAAACGAACCTCGTCATGAGGACAAATAATAATCAAAAACAGATGGGAGTTTATTATGTTTGTTATTATTCACTGTTGGAATCAAACCACGTGCAAAGTTCCCTTCAATGGCAGCAGGAAAAGTTGTATTTCACAGTTGCCAAGGAGCCTTAACTCCAGCTGAATAAATAAAAACAGTTTTCAGCAACTAAAATTTATAACACGTGATTAATCTCTCAATAGCAATTTGTGCATTAGATTCCACTTTGCATGGCATTATATTATCCTTAGTGCTGCGTCTCACTCTGAAGTATTTCCTCATTCATGCAGGCTTTAAACAGACCTCATAACTACCAGTTTGGTCCCGCACTTAAGAGACATGAAAGCTTATGGTTAAAAAGCTAAAGCCGTCTGGATTCACTCATACTGCGCCTAGTTTGCTTGCTATTGACTTGGCTGCTGTTTAGCCTTTAAAATTCACACTTGATGAAGTTGTGGTATTTGCTTCACACAAATGGTGCAGGCCTTCCCACAATGATGGAGAGTTTACCACAGGGACTGATTCACCCGCTGGTTTAATGCTGCAGAATTACAAAATCAGCCCAGGTAATAAATGAGCCCTTGGTTTGCGTGCAGTGGCTGCAGGTGTTATTAGTATCTACAGTTCCATATGGTGCCAAAGCATGAGCCCAGTTTTGTCTTTTTTTTTTCATTTAACATTAAGTTATATGAGCAAAGAATGTGGTACCACTTTATTTGACGCCTATCTCTAGAACGCATTATAACCATAATGAGTTATAATGCAGTTACAGCACTGTATAACTATAGTTATAAACACTCATAAATGATCATAATGCTTTATAACAATAATCATAAAACACTGCAATATAAAGCATTTTATCATGACTCATAAGGTCAGGTATAACAATACTTTATAATTGTTAGTAACTCGTTGACAATGCCCACGTTGATAATGCATTTTAAATATAGTTATAATGTGTTATAATTGGCTTAAAACATGTCTAACTATCATTATAAACACTCATAAATTATCATGAGGCTTTATAACAATAAGCAACATAAATTATAGAGCATTATACTGTAACTCTATTATAATACCTTATAAGCCATTATAAAATGCTTTATGATGTGTTATGCTTATTGTTATAAAGCCTTGTGATAATTGATGAGTTAATTAACACGTGTTCAGTAACAGTTCTGTAATATACACTCTGTAAACAAATCTGTGAATTTGCTTTACAGGATCTGTAAGTTCAAGGTGAAATAATATCTTCATGCTACCAAATATCAGTTTATGCAGGCTAAATTTAGTCATGAAGTTTTAATAGTTTATTTAACAGATTGTGAGAGCCCTCTTGTGTCAGTAGCACATGTGTACATGTTAATATGTGTAGATGGTATGTACAACATGCATCCTGAGTGCACAGGGGTCTGATAGGGGTTGTTTCAACTGTACTGCTCAAGCATGAGACTCGCTCCATAGAGACCATTTAATCACCCTACAGTGCTCTCCTCAACACATTTATGTGTGAGACTATATTCATCCGTGTAAATAAATCAACTTAAATCACGATGGGAGACAAATGCGGAAAGCATCCATCCTTGTGCCAATCCCAATCAAATCTTGTTTGTATCTGTGTTTGCATTTGGGTTAGTGGCAGTTTAATGTGAGAGACCACCAGAAAAGTTGGTTTCCTGGAACAGCAGAGGAAGGTTGTTTTTTCATCCTCTCCATGGCTCATTTTAATGTCTCTAGTTTGTCATTTATGGCCGTCTCAGAACATAAGGATGTGGCTCCTCTAAATAATTTGTGTATTGTCCCCAATATGCAGTCCAGATCTTTCACCAAATCGCATTGGACAAACCGCACAATTTAGGCTTGATGAGTGTTCATTTGGAGCGAATAAATCTTCTTTATGAGCAGCTTCGGATATGTCCATTCAATCCATGCAATGAAAGACAAGTTTCACTCCTGTGAATCAGCAGTCGTCCGGCACCAACATGTTTGAGGGTTGCCATATGAACTTTTCACAAAATCTGCGCAGGGATAATAAATTATAGGGAAACAGACCAAAGAGCAGGGTGACATAGCGGGCTCCTTCCTCCACAGAGACAGTATCTGCGTTTAGAGCCAAAGCATCACTTCCAGTATCCAGAGCCAGACATCTCCAAGTGATTCCATCCCAGCAGAGGTACTGACTGAAGCAGTGGCAGAGGTTAATCTGGAACATACTTGCGACTATGTCAGGCTGTGTTATCCTGCTGTCCCAACATCCTGTTTGATTTATGGGCCTCATCGTGCTGCTGTTCACCATGTCTCTTCTTGGACTTAAAGGATTAGTGGGAAGTGACGTCAGCTGACGTTCTCTGCTCCTCTGTCCACGCTCATACTTTTCAGAAGGGTCTGAGTGTGCGCTTTAACCCGCACCAGGTGCATGAAGAACTCAATTTATTTCCCACACTTTTGCTTCACTATAGAACTGTCCTCTGGTCCGCTCTCATTATGCTGTTGTGTTGAGCAAGTAATAGTCCACTAAACATTGTGGAGAATAAAATCAACACAACCAGTGAAACTCAGTCTGGATCCAGGGAATTGGGACCACATGTGTTTATATGCTGTTTTCTCCGAATGGCAATAGCTTTATTTATCTAATTATTGCAAACTTTAAAGTAGCCTAAGGCATATGCATGAGGACTGCTTACTTCTGGGTTTCACTTTGTGAAGGTGTGGGATTTCTACTGGTGACCTCATAATAAGCAACTTTTGGTGTTGAAGGTCGGTCAGTGACAAGAGATAATAGATTTAAACAGAATTATTAAAATCCTGCTGGATGATGCTGCACCTCATCACAAAGTTAAACACTGACACACTGCAGGAGTAGTGTGCCATGTAAATCCTGTGTTTTCCTCTAAATGTAATCATTATATTTTCTGTACATTAAACAAGGGTTTTATTTAACCTTGACTACATTTTATTTGCCGTAATCACAGAGAACAAAGCAAAGTCAGTATTGTCTAAAAAACAAAAAACAAAAACCCATGTTGCCATTGAATGTAATCCAGTAAGATATTCTTGTCTTGCAAAAAGCGGTGATTAAAACACAGGTAGCCGGTCTGTTCTGACTGATTGGGGCTCAATTAGAGCACTCACCCATGCACTGGCATCTGAATGAAATGCGTCAGACTGTGGTCCATGTAATTACCAGGAGGAGGTTTTGCGGATGGGCAGTGGGGATGATACGGTCTGAATCAGGTCCAGGTAGCAGCTCTGGGCCAGTATTAGGACTAATTGTGGTGCATTATTCATCACTGGAAAAGAGCTGCAGGGCTCCGAGTGATTTCAGAACATGTTCAGCTGATGTAGTGGTAACATTCAATGCTTAAAAAGCACCAAATCACAGCATAATGTATTTCACAGGACTTTTGAGTGAGTATAGTTATGTTTTTTTAATATATTTTTATATTTTAGGGGGAAAAAATGAATTATTGTTATTATCTGTTTATTTATGTTTAAATCATATGTGTGTATAATGTTTTTTTTTATTGATGTGTGCACTTGATTCTTCAAGTTAAAAAAAGAGACCAAAATAAACTCACTAAACAAGAACTAACTGAAGTACAGAGCCACAGCAGTTCCCATCAGAACCAGTCTCAGGGTGAGCGGCTGTCTGCTTTGACCCGTCTGGCTGGGAGAGAATTTCAGCACAATGACAGAGATCAGTGCATGGTCCTTTTTGGGTCCACGTCTATGTTCCCACAGCTTTATATTCCCACATTTCTAAGATTCTTCTCAAAATGAGTCCCTAACATGTGTCTAACCCTTACCCTAACCGCCTGTGTCTAAATTGCACCAACCGACAGGAGGCTAGTCAATATGAGGCCTCTGTGCTACTTGCTACTGGATACTGGATAAAAGGTTGGGTATAACTGGCTACTAAATAGGGAGATAAGATGAAATTTATGAAAAAGGAAAAAGGATATGTGGGAGCATAGGGCCTAATTTTGAGGAAAAAATGTTAGATGTGGGAACATAGGAATGACCCCGTCCTTTCTCTTTACTTTAACTAGGATGCACACAAATGTTGGAATTAAGTGTATGTTATGTTTATAGTTAGTAAAGTTATTGTTGTACTGACCTAAATTTGTAGCATATGACTAAGTAACTTCAAAGTTAGTTTTTCACCTTTACATAAGTTTTATACCCCACACTGTATTGTCTCTGGTTCACTTGTGTGTGTGGGGGAACTCTGTAACCGCACTCCGCTCTGCAGATTCGTGTTAGCCCTGTGCCCCTTGTTCCTATCTATATTTGTATATCCACTCCGAGTACAATGGGGGAAATTTGGCAGGAGAGGGAATGTACAGAGACATGAATGTTAGCGTGAGCATTTGTGTGATTACATCAGTGGGAACAAGTTAAATCTCCACACACTGCCACGATCCTCATGCTCCCCTTTTCTCCGGCGCTCTCTGTGGAACGGCAACCGGGACGGTAAACTCTGAGTGACCCGTCTGTGCATGTCATTCCTCAAAAGCAGTTACAGTGGGGCATATTTCCCTTTGACCAAGCAGGGAGGTCACACACTCAGATATACCAGCCGCACATTACCACGCACATGCAAAGCAGAGAGCTCTTTCAGCTGCTGATCCCACACACACACCAGCAACCAACACCTCCATTCAAGAGATGACCCCTCCCTGAGTGTGGTCAGAATGTGCCTTTCACACAGGCGGCTGGCCAAAGCAAATAAACCAGCAACATGCCAGCTAACGAGGGCATGGACAGGGTCGGGTGAGGGGGGGGGGGGGGCTTGCTGGGAGGTACCAGGAGTGACAGAGGGAGGGACATGGTCACGCAAAGAAAACAAGCCCAGCAAGAGCGAGCCAGCCTTCTCACGCAGGGGCCCAGACATGTGTCTTGTCATGCAACAGCCACCCCATCAACCCAAATTAGGTCTGACGGAGGTAATAAAGCGAAGGAGCAAAGACGGAGGAAGAGAGGAGCGATCCCCTCCGTCTCCTCGCAGGCTGAGAAAGTGAGAGGGAGAATATTGTTCACCTTTTAAAGGAGTTTTATAAAAGGACTCTGGTGACCTCAGCGTACCTCGGAGTGGCAGGCTGCCTGCATGCTAAAGCCTCAGCCGTCAGATCCGTCTTACTCACACACACACACCATGTCCTCGGTTGACCTTCTATGAAAAGCAATTTTTTTTCAAACACAAGGGGTCTATGTCATCGGTTTTCCCAGATGCAAATAGGTGTAAGGGCAGTTTGACTGTGGCAAAGTCTATTAACATTAAATGTTTTCTCAAGGAACCTCTAGACTCTTTCTCTTTCTACAGCGGCTGCAAGAAATTTAAATCCATTCATGTATTTTCTATACCCATGAGGCACTGGGGCAATGAAAGGAGGGAAAACATTGTGTGCAGGATGCTAGTATCCTGAGGAGACGTGTCCATGTTGACTGGATCTGAACGTTATGTGCTACACACCATTTATATGCATTACCGTTTAGCACGCTACTTCCAAGTAGCGTGCACTTTATGTGGAGAGGCGGAAAGCAGGGGTGTGAAGGTCAGGGTGGTGTGTGTAGCACATTTCACTTTCATGCATGAGACTGGAGACCTCCAATAAAAGTTTTTGTTTCACCCCCCCACCCCCTAGCCATGTGTTTTAGCCACCTAACCATAACCACTCAGTGACTAAACATTATTTGTCCTAACCAGGATCTTTCCATCTTTAATAAGCTCCATGTGCAGACGCTGTGGAAAGAAAGACTTGGACACCACCAGTCAAAAGTTTGGACACACCTTCTCATTCAATGGTCTTTCTTTATTTTTTTATTACTTTCTACAATGTAGATTCATACTTAAAGGGATACTTCACCCAAAATCAATAATTCACCAATTTTCTACTCACTGTCATGCCAAGGAATGGTTTGGAGAACTTTCGGAGTTATCAAAACGCTTTTGGAGTTCCAGGGGGGGTCCGGCTGGCAACGGATTTTCATAATGGCAGCAGATTGAATCGTCCAAAACACATGTAGAGGCAAAAGTTTGCTCTATGGCGAGGAAGTAAAGACAACAATTTAGAATTTAGAATTTATTACAGAATAGCATATCAGATTAAAATGAACAACCAGCAATAGTCAGCAATGATCATCAAAGAGATTCAGAGACCAAGTCTCGCTGTTCGGCTGAATGGGGTGCAGTGTCTTTCAACCATGGGGGTCTCAAGAGACAGGACACACACTGATGATAGGATCAGATTTTTATACAGTGATGGTCACGTACACATGTTTATCCAGACAGTTCAAAGTACAGAGTATGTCTGGAAATAAATGACGTTAAACATTATTTGCAAAAGAGGTATGTTTATTTGTTTAAAGAGAACAGCTTGACCAAAAAGAACTGAATCGATTAGAAAATTGTTACACAACACATCAGAGCAAAAAACAAGTTTCCCATTACAACACACACTATGAAACAGAAGTTTAGTTTAGTTTTAGTTTAGTTTTATTATGGATCCCCATTAGTCCTCACCTTGGTAAGGACTATAGCTCCCAGTGGCTCTGTTGATGTTTGTGCACATGCGCAAGATTTGCTGTGAGATGTTCGTTCGTCGTTGTAAACTGATGTCTGATGTTAACACAGAAGAATATCTCGCAGCAAATCTCACACATCTCGCGAGCAGTATGGAGGTATTTGGATGTTTCATAGTGTGTGTTTTGGACAATTCAAAAGTCGATTTTGGGTGAAGTATCCGTTTAAGACATCAAAACAATGAAGGAACACACACAGGATTATATAGTAAACACAAAAGTGTTGATTAAAACGAAAGTGTTTTCTGTCACCTGAGCTAAACCCAACTGAGAGGCTTTGGGATGAGTTGGACCACAGAGTGAAGGCTAAACAGCCAACAAGCCAACAACAACTCCTTCAAGACTGTTGGGAAAACGTCCCAGGTGACGACCTCATGAAGCTGAAGACAGAATCAAAAGTGTGTGAAAAGCTGTCATCAAAGCAAAAGGTAGCTACTTCGAAAAATATAAAATCTAAAACGTATTCTGCTTTGGTTAACACTTTTTTGATTACTACATAATTCCATATGTGTGTAGAGTTTTGATGTCTCCAGTACAAATCTACAATGTAGAAAGTGTTGAAAATAAAGAAAAAATATTCAATGAGAAGCTGTGTCCAAACTTTTGACTGGTAGTGTACTTGTTTGGCGACTTTGAGTCAAACCATGTTGACAAAAGAGAAGAGGCAAAGATGTATAACTTGCACCCAGGAGAAGTGACAGATGTGACTGTGTGAATAATGAAAAAAGAGGTAGCACACCTGGACAGTCGCTGCGTGAAGTGAACGTGGTGATCGAAAAGTTTCAGAAATCGCTGGTTCTTGTTTCGGACACTGTTTAACAGTCCGACAAATGCCTCATCTGAAACACACGGACGATTAAAACCAAAGACCATGAAGAAACTCACTCACACAACCTGAAAATCCATCACTTCACAAATCTGCAATTAATAGACACAAAGTGATTTACAAGAGGTCGTTGTGGAGAAAAGACTCATCACGTCCATTTAGCCTGATTGTAGATAAACTCACTGTGCCTCCAAGTCTTCAGTTCGTAAACAAATGCAAACATTAAAAGGAGGAAAGGATGGCTGATGAGGCCGGCCTCCCTCCACCGAGAGGCAGCCAGTCTGATGGGCTGAGGAGGAATATGTCAGCTAGCATAGGTGGTCCGTGCCAGATGTGAAGTATAGGGTGCCTCTTGGCCTCTGAGTGAGCATATGGAATACATTGTGCGTGAGGGACTCCTCCGAGACTGTTCTCTCTTAAGCTATTTAGGCTGTGAGGCAGCCCCCGCTTTTCCCTACAGAAACTGTGGGATTTAGAAATGTATCACCTTCAGTGGTGGGTGCAACAAGGAGGAGGGGGGCAGCGGGGCAAGTAGGGGGACAGGGTAAGAAGGTCAAACTTTAAAGTTGTTTGTGTCTGGGTCTGCCTCCATGGGAAGCCCGAGGATGGGAGAAGTTGCGTCTCAGATTACACCATTCATTCAGATATCTGCAGGCCCACGCCTGACAAGATGTATGTTGTGCTTGTAACTAACTTATCAATGACTTATTACCTACTTACTGCATTTATTACATGAACAACTTGACTTCTCTTTTTGGCCAGCTCTGTGCTTCTCACAAAATACGTGATTCAGTCTTCACATCTGCCTTAAGTCCAGCTCCACCCTGAGGTCACCCTGTAATAATATCAATGAATTACCAAAGCGTATCGAATGGGGAGGAAAAGGCATATCATCCCATATGAAACACGGGGCCAACATTGGTCTTCATCGCACATGTCTGTGAAATTGTTCCCAAACAATGACGGAGTGCCACTCGCTCCAGCTAGGCCTGCAGGGCTCGTTTGAAAAAAAAGAGAAACCCATACAAACAGACTCCAGTGTTCCCCGCTGACTGAACTCCTTCAGGATCTGTTCTGCAAATTAACAGGAATCTGACAAGCTCTCCAGAGAAACAGGATTTCTTCACTCTCTTTAGTGAAAATGAACTACTGTCTCCTGAGCAACCAGGAACCAGGTAGTGACTCAGGCCGTCTTTACACTACATGGTTCCATGGATTTTTTTTCTCAAGTGGTACAAATCAAATCCGTAACATGAACGTGCAAACGGGAAGAAAAACGCATGAGACTGGATATCATCAGATTGGCTTCAGGCTTCCTTCATATGTGAAATTGAATCCAATATGAATCCGAAATCTGCTGATATGGCATTTTGATGATAGTGTTGATAGTGCAGTCATCACTGCTGCATAGTTACACCCAGGTCTTAACAAGGGCCCTATTCGTTCTCCTCTGCCTTAAAATGCAATATATTCTATATTCAATATTCCGTGCACTTCTAAAAAACCTTCTAAAAGAATTGCTTGACATATTCCGTCCATTTCATCAGCTTCCATGTTGTTTCCAGTGTGTTTCCCTTTTCCGCGTTGGTGGTTAAACTGCGGTTGTTTCACGAGTGGAAAGCAGGTGTAAATGCAGATGTCGGATATGGGTCACTGCTAATAGAATATGTTAACACACAGTCTAGGATATAGGCAATAAATTGGAATTGGGCATCGAGACTTGTAGTGTAAAGACAGCCTATAAGAAAAATACAAGCTACAGGTGACTGGACGGGAGAGGTGTAAATCTCTCTCAGGAAGTCTATATCACACAAAATGGTAGGGGTGGTGTTATGCAAATTTGAATCCTAGTTACATCACTGGAAGACAACTGAGGGAACAGCTCGTAAAACCATGTGGATTTCAACCTAGGGAGCCTGAACATTACACATTTTCTTGTCAATTCTCACATTTTGGGGGCCGGAAGGCAAGACAAACACCCAAATATATGTTAAAGAACCTTCAAAAAGTGATATTTCCATAATATGTCCCCTTTAAACAGCAGAGATGGTTGAGATACAATCACAGTAAATGTATCTTTTCTCTAACCACAGACTCCTGAGGCTCTCAGCTCGACTGTACATTAAGAAGAAATATGATGATATAAGCACTTCCATCATGCAGCAGACCTTGTTACACAAACACCATGTGTCCAAGTGTATGTGGATGACTGCTTGAAAGCACCCCTGTGTCTGCTTGCATTGCATCAGTATATATAGATACTGTAAGTATTCATGCTCGTACAGCTTGTTTCAGCCAAAAGCGGTGAACAGGTCAGTGGTTCCAGGTTATTTCCCACATGGGCCGGGCCGCGGGGTGCGCTGCAGTCTGACGGAGGCGGATGAGGTGGACTCCACTGCAGCTGTGGCTGGTCAACACGCCAGGGTGAAATAAATCCTGGAAACCGAGCAGCTATTTGTATGAAATGATGCTACAGGATACATGTGCACCAGAAATTGCATTTAGTAAATAGAGTTCTTGGCATTGTCTTTTGAGTCCTTGACTTTTTGTTCACTCCAATATGAGCGGTCACATGTCAGTCCTCATCCCTCAGCCGAGCCAGACTGAATGGCGTAAAGCATGTCTGTGCAGAATCATGTAATCCGTCTATGTCAGCTGGTGTCAACTCAAATAAAGTTTACTTTTTGATGGCTTGTGTAGTGCAGCTGTGTTGCACAAGTGAACAAACTAGTACCCAACAACAACAACACCACAAACATACTGCAAAAAAAGAAATTCAAGAAACCAGAGTCAGATTTTATCACTTTGTAAATCAGAGGATGTTGTTTTAAATTCTGAACCATCATCATCTGTGCCAAACAACAACAGAGCCGAGTTTCTGACAAGTGAACAAAAGTAATAAAATCAAGCAACAAACGCGCTCTGTGACACAGAGCAGGTCTGAGGGGTGGAAATGTGATGCGGTCATGACCATCTGTCCCCTAGGGCCAAATGATGACACCTCTCTCTCCTGAAGAGCAGCGGAGGGGCAAGAAGGTTTTTTTTTCCCACGTCAGCTTGGTCTAAGAAGTGTAATTATTCTTTGTGCGCTCGCAGACATTAAGTATAAACACTTCTGCAGCTCGTTGGAGATCTCCGCTCCTGGAGAAGCGGTGAGGAGAGGATTGACCTGTCTGCACTTCATGTGAGAGGTTCAGGCTCTGCAGTGAGTGAGGGCTGAAACTGAGCTACTTATGAACTGTAGACAGCAAACTCGCACATTTTCTGAAATGAAAAGATCAATCTGCACCCATCACAAATAAAAGAGCATAGATAAATAGAAGCGGATGAGTTACACAAATTTTAAGACAACTTGAATGTCAGAGCAGCATTAGTGGCTGCAAGATGATGACCTGAACGTTACATTCATGACTTTTTATTTCTAAAATCTGCATCACTGTGTAGAAAAAAGACAAAACTGCCAGTGGATGTGATTTAAAGTCATTCAAGCGACTTCCTTGGTCTCGCTGAAGTTTCTGCTCCTCTGTAATTGCTTTACAATTTACGATCCCAGATACACAGCACTGTGGTGTGTAAATGGAGCGTGTGGTACACAAAGCCAATATAAATCCACCCACTCACTCATTTCACACTTTCCTCTACAGCAGATCTGCTTGATCCACTTCAAACCTTATGTCTAATTGTTTGTTTTTCATAGAGTTTATTTTAAAGGGATAGTTCAACATTTTGGCAGATTGGCCCATTGCCATAACCCCTACAGTTTTAGGAGTAGGTTTGTTACCTTCAATTGTCGGTGCAAGCTATTTTTAGAACAGCAGAGCAGAGCCGCGAGCTGTTCAGAGCTACGCTACGGAGGCTAATGGGATTTCTTGGTTTCCCTCATCAAACTCATCAAATACACAATCCAACAACTCCAAAACGCTCTGGTGGACAAGTTGTGACCTGCACATTCACCACGCTATGAGATAATAACAGAACGTTACGAGACAGAGTTGTTTTCGAGGTAAATTCATGCAAAACTGCTGATGCTCGTTCCTGTCGGGGGGCAGTTTTCAGCAAGCAGTATTTGCCTCGAAAACAACCGCTCTGCTCCGCCGTTCTAAAAATAGCTTGCACCGACAATTAAAGGTAACGAACCTACTCCTAAAACTGTAGGGATTATGGACATATGGGTCAATTTGCCAAAATGTTAAACTATCCCTTTAATTCTTAATATTGGCCTTTTTATTTTTAATTCTTTCTGGCCTGCCAATAATTTTACAGTATGGAGATGTTTCTGCCCAGTGCTGTAGTGTAGTGTATGTGTGCCAGTGAGCCTGCAGCAGGCTGCCAGAGGGCCTGGACAGTGGCTGAACTCTGTTCCACTGCTGGTTGATGCAGTGGGCTCATGTGCAGAACTGGAGCAGCGAAGGGGGGTTACCCGACCGCTCGGTGACCCGGCTTCATTTTCAGGATACTGAAATGCACCGAGCTGCTCAAGCGGAACATATGGAAGTGCAAAGAGAGGGAATCACGGAACATTATCCGCCCAATTACACAATGAGAAGAGCGACCTGCTGGTAGTATCCATACTGCACGTCATGTTCAGTGGGCCTGTGGCTGAGCCAGCGGCCCCCCTCAGCACCTGATCACACCAGCTCAGCCTCCCCACCTGCAGGGATCCCAGCCTGGGACGGTCTGTCTCCAGGAGGGACGGATGCAAAACAGCTCATATGTGAGTCAGTAAAAAGAATGGAGCAGGAAAAGGTACATTCTGTGCCATACCAAAGGAGAAAAACCCTTCTTCATGTCATATCACAGAAGATACTCTACAGATGATGTGAATTGCGAAATATCAAGAGACAAGATGCTTTTATAGTTAACCTTTTCAATGTTCTATAAAGAGGGAAAAGTACCTTCAAAGTTGTAGTAAACACGCTGACATTTTGCCTGGATACCTCTCATCTGTCTGAGTCGTCACGAGAGTGAAGAGTAATGCTCTCTCTGGCTCAGCAGGGCTCAGGGGTGCAATGATTTGACTCTCAGTGATACGAACTGTAGCCTATGTAATGTGAGCAGAGAAGGACTTGCACGCATTTGTACAGAAATCTGAATAATTGTCCTCTCTGTGCACTTCTCTCATACTCACTGTGGTAAATTACACCAAGGTATGCAATTGCAGTTACACTTTAAAATGTTTTAGGACAAATACAGAATAAATTGCACAGTAATACAGACAGGATCTAAAGCCTCCAGTGTGTGGTTTGTTCGGATGAAATTTGCCAAGAAGTTTTCAACAACTCGGTGTGTGTTTTATGAACACAAAATGTTCAGTGTAAGTGCATATTCTTTCTCGAAATGTTTTAATTTCCGTTATGAAAATCACTGATAAGCATTTATTTGGCACCGCTGGGAAACCTTATATATTATTAATTAATATTAATTTGATTAAATAATTGGTAATATGAAAAATGTTAGAATAAGCTTGTTATTTTGGTAACACTTTACAATAAGGGTCCCTTAATTAACATTAGTTAGTACATTATTAAGCATTAATATATAAACTAATGTGTTAATTAATGCTGAGTAATGCATACATAACGATAACTAATTACATTATTCAACTTTTATTATTACTAAATTTCTTAACTAACTTAAACATGAATTAACTGCTTACTAGGCTACATTAATTAATGTGTTTCCTAACCCTAAGTAATACATAATAATGATTGTTAATATATCTGTGAACACTTAATTAATGCTTAATAATGTACTAACTAACGTTAATTAAGGGGCCCTTATTGTAAAAACTGTTACCATTTTGATATTACAGGAATGTTTCATATTTTATTTAATATCTTATTCTAAAATAACACATGATATGTAACATAACAAGGAACATATAGGACAGACAAGTTAGAGTAAAAATACTCAGAGACACTGTGAAACTGCATCAATGCTGGATAATGACTGATGACAGTTAAAAAGATCAAAATGAGTGCAGAGCCAACACAAGCAGATTAGCACCCTGGAAAATCACTTTGAACACTTTGTCCCAGAAAGACTGTAAAAAAAAAAATGGAACAATAAACTCAGTATCTTCCAAATATGTAAGCTTGGCTTTCCAAAGTGGAACATCTTGATCACATACTGTACACAAACTTAAGCACAGTCGGCCATCCTGACACGTTTTAACTTGTCGGTCCATGTTGTCAAAACCGTAGGGAGTCTGAAAGCTTCTACAAACACACAAGTGTGTTTTGTGTGTATCTGCTTCAACATTATCTTCTGGATTTGGATAGTGTGTGTGTTTATGTGTGTGTCACATTTGACAGCGTCCCTGTCAAACGAGCATATAAAATGAAATTCAAAACGACTCTCCTCACATCCATTGGATTAGCTTCAGAAAACATCACCGAAAAGTGCTGTCGTTCTAGTTTCCAGCTGTGTGAGACCTTTCTCCATGTGCAAGTGATTTATTTTTCAAGGTGGATTTCAATTTTCTCTTGAGCGACCCAAAATATCTTTACAAAGCCATCCACGTACTGCGAAGTCGGTGAGGAGCTTGAACAAAGTCTGACGCTGACAGTTAATGATTTGCAGCACGACTGTGGGTGGCTGACGATAACATCATTTCACTGAAGCAGCTGAGATAAGTAACAGATGTTGTTGTCAAGTTTGTATGAAAGGTTAATTGCAAGAAAGCAAGTTTATGAAATGCAGTCATCTGTCACATCTTATGCTAAGATGTGATGCATTATCCCAGCACTTAACTATGATGAGGTGCACAGCAGAAACCTTGCAATGACTCGTCAGTAAAATACAAATACTGTTGAGTGTTTCAACATAATCTGACGCGTGTGAGATAATAAATGGTAATGTGCATCTTCACAATAAAGGCAAGCTTGTATTTCTGGGTTAAAGTATTAACCTTACTTTCTATAATAAGGCAACCTGGTTTAAACATATACTGCAAACTGACTAGAAACCCTGAATCTTGAGTAAAAAAATAATAATATTGTAAGATGAATACAAAAGCATAATGATGGAGGTCTCTACAGTATAACATTCACACACCTGGGAGATACTCTGATAAGTCCCAGATGGAATCATGAGACCCCAAAATCAAAACTGAAACATTTCATTGAGAAAATACAATTGTCTTGAACAAAACAATTTTTTTTTCCCAAACCAAATTTGAAATAAATTTTTATGAACACAACATAAAATACAGAATGTCGTGATACACAAACCACAAGGCCACATGGATGAAAAACACAAGGAGAGTGAAAGAAAATAATAATAATTTACTGTAACTTTTAGTGTTGTTTCCTATCATATGTTACTGGATGGTAATTTTACAACATCTCTTCAATCTTTTTACATAGGCTATCAGTCAGTGTGTGTGAACTCACACACACACACACTCACACACACATATATACAGTATGTGTACGTATGACAGAGCAGAAGGCGAGCTCCATGTCTCAGCCTGTCTTTGATGAGCTCACGGAGTTGAGGTCATCTGGAAGCCATTTCTACTTGTGCTTTCTCCCTGGTCTCATTTTAATCTCTCAGCATAGTCCCCCCCCCCCCTCTCCACTCCACACACCTCCCCCCACCCCCACCCCCAGCCCCCTCCACTCCCCGGGGAAGCCGAAGTTCAGTAACCGAGCTCCGCGCACGCCAGGCCGGCATGGCACGCAAGCTCATCCCCGCTCCACTCCACTTGCACGCAAAAAAACTCTACGGGATTAGAAACAAATATCCCTTATACTGTACATAATAGATGGCTCCTGTCCTGGGTGCCACATTAAGTGAAGGTCTATCACGCAGCCTGCACAAGTGAGGAGGGAAAGGGGTCCAGTCCAGCAGCAGCTTGGGGGAAAGACTTCCTAATTACCCTAATAAGTTTTTTTTTTGAGTAATACCAGTAGAAGTTTGGGTCTGTCTGCAGAAACCTGCTTCATGTGTGACCTGGATGAAATGTCTTCATGCAACTGTATTTACTCCGTTACTTAATGTTAACTCTGTTTTGATGAAGAAATTAAAAGTTGATTTTGGAAAGAGCAAAGATGCCAAATAAATGTGTGTGTGTGTGTGTGTGTGTGTGTGTGTGTGTGTGTGTGTGTGTGTGCGCGCGCGCGCTACTTCAGAAGAACAACACAACTTCTACTTCACAACTTTAATGTCTGCAACTCTAATGTTTTTCCAGTAATGTTTCCCTTTTGATTACAAGTGTATAAATGTGTAATGTGGGTGGTCACTGCGTCGAATCAAAGCTCTAACCATGTCCAACCACAGAGCTGCATGAAAGTGCAAAGTGAATGCTATGTGTAAGAAAACATTGAGCTGAAGCTGAACATGATTCTTTTTGACAAAAGTTTTCATGATTTCAGTTACTCCAGGAGAGCAGCATCTCCTCCAACATGTGGGCTGTTTGACATTACCCACAGAGACACATCTCTGAGCACAGCGGGTCTAACACAACAACACTATCAGAGATAACCAGATTCCTTCGCACAGTGTGTTGCGTGCATGTGTGTGTTTTTCCTTTTATCCCAAATCAAAATGAACACAGGACACTGGAGCTGCTGTTATCCCCCAGTTCACTGTGTCTTACACAGGGCAGCCTGCATGCGCCTCGCTGTGGAGCAGATTTTAAACAAGTGAAACCACCGAGGTTTAGTCGAGTCCACCAGCAAAGAACTCAATCGCAATAGTTTAGTCTTGTTTTGTGTGCCGGGGGGGAGTGAGTGTGCTGTATGTGGTGAGATGTATGTAACACAATACACGCACAATACACGCAGACTGGTCATGCTGTGCAAAGGCTTTGTGAATTTTCTTTTCTTTCTTTTTTTTGTTGGACTCTTTCCTTTTTCGTATATCAAACATAGTTTTGATGCAGAATAAAAATAATCTGTTTTCAATCTCTATATTATCACCATAAGACATTTGTTAAACAGTATTGCTTTTGATTCTTTTTTTCCTTTTTTTTAATAAGGGTTAATCTGCATTGATTCATGTTTTTGACCACTTGGGGGCACTGCAACAAGCTGTGATCCTACATTTAATATTATCACTTTATAAAGTTGCAACCAAGGTGTCAGCGAGCAGTTGTCCAGTGGACACAGATCGTCTTTAGCTCTGGATGGAGGTCTTCTCTCTCTCCACCTGATGGATCACCGTCCACTATCGACCTCTCCAAGCTCCGGTTTGGTCTCCAGAGGGAAATATCTGACTCTTTAGGTTCTAAATACTCCACCAGCGAGTTTATAACTTGATGTGATTGTCTTTATGGGGCTTAGCAGGTAGCGTGCAGTGGCTCTTCTGCTGATAACTGTTTCCTGCTGTGGCTTTAGAGTGAGACTGAACAAAACCAGTCTAGTCACATAATCAAAAAATCAGCTGAAAGACACTTGAGTAGATCTGCAGTTCGGTTAAACTTCTTTCATCTTTCACTTTGATCCAGTATTTATATAAAAGTAGTGATTGGTGCGCTTTTGAGTGGTTTCACCACTTTCTTCTATTTTCAGTCGGGGTGTCACAGTGTCTAAACACACTCCTCCACAAAATGAAGCCGTTTCAGCCGATGACCTTGAAGATTCCAGAGCTGAACTGGTGCAGGGCTGAAACGAATCCCTCGTCGCACATGTGAAACTACTGCTTTACTTCCACCGCCTCGGCCACAAGTCCATTTAATATCATCCCACTGGAGTGAATTGTGTCTTTGCATGTCTTTTCTCAGGCGTCTTACACACAAACAACACAATCAGGTCAGACGCTGACTTTTTTTTTTCTTCTTCTGAGTATCTCTCTTTCCTCGTTGTGGTCTGGCAGGAGGCGACGCTCTCATTTCAAACATCACCATCTCTAACTAGCAATGTCCGGTGGTTACCTTCTGGCTGCCTGAGATGGCTCTGGCCCAGAGGATGTTTTTGTTGGTTTGTTTACTGATTTGTCTGGGTTGTTTTTGGCTGCAGCTTTTTTTTTTTTTTTTTTCGGTCTTGGCTCACCTTAGTTCTGTCAAGCAAGAAAAAAAAAAAGAGCAAAGAAATTAAAACTTCACTCGAATTCCTTCATTCTCTCTGCTCTTCCCTTCCCAACGTCCCACCAGCTCCTCAACTGCCTGTTGGACCCCTGGCTTTCCTCTCCCTGCTGCTGCCCCCCCCCCCCCCCCCCCCCTCCCCTCTTCTTCCTTCCTCCCTGTCGGTGCTGTGCGTGACAGTAGCTCACTGAGAAGTGGAAATGAGACTAGTAAACAATGATTAGCTCCAGAGCCGGCGCAGCCTGGTCTACCGTTGGTCCTGTCTCCACACAGCCAGCGCCCACCCGCTAGCTCATGACATGCAGCGGCAATATAGACCCCATCCCCTCCTCCCCCCCAGCCACAAACAATCACACACAACCCCCCCCCCTCCTCCTCCTCCTCCTCCTCCTCCTCCTCCTCCTCACTATACTTCCCTCTCACCCAGAGTCAACGCAGGGTCAGGGCCAACCTTTCACAGCTAGGTTACAAGGGGTAATCACAGGCAAACACAGCAGCCACACGCAAAACGCACACACGACCCCCCCCCCCCCCCCTCCTCAAAAAAAAAAGCCTAGCCCTCCCCGTCCGTCCCCCCTCCCCAGCCACAAACCTGGCTCTAATTAGTGTGATGGGGATGCGAGTTGCCACATGTGTATGAGGAGCACTCAAGCAAGGAGGAGGAGGCAGTGGTGGTGGTGGTGGTGTTGGTGGAGGTGAAGGGTGGGGGGGGGCTGGGGGGGAAACCCCTATAGGAACGGAGGATAGAAGAAACAGTCATCCCAAGTGCAGCCAGTGTATTGGAAGACGCTGGTTAACCGAGGAACCGTTCTGGAGGCTGCTTGGTGCTCGGCCACGCCACATTTCTCAAGACAAACAGCTCTCGGGCTGAACTGAACCGTCACAGCTCGGTATCTGTGAAAGGCTCTTAAAGCACCATTATTGTGGAAGAACCGCACATAAAGGTGCACTTAAGTTCCCTCACTGTTGTTAACAGACAGCGCCGGTTAGACCAGTTATTTATCAGTTTGTGAAATCAGAACTTGGTCAGTTTGCGAGTGAATCAAACATCTCTGATGAAGCAAAACTCCTACTTTGCAGAAACAGTCAGTTCATCAAAAGTTTGTAAAACATTGACTGTCACAGAAGCATTTGAAAGTCCTGATGAAAGATCCAGGAACAGACACTAATGGATTGCACTGCACTGCATGACTTTAACTCCTATGATAATATATAAGACTCCTCTTGTCTTCTTAAATATTTTTTTTATGAACAATCACTCCATTATTCTCTGTAAATTGCACTTTTAACTGTCAGTTCAATATCACTTTCAGTCACCGTCCTCCACTGACTAACATTGACTGCATGTGCTTGTGCGGCGGTGGAGCTGCTGTCCCTCTGGCTTAGTGCCTCACTTGGGAAATGTTTTAGTACCTTCAATTAGCGTCATTACCTCCGTGCAAAAATAAACTTCACAGTCGGTGGGAAAACAAGAAACAAATTTGGTTCACACACAGAAGGGAAATGTTTTTCCTCGGGAAGTCACATCACTCAACTGAGAGTTTTGCATCTATCTATCTATCTATCTATCTATCTATCTATCTATCTATCTATCTATCTATCTATCTATCTATCTATCTATCTATCTATCTATCTATCTATCTATCTATCTATCTATCTATCTATCTATCCTGATGTTTGTGCAACTACATCAAACACACAGCTCATGATTTATCACCTGAGGCAAAAAAGAAAAGAAAAGAAAAGAAAAGAAAGTTAAATATGACCAGGACTTGATCAGATTATGAGCAGACCATTATTTTTTCTCTTTTGCCGTTGAATATAGTTTTTCTACTGAATTTCCTCCTCTGTGTGTCTGTCGAGGAAAGTTTAACCACTGCTCACACGGGTGGGGGTTTTGTGGGGGTGGGGGGCACCTGAGGTTTGCTGTGGTGTGATGATGTAACCTGAAGTGTCAGGTAAATCTGCAGTTGAAGTGTAATTCACATATTAATATTTCATGGCTAAGTTGTCCACATCACTGTTACTGAGTTAATGGAAGCTGTCAAATGCTTCTATCTCATTCAGACAGTAGGATCAGTGTGTTTTAATGATATTGGCATTTGATATTTTAGAAAACATTATTACATTTATTATATCCAGGTGTGATTTTATTATTTGTATTCCATGAAAAACTCCTGTCATCATATATATAATTATTAACATAAATTATTTTTTGTTTATTGTTTTTAAAAACCAACATGCTATTTACACATTAAATGTTTTAATCGATTCCAGTTTTTAATGATCAAACTGAATAAAAAAAATGTAAGAGGGGCTGCAGGGGCTTTTCTGTTTCATTTGACATAATCACATTTTTACAAACCATTCTCTGCTAAATTTTTCAAAATCACTGCAAAAAAACAACACAAAGCCTATTTAACGATTAGATTACAGCTCATTTAATTCACCGACTTTTCTGACAGCTGATACAAGCAATAAACTGATTTACGCTCTTTCAGGCAGATCAGAATAAACGAAATGAAATGAATAAATCAAAGTTACGTTAATTCACTCCAAATGGAATCACTTAAATTACTTTGCAAACGTTTTAAATGAGAGTCGCCTGCAGATTAAGTCTAAAGTTGGACAAACCGTGCGCAAACACTTTCCCATAGAGATCTCCCGCTGAGTCTTCTGCAGCCGCACAGTAAATCATGTCAGAAAGACGCACTTTAAAATGTGCAAACTCTGTCACTCCTGCAATTAGTAAAACAAACCGGCTCGGCGCGTTTCCTTCTGAATCGGTCACCAGTTGCTCTGAGTCCCTCTCTCTGTTTCTTTTCAGCGGTCGTTCACTGCGCTGCACGCTCACGGTGTCCACCCCCTCCTCCTCCCTCCTCCCCCCCTTCCCCCGGTGTCCGCTCACAAGTGCGCGCCTCCAACAGCGAGCGACAGCAGAGAGATAATGTAGTGGGGTCTGTAAGGCTACCACAATGGGAGGAGTATGAAAGTTATCCTGAGCCCTGCCCACCAACTGCAAAACATATAAGACGCTGCAGTGGAGCAAAAAGCAGGCACTGAAGCCTTAAAGCCTGATGACAACACTAACTAAAGACACACAAACTTCACACTAACTCACTTCATTTATCACTCATTTTAAGGTTTCATCACTATGACCTCTTTGATATTTGACTGATAAACCTGACACATTTTTCTTACCTGATATGGATATCCAAGAGCTTTAGAAGATTTTCGTTTTCTTCCAAAAAAAAGAAAAAAAGAAAAGAAAATCAACCACTGAGCAAACTTTGGTGAGAAGTGAAGATTTTTTTTTTTCTTTCCTGAGGAACAAGTGCGCAGAGAGATCTGTGACCATGGCACTGGACGCAGAGTTTGGTGTGAAGGGCAGCAGCATCATCAGAGAGTGGAGCGGACAGGTCCAGCCTGCTCTGGTCGCCTCCTTCGTCTTCCTCTTCTGTCTGGAAGCCTGTCTGTGGGTCAGGAACCTCAGGCACAAGAGGAGACTGCCGGGACCCTTCGCCTGGCCCGTGGTGGGCAACGCCATGCAGCTGGGCCAGATGCCTCACATCACCTTCGCCAGGCTAGCCAAAAAATACGGCAACGTGTACCAGATCCGGCTGGGCTGCAGCGACATCGTGGTGCTCAACGGAGACAGGGCCATACGTGAGGCTCTGATACAGCACAGCACTGAGTTTGCAGGCAGACCAAACTTTGTGTCTTTCCAGATGGTCTCTGGAGGCAGGAGTGTGACATTTACTAATTACAGCAAACAGTGGAAAGCACACAGGAAAATTGCCCAGTCGAGCCTCAGAGCCTTTTCCTCTGCCAACAGTCAGACCAAAAAAGAGTTTGAGCAGCACATCACAGGTGAGGCCATGGGGCTGGTGCAGGTCTTTCTGCGGCGCAGCGCTGATGGACGCTATTTCAACCCTGCTCATGAATTTACAGTAGCTGCCGCCAACATCATGTGCGCTCTCTGCTTTGGGAAGCGGTACGGACACGATGACCTGGAGTTCAGGAAACTGTTGCAAAGACTGAACAAGTTTGGAGAGACGGTGGGGGCAGGGAGCCTGGTAGATGTCATGCCCTGGCTTCAGTCCTTCCCCAACCCGGTCCGCAGCGTCTACGAGAACTTCAAAAGCCTCAACGAGGAGTTTTTCGCCTTCGTGACGGATAAAGTGGCGCAGCATCGAGAGTCCTTCAGCCCCGACGTGACCCGGGACATGAGCGACGCCATCATCAACGTGATCGAGCACGGGAAAGACAGCGGGCTGAGCAAAGAGTTCGTGGAAGCGACGGTCACGGATCTGATCGGAGCGGGTCAAGACACCATATCGACCGTCATGCAGTGGATCCTCCTGCTGCTGGTCAAACACCCGGACGTCCAGGTCAAAATGCAGGAGCTCATCGACAAGGTGGTGGGCCCAGACCGACTGCCCACCACCGAGGACAGGAGCAGCCTGGCGTACCTGGACGCCTTCATCTACGAGACCATGCGTCTGACCAGCTTCGTCCCGGTCACCATCCCTCACTCCACCACCTCAGACGTCACCATCGAGGGTCTGCGCATCCCCAAAGACACCGTGGTCTTCATCAACCAGTGGTCCGTCAACCACGACCCTCTGAAGTGGAAGGACCCTCACGTCTTCGACCCCACGCGCTTCCTGGATGAAAACGGGGCCCTGGACAGAGACGCAACCAACGGCGTGATGATCTTTTCGACGGGTAAAAGACGCTGCATTGGCAACCAGATCGCCAAGGTAGAGGTGTTTTTATTCACAGCTGTGCTGCTGCACCAGTGCAGCTTTGAGAGCGACCCCTCTCAGACCCTCACCCTTGACTGCTCCTACGGGCTCACGCTGAAGCCCCTCCGGTATTGTGTCAACGCCAAGCTCAGGGGGAAGCTGCTCGGCTTAGTCTCCCCGGCGTGAACAGCACGTCCCGATACTGTGACTCAAGGCCAGCAAACATTAAATCAGTGAGTATCAACATACCTGCACTAAATCCTGTTGTAAGATTCTCGTATTTAATGATATTTAATGGAACTTTAACATGGTCTGTATTTGAATTATTGTGGATGCAGGGCTGGGAATATGATTTCAAAGATGTATCATTCACTGCAGGTAGAATTCACATGTGTGGACTGTTGGGATCAGTGCAAAAATGATGACATGTCTGTTCCACAAAATATTCTATACTTGATCTGATTTTGTACATACTGTAGTCATTTAATTCTGAGTTTTGTGCTTGTTTTACATCCACTATTGAGCATGTCCATGTATGATGTGTCCATGAATTAGCTACATCCCCTAAAGGTCAGTTTAAACTAACAGACTACATGAAATGCTTGTGAATGTTACAGAGTCACTTGATAACTTAACGGTTCAAATTGTATTATGTAAGAATATATTTAACCTTTGCCACATAAAGCAGTTGCATAATATATTTTATATATAATTTCCTACTTCAGGTATGACTGTAAATGTAATGAAGTTTAATGCATTCCACTATCTACTGTACTCCAACTATATGAACAAGTTAAACCAAGAGAGCTGATCAGAGGAGGGGAAAAGAGGCAGGCGTATTTGTGAAGGAGGGAGCCGTTCATCAAGGAGCATCAATCACAGTCTCCAGAGAGAAGAAGAGACTGAATGAATGGAAGAATAAACAAGTGAACACTTCACAAACGTTGTACGTATTCAGGGTTCACTTTTACTGTACGAGCACTGCAGCTACTCCATGCCAAATCCAAGTCTCACCAATTCAAGGAAAACACGTGCAGTTTTTTTTTCCACTCAAGAGGCATTCTCAAAAACATGTTTGTTTACAAAGTAATGTTTTCAAAGCTACACGAATGTCACGGCATCCTTTTTAAGCTTCTGTATTCAGGAATTGATGTTATAATGTCCAAGGGATGCATTTCTCTGTGTGTGTGTCAAGGCAACAGTTTAAATCAGCCGGCCTTGAATGTTAAAGCATAAAGGGTATTTTGTATCAATGTGTTGGCTTTATATGATGGAAAATAAGCTATTATCTGAAATGAATAAAGTGAATTATTAATGCACAATGTGTCCAGTTTAACTGTCTGTTTTTCACCTTAAGAACGAGCCTGAACTTTAGTTTCATGACGCTCTTTTGGAGCTGCGTCATAACGTCAAGCTTGTCAGTTTTTTATGCATTTTTTCAGTCACTACTGGCTTTGTGAGACGTGTGCCAAAAATGTGACATTAGGAACCACCATTGTTTAGATGTCTGTCATTACACATTGTTCTAAAAATAGAAACCTCTGGAATACTTAACTTGGCAGAATATGACTAAAACCAAACTTGATGCTTTTTTAAGTTCTTCCTTTTGTTGCACAAGCACCCACATGAGTAGATTTATAACCAGGGTCCCCAGTTCTGAATCCTTTTTAAAAACTATTTTGATGCAGCCACAAACCTAACAGCTACATTATCTCAGTGACCTGTGTTTAAAGAGCTATTATGCCAACAATAACGCTGTATATATATTTTTATGGAGCATAATAAATCCTGTTGTTTGTATCTATCTAGTGTTTGGATCTTGAAACCCACAGCTTTCATGGTGATATCCCAGAGCCTCTTTCCCTGGATGGTTATAATTAACAGCTTGGCTGTAAATAACAGAAAGCAAATTGTATTTAAAATAGTCACGGAAAGTCCATAGGAAAAGTGCAAACAGCAAAATCATCTAATCCGAGAGGAAAAAACAATCAACTCAGCTCATTGTCCAAATAATTACAATATATGCTCCTACTTTAAAATTCCACTCCGTCCATTCCATCACATTGATAAAGTGAATAATTTCTGGACATTAACAAATTTAAATTAGGCATTTTGTTTATGTAATCTCTGTTATATTATTTGGCAACAAACATATAAATGTGTCGTTTTTGGCATCAGGGCTTATTAAGTAGCTTTCCGACGTCCTACAAGGGGACGCTGCTGGAAGGAGGCCCGAGAGGGAACAGGACTAAGGTCTGCAGGCTGTGGTCAAAATGGGAGGGGAGAGATAATAAAAAACCTGAGTCGCTGACCCCTCCCACCGTAGAGATACATATAAGCAAAGTGTTAAGGCTTGAATCTGCATTCTTCTAAAGTGGTCATCTGAAGACGTGCTGCACCACTGCTAACCGCTCAACCTGATCAAGCCCTTCTCACTAGCTTCTGTGGAGGAGGGGGGAGACAGCATGTGAGTGCTGCTCCGAGCACTTTTTTTTTGGTATGGCTGTTTTACCAGTCTGAATAGATTAGAAGAAAAGAAAACAGTAAGTGTTTGTGCTTTGATATATTTAAGACTTGTTAAATAGAAACCACTTGTTTTCCAAATTTTCAGTGAAAAGCCTTTTTATTGGCTGCAGTGACTGATAGACAAACCACAGGATGGCTCAAGTGGACGCAGAGTTTGGTGTGAAGGGCAGCAGCATCATCAGAGAGTGGAGCGGACAGGTCCAGCCTGCTCTGGTCGCCTCCTTCGTCTTCCTCTTCTGTCTGGAAGCCTGTCTGTGGGTCAGGAACCTCAGGCACAAGAGGAGACTGCCGGGACCCTTCGCCTGGCCCGTGGTGGGCAACGCCATGCAGCTGGGCCAGATGCCTCACATCACCTTCGCCAGGCTAGCCAAAAAATACGGCAACGTGTACCAGATCCGGCTGGGCTGCAGCGACATCGTGGTGCTCAACGGAGACAGGGCCATACGTGAGGCTCTGATACAGCACAGCACTGAGTTTGCAGGCAGACCAAACTTTGTGTCTTTCCAGGCTGTCTCAGGGGGGAAAAGTATGACTTTCACCAATTACAGCAAACAGTGGAAGATGCACAGGAAAATTGCTCAATCAACGATCAGAGCATTCTCATCTGCCAACAGCCAGACCAAAAAAGCCTTTGAGCAGCAAATTGTGGCAGAAGCCACAGAGCTAGTTGAGATTTTCCTGAAACTCAGTTCTCAGGGCCAGTATTTCAACCCCGCTCACGAGCTGACGGTCGCTGCAGCTAACGTGATTTGCGCCCTGTGCTTCGGAAAGCGGTACGGACACGATGACGTTGAGTTTCGAGCCTTGCTAAAGAAGGTTGATAAGTTTGGGCAGACGGTAGGGGCTGGCAGCCTGGTAGACGTGATGCCATGGCTCCAGTCCTTCCCCAATCCGGTTCGCAGTGTCTTCAGAAACTTTAAAGACCTAAACGATGAGTTCTTTGGGTTTGTCCATAACAAAGTGGAGGAGCACAGAGACACATACGATCCAGAGGTAACGAGGGATATGAGCGACGCCATCATCGGCGTCATTGACAAGGCTGACGCTGACAACGGACTGACCAAAGACCACGCAGACGGGACGGTGTCAGATCTGATCGGAGCAGGCCTGGACACAGTCTCCACAGCTCTTCACTGGCTTGTCCTGCTTCTGGCTAAACACCCTGAAATCCAAACCAAGCTCCACGAGCTCATCGACAAGGTGGTGGGCCCAGACAGACTCCCATCAGTTGAGGACAGGAGCAGCCTGGCGTACCTGGACGCCTTCATCTACGAGACCATGCGCTTCACTAGCTTCGTCCCCGTCACAATCCCACACTCCACAACATCTGACGTCACCATCGACGGTCTAAACATCCCCAAAGACACAGTGGTCTTCATCAACCAGTGGTCCGTCAATCATGACCCCTTGAAGTGGAAGGACCCTCACGTCTTTGAGCCCATGCGCTTCTTGGATGAAAACGGCTCCCTGGACAAGGATATCACCACAGGTGTTATGATCTTCTCAGCAGGGAAGAGGAGATGTATTGGAGATCAGATTGCCAAAGTTGAGATATTTCTGTTCTTTGCAATTTTACTCCACCAGTGCAGCTTTGAGAAATGCCCCAGCGAGGACTTGTCTTTAAACTGCTCATATGGTTTAACACTGAGGCCTTTAGATTACAAGATCACAGCCAAACTCCGGAGGGGAACCATTAAAGAGCAGTAAAGAGCTGTCTGACTGTGGTTTCTCTGTTCAAAGAACAGCAATACAATATGAGGTATGTGTTCTGAAGTACATATTTATACCTTGATATATTTATGTAAATAAAAGATGTTAATTCATACAAAAAAATGCAAATGATAAGCTTTCTTACTTTTGGCAACATTTAAAATTGTGACCAAAGACAATACATTGCAAGCTATTACATTCACTTAAAAAATCCCTCCCAGTGTACGTATTAAAAACATCCTGATAATAATTATACTCCTCAACTCTTAAAAGAAACTGACTGTAAGTGACTGAAATCAAATATATCTGTACTGCATCATGTAAGAAAGAAGGGAGAAAGATGTAATGAAAGCTTTGATGTGGTTGCCCAAACCCACAATTCATAATAAACCTTAAGTACGTATTGTTATTTATATGAGGGTAAATTTTAGTGGAGTCTCCCCTAAATTACAATATAAACTGGTGGTGATGAATAAAGTGTTTTTTTTTTTCTCTGATGATGGGGAGAAATCATGGACCAGCTGTGTGGTCTCAACTCAACAATTATTCACACAGGCACTTCCATTTATCTTCATATGTACCAAACTTCTTTATGTTTGAGCTCAATACAAATACAGCATGCATGTCATCTACAGCCACGTACTCCTGAATCATGCATAATACTGTTGTTCTCAGTAACTCATAACTCCTGTCACATGTAAAAAAAGCCACTAATTTAACTGTCTTAGATCTCTTGTGCACATAATACATTACTGTATGTGATCCATGAGGAATACCACACTGTCTGAGAAATAAGCTGTAAAGAATAATTAAATAATGTTTTCATAGTGACCTTGTGTGTACTCTAAAACGTGTGACTGAAGCCGTGAAAGTACAATAAACATTTTGTACTGATTTATAACTGCATCTGTGGCATGTATTAGCCAAAGTGTTGAGAGTCACAGAGGCCAGAGAGGTCAAAGAGATAATAATAGATCATGATGTCTGGTCTCAGTGTTGTTGTGAAAGATTAACAAGGGTTACCGGCCCCGCATGCTCTCGTTCTCCGTGCCTTAACAAGCAGCCAGTGACTCAGTATACGTCAGTACAGGCAACAGCGAGCAGCCGCGAGCCGCCCTCATCAATATTTAACCCGGGCCGTGCTGTGCTCTTTTGACTGCTGTGTCATTTTTCTTCCGAGCGAACACATCCAGATTCGGTCGCTCGCTGCGGAGCCGTGCATCTCTTAAACTGACATCATATCTAATAAAAGGTGTGAATTTCAAAGGACTAGAGGTCCAAAACATTACAGCTTTGGCGTTATGCTATAAGGCAAACAATGCGAAGTGCACGCAGAGACACTTGGGGTGATGAAATCGGCAGGTTACATCAGGCTGTATTTCAATAAACAGCGTTTGACAGGCCTCTTTGTACTATATGTGCACCACGTCCCCTGAGGGCTTTTATTTTGAGACCACTGTTTTAGTGCAGTTTGCAGATGTAACATGCAACAGGAGGGCTGGTGATGTGGCCCTGTTGAAGGTCTTTCAGTGGAAAATAAAGGAGAGCATTTTACTTCAGCACTGTGCTCAAGATTAAGGTTTTCAATATAAATAGAACAAGACAAATGAGAATCCTACAAACTCCCAGTCTTTTTTGGCCTGTGACCCATCACACAAAAGCAGTGTCTGCTTTGGTTCCCTGTCATGTTTCATTTGTCTTTGAGTTGTTAGAAGTATTCTCTCTTTCATTAGTTTATCATAATTTAATAACAAGTACATTTTTGTCATTACTCATGGACTTAAATTTGAATGAAAAACTTTTATCCGCATGACATTTCAAGTAAAGGGTGTGAGTATCCTCCTTCCACCACTTTTAGTTGTTTGAAAACTCACATACCAGAGCGATGATGACCAGACATCTTTCATGGACATCAGAAGCTGCTTACTGGCACTCAACCTGACACGACCCACCTGTGTTTTTATTATCATTTAGCATGAATTTCCATTATTTCCAACCCACTGTTTATCATCTTTACTGTCACAGGATGTTGCAGCGACCATCATTTGCGTCTATTCCAGCAAAAGATTCCCCCTCCTGACTGACGTTCTTTTATTCTTGGAAAACCAAAAACCACCCATTGTTCAACATTCATCCTTGCTGCGAGTATGATACATAAATATTAGTGTAAGTGTGGGTTAGCAGCTTATCATTTTCATCCCTCGTCCTACTTTTATCTCCCTCCTCTGCCCCCATGAGACTCTGGTCCTGAGTGTCTCTGTGGATGAGGCCTGTTTCCACCAGGGTTATGAAGACATTCAGCGCTGTTAAAGACTCTTTCTCCCTCACTCTCGCTCTTTGCTCTGACACCGCAAGGACCCTAGAGGGAGGAGTGGGCCGCCTCAACTCCCCTGTTTCCATCATTGCTTCCCAAAACATCCATGAAATGTGTCCAGCTGAAAGACTTCCTTTCACCCTGAGTCACCCGCGCTCCGCTCCGCATACCAACTCAGCCCTCGACCTGCTCGGGGTTTTTTTTTACCCCTTACAGGAAAAACAGAAAAGTGTACAGGCTGACAGTGTGTCAGCCCTGAGGTTACTCGCATTCTGCACGTACACAGAGTGACCTCCCACTACGTTCTCTCCGCTGCCACCGAATACAGCTCAGCAATCTTATCCCAAAAAGAAAAAAAACTCCTCTCCTCCTCCGTTGGAGCTTTGACATGCAAACTGCAGTCACTGTTTGGTAGATGACACTCAGTGAGGTAGAATTACTTGGAAGGAGACAAACGCAATCCTCCAGAAAATCCCCCCTCCTCCTCCTCCTCCTCCTCCTCCTCCTCCTCCTCCCGTCTGCTGCCATCATCTGCTGAAACACAGCGGAACATTGTGTCTGAGCACTGGCTAGGAACGGCCTCATGTACTTATTCAGCCAATCTTTCCTAAGACCAACAAGCTGACCACAGCTACACTCCCAATCCAAAATGTTGCAAAGACAAATAAAAGTACAAGCATAAATCTGCATTTTCCTCATTCTGCCTGAAGCATAGAACATCACAGCAGATCATTAATCATTCTATTGCAAAAAAAGAAAAGAAAGAGTAAATAAACCAGCAAACATTTTTCTTAGGATTACAAGAACAGATAGCCTTAGGGTGGGAAAAAAGAGCTCACGTAAAATAACCAAAGACTGGACAGAGGTGACGTTTCCAACAAGTGAGATGACGACGGTTGCTCTGAGGTCAACGAATTCTCGTCTCTCTCCAGCCTTGTTTATGGAAGCATCCAGACTGTGGCGATTTGGCTTCAAAAAGGAAACGACAGCTTCCGCCTGACACTTTAATAATCCTGATCCCTGCAACAAAATAATGAAATGTGTCGAAGAAATTGGAAAGAGCTGCACTTTACATTCTGATTCAGTGTAATATATTCCAGAGGCTGTTTGATGTTTAATTGGTTATAAATGTTTCCTCTCTACTGAAGCCCCCTGTGGAATTATGTCATAAACACTGAGCAGGACTTACAATAATGTTCCACTTGACATAATAATGCAGTCGTGCCACCTTACAATTTGGTGCTATAGTCTTTGTGTTTTAGCACATTACTAACAGAGTCTGACAATTAGTGACCCTTCACTTCATGTTCTGGAGAACGACCTCACGCAACCATCGTAAAGACTTGTGACGTGACCCTTTGCAATAAACAATTACCCCATTCATTATTACAGGGTGGGGCGGCCATTGCCTGTTGTTTTGTCCGTGTTGGGATTGTGTTTTGGAGCGGTGGCAAGGAGAAGACCTTTGACATGAAATAATACAATGTGTAGTTCCATTTGCTGAATTTCTTTCCATATAACAAACAATTATTTTCAGGAAGTGCAGGAGGAAGCGATTCCGTGTCGGTCGGAGCACGAGAGCGCGGCACGCATGTGGTTTGTGTTCATGGACGGGGGGAGTTCACATCACGGTCGGACACAGTCACTCATGTTAACAGTGTTTAACTGGTCCGTTTTTGTTTGATATGGAAACTGAGCAACGCTGTCTCCTGTGATTTATGTTAAAACGGCGGCGGCGGGTCGACTGCCGGTGGCGACGGGCGTTCTGATGCGAGATCTGTGGAGTTTGGTGAAGTGGAGGCGTGCGGAGGCGAGGCTGGTGGAGAAGCTCGCACCTCTTTGTTGCCGCGCGTCGTCGGCCGAGGTCAAGTCAGGATTTACACTTTTTCCTGCGATGATGTGGATGAGGAGGCTGACAGACCGCGTTTACACCATTCACATTCTTCACTGTCTAAACAGCTGCACTTCCTTACTTTCTATTAAGAACAACAGGACTTGGCAAGATCTTACTCAAGCAAACACAAAAGCTCCCTCTTCACTTGCCAAACCTAGAAAGCAAATTAGATTACTATAGCATGTCTCCTACAAATAGCCCATGATCTCATTTATCTAATGATAAATCAGTCCTGGTGGACCTTCAGAGTAAGTGTCTGCTACTCTCCTGTAGGTCCAGCACCTTCAAGAGGCCATCAGTCTTCGGCCGTGTCAGAGATAGCGCTGTCGGGCTCAGACGATAACGAACCACTGGCACCGCTGTTGTGTAACCCAGACGGGAACCTCTCGGAGACGAACACAGAGGGGTCTCTGAGAAGTAGACACATCGGGGAGGAAATAAATCAGATTATTGCATTGTGTATTTTCTCAAGTAACATGAGAACGTTCAACAGAGTGAGATCCCATGCATGAGTGGGAGTGGGAGGGGAAGGTAAACCAGAAGACTTGTAGATAAGTGCTACTTTGAGCTGCAGAAGACGCATTTTGTGCAGAACGTGTCAGGAGAAGTCCATTAACACGTCCACTGTACGTCCTCCAGGGTATAAATGAGGAAATCACACTGATACATTTGGCATGAGAGGTAAAGGGCAGTTCTGTATCTCATTTGCACGGTTTACTTCGTGGATAGTATTTACACCATGGTTTGTGCTCTGGGGATAAAGAGAGAGCAGGAAAAGCATGACACATGCCAGACAAAGTCAAACCATGTCCCGCTGGCAAGACCAATGCTCTTTAGCACGCATCACGGCTCACAATCAAAACACTCCAAGAGGACAAACGGGCAGATTATCAGACTGGCAAATCACAACGACGACGTCAACACCGAGGGATCGGACAGCGTGTTTCAGCTGAAGAAGAAAACTATTAGACTTATAATTACAGTCAGGGGGTTTTTCTTTCTGAGGGGTCATTTGATATCAGCTGCTTCAAAAAGATTCTTCTTTTTCTTGAATCCACAGTCCACACGAACTTAACACACTCACCACAAGTTCTTTTTTTTTTTTTCAATTTTAGAAATCCATGAAAACAGATACATTCTTCTACGTGTCCAAAAGTATATGGACAGTAGTAGTGTTGTGGTCAAGTCCACCTAACCTAAAGGGGGTCGAGACCGAGACCAAACCAATGCGAGACCATTTTTAATACCATTACTGCATTCGGTGCCAGTACTCATAATAATCATGTGGCTTGATTTTTACATTATTCCTGAAATAAAAAAGAAAAGATAATTTGATATAAAATCTATACCATACTTAATTTAAACTAAGTTTGTATTGAACAAATAACACAGCACAGAACCTGCTGAAGTCTTTCCCACTTTTGACTTTTTCAGATAAGCAGATACTTTTGTACAACAATTTAATTATCTTAAAGTTATTGAATTACATTACATAAACCAAAGTGAGCGAGTGACAGAGAGAAACATCTGCGTTTTAAAAAAAAGATGTCACTGCAGCTGCGGTCTTGAGAAAAAATCCTGAGTCCAGCTCAACCGAGACCGAAACAAGGCCGATCTTGAGACCACATTTTCAAGGTACATTTTCGAGTACCATAACACAAACTACGTGCACACAAATATTCCAGCTCATTCAAATACTAAAGGACAGTTTTGTGACTATGACATCTATGGTGACAGGATAAGCAGTATGGGTAAGATATGAATTAAGGAATGAATGACTGCATGCTGTAGCAGTGAAATCAACTAAACCCAAAAGCAAAAGAAGACAAAGGAAAGTTAGATAACATCTGTATACTGTCGGCTATAGTGTATAACAGACAACAAATAGTATGTTTCAGCCTAAACAGACTTTGTGCCAGTCCAAGCACTCCAGTGTGCGGTTTTAAACAGTGGCCTTGGCACTGTGCAGTGCGGGTTATCGTCTGAATCCGCAATGAGTATGTAATATTTTATAATCATTGCAGAGCGTGAGACAGCGACATATATACATAGAAATTAAGGCCAATCGAGAAGCGGTCGTTTCCACTGTTTCAGAGAAATAACAGAGGAGTCAGTCATCCTTCATACCGCTGGTGGATGAAGGAAGAGTAATGACCCTGCATTTGTCATAACTGCGTCCGTGTCTGAAATTCTAAGTTGATGAATTTCGGGTTGAAATATCTTGTTACCATCTCTCTGACAAAGAAAAAAAAAAATCACATGCGTCTGTGTCAAACAAGCTAGCCATAACTCAGCAGCAGAACCCCTCTCCTTCCTCCTAACCCTCGCTTTCACGCCATCCCACTTCAAGCTCTCCTCTTGGCAACACTTGACGCCAGACCAAAACAATTTAGCAATAAGCTATTTGCGTTCATAGGGATTCATTTTCAGTTGTTTTTACATTCTCCTTTTGTAGTGGGCTCTGATTGCCTGTCAGAATTTCCCTACTCACTGAGAGACTAACGGTTTGCTGGAGCTGACCACTCCACTGAAAATACCTTGCTCTGTTAAGACTTGGAACCGTCTGCTCTTGGAGCGCGGGGCCGGGGCCTTGTTGACAGTGTGACATGTTATATTTCAGGTCCTGTTATCCAAAACAACACTTTCCCATATTCTATTACCAGCATATTTTCTAAGGGATTCACTCAGAAAATAAAGAAGATAATGCGGACTAATGTCAACATTTTTACTTTTATAGTCCCTGAATATTCTTAAGCGCTTGTTACTTTTTACTTTGCTCGTCTCTCTTGCAAAAGGTCTGATTTTAATAACACCGGTGGATGCTGCAGCTGCCAGTACCTGGAGTTAAATTCCTTCCATGAGGACAAACGTGCACACGTAGCCATGCTAAGACACTGTGTACCCTATGCTTTATTCAGCACTCATTAGCTTCATGACAGCACACAGAGCACCGGTGGGACGAGGGCAGCTAGGTCACATTCAGCGAGCGAGGTCAACATCCCACAGGCAGATTGTCTCTCTCTATGTCCTACTTGTGCTCCGTTGTATCCCAAGCTGCTCTGCCTTCAATCTTTTGATCATGTGAGTGTATCTGCGGTCCAAATATTACATAAACATTTGTTCCTGCAACACATAACTGAAGGTGGAAATGAAGCATAACACTTTCATCAGGGCCAAGCAGAGTCCAATCATTTAAACGACCATCTACGGCTTTTGTTTTTTGTTTTTTTCGAAGGGACACACACAGACATCTCCAGTTAGAAATGTCCCACAGTTCCTAGAAAACAGATGTCTGCAGGATGTTGAACGCATGGGCGTGGACTCAGTGAGTTCTCATCGGGCTGGCCTGCAGGACAGTACATCCAGTGGAACCCCTCGTGAGGGGACCACGCGCAATAAACAGGCATCTGAGAGGGTGCAGGGTGCCGCTCGGGACAGAACAAGAGGTCCCGGAAGACGGCTTTGAGCTGGAGCGGAGGTGCAAGATCATAAAGAATAACACAGCAGGGATGAAGGGCGCTTATGGGAAATGCTGGGGCTAAAACAAGGTTCCGGAGACACCGTTTACTCAGCCTGCCAGCATTAGAGGGGCCGGCCGGCCGTTCCTCCTCTCCTCCTCTCCTCCTCCTCCTCCTCCATGAACGAGGAGCAGAGCTCGATGCCACAGAAGGAAAGAACTCAAGAGGACACAGAAGCCGATGGCATTCCGACTGTTTACACCAGTGTTTTTCAACCTTGGGGTCGGGACCCCACATGGGGTCACCTGGAATTCAAGTGGGGTCGCCTGAAATGTCTTGTAGGCCTAACTGATAAAATTTTTTTTTTTTTTTAACTAATTATTATTCTTTAGGCAATTATGATTAAAAACACCACACACAATCTTAAACAACTGTATTCTATACTTTCACTTTCTCGTATATAAATCGAGTTTAAATAAAATGCAGCATATAAAAATATCTGAGCTGGCACGTCTTGACTGACGGCCGCAACGTGCAGTCACATGATCGTCGAGAGAAATTATGATGTCAAAATGGGGTCAGGAGCCACAAAAGGTTGGGAACCACTGGTTTACACAGTGGCATCAGGATACCAGAGTGAAATTAATCCGAGAAGTCAGAGTCAGGGGTTGGCAGTGCTTTGGATTTGCAAAAAATGTTTTAAAAAACTAGGGATTTTCTGCATACCCACACATGGTCTCTTAACTCACACTTGACTGGATACTAGGGGGAGGGACTGTCAAATTTACTGGAGAGTAAAACCATGCATTGTGACTGATGACAACAACTATGTATTACAACTTTGAGTCTGTAGTGTAGTGGGGGATCTCATAGTATTATGTAAGAAAGCTGTGCCCGTGCCAGACAGAGTGCAGGGGAGGCATTCAGGTGCACGCCACTGAGCACGCAGCTCTCCTCTTTGCCTGCCATACTTGGAAATAGTTGGTTGAGGTTGCTCAACTTGATTACCCCAATAAGGATCCTGAGCCAAGCCTTCAAAACAGGGGGGGTGAGCAGTAAAATGTAGAATTAAATAAGGATACTATTGTGTTAACACCACAACAAAATTAAAAAATCGTGCAACTGTCCCACGCGGGCACAGTAGCTCCAGGTGATTAGGTAATTCAGTCCAGGCACAGAAGGAGTTAACACATCTGCAGTGAACCACCTCTGTCTGAACCGCGGTGGCTGTGGGATGTCTCACATGGACCTGCAGCTCGGCTTTCAAATACAATTACATGTTCGTGCAAATTATACCCACTGTGCCCAAAGCCCTGACTGAGCAGGATCACTTCAAAAGTATCTGATCCTGACTTCTTCAGATGAAGATTAATGACCTGATTGGGACTCAAAATAACGTTAGGGAGGATTAATTATGATTTTTCCTCTCATTACTCCTGCGGTCGCAGAGTGTAAACGAGAAAACGGGAGGAAGGAAAAGTGAAAATAAAGTAAAGGCATCTGGTGGCAGCGGGAAAGCTTAGATCCCAGAGTGACGGGAAATTTATGATCAAAACACTTTCAGCCTGCGTCTGCTCATCCAGGGGAAAGTGCCGATTCATTCAGGAGGTGTCGAGAGCTGAACTCAGACAAGTGCGGCTGCTGATGATGATGGGATGAGTCAGAGGAAGAGGAAGCTGTGGTGTGAATGACAGCCAGTGACTCAGGCTGCTGCACACACACATACACACACACTGAGGAGGCTTTGTGACAAGGAGACATGAGAAGTGACAGAAGCATCCACAACCCCCCCTCATCCCCTCAATGACCACCTTCTACAAGCCAAAGCCCCCTCACAGTAGGCAGAGCAGGGGGAGTCAGGAGTCGGGGTGTCTGCTCCAATTCTCCAAACTGGGATCACATCGTAGAGGAGAACCCATTAAGCGAGTCCTGGACTTTGGCTGACTCCCCAGCAGCATAGGCCCCCTCATCATCACCCCCCCCCCCACCCCCTACGCTGCTTCCACCCACCCCTCTCCTTCCCTATTCCTTTTTACTCCTCCCACGCACACTCCCCCACCCCCCCACTGGCTCTGCTGCCAGGAACTAAGACGTATGGGCCTCTGCAGAGAACCGCCTCCAAGGTAGCACTTCTCCCCTCTGCCAGCAAAAATAAGACATTCTGCTCTCCCTCCCACCTCCCCATCCCGCCGCGGCAACACAAGTCCCTCCGCATCGCAGTGGTCAGAGAGCTGCCAGAAGCAGCAGCCAACAGCTACACTCTGTTTTGCCCCCCCACACCCCCCACACTCCTTTTGGTTCTGAGAGACATTTACTTTGCCCAAGAAAAATTTTATGCAGATATGGGGCCTGCCAGTTCTGGGAGGCAATGTGTGTACCCTGAGATACGTTACTATGTACACACCAGAGCAGACCACTTGTTGCGTTTATTGTTGTTAGGTTGGAAATTAGGAATTACATGGGCTGTAGAGTATCTGGATTTGGCCGTGTTGGAAAAACAGACAGAAAGAGTCCAAAAGTGCACTTATAAATGTCTTCAGCGCAGTTCAAAGCTATATGGGCAGAGCAAATACCAATACTGGCAACGAGGGTACAGTTACAAATGGATCTGCACACATGCACACAGTTGCGGGGACACGTAATTGACTCATGCTCATGCTGTAACCCCTGGCACTAATCTTAACCATAACAATGAAATGCTCCACCATAATCCTTACCCTAAACCTTAACTCAAGTCTAATTATAACTCTGTTCCAAACTCCTGATCCCTCCGCAGCCCCCTTTTCAAAGAGTCATGACAAGACTGTCTAATTTTAGTGGATATTATTTATATTCTTTTTTAGGGAAAATGTGATCATCAAACAACACATGAATGTCTTTATGGCCTCGAGCGTGGGCTGTGAGGAGAAATCCGGATGTCCTGCAATCGCATCTCTTTGGCCTTTAAATGGTCTTAACAACCAGTTCCAGCCTATAATTAGTTCAGCATCATGTCCTTTAATGTCTGCAAATATTACAGACTTTTAGATCCACTGAGTAAGTTTCTAATAAAAGATCTGAAAAGCACTTATATACTTGAAAACTTCCATGCAACCAGGACAAATTATACCAGCCAACCGACCAGTATGTGAATTTGCCACATCTGTCTTTGCGCTCATGGTGGGTCACCAATATCGAGGGGGGGCAGACCAACTTGATCGCTGACGTAATGGATATACATCTGTATTTCAGGTCGACGCAAACATGTGTGCGTTTTCAGTGCCTGTGTCCTCCCGAGCCGAGCAGCTGAGAAAACACTCCCTGCTGCACACTCCACAACATAAAAAAAAAGAAAAACTTGAATTCCATCAGTCACATCCCATGGCACCCATTCGGCTTGGCCTCTAGCTGACATCACACCTACTCCTCATTTCATAATATACTGCAAGGGAAGAGTTTAACATGCAGTACATCACGGGCTGATTTATGACGAGTCATAAAAGCTAGTACGGATCCTGATGGGCCATGGAAGCTTTGGAGTGAGAAATGAAGGGGGATCAGGTGATTTTGCAGGAAAAAGGATACTTGACACTGGCGTTTCAGTCAGATCCAATTCCTCCATGTGAAGGATAAATGCGCTGTGATGATGTACAACCATGACAGGTTTTTGCAACAGCAACACATGACAGGAGAAACTCAGCGAAATAAATAATTCATCCTGTCCAAACCGTGGAGAGAGATTTCCTGAGAAACAATAACGCAGATTTTAACGATTACAGCTGTGCTAATCAATATTTCTATATCACCAAAGCACTAAATAACTATGTGTGATGTAAAAGGGTTCACTCATGGTGACAAACCCACAGATAATTATCACCCATCTCTTCTGTTCCCCTCAGCTCTATGAAGCATTTTTAAAACTCCTTGTTTTGGTTTTTATGGGCTGCATGTTGGTTCACTGTCACCATTCTTCTCCAAGCTCTTTTCCAATAGGACCGGACAGATGTTTTCAGTGAGAAACTTCAAGTCAGCAACTATATCTACACACAATGGAGCATTTAGCTGCTAACAAGCCAGATATTTCCATCAGGAATTGGTGAGAAAAAAAACACAACGCTCAAGGCATTAATACTGGACTGACTCAGGCTGCATAAACACTATAGTTTCTCACTGTCTGCTGGATGTTTTATACAAGCTACTGTTTTGCTAACACATCCACCATGACAGCATGGAAAGTAGATAATGTGACAAATGTCAGAAGTCACATATAAATGTAGAAACTTTAGAAGCTTTTGAAGTTTTATGATCTCTAAACTTCATGAACATTAATGTGGCACGGAAGCAAATGATCCTTTGAAAAGTGGTATGAGTTCTGCTGGTGTGTTGACCTCTTAAAAGTTAGGGTTGGAGATCTTATTCTGGAGCATTTTTTTACTGAAATGCTTGAAATCATCTTCACACCCTGATTGCAAATGTAACCGAGGTTAATCTGGCCCTCTGCGTTATGTTTCGGTACGGACTGCCCCAGATGGGGTTCGATGTCTCCCACACAGCGGGTGACGATGCAAACCGTTGTGCCAAGAAGTCAATGACCACTTAGCAATCAAGTTTGCACGTCCTTTATGGGTGAATGAGTGCACCTGGACCCTCCATTACACAAACAAGTAATAAAATGCTTTTTCACAAAAATGAAAAAAGTCAGTAACCTGTAGAACGGACAAGCTTGGAAAACACCATCCAATCATGTTGAAGTCAACTGGATCATGATGTGTCAATCAAACTGCCATCGCCTCCTCTGCGCGTACCGCTCCTCCTGGACTTATTACATGACGATATCGTCGAATGCCACATTGCTCACATTGGGATTACATTGGGTCCCGGCGTCAGGTATCCCAGCATTCTTAGAGCAGCAAAGGCATTGCTTTCGCGGCGCAGCCCAATGTAATCTCGATGTGAGAGACGCGGCTTTCCGCGATATCGTCACGTGTGGCTTCAACTGGACAAGCACTGTGTGTTCCTGAGTTCTGGAGGCGTGGCTTCAGAAAGAAGTCTGAGGAGGAAAAGGTGCTTGGGCTTTTGAATTGTGCATTTTCAAAATGTGGCCTATACTCAAACTGTTGCTCGTGGATCTCCACAGCTGAGTAAGCCGTTGCATGATTGAACCCTAAGAGGATGGATGGGATGGGTGCCTTACAATGCATGGTTCCCTTTGTAAGCTCATCGTCAAGAAGGACTGTCGACTTAAATGCTCTTTCATAACTTTTTACTGATACTCCTGTCTGACATTAAACACAATGACGTCTTCAGAAGGACTTGGCCAATGGTTGAATATCTTTGGAAAGCACCCAACCTTTCTGACACAGAACTGCTGTGTCAACCATTGACCATTAACGTTGCAAAATCTATGATTCAATATTAACCCCCACTTCACTGTGTGATTGACCAACTGAAGAAATGCCCCTGGCCCTGAGAGTGTGGTGGATATTTACTGGTAGGACTTTGAATGAGCCCAGATGAGCTCAGCTAATGCACAGCAGCTTCATTAAGTGGGAACGGCCTCAGACTATTGTGTCTTTCACTGGAGCTGGCGATTAACGCCTGAGATCTATCAGTGTTCTAATGGGGAAAAATACATTGGGATCAAACCCAGAAGCTCAGACACAAAAAACACTACAACTGAATCAACATATTGAAGAGAACTACATATGTTAATCACCACCAACCTCGGCCCTTAGCTTTCATCCCATAATTCATCTGTTTTCCTAATGGCTGTGGTGAGTTGTGGATGACCATGTCCCTGCTCATAAAGCGTGTGTGGTCACACAGTGGTTTTAATAGCATGACAGCGAAGTTAACCACCACCCAGTGGCCTTATTGAAAAAACAAGGCAGGATTTGATGATTTTTAGCTTTTATGAAACACTTATGAAATCATGCTCTCTGACACACACGGATCGCATTCGAGAAGAACGGGCTAATCGCTTCCTTCAAAACACTGTAAATACACTGGAGAAAACTGCAACGAGTGAAACCATAGTCACAGAGACTACAAACAATATAGACAAAATAGCAGCTGTAGACTCAACAACAAATTAAAATTATTTAAGAAATAAGGCCACAATTACTGAGGGACGTATATTCACAGATTGTTTGTTTTCCTCCCTGTGCAATATTTAGACTTGTGTCTATTCAGCCTATTTAGACACGATTAGCGGCTAAAAGGGATTGATGGAGAGTGAGTGAAAATGTCTCTCTGACTTACTCATTTCCTCCAACAGTAACCACGGGGTGAGGATGCTGGAGCTCACTCTTTATCCCCCAAAATCTGAAAATTAAATCTAACAGATACAGAATAGGTTCATATCCATGGCACTTCCAAAAGGTTTTAGGGTATATTTACATAGTTCTGAACAGTCACGGCTTCTGGATGGTGATGTGGGACTGAATTTGACATCTCATGCGAACTTTTGCTTGATCAGTTGAGTAAAGATAATGCGCTGTTCTTTTCTGAGAACGCACCAGAAATGGAGGATTCAACCAAGATCAAGCTCAAACATTTTATATTAAAAAATATCGAAGGAATAGTCAGGAGGCAGATAAAGAAGCCAGCATCATCCCACTTTTTTTAAATTGTTCTTTTTATGCTGTTTTATGCTGTAAATGCTTTGTCTTCATGTAAAGCACATTGAGTTGCTTTGGTATGAAATCCGCTATATATAAAGATGCCTTGCCTTGCCTCAGCTCGACAACTTTACAGATATCGCGCTCACGCTGTGATCAGAAATAAGGCCAACATTTGTTTTGCACGCGGAGTGTGAATTTGTCAGCGTGATAATTAAATGTAAGCTGAGCTCATTGCTCAACATGACAACTGTAAGACACATGGGAAATGCTAAACTCACACTACGGAAATGACAAAGCTGGATTAATGGAATTCGGAAAAGGCCAAGGACGTTTACCACTGAATCTAGAGACAGCAAAACACAAGAAGAGTTCGATGCCAAGGCAAGAGTACACGCAGCCAAAACGGCTGATTGAGGAGGCCAGGGATTGTGGAACAGGACGCGGAGGGAAGAAGTAAAGAAAGAAAATCTTGAGGCCTGTTCCACTTTGGCAGGACCCCACCTTGGTAATATAAGAATGGTAACTCAGCAGAAGAAGTATGCATGGTTTTCAAGAATCTGGCATCAGAGCCAACAAGGTTTTTTTTCGCTGGCATTTTTATTCGCATTTGGACTGAAATTCAAAATCCCTTGGATAGCGCTCGTAGCTGCTACATGCCATCTGATGTGGTCAAACAGCTTGTGATGAAAATATTGTGTGCAATTATCTGACATTAGCTTGTGTTTTATATGCTATTTTGAGGCACAACACAACAGAACCAGTTCTTTAGAAAATTACTTTATCTAAGTCTCGTTGATGTGGAGAGGGGGGGGGGGAGCAGCAACTGTTGCCCAATTTTCTGGATAAGCTTGTGACATCTCTTTCAGATAAGTGTTGGGAGGAAACAGATAAAGCTTTCCATGTGGCATGTTCTTTTCTGGCTCATTCCTTTGCCCGGCTGCCAGAGACCTCTGTTTAATGGAGTGGTACGGAGCAGACAAGGGGAGAGGAGGGGAGGGGGGGAAATGGAGGAACCTCAAGGGGAACACTGAACATGCATGAAGGAAAACAGTCTTCCCAAATGACTGTGATGACTGGGGGACAGAATGTGAACTAATGTGGGCGAGTGGCCAAGCCAAACAGCCCGAGGGGGCAAAGGGGAAGCCACAGAAAGGAGTAGGAGAGTTCAAATAACGTGTATTGATGGTGGACAGGACAAGGCCAGACACATGCCGTTACAGTGAGATCCAAGAGGGAATCTGGGATCTGTAGGAGTGTTTTCCTCTGGGGGGGGGGGGTCTGGTCTGGTTCTGGCTGCACAGAGACACGGAGCCACCTGTTTAATGGTGCTTAACATGCACAAACACAAACATGCAGCGAATGTGCCCAGCCTCATGTGAAAGTATATTGTCGACCGTACAGTGCATGCGGTCTCCTCTCTACCGCTGCCTTTTCCCCTCGTTCTCACATATACACACACACACACACACACACACACTTGATGACCTCCTGGGTGCTGTGTTTTCTGCGCAACGGTATGTACTGCCAAGTCACACAGATTGAGCAGCAGGGAGGTCCAGAAACCCGGAGGGAGATGGTACGTGACAGAGAGCAGGCTGCGTATGAATGTATGTGTGTGTCAAGGTTGGAAGTGGATATTTTTTCGCGCACACACACTCAAAAAAAAAAAATGTCTGCAAGTTTGCATGAAGCTACATGTGATAAGTGGCAGTGTGTTTTGACAACACTGGACGTGCGAGAGTGTGTTTTCCTGGGAGAGAGAAGGAAAAGACAGTACAATAAGACAGAGGACACAACATCTGAGATCCATATGTTCACTTGGCCAAAGCCGTTTCAATCAGGTTTTTGCGGCTTGGTGGGGCCTAAGTAGCTGCCTGTAGAGTAAAGACTACAACAAGAGGCTCATAACATCAGCCTCACTCTGTGTTGGTTTCGTGTGTGACCGGTTGCATGCACACGTGTATACAAACTGTGCAGAGTCAGGAGGAGAGACAGAGGGGATGGGGTGGTGGGGGGCGTGGGGGGCATACGGGCTTCACGCTGCATCGATCGCCTGCTCTCCAAACTCTGAAAGTGATTTTCTCACCGTATCTTGGAGGAAATGATTCATTAGGCTGTGGCCCAGTTGGGACCGCTCTTGACATGGAATAAGAAGCAGCCACTCACCCCGGGCTGGTGCATTTGGAGTGCGCAAACCAAGACAAAGGGGGGGTGGGGGGGAGATGGGAAGCAGTCCGTGAAAAGGCCGTGAGGACTGGAAGGCAAGAGCGGGAGGAGAGGAGGGACGCAGCTAAAAAAGGAGGGACGGAGAGAGAGGGGGAGAGGGGAGCCTCCGTGGCTTGGAGTCAACGGTACAACAGCTCCCAGACAAGCTCGTCTTTCCTGGAACGCCACGGGACCACTCAGCACGGAAGAGAATAATGCACAATGCGCTAATCTCAAGGAGGTCATCTTGAACACATCTTTGTCCGTTGTAATCCTATCTCGGCATTTGCAGCCCTTGGGAAATGTATGCCAACACGGTCCGGGGTCCAGATGAGAATATTGGGGTCTGATTGAGAATCACACGAGGAAACACATAATAGAAACACACTGGCTGCAGGTATAGGCCTACAAGGCATTAGCAGCCATCCCTGCGTCAACACTAATCACAATAACAGATATCACATTGTGTTCCATTTCAAGTCGGACACTCCAAGTTCCCTGTTGTAAGTTTTGACCTTTTACTTCTGTGATCCCCAGTGTCCGGGCGTTGAAGAAACACCCATGTGATGTGAACAGCTGCACTTCCTAACTAAGTTCATGTCTAAATTTGATGAATAACCCAGTTGTGAGTTCTCATAGTTTTCATTATTAAACCCTAAATATAACCAAACAAAGCATTTCACTTGATTAAAGACAGGATGTGCTCCAGAGATTAGAATGACATTAAATTATTTATCTCCCCATGTTTTTTTAAGCAGAGTTAATCTCTGCAACAGGATAAGATTATACTGTTTAATTTATCAAGTTCAAATTTATTACTGCAATTGAATTCTATGTCTCTGTCGTGTCTACCACATGTCCGTGTGATATGAGACAAGCACCTATCAGAGACACTGTGGTTGATCACACACAGGATGGTGCCTCGTTGCTCGAGCTGTCTCAAACACAACTTTTTTTTTTTTTACAGCTTTGGGAAGCCAAACAGAGAAAACTGTCATAACTCAAGACGTTCCAACACTTTGCTAATTTACTGCTCTGAAGTTGAAAGTAAAATTTTACATCCTTTAGTGATAAATCCGCAAACTCTCCAAGGCCTCTTACTCCAAACTCCCGTCAACAAGTCTAGATGAGTTCACGAGCCACAGAGCAGAAGGCAGAGAGCTCCATCTGGGACGTCCCAACATCCTGAAGTGACCAACCGACATCAGCGCTGATAGGAGATCAGGAGGGTCTGACTTGTGTGGAATGCAGTGTGGTTTCAACTCAACACAGAGGTTCCTGGTGATAACCCAGGATTTTCCCAGAAGCGGTCATAAGAAACAAGAGCGAGAACTAAGAAGAGAACGAGCAAAGATAAGGGAGGGAGGCCTGGATTATGTGCTAAGCCTCATTACTCAACCTCCCACTCACTTTAATAAAGTGAGGGACAGAAACAGAGAAATAAAGGGAAAATGCAAACATTAGTAGGATATGATTGCATGTGCGTTCATGTCTAGCAGTGTGGGTGTCCATGTCTCCCTCATGACCCCGTGCCGCAGTTGAAGCTTGTTATAAAGCAGCAAATTATAAATTAGATAAGTGTCAGTGAGCTATTGGTCTGGGAACACAGAAACCATCCCAACCACACTACATTTAAGAATGTGACTTTCTGCCCTCAGCTTCATCTATCATTTTGTAAAGCCAGTGTGTGTGTGTGTGTGTGTAGTGTGTGAATTACACATGTGTGCTCCCAAGAATTTCCACCGAGTTACTCACATTAGTCGGGCCGGTCTGAACGTACCTCAAAACCCCCATAAACGTGTTAAACGGTCAGATCCCAGAGCCCCAAACGGTAATTTACTTGTTACATGTCACAACAAGACAATAAAAATCACACAGCCGGGTGCTAATTTATTGTCACCCTGCGCTGAAACGGTGTTTTGCTTGTTTCTAATGTAACTTGCTCTCACCGATGGGTCTGAGGTTGTTTGTACGCGTCACCTACACCTCCAATCCCCCTCAGACGGTCTGGCTTCTGAAGGATGTAGGGCACCGAGCACAGCCAGGGAGCCCTATAAGACATATGGCCTTGATCAGAACCAGTAGTACCATGACATCATTGTCACATCATTTACTCCCATAGTCCATCACTCCGTTTCCTCCTTTGTAGTCAGGGCAAGTGAAGGCCGCAGCTATTGAAGTGTTCCTGTTTCACGTGATAATAGTGTTGACTGTGGGCTGCAGTATTAAAGGCTACGAAGCCGCTGGAAATTCTGTTTGTGGAGTTCTTTCCCAACCAGACACGCAGCAGACGGAGTCTTTTCAAGGAAATGCTGGTTTATTAATGGAAAAATTATTTTGGTCTATGATGGAGACAATGTAATGTCTGCTTCTGTAGCTTTTGCTTTAATATGAAAGTAACCATGGCGACAAGCGAACACTGTCAGTAAAGTGGGGGTAGAAAAGATATGAGTTCCTGTTGACATGGTGCGCTACTCAGAAACAGCTGCTTGTCAAGATGCGCCGCACGTCGCACCGTGCCACAGCAACTGTTTAAGTGTAAACCAGTGGAAGTTCTCCGAGCTCCCTGCACAACCAAGGGCAGGAATAGGGCAGCTATTGTGCTGTTGTTGTTATGCATTAAATAAAGTCAAGCTGTCCCCTTGGCTCTTGCCAAGCTCATTGTCGTGGTTGTTTTTCTAGGAGCAGCCATTCTTTGTGTAGCGAAGCTGCAGCGATACACTAAGCAGATTACCTCTGCCAGACTTGTTCATAAACAACAACCACATGCTGCAACATATAATAAAAAACATGATAATAACCACAGGCCTGATGGGAATTATGATGTGACTCAGTCCGGACAGAATGCATCCATGTTGTCATTCCTCTCTCTGCTCAGTTATCTCTTTCTAACGTTTTATTCACATTTATTCAGCCCATCCTTCTGTGGAACATTCTAGAGATAACAACATGCTGTAATGGTAAAAAATGGTACATTTCTATTACTTTTTTTGCACAGTGACATTGCTTAAAGCATCTGTGTGTTTCTTCCACCATTATTTAGGCAAAATATTGGGCTATTTCTGCAATGAAGGCCTCAACCTTTTAACTTCTTCACTAACAACGGGAAGTTTGGAGATCACTGATGTGTGTAAAAGTTCAGAAAAACACTTGCAGTTACATTTAAAGTGAAATAGGTGTCCATAGCAATGCTATGAGATCACACTTGTGTAAAGAGCCAGTTTGAGCAAACAGCTCACATCAACATGCTAACACACTCAGTACGTTTACATGACACTTGAAAAAAACGAATTATTGCCTTAATCCGACTATAACTGGACAACTGAAGTGCATGTAAACACCTTAGTCCGACTGAAATCGGAGTTGGAGAACTCTGATTAAGACACCCAGATAGTACGATTGGAATTCGATTTTCTCCGTCATGTATACACCTTAGTCGGAGTATAACTGGACAATGCATGTGCGCTGCTCCACAACCGTAGAGACGGCACCAAGTGGAGCAGAGAAGCCGCCCGAACCCGGCAAAGTAAAGCAAAACACCCAACATCAGCGCCGATTCAATGCATTTCACACAGCGCCACCAGCAAGAGTGTTTTTTTTAAAAAGAAGAGAGAGAGAGAGAGAGAGAGAGAGAGAGAGAGAGGAAAAAGGAAGCCCGTATCCTATTCTCAGCGTGAATCCGGCCCAGACTGGCGCGTCTGGTCGGGAACTGCAGTTGAGAATTTATTATTAAGCTACTAAGTTGTTTATATTCAGTTTTTTACGAGGTGACAGAAACGTCAACAGGCCAGGGGGCGTATTAACGCGCTGAAACAACGGGTGATGACGCCGCATGAGAGGGCGGACCCCGTCAGTTATTTGCAGGGGTGGAAAGTAACTAGTTACATTTACTCAAGTTACTGTAATTAAGTAGCTTTTTTGTGTAATTTTTAAAATCAGTACTTTTACTTTTACTTGAGTACATATTGTTGGAAGAAATTTACTTAGTTACATTTTAAATAGCTTAAGTTACAAAGTAAAAAATATATAACTCTGTGTGGGTTGTCAAAAGTAGCTACGCTGCTGCCGCCTCTCTCACAGACGCACACAGCAGCAGGCAGGTCATCTATGCAGGCAGGTACACACCTCTTTCCCCCTCACCGCTACGTGAGTTTGTGCATAACAGGGCTCGTCGCTATGTTGTCGTCTTATATTAGCCATTAGCCACAGCTAGCGGTTAAAAGCTGACGTTAATGATTAAAGACAACGTTATCAGGCATGTCCATCTATTCGGCTACGTTTATGGTGACCGTGCCAGACACACCGGGGCTGAAGGCCGGACCGGCGGTCCGTTGAGTTAAATGTAGGAGCCCAGTCAGACCCATGGCCATGCTCAGAGGAACAGACAAGCAGCCCACTGCTTCAGAGCAGTTACAGTAAAGAGGCAAGAGAGAGAAAACCTACAGTAACCCCCCCCCCCCTCCTCCTCCTCCTCCTCCTCCTCCTTGAGAGCAGACAGGAAAGACAGTAAAAAAACAGGTGTGTGTGAGTGAAAGAGGGAGAGAGAGATTTTTCTTTTCTTTTTTTATCCGTATTGAAAATGGTATTGAGTATCGAATATTTTCCTTAATATCGATATTGAGTTGAAAATTTTAGTATCATGATCATGATCGTGACAACCTCAGTGCCAGTAACTGTAACTGTCCATCTGATTGGCTCTGGACAACTGCAGTGTCAGAAGGTCAGAATCAAGTTGGTGCCACAGGAGCTAAAAGATGATGGAGACCAGTGTATCGATGGAGAAGGGACAAATTTGGAACACAGAGACATGCACGGAGAATGTGAGGCCAATCTCTGGCCATTATAGCCCCCCCCCCCCCCCCCCCCCCAAAAAAAAATAAAAAAGTAACTAAGTAACTTGTACTCTGAGTAAATTTTAAATGAACTACTTTTTACTTTTACTTGAGTAGATTTTTACACCAGTACTTTTACTTTTACTTGAGTAAAATTTCATCAAGGTAACTGTACTTTTACTTGAGTAGATTTTTTTTGGTACTCTTTCCACCCCTGGTTATTTGATTTTCTCAGTTGCATGTTTATTGAGACAAGGACAGAAGTCCGACTTGACGCCAAAATCGAATTTTGAGCCTAGCTGGATTAAGCTCTGCATGTAAACGTACTGACTGATGTTTTTGGATGATTAGCATTAAAGCAGAAGTAAGCGATCCGGTCGTTTTAGCTACTACTTGTCAGCCGATGGACTTGGCAGCCCCCGCCCTCGTCATGGATCTATTGGTCCTCGTCCCTACGTCACCACTTCACGAGCATCCCTGCATGCCGTTCTCTCTCCTCATTGGATAAAGGTTGTAGGATACAAGGAAAGTTTTCTCCTCACAGCACTCTTACAGCAGAGCAGAGTGACTGACAGACCCGTGTTTCAGACCAAACACTCTATAGAAGTGATTGCCGTCGAAAGATATAACTATTTAAGACTTATATTAACGCAAAAATTTCGCTTACTTCTGCTTTAACATAAAGAATTGATGAAGCATAATTTTAACAGGTATTTGGTCATAACCGAACCTAACTTCAAAGCCTGGACCACAGAGAACACATGGACCATGGCCTTCACATCAAGTTGTTCAAATGTGGCGTTACCACTGACCAGGGACAGACTGGCCATAGGGCAATATGGGCAAATGCCACAACGGCCGCGTAATGATGTGGCTGCGACCGAGGCAGCCGCGTGGAGATGCAGCCATGCTGATGTTCGCTGGTTGACGGCCAGCCAACTCTGAAAGACTAAAGACACAATAACATTTAGATTAGGAGTAACACAGCTCACCTGGTAGAGTACCTCTCTCTCTTCTTAATCACGAATTTTGTTCCAGTCTGGGACTGAATCCTTCTATCAGTGTGCAGTTTTGGTGAACAATGCATTTTCTTTTCTTTTCATCATTATGATCACTGATAAGTTTGTGTAATGTGTAGCCTCTCTCTGTCAAAAATGCCAGGGCCTCTTTTCGGTGCCAGTCCGCCACTGCCATGGTTACAGTATGAAATTTCAAAGAAATAAATGAACGTCTTGTATCATTATGAGTTTTCTTCTTAAATTCATCTGATTTCTGGACATTCAGATAAATATTTGACTTTGAGGAAAAATATGGAAAAATCACATTTAGGATCTGGTGGGATCAAACTAGAATGAATAATGTAAAGAGTGATTATTTTTCAGCCCATTAAAAGATTGAAATCACTGGTAACAAGCTGAATATAGGCTAAATTGCTAATGTCAGAACAAAAAAGTTCACATCATAATCTAATAAATCATTTTGTGAAAAAGTGAAATTGTGTGGGACACCTGATTTTGCAGCTGCAAGCTCAGAGCTGTTGCTTTAAATAAACAGCTGGAACTGTTTGGATGAACTCAGATGACTCAGAGGTCACCAAATTCACATTTAACAATTCTAAAGCATCCAAGTCAGCTTTATTGTACCTAACTAGTGATAATTAGTCCTACTAAAAGCACATTACTGTGGTGGAACTCGCTGGGATACAACACAGGCAACCATCAACAACAAACTGGGCTGTATAGTTCAATCCTTGTTAAAATCTTTCCTCTGTTCCTTCGTGTTCATTACACATCATGTTTGTTTCCTGTTACTAATAGAGCAATTAATCCCATTTGTGGAAGCCCACAGGGACATGCTCCTTGCACAAAATCAAGCTCAAGAGTCGAGGTGATGAGAGAAAAGACGCAGTGTGTGAGAACATATCCTTCCAAATTTCAGACGACATTATTCTTAATCACAGAGAGAAAGTCTCCCTAAACAAATCCTTCCAGCATGCACGACCGCCGAAACCGCATCCTGGTGTTTCTCAACAAACCTGGTGACAGCACTTGAAATGCTTCACAGCGATGTACGTACAGCTATGATGTGTTGTGTAATTCCTAAAGCTGGCAGTATCATCTATCAGTGTGAGCGCAGCATGAAGGAAGGAGGAGGCGAGGTGAGGTAAGGTGAAAAGAACACACAAAGAGGAGGAGAGGAGAAGCCGACCTCGCCGAGGCTGCTGGGTAATATCGCCGCGGCTCGAAGACACTTTATGTAAGCTGTTGGGTGTAATCTGGAAAACAGCGGAGGAAAGGAGGTCAGTGATGTATCTTCTTGCAGAGGAGGGACTGTGAAGCTCCTCTCTGCAGACACACACACACACACACACAGGTTTAAATTCACAAGTCTCAAAAAAAAGAAATGCACGGCCCAACAATGCAGCGATTCATCACAATTAAGTCGATGTAAACCTATATGGAGTGTAACCCTAACACCTAATCTATCAGCGAGCTGCCCGGTGTCTCTGCTCTCCCACAGTTGAAATCCCTCAGCTGGATATTGGAATATCACTCCGACACACACCTACAGTAAATCATCATATACACACACTGCCTGATGTATAATTCATTCCTATTCGGTCCCCGCTCAGTGATTTAAAACGATCGCTTTAGCAGTGCATACAGGTCTTCACCCACACATATTCACAGCAAGTAAATCCAGCAGACATATTTATCATAGGAAGCCTGGTGTTGTGTGTGGGATGTATGAGATGAGGTAATGGGAATTAGACTTTACGTGACGTGAAGTTTATTTTTTTGAAGAATAACTGTGTCTATTCAGAATTCCATATGTTATACTGGTTTTTTTCTGTTGCAGGTCAGTTTCAATTGTGCTGTGATAAAAAATAACGTTCATTTTGATAGGTGTTTTTGTATTTTATGACCATAAAGTAAAGAAAACCCTTTGCGTTAATGCTTTACGTCTTCACTTGCAGATGGTTCTTTTATCGTTCGACCGAGGTCTCTCTGCTGCAAAAGCCTGTCACACTTTTTGCTGTGAAGGTGAAGGCAGAGGCCTCATCAAAACATCAAACTGCTTCCTGCAGACCCACCAGGGACGTGATCCACTGTCACCGCAGGTCACAGAAGAGGTGACCCTGGACTCCAATAACCAGCAGCAGATGAGCCGGCGCAGGAAGACGCTGCAGGAGCACAGGAAGTGGCTCGGGAAGGAACGTGTTTGGAGAGTGTGTTCTTTTTGGCAGGGAGAGGTTGTCTCTGGTTTGTTTTGGGGGGCAGGGGGGCTCAGCAGCAACCCTGCTGCTTTCCTGTTTTCTTTCCTGTAGTAGGTCTCAGGTTAACAGGGACAGATGAAACAGGAGAAAAGAGACATTCGCTTGGGAACTTCTTTTCATTTGTCAAACCACAAATGATTCAGGTGGAAGCACACAAAAAAAATACTGAAGGCCAGAACATTAATTTGTCGATCAACAAGTGTCCGCTCCAAGGTCAAATCAACATAATTTAGTTTAATTACGTTTTTACCGACTGAAACATATAGTGCATGAAAGTTTCTGAGCAGTGTGAAAGATGTGGTGGATGGATAAGAAAGACATGCACCACAAACTATGACGACAATGATCTTGAAAGCCAGTAGGTGGCAATCTTCTCAGCAATCCTCAGCAAGCACCTGTCCCTCTGAATGAATGAAGGGGCTGCAGATTACAGGCTCTGCATGAATTCAGTAGGTGCTAACCACACTGTAAAGACACACCCATCTGACATTAACAAACAGCATCCATGCAAACTCACACTGCAGAGTTGCATCAAATAAAACAACAATATATGATAAATTCCATTAAAAGTGGTACAGGACATTTCTGAATGAGATGCTTAGATTCATGGCTGCCTACCACCACAATAAGAAGTTATGATCAAGCTCAAAATTACCTTTCCCATTAGGGAAAGAGAAGCGGAGGCCAACTGAAAGGCCGTCGGGCTCCACTGGCATCAGCGTGACATTACTTTCATATTGCTGATTTTATCTGAGTTCCTGCCATTGTTGTCTTCCTTTGATCCATCTCTTTCATTTCCCTTACAGTTACAAGACTGATCCAGAATTATTATTACGGCACCAAGGGGGAAATTAATAAATTTAATTAGAACTCCAGGTTCAATATTCTGCACTTTTTTTTAGTATTATTTATTCATTTATTTATTTACAGATGGAACATAGAAGTCTTGTGAATTTGTGCCAGAAGATTCTGGAAAAAAATCTCTTAACCACAGAATGAGGAGAGCTGACCTGTATGTCATCATATACAGTGGCATGCCCTGATATTTAAGCAATATCAGTGTGTGTTATTTTAGTTTTCTACAATTTTAGAGTGAGAAAGGGAAACCAAGCAGCAGCTTGCAAAGGAATGGGAAACCCAGAAGACTTGAGCTCTCAGATAACTTTGACCAATGTATCAGACAAGAGATTTACTATTTAGTTTCCAAAGGGGGGGCTACTAACTACTGTATGCAGGGTGGTCAAACCTTTGCTGTGGGCCCTTTTCCTTTTCTGTCATTTTGAAAATGTAAAAGAACAAATAATTGTATAAAATGTAAAGGAAATGTGTCATCTGTAACGTTATGCCTTTTGGAGATTCATCCTCCCCTTGTTTAACTGTTCACATTAACAGGAATTTTGACTAGGGGGGTGCACAAACTTCTGCATGCCACTGTAGTGATACGGGACTAGTCTGCTTCATTAAACACGATGATAAATTGTATCTGTGAACTCTGACACGCGCAAACTGGCCAATGTATTTTATGTCAACAAACTCCTGATCTCAGTTGAGCAAACAGTGTGTGCAGAGCGAGCAGCAGCAGCAGCAGCAGCAGCACCGTTGTCAGAAGCCGAGAGGAGACCTGTGATTGGTCCGTCGCGGTGGGTGTTTCCGCATTCCGCGCGGAGCTGTCAGGAGACGCGCGAGTTGGAGAGGAAACTGTCGCGTCTGTGAAGAAACCAAGAAACCCCTCCACCGGTCACCATACCCACCCCGGGGGAGGAACGGTCTGCAGCCAGCCAGGGAGCCGGGATGCCTTACATGCTCGTCAGCACGCAGATCAGACTGGTGTGTATCCCGCATCTGTTAATGACTCGTGTCATGTTTGCAGGAGGAGGAGGAGGAGGAGAACAAACACACATTCACACACACACACACACACACACACACACACACACACACACACACACACACACACACACACACACACACACACGCTGGAGTTGGACGGTCGGGAATTGATTGATTTATTTATTTGGCTGCGCGACGTTGCTCATAACTTCTGATCAGTCCAGATGCCTACTTGCAGATTACACTTATTGGCCTGTAATATTCTGCATGGTGGAATCAACAAACTATTCAGGCTACAAGCGGAGCAAGCAGTCTGCGTATGTGTGTGTGTGTGTGTGTGTTGTTTCTTCTTCTTTGCCATGGTGCACTAAATTAAAAACACATGTTGCAGTTGTCGGCCTAGTTGTTGCGCATGTTCATTTTGTTGTCTGCACGACTGAACAGAGCTAATCCTATAGGCTCTCAGTGCTGCTGGATCTATTTTTAGTCTGTGCAGATTTTGGAGATTATGACCTGCACCTGCCACTGAGAGCAGGTAGCCACAAGTGACAGGCAGCAGTAATGCAAGCATTTCCTACAAATCTTGAATAAACGATCAGCTGTATCCAGGGGTGCAAATCCGATGTCAGGGTGGGGGGGGGGCACAAAAGTGATTTTTTTTTTACCCTATGCAACTCATACCATGATGCCACCATAAATCACAACTTCTCGCCATGTCATTAAGAAAGTACTGCACAGGGAATCATTTATTGTGCTAACCTTTCTTGTTTATTGTGAATGATGTGAATCTAAAATGTAAAAAATGTGAAGTCTGAAAATACATTTGTTGAATTTTGAATAATTTTGGGTATTTTTATTGGGGGGTGCCGTCCCCCCTGTCCCGGGTTCTGCACCCATGGCTGTATCGTTGATGTGTTTATTTGCTTGTCTTGCAGGAAAACGGTCCAACAAACGTGGGAGATGAATATTCTGATCCAGATGTCATGAATTACCTGGGAGCCAGGAAGACAACCATGCTGGGGAACAATTTGTAAGTATTCAAAAGTGGAGACAAGGTTAAGGTGGCAGGTAATGAGGCAGGCAATGTGTAAAGTAGTAGCAGTACCTTAATAATGGAATAAAAACAGAGCGATTTCAATGCCGAGGCTTCAGTCTCAAAGGAATCTTGACTAACGGAGCTCGGAAGAATTTCTATTAAAATTTGATCCATTTCGGGGGAAAGCATCCCCGCCATCACCAACCAGGAAATAGTAAACAGTATGACACATTTCCAATGTAGACCTCCGCACAAAGAACCGGCTCCCAGGTGTACTGTAAATGTCCTCACACCAAGCCCTATTTCCACATTTAGACACTTAACACTGGTGTTTCTTTCTGTCTTGGCAGTCAGTGTGTTCATATTGACAACAGAGCTGAGATCAGGTCAGATGGAGTCGGGGGGAAAAACAAAAAAAACTCTGGTGTGGTTGAGGCGAGACTGCTGCTTTGCAGATTTAGCATAAACCATTCAAGCTGATAGAATGCAGATCAGGGAAGTGTTGTCATTGGCAATCTGATTCAAATGCTGCTGGGAAATGAACCAAGGTGTGGGAGGAAGTGAACAAGCACTAGAACAATTAACAGCATTCTGCTCTCCAAGCGAAGTTTACTGAAAGACAGAGAAACCCCACATCTGTGGAAAGTTGAATTACCTTGTGTTTATGCTCATTTAGCTCCGAGTACCATGTGGACGACCCACCGCGCCTGGTGCTGGACAAGCTGGAGAAGATCGGCTACCGCGTGCAGACAATGACGGGAGTGGGACAGACGCTGGTGTGGTGTCTCCACAAGGACACGGAGTGATCTGTCACAGGGAGATCGACTGTCCAAATACCACTATGAACATTTGAAAGGATGAATGAATGAATTCCGTTTTCTTTTGTTACTTTGGTTATGTGCTTTACATTTAACACACAGCCAGCTACATACTCAGGCTTCTGACAACTGAACATGTAGTTCTAAAGTGTAGATTATCCCAGACATGAGGGTTCAGATTATCTTGAAGTGAACACTCATGGGGAACACCAAACTACATTCCAGATTTGTTTTTATAAGACTCTTTGCCCATATTGTTTGTGATTTACCAAGTTTAAAGGGATAGTTCATCATTTGGCAAATTGGCCCATTGCCATAATCCCTGTAGTCTTAGCAGTAGGTTTGTTACCTTTCATTGTCGTTGCAAGCTATTTTTAGAACGGCAGAGCAGAGCCGCGAGCTGCTCAGAGAGCAGCCCCATGTGTTGAGGCTATAGTCCTCACTGCAGGTGACCGAATCCCGTGTCGAGCGTCCCTATCCTGCGTGTCATTCCCCCTCTCTCTCTGCCTCCCCGTTTCCTGTCTCTCTCAACTGTCCTATCAAATAAAGGCATGAAAAGCCAAAAAATATATTTCGGGGGAAAAAAAAAAAAACTGCCCTCAATGGGAACGCACATCAGCGGTCCGTCTCGTAAAGTTCCGTTATTATCTCATGGCGTGGTGAATGTGCAGGTCACAACTTGTCCACAAGAGTGTTTTGGAGTTGTTGGATTGTGTATTTGATGAGCCCATGAGCCTCCATAGCATAGCTCTGAGCAGCTCGCGGCTCTGCTCCGCCATTCTAGTATAGCTTGCACCGACAATTAAAGGTAACGAATCTACTCCTAAAACTATAGGGATTATGGCAATGGGCCAATTTGCCAAAATGTTGAACTATCCCTTTAAGTTTAGGGAGTGAAGACCACTTTTACTGTTAATGTCATTTTGCAGTAGAACTTCATCAGAAGCATGGCTGTAAAGTCATCCTGTGTAAAAGGCTTCACCCACTTCTCTCTTTATCCAAAGTAAATAAAACACTGCTAGATATGTTTGTACTTACAGCACCATGCAAAGATGTTTAAACCTATCATGTGCTTATGATTAAATGATGTAATGATATGAATTGTTTGTGTACTTATAAAAAAAAAAAAGAAAACAATTTGCAACCCATCTAAGATTCACCGCAGACAACACTGAACACATGTAGTGGATATATAGCCATCTGATAATCCGTCAAGACGGATACACAAATATCACATGTTAAAAGATACACAACACGCTCTCCTCGCAGCTCCCTGGCACCTTACACTGATGCTGCGTGAAAGCACACAGAGTGCAGGGGTGTGTGCCTGTGTGTGAGAGCACAAAGAAGGCTGAGTGGTGGTTTCATTCCAGCTCCAGGTCTGCCAGCACATGTCTGGGGCCAGCCCCGGATCGCTAACCCACAAACCAGAACCTTTTCCAGCACAGCTCACAGCCAAACTCTTACCAGGTCTGCTGCCTCACACATGACTTAGCTTCCACATCCGCACTAAAAGATCAAAAAGGTGCGGGTACTTCCCAGTTTCTGTGACCATGGAGATTTAAGATTACTGTTTGAACACACTTGACATGGCAGCTACGATACGGACAATCCACGGAAAACAGGGGGGAGGAAGAGGATACTATTAAGATTCCAGGGTTCTGCCGTAGCCGCTGATAGGACGGAGCATCCAGCAGTGCTCATCCTCCCATCCTGGTTCGCATGCAGCGCAAGCCACTGTGGGCTCAGGGCAGGGTTGGTGGTGAGTGTGTTTCCTGTAATTGTATTTCCTCTGTTGTCATTTGGACCGGGTTTGTCTGTTTCTGAGCTTTTCTCTGTCTCTCTCTCTCTCTCTGTCTTTGCCGGGATATGAAAAAGGCTACACATAAACCAATCCATGTGATGAGGGGATTTTGCAAGAGAGCAGCAGATGTCTCCCACCACACCGCACCGCACCACTCTCCTCCACAGCTGGACATTGTGTAACAGAGCCACGGTGAGGCAGAGCAGGAGTGGCAGGGAGATGGATGGCCAGGGCTGGATGTTACCGCCATGTAGCTCCTAAATAACACAATGACAAGAGAAAGCACCGCCACACAACCCCAGCAAAAGACAAATACAGACAAACCATAACACCATAGTCCTCCTCTGTGGGACAGGAAAATACGACTATTTGGATGAATAGATGTTGCACAGGCAGAAGACCCGTTGCAAAAAACCACAATGGCTTGGCACTGTAAAGTCTGACTTAATGTGGGTCACAGAGCGGTAGCGTGTCACTTCAGAGAGCATAAATAAGAAATGGTCAGTATCTTCTAGGTATCTGTTACATAAGCCTTCTGTGAAACGGCCAAGAACAGCAATAGCTTGAAGAAACTTTGTTGGGAAAACTTATTGAGATAAGTATCACAGGACAGATCACAGGCAGGTGGCTTGTTCTTCAATCAAAGCTGGTCCAGGGTCTGTGACATGATCTATCTGACTGAAGATGATGCATGAAGGACTTAACACGAGGTAAAAGTCAGAAATCAAAGGAATCAAAGCTTCTTAGTTGGTGATTAAAGCAACAGCTTGTTGCCTTTAGACAGAAAAAAAAGCAACTTGCGGAGTGATAGATGAGAAGATCGATACGACTTTCATGTCTGTTCATTCAATCCTGAGCTGGAGCCACATGCGGTCGTACAGGGGGTTATGTGCCAGACCATTTCTTTGGCCGGGAGCAGTGATTATCTGGAGTCTCTGGCTGCCTGGCAAACGCATGGTGATAACACGACTCCGCAGAGTCATGTCCTCCCTGCCAAGAAATAGTTCAGCACCCAATCTTCTGTCAAACTGCAACTTGTCATCTTTATGCTGTTTACTCAGATTCAACAAACTGGATCAAATGTCTTAATTAATGAGCTTTCATTAAGCTGGGAGGTGGAGATTTTAGTGCTTTTTGAGGTCTTTAAACTAAGCCAAGCAAAGCTAACTTTCAGCTGATTCCAGCTTCATGTTGAATGGACAGACATGAGAGTGGTATCAGTCTTCTCATTTAACTCTCAGCAAATAAAGTGAGAAGACGTATTCTTTACTATTTCGTATTAGGCTACTGAAGATAATTGTAGGAAGTTTAAAGCACAGTTACTTTTAACAGCCTATTCTGTCTGCATATAAATGTGGTTCCAACTTTTTTTGACTTTTCATTCCATCATCTACACTGCTCACCTGTGCAGGGTTGTGGAGGGTATACAGCCAGTCCCTACTGACGAAGGGCGAGGGCGGTGTACACCCTGGTCAGGTTGTCAGTCAATCGCAGGGTTCACATACAGTGACAGGCAAAAGTTTAAGCACCCCTGGTCAAAATCTCTGTTAATGTTAACAGTTCAGCAGGTGGAAGATGAAATGATCTCCAAAAGGCATAAAGTTACAGATGACACATTGCCTTTTTATTTTAAACAATACATATATTTTTTTAATTTAATCTTTTACATTTTCAAAATGACAGAATAGGAAAAGGTCCCACAGCAAAGTAGTAGTAAATAGTAAACAGCTTGTCTGAATTCTGGTATGTTTACATTTGTTAAACTGTTTAATTAATGTGCATTGGCCCTGATTATTAAACCTTTAAATAAATTAAACAAATAACATGGTCAAATCAAGTCTCCTGGTTTCCCATTATTTTGCAGGTTCTGCTGCTTTGTTTCCCTTTTTCACTCTAAAATTGTAGAAAACTTAAATAATACACTGATATTGCTTAGAATATTGCAAAAGAATAGTTCATGTTTAACTTTCACCTTTTGGAGATCATTTCATCTTTCACTTACTTAACTGTTCACATTAACAGAAATTTTGCCCAGGTGTATCTAAAATGTTTGCATGCTTCTGAATAGAGAAACAACCTCACACTTAAATTCACACCTCAGGAAATTTAGAGTCACCAGTCAACCTAGCATGGATGTCTTGGGAGGAGAGAACCCATGCAGGCACATGGAGAACATGCAGATTCTTCCCAGAAAGCCCCAAAGCCTGGGAATCAAACCCAAAACCAACCACTGTATACCGCCACACCCTTTTTTTGACTTGAGATTCCTTAAATCAAAATCATGTTTACTCTTTGGTCACTAGGCATGGCCCCCAGATTAGTAACACCATGCAGTGTGTTTTGTGTGTTTGTTGCAGAGGGCAGAATGGAGATCACATACAAATATTGAACCTACCACAGAAAAGTCTTGAAGTTAAGCTTTACATAAGTTGTATACAAAACCCAGGGAGCAATCATCTAAACCACCAGATCTACAGTGGAGAGCCTCCAGAGTATGATCACTTTTCATCACATGGGACCACAAGAATTCCCATAAAAGTCCTACCTAGTGTTCCAGTTGCAGCTTGATTACTACATGAGGGACAGACCAGATCTCTGTGGTCTGGGTTTCTACAACACTTCACTAAGTTTTATAATGAATCCGCAGAAAAAGAATGATTTTTGCGTTGCATTGGGTCGACTACAATAATGAGGTAATGAGTTGTCACAGCTAACTAGACAATGGTTGACAGATGCAAATTGCATCATTACACCGCTTTGATTACATGTGGTGTTGCACGGCCAATCTCCTCTGGCTCTTTTACAACACAGTGAACAAAGACGACATATTCACTGGATGATTTAAAACTCTAAAGGTCTTACATTAACTAACCAACAACTTTATTACTGCTGGGCAACACTGCAGTAGATGCAACATGGGCCATATTTTACAATATGATGGTGCAAAGAGCCCAATGCAACACTTGAGATTCTAAGGATTTGAAATAGGCCTACTGTACTGATTGATAAGAAGGACAGAAACTATTAATAACTAAACTAAGCTTTACAAATAATCATGTGACTGTTCAGAACAGACTGATTTCTTAATTTATAGTTGAAAAATATGTCAACTATGTACAGGTACTGTACCTTGAATGTGGCGTCTTTGTATTGGTACAATACTTTAAATTCATTCACTGCAGACTCAGTGCTGGGACTCCTACCTGTGGGACTGTATGGTTTAACACTGAATCCTGCAGGAGCCCTCACTTCTTCTCTACTCTGTCTCTCCCTCAGTCATCCTACATTGTCAATAAAGGGGGGAACACACACATTTCAAAATAAGTGTTTCTTTCATTAAAAATGTTTAATTTTCCACAACAACATACAAAATGTAATAACAAAAGACATTAAGAGGCTTTATGAAACTAAAGCCTGAGACAGGTTTTCATTTAATGGTTGCAAGCTGGGTGCTGTCGTGCTACGACCTGGCAGACTCCTCCTCGTCCTCTTGTTGCATTTGCTCGATGAGTTTCTGTCTCTCAGCAGCCTGCCTCATCCTCATCATCACCACGCTCTCGTAGTCACGCTCGTTTGTCAGGGAGTTCTGCACAAGAGAGAATGTCAAACAAGGTAACTCAGACGGGTTAGTACAACAGGGAAAATGCTGCAACAAATCTGTGTATGTTTTTAAAGCATGTATAATCTTAAGAACCAATCTGTGTAATTGCCGTCTTCACGACAGATAGAATTAGCCAATAACATAAATATCTGAGCGCAAGATTCCTAAAATTCTCCACAGAGCATGTGATATTGTAATGTTATTATAACAAACACAACATGCAGTACAATTTTAATCCTATTTGCCTTGCTTGTTTTTCATGTCCTTAGAATAAAAATAAACTGAGGTTTATTATTTTTTATTATTATTTTGATAATCATTTAAGTGATTTTTTCAAGGAAAATATTGAATAACTTTTGCCTTTTGGGTAAAAAGCTTGAGTTTAGAGCAGGGGTCTTCAACGTTTTTCAGGCCAAGGACACCCAAACTGATGATGAGATGGAGCAGTATCTGTATAATGTATAAAGCTGTGTTTTATAATAAACTGGGCCCAGTGCCAGGTATAAACACACCTTGTTATTGTGCATTCAGTACTAAGCTATTCAAATAATACATGTACATATTTAAGGGGACATATTATAGAAATATCCCTCTTTAACATATATTTGGGTGTTTGTCTTGCCTTCCGGCCCCAAAATGTGAGAACTGACAAAAATATCTGTAATTTTCTGGCTCCCTAGGTTGAAATCCATGTGGTTTTATGAGCTGTTCCCTCAGTTGTCTTCCAGTGATGTAACCAGGTTTTGAATTTGCATAACCCCACCCCTACCTGGGACAGGTAGAAGCGGTGGGGCGGGGCAAGTAGTGGTTGATTTGCATTTAAAGGGACAGGCACTGAAACCAGCCGTTCTGAACAGGGCTGTTTTGAGAAGATGAAAAGTTGTGATGTTTGATCTTTGGGGTATTTTGACCGAAGCATGTCACAGACATGTCTTTAAGACACCTGGGAACTATTTTAATTTGTGGAAAGGGGGCATGATATGTCTCCTTTAATGTTTTTATTTTAAACATGTACAGAAACAGTGAGCCGTGCCACTGCCACAGATAAACAGACCTCTAAACTGATACCAGTGCCAATATCATCAGTGCCTGTCGACTGCATGATAATCATGCAGACAGGCTGTTCTTGACATCTTTATTTTGAACTAAACAATTTTGAGAAAACTGTCTAAATAACCAAAAATTTGGCGACCCCTCTGCAGTACCTCGGTGGACCCCCTACAGGTCCCATACCCCCTGTTGGTTTAGAGGGTATTGCTGTGATTGACATGTTTCAGTTTATGGCTCAAGGAATAAGTCATTGAATTAAGAAAACTGTCCAAGTGATTGATAATTAAAATAAACCTGAATGTCATATACACTACGGTATAACTGCCCCAAATATGGAACCTGACAAAGCTCCACCAGAGCCATAATAAAGGTCTTATGTAAAGGGTAACTCAGACCTCCCAACAAGTAAACTAATGTATAAAAGCAGTGGAGTGGATCCTTAATCAGTCTCCAAGGGAAAATGTCTTAGGCGTCATTACACAGGCAAGGAGTCATACAAAAGTTCAACATGTCTGTATTTTATAGCATGACAACAATGACACCACTGTCACCGTTCACTGTCTGTTTGTTTTCACGACGGGGTCCGTGGGTGCAGAGTGGAGCAGAGGTTCGCCTGGGACAGATGCTCTCATCTCAGTTACCATCAGCATGACGGCAGGCTGAACATGCATGAGACAGCAGCATGCAGAGCAACTGTGACAGGGTAATTCCGCTGCCTGAGGTCATTAAACCCCAAAATGAGGGCTGGGATTAGGCCTGGCAGGCGACTCACTCAGTGTGTATGTGTGTGCGTGCGTGTGTGTGTGTGAGAGACAGATTCTCCAACTGTGTGAGGTAGGGGATCAGAGAGGGCAGCCACCACCTAATGGCTAATCAAGCAGGGTGGACGGCCAAACGCCTCACAAACACACAGGCTACAAATGCCACACACAAGCCGGGATACGCGTCCAGGTACAAGAAGAAAAAAAACGACTGTGAAGAAGCGAGGAGGCACTTTTGAAAACATGCGAGCAGAATGTGTATGTTTGCATTCTTCCATAATTTAAAATCGACACTCGCAGACACAGTTGTGCCATTTTTTAAAAAGCAGAGCGAGGCACGCATCCACAGAGTAAGCCACTGTTTTATAGGATTATATCCAGGAAGTCTGCTGGGCCAAGGAAGTGTCTCTTTAACAAGACAGTGAGCTGCAGGAGAGAGTGAGTGTGTGTGTGTGTGTGTGTGTGTGTGTGTGTGTGTGTGTGTGTGTGTGTGTGTGTGTGTGTGTGTGTGTGTGTGTGCATGAGGGACACAGAGAGCAAGTGAGAGCGATTTTGAAGAGGAGACGTAGTTTTTTTTTTGTCAATGCGCTGGCTGAGCTGAGGCATCTGGAAAACATCAAGGGGACTCCAGCATCCATGTGCTGAGAGAAAGAGGGTAAGAGTGGAGGAAGAAGAGAGAGGAGAGGAGAGGAGAGGAGAGGGTCGGTGAGGGGAAGTTACCCCCCGCTCCCTCCCTCCCTCCCCCCTCACCCCTGGATTGAGGAAAGCTGCTATTATCATTCCAGTAATGTGAGCTCAAGCCCCTGTCTGACACGTAACTATGAAATATCACGCGAACGACATTAGGTAAATAAATGACTCTTGCATCTTCGGATTTAACTAAACACAAGCAAGCACACAAGCGGGTGCTGGTGGAAACCGGTAGAAACGCTCCCTCCTCTTCACGGGACGTAGCTCCGCCCTGGCCTGCCCTCTACTGGCCAATACTGTGAAGTGCACCTTTAACGCAACTCCTAAATGGTCTTGACCTGTTGTGTACCCAGCGTGGTCACGGGTTGGACTGGACCGGGGCTAATGATGGAGGGGGAATTCTGAGCTTTAACAGGTGCTTTATGGGCAAATGTGACGCATTTTCTTCGCAGGATGAGGGATGTTTCCTTGCCCGGGGTGTTAACTTACAATGTACATGTTTAGCCAATGCATCACTGTGTAACTAAATACTCGGTGTGTATATATGCATGCGTGCGTGCGTGTGTGTGTGTTGCAGTGCGGCTGGGCCTCCAGAGTGAGTAGGAAACCGCAGAACACAAACAATGGGCCCCCGCACAAAGCCAAGGGAGGAGGATACAAGGCCACCGCAGAGGTAGGATGATTGTAAAACACACATACGCACGCATACGGACAAACAAGCTGAGGATTAGCTATGTGACATCAGCACATGGCTGGCCCTCTAAACAGCACATCCCAGCCTGACCCCAGGCCAGTAATGACATCATGGATACCAGCAGTGCTGTGAGTCAGGCAATATAAGTATACACACACACACACACACACTCTCTCTCTCTCCTTCCCACACACAGGAGGCATCTCTCGGCGCAGGTGGCCACTGCATTCCCCCGGCGTAACTTGTGGGATCAGCTGCAAATTACACAATTTTTCTTTATGTGTGTGTGTTTTTGTGTGAGTATGTAGTGATGGAGTGAGTGTGTGAATATGCAATGGTAATGGAATACGATGGTGAGATAACCACCACCGCTCCAAGAATACTCAACAGTTTCAGTGTGCTTTAAAAAAAAAAAAAAGTTTAACAAGCTAATTTGAAGTTTTCCTGTTGCTACATGGCCAACGTTAGCATTAGCAACTGTTTATTTACCAAATCTTGCTGAGAGCTTCACTTCTTGTTGTGTTTACAGTAGGATATAATACGTCCTCACAGCAGCTCCACCTCTTCAAGGCAGCGTGGACGCTACAGCGAGACAAGGGACAAGGCCTAGACCTAGAGACCTAGAGCTGGTTAGCAGGAAAAGCAGCAGAAGAAAACAAGTGATAGAAACAGAAGCAGAAGAGTTTGCTTTGCTTCAGACAGCTCTTTGAGAGTAAAGGAACAATGTTTGAGGCTGAAGTTGTGGTGTTTCTTTTAGACGGGGAAGTAAACGGTTGTTCATAATAAGACGAGCAGAACTTACAAACAAGTGAACAACTCCTTTAAAGGTCTCTGGAGCTCTACCACAACACCTTTCTTCTTCTCTTTGATGACAGTGGTCATGACAGTTTTATTAAGTATGCACAATAATGTTTTTTTTCCATCAATATTGATGACCAACAACTTCCTGCTTCTCAAAACCGATGCCAATATCGATATACACACCTGAGCTTAAGAAAGGCTAAGATGTAGTGAATAGGGATGTGTTTTCACAATATTGCGATATGAAACGCCACAATTAATTAATCGTAAAGCTTCCTAAATACTGTCACTTTCCAAAAAAAAGATTATGTTGGAACCATATTGGCAGATCAGCACCAAAGTAAAGGTAAATGCACAGATACTGGTCTATAATATGATACCGTAACACTGAACTGGTAGGAATTTTAATGTTATTTGTAATTTAAAAACAAACAAAAAAACTATTAAAATAAACTTAAACATTTGGTATGGAAGACAATTAATGATTTCCCCTGGGGGGTTAATAATTGGTCCTATATTAATAGATACTTAAAATATTTTGTGTATTTAACGAGCAATGTAGTTATATTGACTACATTTGATTTTACACATTCATAGTGTTGTGAAATTAATTGAATCATAATAATTTGTGATAATCGTAATACCATGATTATTTCTATGATAATAATCGTACTGAAAAAATCTATAATCGTGACAGCACTTGAAAATAAGAATTTTGTTCTTAATTTGCTTGCCTGGGTAAATAAAGGTTAAATAAATAAACATCCCTAGTAGTGCGTAAAGATGAATAGAACATTAAAGCTCTGTTTTTTACTTAACAAAATCATATAATCTAACCGACATCACTACTGTTGTAATCACAACAAAAACAAGAACAGTTATGACTCTCCAAAAATCAACATTAAACATTGTTTCAAATCAACTTAGGGGGCAAAAGGACTTATTATCCTATTATTATTATTTTGGCCGATAATCACTGGTACCAATAGTTATCGTGCATCCCTAAATTTCATACTCATCAAACCTCTCAGTGATCATCCCTGCTTGGCATGGATGCATCTGCATGCGTTAGACTTGTAGATCTCTTGCAGCAGCTTGACTGGGAACAACCACTTCATTGTGACCGGCACAGAAAGAAAGCAAAAGTCCCGTCTGCCATTTCTCTGCAGCTCATTCAAAGTTCACTATTAGGCAGGATCATAAAAAGGTGATTACTTTGACCACCATAAAGGTCTAGTCTAGTATAGTGTTTTTCTTAGGGAAGAATAAACACTATATGGGAATTAAAGCTTAAATGTACTTCCTGTGTTTAACCCTTTACCTCCACATGATCTGCCATCTGGTTTGTGAATGGAACAGCAGGACTGAACCTGCTTTTATGTCAGTAAGGTCTAAGATAAATCTGCACATGTAGTCTTAGTGAACACATATTCAGATGATTGACTGTGACTGACACTATTGTACAGGTCAATTATTCATAAGCAGGCTGGAGAATTTACAGACAGACTTGAAACTATATTGGGAAATATGTCCAAAAATATAGCCAGCTTCAGCCAGCCAGGTAAAATGAAGGGGGAAAGGAGTGGATCTGAGGTGTCATGTGAAAACCTGTGTGCATGTGGCTGGACAGACGAGAAGCCTGTTGGATGGGGATGGAGGGTGCCTTTGGAAACTGTTAAAGTAAAGTAAATAAACAGTGAAAAGAGAAATGGCAGCAAAGACCTGAACTTCTGGTGCCCTGGCATTTCTCTTTATGATGGATGAGCTCAGGGATCCTAGAATAGGCGAGACGTGGGGGTTTGGCCTCTATAATATCTAACAATACATCGTTGTAAAAGCAAAATTATGTCTTTCACATCCGAGCCTTCCGGGAAAAACCCTCTGATTGCAAAAGATTTCCCATTAAAACATAAGGGGCCACGGGACTGGTAAGAATGCAGTCTGAACCTTGGAGATGTCAAAAAGAGCTCAGGTATTTTGAGAGGAGAAGAAAAACAGAAAATTATATCAAGGTTCCAAACACAATAGTGAAATGTCTGTTTGTTCTGTGTATGTGTTCCTTATCTACAGTATTTAATGTGCAGAGCAAACAGCCAGTATAAGGCTAGCACACTGTTTACTTCTACTAAGTAAACCAAATATCACAGCTGTGATTTAATAATTACTAAAGATTGGGTGCCAGGAGACAGAGCAGTGCATTCCCAGTTTTCAATGACCGCCCACCTTCTCTGGGGGAAAAAACAGCAGCATGTTATGTGCATTAAACTTTTCAAATTGCTGCAAAACCCTACAAAAAAGACAGGAAAAACAGTAACTCAAGTACCTGATTTCTATGTATAATTTGCTTTACAGTATAGAGCTTTTATTTTCTGGAGGTGGATTTCTGCCTTTATTGGACGTTTGGCTGTTGAGAATGACAGGAGAAGGGCTCCAGATTCTAACGTGAGACAATGCAGCTCTAATGTATTTTCCATCTGAACCCTACCAGAATTCTTCTAAAAGTGTATAATGCTAAAATATTTGTCATGATGTAGTACTGTATGTATCTGTGTTGCAACTACAATAAACAGTGATGATGTGACATAAATAAAGTAATAGGGAAATGTTATTCTAATAATGATAGTAATATTAAAAAGGTTTAAGGTTCATCATTTCTATCAGGTCAAAAAATTGATATGCCCCACAATAAAAAAAAAAACATGCTATGCTATATCATATTGGAAAGGCATAAGGCCAAAACCACATGTTCAGGAGCCCAGTGAGACACAGGAGTGACTCGATGTGACGCCTCCTCCCCCACCAGGTTGGGCTAAGGCTTGGCTCAATGCTATCCCATCCTGTCACACTCTCCATTGCCAACTTCATGCTGTGCTTTAAAGAACGATATAGGTCATCAGATGTTTTGTTAAAAAAATAAAGTCACAGGGCAGTGTTCAGCTCAGTTGGTAGAGCACCCGCCCCATGTGTAGAGGCTATAGTCCTCGCTGCAGGCGGCCCCGGTTCGAGTCCCGCGTCGGACGGCCCTATCCTGCGTGTCATTCCCCCCCTCTCTGCCTCCCATTTCCTGTCACACTCTGAACTGTCCTATCTAATAAAGGCATGAAAAAGCCAAAAAATATACTTAAAAAAAATAAAAACAAAAATTAAGTCACTTTATATCTATATATATTTCTCCATGAATGCCCCAGCCTGTTCTCCTGCATGCTGTTCTGGCCCTGATGTGAAATAATCCAGCCAATTAGAGGATACTGTAAGCTTTTGTCAGGCGTTGATGAGTCGGCATTTGGTATTCAGCAGCATCACACCTGGACTCTGACTGACGTCAGGCCTGTGCTGTGACAGTCATGCGGTGTCGACACTTCCTCTTAGCAGCCAGACCGCCGAGTTTCTCTTGGAGCGCCCTTCAAAAGGCTCATCATTGAGTCATACGTTTGGAGACAAACAGAGAAGGCAACGGTTGAGATGATGACAAATGCTAAGTTGAATGTTCCCATCAGAGCTGATGAAAGGAGATTACAAAGAGTAGCTACTAGACAGAGATAAAGTAGTGGCCCAGTTTCGATCGTCTCGTTTCATGGTTTTGCAGAGCTGAATGTGCTGAGTACGGTATGTCCTGTGTTTATCATTATTGGACAATGTTTTTCATAAAAAAAGAGAATGAGACAGCTTGCTGTAAATCTAGTCTAAGTGCCGGCTGTCTGAGGGCCTCCATTGAGCGGAAGATGGAGAACACACAACAAAGGGCCAGAAGAATATCCACCAAAGCCTCAGTTTGGGCTTCTAGCGCCAGTCAAAGCAATATCTGGAAACACTTTTTATCCTGCAACAACAAAAACACGCAGCATCCCAGATTTCAGGCCCAGCATAGCTGCATCAAACCACATTGCCCGCTATGGTCAGGTCTCAGAAAAGAGGCTCATGCAGAAATCCAGCCGGGGCTGAACGTGTCAGCTCACAGGCTACATAGCATGACAGCGCTGCTAACAGAGTTACCCCAGCCTTGGTCAGACAGAAAGACTTGTGAGGTCATTCCCAGATACCACGGATAAAACCAGCTGATCGCCCTGATTGTCTTCTAGCATGAAAGCAGCTTTGTGGTCGTAGGTGGAGGGAGGAGGGGGTTTCTCAGAAGAGATGTACAAAAATGTTCTGTTTCAGTCTTGAGTAAATGTTATGATAATTTCATTTGCGTGAGTAATTGTGTCTGGTCTTGCAGACTGTTCTGGCACTACGGTTCAGAGCGGGAGAACAAGAGGATCAGGCGGCACGCCTATTGTGTTTTGGATCAATTTGAAAGGACCGGAGGAATAGTCAAATAAAAGACATGAGTGGTCCATTTCCTTCACACCCTGCATGTTTAGCTTTAGTTTAGCGAACAAGGGGATGCGGTGAGACTGGACGGAGGGATTCAGAGCCGCCATGTCCTCCTTCCTGAGGGAACACAGTGTTAAGAATAGGATGGGATAGGAATAACTTTATTCATCCCAAGAGGGAAATTCATTTGTCAGGAAGCTCATCTATTAGAAAAAATAAAAGTATTAAAAAGGCTGATGTCTGTAGGTATGAAGGATCTTCTGTATCTCTCCGTCCTACAGAAGATGTTCACTATGAGAATAAAAAAAATATCAAAATGACGGCTTTTTGTGATTTTAATGTCTCGCTTAAAGGAATAGTTCACCAAAAAATGAAATTCAGTCATTATTGGCTCACCCTCATGCTGATGAATACTCCAGATTCCTCAAAGTGCATCTGGAGACCCAGGAGGCCAGTTCGTAGTACTATTAGTAGTATTCCTCCATACTGCTCATCCACTGCAATCCAAGTAGTAGCAGGCTGTAGAAATGTCCTAAATGGCGTAATTTCAAGTAAACTCTGGACTATATCCCTTCAGGACACTTGGATTGCAGTGGACAAGCAGTATGGAGGAATATTACAGGGTTTTTGTGTAGTTTTATGGACTTTTTGTGTCGGGCACTATTGATTCACATATAAGCAATGATGAATAATGAATAATATAATGAATTTCATTTTTTGCTGAACTATTCCTTTAAAACACACAAACACAGAGTGTACAAGCCTGAAGTATAAACAAGAGTCTTTCTATCCCATAAGACAAAAAACAGCTATCGTGCCCTTCGTGCAAGTAGCAATTACTTCCTGTGAAAGCCCAACAAAACGCTTTAACCCCGCCAGTTATGATGAATTCCACAGAGCTGAAAGGAGTTTTGCTGTTGTGACACAATTTCCAGTATTACTCCGGCATTCCAGAGGGCAAAGACAACACGCTGGAGACGTGAGAATTGGAAACGCAACATGTTATCTCTCTTGTGTAACCCCCGTCGTGCCGCGCCTGTCCATACATGTCTGTGTGCGATAGTATGCTTTGGTGACTTAGAGAAGCTATAGGCCTCCAGTCAGGCAGAAGGGCCTGCAGAGTGGGGGCCGACTCAGAGGCTTTAGGCGAGCCAACAACGGCCAGGAACCAGGAAATGGGCAGCGCGGGGGGACAATGACATGGAGATTAGAGATAAATTAACCCCCCTGCTCTGGGTTTGCTCACTCACTTGTGGCTTCCTATTTTTTTCTAAACATAAGCACACATCTACACAAACTCCACTTGTTGTGCACTCACAATCCTATTCAAACTCAACCTCTGTTGCCCTTCCCACCGACACTCATCATTCAGCCAGAGGGGGGGAGGAGGGGGGAATTAGCCGGTGGCGTCAACATCACAGGAACTAAAATCAGCTGCTACTGTGTGTAACCCGCAGGTAATGTAATGGGTGCTGCCAAACAACCGCGAGGAATGACTTTATACCTTATGACTAAAGGTCCGACACGTACCACAAACAGGATGATATCATCTGACGGCTGGCAGACGTTCCTCAGAAGGGGGATGACAGCAAATATAAACTAAGACTAGCCTGAAGGAAAAGCCTCCACCTGGACGCCCCAGCACTCCTGAACTCTGATCCTACCTATCTGCCTTATCTCTTTTCTCTAGAAGACTTTCCCCAGCAACACACCTGGAGACTTCTGCAAGGCTACAGTGGGAGTTGACACTGGGAAGGATAAAAAAAAAAAAAAGGTTGCAATGTCCAAGGACTGAACACACCTATTTAAGTAGCAGTATGGACAAAGGTAAGAAACGGTCTCCTTGCAGTCACTGTGGAGTGTGGACTGTATTAACTGCTGCACTCTAATGTCAAAGTTGACCCTCTGAAGACAATGCTGTTTTAACGCATTGTTTTTGTTCGCTCTGTCTCAAGACTGTGCAACAACAGCTTCCCTGTAATGACTGGACAAGTCCCATCATGCCGAGGGAGTTTGTCAGGGTGTGCAGGTAGACACAGCCTAGTTTCCTGACAGAGACGTGTGTGCATGTGTGGGATTCAAATGCCTTCTATTTGCTCGGCGAAACAGGTAAGGATTCAAACGTCCGTCTTTTTTCTATTGCTGTTCATCACCCTGTTAGACAAACAGCTGTATGAAGAGAACAATCTTGAATTGGATTGCTTTTAACTTGTTGCTGATCAGACAGATTCCACATCTGTCCTGAAGATGGATTGTGTATGGCAGCCCTGAGAATGATCTATTAAAAAGTGTTCCTTGGCCAATCTGTTTTAATGGACTACTTTAATTTTTACTTGGTTATGAAGTGTTTCCTGAACATGATACTCATGGCTGAAATCCGAAGACTCCTCCTTGGCCAAACTGACATGTTTGGAAAGGAATGCTGTTGTGTCCATGCTCTCCAATCTCCCGCTGCTACTAAAGTGCCGATAAAACCTTTACAAGCCAACAAAACCTGTTTGCTATAGTGACTTACAAATTTACAGAGTGCGTGTTTCAAGTCACGAACACAGACCTAATGTGGGCAAAGCTGTTTGGGAGACCATAAAATCACAGACACTGAGCAGATTATCTAATCGACATGCCAGCGCTGATGAACTGAGTTCTGCTTTACTCAATAAAATGATTACAGGTCACGGAATGCAAAAAAAAAAGGGGGGAGGTTCTCTTTTTGACCATGTTTCACTCTCATTTCAAGTGTTATTGTATCATTTCATTTTAACCAATATGTTTCCTTCAAGTCCAAGCCTTTCAAGTGAAATTTGAAAAATATAAAATCTCCAAACTACAAAGTGGTATTTATTTTTGAAACATTATGGCTGGCTGCAGTGTGATGTTATTTGTGGAATAAGAATATTTCATTTTATTAACTTCCACGTCCAGAGTCACTGCATACCTCTCACACCACAGCAGAATAAACTGACTGTATCCCTGCTATTTGTACTTTCCTCAGAAAATGGTAAACACATGTTCATATGCTTAGTTATCACTGTGATTTCTGACAAATAACAGTAAAACCTCAGGCTCTCCTGAAAATATAAAAAAGAGATACAACGCGCTTAAATGCAGATTCCCGATTGGTAATTGTTTTTCCTGCAACTTTTATTGCTTTTGTTACTGGAAGTCTTGAGCAAGCTAACAGACGTCTTTTGGAGGATCTGCAGAAGACCACACCTGCATTACGGGAAACACTCTCATTTGAAAAGCAAATATTTAGAAACGAGAGCTTCAAAGCATTGTTGGAACATCCCCCTGCTGCCAAATAACACTGCATTTCATTAGAGCGAAATCAAGTGGAGCAGGTGCAATCTCTAAACAATGGCTGTCGGTTCACATCAGGCAGGCTCGTACAGTCCAGTACTTACATCTGGTGCTGAATTTCATGACAAGCACAGACCTGCTCCATCTTCTAACAATATGAGGAGGAAGCCTGGGTTATCAAAAAACTGATTTAAGGTTTTATCAATTATCTTCAGAGAAAATCTGCCACCAGGCTCTATCTTTAATCATTTCTGCTCTTTTGTGATTTGTTGCAGATGGCATCATGGTTTTGAACTTCACAACTGCCTAGAAATTCGCTGTTGGACAAACGAGGACATACAAAAGACTAAGAGGACCTTTTTGAATATATAAGAACATTCAGCCCATCTCAACCAGATCTCCCAAGATGCCTTTCAGAACACAGTCCCACAGGAAGCCGTCCTCTGGCCGCTGGTCCAGCAGGAGCTCCAAGCGGCGGGAGGTGCTGTCGGTCAACATGATCAGCCTGCCGCTGGCTGATTTCCGCCACCTCTCGCATATCGGAGGTGCCCATACGGACAGCTTCGGAGACCTGTCCTTCTTGAAGATGGGCCACAGTTTGCTCCTACAAAGCTCCCAGAGCGAGCAGAACCTCTTCATGGCCTGCTCTCCGCCGCCGAAGCCCCCCCGCCTCAACCTGGATGGGACGGACGGTTCCGAGAGCCCGGACTGGTCGGTCGGCCACCAGCACAACGCCTCCCAGAAGAGGAAGAAGTGCAGCTCTATGCCGCTGCTGGACAGTGAAGACGGAGAAGAGGAGGGAGAAAAGACGGACGGGTACCAGAGGGGGAACGCCGTCGCTTACAACCAGAGTCACAGCCTGGGTCGGGGCAGCGTGAGTTCAGACAAGGACGGAGACTCTTCTGACATCTGTGACAAAACTGACGGACAGATAAAGGACGAGGACAGTGGCTTTTCTTTTAGCCTGGACCTGGGCCCTTCGATCCTGGATGATGTTCTGCAGGTGATGGACAAACTGCACAATTAGACAATTACAGGACGGCTCTTATAATCAACTGGGAGAGTGATCCAAATCATGATGGACACACTTCATGGACAAACACAATCCATCAGTGATCTTACTTGTTCAAATGAACCTATACATGTGTCTCTATTATCCCAGTGACTAAAAGCCTCTGGAAGAGAACTGACATTTGTAAAAGAATACGCACAATCCGGTCTGAAAGGTTAGACTGAAAAATTAAATACGCAACCTACACAAAGTTAATGATCTGCTTAGATTCATAATGAAACCCTGTCTGATGTCAAACTCCAAGCTAGACATTTTTACCTTCCTTCACTTCCCTCCTTTGCTAGTGTAATCCCCCAAACCACACAGCGCTGCGCTGAAAACGGCTGTTAAGACTTAAGAGTGTTGTGTTTAAGAAAAGAAAAGCTGCGGCTGGAATCCAAGGTCCTCGAGCTGTGATGTCTTGGCTCTTGGCGTGCTTGCCAATCTATTGTGTGCAGAGGGCAATTTTTCCTCCGCACGCATCCCAGAGGCCCCACTCAAAGGTAGGGCTAAGGTACCCCCCATCACTCCCCACGCAGTGAAAACAAACACTTAGCTCTGCTTCCAATAAAAACCAGCCAGTGGTGGCAGGTTGGGCTGCGGACCAACCCAGGCCACAGGTCCAAGACCTCAGAAGACGAAGAAGAAGAAGAAGAAGAAGAAAAGGGCTGGAGCAAGCTGTTTGCTTAGCTGCAAATCAGAGTCCGATGCTCTGGTGAGTGGCGCACGAAAGGGAAAGTGGTAAAGGGTAACGTGATACTTCCACATATGCAGGGGGTGTCGAGGGAGGAGGACCAGAGACATCCATTACTGCAGCACAAGTCCTGATGAGGTTTTAAACACTACCTTCTGACTAAACAGGCCCCCGACACGTGAAAAAGACATGCTTGCATCTCACACACACACACAGACACGCACTGGCACACAAGTGCAAAGAGAGACACCTGTATACGTGTAAGCACGCGTTGTCAAACGGAGATTTTTGGAGACGATCTCGGGTTTTGTTCCTCAGGTTTGGAGAGAGGAGAGAGTCAGGACTGTCTATGCCTTAGTGGGAGGTGGCCAAAAGGCTGCGGGGCAAAACCAGAACCAGTCAAATTCCTAGGTGCCCCATGGGTCGTGCTGCAAAATAAACAAACCACAAGTGTCCCGCTCCTACAAATAGATTTAGAACTCTATGTATGTCCTAACAGACACGGCAATGTTTGTGGATACATCTGCACTGTGTATCTGTTTTGGCATCTCCTATTTTAAACTGGATATCACTGCACCCGTTTCTTGTATATGTTCTGACAATAACACATTGTGAAACTTGTGAAAAAAAAATGTACTTTGTATTTTTGGGGAAGTAAAGAAAAATATGTTTCAAATTCCAAGATTGGTGGTTTTGTGGACAGAAGTGCTGGTGTCAACATTTTGAAAGTTTGTATGAGAGTGTTTACACACACCCCGATGGACTGACATTTATTTGGCTTTGTAACCATCAGAAGCCACTGTGGAGGCAATAAACCCTGTCTGTCACTTCCACAGAGAAATTACAGCCTTGGACCATCCGACACTACGAGCAGAGCAGCAGAATATTATTTCAAGGTGAAGAGATACACAAACTTAAATTAGACAAGCATGTCAAGCAGGATTTCATGGAGAGTCATGGTAGTGCTGTGAAGCGGACTTTGAACTTGTGGGTTGCTAAGCATTCGGTGCACCTGTATCACAAAGAAATGACATTCAATGGGTAACCAGGGTGTGTCTGCAATTTGTCAGACTTTTCTATACAGGCTGCTTTTTCATGATAAGCTGGAGAAAGAGCTTTTTAGTCACACAGACTTTACTTTGGACAGTCTTCTCTCGTCTGCTACAATGAGCCTTTATGATCAAAGCCTCATTTATTCTTAACAAAAAAAGAGAATAATAATATATTTGACAGACACTCACCAAACCAATTACTGGGTTCAAAAAATGCTATTAAAAATGGTATTTTATGTACTAAAGATAGAACTGATTAAAGAAAACTTCTGGCATTATATCAAAACTAAAATGAACTGGATAGAAAGCCTTCCTGCAGACAAGAGCCCTTAGCCGCTTATGACTCTGCAAACTATACAAGAGCCCTCAGTGTGAAGAATCACATAAAGTTAAGCTCAACATGAGTTCAGCCACATGACTGATGTGAGAAGAAAGAGCCTGTAATTGAAAACAAATTATCTTGTCTGCACTGCACAAACTGGCCGAGCTGTGAAGTATCCCAATCACATCTGGTACCACTTCACTCCATGCAAAAGTCTAAACTCACTGTCATACAGATTACCAAGAAACCCTGTCATCTCACCGTGGAGTAGCTGTAATGAGTTATTTATTTTGTCAGGTACTAACTAAGAAACCTAGAAACATTGTTTTGGAAAATAAGAGACGTGTCCTTCGACTATAATTATATCTCCCAGTTCAACCTTATGAAGTCACTGGAATACCATATAGAGGATAAATCTGCAAAAGGATGAGATAATAAATGTTGAAATATAAAGAGGAATAACCGACTGAGGATGAGAAATGGAAATATAAAAAAACAATACAGGTACTTTCAGTTATTTTCATACAAAAAAAAAAGATTTTCAGTATATCTTAATTTAACTTTTTTTTTTTATCCCTATACTTTTTCCTCTTGTAACAGAAAAAGCAACAGAAACGTACAATATGGAAATGTATTTATTAACACACTATATAAAAATACATGGATGACTAAAAACTAAAAGATATAAGAAAAATGTGTTATTTTGGTAACAAATAAAAAATATATATTCTTTATATTTTATGTTTATTTATATTTCCACATTTAATAATTCTTTCTTTTATTCCTCCATGTATTCTCTTATTCTTTAACATATTCATTCATTTTATGGCCCCTCTGTGACTCCATACAACCTTATACTACTGAAAAATACTGTATGTTTTCACATGGGCTCACACACAAAAGGGGATTTTGTGAAAACTGATATTGTTTATACTGTCTGTATCATGTCAGAACATATTATCAAACTATACATGGTTAGGGCCAACCCAGTCCACTACAGCCTTCCCTTCTCGTGAGATACATGATGAACTGAAGGTACATGGGTGTAACGCAATCATTTGGAAATTTTGGAAATTAATTCTGTTTCAAATGGGGAAAAGAAAACAAAAGCTGTGCATGACAAGCTACCCTAAACCAGTTTATCCTTTCTGTAAACTGTGTGGTCTTTTGTTCCATGAAGTCCAGACAGTGCATCACCAACAAGTCCAGCCTCTAATAGTTCCACCAAACCTGCCACACAGTATTAATATTAGGTACAAAGTAAACAATAATAACAAAAACATCCAGACGTCCATTATCCCCTATCAGGGCTGAATATGGCACCAGCATGGCCACATACAGCGCATCTCCTCTAAACTCAGGGGCTATTTTAGGTCAGAGTGCACTTTTCAAGCACCAGCAAACTGACGGGCTGGAAAAATAATCCTAGAATAGCTGATCTGCCGCATCTGGTCTGTGTCGTGTCAAGCTTGCGATAACTCTCTGGCTCAAGATGGAAGAAGCAGGCACAGAAAGCTTCAGTTTAAATCCTTTACAATAGACGCACTTTAAATAATACGGTACGCTAAGCTACGTAATAAACCATGAATCAAGTCGCGGTGATTAATGATGGCATCATATCTCGGGAGACACAAACACTACGTCTGGCAAGGAGAAAACAGATGGTTAGATAGTGATTCCATGTCCAAGACAGGCCGGGAAGTGAGATATGAATTATTAGTCAGACTCTGTGGAATCCATACAGACGGCCACACATGAAATACTATCATGATGCAGCTTTTATTTACAGCTCTCATAAAGACCTGTTTTTTTGGAAGACATCAGCTGAGCCTACACTGTGTCTGGTGTATGCCAAAATTAATATCAAACAACAAGCACTGTGCTTCATTCAAGATTCACTGTGGTACAATACAATATGAAAACTAATCTTTTCTGTTATGACAATGACTTAAGCACTTTTATAAACTTTCATAACCTGCCCATTTCCCAATCTCTCACTCACTGTGTCAAAGGGTAAAAACATAACAAAGAACCGTCTGGAGATGAAACCAGATCCATTCCCAATAGAGAGGTCGAAATTAAGTCTGGAGCATGGGGAGCAATTTCACACAGTGTGGATGATGTGGCCCTTCCCTATTGTGAAAATGTTTAATATCCATGGTGAGAAAAAGTGGGTGAATGTAGTAGAACTGGTTTTATCTACTCTCTCAACAGGCAGAACAAAAACAGAGCCAGCGGTTCAACGGGCCTCTCTGTGTCTGAGAGAGCAGTCACAATCACATCACAGTGCAGTTAATTATGTTCAAGGTCCCCGGACCCTAAGGGGGGGGGGTCTTCGAGGGGGGCTGGGATTTGTGGCCCTTACTCCATTAGGGCCCAAACATTGACCCCAGATTAGTTTATCAAGCCCACCGGAGCGGGAACTGAAGCTGAGGCTGAAGTCATTCATGTGTGTCTCTGAGCTCCCTGTGGTGAGACCTGGACTCTCCCAGCACTATGTTTGGATTGACAAGGTTAAAGAAGCAAGTCCTCGCCCAAGCTGCTGCTATGTGATTCCAGCTGGCTGGTGTGGGGCAGTGAAGAGGGGAGAAGGGGGGGGGGGGGTTGGTGTACAGCAGAATAGGAATCTGAGGAGATGAATGTCATGTCATGTGGGGCCTCTTTAGCAAGAAGTTTTCTTGCTCAGGGCTAATGCGAATATTATCCGGTGGTGATAATGATTTCATTCTCAGGTGCAGGACAAAATGTTAAAAAACAAAAGAAAACATGGATGAAGCAATCAAATATGGATATTTGTGAAGCTAACTGTGTTACCATAATGAAATTTGAAGAGATTAGAGCGACAAGTCCCAGTGTGCAGGCTGGGTCTTAGATGCTAGTCCTGACAAGAGGATCTGCAACACTGCACCTGGCTGAGGGGTGAAACCCAGTTCAGTGGCTGCTCGGTTAACAGAGGGAGAGAGTTTATTCATCTGCAATCCCCCCAAATGTAAAGATCTGTACATAAGGCAGATAAAAATGGACTCAGTGGAAATAAAGCATTCCTTCGTACTATAATCTAATGACAAGAAAGAAAAGCATTGTTGGTTCTCAGTGGATACATCTGAAATGAGATTACTCTGTCTGAGATGGAGTTAATGTACCTTTGGTGTCTGGCAGCAGACAAGACAATATTACATGTGCAAAATTAATCAAAAAAAGTGGCGATTGCAATATGTTCTGCTGCAATTGCCAAATCACAAGTGGCAACACATCAGAGGGAAAAGTTTTTAAGACAGTTGTTACTCAATAAAGAACAGTTTTGTGCTGCAAATGTTTGGCCTGCAAAAAGTAAAAAAAAAAAACCCTCATTTATTTCTTTATTATCAACAGAAATACAAACGCACGAGTTCACTTGCCCAAGTGCAGACGGTTAATCAGTCTCACATGCCAGGCTACCATTATTGTAAACTGCGTCTCCTGGGTTGTTATGTGAAGTAAGGCATTCCTGGGGTCTCCCAGGTCAGGCCCGTGAATGAGTGGCTGACCAGAGGCTTTGGGCCGGTGCCGAGCCAGCGCCAAACCACTCCAAAGCAAATAAACTGCGGTCAGTTTAACCAAACACATTGTTCTAGGCCAGACGAGGTGAGCGCGAGCACTGGAGCAATATTTGCACCGCTGATATGAAAATAAAACCTTCCGAAGGTTTACATACCTCTCTTTGTGGGGCAGTGTTTAGGCTGTAGTATTTGTGTTGGAAGTGGTGTACATGGGAAGGCTCTGTGACATGCTTTATGAGGGAGGGGGAGTATTGCGTGTTATACGGTACCTGTGAAGACATGAACTGGCCGGGCTGAGATGCTGGAGCAATAACTTCGGGCTGTCCTTCAAGCCATGAAATCTTCAGGGGGTTTCCACTCAGGCCACATTCGTTCTTCACTGCCAGCTCCTAAACACACAAAATCAAATAAAAAACATTTCTCTCATTATGTCAGGCTAGAAAAACTATTCCTCTTTCTCTCAATATCTGTTAAGGTCGTCTTTTTATCTGTCTCACACGTACGGGGACAGTTGGTAAAGTAGACATATAGAAAACACATGTAAGACCTGGACAAAGCTGAATTATAACCGGGCAGACTCCCAGAGTGGAGCTAGAACTTGGAGATGGGCAGGAAGAGACCGCAGACCCTGAACCAGGGTCCTAGTAAACTGGCAGACATGTTTCCCTGGAGGGAAACCACACGCCGCGGTGAGGAAGCCACAATAGAAAAGTACACCATTAGGACAAAGGGCCTGAGGATCCAGACAGTGGGGAACAATGAAATAGCTCAAATCCTTCCGTCCAATGGTTTCCATCAGCACAGAGATCTCAATGAACATCAAGAACAAAAACATCGGTTTAGGTTGCAAATATGGTCCTGGGGCCAGGACGTCTGTGACAGGTGTCATTCCTCGTAATAATCAAACTCAGCAGGTGATCAGAGACTCTGGAGGCGAGCGAGTGGTACGCAAATGTGGTTCTGTGCAAATGTCCACTTTGGATAAGATTTTCATTATTGGACAACAAACAAATGGGGACAGAGACTGGGGGAAGAGGTATGTACTTACAGCTGCTCTCACAGTTGCAAATTCAACCACAGCGCTTCCTTTCTTCTTGCTGGATAGGATCACATTCAAAACATCCCCATACTAGAGGTAGGGAACAGGAGAATAAAAGAAGAAGGGCAAGAAGAGGAAGAGGAGAAATGCAGAACATTCAAATTAGTATTTCCTTTTACAGCACAACCCATAACCATGAAAACACAAAGCATATGCAGACTCAAAAACTCAAAACACTGGTGAATATAATAAGACTTCTGGCCAATAAAAAAAAAGTTTGGATTCAATATGTGTTTGGTTATTGAACCAAATCTCTAATGATAGGGTTTGTATGTTTGAGGCTAAAGTAGTAATGCTGCAAAGAACATTGAGTAACATCATGTACTAAAGTGAGGCCTCTGAGACTTCTCAAAAGAGACAGGAGGCAATACTTTATGTCATCGTTTCAGCTACTCCTTGTACACTGACGACATTTGACGAATGATATTTTTGGCATGGAGGCTGGAAGCAAATATGGCGGCCGTCCAGCTCGCTGACTCAAATCAGAACAGGGAGGAAAGGTTGGCCAAAAAAGATGGATCAGGGTGAAGAGCATCTCAGTCATTTCCTGACCTCTGCTGAAGTCTATGTAGGATCTGCCTCTGTCCAAGAGAAGAGGATTAAGAGGAGGAGGAGGAGGAGGAGGAAGGCTAAAAACAGGACAGACCCAAACTAAATCTCTGTTGAATGCAACGTTGTTTTTATTCTTCAGGGTTTGTATCACCTTAAACCAAGGTCTTGTATCATTAACCTCGTTCCAGCCGAAGTGGGGGCCTCGGAGCAGAAAGGAGGCTGGACGTGGCCTTTGACCGTCTCATGAAAATGTAGCTTTCTGGGAACGGGAAAGTCCAGGAATGCTAATTCTTACTAAGGACACTCTGGAGCTAGCCAACAGTGACAAAGGAGACTCTCAAAAGGCCTCTGTTTCATAAAACATAAATATCTGAACATGGGTTTTTTTTCCCTCCTTAAATGAAAATGTATTATTTTAGGCGGCCAAAGTACACAAGGCCGCGCACGTACGCATGCACAAGTACACACAAACCATGCTTGCTTTCCCACACAGCGGTGGCTATTTCTACTTGCCCAAATCATTAACTGTCACTCAGCTGAGCTTTGCCATCTCAAACAATAAAAAAAATCCTGAAATTTATTCCCTTTGCTTAAGGATTTAAAAAGGAACAAGCCTTTTTTTTCCAGTGTTCGCTCGCTGTATTGATTGAGTGTGTGCACAGGAGAAACTCATACGCCTTTTTCCGGATGGCTTGACGTCAATGACACTTGCCCTATCCTCGTTTCAGGCAAACCTATGCCCCACCAAAAAGCCCCAGTGACGGATCATAGCATGAAGTGGTACCAGGTTGCATGAGAAGAGCACATTTCCTAATGCCTCCCCTGGCACTGCTTAATCACCTGGTAAGAGGGCCGCAAACAATGGTGTGCATGACTTTAAAAGGGCACTACAACATTGCCCTCAGCACTTTCACTCCAACAAAACTTAATGGGCCTTGTTTAAGGGGAAGAATAAAATGATCTACAGCGCTGATGTCATGCAGACCTCAAATATGGCCGGACTCTACACGCAGGTTTGTTACCACAGAGCTCTGCTTTGGGACAGGGAGGTGAAGAGAGATTAACATTCTCACATCAGAATTAGATCGAACAGTATCTGTAATCTAATACTGTAAAAGGCCTATATATTCTGATATAATGACCTAAACTATTATATTTTGATTGAGAAATAATTCATAGATTAAATACACATTATTGTATCATCATTATTATGATTAAACACATGCAAATGATTGTGTTTTTGGTTAATTACTTTGTATATCACAGTATTTAGGACAGGATTTATTGCATCCAGCAGGGCTCCAGACTGCCCCTAAATGGGGGCATTTTGCCCCTAAAATTTGAGACAGTGCAAGTATATCTTTAATCTACTTGCGCATGTGCAACTAGTAAATTTACCTTCTTTTCTTTTTAACACTGGTGAAATTTGGAAGGGGCGACTCATAAATCTGTCATTACAGGTGTCAGGCCAATGTGTGTGAGGATCGTGAATGAAAAGGAAATGTGAATATCACTGTGATCATAGTAAAAAACTTTAGTCTGGTGCCCTGTCCATGCAAATCCAAGAATCCTGTAAAGTTGGTCCAAGGAAAGAACAGTGGTGAAGCGGCCACAGACTCATTGATACACATGGGGAGAGAAGGCTGGCCCGTGTGCTGCCATCCAACAGACCAGATACTGTTGATCAGACTGCTCAACAGGTTGATGCTGCTTCTGATAGAAAGCTGTCAGAACACACAGTGCAGAGCAGTTGGTTGTGTAATTACTGTAGCAGCAAAGCAAGGGGACCAACGCAGAATGAGGTGCGTGTGTGAGGTGGGGATGTGAGTGGTGTAGTAGGGGGCATACCATTTTTATCTTCTATGTATGTATTCTATGTTTGTTTGTTTTATTGTATGTGGCGGTAAATGTCTATTTTTGTCTGTATCTGTATTTTTTTTGTCTCACAAATGCCCAAGATGAATTTCTCCAAGACAATAAAGGCTCATCTTATCTTATCTGAACACAATATTAGGCAGGTGGTCAGAATGATATGCCTGATCGGTGTATATCATAATATAACCCAGCCTAAAATTACACTGTATCACTGAAACTGTTTTGAGTCTTATCAGCAGGATGGTGTTGTAGCATTCTGGCTCTGCAGATTTCATTTTCTACCTTTTGTAGAAGTTTCAGAAGAACGTCTTGAGAGTAGCCTCCGTTTGTCTCGTCATCTTTTTTACACTTCCACTTCAACTGCAGAGAGAAAGCAGACGAGAGAGGAGAGGTTGGCATTAGTCATGAAGAACTGAGGACGTGCACGGTTATGTCTCATCATTAGAGCACAATTGATTGAACTCAGCTGACAAGAAGGCAAAGCACGCCAGCTAGGCTTGGTCCTAATAAGACACTGATTACCGCGGTCGTCAGGACAGACTGGAGTTACCGGGAGAAAAGAACTTGTTAAGCTTCTTGGAACTTCACCCTGGCGCCACCTGTGAGACCTGCAGACAATTTCCATTCATACCAAAGGTGCTGGTCAGCGAGAAAAAGGGTGAAACTTAACCTGTTGCCACTCCGACGGCCCGCCGGCGGGCCGTCGGGGGGGTTTTAATCAGGGAGGTGTCACAGAGGATGTCACCAGTCACTTGAAATAGTCATGCCACATATCGTTGGAAAGCTAAAACTCTTGTGATTAAAGATATGCCGACCATTCCTAAATATAATCATCACAGCAACACTCGAATCAGACTATAAACATGCTAACAAAGTTCGTAAAAAGCCGATATAACTCACGATTTGTGTCAGGGCAGGCTCAGGATCACAGGGTTTCCCCACAAACTTGGTGTCGTTACATTCAGAAAAGTCCAGTAAATCCAATCCAGTAAAGTATTTAGTCCAAAACACACGGTTGTACCGGTAGATAACCTCATCCCGCTGCTGCATCTTATGAAATTACGCATTGTATATCCAGTAAATCCGTTTATTTCTCCTCATAAGTCCGGCGTTTACATGAAAACAATGTTTATTTCACTTTACAAAATGGCGCTGCCCTCTGACCTTTCGATTGACAGCTCACTCGACCAATCACAAGCTCCCTCTCTCCGGCTGCCGCCTGCAATAGCGAATGAGTGGCTGTGTCTCATGAGGAACATCCCCTCCGACAGCGCTGAATGGCTTCAGCCAATAGAAACAGATCCCGATGACAACTGTAGCATTGAATAGCCAATGAAATTACGAAACGAACGATGTGCTGCATTCACGGTCCCTGGGAAAAGGCAGCACCGCCATTTTCATGCGTAACTTTGCAAAAGCTGCACTTTGGCGCATGTATTGTTTGTCAATGGCAACTTTAGGAAAACGCCTAGATATACACTTAGAAAAACATGTGTAAAATACTCATTTTTAGCAGGATTGTTATCAAATTTGAACTGGGGCCAGGTAAGGCTTCATGCTGTAGTCCCATTGTGTTTTCCAGCTAAAATTCTCAGCTACACTCATCTTCAGGCATCTGATTGCAACAAAAAAATTCAGGCGAGAATAAAAACATTCTAATTCAGTGTGCTCCCACTTAGATTACTCAATGATAGTAGCACTTATAGTGATTATTTCAGTTTGGGGAAAAACTTCAGAGTGATACCTTTCAAAAGAGACCAAGCCCATCCATATTCTCCAAACAGTTCAAGAACAGCATTCAATTTACTTTGGGTACGCCTTGGATAGGCGAATATTACAGAATTTATAGGAGTGACAATTAACACACTGACCCCGGGAACCAGAGAATACAATGGTGACTCAGCTTGCTTAACTGCAGCTTTGGGGAATAAAGCACAACACCAGACAAAACAAAGACGAAGTAATCCAAAGCAGGTCGATGCCCATTGCCCAAGGTGCTCGGGTGTGGGTTAAAAAAAAAAAAAAAAGTGGCAGTCCTTTTGTGGAATGTGGTGTGTCTTCGTTTTGAACTGTGCTGAACCTATTTGCTTGTTTCTGGGATTTCAGTCTCAGTTCCTGCCATTTCGCAGTGTGTTAACGGCTGTTTTAGAAATCACCGGGCAGCCTTTCCTGCTCAAGAGCAGCTTCCATAAAAGGTGAAAAGTACATAATTTATCTTCCTTTTCCTTGGTTAGAATCCTGTCACTAAATGCTGATGTGGGTTCCCGTAGACCTAAGAAAGAGATGTTGTGCAACCTTTCATATTCATGCAGAAAGCAGAGCCGAGTCGGAGCCAACATCACACTAACTGCTTAAAGTAGCATGATAAATGGCGAGCGCAGAGTGTTGATTCGGCTCCAGCATTCTCCTCACTGTCAGAGAAGGAGCGTTTCTGGGAATTTCCATGTCTACATAGCCTCTTACCAACAAATGTGCATTCTTCTTCCAAGAGCAGTCTCCCACTACCCGCTGATAACCTTCTTTCCCATTAATCAACTATCAAGTATTTGCATGATGTGATCGCTACAGTTTTAGCCCACAACACTGACACATTACCCTTACTCCCAGTTTAAATAAATATACAGAAGAGACATTAGTGGAAACGACCCAAATGGCTCCGTCTGTATTTGATATCCACCCATCTAATTAAAAGAAAATTTCAAGAGCCGTCATGTGATAATGAAACATGCTTTGAAAATAACTGACTTCATATAAAAAAGCAATGATTGGAAGTTAACTTGATAATTAAATACTTAATAGTTTTGCTAAGGATGATGCAACTAAAACTGCCAAAAGACTAAAATAAAGCCAGACTTTGAAAATCAGGGTCACTTTTGAATAAAACCAATGTCAGGGTACTCCACGGTGTAAGTTCTTGAGTTTAGTCTAGACATAAAAAGCAGTAATACATTATTTCTTAAATAAGATAAAAGTCATTATTTGCTGTAGAAATTTAGTTTTGCAGCAACATGGAAAACCTGACACTTGATATAATCTAAAAAAATGAACTGTGGTCAGGACTCAGCAGCCTCTGAGACAAACCTATGCTGTAACATTCCCATGTCCGCGAACATGACCTGTGATATTGTCGGTCTTAAGGCTGCTGTTTGTTTTTCTAACTGAACACACAAACGTCAGGGAATACACTGCTGCGCTGGATGGCTATCAAATTCTAAAACCAGATTTAATGTCTAAACACATTAGCTAACATCCCCAGTGTCTGTTAATATGCGCGGGCTTGGTCGCTTCCAGGAGTTAATATAATAAGCCCTCTCCTGGCTCGGTCGCAGCTCTACTGACGCTCTGGAGGAACGGCCGTTAGCACACACTGGTGAGACGGCGTATGTGGTCTTCAAATAATGAATTACAAATGTCTACGGTTCTATCAGAATCCCAGCTGAGGGTCTGCCTGTACTTTGACGCAGATGAGGCAGATTAACCCTGCTGAATACACTTTTTTAATCTTGCCATATTTCGGCAACCATCAGCCCGACCTCCGTCACTGACTGACAACACCAAAGCTGAGAGCCTTACCTTCAATTTGGGGGATACGTTGCTCTTAAAACATCTCTCCACTCCAGAGTCTGGGGAGAAAAAAACAAAACAACAAGAGCCGTGAGATGGAACGTTGAGGTGAAAAGACAAAGAAACAATCGCTTTGCTAAAGAAAGAAATATGGCGTTCAAGATAGCTTTCAAGGGACTCGTGCAGATGGAGAGCAATTTAAAACTGGCTGTCATGTGGTAAATGTATGGTTCTTGCTACAGTCTGATGATCCACAGAGTGCCTCTCGAGATGGAGCAGACAGAGCGCTGATCCAGGGGAGGGCTGGGGAGGCCTGACTGCGTGCAAATGGAAGAGATGTGCTGACTATGCATGAGTAATTGTCCGGCCACAAAAAGGGATCTCGTCGAGGGCCAAGACTCGGTGCTTCCCTCACATACCCACACTTCCATGGCCTTATTTTACAAGAGCATTTTTTAGTGTCTCCAGCGTGGAGACACCGAGGCTTTAACGCAGAAATATTATCGAGAGGTTAAAAGTTTGATGGACAGTGTGTGTGCAAGTGTGTGCGTGGTGCTTGGCATTCCTGTGTTACCTTGCCAAGTTGTCCTGCTGCCAAGAAACTAAAATGACCTCTTCAAAGTGGTTTAACACAAAACATAAATTCAGATATACATTGACTTATTGTTATTGTTTTTTTATGTGAATAATATTTGGTGAACCACAGGGTGCCTGGTGACTGCTGTGGTCACGGTGACACCACGATGGGGTTCACTCGGCTGAGGTTTCAGCGTAGTGAAGCTTCACTGGATCCAACTGGATTTCTCCAGGCAGAACAGGACTGGGCTGGACTGGTATAGTTAACCTGGACGTGGGTCAGTCTTGGAAGTGGACTTACGTCTTTGAGGGTAGTCTCCTGTTTGCTGCTGTGCTTCTCTCTCCCTCTGGATCTGCTCCCTGATGAGCCTCTGCTCCTCCTCGAGCTGCCTGGATCCTTCCTCTCTCAAACGGGCGATCTGGTGGAGATTGAATCATAAAAAAACAACGGTCACAACAAGTTTCATCACAGCAACATGAGAATCTTGATTCTTCTCCAAGCACTGATATCAAGGGCATAACTTTTGCTATCTCATAGCGTGGTGAATGTGCAGGTCACAACTTGTCCACCAGAGCGTTTTGGAGTTGTTGGATTGTGTATCTGATGAGTTTGATGAGGGAAACCAAGAAATTCCATGAGCCTCCGTTGTGTAGCTCTGAGCAGCTTGTGGCTCTGCTCCGCCGTTCTAAAAATATCTTGCACCGACAATTAAAGGTAACAAACCTACTCCTAAACTATAGGGATTATGGCAATAGGCCAATTTTTTAAAGCAAAAAAGGTCAGTGTGTATGTGTCCTAATACGAGGAAGAGTGCAAAATCATTACCTTATTTGTTACAGTAGTAAAAGGTGTTTCATTCACTTACCACCATTATTTATAATGCATTCATATTTTGTTGTGAATTGTGGTGATTAATCATATCATATCACCACTTGCCACTGTGTAGCTATTTCCTAACAGTCAGATGAACTAATGACACGATTTTGTTTTAGAGAGAAAAGCCGATCAGTTTTCAGATCAGATAAATCATACACATTTCTGTGGTGTCCTCCCATAGCAAACTATCACCCAGCTAACTAAAGATAACAATTCACTAACCAACTCAATGATATGACTGTTACCTCCTTTGGACTGTTGTTTTTCTCCTTTTATATGAACCAAACCAACTATCTAAATTGTTTGTTGGCCTTGTGGCTCTTGTCATTATTAGCAGAATATTGGCTTGACCACTTATGACCAGTTATATTGGCTGGATTAGATTTTTGGGGGAACCCCCCCCATAAATTACACCCTTAACTGATATAATCCATCACCTGCACCACCTACCTGTCCTTCCATGAGCAGGCCTACCGTATTTATCAGTTACCCATAACACCTTGACATGAGACAGAAAATGGAACAGTGCCACCTACTGGATACCTCCTCCTCATTAAACCATGTATTTACATGCATTGAGCGCATTGACCACATGTGATGACTCACCTTGGAAGCATGCGCACCATTTTTATTTATCATTGGCTGTCGGAACAAACTGTATCAAGTCATGCGATATTATCTAACGGGTTTACTGATAATTATGATGTGGCAGTGAAAAAAGGCTTCTCTCAGATAAAGTCTTTGTTCATGACCCAAAGATTTCAACTCAATCAGAGGGAAGTCTTTGATGAAGGCCAGAATAAAAGCACCTGGGCGTGCTTCAGAATTTCCTGGATGCACTGGAACACCTTGTTTCCAGTGCACGGCGGAGAGCTGTAAGTATAGTGGAATTTCTTATTTTTTACTTCTGTCTCTGGGCGATGTGAGGTGGAATATCATGTCTCACATGGTTTCCATTAATTCCCTTACCTCTTCTTCAAGTGTTCTAGTGATTTGAACCTCCTCCTGGCTCTGGGATTCTGCTTGTCGCTCTCTGGCCTCTAAATCTGTTGGCAAACACACACACACACACACACACACACACACACACACACCTCTGTATTGCCATCACAATTTTCCACATGGAAACAGACAAAACTATGCAAAATAACTTTATTATTATTGTTACATGCTGGACCATCCATGTGGCAATCCCCATCATCTCACAAACCTCAGCGCTTGTTGTGTTAATCCTGGTATATGTCTTACAAAACAATGTAATTTACTACAATAACACTAAAATAAACCCCATTTGTAAATGAAAAAAGAGAAAGATATGCTACGATTTGAACTCACCAAGTTTAATTTTCTTTCTTTTCGCATCGAGTTTATTGTTTCGTTCTTCTGCTTGCTTCTTGGCAGCGCAGATCTTGTCATAGGCCGCCTGAAAACAACAGCATTAGACACTGAGATTAATTGGTTCTGTGGATTTGTATCAGCGCTGTAAGTGAGAGAGATTTGTGGTCTTACTTTGGCAGCAGCATCAGTTAGCACCTCAAGAGCCTGGGACAGCTGGTGGAAGAGCTCAGCTGGAAAAAAGTGAGACAAGAGAAATGATAACACTGAAAACACTACAACACATAAACACAGGGTTTTAGGTTTCTCAACACAGTACACTTTATGATTGTTGTGTGTGTGTGTGTGTGTAATATGAACCTTGAAAATGTGGTTAAGAATTCATAAATTATTTTTTTATTGAATGTTTATGTATAGGGACAAAGCACATGGCATAAACCAATGCTTCATACCCAAATCCCTTGTAGCTACAATACAATTTAAAATGTCATAACAGCAGTAAATTTGTACATTTGACACAACAGATAATAAGAGTGAAGAGCGGGTTCATGCCAGAAGGCATTATATGCAAACTTTTATATTTTCATGGGACACTGGTCTGAGAGAAATGTTATGCTTTAAAAGAAATAATAAAAAAAATGCACCACAAGTCTCACGAAACCCGTTTCCACCAATGACACAGCCGTACATCACCACGCAAACTCTTGCCCCCTCCATCTATCTTCCATTACAGCACCCCGAGGGGGCCCGCCGCCACAGTTGCCGCTACCACGCGAGACCGGCCCTGCAGTGTTGGCCTGACACACACACACGCACAGACGTTCACAGGGAGACCGCCACAATCCCACTCCCCGTGGTATAACCGCCGCGCCGCTGCACTATACAAGCCAGGCTTAATCATTCACTTATGAGAGGCCTAACGAACCGATACTGTTACTCCCTGTGGGGACCGGCGGCGCGCACCGACAGGAGATCATGCTACCAGCGGAGGCGTTGGGTTACCTACGTGCATATAATGGGCTGGAATGAAACCCAACTGTGGAGGGTCGGTGGGGGGGGACCTGCCATGCCTACTAGGCAGGAGTGTCACAACATGGGGGGCTGAGGAAAATGAGGGGTAGCGGGGGTTGTCTTCAGTCAGAGAGGAGAGGAATCGTGACCCCCGCGTCACCTCTTCCACGCACACAGCGTTCCCCCCCTCGAGGGGCAGCGAGTCCCGAGACTCGCTCCGCTCTCGTGCGATAGAGACCGGGTCTGTGCATATGTGGGTTCAAGTGTTGAGGCCCTCCAAACCACTTCTTTTCCATTTCTGGGAAACCGACCCCCTGCTTTTGTATTATCCCACTCAACCCCACCAATTTCCCAGTTTTTTTTTTCCTGACATAATCAGGAATTGTCTGAACCATCCAGTAACCACAGAAACCTCACTTGAAAACATGCCTCGCTCACGACCAGCCTTTTTGTCCAAGGTGCCTTTTCCCCCCTCCCCGACAAAAAGCATCGAGATTTCCTGGTCTAATTGTTGACATGTTGGTTGGCGACAGGCCGTGGAAGGACTCATAGAGCCAGAGAGGCGAGGGGGGGGGCGGGGGGGCAGAGTGTGGTGATGGCGGCGTTTGGCTGGTCCTTCTGACTAGAGAGCCGGCGGGAGAGAGAGAGGCAGAGGCGCTGGTTGAGACTTCCTGCAGAGCGCTGTGGCTTTTCGCCTGTCTGGCAGGGTCGACGCTGCTGAGAGCGAACAGAGACGACGAGGGGAAAGCAAACACAGATAAAAAGCATTAACTGGCTCGCTCACCTGCTTTCGGGTTGTCTGGATTCTTGTCTGGATGGCATGTCAAGGCTTTCTGTCGATAAGCTTTCTTGATCTGGGGAGGGAAACAGAAGAACCCCTCGAGTTATGTAGAGTGGAAAATGCTGATTAGGACACAAAGAGAACGAATCATCCACTTAAAGCACAGATTTTGGCCATGTGAAATTTAAATTCTTACTCTCAGTACCAATTATCTTTATCCTCCCCTTCCTTGGCCCAGAAAACCAAAGTCTGACTACAAAAAAATGACGGCCCCATTAAAATAAGGGCACAAATAGTAACAGTCTGACATGGAAGCGTTGGGGGTGCAATGTGGTCTGGTCTGCATTTACATCAGAATCTGAGATTGTGTTGTGTGGATCAAATCGACACCTGAGCGGATCCTCTGCTCTGTGTCCCTGTGACATGTTGTCGATGGAATCTAAGCAACCGCTGGTGCATAATGCACAGTGAATGACCCGCGCATGAACGCCAAATTATTTCTCAGGCCTGTTGCCAGTTTGCGAGATAAATGTGTCCCGAGTTGCAGCTTAGTATTAGCACATCTTTATTCAAAAAGCGCTACAATAACACACACAAACAGAGAAGCCATTGTCTACAACAAATCTAAGGAGGACGCAATTAATATGTTAGGCTGCTCGCCAAAACTTTTGGGAGGTTCAGAGAATGAAAGTGTAAAAACTAAACAACACTTTGGAGTATTGTAATGTCATATGAGGTTTTAGTTCTAGCTGATTTTTTATTTTTTTTGTTAACACTGGGTCAGTGCTTGGAATGTTAACCGTTCATTGGTCCTTCTAGGGACCAGTTAATGACAAGGTGGTTTTCATTAGATCCCTGCTCCTCTGGAGAAAGAGGGGAAGCAGGAAAAAAGTTTCCGTGGAGACCAGAGGGGGCTGTAGAGTGCGGTGATGAAGCCCTCCGCACACAACCCCCTAAAAAACACACGCTCATATTTATGCATCGCATGCAAAGGACTTGGCACTTACATCCCCTATACGTCCAAAGCTCAGACACAAACGCACACACTGACACACACATACACACACGTGCGCGTGCTTTCTCGCCAGTCTTAATCAGCCATGCCAAAGTTCTGCATGTTTTCACATACACCCCCCTTAGCGCAAACCGATCTCGTGCCAGTACGCTACGGGCCATAGAATTTGGGAGCTCCTTCTCTTCGGGGCCTGGGAAACATTTACGTCGAACGCCTTGCCCCTGTGTGTTGTTTTGCGCAATTGACTCTCCAGACTGCACACCAAAACACACGGAGCTGGCTTTACTCGGGGGGGGGGGGGACAAAAGTCAACTCTGAGGGAACCGAGCAAGGATGGTGTAATCCGTCAGTGTCCAAGTGTTTTTACCTGGAGGCTCCAGTGAGCAACTCCTGACAGTCACATCAGGCCGGACGCCCGTCGTCAGAGGTACGAGGTACAGGAACCCAGCTTCACCGGCCTCCAGTCAGCCCTCTGGAGATAATCATGGTTCAGACAGCTCCTAAATGTCACAAGTCCTTTCCTCCCCTATCTCTTGGTCAACGTCAGTTTTTTTTTTCTCATAACAGTTCCAATAGTAAATGAGGGTTTGGTTCACCGAGAGGGCTTCGAGAGACTAGACATCATTAAGGGATATTTAGTCTTGCTGTTTGGCACGGAGCCTTCCTACAGATCGAGGCTGACACGCAGGGCTGTGGACTGGCGCCAAACACATATGCTTGATGGCCTAGGCCCATTTCCCCTTTTCAGCCTCTCCGCCTGTCTCTCCTTTTCCCCTTTCTCTGTGCTCGCTATCATACCTTTGCCCAGTTCTCCATTTAAGACAGTATATGGGAATGAAATCCTAAATTTGAAGTCCAGTACACAGTTAAACAAAATGAGGTTCGTCATTGGGCCGATGGGAAGCAAAGAAGCAACAGCACAGCAGACACTGTGAAAGTCAATGTTTCTCAACAGAAACCTCATAGTCTTATACAGCCCAACTAGCTTTACAGGGATAGTTGATGCACGTTCCCGTCTGGGGCAGTTTTCCGGCAAGCAGTCTCTTTACGGCTTTGCATTTAACTCGAAAACAACTCAGTCACAACTTGTCCACAAGAGCATTTTGGAGTTGTTGGATTGTGTATTTGATGAGTTTGATGAGGGAAACCAAGAAATCCCATGAGCCTCTGTAGCGTAGCTCTGAGCAGCTCACGGCTCTGCTCCGTCGTTCTAAAAATAGCTTGCACCGACAATTAAAGGTAACAAAGTAAAGGAGTAAAGCAGTCTGCCCTTGAGAACTACACCACCAACTTTCACCTCTTTCACAACTTTTTTGCTGACAATTTCCAAATGCAAGTTTTAGTTTTTTTTCCGACCTCTCCAAGTTTTCCATTTATTGCGATATGATATGAAAATCAGTTACCATAAAATCCAAAATTGCTTGAGTGATTTGTTTAATCTCGGTAAAGCATTTTATGTGCAGACTGATGGGTTTTTTAAAGTCTGCAGTGCATTACCTCACAGCAATAATGTCATTTTCACAACAACACACCTTTAATGCTTCCAAACAAAGGTCAGTAACAAGGTGAACCTTTCAGAACATACAGAACCTTTCAGACTATTGTGGCTTTCCTTCAGCCTGTCAAAGCCATGAGAGGCAAGAGAGGTAGGTGTTAGAGCCATTTGTACATGGTGGACAGGGTGCTGAATAGTTTAGATTTCGTTGTATTTAACCTGATTTGTATTTTAAGTTTCAAAGTTTATGGCAGAATGCCTATTTGTTAATAATCACTGCAATTCTCCTATTGGTTGAGACGTGTAATGTGATGTTTGTGTACAGTACTTAAATTGGACTGCGGCTGCAGAGACGGGAGGGCATACTAGTTTTTGACCGTGTTACACGTGATTGTTGCCTTTTTGGATTACTGCACAGTTTTGTTTTGTTTTGTAACTAAAGAAAGGTTCTTCAATAAACCCTTGGAAAGAAGAAACTGTGGAGTTTTTGCTTTAAAGCTCCGCGTCAATTACATTCACGTGCTCCATAGCTTTAGTGGCCATTTAGAAGAAAAGAGACGGAGCCACACTAACAGTAAATGTTTTTACAAGAATGAAAAAAAAATGTATCCGTTTCAAAAAATAAAAGTTTACTAAAAGAAAATTCAACTACATCCATCACATCATTCTGTAGAAAAACTAATATGCTCCCTTTTCTCGTCGCAGCTCTTCATCTGAACACTTCAGCTGTCGGTGACGTCTTTAGCATTTTAAACATATAGTAATAGACTAAAAATACAAACTATGTAATTCAAAAACTTATGAAACTGTTTAACTTAACTTTCATTCATCCATAAATTATGGCTCTAACACAGACCATACAGAAATCAAACCACTGGATGTGTCGAGGCAGATGAGCGCCCACCCTCAGTCTGCTGCTCGAGGTTTCTGCCTCTTACATGGAAGTTTTTCCTCACCACTCTTGCCTTGTACGCTTTCTCTTGGTGGGAACTGTTAGGTCTCTGTAAATATTATTATAAAGAAAAGGTCTACACCTTCTCTTTTTGTAAAGTGCCTTGAGTCAGCTTGGTTGTGAATTGGCGCTGTATAAATAAAATTGACTTGACGTGTGGAATGGTACAAAAATTAATGAATACTTGTGAAATAATAGTAACAGAGTTTAAAATCAGCCACTGGCGCGGTCGTCTAAGAGGTAACTCTGCGTCCTGAGCTCACACTTCACTTCTCATGGTCTTCATCACCTGCAGCCAGATGACAAGATAAACATGTCTCTACGTCTGCTGTAAACACTGGCCATGTTTAATGCTGTCAGGACAAAAGTCTGGCTGGCTACCCTAACCCTGTTTGACAAGCGCAACCTGTCATCGTCGATGCTGTCCCGGTGGAGAGAAGCCATGTTGCACATCTTCATATTTGTCTCCCTGGGCTCAGTTAAAGGTTAAGTTATGCTTCTCTATATTTCACTTTATTATCTTACCTCTCCTTCTCTCCTCTGCCTTTCCTTTCACTCCCTCTAGCACCTTCTACCATATCATGTCTTAACTACACTTCCAGTGCTGTTTCGTTAAATAATACATGATTACTCCCATCAATGCCGTGTCACGCGAGCTTTAATTGATGCTGGAAGACCCCGAAGGCCCTTGGTCCTATAAACTAGGAGCAAAAGTGAAGGTTAGCACATGTGTGTGAATAAGAGCTCTCAGATCGAGTGGCATCTTTCTACAGGACTAATCCAGTCAATTACTGTAGCAATCATCTCCATGCATTCAGTTTGACCTTTTAGGGTTGGCTCTTGAATCGGGTATGACTAAGACCATGTGAAGAGAAAACCATAAGAAGTCCTTGGCTTCAACAAACTGCTGTCCATTCTGCTAACAGAGGAGACACAATTCTCCTCTTGTCCTCTCTCTATTGCAATTGAAATTATTCTGAACTTTCACATGCTCATTTTCCTTGTCTCATAAAGAAGACAAAGTGAATGGGAGAAATATCAGCTATTTCCCATGCTCGAGTCTGAAGAGTAAGGAACCAGAAAAAAAAAAACAACAACAAGGAAAGACTCCAATCGTGCAGCAGCAGGCCAACAGTAGCCTAATGGTTAGTGCCTGGTGAAAAACAGACTCTGGGTTGCCCTGATCCCTGCCTGCCACGGTCTTAACTGCATGCCTACATCTTGTCCTCATTACGCTGCTCTTTGGTGCCAATTATAGTTGACAAACTGGTCCTGGTGCAGCCGCAGCACGGCCCCGTTAGGGTCCCTGCCCTGCGTGTCTGATTAGCTGCTTGATCTGCCATGGGCCCATCCTCCTTAATTACAACACTCGGCTATTTACGGGATGTTATCAGCTGGAGGAAAATAATCACAGGCACAACAAGGAGAGGGAGGGAGGAGAGCTAGATTGTGGGCAAAAAGGCAACGAGCAGATGGCAAGTGGCACCAGAACGGGATGGAAAGAGAAGAAATGTGGAGACAGTGAAATCTAATGTCTGATCTAATGACTGGGACCAAAATAAAAATAGACCAATGCCTTTCACATACATTGTAATGGAAGGATTCACACCTGATGATTCCAAGAGTAAATAATTAAATAGAAATAGGCCTTGTTGGAGAGACTGTGGAGTAATGGATGCGGATCATTCACATATTTTTTTTAGTAATGTGATAAAATAACACAATTTTGGAAAATGTTATACGATGCATTGTTAAAAATACTTGAGATTGCTATGTCTTGTACAGTACTATAACTTGCGTGAAGAAAATATACGAGCAAAGGACAGATATTTGGTTACTGACAGCGGCTAAAAAAGCCATTAGGAGGACATGGGGAAATGAGGACATCCCAACACAGGATCAATGGACACAGATTGTAGAAGAAATCTACATAATGGTGAAAAAAATTACGCACCGGCCAAGACTACAGGAAGTTTGATGAGAAATGGATGAGACGGACAATATTTAAGACTGAACAGCATCAAAGCACAAGACTTAAATATGGAGAGATTGCAAGATGGTAACTCCCATGTTTGTTTACATGTATAAACTTTGGTTTTACAACTGTGTAAAAGAAAAATTCAAAGTGACAAACAAAAAAATCCAGAGAAGCAGATAACTCAAAGAGATAGATAGTGCAAAGGTCACTCATTCTCAGTGAGAGCAGTGAGTTTGCAGCTCAATGCAAAACACCTTCCCTTGGACGATCTGCCTGGAAGTGAATCATCCAGGCATGTAGTTACTGCATACTCTGCAACACATCAGGTACACTATGGTTTAAGTAGCTGAATAAACCACAATAAATTTTGTGTGGTCTTGGCTGTTGAGCCTGTTTTACCAAGCAATCTGTGGTAGGTAAAACACACACTTACGCAATTATTACTCAAACCCTGCTGATATGCATGAGCACAACTCTTTAAATGGTGGCTAGCCTTCAACAGCAGCCTCCCTTAGCACTACAAGACTTAAACAAACCCCAGTCATCCGTAGTCATTAAATCTTCGGCTCTGACATACCAGTTTCCGCAGCATGTGTACTCGACAGCCAAGTTCGGAGCGGGCAACAGCAGGAGATGCTAGGAGATGCAGAATGTAAATACTTGTTGTTTTACGGCCTGTGAGCCCACATACAGGCCCAGGGATGAGTTTTAGCTGTCTGTGTGACGCACAGCGGTGGTGGCGGAGCAGAGCGGCCAAAAAACTGGGATAAGTGGCCCATCTGATGACATCTGTCTTCTCACACTTGATTGATTTCTGAGCCCAAACTCCCAGGCTCAATTCACCACACACACACACACAAACATATATAAACCCTCACTATCTCTCTCCACCATCGACAGACCTCACAGAACCAGCCTTCTGCATTTTGAAGTCTCAGTTCTGCCCAAGCCACAACCACCAACTTCCTCCAAGATATTCCTCTGGGGAGGACAGGACTTTGAAATCCAATTAAGAAATTAACTTCCTCCCTCGTTTTGGCAGTGATTTTAATTTCCCTACGGGGCTGTGGATTCTGCGAGCTGGAAACTGTGAGGAGCAGTGGTCTTAGGGAAAATGCTGGTCCAGGATATCATGGTGAACCGCTCTGGGCCGGGACTTTAAATGCAGAGGAGAGTCGAGGAATCTTCCCAGAGCTCATTTAAAATCCTTGCAAGTACAAAATGCCATTCTGGCAAATAATCCTGTGTGTTGGATGCAGGGCTGAGATATCAGATGTCACATATGCTGCCCCTCAGTATCACAGCCCTTACTGCCAATCTATTATCAATTTTACAGACCAGTAATCGCATTAACACTCCAAGATTATATCTGTTCAGGTCTGAGAACTGAGTTTAGGAATATGAATGTACCCTGGGCTGAGAGACTCAAAATGCATTTCAAATGCAAACAATTTGTAATTTATATTTATTTTTTCTATAGTATAGTTGTTATGTGTCCTAATGTTCAAATGTTATTTCATGTCAGTGTTGATGCCCAAGACTTCACTGATGCAAGGCCGCCCCCCTGTGGCCACTGCACTGTATCACACCATTGTGATTTAGCCTTTAGCCGGTTAGTCTGTTTTACTGTGGAGCTTCTACACACCTGAAACCAGACTTAGTTTAATTAGCTTGGCCTTTGTCTTAGCTGACCCAAGTCTGAGTATTACATTTATTTACATGTAGCTACACACATAAATATACCCCCACGCTCTCTCAGTAATAATAACTTAGCAGGCTACCACAGCTGTCTGCTTACGGACATACAAGCTCTCTCTGTACAAACATACCTTTGTGTTAATGTTACACAATGATAATAAAAGGACCGTGACCGCCTACAACACGCTTCATACCAGCAGCGGCTAACGTTAAACTACAGGTGACGGTTTGTATGAGTTAGCCTGACAGCTAGCTTGTTGACTAACCTGTTTCGTTGTAGCCGTGGTGTCGATGCCGAGGAGACCGTACAGGTCCATCTGGAGGATGTCCTTCGCCTTCCCGGACATTTCTGCAGAATAACAGCTTCAGTACTGACACAGAGGAGAGACAAATGGAAAAGAATTGCCAACGTTTCGAGCTACAGCCCAGCTGCTATTTGTTGTTGTTGCAGGCAGCATGAATTTGTCGTCATCGACATGCTGCCGAGGATGGGCACTGCAAACTGGGAAATGTAGTTTTTACATCACGTTTCTGCTCAGCTGCTTTTCAGCATTTATCTGCATTTATTTGGTTATTATATATGTATACAGTATATATATATGTAGCTCATAAGTTATAGTATATATTTAGTAGTCTTTTTAACTATATTCTTAAGTAATTTTTTTAGGGTATTTTGGGGCTTTTTGCCTTCAATTGATAGGACAGTTGAGAGAGACAGGAAATAAGGAGGCACCATTAAACTGGATGCCAGCCGCCATTCAAATCCAACAGAAAAAGAAGGAGAAGGAAATGAGGAGGCAGAGGGGGGGGGGGTGACATGCAGCAAAGCCACCAGATTCAGGATTTGAGCCTGCAGGGCCGGCTGCAGCGAGGACAGTTGCTCCTGGATCAACCCACTGAGCTACACTGCACCCCCTTTTAAGTTTAACCTCTCTGAGTGCAGTTAACCTGTGATGACACTCGTGCTTCTTCAACACACAGGTACCCTTTTCTTTCTGATGGTTGTACAGTAGCCATATTTTCTGCCTGCCTTCAGCCATCACAGGCCCTGTAAAACTGGTCACACTGTGCTTTAGTTAGTTGAAGTCATTCCGTTATTGTAAAGGCTTTCAGATCTGCACACTGCATCAGTCCTGGGTTGATTCCTAATTAGATAACCCTTAGCACATAACTCATATGCGAGTGCAGACAATTTGGTTATTTACTGTAACAGCCATTCCTAAAGAAATCATATTCTCTGCTTCATGACCGATGAACAGGCCAGTGCACGTCTTGCATGTTTATTTTGACCTGTTTCAAGTTTAGACAGATCTGGGGAGTAGTAATCAAGATGAGATAAAACTAGTACCTGTCTCAGCAGCTCTCTAGTGTCATGACATCTATATTATCGACATGTTTCTACCCATCACTTCTAATTTCAAGCAAATTTCCCTCTTGGACCTGCCCAGAAGCTGAGCCTGTGTGACTGGCAGAGGGGATTATCACTGTAAGTGGCATGTCTGGCCCTGAGCAGAATAGGCCTACCTCTGGCTGTGCAAAAATGCAGGTCTATAACAGATCCTCATAAAAGTTTTCTGTTGCTCCTGCATTTTCTTTATGTGAATGTCTATAGTCAAATATTCTGGACCATCACTGACAGTTGCTGTGTTTGCATTTTCACTGGTAAATACTCACTGTATCAGTATCATACAGTATCTCCCCTCAGTAGCCATCATCCTCCAGTCTTAGACAGTCTAATAATACTCAACAAAACACAGTACTGATATTTAAACCAGATTTTTTATTATTCTTATTCCAAATCAGTGCTGGTTAGTAGTATGTATTTCAGCAGATGTCAGTTTAAGAAACTAGAAGATACTTGGTCATTTGACTAAATAAATGTAGGAATTGTTAGCATCAGTTACTGTTAGTGTATCAGATCCTGTAGTATGTTTATTTATTCATGTGATCATCTGGTTGATTAACCATTTACATTCCAGCCTCCTTTAGATTTCTCATTTAAATTGAATTCATCAGTCGAAGTGTAACAGGTCAGTACAAAGTTGTTACTTCTGCAACCTTACAGTTACATTGTTAAATCATAAACAGCCTTTCCAGTTTGGACTGATTTACATCTGACGTAGGTAATGACACTCTGGTGATTACATTTTCTTAAAAAGGAAACACATAACAAGGCTTATTTTGTGGTAAGTTCCACAATTTCATAATTGTGGCCTTGTGAGAGGCTCAACGGTGTTTATTAGACTTCTCAGGATTCTGCAATCACGGGAACTCCTGTAAGGAAGAAATTCTGAATAAAATCAAACCTAATAAGAAAAACATTGACATTGTTGTGGTTCTTTTTATGATGAATGCTGAGGGCCTAACTGGAAAGAGCAAATGTTAATTCAAGAAACTGACGGAAGATCCTGAGAGAATAGATGTGCTTCACAAAAACAAAGAGCAAGGAAGAACGAGAAAGCATCACGTGTGATTAAATGCTCTAGTTGTTAGAGAAGACACAACAGATGCCATCGCTTGATAGATTGCGTAAGTCCACACGGGGGGGGAGGACACCTGCGGGGTGAGGTGAGGATCCAAGCTCCTGAAGAAAAAGCTAAAGAGTCAGGTGGAAGCCAGCCAGATCACAGACGGACAGAGCAGACAGGACCACGCTCAGCCGAGCATGAGGAACTAGAGAAGTTCACCATGGGCGAGGAAGGTAGTTAGGAGGGCTCAGGATAAATTAGAGTGTGGCATTCAGGGGCAGATAAGACAAAGCTTTAGCAAAACAAAGAGATGAAAAAGTCCCCGCGTTGTGAGAAAGAGGCAGACAATTGGGAGGAGACTGAGCAGCTGAGACTTTGAGGACAAAATAAACAGCTCATGTCTGAAAGTCTAGATGAAGGTGGGTGAGGGGCACACTGTATCAAACCTCCATTAATCCAGATTGACAGATATCTTTTTATCTTTTAATCTTTTTCTTCTTGTAAGAAAAAATCCACACTTCAAAATGTAAAGTATGGACAATCTGGATTAATACATACAAATCTACATTGTTAAGAAACTGCACACATGTAGCTACCACCTGAATAAACTATTTCACATGTTGCATGTGGTTTTCCTGCACCGATAAAGGTTTCTGTGATTATTGTATGAAATAATAAACACATCTAATCAGCAGTGTCACTGTACAGTTGTTCTGTTTGTTGTTTTGTTCTGGGAAACGTCTCAGGATCCCCCAAGAGGAGCTGGAAAGTGTTTATAAATGGGATTATATAAAAACGGAAATGAAGAATGTACTGTGTACACAGGAGCCTCATGATGTCTTCACAAAACACTTGCACATTGCAAAAATAAATTTACTAAGGCTCCTTCAAATCTGCATATTGAAGTGTTTTGACATTTTACATTAGAATAATAAACTGAGCAGCTAGTTACGCTGGTGCATCAGGCTTTAGAGGGGGATCTATTATGCACAAATTATGTAACCGACACATTTTCACCAGAAATAAATCACCTTGTGGTCTTGCAGCATTTACTACATGTGATTATGAAAATTCTGTATAACACAAAGATCTGTACTTATACATGTGTGATAAGCCAATATCTTAAAATGCTCGTGGGAGGGAAGTATTACAACAATGATTATGTTTTTCTGTTATTATTTTGGGCAGCAATGTTCCACCTTTGTTTATACTGGTGTTATGGTTTAGCCTGCTTAAGTCTGTGGGTTGGTTTAAACTTGCCGACTCCTTGTAACAACTATTAAAAGTAAATGGAAAATGTGGTGCTGCTAAGACATTTTCATCCTTGGCTTTTTCATGTATTTTTCATTAATGCTGATTAAGGCTGTCTGGACTGGTGGAGGCTGTTGGCCAGTCTGGGGTGTGTGGTTGCACTGAGGAGCTTATTTTAGGCAGCAGTACTTCAGTATGATATTACCATGAATAATATACTGATTTGAAAAAAGGATCAAAAACATCTTATTACAGCATCGTTCTCCACCATTTTTATGAGATGGGACAGCTCATAAGCAAAATCAGTTAGAAACGTGCAGGAACATGCCCTGACGTGTTGAGTGACTGTTCCTAGGTTTTTCAAGTTCATGAATAGGCTGCATGTAATTTCTGAACAGTTCAGTAAAATTATCAGTTTGTCTCCTAATGTGTTGAATGTGATGGCTTTCTTTTAGGACCATCATCTGTGTCACTGCCTCCTATAGAGAGTTCTTTGTTCAGCCCATAATGTCGCTTGTAGTGACCTTTTATCCTTCCAGGATTCCAGTGACAAACACAGAGGAACTAAATCCTGTCAACACCAGTGCCAGACACACCCTATAGCCATTAACATTTAGCAGCAGGGCTGGTGGGTGAGGGGTCGGTTTCAGTCTAAATGCATGGCTAATCACTTGTTGCGTAGACATGTGTAATATCTAGAACAGTAAATGGAGAAGGGACAATCGTATTGACTTTCAGAATTAGGAAGTGGATTCCAACTGATGTTTTATAATCACGTTCAACTCGCTCAGCTAGAGGCCTATTCGTGATGAGTGCATGATATTTGCCCAGTAGCTTTTCATTGCTCAGTTTAAACAAAACCGATGCATGTGTAATTATGATTTTCATTGTGACAGGCTGTGTATTGTGTGCTAACCCGCATGTAACTTGAGTACCTATGCAGCTGAGTCTCAGTGGTCTTCCTGAGAGAAGCTCCATTTTCTTTCAAATGTGCAAAGTATCACAGTGATAACACTTAAGCCCAGGGGATATAAAGCAGTGCATCAATACAATTACTGTAGGCCTACAGTTACCTTTGTCTGAGCCAGTGAAACTCTACTGAACTAAAAAGCCCCAAGTAGTCACATGGGGAATGATAAGAGCTACAAAAACACAGGGCTGCAAACTCAACACACACATCCAGTCTGATTGGTTTACTAAATTATAAGATATTTGTGCACATCACACTTTGGTGGGTGTAATTCAACAGAAGGCTAAAGCTGTAAAAGAAAACACACCACACTGTTCCTGTTGTCTCATCCCAACCCGCTTGTCTCCACAGTCCTTAAGGAAAAATGCAAAATATAAATTTCATATTCTTTCTACGGTATCAGTAGGCTAACTGGAAATTTTGGTTCATTAAAGGACAAGTAGAAAATGTCTCTGTTATTTTCTCCATCCTGTTGCTTCAAGTTGGTTTGTGCATCTTAATCCCCGTCTTTTAGTAAGAAAGTGGTGGATCATTGAGCTTTGTGTTGCTAAGCCCTGAAGCTAATGCAAACAAATTATAGAAGAGAGACCGGGTTTATCTAGGTGTTCCCTTGTTACATCTAAGCCCTGGATTCTTATCAGAAACATTCATGGGACAACTTGGGGTTTAGAAGGAAAAACAATGTGCACCATCCCACTGGGAACACTGGCTTAGGACCAGTTTACATGATGCCTCATGTTGAAGCATGTAGGCTACCAGTGAAAGTCTGAACTACAGGATACACATCCTGGGGGGCTGCAGTTATCTGATGGAGACTATCAGTGCATGGTATTCTGCTGTGGAAACTTGTAGGCTACAGCCCAGTTGTTGACTGTCTTGGAGAATGAAGAAACGTGGTATTTTCGCTCCAGCAGCTTCTCCGTACCGCCCGAGGTCAGATGCCGCTGCTGGGATGGATGGATGGGGAGTGTGGGAGTGTGGGAGTGTGGGCGGACGGCCCAACCACTGGCTGCATTCAACATCACAAACAGCTCCAAGCCACACAACGACAGGCACAGTGAGACCGGAAACACAGCATTGTGCCCTTCACAATAAAGTGTTGCTTTCAACCTCTTTAACTGTGTATGAACCATCTGTATGAGCTGCAAGTATTTGGGGAGATGAAACTACAAATGAAGTTATTACCACCCATAAATAGTTCATAGTACGGTCATAAACGGTCTATTGAATCCATATACGTAATTGCAGTTTTCAGCTGACATTACAGTTCCGTACAGAAATGTCATAAAGCATATTGTATGTAGGCCTACCATATTTGAATGTCCAATTAAAACCTACATATAAACCATACATCTTTATGTAATAATTAGGCTACCTGGAACAATTCAATTTTACGTATATGGCGAATGAAATTCATGTAACAATTCATTATCATGTATCATGTGACATATGTCTAATATGTATAGCCTACTGTATAGAAATTTGACACACAGGCATATGTATTTTTAATATGATTACATATATTATGCTGTTAAATTTGCACACAGATTATTAACCATGTAGTATAATTGCAACAAATAATCCATGAAAATATATTTTTCATATGTGTTTACGATGGGCATATTCAGAGCATGCATGCATATAACATCAATTTAACCCCTTATATGTGACATGGTAGGCTATATGGCAACATCTTTCTGGATAATATGTTCTATATTACATTTCTGTAGAGGCAGAAGATGCTTAGGCGGGACAGACATGTTTTATCCTATTCATAGCCTATCTGAATGGAAGTAGCCTATTTCCTGTTGCTGCTAAATTTTTCATTTTCTCAGCTAACTCTTAGCTCAAACCATGTTTCTTCACGCCATAACTGTAGTTTAATTTTTAATGTGTTAGTTACATAATTTGCAAAAGCTGCCTTGAGCCTGTTGGAAAGTAAAACATACGCATTGGTTTTATTGTGAAGGGTCCGACCGGAAGTCGTCGCCCTGTAACGCCTCACCTTCGCCAGCTTTCCCTCCAGTGACTGAAAGCTGAGGGGGCCGTGGCAATTTGAAAGCGGTGCCCTCCCGATCCCGTACTGTAGTTTGAGCTGCCACTGTTTCCACAGGTCCACGTCTCCTCTGTCTGCAGAGGGACACGGCGGCAGCTGAGGAACACACACACACAGACACACACACAGACACAGACACACACACCTGAAAACACGCGGCAGAGGACTGCAAACCTGCAGGTGTAGCAGGCTACTATATTTATGGAATAAACCAGGTAAGTCTGCACTAGAGAGGCGATCTGAAACGATGCAACAGTGTGTGTGGAGATGTGATGTGACCTGGTGTTGTGGTGCTTTGTGTGTGTGTGTTTGACCGCTGCGAGCTGCCTGGTCTGGTCCTGCTCTGCTCTGCTCCTTCGGGATGTGGCAGAGAAAATAAATCGCAGCGCAAAGTAACGATGTTGGCAGCGTTAAACGTCGCTGTCTAATCTGCTTTACGAGACAGCAGATGACATGATGCAGCCTGACGCACAACAACACTCTCATGCTGTCACTGTGTTGTGTTGTGTAGTTGTGTTGTGTTGTTTGTGTAATCGGTCCATTGTGGATGTGGTGATCTGTTCTCGCTTTGGACAGGATGAGGGGAAGAAGACGGCTGTGATGAACAAACACACACTTGAGCCGAGGATTGCAGTAGTAGGCTAAGGCTGTGTGGAGCAGATGGGCTGTCACTTGTTTGGACCGAGTCTAATATATAACTACTGAGTAAAACCCTGTAACAGATTGGGAATAACGGAAACTACTGTAGGCTATAAACTAAACTACTAGATCAGACTTCTCCTAATGTGTAGTCAGAGAGTTTGGTATGTCGGTTCCTCCCTCACATAGCAGAGAAGGGAAAGGGAGGACTGAAGGGAAGCAGTGGAATGAGGACCAGATGTTCTTCCTTGGTATTTAATCATTCTGCAAATACTGCGAAAGGTTTTATGGTGTGTGGATGGAATTATTCTCTAAAATTACTCAACCCTCAAAAGGAACACACAATCCTTGTGTTAACACAGATGACTGGTGAATGGTGATCAAAGGTGAACACACTGACTCCTCATATCATCATATCATCTTGTTAAATCTGTCATGTCAGCGGAGGGAAATGAAAAGGAGCTGGGAAAAAATGTGCAAATCTGAAAATCTATGTGTTTATTTACTCTTTATTATTATTGCAGCACATTAGTAAAGTAGAGGAAGCGCTTGTATTGGCTTTGCATATGTGTCAGAGGAAATAAATCGGTAGAGATGTTCCTGTTTGTTCCTAAATGTTGAGGCTGCACACACAGTAGCAGTGGGCTGATGTGTGGGAGGCTGAACCAGAGGACAGACTGAGTAGGTTTGTCCTGTGTGCAGTGAATCAGCCTGCTATTAGTGGTACATGTGGGAGCTCTGGCAGACGGGGGTCGGCAGATGACAGTTTTCTTATACCCGAGGAAGGATATGCAAATGTTTTTCTTCCCCATAGCTGCTGATCTTTGATGTTTTGAAGCCTAAGCCAGCTGTTTGTGTATAGGAACGGTTTTGCAAGATGTTCAGGAATGAAACTGAATTGAAATAAAAGAGGAACATGAGCGTGTCACACCAGCGTGTTTATCTCGTGCCAAGTTTCCTGTCCCAGGAAAGTCCTTTCCTTCCCTCTGAAAGTTCCTGAGCCATGCAGGGGAGGAGGGAGTAGGCTCCAGCTTATGGAGCACATGACACACACACCCGCTTCTCTCAAGTGTTAGTCATACTTTGTAGGAAATGCCATGACATAAAAATCCCTCAAATTACAAGAATCAGACTGTAACTTTTGTTCCCTGTCTGTACATGACAATACAGTACATGAGTCCTGAGTGTGTGGAAATGACTGTGGGGCAGAAGTCTTGCCAGGGCCTGAAAGAAGGGGGGAGGGAACATCCCCATCCATTCTGTGGCTAATGAACACGGCTCTTTGAAGAGCACTGAGAAGGCCTATTGTGAAACCCCATTGTCTGACTGCTTGCTGCCACGGTAACACTCTCATACTGGTAGCAGGACTATAATGCTTTCGGTCAGAGCTGAGGAATGCCTTTGCAAGAATATGAGAGACAGAAAAAGTCTCATGGTACCTCCACTCCACTGAGTGAATTGTTCAATTTGTCAGATTGTTCACAAGTCATTACTTCTGTTCAGAGCCGTTTCTAGGTATTCTGGGCCCCCTGAAAGTTTTTTTCTTACACGCATGTATTATATTTTTTTATTTACTTTGTTTTGATGCTGATAAAGCAATGTGTATTAGTCAGGGTAATATGCAGAATAATTTAGTCATAGAAAGATTGGGCTACTGGGGGTTTTTTGGGGGCCCCCCTGGGCTGTGGACCCCTAGAATTGTCATCACATTTCTCCCCTTTGCAACGGCCCTGCTTCTGTTCTCTGCAAATTGCCCCTTGATAGCAGAGAGATAAAAAGTCATTTGGAAACAGCTTGTGGTGTTTTTGGTTTACCACTACCAGGTTCCTAAAACATGCAGAGGACCGAGCCTTACGTTGTCCATACAGTCAAAAATATAGGCTACCGCCCAGTCCTGTGACTTTTCTGCAGAGCATTGTGTTTGTACGTGCTCATCGCTCAGCGTCTCATCTGTGTACGTTATCTTTGCCAAGTGTTAAACCAACAAGAGGAGACGGAGGAAGCACTCACCCGGTTCACTTCAGACGGACCACCTAATATCACAACTGCGGTATAGAGAGAAAGTATTTTTAGCCTTTTAGAGAAACTTTCCCCTTTTTTGGTCTGAACCTTATTCTGTTGATTTTATTAGTGTGGGAATGTGCCTGTTCTTGTACAAAGTACTGGAATTTGATCTTTTTTTCCTTCTTTTTTTTTTAGATGTTTTGGAGTTAGACAGGTTGGTACAGGAGGGGAACACGCTTTGGGGATCTGCCAGGAAAAGGGCTCTCGTTGGATCAATATGTGCATTCATAACGACGTCAGATGTTTTTTCTCTCTAAAATCATATATATTTGTTCATTTGCCAAGTGAATGCACATGTTGTCCAGTGTTTACATCACTTAGATGCGTTTATTTGCATCTGTAAATGAGGATACTCAGCGCCCAGACAACACAGAGCCTGGCTTTGTGCAGAGTTTTGATGAGCTGACAGTCAAGCCTCTTTTTCTCTTTCAAGCAGGATTAAGATGGAATGCTTGGCAGCGCTGGCGATGACTGGACTGCTGACATATCTTTTACCCGTACACAAACTGCAGAGCTATCGTTTCCTATTCTGTTTTCCTTTCTGATAAGGTGCAGTTATGGCATGTTTCCTGTGCTCTGAATAGCTATTACGCCACTGTACACCGGACAAAAATCATTAGTTATCAGTACAAACAGACGCCATCTGCAGAACAAAACAAGCTGAATTTCTTTTTCTTTTTTTCTTTTGTGGATAATGATGAAAATAGAGAATGTCTATTTTCATCTGCATGAACTCTGTGTCCCTCTGGCCTCTGCAGTTCCACCACCCATCATGTCCGGGAAGTCAGACATGAAGAAGAAGTGGGCGGCGGTCAGGGGTCGCCTGGGCTCCTCGCAGGACTCGGACACCCCGCAGGAGGCCAACCTGGAGAGCGCCGATCCGGAGCTGTGCATCCGCCTGCTGCAGGTCCCCACCGTGGTCAACTACTCTGGGCTGAAGCGTCGGCTGGAAGGCAGCGACCAGACATGGATGGTCCAGTTCTTGGAGCTCAGCGGGCTGGATCTGCTCCTGGAGGCCCTGGACCGGCTGTCGGGGCGCGGGTGCTCCCGCATCGCCGACGCTCTGCTGCAGCTCACCTGTGTGAGCTGCGTCCGGGCCGTCATGAACTCCTCTGCAGGGATCCACTTCATTATAGACAACGAGGGATACATCCGCAAGCTCTCACAAGGTTGACTCCTCTTGCATCAGCCTTTTAATCTCATCTAACGTTGTCACACACACACACCGCACACTTTCTTTTTTTCTTTTTTTAATTTTTAATTTTGTTTGGAAAAGGCATTTTCCATCAGAATCAACAGTACAAAAATACAAAAGTATTTTTCATAGTCCTTTTCAAGTTTATGCAATCATTTGCACAGGTGAGCAACAAGAGTCAACTAAGGACATGTGGTAAAGGACAGTCCTCCTGGTCCTTCATGAGCTTCCATATTCACTTTCCTGGAAACATGTCCTTATATATTCCACTAAATATGAAAGGTTTAGCACATTTACTGTAGGCTACACGTATTAAACTCTCTCTTCAACCCACATGCTTACAACCTGCATAGTTGCAGTTTCTAGCTACATCAATATACTAACAATCTTGAAAAGACTAACTATCTAGACTAACTAACTATATACATTAACATTTTTGGCCAGGTCTCTCTTGCAAAAGAGATCTTGGATCTCAATGGGACAAACGAAAAAAACAAAAAAGGTTATAATATTAATAATAATAATAATAATAATAATTAAGGTGAGGGAACTTGCTTATTGTTATTTCCATCACACACTGCACACTTTCCGTCATGTGTTCATTTAATCCAGGCTCAGATCAGTGCTCCTTCAGAAAATAAACCTTCAAGTGCGGTCGTGATATTCAAATCATCCTATTAATTAAAAACAGATCTGATATCATGCAGGACCTGACGCTCCAATCGCTTCTCAGGTGTCGTGATTTAACATTTACAAGTTAATTTGGTCACGATTCGATGGTTCTCATCCGGCTGACTCATTCTGCTGGGCTGAATTTCCCAGCCATGTACTGTACTCAGTTTTTCATGTGGACATGAATCATTGAGGGCTGCCTAGGGAGATTCCTAAAAATGTTGTGTCACAGTGCGCTGTGAATATTGGATTTCCCAACATTAAAAACACACACACACACACACACATACGACCACTTGTTTATCTCAAGTAGGTACAACACCTCATCTGAGCGGGGCAAAGTTCAAGAGAGAGAGAGAGTTGAGAGTGTGAAACAAAGCATCCTGCTCTGTATCTGGACACCAGAAGGGGATGATCACACAGAGGGAGAGAGACAAACGGAAAGAAAGAGAGCAATGCTTTAAATTTAAGAGAAACAGATGGGGAATATGAGTATTCATACTGATGTGTGTGATCATGATGCTCCGCAGCCTTGGACACGTCCAACACCATGGTGAAGAAGCAGGTGTTTGAGCTACTGGCGGCCCTCAGCATGTTCTCCACGGACGGACACCGCCTGTCTCTGGATGCCCTGGATCATTACAAGGTAAGTAGATGAGCATGTAGAGTCATTTTGTTTTGAAAGCTTGAAAACTTAAGTTCCTGAAATGATCAGTGTGAACAACAGCTCCTCAAGCAGTGCCCTCTAGTGGCAGGATAGGTGTACAAGGCTTATTATCAGTCCTCCAACAATGATTGAGAGTTTGATCGCTGACCTTGTTTTACCCTTCAGGGCGTGAAGACGCAGCAGTATCGCTTCAGCGTGATCATGAACGAGCTGCAGGCGACGGATAACGTCCCGTACATGGTCACACTCCTCAGTGTCATCAACGCCCTCATCTTCGGCTCAGACGACCTCAGACAGAGAGATAAGATGAGAAAGGAGTTTATCGGTGGGTTCTCTGTTTTCACTAATTAATCAGGAGTCTGGAGCCACATCACGGCCAAGGTCACACCGTGGTCAGTTGTCAGTACAACAGTGTCTTCACCCCCCCCACCCCCACCCCGCCCCGGGCTGAAAGTGAATGTAAAAAAGGAAAACAGGCCATCAGCAGGAGCTCTATTACAAATATCTCTGTCACTGGGTCTGTCTAAGAATAGGCCTAATGGCCTCCTTCTCACTGTCACTATGCTGCAAACCAGACAGACAGCATTGTGTACCTTTTGCCTTTTTTTTAAGCAACTAGTGACTACTGGATGTTTCACTTTAAAGAAAATGTCATCACTGCTGCATTGATTAGATCACACCACACTGATATCACATCTGCCATTTGAAACTCTACGGCAGATAATCACATTTGAGAGTCAGTGAAGACCAGCATGCACTGGGAGAAAATCTGGGTGGATTCAAACCAAGCACATATCCCACAAGCTGCCTGACGCTGCTGCCCAATGACACGGCGTCGCCACACGGCCGCCACCTTGCTTCAGTCAACTGGTTTCCTCAGAGCATCAAGCCTCTGTCTACTATAATAACCAGAACTTGCTCAGGTTTTGACCAGTTTTCAAACAGTTCGGTTTGTTATGAACTTCAGAAATGCAGTTATGATACTGCATACTTAAAGGTGCCATATGTAAGAATGTGGCCAAAAACGGTTACTGCACTCGAATTCAAAACACAGTGATCTCGTTTTTCCTCCCATCCGTAGCGGCAGCTCAGTGGAAGCAGACTGAGGCTGAAATGCCACTGACGCTGCCGTGACTGGGAGAGAGCGCTAGGTGGCGCAACATGCCAACACGTAAATTCAAAACATAAACATGATTTGCAGTCTGCAAAAAAAGATTTTGAATGCGAATACTGTACTGGCTGTACAATTGTTGTTGGTGAGTTCATCATGTTATATGAACATTATTCCTGAGTCTCTGTGACATATTAGGAGGATTTTACTGTCAGTTGCTTTAGATTTCTTACATACTGTACCTTTAAAATTACGAATAATTGTAATCATGTACTTTTCTATGAAAGTAACGCAATAGTAACGTTATGCAAATAGTTAAAGTAATAGCTACATACAGAGAAAATTCCACAGCATTATGAGTGTTTTTATTTAGTGCAGATGACTGGATCATCATCTACTGCAGCCAGAGTCAGAGCAAGTCGACTGACCCAATATGGCCGCCTGTGCGTAGTCCGATCAGTCAGCTTCCATGTATACATGGCTTCTCCACGGCCCCGCCCCTTTAGGAGACTAGCAGCAGTCTTGAGTCTATTAACTCCAATGAGAGACGTGAACGTGAGCACAGATTATGGTCGAGTCTTTCACCCCATAGTAAATTAAGTAAATATCGGAACCATTTTTCACAAGACACATCTCTTCTGAACATTTTGACACTAAAATGGCAATTTTTAGACAGACACATTAGGAGAAAAATGAACTTTGTTTAAGACCTGTCTCTGTCTCAACAACACACTCTCGTGAGATCACCTCACTAATTTTTAAAATAATTTCCGTTATGCTAAATATGACTGTTAGCTGTGTAAATATTGAATGTTATCATAAGAGAATATAAATAGCTATCTCACTTCCGTCTACCTACAACTTTTATAAATCCAAACACGTTCACAACATGAGCTGGGGGGACAGGTGACCACGCCCACTAGGAGACATGAAGCGTAACTATTTCATGTCATTTAAAGCAGAACAATGCAAGTCGGCCGGAAATAGCTCGCTCCTTCGTTGGTTTCTCTTTTTTTCCCTCTCCGGAGCTCCCCCACAGTTCTGGGAGGCACATGTCACTGTCGTAAAAAAAAAAAAACTCTCCGCCGCCACCTCCTCCACCCCCTCCACGTGCTTGTGTTTACTGCTGTTTGCTAAGCCCTGCTAACACCGAGCTAACGCTAACGCTATGCTAACGCGGAGCTAACGCTAACACGGAGCTAACGCTATGCTAACACGGAGCTAACGCTAACACGGAGCTAACGCTAATACAGCCACACACAGGCACAAAGACACAAAGACACAGACATACACACACAGGAATAAAGGTTCCAAAACGCGAAGGTGTGTGTGTGTGTGTCATGATGTATTGCATTATCTTATAAAGACCCATGGTGTGTGTATCTGTGTTAGCATTAGCTCCCCGTTAGCCACAAGCTGAACTTCATCAGTAAACATTTCATGTTTCCATGGTTTCCTCCGACTTTCCGAACTCAAACCAATCACGATTCGTGACATGCATGACGTCATGTGCGTTCTTATCTCGTACTGCCGTAAGGCAGTTTCTCGCGATACTTCTATCCATTGACGAGATTTGTAACACCGAGACGGACGATTGATCTTGCAAGTGCGGTTTTCAGCCAGTGGGGGGGGTGAGCGCATTGGCCTAGACCCCATTCACTTCATAACAGGTCACTCAACCATCACAGTGACTCTGAGCCACAATAATTACAGCCCAAATCCTGCATAGTTCCGCTTTAAGCAGCTTCTCATAGGGTGTCTTGGTATATAGAGTATCTTTGGTCCGATCCACCCCCTTAGGTGCGGCTTCATTCACATAAAACACCACCCACCACCTTGGGCCAATTAGCCTTCTGATTGGCCACTCCTCATTTGTTGATTGCTCACCTGTGACCCCTTGCCAACCGTTTGCCTCTGTGACTCTGTGAGACGTGTGGTCCCTTTCCTTTTAGGATTAGCTGTCTTCAAAAATTGATGAATTGAGTGTTGTCATACTCAAGAGTTGTGTTTTCTTGTTACTGTCTTGCAGGGCTTCAGTTACTTGATATTCTGCCAAAGTTAAGGTGAGCCTTCCTTCTGCTGCCCACATTTGATTTTGTTTTAATATTCAAACTAGATGTTATATAATAAATAAAGACAGAGTTTTAGATGATAAAGTGCATCAACACTACAACTGGAACAGTGCTTTTAGGAAAGGATGGATGTAAATTGTGTCCGTTAATGACAGCAATTTGTGCAAAGGTCTTTTATCTTTGCTTTTTTTCACTGAAAATGGCATTTTAATGTGTTGACGTGTCCCATCAGTGATCTGTGTGTGTGTGTGTGTTGTGTTGTGTTGTGCAGGGAGCAGGAGGATGAAGACTTGATTATTCAATGTGAAGCTTTTGAAGAGGCGATGGCTGAAGATGAGGAGGAGCTGCTGCGGGTGTATGGAGGCATTGACATGAGTAATCACTTAGAGGTCTTCACCACCCTCTTCAACAAGGTAAGAAGTGACTGTCTGACTCACTTTCTACTAAATTACTTAATTGTGAGCCTGAATGCCTGAACATTTTGTTACAGATGTGAGGAAATGAGGAAAAATATCATTTATTATCTGGATATGTGGATTAGCTTTAGTTGCAGTGGCACATACTAGACTTTGGTAGCTAATATGGAAACATGTGGAACGTCCTCCCTGATTTTGTCCGTCACACATGTGTGGATGCAGGTGAGCAGCTCTCCGGCCTCCCTCCAGCTGCTGTCCATCCTGCAGACGCTGCTGGTGCTGGGGCCGAGCCGCTCCGACATCTGGCTGGCTCTGGAGGCCATCACTAACAGAGCCATACTGCTGGCCCAGGACTGTGAGTCAGCACCGAAGCAACAACACAATACACTCTCTGAAGAGGCTAATGGTCAGCTAATGGTCGCCTCGGTGATTAATGTGTGAAGCGGAGGCGGCCGTGTGCAGCGGACAGGACGGCTGAAAGCTTTTGTTTGAGAGTAACTTCAGATTAGGGATGTCACGATTTTAGATTTTCTTGGTATGATTTAATCACGGTATCACAATTATTACATATTATCATATTCAATTCATTTTACAACACTATGAATGTGTAAAATCTAATATAGTCAAAATATTATTTCATTACTAATCTCTTAATATAGGACTAGTTATTAATCCCCCAGGGGAAGAGTTTGAAATATTTAAGTCATTATTTGTCCTCTATACCAAATGTTTAAGTTTTTTCAAATGACATGCGATGCAAACATTTAAATTCCCACCAATTCGGTGTTACGTTAGAGAAATGGACCAGTATCTGTGCAGCTTCCTTTACTTTAGTGCACATCTGCCGATATGGTTAAAAGGTAAATGGTAAATGGACTTGCACTTTTATATAGCGCTTTTCTAGTCTCTCGGACCACTCAAAGCGCTTTACACTGTAGGTCACATTCACCCTTTCACACACACATTCATACAGCGCTGTGCATAGTGCAGGAAACTAAGCATTCACACACATTCATTCCAACATAATCTTTTTCGGAAAGTGACGGTATTTAGGAATCTTTACGCTCAATTAATCGTGGCGTTTAATACCGCGATTAATTGTGAAAACAAGTAATTGTGACATCCCCACTTCAGATGGGTTTCATCCGTGTGTGTGTGTGTGTGTTTGTGCTGCAGCTCAGATGGAGTCCTGTGAGAAGATCATGCAGCGGCTGATGTTCTCCAAAAGGAAGAGCTGTGAGGGTCGTCATGAAGTGGACGGGCTGGTCGGGGTGGACAAAGCCGTGCAGACGGATCAGGACACGGAGAAGCAGCACAAAAGCACAGCGTCCCCTCAGAAGCAGCTCTGCACCTCCTCCCCCCCTCCTCCTCCTCCTCCTCCCCCTCCACCTCCTCTGCCCCCTGGATCCCTGCTCCAACCCTCTAACCAGTGTCCTCCACCTCCACCTCCACCTCCACCGCTACCTGGAGGGCTGGGCGGACCCCCACCGCCACCTCCTCCCCCTCCCTTACCCGGGATGCTGCCTCCTCCTCCGCCACCACTGCCCTGCGCTCCGGGCATGGCGCCTCCTCCGCCTCCGCCGCTCCCGCCAGGGATGGGCGGCGGACCGCCACCGCCACCTCCCCTACCCGGCATGGCCCCTCCACCACCTCCCATGCCAGGACTGATAGTGGCTCAGAGCGTCCAGTCCCTGGGGTGCGCGACACCCATGAAGGCCAACCGGTGTCCCACCCTGAGGATGAAGAAGCTCAACTGGCAGAAACTCCGCGCCGTTACTGGTGAGTATGAAAAACATCCTTTCAGGTTCAGATTCAGAATACTTTTTTTAATACCAAGAGGGCAATTCAGTTTCCACAGACCAACTAACACAATATCACACTCACTCACACAGAGTTACTCAGGGCATATTTTGCAAGCGTTTTTTTTAAAGTATATTTTTGGGGCATTTTTTTGCCTTTATTTGATAGCCGAGAGAGACAGGAAATTGGTCGAACTATAAGTTAAAGGGATAGTTAAACATTTTGGAAAATTGGCCCATTGCCATAACCCCTATAGTCATAGCAGTAGGTTCGTTACCTTTAATTGTCGGTGCAAGCCGAACGGTGGAGCAGAGCCGTGAGCTGCTCAGAGCTACGCTACGGAGGCTCATGGGATTTCTTGGTTTCCGTCATCAAATTCATCAAATACACAATCCAACGGGGCGGCGTTTAGCTCACTTGGTAGAGCTGCCCCATGTTGAGGCTACAGTCCTCACTGCAGGTGGCCCTGGTTCGAATCCCGTAGCGGGCGACCCTTTCCTGCATGTCATTCCTCCTCACTGCCTCCCTATTTCCTGTCTCTCTCTCTCTCTCTCAACTGTGCTATCAATTAAAGCCATAAAAGCCCAAAAAATATACTTTAAAAAAATAAATAACAAGTTGTGACCTGCACATTCACCATGCTATTGTTCTCGAGGTAAAAATAGCTTGCATCAACAATTAAAGGTAACAAACCTACTCCTAAAACTATAGGGACTATGGCAATGGGCCAATTTTCCAAAATGTTGAACTATCCCTTTAAAAGAAGTGGAATACAAGTTAAAAATAGGTATTACGCAAGTACCCTTAAAATCCAACACCACAATATCATCAGTGAGTATAAAATAAAGATAAATAATTTTTTTTTTAAAAGAATAAAATACAAGCGGTTCTCCATCCTTCTCATTAAGTCTTCCTATCTGCTCCTGGTTCCCTCCATCTGCAGCATTAATCCATCCCAACTGTACTCATCCCCTCAGGATGTTTTTATTTGTTTAAACAGAACAATATTATAGAGAGACACTGACAGAAGGGACATGTCCACACAAATGGCTCTCCATCTGAAAGGTCAACAGAGCAATAGTTCATAATTGGGTTTTTATTCGATGTGGATGTTGCACAGGATTCCCCTGAGCTTTCAAATGAGTTTCAGACAATGTGTGTTTTGTTGATACAAAACGGAGCCACATGAGCTCATGACAGGTTACTCTCTCTCTCTCTCTCTCTCTCTCTCTCTCCTCCCCACACACACACACACACACACACAGATGGTCACTCCATGTGGGCCTCGGTTCAGAAGGAGCCTCCTCGGGAGCCGGACTACAGCAGTATCGAGCAGCTGTTCTGTCTCCCGGTGACCGAGCACAAAGACAAGGGGGCAGCTGCTCCTGTCAAGAAGGAGCCTAAAGAGGTGTGCTTGGTCAACACTCGACATCGCTCCTCAGAGCTGCAGCACAAACGCACCTGATTATCAGAGCTGAATAATCAATGTGCCTCTCCACCTCCTGCCTTTTTTTCCCCAACAGATTACATTCATTGATCCAAAGAAAAACTTGAATTTGAACATATTTCTAAAGCAATTCAAATGGTGAGACATCGCACATTATTTTCATGTTTGTTTGTGTATTTCTTTATACATATATTTTTTACAGCTCAATATTTTACGTTTTCTCTGCCCAGCAAAAATGAAGAGTTTGTAGCCATGATTCAAAACGGAGACCGATCTAAGTTTGACGTGGAGGTGCTAAAACAGCTTCTAAAGCTGCTGCCCGAGAAGCACGAGGTGTGTTCTGGTAACACTTCTGTATTCTACGACTTTTACGCGTGATGCACACTTTAAAAATAACATAGCACGTCTGAGTCACTGTGTTGTTTCTTTAGATCGAAAACTTAAAATCCTTCCAAGGAGAAAAAGACAAGTTGGCGAATGTTGATCGCTTCTACACCTCCCTCCTCACTGTGTCAAGGTGATGATTATTTCCAGTTCTTGTTTTTCTGATTCGTGCCTATGCTGCATATGATATTCTTTATATCCCAATGCCACCATGATTGGCTCCATGCTTACTTTGTCTCATTTGGTTTGTCTCTGTAGTTACCAGTTGAGGATTGAGTGCATGTTGTTGTGCGAGGAGACTTCATCAGTGCTGGACATGCTCAGACCTAAAGTCAAACTGGTGGAGGAGGCCAGCCAGTGTGAGTAAACCCTAAAGCCTGTTGCTGAAATGACACACATCATGTATGATTTACTAACTTCCAGAGGTAACTGTTCTCTCAGCTCTCAGAGACAGCACACTCATGCCAGAGTTCTGCAAGCTCATCCTCGACGTGGGGAATTTTCTCAACTATGTAAGAACCACATCGGCTCATTTATATTTAACTCCGCCTGACATTTATTAGAAAAAAGAGCTTGCATTGTTTAATCGTCGCTCTGCTTCCAGGGGAGTCACACGGGGAACGCAGAGGGGTTCAAGATCAGCTCGCTGCTCAAGCTCACCGAGACCAAGGCCAACAAGAGCCGCATAACGCTGCTCCATCACATCCTGGAGGTACGCTAACTGGTTCATGTCTGCCATAACTGTTGTCCCCCTCCACCCCCCAACACCATACCACCACCTCAGTCATGATCCGGTGTAATCTTTCCCAACTGTGTGGCTTCTCTTCCAAAGGAAGCAGAGGCTAAGCACCCGGAGCTGTTGGAGCTGCCAGATGATATAGAGATCTGCGAAAAAGCAGCAGGGTACGAAAACGTTTGATATGTTCTTCTCAGCTCATGTTCTTTGTGATCTTTAAAGGGATAGTTCAACATTTTGGCAAATTAGCCTATTGCGAGCTGCTCAGAGCTACGCTACAGAGGCTAATGGGATTTCTTGGTTTCCCTCATCAAATACACAATCCAACAACTCAAACGCTCTCGTGGACAAGTTGTGACCTGCACATTCACCACGCTATGAGATGATAATAATGGAACGTTAAAAAACTGCCCCCGACAGGAACGCGCATCAGCGGTTTTGCATGAATTTACCTCTTAAACAACTGGGTGCAGGTCAAAACTTGTCCACCAGAGCGTTTTGAAATTGTTGGATTGTGTATTTGATGAGTCAAATACACAATTAGCCTCCATTAGCCTCCATAGCGTAGCTCTGAGCAGCTCGCGGCTCTGCTCCAAAAATAGCTTGCACCGAGAATTAAAGGTAACGAACCTACTCCTAAAACTATAGGGATTGTGGCAGTGGGCCAAAATGTTGAATTATCTCTTTAACAGACACATAAAACTTTGACTTTGTCCCCAGAGTTAATCTGGACTCTGTCCAGTCAGAAGCCAGTGCCTTACTGAAACGACTGAATGAGACTGCCAAGAAGGTCTCCAACTCGGTGGAGGAGGTGAAGGAGCAATACGCTGAAGTTCTCGAAGTAAGATGATGTTCTCTGCTTTCTCTACAAATAAGATTTTTTTTAAAAAGAGTTGCAAATGTTGTTGTGATCTGGGTTCACATCCTAAATGCACCATTTCCCCCTTTTTCTTGGTTCCAGGGGAGTCGAGAGGCCTGTCAGGCTTTAAGCGTCAGGTTCACTGAGATCGATAAGCAGAAGTGCGAGCTGGCCGTCTACTTATGTGAGGACCCCAACCAGCTGTCGCTCGAGGAACTCTTCGGAACCATGAGGACTTTTCGAGGACTTTTCATCAAGGCTCTGAAGGTCAGGGAGGACACTTTTTGTTTTGCCGTACGGCGTCGTGAAGTCTTCCTCTTGTGTACGGGGATGTTGTCTTTGGATCATGTGTGTCATTTTAACCGTGAGAAACTGGAAAATGTTAATATGTCCCTGCCCAAATGCTACAAAGACAGACTGCTGTGTACGTTCTGTACTTGGCAGCAAGTGACATCCCTTCTTTGATGATAACAGGAAAACAAAACCAGAAAAGAGCAGGCAGCCAAAGCTGAAAAGAGAAAGCAGCAGCTGGCAGAGGAAGAGTCCAAGAGACAGAAGGGAGAGAATGGAAAAATAAGTAAGTTAAAGAGCCTTCTGATGTAAAAGAAAGCCCTCATCAGGAAGGCATTTGAATAAAGTTAAAGCTCTCTTTCTCTTTTTTACCTCTTTATCCAGTTAAGAAAGGCATCCCGCCGCCGGACGACGGCTGCATCATCGACCACCTCCTGGCAGATATCAGGAAAGGTTTCAGCCTCAGAAAGACCAGGCCAAGGTGCGATTCGGAAAGCCGAACTTCTAGTGAAATGCGTAGCGATTCCCGCCCACCCGGTAAGGACAAGAGACTGCGGCCCCCATCCGCAGTTCCCAGCTCCGCCCCCACCCCCGCCCCCACCCCCGAGCCACTTACCTGCGAGCCGCCACACAGCTTCGCTGCTTTATCTAGAGCTCTTTTTCATTTGCTTTTACACCACTCACCTCTTGATGAGCTAGCTCCATCGCTTTGCTGCTTTTGTAGAGCTGCAGTAGCTCACATTCTCATGCAGAGTCTGCAAGGCTTTCTTCTTTAAAGGGATAGTTCAACATTTTGGCAAATTGGCCCATTGCCATAATCCCTATAGTTTTAGGAGTAGGTTTGTTACCTTTAATTGTTGGTGCAAGCTATTTTTAGAATGGCGCAGCAGAGCCACGAGCTGCTCAGAGCTACGCTACGGAGGCTAATGGGATTTCTTGGTTACGAGCAGAACACGCGTCAGTGGTTTTGCATGACTTTACCTCAAAAACAACTCTGTCTCTTAATGTTCTGTTATCTCATAGCGTGGTGACTGTGCAGGTCACAACTTGTCCACCAGAGTGTTTTTGAGTTGTTGGATTGTGTATTTGATGAGTTTGATGAGGGAAACTAAGAAACTCCATTAGCCTCCGTAGCGTAGCTCTGTGCAGCTCACGGCTCTGCTCCTCCATTCTAAAAATAGCTTGCACCGACAATTAAAGGTACACCTGCTCCTAAAACTGTAGGGATTATGACAATATGACAATTTGCCAAAATGTTGAACTATCTCTTTAAACTACAGGCCTCGATGCCCAATTCCGATTAGTCTATATCCGATTTATTTTTTGTCCCTCTGTTTACATGTTCTGTTGAAGTGATCCATTTCTGATGTCTGTGTTTACACCTGCTTTTCCTGCACAAAACGTCTTGCATGCATAGACGTGGTTGGCTAGCAAAGAGGAAGTCAGCTGGCCCAGCTGCAAGTAAACAACACACACTGTCATTAATATGTGCTATCGACGCATTTGTGATGATGTACAACTTGCATTGCTAGGGAATGTCCAATCTGTCTGTTTAGTCTGCAGACCCATTGGCAGATATCTGATCTGATTTATTTCCACATAACGGGGGGCCTGAATATTTGATATTGTTTTTTTCATGTTTACATGTTCATGTTGCAGATCTAATCTGCGCCACTTGAGAGGAAAAAATCGGAATTGGGCCAGTTGATCCTTGTAGAGTAAAGACAGCCTAACTGTTCAACTCTTCAAAAACACCTTCTGGTTTTCTAAATCTTTTCCTTCCACATTGGTCCTGTTTACTTCTCCGCCGCAGGATCAAGTGTGAAGCCTGCAGAAGACGGAATCGCAGAAGCGGCCACCACTTCCGCTCCTACCAAAACCACGACAGAGGATCACCGAGCCACCACAGGCGAGGTGAACGGTCTAAGCAGCCCGTCAGAAGAGACTGCGCCAGCGCCGCAGGCTGCCGCGCCAGACAATGCAGCTGCACCTCCCAGCACACGCCCAGCAGAGCCAGCCGCGACCACGCAGGCACAGGCACCCCCGGAAAGGCCTGCGTCGCTGCAGGAGGCTCCACGCCCGGCCAAGCCTCCTGCAGCGCCAGCCCCAGCCCTGCCTCAGGCTGAAGGGGAACAGCAACCATCTCTCACCACAAATGGCTTCTCAACGGATTCAGCTGACACCAGCGTCCTCAGCCCGTCCTCCCTCTCAGATTCTGACCTTTTAGAGGCCGTGTCAGACGCCACCTCCGGCCTGGTACCAAAGCCCGAGCAACCAGCAGACATTAGTGTGGATGTGCAGATCAAGGAATGTCCAGTGCCCGAGACAGACATGAATGTGACGCAGGGTAGTGAAAGCAATACAACGGGAGACGGGAAAGGTGAAACTGGTAATAAAATAATCCATTTAGCTGAGACTGTGGGAGAAAAGAAGGGTGGAGAGAAGCCAGAATCCATTACGACAAGAACACACAGCCAGGATGAGGTTGTGAGTCATGAGCACTCGGACCCTAAAAGCAATCAGACCACACTTAGTGAGGGCATTGAGGGGTATGACGTCCCAGATGGACTGGAACCAGAGGATCTGCCGTCAGTATCTGAAGCAGAGCCTCCGTCCCTAAAGTCAGACCCAAAGAAACACCACAGCTTCTTTAAACGAAGCAAAAAGAAGAATAACCAAGGTAATCTATTTATTCACTTCAATAAACACTACCTTTGGAATGCTAGCTTCTTGACTTGTCTTAAAGGGAGACCCTTATTTGTGTTGTTTTTATTGCATTTTGTGTTTTATATCTTATGTGTGGGTTTTTTAAGTATATGTTCCTAAAGTGGTTTGCATGATCACATGCATTTTTATTAAAGAGTACGGTTGCAGTGTTGTAGCACTTGATATGCAGACTTTTAATACTGAATGGACTTGAAATCTCTGGTCAGTTTGTTTGAATGCTCTGTTCTTCCGTCTCTGACACACAAGGTGGAAAAGGACACACTAAACATAAAAAAGGCTGTGTGTTGCAGTGAGGTAGGTCAAATCGATGGGATGGCAAACTGTAAGCAGGACCATCATCCTAACGAACTCAATCACCGTCGAAGCTTTGTCTCAAATAACACGTCATTTTGTCGATCTAACTGGGATCTGGATCTCATTTGTCTGTGTCGTCCAGCTTTTAACACTCGCTCTCTCTTTAGCTTTTTTAATTCAGTGGTTCTCAGGCTAAACATTTTAACATTATCTGACCTAATGCACGTGCCTTGGTGGTTCTATTTTATATTAAACCTGGGGGAAAATACTCCTAACAATACTTCTGTTATTATAAGTGGTGCAGTTAACATCAGTGTTCTGATCTCAAACAGCCTTGCAGTGTTTGACGTCATCGTGAAGTCATCGTGGACTGAGTAATCTCATGAAAACTGTCACTTTTGTGTCTCCTCCTTCCATATTTTCTTGTCCATTTTCCCAAAATCTGCAAGTGGGACTGTTTATAATTGTCTAACAACAAACTCTTGTGTTTCCTGTGAAGTGTACTTTGTTAATCTGACTCTTAAGAAAGCTACATGTGCTGTAAATATATTAAACAGAGATGTTTGCACAGCAAACAACCATAAATGAATTTCTCTACCTTTGTGCAAACTGTTTTAATGTAAAATTTTAAATATAATAATTTGAAAGATATTAAATTATTTATCTTCATATATTTTTGATTTTATCCATTCATTTTAATCTTTTGTTTCCGTAGGTGACAGAAAAAGGAGATCCAGAGGAAAAAGAAAATCTTAATATCTCAGTGGAGTTCACAACTGGAAGGACTAAAGTATATTTTTATTTAGAGACTACATGAATATTGACTCCTATGGGTGGATGCAGAAGTCTTCCTTTTGCAATGATTAGTTTTTCCAGAACTCAGAAGAGGAAATGCATATAAAAGGCTGGGACCTTCACAGCATGGATGTAAAACGTATCACTTTATGTAAATGAATTATAGTCTTTGTGTATACAAGTGCTTTTGATTCAAAAAGAAAAGAGTTAATTATGCTTTGTATGTTTTTTGTATAACTGTTGTAATATGCATTGTATGTGTTTTGTTATGAGCTTTATTGACCTTTCGACACCTTTGGGAAGGAGGATGCAGTGTGGTGCAAGATATTTAATGTAACATTGAATATGAAGTTGCTTTGAATAATGTCTTAAATTTATTTCTATATTATTCAGATGGCATCTAACAGAAGAGAGCATACAGTGGATTGCAACTTTTAATGTTAAAGTCAATTTTAATAAAAGTGAATTTACTGTTCAGTTGTTCTTATCAGCTTTATTATGCAGGTTACACACTGTAAAACCTCCAGCACGCTTTTATTAGCAGGATCTCCACTCTAAATCCCGGTTACTGCGGTGTGAAGTGTATTTTGTCGGCGCTTTAGCAGGCCGAACACACAGAGAGAGAGAGACACACACCCAAGCGCGCACTTCAGCCTGTGTGTGTGCCCGCGTCTGGCTCTGACATCATAGGCTATGAAGTTACAGATATGGCAATGCCACTCTTGGAGACGGTTTAGTCTTCTTGAGGCGGACAGACTAGAGCCAGCACCTCTTCCACCTCCACCATGTCGCTCACCTGGTCGGCGAAAGACCACAAAAACACGAACCAAGCCGCGGCGGGCGGACTGAAGCGATCGCGCAGCGACGTGGGCAACAAGGCGACGGTGGTGCTCGGTGCGCAGTGGGGAGATGAGGGCAAAGGAAAAGTCGTGGATTTGTTGGCGACCGAGGCTGACGTTGTCTGCAGATGTCAGGTAGGTAAATGTTGTTGGGATTCGTTGATTACAGCTGAACGGTCCGCAGGGGCGTGTCCTTGTGTTTGTCTATTGTGGCTGAATGAATAATGAATGCCACTTTTACATTATGAATTTCTATCTATGCGCTCGGTGTGGAGGGGGTCAGTGGTAGTGGTGGTGTGGTGGAGAGCAACAGGTGCCCAGACTGAGAACACTCCTACTTCTGCTGGAAACAGACCTGCATGTGCAGCCCATCTGTGACTATTACTAACACATACTGAGCATTGATCTAAATGGTGGATAAGTGAAGTGTCATCCAACATGTAATTAAATTTTATGTTTTATTAGTGTAGTATTTAAAGGACAACACACAATTCTTGCACAGACTTGTGAAACTCATGGAAAGTTGTCCTGCCTGATCAGAATGTAAACTGACTCAGAGTTCACAATAAAAACAACCTCAGACCCGTCAGCGTCTGTCCATTCGCGAAGGGAAACATAACACTGTGGTCAGAAATCAGAGGTCACTCCGGCACTGGGACGGACACGATGTGAAACCTGCCAACAGTTGCTGTGTTGTACTTAACTCTGCACTGACAGGACTGGCACCCTGTGTCCCGGAGGCTTGAGAGCCCCACCCACCGGGTTGGAGCGAGGTCACATTCTCAGGGTGGCTTGATACGTGAGAAGGCCAGGTCTTAGAGCGGAGGATCCACTAGGAGGGCCAGCCAAGCCTGTTAAAATAGGTGCTGGAAAAGCTGGGTGAATTGGGAAGAGGCTGGCTTATCACTGTCTCACGAAAATAAGACAAGACGTGGGCACGAGGCTGAATCGCCCCCACGCCCCAGGTGGTCCTGGGTAAAAAAAAACATGTTGGATCTGATGATAAAAACATGTTGGATCTGATGATACCACAACACTGACAGAGCCACATACTCATGGTGTGTACCCCACTTTGATTTACAGGGAGGCAACAACGCAGGACACACAGTGGTAGTGGATGGAAAGGAGTATGACTTCCACCTTCTCCCAAGTGGAATCATCAACACCAAAAGCATATCACTCATCGGTAAAGGCCTCCATCTTTGGTCTTTATTGACAGAACATCATAGAAGTTTTACTCAAACTAAATGAATCAACTCTTCTTCTGCTCCGGTAGGCAATGGAGTGGTCATACATCTACCTGGCCTGTTCGAGGAAGGAGATAAAAATGACAAAAAAGGTATTTTACAGAAGAAATACAGTATGTGATGCACTAATGAAAGCTTAGTTTGGTGTGTCCTCACATGTGTGTTTTCTCTGGCCAGGTCTGAAAGGCTGGGACAAGAGGCTCATCGTCTCAGACAGAGCTCACATCGGTTTGTATGGTTTATGCATTTGTTTAATAGGGATTGGCTTCAGTTGTGTGCAGCCCCTGCAAATTCATGTACTTTTAAGTGTGCAAAAGGTTGTGTTATATTGATTTGTTTGCTGTCTCTGTGCAGTGTTTGATTTCCACCAGGTTGTCGATGGCTTGCAGGAAACTGAGAGACAAGCACAAGAAGGAAAGAAGTAAGGCTAGAGAAGGTGACAGGGTTCACAATGATCGACATCACCGACCAGCTTCTTCTTTTTTTTTTGCCAAAAGATAGGAAATAATAATCCACCTGTTTCATATTGACAGCATTGGAACAACCAAGAAGGGCATTGGACCTGCTTACTCGAGCAAAGCATCTCGCACTGGCCTGCGTGTCTGTGACCTCCTGGGCGACTTTAAGGACTTCTCCACCAGGTGCAGATGACAGGAAATTGTAAAATGAAGTGGTAAAATAAATAAGGTGATGTGATATGATTCATGACTTGCTTTCCTTCCAGATTCAAGAACCTTGTTCATCAGTACCAGTCCATGTATCCAGCCTTGACAGTTGACGTCGAGGACCAGCTGAAAAAACTCAAGGTTACTCATCATAGAAATGAACAGCAATTGTTTATCATCATTGATCCTCCAATGGTGAGACTAATCACATGTGTGTTTTTGTCAGGAATATGCTGAGAGATTGCGGCCAATGGTGAGAGACGGGGTCTATTACATGTACGAAGCTCTTCATGGACCTCCAAAGAAAATTCTGGTTGAAGGGGCCAACGCTGCTCTGCTTGACATTGACTTTGGTAAGGGTCAACAGGTTCTTTCTGAAACATGCATGTGCTTTAATGGACTTAGGGAGGAGTCTGTCTGTGTGATAGTAACATAGATTTTTTTTTCTCTTCAGGCACTTATCCTTTTGTGACCTCATCAAACTGCACTGTGGGCGGGGCATGCACAGGTCTCGGCATCCCTCCTCTGAATATCGGAGACGTGTTTGGCGTAGCGAAGGCTTACACCACCAGAGTGGGAATCGGAGCGTTCCCCACAGAACAGCTCAATGTAAGTGCTCAGTGTTACTTGAGTAAATCACGAGGAGCATTAACATGTGTAAGCCACATGTCGTCACATGTCTTCCCTGCTTCACTGCTGGTTTTATCGTATAGAGGAGGGACATGTGGTTCGTTATGTAACTCGCAGACACCGAGCTGGACACGTACAGTTTGTGATAATGGGCCTGACACCCAGACAGCACGGCCGGGGGAGGGCGTGTGTGTTCTGATGGCCGAGTGCAGCTGTCAGATTTAGTGAGAGACGGGCTCAAACACACTTTACCTCTTATGCAGGTCACATGTTCACAGGGATAAATTTAGGGCCAGAGCCCGGGTTCGGGATATATTTACTGTGTGTGCAGGGGTTATGTTACTTGTCACGGGAACTGACCATAGAGACATCGATCTTAATGTCAAAACTCTATCTCCCAGATCATGTGATGTTTTATTGTACTCAAATGCATATATAATTATTATATAATAAGTATATTTTAGGATTCTTATATATATATTATTATATATATTCTTTTTATTTTTTAAATTTATTATAATTTAACAGTTAAGGATGGGTTTTTTCTGTCTTTTTAGGCAGTAGGAGAGCTGCTGCAGACGAGGGGTCATGAGGTCGGTGTAACCACGGGAAGGAAGCGACGTTGCGGCTGGTTGGATCTTGTCATCGTCAGATATGCTCATATGATTAATGGCTTCACAGCGTGAGTGCACATTTAAGAAAATCCAAAGGTGTTTTGTGGTTGTTATGGGTTTTTTTTTTTTGTTAACACTGGGGCACATTTACATCACAAGCTTTGTTTTCCTGCGCCACCAGTGAATGAGACAGCACATATTAAGCAGTTGACCATTGACACAGTACTTTCCTTGCAGCATTGCTTTGACAAAACTTGACATTCTGGATGTGCTGGATGAAATAAAAGTTGGAGTTGCCTATAAACTCAACGGAAAAAGAATTCCCCATTTCCCAGGTAGGCTAATTAACAGAGGAAGCATGTAGAGACAGACTCACAGATCCATATGCCTTATTTGATTAGAGTGGAAGTGGCAGTGATTTAATGATTGATTTCTTATAATTATAGCTAACATGGATGTTTTGCAAAAAGTGGAAGTTGAGTATGAGACTTTCCCTGGATGGAAGACGGACACGTCTGCAGCCAGGAAGTGGAACGACCTTCCAACAAAGGCACAGAACTACATCCGCTTCATTGAGAACCACATTGGAGTTCCCAGTGAGTTTCACACAAAACACCAACAAGATGCAAAACAGCTGTTGTCAGAACTTGGCCCTGAAGGCCTCCAAACTAAATAAACAGTAGGCTAGTTATGAAATTGCACAATATCCATTAGCAGTGCTGTCTCACTGATCAGAAATGGCCTTTGTTATGATTTTTCTAATCTTTCTCTCTTTCTTTCTCTCTCTTTAGTCAAGTGGGTTGGTGTTGGAAAGTCCAGAGAGTGCATGATCCAGATGTTCTAAAGAGAAACCTTTACCTCCCTCTGATGGACACAAAGACAATAATGTGGCAGGAGTGGCATATTTTCATCACCTAAAATTATTTTCTCCTCATTAGTTAATAAACAAAACATCTAACAGTGTTGGCTATGTTTGTTTTGTTGTTGCAGCCTATTGTTGTTTTATTGATACAATTAGCCTATTAGATTTAATTTTACCACCAATGTCAATTTGTTACTGTGTCACCAATAAACCAGCACATGTGTTTTCAAATAAAAGTCAATAAATCCACAGCAGGCACTCTGCAGATCATTAATCAGTGTTTTGATTTCTGGAGCTCATCTGTAGCCTAAATAAAGCATGGTCAGTTGAAGCAATAGTCCATGAATCAGACACCATGTAATTAATTAATAAAAAATAAAAAAAAATTAAAAATATATATATCATTTATTCGAAATCAATATCATGCGAAAACGTTATGTATTCGACAGTGAAACTAAAGATCAAAAATGCGGCATTAACCACAGCCCGTGAAGGCAGCATACAGAGTGGGGGGAATTTAATGGCGAGCCAAACGTCACGTGACAGAGGAGCGGTTATCCGATTGGTTGTAACATTCCACGTGACAATAAAGCTCGTCTGTGATTGGCTGCCTGCTCCCTCTCTTCGGATTTTCCCGCAACAAACAAGTGTGTGGTGTGGAAGCCCGCTGCTGGTCGACCGCTGAGTTTTTCTAGCTGCTAAAATGCCGAAAAGAGCGTGTCCGTTTCCCGAAACCTTCTCCTCTCAGTACAAAATCCACGTCGGGCAGCAGGAACTGAATAATTACGGCGTGTTTGGGAACATATACAGGCAGGAAATCTACGGTAAGTGCGTGTTAGCGCTGCGCTGACTAGTTAGCTGCGTCGGTGCAGACAAAATGTTTGTTGGCGCTGCGCAGCTACAAAGTTATGACTGAAATACGTCCTCGAAGTTGAAGCATTTGTCAATTTCAATGCTATTGGACTCTGCCTGTATTGTTAATGTCAGTATGTTGGTGTATATAAATTGACAACGTTAAGTACGTCAACTGTTGAACGAGATATTCACGGTCCGTTTGCCCTTACTGCCTAATGGCCTCTGGACTAATACAATAGCACAATCAGTGTGGCTTTAATGTGGCGTAAACAACAGGCTCCTGTGCGGCCAGCTGCATCTCACTTAGTCACATGTCATTTCACTCACTAGTGGCTCTGTTTTTCTCCACCCCGCCCTAGAAAAGACAAAGAGCTTGCTCTTCACCGGAGCCAAGGCCGTGATGGGAAAAATATGGACCGGAGAGGATAAGTGCACGGAGCCGCCGACACCTGGACAAGCTGAGACGCCTGCACGCAGCCAGGCGCTGCTGAGGGGACAGACGCTGATTGGACACGATGGGAGACTGACAAAGGCCAATGCTGGTCCAGGTGAGGCTGAAGTGAGAGGCAGGTGAAAGGATGGACACGCACAGTCCCAAAATAACAACACATGAGGAATCAGTTCTGATGTGTCCAACATCACCACATGATGTGTTTATAATCCACTAGTCACACTGCATGAGACTGCCTCAGCAAACTAAGACTGTCACCCATCCATCCATCTTTATCCTATAATTATGCGTCTCCTCCTGTGAGCTCTGGTGGTGCAGGAACTTTCTCTGAAACACACAGACACACACAGACCGGTGGGCGTCGGCCACAGTCTCTGAGCTTGTTTCCTGTGTGTGGTTCTGGCTCGGCTCAACAGTTTGGGATGTGAGTCGACCTAGATACCTAGATACCTAGATACCTCACACGTTTTTCGTGGTATCACCTCTCATGTGAACTGAGGTGATGGCAAAAGGTGCCATGCAAACACTGTAGACAACTGATCAGAGAGAATCATCACTGTTGTGTCATCATTTTGTTAAAGGGCTCATGTGTAACTTTTTTTAAACAGCAAAACATCTGCACTACGCTACACACAGGAAGTGCTGTGTCTCCAAAACTTGACTTTGATCAGTTGAGGAGGTGCACACGTTTCCTCTTGTAGACACTCTTCATTGGCCGCGTCGTGTGTGTTGTTTTGAACATTTGACACTCAACGATAGCTTTGTGTGTTGTCAGTTAAGTAACAACATTGACTACAGTCTGCAGGTGTACGTCGCTGAAGCAGAAAAACATCTGGTTGTAACACAAGAGGGGAGTCTGCCAGTAAACACAGTCAATATGTGGAAACAGTGACGTCTACTGATGGAAGTGGAGTAGTGAAGTGACTGGGCCTGATGTCTACGTGTTATGAACTGCAGTGTAATGTCCTCATAGCATACTATATAGCCTGTGAAAGTAGTAAATTATGACCCAAGTCCAGTTAATGTTGTATTTACCCACAAAGCACTGGGAGGGTGGGACAAATAGTATTTAATGAAACCTGAGATTAGAGTTGCTAACAATAACTATTTATTTGATCAAGTCCATGTCATATATTTACTAGTCATTGGGTAAATGCTTTTTTTTTGTCTGTTAGTAGAACACATATGGCCAGATGTAGACTCATTGGTTACAGTGATGTTTCCTGTTGTCTGCACTGGGCATGGAGGATGTCCTTCCTGAAGTAATCTGTAGGAAACACAAACATGTGCCTGCATATCACATATGGGTTTTTACTCTCAAAACTGACGGAAGCAAATTTCCCGCTGATATTAGAGCTGTTTATCAACGACGGGGAAAAGGCCATAACATGGTGAACGACTGTGCTCCAAGGCCGAAAGCAAACCTGCTTAGTACAGTTCATCGTTTTCACCAGCAGGTGTCAGTGTTGTCACAGGTTTGGTTGCTTTTCCAGCTGATCCAGTGTGTTGTCTGGACGTGTCTCTGTGTCTAGGTGCACCGGTGGCTCCCACAGGCTGCTGCGTGTGTCAGAAGAGCCAGGGGTCCAGGACACAATGCTCCCAGTGTGACCGTCCAGCATGTCCCTCCTGCACCCGCCAGTGCTCCAGCTGCTCCAGCCCCTGCTGCTCCGTGTGCACCATCATAGAGTGAGTTACCTTCTTACTGCCTGTTATCTGCCTGTTATGATCATCTCTTCATTTCCCCAAAGTGCCTCAACATTGATGGAGCTTAAAGGGATAGTTCAACATTTTGTCACATTAATTGTCAGTGCAAGCTATTCTTAGAACGGCGGAGCAGAGTCGCGAGCTGCTCAGAGCTACGCTACGGAGGCTAATGGAATTTCTTAATTTCCCTCATCAGACTCGTCAAATACACAATCCCACAACTCCAAAACACTCTGGTGGACAAGTCGTGACCTGCACATTCACCACGCTATGAAATAATAACGGAACGTTACAAGACAGAGTCGTTTTCGAGACAAATGCAGAGACTGCTTGCCAAAAAACTGCCCCGGACTGGAATACGCATCAGTGGTTTTGCATGAATTTACCTCTAAAACAACTCTGTCTCGTAACGTTGTGTTATTATCTCATAGTGTGGTGAATGTGCAGGTCACAACTTGTTCACAAGAGCGTTTTGGAGTTGTTGGATTGTGTATTTGACGGGTTTGATGAGGGAAATTAAGAAATCCCATGAGCCTCTGTAGCGTAGCTCTGAGCAGCTCGCGGCTCTACTATTCTAAAAATCAGGGATGCAAACAGCGCGCCGAAAAGCGAAACTCGCTTTTTTCATGACCAATTAGGTGACTTGTGTGAATAGTTCAGATCCGAAGAGTTTTTGTTTGGGGGGGTCTCAGTGTCTCAGCGTCTCAGCGTCTCAGCGTCTCAGCTGGGGTCAGTAAAATGTTTTTCTAACAGGCTGACAGTGACAATCACGTGAAACTGAGGTGAACTCATTCATGGTCTCTGATTATACTGATAACAGCCGACCTCAAACGTAGACGCGCGACGTGCGCGCTCGTTACCCAAAGCGGCGCGTAGCCGCGTGCAGTCGGTGCGACGGCGACGCCGTTTTTTCCCCCGTGCATGTCTGTGGAGCTCTGCACCGCGGACATGCACGGTTCTCTACGTTGCTGTGTCAGGCAGGTGTTTCCCACGGAGCTCTGCCCCGTTTCAGAGGTGAAGGAGAGACGTCTCCTCCGCGATGTAGAATGTGTTCAATTAAAGTGAAACTAACACATTATACCTATAGGCCTATATGTCCATTACACACTGAATGAAACATCCCATGTCTTTATTTATTCAGTTTATTTTAATAGTAATAATTATGACTAACATTCAGTGAAGACCTAAAATTCAGTATCTCCAAAATTGAAATATTGCAAAGGATTTTTTTTAAGCATTTTTAATCTAGAAATGTTGGCCTTCTGAAAACTATGTCCATCTATATGCACTCAATACTTGGTTGGGGGGTTGAACTACTGGAAATTGACTTTTCCATGATATTGTAATGTAATCATTTGTTAATGGTGAGCCCCCCCCCCCTCCCCGCCAGACAATTCCTCTCTTTTTTGGTCCTGACCCGTTTGCATCCCTGAAAAATAGCTTGCACCGACAAAGGTAAAGAACCTACTGCTATGACTATAGGGATTATGGCAATGGGCCAATTTGACAAAATGTTGAACTATCCCTTTAAAAACAGCATCTATGTCAATATAATGATCAAAGTAGCTCTAAAATTTAGGTTTAAAAAAAAGTATGTCCCTCAATCTTCACGTCCTCTGCATTAATATGTCAGTCACTCATTTAAATTAATTATCTTGCAGCTAATGCAGGCAGGGAAATATTGGCCTTAAAGGGTTAGTTCACCCATAATTCAAATTTCACTCATTATCTACTCGCCCTCATGTGGACTAAGGGCTGGGAGAAGTTTCAGAGTCCGCCGTGCCTTCTCTGAGTTACAGCGGGGCTCGGCGCAGCACTGCATGTCCATATGATGGTTGCGAACGGAGCTCACTTTTCTTCGTCCAAAAAGACACACCAAAAAACATCCAAATACCTCCACACAGCTCGTCTGTAATGTCCCTCTTGTATTGAAGCCCCGACATGAGAAATTGTTCAGAAAAAAATTAAATAAGTCTATGTTTTAAGCTTGTTTGTAGCGGAAGCTCCCAGTGTTGCGCTGCAGGAATCTTGCATGATTTGCGGAGCCGTGAACTGGGTGTCAATGCAAATCGCGCGAGATTTGGACGGACCAGGAAGAGCAGTGCTGGGAGCTTCCGCTACAAACAAGCTTGAAACATAGACTTATTTAATTTTTTTCTGAACAATTTCTCATGTCGGGGCTTCAATACAAGAGGGACATTTCATACGAACACTATGGAGGTATTTGGATGTTTTTGTGGTGTGTCTTTTTGGACGAAGAAAAGTGAGCTCTGTTCGCTGCACGGAGCCCCGCTGTAACTCAGAGAAGCCACGGAGGACTCTGAAACTTCTCCCAGCCCTTAGTTGTCATGAGGGTGAGTAGATAATGAGTGAAATTTGAATTTTGGGTGAACTATCCCTTTAAAATCATTGCAGTACATCCTTTGCTTGAATCAGTGCAGTGTTTTTGGTTGTTAGAACAAGCAACAGTTTCAAGGTTTCATTATATTGCTTTGAAACAGAAAGACAGTGCAAGCTGAGGTTAATTAGGTGTCAGATGGAAAAGCACTCTCTTTGGCATTAAAGAAGTGTTTATACAACACAAGCTGTTCTTCATCTGTTCTGTGAAAGGCATTTCTCTAGTGCATTGTGCTGCAGATCAAGTTTATTGTAAATGAGATACTTGAAGTAATCAATAAGACAGGACAAAACCACGGATCCACCAAACCCTGAAACATGGTTGATCATTAATTGTGAGTAAGTTGCAGGGTTTTAAAAGTGAGTTTGCTGGAAGGTTAGACGACAACAAAAAGCAATGGAAGCAGAAAGCACCTCAGCTGCTCATTCATTTTTGAGCACGAAGAAGCAAACTACCCATGTCCTTCAAGCCTGCAGAGTCATCAACACTTGAAAGGTTTAGGACTGGACTAAGTTGTAAGTACTGTTTATGGGGGCTCAGTTGGCCATTAAAGCATAGTTTACATTTATTATCATAGCAAGTTTTACATTGGTGCAAAAAAATATATATATATTTTTTTCAAATCAGTTTTTCACCAGTAGCTCTAGTGGCTCCTTCTAAGTACCATTTGAGCAAGAAACCCAGACTCAGATCAGACTTTAAGGCAGTCCAAAGGTAGTTAAAGACTTTCTTTACAGTTGATCTAATGACTGTTTTGTCTGTTCAACAGTTACAGTGGGCGGTACGATGAAGTACTGTGCTGCAGCTGCTCGGCGTGAAGGACGACCAACGGAGGGACCATGAGTTTAAGCTTGAACATACTGTGTATGTAGTTGCCTGACATGATATTACTAAGACTGCATTTTATACCTGTGATTGTCTTTTTATGTGATCTCAATGTGTGCTTGTATATATGTGTGTATTTCAACAGTATCTGAAATAAACTTGAATGAATTTTGTACTCAGTTAAATGTTGAGACGTGGTCATTTATACATCTGATTAATCAAAGGGACGCTGCTGTAATCATTAACTATTTAAATATAGTTTAAAACTTAGAAGTAACCAGTTTACCAGTGGGAGGTTACAGAGCTGTCGGTGCATCAGCAGATGGCAGCACACTTCAAGGTCTGCAGCTGAGCTGCTCGGTTCCTGGCTGACTGCGCCACGCTCAGGGTGAGACATGAACCGGGTTGTCTCGGAGGATGAACAAATTTATCTCACTATGCTAAAGAGGTGCTTTTTCAACCTTTTATTATTTGAAGTGTGAAAGTTTTGTCTCGGCTCGGCAATGATAATGAAATTCCAACACGGCTCGTCTGTCCCGACCTTGAGGATGTGCTATCAAATCTATTTATTAAAACAAGACCATCCAGAGGTTGAGCAGCACCACAGGCGCCTGCAGCACACTATCCTGCTACGATTAACCCCCGCTGGACACGACCTTGAGGGTGCAGTCTTCACCTTCCCCCGGCTGCGGCCCGTCGTCGTCGTCGTCGTAGATGACGACTGGGTTCGGGGGTCAGGTATTGTACAGTGTGGGTAATTGTTCTTGGTGGCAGAAGTCCTCAGCGCTGCTATATAGAGATCAATCACATGCTATGGTGTTAGAGATATTAGCTTGGATGAGTGCACTTCCTGGAGCTTATTGCAAATGTGCCTATGAGCTGTTGAGTCACATCCCCTGCTCAGCGGGCCAGTTGTGGCTCCGGTCTTTGGGGAGCTGTGCAGTTGGTGTCCGAGGGCACCACTTGATTTCTGGCTGATTGAGCAGACAGCTGCTGGCGAGCGAGGCGTCAAGTTGTCTGCACATTTCTTGATAAGGCATTAAGGAACCGAAGAGGTGGACAGAAAACACTCAGAAGGGAAACTTTTAGTTTAAAAGAACAGTTTTTCTTTCAATTATTGATTCATTTGTTAAATCCACCATCATTGTTCATAATTATAAACCTGCTGGATGCATTCAGACTAACTTAATTGTAAGAAAAAAAAACAACGACAAAAAAAGTTGAGCTGAGAGTCATGCTGAAACAGTTGATCAACAGGACATAAATCTGCAACAGATTTATTGAGGAAAATCTGTGTTCACTTTAATGCCAAATATTTTCTATTTCCTGCCTCTCATATATCAGAATTTATGAGTTTTTCTGTTTATGATCATTATAAACTGTTGGGTGAAACAAAAGCACATCTTCAGAGATGTCACTCCAGGTTCTCAGAGCTGCTGACTGGCACTTTTATCATTTGTGCAATCTTTTTTGAACTCATGATTTTAAAGATAATCAACAGATAAACCGGCAATGAAAATGAGATAGATTATTAAAACAAGCGCTCCCCGAGATACAGAAGTACCATCAGTGTGTCTGTATCACCCTTGACCTTTGCTTCTTTTAAATATGTCAAATCAACAAGTCCAGTCGCACAACACTTGACTACAACCTGACATACACATGTGTACAGTTTGATATTTTCTTTTCCTGTGAGTCATTGTTGCATCAGACCTTAATTTAGTGTTCTTTGGTGGAAGAAGAAAAAGATAATTTAATGTTTGACAGAGGGTATGAATCATCCCCCCCCTCATCAGTCAAACCAAGGCTATTGGCTCAGTGCGTAGAGCAGCTAATATTGGTGATGATGTGTCGTGATGCTCTGCACAGCCTGAAAAATTAAGAGTAAAAACCATTTTTCAGGTAGAAGGACACTATGAGAGGTTGGATCTCTGCCAAGGCCGATGTCGGACAACATCACCAGACTTCAGAGAAGAAAAGACAAAAAATGAGAAAGAAAAATCAAATTCCCAGTAAATGATCCGCATCTGCCGTGAAGTGTAGGGAGGCGGGGGGGGGGAGGGGGGTCTTCTCTGGCTCCTGCTCCATCCCTTAGGCCAGAACACTCCCAGATGTCAATTGACTGACATCAACACAGGACAATCATGAGTCTTAACCCAGAGTGGTGCAGATGCTTTACCTCCTTCCCTCCCTCTCTTCTATCGGTTAATAATGCTGTGATGTGTTCATGAACCCCCACTCCACCACCACCACATAAGAATGCAGCTGCCTTGGGTTTTTTCTTTTTTTTTCAGCACATCCCCATCCATGACACCCGAAAAGAAAAAGGTCACGGTCTCCCATCTCACCCCACCCCACCCTACGAATTGCCCTCATCTTTTCTCTTGGTACATGTATGGCTGGGTGTCTGCGAGGAGGACGGGGTGGTGGCAGAGGGGGAAGGGGGGCACACATACACACACACACACACACACACACACACACACACACATAATCACCCACAGCGCTCCAGACAGGACCAACTGCAGCCGGCCAGCGGGAGCACGTGGCTTTGTCTTTCACCCATTCTTTTGGGGACCAGCTGTGGACTGAGCGTGGCGAGCGTCAAAACCCAGTGATGCTGCTGCTATAAATATGCGTCAACGAGTGTGAGTAAGTGACAGCTGTACAGTGGACCAAGGACACACTGTCTTGGCACTGTCAGGGCGAGCCACTCCAAAAAAGGCAAACCCAGTATGAGAGCACTAGTTGATATGTATTTATGCACTTAAAGGAGCGATTGATATCTGACACACACACTTCACATTTGGGTGTTTTTTTAAGCTTCAGATGTGTGTGGCTCACGCTCAATGTAATACGCAATGCAATATTACAGTGCAATAATGGTTCATCATCACCAAGATTTTCTTTTTTTTGCACACACCAGACTATTCAATTATTCCATGGGACTTAAATTATTATTGTTTATTCTTGGGAGCAGTGTGATTTTCTGAAAGTCAAAAGAGTGGCTCCTCTGAAATTAAGTGGATGATAACCATATGCATGTGTGTTAATATGGAGAGAGAAAAAGAAAAACCACCCATGTGTGTGTGTGTGTGTGTGTGTGTATTGTCTGTACACAAGTGCATGTGTGACTGTGTTTGTGTGCCCTTTTCAAGTGTGACCACCTGTCTTTTGTTAAGAAATAAATAAATAAACACAGGCCACACCAGCTGTCCCTGGCAGTCCGTCCCTTCAGAGGTCAAGGGCTCCCACCGCTGGCCTTGTTGAGGTGGTGGACACTTACAACTTTCCTCTCAACTTCTCTCAAGTACCTCTAAACACACACAGAAAGAGAGAGAGAGAGAGACACACACACACACACACAATCACTCACAGCCAAATGAGCCGGGCTTTGAGCCTCGGAGAGGAATGTTTTATTACACCATCGAGTTACACTGCACATATCCCAGCTCGTCACCCTGCAGCTAAGCCCTATCACATGGCCCCGACTTTCCATGTGAAGGTTTTGGTCCATAAGAAACACACACACACACACACAGGCACACCAGGCAGTCTAAGCCCTGGATCCTGTTGGGCAGATGTGAGGTGTTGGTGCCAGTGAGCTCTGAGGCCTGCTGCTGTGGATGTTTACAGTGTGAGGTGGCCGCAGCCTTGCGGAGGGCCCTTATTTACCGTGGGCTGGCCGATTGGCGGGGCCGGGGCCGTTCAGGGTGTTTATGAATGATCTTGGGAGGACATTGTTTTCTTTATGTTGTAGCTGCCTGGCCAGCGCCGCTGTGTCGTCTGTTTGTGCATAAAGTACGTGCTGGGGAGCCGGGCCAGACAATAGCCTGGCTGAACTACTACCCACGCACACAATGGAGTGTTGGGGATGAGGGCGAGGTTTGGGGGGCCCGTGGTTTGGGGGGGGCGGGGGGGTGGAGGTAGGATAGATGTGGGGAGGGTGCAGGGGCAGTTGGATGCGACCCATGTCTATATGGTGTTCCCAGAATGGGTGAGCTGGAGGGGGATTGGAGGGGGGGGCAGGGCGGTGGGAACCCGAGCACATCCCCATTGGGATCACGTCGCCGAGCAGCTGGATTTCTTTCATCGTGCAGCAGGGAAATAATTAAAAGTTCTCGCCATTGAAAATGTCCAGTGAATTGGCATCAAGTCCCTCAGTTAGACACGCACACACACACACACACACTCGGTATGTTAATTATTTATGTAGAAAAAGATGCATGTGTAGAGATAGGTTTGTTGAAGCCAGTATCAGTGTTAATAACATGACAAATTCAACTGGTTCTGTTATCCCAGGTTCGATCTCCCCTGCAGAGTATTGGCAACAGGTCAGGAACAATGGGGGCCTGTCTTGAAAGTCTCCGTCCTTGAGCTCAGTTTATGGTTTCAGAGGGATCGGGCCTGTAAGACCAGCAGTATTATCACATTCTGTTGTCTCTGTACACATTGCGATTCTGCCCACACACACTCTCTGTCTGCCTGATTGTTGCTGCTGTGTGTCAGAGTCTTCTATAATATTTTCTGGCTGTTCTCCTCCATGATGATTATGTGTCTGTTAATGACATACGACCTAAAACTAAACGACTGAAGTAGTGTGGCAGTGTGTGTGTGTGGTGGTGGGGGGAGGGGGGTTGTAAATGAATGAAACACACAAAAAGAAAGTTGTTCCATTTAATTCTATGCATAATCTTAATAAAGACCTAAATCAAGATTGTCACATTTCCACAGCACACACACACAAGCACACTCCAAAAGCGCAAACAGAGAAAATGCACATACAGTTATAGATCAAAGTAAATTGCCTCAATATCTAAGCAATGTCAATTCTGCATAAAGATTGTCCTCTAATCTCTACACCACTAACACTGAAGCAATTGATTACTATAAAATATACCTTTCTTATTAAAAAATTATATTAAATTCTAATGGCACTTCTACAAATTCTATTAAAAAGATTTTCATTTTGACATTTAGAAGCTTTTTTCTTTTCTGTTTTTTTTTTTAAACCAAATTAAAACGGAGACAGTCAAATGTTGCACAAGAAGCAAATGCAATAATAAATATTTCTCATGATTATACACAATTTCACAGTTGTAACCTGCAGAGGACAAAATTCCAGTATCAGTATATAAGTCAGTTTTAGACTTTAAAAAAAAAAAAAAAAAAAGGATCATACAGCATGAGTTAGGCAAACGTAGCCCTCGGTCAAGAGAAGCACTGTTTCCATAGAAGTCAACAATCAAAATCTCAGTGTTTCACATTCAACAGTGACATTAACTGAGGAACAGACTGTTAGTTCCCAGTAGCGCTGGCTACTAAAAGCCAAAACAGAAAAAATGCTTGTCTTCAGTTGAACACATCCAAAAAAACAGATTTAGTCACAAACAAAACAAAGAGAAATGGTCAAAATAAATCTCAGAATGCCGATGTAATCTCTTGCAAAGCAGCAAAAAACAAATTCAATGGACTTCAAACTTTTAGTTTGTCTTGTTTGACATTTTTGATATGATAGGAAAAAAAACAAAAACAGGAACAACAGCTGTGAAGTGTTTCACATCAGTGGGCCACTGTCGCTGTGACGTGAACTTTGACACCGCAGTCGAGGGCAAAAATGTACAATATAGAAAAAGGCCTTCTCCAGATGCAACACCTATTTGTGTGTCTACAAGGCACATTTGGTGATCATCCTGGAGGTATAAATAAAGACTGCAAACAATAAAAAGAAAGAAATTCTTTACATATCATTAGTTTGTTTGTCTGTCTACCTCTGTACACATGTACATTAGAGAATCAAGAGATTTTAACTTGCACCACATATGAAATATTCCTTTAAAAAAAACTGAAAACAGACAAAATCTACATTCCTGTGGGTTCGGATTGAAATATACATTATTAACACTACACGACATCTACGTCTCTGAAATATAGCTATTGTTCTGATGACTAACAACGTGATTAACCTGTCATGTGAACAACAGGAGCGTTGTGCAAGTAAACAGGGAGCCAAAGCACATTTCCTGAAAAAAAAAAAGAAAAATTACAAGCCAACCTTGATCATTGGAGCTCCACTGCTGACTGCAGGTCAGGTAAGGAGAATGAAAATCAGATTGCACGTAATTCTGAGAGAAACGCTTTGATTCCGTCTTGACTTGGGCTTTTTCTCTGCCTAGAAATGCTGACGACCCTCGCTGCAAAACGCTGAGGAATCACAGAGAGAACTCATCTCTGAGTCCTCAGGAGAAGTCTTGGTGATTAACAGAAAAAGAAAACTAACACCTCGGGGGTGTTTGTGCTGAAACGCACAGGTAGTCAGCACCTACATCTGACCTCGGCTAGCCGTCACAGTTTGCCAGATATATATATATTCTTTTTGTTTGTCAATCTCAACGATCTTTTCCTCGGTCTGGCACTTTGAAAACAATACTCTGATATTCTCTTGATGGATGTGCAATCAAATCACCGTGGTACTCCTCCATGCAGAGGAAACAATGAAGCATTTATCTGCTGCATGCTGGGATGTGGAGGGGCCGTTCTTTGATGCCTCCAGACAATACACCTGTTTACAGTCTCCCTGCTCTCCCTTTGCTAAATACATTTCTCACATTCCAAGGGCTCCATTCAATACAGAAAAGTGCAAAGAGAGACTTGCGCTGGCTTTTCTCCCCACAGCTCGGAGAGAGACACACAATGATCCCTTGAGAACTACCTGGGACCTGGCGATGGTGGGGGGTGTGTGTGTGTGTGTGTGTGTGTGGATGTAGGGGAGGGGGGACAATGCCTGTATTGTCTCAGTTCTATAGGTAGCCAATGCTGTATCAGTGTGGCTGTGCTTGTGAACAACTGTTTCCTGTGGCGGAACAGCGGGAGCGGTATCAACCGTGCCGATTTGTAGTGAGGCGGAGTCCAATCAAGCCTTGAATATGGAAAAGGAACCAAACTCCCCCGGGGAAGACGTGACACTTTAAGAGACTGCAGCCTTAATAAGACACCTGACTCTTCTCTCTCCCTCCTCTCTCTCTCTCTCTCTCCGCCTAACGTGTGTTGTAACACGGAAAAACAAACAGTTTGATAAATAGAATATATATTTACATTAAATATACAAATAGTAAGAAATAGCAGCCTAGACAATAGTGTTGAAACTATATGCATGCTAAAAACAAGTGCTTCTCTATGTTCCATGTGACAAATCTCTCGCAGAGGTTTCTACATGTTATATTAAAATACAGTTACAGTAACGTGATTTGCACAGAGAAAAATAAACAGACAGCCCCAACACCAGTTAATGAGTACCAAAATTGCTAGGCAAGACGCGATGTCTTTCAAGCTTATAGCAATAAGGACTAACACCTACAATAAACCCTGAACCAAGTCAAAACTAATAAATAAATTCTGATCAAGTCTTCTCAGGACAGATTAGACAAACATCATGAACTTTTAGTGCTACGCCCCCTGTTTTAAGAATTCATACAGCCTCTAAGTGAGCAGACAGGAAGGAAGAAACCCCCATTTTTCCTTGCCCGGAGATTCTTCCAAAAAAAAAAAAAAAAGGACTTGAGCCTCAACAAAAGGCCTCCAGCTTCATCAGTAGTAACTTACACACAGTACAGTAACAAGATACAACAATGTGAAAAAGTTCGCTCCAAAGAAAGAAAACAGTCAGTAGATTCGGGCTGAATGGCACAGCTTCTGATGAACAACAGTTCCCCGACAAAAGCACTGAACATCCATCTGTCTTCCCTCTGTGCCCCCCCCCCTCCCTCCCACTCCCCCTCCCCACTCCCACTCCCCACTCCCTACTCCCCTGGCTGCTGAGGGTCTCGCCTTCAACACCATGTCAGTGTACTGTAGCCTTAATGCCATACCAGGAAATAACAAGGTAATTTACTGTTAACTGTTTCCTTTTAAACCTCAAACGAGCCATTGAACGTTTCATTGATTTATATGCTTTTTATTACATTCTTGTAATTGACTTTATTATTATTATTATTATCATCATTAAGGACACTGGTGGATCAGTTGGCGTTGGTTACCTTTGTTATCACCTGGTATGTGGAGTGTAATGCAGGTTTCGTAAAAAGAAAAAAGGCCTTAAAAGCCACTGAACTGGACGAGAAGGCATCGCAATATATCTCATTCTTGTTTTGAGTAAGTCCACTAGGTGAAGTGTAGAGAACTTCAGTAGGCACCAGTGTTACAGGCATTAGCTTTAACTACTCTCCATCCCTCCTCTGATTATACAACTTGTTTTGAAGTAGCAATTACAAGGCCGTTTCATCGATGTACGCTCGCTCACATTAGCAACTAAAGAGCTGGTAACTCTCTCCCCAAGGCAAAAAAGAAATGTGATGATATAATGGTCTGCTTGTCTCTTGTTATAAACAACATAAAACTCTAATCAGGTTCTTTTCAATCAAACAGAGAAAAACATATATTCTACTTCAGTGAAAAAAATAATAATCATACTTCCAGTAGTCAAACTTCATTAGTTTTGCTGCCTTATGATAGTTTACTTTGTTAAAAGGACTAAACAAATCCCAAATAATAAATAATAACAAAAACGTAGGAGTTAAAAAAAAAAAAAAAATCATATATTGCTACTCACGGACGGTTCTGATCTCCCATGTGCACAAAGTCTCACCTACTCTGACGATTGTATTAACATAATGTTAGGATTAGCCATCACCCATTTACCCAGAGGGTATGAACATGGATGCTTTCATCCAATAAACTCAACGACAGATTGACACAAACAGGACACGAAACAAAACAAGTGCATCATCTGATTTGTTCACTTTTCACCAACACAGATCCAGAGCTTGAGTTTCACAGCACCCATGTTTTAATCTTGAAAAAAAAAAAAAAGCCTGTGGCACCTTTCGGACTGTCTGCCTCTGAACCGGCATTTCAAACCTCTTGACTCAGTCCGGCTGCAGAGGACAGATCCCGTCTTAAAGTTGCTACATCTTTAAAACTCGAAAAATGCCACATGGGTGGGTGGGTGAGTGGGGTGGAATCCGTAAAAAGATATGTCTCCGACAAACTAAAGAAAACTGTTGGGTGATAGATTTCAGTGTGTGAAAAGACATTCTCGTCTTATGTCATGGCACTGGTGAGACGTGTTTTATCCAATGGCGAGAGTCTTGACAAGGCCACAGTGAAACTTCCTGATGTGGCGGTACAGGTCCCCGGACTGGGTGAAGCGCCGTTCACACCACTTACAGGCGTGGGGCTTCTCACGTGTGTGAACCACAGCGTGCCGACTCAAGTTATGCGAGTACTGGAAGCTCTTGCCACACTGGCCACAGGTGTATGGCTTCTCGCCAGAGTGCGTGCGCTCGTGGCGCTTGAGGGTGTACATGCAGGAGAAGGTCTTGTTGCACTGCATGCAGGTGGGGACCGAGCCGTCGGGGGACAGCTTGGACCGGGCGCCTTCCTTCTCGCGGAAGTGCGAGCTGAGGTGCAGCTGCAGCACGTGGGGGCTGGGGAAGACTTTGCTGCAGAGGGGGCACACGCACACCTGTTGCCCCGGGGGCAGGAGCACCCCGCTGGACGTGGAGATGTCTGAAGAGGCCAGGTCGTCCTCCTCCTCCTCCTCGCTGTCCCCCAGCAGCCGACCCCTCCTCTCCTCCAGCTCCCTGCCCGGGGCGCCCTCCCTCCCCCCCTCCTCGTCCATCAGGTCCTCCTCCTGGGAGAGCAGGGCGGCTGTGGAGCCGTTGTTGCCTGGGAAGAGGGCAGCGAACCCTGTCACCACCGAGCTCCTGGCGCTATTCCCAAAGCGCTGGCTCTCAGGGCTCGTCGGCTCACTGTCCTCCTGCTCTGACAGCAAGTCGTGTTCGTCTTTAACAAGTGGCTCAATGCCCTGCTGCTGGCTGTCGAGGGCCAGCTGTCCCGAGACGTAGGAGGGGTGTAAGGGATCTCTGCTAGACAGAGGCTTGAAAGACAAATCCAGTGCACAGTCCATGTCATCTGAAGCCCAGGACCTCTGGGACAGCGATACGGTGGAACTACTGACATCAGCTTTTGTTTTTCCAGCTGTTTGGACGCAGGGCTCGGCCTCTGCTGACACATAATTGACACTTACAAGGTCCGGGGACCTGCCAGAGTGACCGTTCGCCTTCTGCCTGCTCCGTGCAGACCTATCACAATCTGTGACAGCCAGCCTGACTTCGCTCTTGTCCATGTCAAACTCTTCCGCCGGGGGGGCCCTGTGAAGCCCCTGAGACGGCGTCTGGGGCTGTCGCCGGATGAGCTGCTTACTGTGCAGCTCGCCGTCCGACGAGTCGTCCCTGTCCAGACAGCTCAGTCCCAGACCCTCGCCCAGCTTCTCATCCAGGGAGGAGAGTTCCTTATCCTTCAGCCTGCCTTTACACACTTTGACTATGTCGTACATGTGGAGGTAGCTGGCCGCTGCCAGGACGTCTTCCACCGGCAGAGTGCTGAACTCCAACTTCCCCTCATACATAAATTCAAGGAGCAGACTGAAAGCAGGGGCTGTCACAATGTCACTGTTGAGATGCACAACGTCCCTTTTGTCTAGCTGGTCCCTGTAGAAGAGATGGAAGTACATGCTGCAGGAGGCCAGCACGGCTCTGTGCGCTTTGAATCGAGCCTCCCCGACAAGAACAGTGCAGTCACAGAGGAAACCTTGGTGACGCTGCTGACTCAGACACTGCAGCAACTGGCGGCTATGGTCTGGGAACTCCATTCTTCCTTCATAACCTGATGAAAAACAGGAAAAACAGGATAGTGGGTGAGGGAAATGGAGGACACACACACACACACACAGTCGAGCTGCTGTCGCATGCAAGAGGCAAATAAATAAATAAATAAAAACAGCGAAGTGACAGAGAGAGCGGAGAAATTGGAGAAATAATAACTTCAGCTCAAATAACGCAAACGATTACAAAGTGTCAGCAAACACACACACACACACACACACACATGACCTTACACCTGCCGCGCTTCCACACACACATTCACATTCATATACACACTCAAGTTCATTAAATCATAGCAAATGTCCAAACTTCATTCGGATCAGGCTTTCAGCGCTCTAACTGCCTCCAGCTAAAGACTTTATCCAACTTGAGTGATGCAGGACACGCTCGCTCACCCACCCACCCATGTTTCACGGTGTAAACGGATCCACGGATCCTACAGCTAATACAGGCTATATAGTGGGTTGTCTGTTGTCCGTCAGACCTGCAGTTCTCCTACTTTCTTGCGCTCCTTCTCCCACCGCCCACCCCCCAAAGAAATTTTAAGCGAATGGCGACGCGCCGGTGCGTTCCCAAACGCACACACAACAGAGGTGTTTACAGAACAAGCAAGTGTGGCTGGGAATGATCGCGTCCGTCCATCGGAGAGAGAGAAAGAGAGAGAAAGAGAGAGAGAGGCTGGCGTGAAAAAAATAAGAGCCGAGCGGAGTGAGTAAACTGCTGCTCTGTTTGCTAATTACACTGCAAGCTGTGGAGTCAGCTGCTCTGACATCACCGCAATGGAAACGCTACCTCCAGCTGTGCTCCCCTTTATGCCATATGTTAACTCTGGGCTACGCAGTGCAAAAAAAAAAAGAAGAAGAAAGAAAGAAACTCAACTTACTTGAAGTGAGAGGATCGTTGAGAAATAACGCATGTCTAACTTTTTTTCCCTATCTCAGACGATCTGTTATCAACACCACTAAACCGCAACTCGATGTCCGCGGATGAGGAGAAAAACGCTTTGTGGCCCCCTTTTTTTACGCACAGAGCACGCACACGCGCACAGCTGTGTATGTGTGTGTGTGTGTATGTGGAGGGGAGGGGGGGTTTCTTTAAAGGGTGTTAATTCAAACCAGAAAAGGCAGATGACAAAGAGGAGGAGAGGAAAAAAAAGGAAAAGTAAAGTCAAAGTGAATATTAAAGTTTGATGCCACCGTGCATATGTGTGGAAAATCCGCGCAAAGAAGTTACGATCGATTATAATAAAATAAGAAAAAAAGTGTAGGGAGGAGGAGAGCGGAGGGCGCAGTAAACCGAGCTCCGTGTCCGTGTCGGGAAAACGCATTGCTGGGATCCTTTTAAACAGCAGAGGAACTCGCAGCAAAAGCCAACTGCGCTGAACGAAGCGGCGAGAGAGAGAGAAGGGGACACACACACACACACTCTATAACTTTCGCTTTCTCCGCTCCGAGCCACAGAAACACCGTACTCACATTCACTTCCGCCTACTTCGTCGTCTTTTTCTCCTTAAAAGCGCCGATTTCCTTTCATGATGTGCGGCCAGATGTTCGCTTCTCTCCCTCGTCGTTTCTTGAGCTTCCACAGTCCGACCCTGGCAAGGCAGGCTGCACTCAGCGCTGCTGTGTGTCAAGCAGGTTGATAATGGCACAAGTCTCGCGATATCGCGCGGAGAGCCCACAATAAGTTGGGTTACTACTCTGTGAATTCGCACAGCGGCAGCAAGTAGCAGAGTACACTGGGAACATCAATTGGCTGTCTTATTAAAACACCTGTCCCTTGAACAGGGGGGGAGGGGTGAGGAGAGGAGAGGAGAGGAGGGGGCTTCTGTCTCACTGTGTAGAAGCCTCAAGTGGAGCAGGAAGCAGACAAGTGACACAACTGAAACACCAAATTCTAGTCTTTGAAATTTTTTTTTTTTGTTAATATAAAACTGTAAGCTAAACGAGTTGCTTGGTCTTTTCTCAGAAGTATCCAGATCTGTTTGAAGATAATGGGATTTGTAAAAGTTTAAACCCAGATTTAAAATTTTGGCTCATTTACTGTAACAAGCCTCCCAAAAATGTTGCCCCCTTCTTTTTTATTCCTGCTGTGGTTGGGGGAAAAAAATAAAACACACTTTTTGTGTTACAAAGACTTGGTATTTGTGAAGGTTATCCAAACTGATAAAAGAATTGTAAATCTCGCTTTGTGATTTCGAGGGTCAGTGGTCTTTTTTGGGGGGAACTTTTAAGGGCTGTTCTCTCTAATCCTGCTTTGGGGTTGTGGAATTCCCTGGCACCAAATCACCACCAGTGCCTTTTGTTTTTTTCCAGACCACACCACAGGTCCTCGTTGTGTTTTATTTAACTCAAGTCGTCTTGAGACAGGCAGGGTGATGTTAAAAAAAAAAAAAAAAAAAAGACATTCATTTGTGTGAGTTTTTAAGACATTAGCTATTTTAAAAACACACCCTCACACTCTTCCGAGTCCTGCTCCGTAATTGTTAAAGCTGTAGAGATGGTGGCACGGTGGAGGAACAGGGGCTCGAGGTTGCAGCTGCTCATCTCGTGCCCCCCCCCCTCCTCCTCCTCCTCCCTCCCTCCCTCCCTCCCTCCCTCCTCCTGTTCCTCCCTGTGCTCCCCCAACTGCCTCGGTCACCTTTGCCCTGTGTTCCAGCTGTCGTGTGTTTTGAAAGGGCCATTTGCAGCTCCTCACAGCCTTCTGACACAGAGGGGAATGAGCAATGTGACGGGAGGCGGCAGCCACTGGTCGGAAGGGGCCACCGGCTAGATTCTTATCCACTTACTGCTTTATTCCATTTTTAGTCCGGGCTGTTAGGACTCTTCACAGAGAGCGGATCTCTGAGCTCTGATGATCACGAGCAGGAGAATGCTGCAGTCTCTAAATAAAAACTCCACTGGTTAATTGGATGCTCCTAGATAATAAAGCAAAAAAAAACGATGACTGACTTCCTATACACCTGTAAACTAAATGAATACACAAGTGTTCCTATTGAAGTGTGTGATGTGTTACATGAATAACAAATTACCATTCAGCACTGAGACACACACACACACACACACACACACACACACACACCATCCATGCAGAGGCAGCGATGTGGATAAGAATAGGAGCAGTGGCCCTGTGTTTCTCTGGCCCTGGCAAACGTAGGCGCCCAGTAGAGGAGGGGTGTGTGTTCACAGGGCAAGACAAAGCAGTGGTTGTGCCTGGGGACCGTGGCCTCAGAGAGAGAGGCTCGGCACGGCCAAGGTTCTCACACACAGAGAAAGATAGAGACAGGGAGAGAGGGAGAGAGAATGAGAGTGGGAGAGTGGGGGAGCGGGTGAGAGAGGGAGAGAAAGAGAGAGGGAGAGGGAGAACACTTCCTGGAGGTTCATTCTTCCTCTCTGCAATCATCAATGGCATTCTCCCCCTGACCCACTCCTCTCTCAGACAAACAAAAGACCCCGCATTCCAGTGTAGCCTGACCGGCCAACCAGCCAGCCATCCAACCACAGTTGAACCACATCACTCTCCCCAACTGGACCGAGTCTCATCATGGGGGTGGGCTCAGGGCTGGAACTGGGCTGAGGACACTGCTGATACATCCTGATGCATTGAAAAAAAATGTGAGAGAAAAAAGTGGAGATAAGTTTACCACTGCAGATGTGCCCTACAAACTATAAAGCATCCCTCTGTTTATTTCACATGGGGATGATGTATTTTTACCCTTTAACAACCTAAAGGTGCAGCATTATGGTGGATTATACTTTAGTCATATTACTGCCACATTCAATTCAATTCTATTGTCACTTTAATGAAAAACCTTTGTTTAACATGGGAGCGAGAATTCCTCATTTATGGTGCAGGTTTGCACCATTGTCGTTATATATTGGACTTGTACACACTGAACTCTACAATTTTTGTGATTTAAAATAAATAAAGTGTTATTCAATATTTGGAGAAATAGGCTACATTTCTCTTTCTAAGAGTTAGATGAACAGAGAATATGTAGCTGGAAACGGCAGCTGAAGTTGTTTTTTTTTGTTATGTGTGGATCAGTTGTTGGTCAGTGGCTGTGAGTCCAGCTGCTCCCAGGAGGGGAGGGAGACATTTTCCAGAAGCCGCATGTAAAACCTCAACTTTTCAATTACGCACTTCGGCTTTTGTGCAGATCAAACAAATGTGTTAATTAATGAGTTTTAGCAGTGAGGTAGACAGACTTTCACAGAGCAAAGCTAGCTGTTATGCTAAGTAAAGTTAACTGGCAGCTGGCTCCTTCTATATTTTCTTTACAAGGAAGTAAGTTTTCTCTCAGTCAAAGGTGTTGTAGTCTATGTTGCAGAGCCCTTTAGGCCAGTTTGTGATTTTGTTTTGTTTCTTTCTGTGTGTGACACTGGGAAAGAACTCAGAATTCCACTGCTCAAAGATACGGCTTCTCACTGAGCCTCAGTCTTGAATGTTTAGACCTGTAGCTGCGTAACAGATGGATAATACATCCTGGAAAATAATGTGACAATACAAGCAACATAGCACTGCAGTTGCCGGGTGATGTGGTATTGGTCGGACTCGGACCCCCCCACCTCCTCCCTCCAGCCTCCCCCTCCCTATTATGGCCCTCCTGCCCCTCTGTGTCTAATTGTTGCTACTACATGTTATCTGCTCTCCTTCGCCGGCCCCCGCTCTGCTCTGAATGTGATATTCCGACACAGACACTGCAAGTAGACAAGAAAAGAGTCGAGAGCAGATGAGTCTATGACAGGAAAGACAGTTTTATCTCACTTTGACTCTTTGATCTTTTTAGTTTTTGCTTTGAACCTGCAAAACTAACAACGGGGTAGGCATTCCCATCACCAGACCAGCCACAGACAGCTGAGGAGGGTGCAGAGGCAGAGGAGGAGGAGGAGGTGGGATACCCTCAGTCAGCTCTTTCTGTATATGACAGGAGCAGCTTGGCATGGCTGACGCATAGTCGCGGTGAGGAGCACATTACAGTGTAAGTGACAAAGAGGGGAAATGACAACAGAGGGGGCTGAGAGACAGAGGCCAGAGGCCAGTGAGTTTTTCATCACGGAGGGAAGGCTGCAGCTGTCACTGCCCTCCTGTTCTCACAACATTATTTATCAGGTATCGTGCAACTTTTCACAAACACTGTCTCTCATTCCTATATCATACTCTTCTGCAGTTTACACTGATTGAGCTCAGTCATGCTCACAGATTTGTCAGTCTCATCTTCAAAAGTCAGACCATTAGATGTAGATCAAAAGCTTGGATGGCAATATGAAGGTGAGAGGTCTCCGGAAGTTTTAATGTGAAGGAAATGGTTTTTTTTCCCTCTATGACCAAGTCATCTGAGCTTTGATACAGAGGATCTCTGACTCTTTTTAAGTGTGACTGACTGACCTGTCTGTACCTGTCCTCCGCTGGTTTAGCTCCGACCTCTCTTTGTGGCTGCAGATGAGCTTTAATCTTGAATAATCTGTCATAACAAGCAGTTTTATAAGATGATAAAAAACCATCAGGACACATGCAACATTTTTACCATCTGTATTATCTATGCAGATTATGCTGAGACAATTGATGCATTTCAAAATTTAGCAGGGTTTATTCTTGTTCTCATATACGTAGGCCTAGATAATAATGGCTACTTAATTAAAGTCCACTTACTGTTGTTTTCCTCTTTGCTGTGTCACAGAGGTGGATCTGTTGACAGTTGTTGTGGTTTCAGTCCATCCATTCATGCAGACAATGTGATGCAGTTGGAAAGCTCCAGAACAGACTTGTTTCAGTCTCAGTCATGATAAATCAGATATGCTGAAGTGCCAAAAAAAAAAAAAAAAAAAAGACAGAGAGAGAGAGAGAGAGAGAGAGAGAGAGAGAGAATGTACATTTAAAGAATTTTAGCCTTGGCCACAAAGTTAGAAATATAAATGTTATGTTCAAGTGCTGAAGTTCACATCATGTCTTGGCTTTTAAGTGAAAATGTCAAAGGCCCCTTCCATCCCACAGTAACTCAGACAGAAAGCCTGTCTTTTTACCATCAACAGGCCTTCTACTACTGTCATTACCTCCAATTAGTTGTCTCCAAAATACGCCATAAATCACTGAGCTGCGGAAAGTAAACAGCACCATACCCGGCAGCAGCACACCACTCACTTGTTATTTTTTCCAATTGATTTTAATATTATTTTTACGACAGTATTCAGGACTCCATGTCTGACAGCCAGGTCCTGAGGGGACATTAGATAAAGTTGTTTTCAATGTGAAAGACAATAACCCCTGCTCTATGAGCCTCCTTTGAATCTGATTTCAGAACTCATGCTTTAGCCTGGTGCTTGTCTGTTTCACATTATTTATGCTTTACTTGAATTTTATTTTATTTTTTGGTCATTTTCACAGACCTTATTTAATAAATAAAGAGGTAAGTTATTTGAATGTATTTTTGAAAGCAGAGAACACAAATATAATACAATAAAGTTATCAATATAACCAATATATCAACCATATGGTGGGGTTGATCTCTAAAAACAACGAGACTGCCAATTTATCAGAGGTAGAGGGGCTTGCTGTCTGGTGCAACAACAACAACCTGGACCTTAATGTCTCCAAGACCAAGGAGACAGTCGTGGATTTCAGGAGGGAGAAGCAGAGGAACAGCTACACACCTGTTACCATCAATGGGACTCCAGTGGAGAGAGTAAGCAACTATAAATACCAAATACCTGGGAGTGAACATCACGGAGGATCTGTCCTGGACCACACACACCTCAGCGCTGGCTAAAAAAGCCAGACAGAGACTTTACCATCTACGAAAGCTGAGACAGTTCAAAGTCTCCCCACTGCTGCAGAGGACTGTTTATATGGCTATTGTGGAGTCTGTGCTCATGGGGAACATCACAGTGTGGCAGGGCAACTGCACTGTCCAGGACAGGAAATCCCTGAGCAGAGTCATTCGGTGTGCGGAGAAGATCCTGGGAGCACCTCTGCCTGGCCTGCAAGCACCTACAACAAACACTGCAGGTCGAGGGCAGCCCGCATTATGAAGGACATTCACCATCCCCACAGCAGACTCTTTGCGTGGCTGCCCTCAGGCAGACGGTTGCGCTCCCTCCAAGCCAGGACCGAAAGACTGAAAAAGAGCTTTTTCACACAGGCAGTGAGGCTTATGAACATGCCATGATTTTAAGGACTCTTATGGGCTTCCCTATTTATTATATTTATTTTTATCTTAGTGTATTTATTACTGAGAGCGATGTTTTTATAATTGTTTCATTTTAAAATGTATGTGTGTGTGTGTGTGTGTGTGTGCGCGTGTGTGCGTGCGTGTGCGAGTGAGGGTATGATATATATTTTTTATCTACTTTTGTGTTTCATACAGTCGAGAGCTTGTTTTTTTTGCATTTCACTGCACTGTTTTTTAACCTTGGTTTTAGCTTTGCATGTGACCAATAAACGTATCTATCTATCTATCTATCTATCTATCTATCTATCTATCTATCTATCTATCTATCTATCTATCTATCTATCTATCTATCTATCTATCTATCTATCTATCTATCTATCTATCTATCTATCTATCTGTTGTGTGTCTGTATCTACATAACCTTTATGAATCCTAATGGTTTTATTGTGTATATTGTTTGTTTAATTCAGTTAATTTTATTCTAGCATGTTTTTGAAGCATGAAAGTATAGTCGACACAGTGAACTGTGAGACAGTTTAGAAGTCACACGCTTTAACACCCTGATGGATGTCATTTTCACTACATGTCACTGCACATGCAGTCAATATTTTACATGGAATATATTTATGTTTCTATTTTCATATAATTCAATTACATTATCCACAATGAAATGACTCTTGATTATATTTTTGCTGTAATACAATTTTGAATGGTATTACTGTAAACCTATAGTAGTAAATAATTATAAAATTAATTGACGAGCTTATTGATTGAGATTCTATTTTGATTATAACTTTAAGTCAAAATGGGTCAAATTCACATGGTCCAGCTGCTTTTGTGATAGCTGGGAATTTGGGCTATTTGAATTGGAGCAATATCCGTGATTTTAGGGAATGGAAAACTGTGAAGGACACCTCTAACTATTTTCTGACATTTAATAGCCCAGAAAAATAATTTGCAGAATAATGAAAATCATTACATTTGTCAAAAATGAAATCACTAACTACCAGCAGTAACTTAAAAAAAAGTCATTCCTGTAGCAGACATCACCTCGTGCGATTGTTTGAGCACGTTAACAACTGTGATGCAGCCTGCTGGGGCCTCAGCGGGTCCCCGGACCACAGTTTGGATACCACCGGCACAGATAAAACAGCGCCGAGTTCAACGAGGCCATGCAGAATAAGCACGTATAGAAACACTGCAGGATTTTTTTTTTCAATGGGGTCGGCTGACAGCCCTACTACTCCTCCTATGAGTGCGACTCATAAAAACAGGGCCGGCGTTAGGACCCGGGAGAGCAGACTGCCACAGAGGCATTGCAGACTGCGCGTTTGGGAGGTGTAGTGGAAGAAAGGCAAGAGAAACGGAGTAAATGAGAGCACTTTGTCCAGATTGTTGAAGGACTTATCAACTTAATATACCGCCGAAACAGCTCCCTATAATGAGACGGATACACTGTTGAACCCCCGTCCAGGTAAATGTCCGCGTTTCCTTCGCATGGTTAACTACAAGAGGTCGACAGCTAGACAGGGTAGGTCCCCATTGTACTTACATGGGATGCGGTTATTCTCACCCAAGCTGCCCTGCTAGGCCCCATATCCTTTCTATCGCTAAATGCAAACCTGAAATGAGGTACTTTCCTGACTTCACGTCGCCGTTGCAAGTTGTTGTTTTGGTTTTTTTAAGCAGTAAAGTCAAGGGCTTACAAAAGGTCCCGCGGTGAATTATAACGCCTTGTTGTTTTTTTCTTCTTCCCCTCAAACAACACTGCGTCTTTGTAAGATGTTAACCATTCATTTTTGACAATGACCACTTTTGAGACGCAGCCCTCGGGCCAAAATATCTGCAGTCATGTTACTTTGAACGGCTCGTCTCTACGAGAAAGTTGTTTTTTTTGTGTGTGCTCGTACCGAGGTCAATGAAAACAAATGAGCTCAACGAGACAGCGGTTCATTCATTGTTATGAAGTAGCTCAGCGTGTGTTTACTGCTTTGACTGAGGAGTTAATCACCAGACAACCATTTTACGTCTAGTCACCAGCTTTGCTAGCCTGTTGCTGCTCTCTCCTCCATCCAGGCGCACTGATATGAAGTGATACATCTCTGTTGTGACGTGTTGTCCCCCCCCCCACCACCTCTCTCTCATGTGCTGCCTCTCAAAATGGGGTCCACGCCACGGCTGGGGACCCCTCTGATCCACAGGGAGGTCACTGGAGAAATAACAACATCTTATCATGTGTTATTGTCTTATTTTTTCCCCCTCTCTAGTAATCAGCATGTGGGTTAGTGTTATTGTGATGGCTTTCACTCTCCTCACTGTTATCATGCCACCTACAGTGATGACAGTAGAAGAGGTACATTGATAGGTTTGTTATTGACAGTTTGATTTAATATGTGGTTTCTTTCTGTGCATTTGAACCTTTGCAGTGCTTGAATTAAGATGATTAGTGTTTGCAGCTCATCATTCACTGCAGGACGTCCTCTGGTTTCTTTTATCTGTTTGTTTACAGTTGAGTCCAGATCTAGTGCAGTCATTATCACCTCCTGCACTAAAAGAGCTCAACTGTGCAAACCTGTGGCCTAACCAAGCTGGCACTGACCACAAAATATCCAAAGGCTCTTAAACAACTTCTTGATGTAAATACAGAATGATAAGTATGATAAACACAAATGGCAGCTTCCATCTCCTGTATTTTGGGTGTTAATTTGACTACGGTATAGGGATTCAAAATGTTTCGACTAATTGTTGAGATATTTCACAAATCCACACGACCTTCATCCTCTCCAGTAATCAGCACGGTGGGATAATGCATGTGGGCCGGTGTTATTGTGATAGGTTTCACTCTCCTCACTGTTATCATGCCACCTACAGAGCTGACAGTTATGACAGCATGTGTTTACTAAATCATGTTTAACTACAGGGCTCCTTTGTGAAGCGGGGTTTGTTTTCGTAGGAGTCTTATCAGGTGGTTGGTTGTCTGTGATGTAAAAACCGATGGGAGTTTGCATGGAAAAGTTCCTCAGCTGCACAGGTTTCATGGACATGCCAGATGTGAAGGACTCCAGTCAGATAAAAAAGCTCACACTTAACTTGTTAGCTTGTTGTTGTCACTGTTCGTCTCCGTCTCCCAGAGGTCACAGAATATGCAATGTACACTTAACTTAACGGAGAGGAGAACATTGTCCTCGGGCATGTTGTACCCGTTACGCCTTTTAGTATCAAAATGTTTTTTTTTTATCAGTCATGGGACTACGTCTCTTCAGAGTGTGTGTACGCAAAGGGGGGTGGTGGGGAGGGGGACTTGGCATGTGACCCAGGGAAGACGTAACAAGCTGGTGTAATGATGCAGCCGCCGGTGACTGCTTGTTCTATTTAGAAAATACCAGTCACCTCCCACCCAATCCCCTCGCAAGCCCCCGTTGACGCAAATGTGCCACCAGTTGCCTGCAGAATCTGAGGAATGTTGTTTGAAATTTTGTCCTGGTACACACACACACACACACACACACACACACACACACACACACACACACACACACACACACACACACACACAGAGAGGCAGACTCGTGGCCTCCGTCTGTGTCTAGTCTACAGGGGCGGACAGACAGGCAGGTGATGCTCGGGGTGATGGCGGCCCCACCGTCAGTCAGCATCTCGTTACACTTCTGCTTTCAGTCTGTGTCACAAAACTGAGAATACTCTTTGTTTCATTCATCTTGTTTACTCGTTGCTCGTGCTCACAAAGGTCAAGCATTTTCACATTACCACAGACTAAAAAAAAAAAAAGAAGAAAAGGCCAGGACCCTGATGTCTTAATTCTGCGTGGAATGAGTCTATATGATTTTGAATATAGCGCCTGGCTTTGTCTGAACAGTGTGAAATTGAATACATTAACAGTAGTGAGTCATAGAGGGGTTGCCGTTCATGTCATCATAGGATTAAAGCAGCGGGGCCTCCTTTGGCTTTCAAGGTTACACTAGCTGTGGTTTTTAGCATTCAGCTCCGCCACCTACTCAAAATATTCTTATCAATAGTGATGTGTTTTCAGGGAACTTGAAAGAGGAACTTGGCACAGCGTAGTACATCACACTTCATTGTCTCATTGGGGCACAAACGTGTCGCTTTCAGCAACAACAGGTGAGCAGGTTTGATGCTTTCTCTTTTCTTTTTGTTAAATATTGGAGTGTGACGTTGTCCCCGTGTAACCCTCAGCCAGCTGCTGACACGGTTGTTTACAGCAGAAAAATAGAGCAAAAAAAAACAGTCTTGCATCTATCGATCTGTGATGAAGGAAGTAGTGTGGTGATGTCGGCCTGATTTTCTGCTTCCTGTCGTAAACACTTTGGGCTGTCCTGTCTGGCCCGGTGACAGGCTCAGTGTGTGTGTGTGGTATCTTCTGATTTGCATTGAATGAGGTGAGAGCCGCTGGAGCCGGAAAGATGAATGATTGAGAGCTGCATGGACGGCAGGGCAGGCGGGCAGGCAGGCAGGCAGGCGGGCAGGCAGGCAGGCAGGAAGGCAGGCAGGCAGGCAGGCAGGCAGGCGGTGGCCCAGAGGCCTGAGCACCATGTGACCCGCTGTCAGGGTACTGGGTTCATTCAGTGGCTGCTGGCTGCAGCGCTGGCAGCAGCCCAGCTTTTCCACACAGGCCGCAGTAGCAACAGGTCGCTCCCATTAAAACAGCAGCGCTCTGTTGTGGCTCCAGAGCCGGTCTTGTGCATGTGTTGCTTTTTTTTTTTTTTTTTTTTCTGGCTGTGGTGTGTGTGTGTGTGTGTGCGCTCCGGTTTGTTTGTGTGATGTATCCCAATGTGTATATAATGTGTGCGTGCCTGTGTCACAGAGTACACACCAAGATGCCAAAGGGATCCAACGGTTTGTGTGATCCCAACTTTTGAATTGCACTCAGTGTGCTTTTTTTTTTTCAAAATCCCTCTCCCGAGATCCTTCCAACATCGACTGTGTGACACAAGCACCACAACCCCAGTGCAATAAACAAAAACACCGAGCGAAAATAAACCCCTGCTTTCATAAACTTGCTTCTGCTCGTTGAATGGAAGTGAGCAGAATGGAAGTAAAAAAATAAAATAAAAAAAAAAGGCGTGTTTTTGATCGCACATTCACCGACAGATGTGCTCGAGCCTGGGGCTGTACTGATATGACTCGTAGTCTGTCAATAGTCACATCCACTTCCTGTTGTTGTCCCCACCAGTAAGCTGGATGGGGCCACTCAAACAGAGCTCTCTTTTGATGGCTTTACTCTGACGGAGCAGCAGCAGGCAAAATTGATTTCAGTCGATGGTCAGAGATTGCCTGCTGCAGTATGTGACATTTGTGTGAATAAGCATGGCGATTGATCATTCCGCTGCTTCTGCCCCACGCTCAAAGCTGCATTTATACCATAAAACAAGCACTGAATGAATCAAAAGGCCAAGTGCTCGGGGTTATGATAGCCTGCAGTTTCTTTTAGTAGCTGCGTGTCTCTGATGGTGGAGTTCAGCACCGTTGGTTTTTATCAGATGACTTTGCTCTGGTTTTGTCTCATACGTTTTTGACTTAGAGTTTCAACAGACGGGGGCCGTTGCTGCAGTCTTGAGCTTTTGCCTACATTAAGTTTCCATACTGCACTTTACTCTGAAGACCCTCTCACACAATTTACTTTATCTGAATGTGGCAGCAGTTTGCTTCCACCACATGTCGGGTGTGAATAAAAACAGCAACAGTCACAGATGCGGTGGAGAGCAGTAAACAATGTGCCCTCTCTTCACAGCCATTTAAAAAAATATTCTGACAGAAAGATCTCACCTTGAGGCCCATTTTCAGTTGCTTTTAATCATATCACATGATCTTCATCAGCAGATGGCAGTTTGCCTTGTTGTCATGGAAAAGGATATTTTTCTTCTGAAGCTATAGTGAATATCTTAAATTAGGTGGTCTAAAATCAACACAATGACAAAACATTCTCATTTCCAAGTCCATTTAGTGGCTCGTCAATGGATGTTGATCATTCTATTATATTGATCATTTGATATGATATTTGGACCTCAGCTGTATTTATTTTCAGCTTTTATTTAAACAGACACAATACTGATGGGATAATGTCGTGCAGGGTTGTCAGGCAACAGACAGCACTGTAAATCAGAAAAAAATATTAAAGGGATAGTTCAACATTTTGGCAAATTTGCCCATTGCCATAATCTCTATTGTCACAGAAGTAGGTTCAATACCTTTAATTGTTGGTGCATGTTGTTTTGAGATCCCCGGGGCAGAGACCTGAGCTGCTCAGGTAACGACATACAGTAGTCCCTTGTCCCTAATCAAACTCATAAAATACACAATCCAACAACTCCAAAACGCTCTTGTGGACAAGTTGTGACAATGAATGTCATGTATAAATATGTAACATTACCACACACGAAGCAATACTGAGAACTACTTACTTTTGAAATCACTCCGCCCAGCAACCGTGTCTGAAATGTAGTTTCGTTTACGCATTTACTGAGAAAACAACTCGTAATGTTACATGATTATCTCATAGCGTGGTGAATGTGCAGGTCACAACTTCTCCACGAGAGCATTTTGGAGTTGTTGGTTTGTGTATTTGATGAGTTTTGAGGGACAGGGACCTGTACCATTCACCTCAGTTATGTTAGATCTCAAAACAACATGCACTGATGATTAAAGATAATGAACCTAGTACCCCCTATGACTATAGGGATTCTGGCAATGGGCGAATTTGCCAAAATGTTGAACTATCCCTTTAACTAGTTCTTATTAACTAAAAATAAATCAATGACTTTGGTAACCACACAATAAAAAAAGTCCATTTGAAGTGACAGACAATGGTGTAAAAGAACAGTTGAACCTCTCTAGTGTAAGTTGACGACAAATAATTGGAGTGGGAAATAATTTTGCTTCACGGCCCTTGAAGTCCAACGTCCATTGCTTCAGCCACAACAAAAATCTGCACGTGTGATGATGAGCTCTGCCATCATTCCCAGAAACTCATATAGTGGCACGGTTCAAACAAAAACATCACATTCTTCAAACCTGTACAAATCCCTTAAAATTGACACTTTCCTGTCACTTATTCACAGAATAAATCCAGGTTAAAAAGATACAGTTCTAGAAAAAAGTGCATGAAATCATTTATTGAATAGGATTTTAACAAAGATCCAAGACCTACTGTACCAAAACCATAAGCTGTGCAACTGCAAAATAAATTCATAATAGCGAATCCTGCAAGGGGATTATTTGATGACACTGTTTTCTAACTCACTGCTCCTCTGGTCATGAGCAAAAGAAGAAAAAGAAGAAAAAAAACAAGATCCAGTCTATCAGGAATGGTTGTTGTGTGCGAACAGCATGGAATTTTCCAATACGGGAGACTTCATTGTAAATGCCAAAAACCACGGCCTTACACAGATATTTGAACCTTGACGTGGAGCAGGTTCCACATGCGCTGTGGTCTGAGCGTATACACTCCGCTAACTGGGCCATAAATCACAAGGATCTTCTCGATTCCGCCGCCTCTCCTCTCTCCGCCCGTGTTGACCCGAGGGTTAATATTCAGACAAGTGGAAAAACTCTTCCACCTCAATACGAGGCTAATTTTTACTCTTCTTGGACTAATAGGTAACCACCATTGAGAAGGCGGCTGTAAACCCGAGGACCCCGTCTCCAGGCTCCTGCACAGGGCTGCGTCAAGCAAACTTGGGAAACGAAGCTGTGTCTCTTCCTGTGGGAAACCTGGATCCTCCACCCTGCCCACCAACATGACCAATGTGGTGATCGTCAAGGAGGGATGGCTGCATAAAAGAGGTAAATTGATAGATACTTTTGCTATTGACAGTTTGTTTTAATATCAGTTGTGAAGGGGTTTCTTAAGATGATTAGTGTTTGCAGCTCATCATTCACTGGACGTCCTCTGGTTTCTTTTATCTGTTTGTTTACAGTTGAGTCCAGATCTAGTGCAGTCATAATCACCTCCTGCACTAAAAAAAGCTCAACTGTGCAAACCTGTGGCCTAACCAAGCTGGCACTGACCACAAAATATGCAAAGGCTCTTAAATAACTTCATGATGTAAATACTACAGAATCCCTTTTTTGATATCTGTACGATAAACACATTTAAACTGCAGACCAACCGCGCTTGGCGCACGCACGCCACAGCTTTCATCTCCTGTATTTTTTGGGGGTGTTGATTTGAGTACAGTACAGCGATTCAATTTTTTTTTCGACTAATTGTTGAGATATTTCACAAATCCGCATGACCTTCATTCCTGAGGTGCTCGGATTAGCGAGAGTTTACTGTAGTTCGCCGGAGTAGACGGATTTTGTTTTCTAAAAAAGTGCAGAAACCCGACGACGGACGCGCAGTAACAGTACGTCCCCGAGTTTGATTGATCACCGGGTCAACCTATTTAAACAGGCAGCGTGCCAGATCTAATGCAGAGTAGAGCCGTCCAGTTGCAGCAGCGTGTCCCAGGCGCCCCCCCCCCCACATTTAGCTGCTCTGACAGCGCTGTGCGGCGTGGCGTGGCTCCGTATCGGGCGTGAGTCCTGTTGTTTGGACGAAGAGGCATTCCTCACATACCTGCTGGCTTTGAGCAGCTTTATGTGTGCATACTGACTCTGCCTTCAAACTGCGCCTGCCTCGCGGAGCCCACTCCACCACCACCACCGCCGCCGCCGCCGCCGACAACGGGGGCAAAATAGGATAAGGAACCTTTCCAAAACCGCTGAAGGCTCCAGGGCCCAGTGCCAGAGAAGCAGGCGTTTTCACAGGAAGAGGGGAGAGGGGAGAGGGGGGGAAACCAAGATTCTGACTCAGGAGGACTAGGTGATGGGAGCAGGTCTCTACTAGGAGAGTTACTGGGACGCTGGAGGGGGAACTGAGTGCTGCTGCGGTGTGTGTGAGCCCTCGCTCCCCTCCTCCTCAAGGCCTGGGCTGAGAGCATAACAGGCTGCTGTTTTAGGAAAGGGTCAGCCTGGTTCGGCTCAGTCGGTCCCAGGCAGACACACCCTGGCTGTTCCAGCGAGCGGAGGGATAAAACCTCTGGTTGCTGTTTGGGCGGTATCAGAAAAAAGTTCCCAGTGTTTTTTGTTTGTCGGGTTTTTATTTAATCAACAGCAGGGTCAGTAAACCAACAACACATGAGTTTAGTTTAGGATTGAGTTATTGACAGGATAAATATTAATTACACACAGCTGATAGGTTGAGGTTGTACCATCTGTGTATGTATTTAACCATAGAAGTCAATGCTCACACCAACCATGACTCATGAAGCTCATTGTTTCTACCCCACTTTGGAAAGTTGAAGCTGTGTATGCGTTCAACCTAAGTGGATAAAACTCACTGACCAATATCCACTGACCTATACAGTGGCATGGTATGGACAGCCGATTGAACCAAACAGGAGAAGCACCTCTGCAAAAGTTGTTGTAATCGCGGCTTCATTAGACTCTAAAGAAATGGTGTCAACGGGTTTAAATGCAGCGGGTATAACAGAAACACTGTGTTCTGTCGAGTATAGACCAGCGATACAAGTTAGTAGTATCTCTCAAAAATGAAATATAGCTATTTTGACCTTTATCTGATCCACAATCGTGGGTTTCTGAGAAGCCTGCCCATCTACCTAGAAAGCGCAATTCATGTGATGAATTAGATTTGTGTTACTTACCAGAGGCTTTAGATGCAAACTGTTTCTATTTTGGGACAAAGCTACCGTAGAAAAGGAAACTCTTTTCTCCGGAAGGGAACATGTAAAAAAATCACATTTGCGTGGTCCGACAAGCCAAAAGGTCATTCATCACCGGTGTTTAGATTTGTACACTCTGCTGCTTGGTTTCATCGCTGCACACAACAATACTGACATATGTCCATTTTCACACACCTGCAGGCAGCACTGATAAAGAACAGAGGACGGCGGCTGAAGGCCTGCGTAAAAATATAACTACAACAGTAGTCAAATAGTGACTGTTAGAAAAACACTCAGGTTGTGTGTGGCAGTAGGCTACATGTGCGCACACACACACACACACACACACAGTGACACCCTTCTAGCTGTGACACACACACACACACACACTAAACAAACAACCCTTCAGGAATAGTGAGTTGGCATGCTGTCGCAGCCCAGCAGCTGTGCCCTGTGAAATGTCACCCAGAGCCGCCGTGTTTTGATTGGAGGGCGTCCGCCTGCCGCCTTGACAGGAAGGCTTTTAGTGTCGCGTCACTGTCATGCCGTCTTTGCCCCAGAGTCACTGCACAGAAGGTGAACCTGCAGCGGCCCTCTCCCGGTGTCCATCACTTCAGCCAGGCAGCCCCCGCTCAACCGCCATCATCCCGTGATGCACCTTGAGTGGATTTTTTTGTTTCATTCTCTCCGTGTGTGTGTGAGTGCGTGCGTGTGCGGTGGTGGCGCCACCCAAGTGACTCACATCAGCATGTGGGCGTAATAATAAATGGCTTATACCGCTTCCAAGTGCGTTCAGCGTGCTCATTACTCCCATGTGTGCACTCAAAACACTAATTTAATGTCGTACAAAGGGGACGGCCGCTGCGTGCTTCCGTCAACATTGTGTGCGAGTTTCCTCGGACACGGAACCGTGACTTAACCAGAGCAGGTACGGGCCGTCGTTTGGCTCAGTGGGTTAGAGCAGAGCAGAGCAGAGCAGGTGCCCCCCATATGCAGCCAGGCACTGCGTTGAATCCCAACTCGGGCAGCCCTTTGCTGCATGTCATTCCCCCTCTCTCTGCTTCCCTATTTCCTGTCTCTCTCAACTCCACTATCAATTAAAGGGAACATATTATGGAAATATCACTTTTTGAAGGCTCTTTAACATATATTTGGGTGTTTGTCTTGTGAGAATTGACAAAAAAAATCTTTTGAGAGGATGAAAAGAGCTGTGATGTTTGATCCGTGGGGTATTTTGACCAAAGCATGTCAAAGATAAATCTGGGGACTATTTTAATTTGTGGAAAGGAGGCATAATATGTCTCCTTTAAAGGCAAAACCCCCCCCAAAAAATATTTAAAAGAAAAAAAAAAAGCCTGAGCAGGTAAGTGGTAAATGTTTCGTCGTCTGCTAGTCACGTGCCCACAGACAGAGACAGGGAGCCGCTGCAGCTCTGGTGCCTGCAGCTGAACAGCTTCAACACCACTCACGCTTCGCTCTTTGATTCCTCTTTGATTAATCATGTTCAACACGCACGCATAAACTCTGCAGAGATCCCCTGCAAGAAACCCCGGCCGCGAGCGCCGTGCCTCAGCGCTCCGTCGAGGCTGATCTGTCATTAGAGCTGCAGATTCTTGGCCTCGCTTGTTCCAGACAGACTGCACTCGGTGAAATGATCTCATTGTGAAGGACACACCTTGATACTTTCTCCTTTTTAAACCTTGCGCTGCGGTAATGCGTCTGGCTGGTGGTCGCTGCTGGGGATGTGTTGTTGTGTTGTTGTGACTGTTATCTTGTTTTGTTTTTTTGGGGGGAAGGACAGTTTTGGAATGCGAGGCGAAGCGGCCGAGGCCGGACAGGAGCGGGGACGGATGTGTACGTCTGGACATGCATATGCAAATGTGCCAGTGTATGGAGAGTGTGAAGCATATTTAATCCGAAGTCGCACCAGCAGCAGGACATTACCCGTCGCCCTCGGTGCAGACGGCATCACAGCGCAGCGCTTGCGAAAACACTGTAACTTTGTTGTTACTATCATAACCAGTTGTTATATGTCCTCAAATGCTGCTTCCCTTTTAGATCCTTCAGAGTGCACCCACACACTCTGAATGTGCCTACGGCCTCTAGTGGCCACAGAGACCGAGTAGCATGTTATTTCTTTCTTTTTCTTTTTTTTTTGCAAGTGTGTTTTTCCAAAGTTTCCATCAAAGCCAGAGCATCATCAGACATCAAAGAGGCAGATTGTGGGTTCCCTAGTTTCCAGGGAAGCGCTGCGGCCAAGAACCCAGTGAAGCTCAACAGAACAGCGCTCGCTTGTCCTCCCCTCTTCCCTGGCCCTTGTTTGTTTGACTCATTTGCTCCCTGACAAGTATAAAGAGCCGGCCCCCTCGTTAGGCTAACGAAGGCCGCAACAACTGTTGGATTTGGGTAGCACGCTCAGCTGGCTCCGGCTCATGAGAGGAGGCATGGGCTGAGGGAGAGGGAGGGGAAAGCAGAGAAGAGCACACCAGTGGAGATAGCGAGGGAGAGATGAAGGGACAGACAGAGGGAGAGAGAGAGAGAGAGACAGAAGTTGTGCAGTGTCTTTGTGATGTTCCCAGAACATTGCTCAGTGACCCAGTCGGCCCTCAGCAGAGTGGATGGATGCTGTGTGCGACGTGCCACACAGACCCTCTCGTGGTTTGGGTTGGAGCGCATGAGCTGATTTGCTCCTTCGCCGGTCATGTGGCTGAAGGACACCCGTGAGCTGCTCCTCCGAGCGAGACCTTGTTGGTGGTCCAGGAGAGCGCATGAGACGCAGGGTGGGAATGAAGGGAGGTGAGGGGAGGGGAGGGGAGGGGAGGGGAGGCATGCATGGGTGCTGCAAAACACCAGGCACAGTAGTCGGCGTAGATGAAACTCCTTTTTGTTTTGTTTTGTTTTTCATCTTTTTGGAATATGAGTGCATCTGGTGAGCAGGCCTCCGACAGCTCAGCCAATGTTCTCTACGTTTGTATTAGTCTCCTCTGTACGAGCTCGGCGAGGGAATGTGCTGTTTCCTGCTCTTCAAAGAAACAGACCCACCTGATTAAAAATGTCTCATGATGCTGCAATGCTGACTGTCTCAGGACTTCAGGACTTTGACTTGCTGCCAGCTCTGCTGCTGGGCTCGCCCAGGCTCCTACACATCCCCTCATTATGGCTGTCATGGGCCACACACTGCTGCAGTACGCAAACACACACACACACACATTACATACTGCAGGGCTGGAGCAATAGCTCATCCCGTTTGCCGATAGTTTCAACTACAGTGTCAGGCATTTCACAAAGAAGTCTCAAGTGCACATGAAATGACTTAGTCTTTCAACATCAACCCCAAATTATTTCTGCTTTTTTTTCTTAAAACATCATCGATGTGTTGCAGTAATTAGAAACACACCTTCTGTGCTTTAGTAGTTTAATATAGTATATATTTATATTGTGCATCATATGTTTAAGAGCTACTATTTTGTTGTTTAAGTCAAAGTTAAATGCACATTCCTTTCTGCACATTTTTTTAAACTGAGTATAAAAGAACAGTATGCAAAAATAACAAATAATAAAAACTTATGAATCTGGTTCCTTTTAGCTGATGATTTATCAGTAGTTTACAGTAGTGGAATAATTTTGATGGTTTATTTCACAATCCTCAGTTCTTTTTTTAAAGATGGAATTATTTAGTTTTTATCTAGCTATATAATGAACACTAACTTATATGTAGCTTAAAGGTCCAGTTTGTAAAATGAGGGGAAAACAGTGACATTTAGCATTTCGATTCTATTATTTATCTATTAAATAATTCTATTGTTTATTTACCAGATTATTAGTTTATTTAACTCTTGAAACTCTTTAACCATGCTCTCTGATTGGCTGGATTTTCCATTCTGTACAAACATGGCGGCGGAAGACCCTTGCTAAAGAAGAATTATAAGGCTATGAAAACCAAACGGATTTTGTTTTATAGCGTTTATACACTTATCCAAATACATTCATTTGTAATATATTCAGATTTTATCAATAAACCTTGACAGATATTACACACTGGACCTTTAACATCACAGCCTATGAAGAAGAATTCAACAGATAAGGTAAAAGTATGTCAGGATTTAATGAAGAGTGGCTTTCTTGACTTTCTCTAAAATTTCAGTTCATTGTAAAAACCTGTGAACAAAGGATGAAAAAACAAGCCAGAGAAACTGAGAGATAAAGGGCTTTTTGTGGAGCAGAATACAGTTGATTTCTATAGCGATGCAGCAGCTGTAAAGCATGTTGTAAGACTTGCTGATCTTCCTGCAGATAACTTTGCAACAAACAGGCCTAAACTTTTTTTCTGGTTACATCCTCCGCCACATCCAAACTGATAAACAGCAGTGCAGAGTTAAGTGGCAGACAGCTCTGGGAGCGGAGCCCCCGTGGGCAGGGTCCAGCAGCAGAGGGTGTCACGCCGGGAAGCCGGGGCCCTGGCCGGGCGTCTGGCCGTCAGCGGAGACCCCCTGCTCCGGGTAATGGGAAGCAGTCTTCCTGCTAAATGTGGTGGAGAGAAGTAAATTACTGGGGTGCAGCTGTCGGCAGGCAGGCAGGCTGGCTGGCAGAGTGGGGGTTTGTGGTGGTGGTGGTGGTGGGGGGGCGGCCAGGAGGCTGAGGGAGGTGGCACCTTCACCGCTCGCCTCCTCTCGCTGCAGGCCCGCTGCGTGCTTACTTTGCTGTGCAGAGTCCGCCTGCTCGCCACAACTGTGCCGCTCGCCCTCGCCTCTCCGTCTCTGCTCTTCCGCTTCTTCTTTTCTTCCATCTTTACTCCCACAGTCTTCTTCTTCTTCTTCATCATCATCCATCTCTCCTCTCCGCTTCTGTCCGCACCTCCCCTCCCTCCGTCACCCCCCTTCCCTTCTCCCCCCTCCAGCTTCCAGCACACGCTCCCCACCCACCGCCCTGTTGCTAGGATAATGACCCTGCTGACAACTCAGACCCACGGCGGAAGCGGCTATGGACCGGCGAAAAAGCCCCCACCTCCCCCCAAGTCTCCGACATCAATCACATCACTGGCACCTCTCTCCAGCGGAGGGAGGGGCCGGGAGACGGAGGGATGCTCAGCTGTCTGCGGACTGAGAGCGGAGTGTGCGCGCTCGGATACGCCTTGCATCCTCCACATCAGCTCACTCCGCTGCTCGGAGCATTCTTTACAGGCGACTCACAGGAAGCACAGAGGGTTTTATCATACTTTTAGGAGAAACTTTCACAATTTGAAACAGCTGGATGCCCCCTCTCCCCTCCTCTTTCCTCCTCTATCCTCCATCCTCCTTCCCCGTGCAGTTTATTCCTTGCTTGTTTTAGGGTGTTAGATCTTACACTGGTCATTGAGAGTTCATTGGCACTAATTTGCTCTAAATAATGTGTGTTTATTTGTTTGCCATGCAGTAACCCAGTTAACTAATCCATGGACTGCTTGTTTACCCAGGGAGAGGGGGCAAATCTCAGCCCCAGTGTGGCAGGGGGGGAACTTCCCACAGTGTCTCTATGGTAATCAGCAGGTGTCACTCACCACAGAGAAGAAGTGAGGGCTTTCTTATGAGCGTGAGAAAGAGGGGCAGCCTCCATCGTGCCCCCCTCCCCCTCCATCCCCCTTGCTTTTTTTTTTTTTTTTTTCCTGTTGGGGTAGCAGCAGCAACCGCAGCGACAGAGAGAGAAAAAGAGAGGAGGGATAAGGGCAAGAGACAGAGAGGGCTACATCGGAGGCCAGGGTGGCCCTTCCCCGCAACCTGTTGATGCTGCTGCCAAAGCCCTGGCAATGGAGACCCCCCCATCCAGCTGCATGGGAGAGAGAGGGGCCAACAAAAGTGGTTCGGAGAGGAGAGGAGAGGAGGGGAGGGGAGGGGGTGTCAGGAAGACATAAAGAGAAAAGGGAAGAAAACGAAAGAGCCCAAACTCCTGGACAGTTGAGGATGGCATGCGAGGCCGACGCTGCCTTATATGGTCACAGCGAGAGGGGGCCAGCGGGTAGATGGGTAGCCCGGGCAGCGCTGGAAAGCCCGGCACAGAGCGGCGGTGGCCGTGGTGGCTCAAGAGCAGGGGGGTTTGGGTGAGTGGGTTAGGAAAGTGCGGGGGCGGAGTTTGCGGTTGCCGGGGCTCAGCGGTGACCCCCCGCATCAGGGAGCCCCCCTCTCCTCTGGAGCAAGGCGGCCCGTGGCTCATTGAGATGCAGGGCACAGGGTGGCAGGCCACAGCTGCAGCCTACAGGCAGAACCCCGGCAGAAAAAGGGCCGAAGGGACGGCGGGGGCGGCTGAGGAAAAACCAACAAAAGGCGCAGCCCCCCTCGCCCTCCCCCCTCTTCTTCCCCCCCTCGCTTTGGAGTTCTAATTCCCTAATCCTCAACCTCCGCCTACCCCACCTCCCTCCCCTCTCTCCCCTTCTCATCCGATTCTCACCACTCAAACACACACACACACACACGCACAGTTCATGCAGTTACCACTGGCTCCCTTCCTCTCATCCCCGAGCTATGAATGGGCAGACGGGGGGACAAAACCCAACAGCAGCCCCCGCAGGAAGTCCAACCACTGGGTGTGGGCACTGAGAGGCGCATTCTGTCCGACCCTCTCTCGGTTCCTCTCGCGATGCGTGCGCGTACGTGTATGTGTGTGTTGGTACGCGCATTCACCCACATCCAGTGTGTGTTGGGTTTATATGGAACTCTCTGTTTTCAGATGATTGTTTTGAAGATGTTATTAAAACTCTCCAACGTGAAGGAAGACGGAACGGAGAGGGGCGACATGTTAGTTTGGACACATTGTTAGGACGCGGCCTCTCTCACTCTCTCGCTATTGGGGGCCGCATGATGAATGCTGCATGATGTGTCTTATTAAAAGCCAACAAGCCACAGCAGCTGGGACCTCAGCATTCCTGTCGTTGTCACGTAGAGACGGACAGGACGGGACGCTCCTCGGAAACAGCCACTAACCTCTGTCACTCTCTGTCCTCTTTCTCTCTCTCTTTTTTTTTCTCCTCCATTTAAAGCCTTTCACATTTTTTCCTTCTTTTTATTTATTTTTTTAATTGACCCCTGCTTCACCAGTCCATTCTGTTAAAGCCTCTTAAAGGGATAGTTCAACATTTTGGCAAATTGGCCCATTGCCATAATCCCTATAGTTTTAGGAGTAGGTTCGTTACCTTTATTTGTCGGTGCAAGCTGTTTTTAGAATGACGGAGCAGAACCGTGAGCTGCTCAGAGCTACGCAACAGAGGCTCATGGGATTTCTTGGTTTCCCTCAGCAAACTCATCAAATACACAATCCAACAACTCCCAAAACGCTCTGGTGGACAAGTTGTGACCTGCACATTCACCACGCTATGAGATAATAACACAACGTTACCAGACAGAGTTGTTTTAGCGGTAAATTCATGCAAAACAGCTGATACGCATTCAGGCCTTCAGGGCCAGTTTTTCAGCAAGCAGTCTCTGTATTTGCCTCGAAACCAACTCCGTTTCGTAATGTTCTGTTATTATCTCATAGCGTGGTGAATGTGCAGGTCACGACTTGTCCACGAGTGCATTTGAGTTTTTGGATTGTATATTTGATGAGTTTGATGAGGAAAACCAAGAAATTCTGTTCCATTTTAAACCAAGTTCACTTGCAAATGACTGAAGGAAGCTCTGATACAAACTGTGATTCATTTGGGGCCTATTTTTTCTCAGGTTAAGAGGCAGCAGCACCTGAATAACATCGACCTGTTAAAAAAAAGATGACTCTGAGATGCCTCTTGATAAAAGTTTACCTCTGCGGGGTTTCCACCACTCATGATTTGTCACACACACACGCATGAGCAAACAAAACGAGCGCTCCACTGTGTACAGCTGTGGTTGAACCTGTTCTCTTCCCCCCTGTGCCTTTTTATTCTCTGTGTGTGTGTGTTCAGGGTATAGAGGGCGTGTTGGTGGCCTGCTATAAGAGCTGTCCACACACCGGGGCCGTGCAGCAGCATTTGGCAAATAAAGATGAATTCTGTTGTGTTTGGCAGCGGTTCTCCGTTCATTATTTTCCACTTTGCCCAGCGCGCATCCCAGACCTCAGCAGCTGCTTGTCATGTAAAGACACTCTATCAGGCCCTGACAGCTCCTCCCATACACACACAACAGTATACGCAGGACGCATGGCTCGTACACACTCGACTTGCGCTCCACACACACACACACACACACCCCCCACTCGCACTCCTACATATGTGGGAACATATGTAGTGATCTGTCTCACTACCGCCGCACTCAGCACAACTCTTTTTGCTCAGTGTGTCGACTTCTCATCCCCCCCACCCCCACACCCCCCAACCCCTGAAATCCTCTCATCTCTCATCTGGTGTCAGAATCAGTCCCTCCTGTTCAGCCGTCCTTCCCCTACTTGGGTTGAGTTGACTCACATGTCTGCTTTCGCTGCTTTAGCATCGGTTCGAGAAGTTTTGATTCTATAAGACGCGGTAAACTTTCCCAACGCAGGCAAAAGCGCATCTCTGTTACAGTCAGACCCGACACTTGAAGCAGGTTTTTATCTTATCTCGGTTGTGGTCAGTCTGTCTGTTGGCGAGTTTCCTGTTTTCTGGAGAGCACGTCGACATCAAAAGGGACTAGTTTACTGGAACGCTGTGATGATGAACTGACTTAAAAGCAGAGGGCTCTCCTGTGTTGTTGTTATGAGGCCCATTGTCCTTTTGTCAGCAGTCTGCACTGTGTTCCTCGCTGTACACAGGATGTGTTAGGGCTCTATTCTCCAATCAAACATTTTTTTAATGATATCAAGTGGATAGATTCAGTCTTGATTTCTTCTTCTGGTCGGCGTTACAACTGCATAACACCTCTTATGCCTGATTACCATAGTAATATAATTCTGTGCCCACACAACAATTTAAAAAAAAAAAGAAGAAATCCAGAAAGCACAGCTGTTGGTTTCACTCTGTCATCTTGTCACTGCTTATGAAACGGCACGGTGTGGAAAGTAGAACAGAGTAAAAGTAGAAGAAGGGGAAATGAGTGAGAATGGGAAGCTGACAAGGGTCATCTTTGTTGTTTACTCTCTGAGTAGCAGACTGTTTGTGGGGGGTTGCGGTGCAGGGGGGTGGAGACGCACACACACAAACACACACAAACACAGAGACAAGCGGATATAGCTGCTTCCACTGTTTGTCATGTGACCATCTCTGTGGTTCGCAGATGAGGAAGTTGCAGTGTCCTCCAGTCTAGAAAGAGCATGCACTCGTCGAGGATGCACGCTGCAGATGTGGCGTTACATCTCTGTGGCAGCCTCCGAAGATGTGCATGTGTGTGAGTGTGTGTGTGTGTCAGTGTCAAAACACAACCAGACTGAGTCATTCTTTTGCTTTTCGTTACTCTTGCTCTGGTTTTTCTCAACCACCTGTAGAAAAGTGCTTTTTTTCCCCCTCCCTTCCAGTGACACTATCACAATACCCTGAGTGACACCTCCTCCTGGTTACCTCACTCTGTGTGACCAATCCCCCGGGACAACACACCTCGTCGTCATCCCGTCTACGTCTCACTCGGATCATTTAAATACTGTGGCAACTTGCGAAGAATCCAGCCAGTGAGAATAGCCGGGCTTTGTCATCTCCCTGACATCCGTGTGATGGAGGCCACCTCAGTGCCGGAGAATGTCTACCGGTAAAAGGGACACAACATGCCATGTGCCGCTGCGTCACAAATGACCACCCATGCTACTGGTGTGCGTCACCGCTGCTGGCAGGAGAAGCTCTGAGCCGTCCAAACTAGATGTTGATGTAATGCGTTACACACAAACACCTTTCAGTGCCTACCGCAGGCCGTACTCGCACATACATGCATGCGTGCACATAAACACCTGTCTCCAGACATCAGGATCTCGCTGCATTGCGCCGCGTAAGGTCCTTTTTTTTTTTTCTTCTTTCTGGGAGTCTGGAAGTGATTTGCTGCATTCCTGCTGCCAAAACCAGAAAAAAAAACTTCTGAACCCAAGGTTTAGTCTCCGAGCGTGTACGATGAGCCCTCCGTCTGGTGTCACGGTGTCAGGTAGGGGCGAGGAGGGGGGGGGCTCATTATGCTGCCTCTGCGTTGTGCACATACTGTCCTCAGTGTGGGCTGGCATGGACTATGGCAAGGGGATATGGGTCAGCCAAAACCTGACCACAGAGCGAGGCACCAGCTGGGGCCCAGCTGAGGAAAACAAGGCTCGGTGTGGAGGCTCAGGAGACTTTCTGGCCACAGTGTGAAAGACTCAGGCAACCTATCATTGTGCTGTGTTTAATTCCCACCTGATACCTCTTGTATGACGACATGCACTCTTTTGTGCTTTGATTCTGTCAGTTGTACGTTAACCATATGCAGCGGGGAAAAGTATTGAGCGCATGAACATTTTTTCTCAGAAAATATATTTCTAATAGAGCTATTGACATGAAATGTTCACCTGATGTCGGCAACAGCCACACACATACAAAGAAATCCAAACATTTATGTCCATGAATTAAAGCAGAAGTAAGCGATCCGGTCGTTTTGGCTAACTTCTTGTCAGCCGATGGAGTTAGCAGTCCTCGTCCCTACGTCACCACATTCAGGCGCATCCCTTGGCTGCACACACAGAGAGGACTGCCCCTTTATGCTGTTCTCTCTCCTCATTGGATAAAGGTTGTAGGATACAAGGAAAGTTTTCTCCTGGGCTTACAGCAGAGCAGAGTGACTGACAGACCCGTGTTTCAGACCAAACACTCTATAGAAGTGATTGCTGTCGGAAGATACAACTATTTAAGACTTATATTAACACAAACATTCTGCTTACTTCTGCTTTAAGTAATGTGTAATAAAGTGAAATGATGCAGGGAATAAGTATTAAACACATGAAGAAAAGGAGGTGCAAAACGGTTTGGAAAGCTAAGGAAGCAGCTGGAGTCTGTCAGTATTTAGAAAGTAATCCTGTCCCCTATTAGTGCAAAGTAATATCAGCTGATTTAGTCCAAATTGACGCCTATAAAAAGGTTTCTCATCACCAAGGTGTCACACCAGGGGCGTCTCATGATGGGCATCTCATGATCTCATCAAGACCTTTAGAAACTTATGTTGCACAACATCCTGATGGCATCGGTTACAGATGTGTCTGAATGCACTCTTTTATCCGTTGGTGCCGTTATCCAGAACTGAAAAGAACAACATTTTACCATAAACTGTCCACGACCAGGTCCTCACAAGATATCTGACAGAGTCAAAAGAAAACTAAGAAGAGCCGTCGTCCAAGAGCCAAGGATCACAGAGTGCTACAAAACAAAAACTATGAGTAATGCTTTTGCCATGGCCTCTTTGCATGCTCACCATGTAAGTCTATTGATGCGTTCAATACTTATTTTCCCCCGCTGCATGCACGGCTCCGACTGTCCCTAAATATGAGACAATGCAAGTCAATTTTTCATCTACTTGCACATGTGCAACCAGTAAATTTGCCTTTTTTTTAACACTGACTGGTGACATATTGAAGAGGCGACAAGGTGTGTGAGGTTCATGAATGAAAAGAAAGCGTAATGAATTGCTTTGCAAGTCAATTTACAGTGTGCGCCACTAAATTTTCTGTGTGCACTCCTAAAATGTTAAGTTAGAGGCCACTGTACTAGTGAAAAAAGCTAGTCTAGAGCCCTTATATGCGAGCACTATTGTTACTGATGCAAGGAAGTCTGGTTTTTGATGTGTGATAAATGACCCGACCCATGTGGATTCTCTGGAGACCCGGCGCACACGTGCGGTTGACTGATGTGGAGGTTGATCGGCGCGGCTCGTCGCCTAAAACAGACAAACGACTACATCACCACGACCGTGCTCCATTGAAACGGACATGAGGGAAAACCACCAAACAGATTCCTGCCTGTGTGTGTTTGTGTGTTTCAATTAAGGACAGCAACATCCAGCACAGGGCAATCTGACGGCTGACAAAGTCGAGCTAATTTCTAAACGAGCTTTACGTTTTGGACTGAAAACACTTGCTCAGCTGAAAACCAGATGAAAAATCTCCTCCAGTGCCATGATGAAAAATGCAATAACATATTGGACATCTGCTGCGGATTGAAGACCAAAGTATGTTGTGCTCTGGGGCAGATGTTTCCTCTAGCGCGCTGATTGGTGCCAGTACCTTGCCAGTCACAGTAAATCAGGTGTTTCTGCACTTGGGTGTTTGCTTTGGGTTTAACGGCTTGATGCTCCGCGGGAATGTGATGTACAGACGGCCTGTTTTACAAGGCCTCATCCTGCTGTACTTGGCCAGAGAAGCTGCGCTTTTCCTAAAGTGTCCTTTTCCTTTCCCTCTCGCCTTTCATCTTTACAGAGAAAAGCCATATGGAGGATGTCCTATTAGAGTTCACCACTCGTGTCATCGCTTTCCGAAAGAGAGAAAAAAAAAATGCAGAGAAGACGCAGGAAGAGGAAGTTCATAATTTCGAGGTGTCAGAAGTGGCAAGAATGAAAAGTGACATTTAACCAGTGTTGTAAAAATCCTGACATCCCGTTAAATATTTTATAAGACCGTAAAGACATTACTGGCTGCTGTACGGTCTGTACACTCTCAGACTGGTCTGTTATCAGTTTCATCAGTCAGACGTGAGTGTTTGAAGGAGGGTAACAGAAGCTCATGTTGACAGATCTCCTACCTCTCCTCTGCAGACACACACACACACACATGCCACTTCTGTGTTGGAGGAAATGGGGCAATTAAGGACAGCTTGCTACGGCTCTGCATGGGGTTAATATGCAGCTCCGTGATTAAAAATAAATTACACTTTTCCTGTATAAATATTCAAGTCCCACTCCACTGTGTGCCACTGCCTTGTTATGGTATGTAAGCTATTTTTTTCCCCCCGTCTGCACAACATCTGGCGCGACATTTCCTGAAGCATCACCGGAATAAATTGAGTTTTGTCTGCCCTGCGAGAGATTCATTTGTGTGATGCTAGTGTGTCTAAAAGAATGGGACGGACATGCATGGCTTGAGGTTATGGGTGTTGTCTAGAAAATGGGAATTGTGGAAAGTTTTATTGGAAAATGAAATTGAGGCTTTGGCAAACATGACGGCGGTGTTACAGGATGATTGATGGGAAAGAAAAAGAAAAGTGGTCGCGGTTGATAAAACAATAAACTCCATTTAGAGTTGCAGCGTCTTTTTAAAGGAGAAGGCTTCCGACTTTCACACATACAAGTCTGAAGGAACAGGGGGGAAAAAGCTGTCTGGAGCCTTCGGCAGTGTCAGTTGAGTCAGCATTGGTTAGTAAAACTACAAAAAAGAAAAGAAAAGAACATAAGTTTGTAGTGCAGGATTATGGGTAGTGTAGGCACAAGGAAGAAGAACATGCCGAGTAAAAATTGTGATATAATGTCAGCTGGTTCTTCTGCAGTGACTCTGACCTCGAGGTTATGAAACTACAAAGCGAAATATTATTATTATTATAACCTATAATTAACCAGGTTATCCCACTGAGATAAAAGATCTCTTTTGCCAGAGAGACCTGGCCAAGAATGGCAGCACATAAAGTCTTAACACATAGTCACATTAATCATAGACATTAAAAAAAACAAAACAAAAACAAATAGAATACAAATAACAACTGAATTTTCAAGATTAGTTACAAGAATTTACAAGATAAGTCAAAAAATAAAACATTTGCACTGAAATAAAACATTTGCACTCCTGAAGCCTGGATGTAATGGGATTTATCATGGACTTGAATACATTCAAAGACACCAGACTTTGGAGTTTGAGCTGCAAAATGTTCCATGTACTTGGAGCAGAAAAAAACTAAAGTATTCAAAGTATTAACTGTCAGCTCTGCCTTTGTGTAAAGTAACCAACCACCATGTTGGTACGGTAGGAGATGGTTTCCAGACAGTTTGAATGAGAGTCTACTTTGCAGGTGACTGCTGGGGAGGGGACAGACGGGGCAGGGGACAGGGTCCTGACTCCTACTAAAACCACCATTTGTCCTGCAGCTGACCTAACACTAAAAGAAAGACGGTGACAAGATGGTGATTCCAGGCAGCGCCGGTGAACAGCATAGTAATTATATTGCAGGAAATGGGGTTGCACCTCTGGGAATTAAAACAGAAAGAGAAAAAGACGCCGCCGCTCCGTCGTTAATCATGAAGCCCCCAGTGTAAACAAACGCTGTTGAGCGTTGATCTAGTCATTTTGAGAATGCGAAAAGCCTCGCAAAGATCCTCAGCTGAGGTTTGTTTGTGTGCAGACAACCCGCTGAAAATCTCTCATTACTGTGTCACGAGTTGTTTTACGTTTCTGTCTCCCGCGACTCAACAACCCCTTTTCAAACTCTCTCTCTCTCTCTCTCTCGTATCAGGAGAATACATCAAGACCTGGAGGCCGAGGTATTTTCTCCTGAAGAGTGATGGTACGTTCATTGGCTACAAAGAGCGACCGCAAGATGTTGACCAGCTGGAAACCCCCTTAAATAACTTCTCTGTTGCACGTGAGTATCTGCAGCAAAGAAACCACCACATTTTTTCCTCCCCTCTGTTTCTTGGCAGCTCGTTTTACTCTTTATTTTGTTTGCTGCTTTCCTGTTTTTACTTGCATTGTTGTAACAAATACGTCCACATACTTTTGTTGTTTGTACGCATCCCTTCATCCACCCTGAAAAGTAATCATTAGCAGGAAAAAACAGCGGTGCCAAGTTCCTATGAGGCACAAGTATGAAAGTGAATCATCAGTAATATTAAGACCACGTTATCCTTTATCATTGTTTGTCGCTTTGAAGGATTACCAACAGAAACAGGAACAAATTGGCTGCAGCATCATCTCAGCAGCGTCGCCGTGCATTTCTTTCAATAGGAGCGACGCTCCGAGGCAAAACAAGCTATGCGAGATGTCTGCCTCCTGATGTTAATGCACTGGATGTCATTCTTCTTCTCTGTGCATCTTTCACCAACATTCAGTTTTTTATACTGTGGCAGAAAATAACAAAAAAAAAATGCCCACATCGGCCCAGCCCACTCCATCTCCACATCAGAGAAAGTTGCTGTGATAAGCTGTGCAGATGACTGAACACAGCAATTAGACAGCATACTGTTTGTTTAACAAAACGCTTCCTCTCCGACACTCTTGAGTTATTGTGGTTATTAGCCGCCTGATTTCAAGTATTTATCTGAGCGCCGCTCCGAGGCTCCGTCTCCATCAGTGCCGGCTTTGGGGGGTTTTTGTCACCGCCGCGACCCCGCCGCAGAGGACACATGGTGCGTCGCTGGCTGACGGAGCCGCTGCAGCTGGATTACACATTCACCCTGATGGAGCCATGTTGGATCTCAGTGGTGATCCACTTTTCCTGTCCTCCATCCATCAGACAGAGGCCGTTTTGTGTCACGTTCTGACATATTTGCTGACACGTTTCATTTGGGAACAGATGTTAATGCGAAGGAGGTGCAGATGGAAATCTCTGCTTTTCTAAATTCAGTTATTAGACTGTTGTGAGTAATTGTTTTTGCAAACTGCTTACAAGGCAATTATTTGCTGTGAAAAAGCACTAGGATGAAAGGGAAATGGAATAAAAGAGGAATGTAATGACATTTCAAAATAATAAATCAATAATTAGAATAAAAGTTCAGTTTCAGTCATTTGTGAAAAATGTGTTTTCAGTAGTCTAGAGGCATTTTAAGTTTACACATTACACTTGGATAAAAAGAAACTTGAATCTCAAGTGCACTACTGACTTGTTATTGAATGTGACGCAGATTTCAAATCGGTATAAAACCCCATATTAGCTGATATAATTTTTTTAAGGCGATGACAGGTTAAAGATCAGAGTTGTTTTCCTGCGCCAAAGTGCACCTGTTCTTTTCCAAATTGGCCGACACTGTCTGTTAGGGTGGCGATAAAGATAAATGGCTATAACTGTGGGTCTGTCTCTCCCCTCTGCTCCCCTACACACTGGCCTTTCTCTCTGTCTCCTTCCCCTCCCTCCCTCCCTCCCTCCCTCCCTCTCTCCCTCTCTCCCTGGCTGTGGTCAGAGTGCCAGCTGATGAAGACGGAACGGCCCAAGCCCAACACATTTATCATCCGCTGCCTGCAGTGGACCACTGTCATCGAGCGCACCTTCCACGTGGAGACCCCCGAGGAGAGGCAAGCGAGGAGCACACACCTCTCAGGCTCACGGAGCAGTAAAACACAAATCATTCACACGCAGTGAATTGGCCTCTTTGCTTTAAAGCAGTTTCGGCAATTTAAGCACGTCTCCGTTTGTCTGACGCGTGGAGGCGCGCCGCACATAAACATACACATTTAATCATCGTTACGCACTCGCATAAGGTCCGATGGCCATTGGCAGAACTCACACTTGAAATTGCCTTCCTGTTGATAAGAAGACAATTACGTGATTGGGCTGCTGGGCTTGCATGGTGGTAAATGGGCTGATGTAATCTTTCTGCTGCCTGTGCCTCCCTCAGGGAAGAATGGACTAAAGCCATCCAGACCGTGGCTGAGAGCCTGCAGAAACAAGAGGAGGAGATGATGGACTCCTCTCCGGACCCCATGGACATGGAGGTCTACCTTACCAAACCCAGACACAAAGTGGTACGGACCTCTCACATTGACACATACTGTATAAATCTTAAAGGGATAGTTCAACATTTTGGCAAATTTGCCTATTGCCATAATCCCTATAGTCGTAGCTGTAGGTTCATTACCCATAATTATCTGTGCATGTTGTTTTGAGATCAACTCCGTCTTGTAATGTTACATTATTATTTCATGGCGTGGTGAATGTGCAGGTCACAACTTGTCCACTAGACTCGAGCATTTTGGAGTTGTTGGATTGTGTATTTGATAAGTTTGACGAGGGACAGGGGACCTGTACCGTTCACCTCCATAGTGTTCACTGAGCAGCTTGTGTCTCTGCCCCGCTGATCTCAAAACAACATGCACCGATAATTAAAGGTAACGAACCTACTGCTATGACTACAGGGATTATGGCAATAGGCTGAATTTGCCAAAATGTTGAACTATTCCTTTAACCTCAGCCTTCTCTAACCCACCTTTATGTCCTTGTCTTTCAAGTTGACCATTACCCCCCACCTCCACCCTGCCCTTACCTTATTTGCACTTCAGTCCACCTCACATCGCCTCACCCAGACTACTTTCTACTTCCCCACATCAGCCGTGGGGTGGCTTAGCACCAGATAGCATGTCCGCCAGGTTTCACAACCCCCCCACATGTGTCGTGACATAAACCTCCCAGGCCACCGGATTGGGTGTCCCTCGCACAACCATTTTCAACATTCTCCTCAACACTGGGGTCAGAGGTTAACTGAGGCACAACCACATATAGGCCCAACCATTAGAGGAGTGGAAATTGCACAGTGGGTGAAATGGTGCCTTAAATGCTTGTGTGTTGTTGTCAGTGGGATTGTATGTCCCAGCTAGTTAGAGCACGAGTTTGTTAATGCCACTGTTTGTAATCAGACGCCACTTTCTTTCCTCTGGCCTCCCAGACTATGCACGACTTTGAATACCTCAAACTCCTGGGAAAAGGCACTTTTGGCAAAGTTATCCTGGTAAAGGAGAAGGCCACAGGACGCTACTACGCCATGAAGATCCTGAAGAAGGAGGTGATCGTAGCAAAAGTGAGTGGATGCCAGTGAGCGAGTAAAGCACACTGAGAGCAAGGGCAGTGTTGCTATGACTGATAGCTAAATGGTTAGCCATTGTGAGAGTTGCACAAACACTCTTTGTGACTTCTTTTTTTTTTTCCTCCCCCCAGGATGAAGTGGCGCACACACTCACAGAGAACAGAGTACTCCAGAATTCAAAGCATCCGTTCTTGACAGTAAGGAGCTCATCCATATACCTAAACCCAAACGCTGTTTTAACTCACAGAAATCCTCAGGAGCCTCTTCAGTCCAACTCTGCAGCATCCATTCAAAAAAAAAGGGGCATTTTCACCAGGAATGTTCTAAAGAGGTGTTCAATACAAAGGCTGCGGTGGAGCTCGGCCTTTTTATAGCCCCACTGGAGCTTTTCTTTTATTGTTAATCTTTTAACCTTTTCTCAGCAGCTCTGAGGTGTGTTGTATTGAAAAGCTCCTCCGAAATGTTCAGTCTAAGTGGAGTGTGGAGGCGACGCATAATGCGATGTGCTCAGTGCAATGAACTGGACCGCTGTGCGCCTCACAGCAGCTGTTCAAAAAGCCTCGGCGCGCTAGACGCATCAGCCCTGCTGATGTTTTCCTAATTCTCCTTTCTTTACATAGTTGTCATGTAATTGTAGCTAAAGATGCAAAACTACTACGTGCATCATGTTTCATGTTGCAATGGGCTCTTTAAATGGCAGCTTCCTCTTGACTTAGCTGGAAATATCACCTAGTTCTGCTTTGAAACATTTGTTTTTGCTGTCTACAGGGACTGAAATACTCCTTCCAGACACATGACCGCCTGTGCTTCGTCATGGAGTATGCCAACGGTGGAGAGGTAAAATTGAACTATTACCAAATCTGCACCTGTACGTGACAGAAAACTTTCCAACTTGGACAATGCTACTGTTCCCACTTTCCCTGCACTAACCAACTCTATTTTTTTTTATTCGCCCTCTGCTTCCTTGTTGTCAATCTCCCCTGTTTCTCCTCCGCAGCTTTTCTTCCACCTGTCAAGGGACCGGGTATTCTCCGAGGAGCGGGCACGGTTCTACGGTGCAGAGATAGTGTCAGCGCTGGACTACCTTCATGCTGAAAGAAACGTGGTCTATCGAGATCTAAAGGTAGGAGGGGGGGAAACGCGTCCCTCGCTGTCAGCCATCGTTCGTCTCCTCCATCTTCCTCTCTCACCCTCCCACCCCGCCAGCCTCCGTCCCTTCATCCCCCCCCCCCTCCCCACCCGGCAGGATATAAATAGGGTTTCCTCCACCCAGAGCAGTGGCGGTGGCCAGAGCTTATTGATCTGCTTCACCAAGATCGGTCTCCAGACCTCACTGCAGCTGGAGGGAGGCTCAGGCCGTACGCGTACTGCAGCTAGACAGAAATAACCACCAGCCCTCTTTGAACACATCACCACGGCCTCCCTTTATAGCACACATCCACTGCTCTCAGAGGGTAATATTTTTGCACTCGCACCGTTGCGTGAATGACATCATGTTATAATGTGGCAGTATTACACATCAGAGACGTCCATCATCCTAGAACAAAGACGGTATCAGCTGCTCCTTCAGTAGAATTCACTAATACTCAGAGATCAGAGAAGGATGCTGCGGACTCATCACACGTTTGGTTTTAGGAGGCGTGTGTGTGTGTGTGTGTGTGTGTGTGGGGGGGGGGTTATCAGTGTTGCAGTGGCATCTGTAGGCCTACTACTTCCAGCTGATTAAAACTATAGCAGCCAGGTCAGCACAGCGCTCCCTCTCCTCCCTCCCTCCTTCCCTCCCTCCGTCCCTTGGGTTTATGAGGCAGGCTCCCAGCCTGCTAGGGTTCTCCTGAAAATGCCAGGGTAGCAGGATTGGAGGATGTGCTGACTCTGGCCGGGCGCTGCTGGCCACGTGTGAGCTACAGCTGCCAGGTGACTTTAACCGAGAGAGAGAGAGAAAGACAGAGAGAGGGAGGGAGGGAGGGAGGGGAGGGAGGTCAATCTGATTTTTAAAAGGCGGCGCAGCCTCCAGTCATGACACCGCACGACACACAACCTTTAGGCTTGTTTAGGTTATTCCGCCCGTACTTTTTGCTCTCCAGCTATCCTTCCCTCCACCTGTTTATTTTGTTTTTGTTTTTTGTTTGCACGCCAGAGTGAGTGGAAATGCCAGAAATTCAAAAACACTGCCAACGTAGAGCAAACAAGTTCTCACAAAGACGCGGCCAAGCTAAAACTTGTGGTTTTGGACGTGCAAACTTTTCAGCCAAGGACAAGCGTTTGTGAGGTGGAAAAGTTTTGCATGTTGAAAAAGGGGAATATGGGCTGATAGAAACAGGCTTTTCTAATAGATCTCATGGTTCTTGCATCTTGCAGGGTTTATATAAACTAACATCAGAACTGAAAGCTGTAACTTTCCCCACCCCACACAACTATTTTCTAACTCTAACTTCCCTGATCAGTGACTTATTTTGTATCATTGTCTGATATTTTTCCTCTCCTTGTTCCCCTCAGCTGGAAAACCTCATGCTGGACAAAGATGGCCACATAAAGATCACAGATTTCGGCCTGTGCAAGGAGGGGATCAAAGACGGCGCCACCATGAAAACCTTCTGTGGGACACCAGAGTACCTGGCGCCCGAGGTAACCACCACACTGTTATATTTATCAGCCTGAAATAATAATGATGTACTCTTCCAACTGGCACAAGTTACCAACACTGTGAGTCCTGACACTGGTGATGAGCTCTGTCTCACACGTTGGTCCAAAATATCCTGTAGATGTTGAGCTGAGGTCCAATCTGGAGACCGTGAAGGTCACAGCATACCATTTCCATAATTTCCCACTTACTCCTCAAACCGCTCAATGTCTCACTGTGCCCCTGTATTCGGAGGTGTTATTTTTCCTTATGCATTTATTCAAGTTTAATTTGATCAGGTGTGTGCAATGACAGCTTGGAGCTTTATTGGCTGTAATGGCACTGACTTGGACAGGTAGGTGGAGTCGACACCACTCACAGACCTCTGACTCCTTCCACTTAGTCAACTTTTGGTGGACTATAAAATGCCGTGGAGCCCCGATAATGAATATAAGTCCCCATCATGTGTTCCATGAGTATTCCAAACAAAAAAGCGCAGCATGTGTTGTCGGACCTCAGCGGATGAGAAGCATGTGGAAGAAAAGGGGCAGCTGTCCCAGAATGCCTTTCTAATCTCCAGCCGAAGTCGAGTTAATGAGTGTGCCGTGTGCCCAGGGCAGGGCGGCCTGCGCTGGTGTTTGCTGTAAGGGGGAGGGAGGGGTGTGGCTACTCCCTGTTGCGTGCAGGTATGACAAGTGTTAGAGTGGGCTGTGTAACCCGATATTTCATTGTGAGTGTTAGCTGTGTGTGTGTGTGTGTGTAGAAGCACTTGAGTGTCGCCATAAAGATGTTTTCCGGGAGACGGTGTCCATGTTGACACAGTTGCCGTATCGTTGTTTTTAGCCTCCATTTGGAATTTTCTGTTTGGGGGGGTGGAGAAGGAGGGGTGATCGGCTGGCAGCGCGTCAGGAAACGTGAGCTTCAGCCCCTGGGGGGGGGGAGCAAAAAACCAAAAAAATGCTAGAAGACCACAGTGGTTACAGCTGTTGTTGTGTGACACCAGCAGCGCCACAGCTCCCACTGCTGCCCAGGAGGCCTCACCTGACCGGGGCAGAGAACACGCCACCCCCACCCCCCCGTGGCTCAAAGCTCATAGGAACACGCCCCCTCGACTTTTCATCATCACTCATCTGAACGTTTACCTCCTCACAACAGGACAGGCGTAAAGACACATGATCTTTATGATATTATTTATGCCCCCCTCCCTCTGCCTCCCTGTTTCCCGTCTCTCTCAACTCTTCTATCTAATAAATACATGAAAAGCCCAAAAAAATATACTATAATATAAAAAACAAAAAGCCTCCCTCCACCTGTCCGTCCCCTGCTCCTCCTGTCCTCCTCTTCACTCCTCCACCGAGCAGCGCAGCCGGTGACACCTCCAGCCTCGGCAGCGGAGAGAGAGCAGAGCGGAGCAGAGCAGAGGGAGACATCAGGGGGCGTTGCCATGGCAACAGGGTCGCTGGCGAGGCTCCTCTATGGAGTGCGGGCCAGGCAGTGTTACAGGTTGTTCTGCAGTAAACAATGACCTTGTTGTGTGTGTGCTGCACAGGAATGCTGTAACGTCTGGGAATATTCCACCCAGAGCACGGGAGGTGGGGGGGAGGAGAGAGGTTCGGGGGGGAGGAGAGAGGTTCGGGGGGGGGGGTGGTGGTGGTGGTGAGAGGGAGAGGGAGGAGAGACCCGATCTGCAAAAACCTGGACCGGTTTGTCTCTGGAGTAACGGAGGAGGACAAATTCACTTTGTCACTTTTATTAAGCAGTTACAAGAAGAGAAAGCCATTATTGGCTAAGGGGAATCGGCTTTTAGGGAATATGTACAAAAGAATAAATGTGAACAGGTTCAAATCGAGCCACTGAAAGCGATCTGAATACACAAGCTCCGCAAGATTAATGGCTGTCAGTGCAGAACTTTGTGAGGAGGAGAGGGGGGAAAAAGAAGCCGTATACAGAGGGTAGGGCTCCAGAGGAGCAGCAGCAGCAGCAGCAGCAGCAGCAAGTGTTTGTGCTTTTATCCTCCTCTCTCTCTCCTCCTCTCTCTCTCCTCCGTCTCTCTCTCCTCCCCCGATCCTGCTCCTTTGGGGCAGTGTAACAGTATTAGTTTGGGGCTGGGGCCCAGGCAGGCAGGCAGGCAGACAGTCCTGGTTACGTATATGAGGGATGAGCTTGGCTCCTGTGCTCCTGGCAGCTTCACAGCTGTGGCGCTCTTCTACATATATGGGGCAGCTGCGGGCCCAGCTGTCGCACGGTGTGAATCACACGACAGCAGCGCTGGAAATAGAGACGGCCCAGTAATCCTAGCCCCACACCGGCTTCACGTTACTCCCCCCCACCCCACCTCTCCCCCCTGCCCTCCCAGTCTTCCTCCTTGATGCTCGCCACTCACCGCAGCGCCAGGCCCAGTGCCCACAGACACATGCGCAACACACACACACACACACACACACACACACACACACACACACACACACAGTAGTTTTGTACCTTTTACGGACACATCCGTCCATCTGTTTCCTAGGACCCTCTCTCTCTCTCCCTCTCTCTCCCTCCCTCTCTCTCAGCTCGTGCACTGTTGTGTCCATATCTAATTCTATTAATCCGCCCATGTCTTTTTACCTAAGTGTCTATTCTTAGGTCTGAATCTCCCAGCATCTCACTGCTGGAGGTTTAAGAGAACAGCCTGTTCTCCTTGTCTTGATTTCACCTTCAACATCCGCCTGGCGAGGTAGAATCCAGTACATGTCCCCAGAGACCTTGGAACAACTCTGCTCAGCAGCACATTAGTCATGCAACAGGTTGTGCTGCTGCTCAGTAAGCATCAGTGGAGAAGTTTACTCTTGAAGATTTTGCCAAGGAAATGATCAGAATATCCCTCTCTTTCATTTCTTTTGTTTGTAAGAACCAGATCTGCGTTTGTTGCCACACATTTTGCTTATTCAAGTGACCCGCACCTCTGTTGCCCGTCGGTGTGTTTGTGTTATGTGTGGAAGGGGCCTGTGGTGATTAAATATGCAGGGCTCCAGGGGAAACTCTATCCTTGCTCCTAATGTGAGATGTGAGTCAGTGCTGGCTGTGGCTGCCTCAAAAGCCCAGACCAGTGGGGAGAGCAGGTGATTCTGTTGGGTGGGGGGGGGGTGATGGAGGAGGAGGACGTTGTCGCTTTAGGGTTTGTGTACGCAGCCCTAAAGAGCTGATGCTGTCACAGCCGCAAATACAACCTTATTGGTGTTTAGATTTCTGTTTTTGGTCAGCAGCACCACAGTTTTGTGTAAAGACGATTAGAGCCACAACAATTAATCGATTATTAAATGGATCGTCAACTATTTTGATAATCGAATAATCGGTTAGAGTAGTTTTTTTTTTAGTTTTTTCTGATTTCAGCTTCTTAAATGTGAATGTTTCTGGTTTCTTTGTTCCTTTATGACAATAAACTGAGTCTCTCTTTGGTTTGTAGACAAAACAAGAGATTTTGGACGTCATCTTGTGATTTGGGAAACACTGATATTTTCCAACATTTTTTTTTAACATCATTGACCAAACAACTAATGGATTAATCGTTAATCGATAATGAAAATAATCGTTAGTTTCAGCGTTAAAGACGACTACACCCACCCTCTATACCTTCTCCCCAAAACAGCTCAACATGAATACAACTGCTGCAGTGTCATAAACCTTTACTTGATCCCTCAGGTGCTAGAGGACAACGACTACGGCCGCGCCGTGGACTGGTGGGGTCTGGGAGTGGTGATGTACGAGATGATGTGCGGCCGGCTGCCTTTCTACAACCAGGACCACGAGAAGCTGTTTGAGCTCATCCTCATGGAGGACATCCGCTTCCCCCGGACGCTCGGACCCGAAGCCCGCTCGCTGCTCTCCGGCCTCCTCAAGAAAGACCCGATGCAGAGGTGAGGAGTCGCCCCCCTCCTCCCCTGCATCCTCTGCTGTACTAAACCCAGTGCAGTGACTCACATGCCCCCCCCCACCACCCTGTCTGTGCCTGTCTTCCAGGTTAGGTGGAGGGCCTGACGATGCCAAGGAAATCATGCAGCACAAGTTCTTTGCAGGAATTGAATGGCAAGATGTTTATGAAAAGAAGGTCAGTTTCTAAAATGCCCTATGCTGCCCCCCCCCCCCCCCCCCCCCCCCCCCCCTTCCCTTGTTTTTCTTCTCATGATTGTCGTCACGGAAATGACACCAAACGAAGATAGCCGCCATCCCCCCAGGGGATCGATAAAGTTACGTCATTCCGAGCGGCAGCATCCAGAAACGATACGGATTGTCATCAGACCGACAACTGTTACCAAACCGACCGACGGCGCTGATGTGCTGATATGTTTGTTTCTCGTCTCCTCTCCAACAGCTGGTGCCGCCGTTTAAGCCCCAAGTTACCTCGGAGACGGACACACGATATTTTGACGAGGAGTTCACAGCACAGACCATCACTATTACACCACCCGGACAAGGTAGCAGCAGAGGAGACACACTTACATGACCTGTTTTTTTTCCTGCATGATATAGAAAACATCACACTGCACAATGACACAGTGTTTTTCATAACTGTTTGTGAATGTGACAGTGAGGCTGATGAGCACACTGGACTGTGGAGATGAACTGCCATCCATCTTCTGTGATAGATTTCCCATCCTCTCCTGCAAAACCTATTAAAAATGAAAATGATACCTTTACTTCACTCAAGATGGGTTCAAGGGTCACTGAATTACCAATCCACTGAAAAGTATCCATTTATCCAGTGTCACAGTCAAAAACCTAACCTAAAATGATGTCTCACTTGTTTCCTTTAAGATCAATTGTATTTAAAAAAAATAATTAAAAAAAACAGTTAAGGGAGAAATGGTGCAGATTAATTTAGTCAGAGTGTAGTTTGTCTCTCTGTGCAGAATTTTACACACTGATTTATTCCGAGTGTGAGTAAACAAAGTATTCTTCAGGCGTGTGGAGCTCCCTTGAGAGCAGCCTGCCCTCTCCTGGTGAGTCTGCGCCATAAACGCATCACCAACTGCGTGTGAAGGGCAGCCGGTGTGTTTGCAGAGACTTACACTAAAAAACACTGAACAGACTCTAAAGTATGTGGGAATAGAAGGACTGGGTGATATTAATTAAAATCAAACAATTAAACAATTGATATCATAAGATGAAAGTTTTGTTTTTTTCCGAAGAAAATTTTGGGGCAAAAAATGTTAGAAATGAAAATGAAAATATGGATGTGATGACCCAGCAGATAAACCACTCTAGTTATTTCACTCTTTACTCAATATTACACCAAACATCTGTGGACAATATTTAGTTATTATGCCTCAACAGCACCACAGGATTCTTAGTAAATTAATATGTACTTTTAATAGGAAAATGTATATAATTAAAACCCTCATTATATGTAACTTTATACCCAATATACAAGTGTGTGTTAATATACCATCAAGTGAGAAACAGCTTATGGAAAAATAAAAAACACCTGTTGTGTGTGTGATCCAGTAACCGAAGGACCTGAGCAGTGATTCTGACTCTCAGAGGTAGGAAAAAGGCATCGAGGTAAAAGTATTGTGGAAACGTAGACACATTATACTGGCTGATGTATCCCTGCCATCTGTCCATAACTACTCCAGCTGTTAACTGTAACTTTGCCCTCTGTCCACAGATGACAGTATGGAGTCCTTCGACAGCGAGCGGAGACCCCACTTCCCCCAGTTCTCCTACTCCGCCAGTGGGACGGCCTGAACGACTCTCAAACATTCCTCTGGTCCCACTGTGTCCCCCCTCACCCCACCTGACTGCACTCTCAAAAAAAAAAAAAAAAGACCGGGGCCACAGCCCTGTCCTCCCAGCATTGTCTGCAGATGCCGTCGTTGGATGTAACATTTACGATCTGAAAGTTGCGTTTCTTTTTTCTTTTTTCTTTTTTTTTTTACAGGAAGGAGGAAATCCAAAACAAAACAAAGATAACTGTCGTTGTGTGCGGCCTTCGCAGACTGACCACAGAGAGAGAGTGTGAACACTACCCTGCATTTCCTGATTGTTACGTTGTATACTGAGCAGGCATCCATACACCATAACGAACGGGGAAATGTAGTCATGTTATGCACAAATCGGGCCACTACTATGAATGTTGAAAAAGGGCCATTTTGTATAAAACAAACACAAATGAATATGAACCAACCATTTCAAAATAGAAATAGGCATACTGTGGACCAAAAAACATCAAGTGAGCAGAGAGTGTGTGCGTTGTTGTTGTTGTTGTTGTTGTTGAGTGGCTGATTGAAACTATGTTTTCTTCTCTAAGACTTCTGAACAATTCAAAAACCATTCAGACCAAGACATTTCTGGCTTCAAAAGTGAATGTACCGTCTCAAATAAAGTCGATCTTTCTGCATACTTACATGTTGTAACACATGATTCTCCTAAGACTGACATGCCACCTTCTGGGGAGGATTTTTATTTTTTTTTTTAATCACTTTTCTACTGCCCTGTTGCAAAACTTCCACTAGTCGGTCTGTTGTATTATCATGCTGCACCACGATGCGCTTGATAAATCAATTGTGCAATACAGTCTGATGTGAGGAACGGCAGACATGCAAAGAATGCAGAGTGATTAATCATTATGGTCAAAGTGGGCCTGCAGTGGATTCCTGTTGTAACTGTTTGCACATCAGCATCACTGACAGACCCCCAGTTTCCTGTTCATGATAATAAATAGCTCCTCCAGCCCCCTCCCCACCCCCACCTCACCTCACCTCCCCCTGAAGTAAGTGCTTCTAGTTCCTGATGCCTTTCTCTCTCCATGTTCTGCTGCAGACACCTCCCGGTTTCCCTCTGACCCGTCAGAAACTCTTCTCTCCTCTGGGTTTTTTCCTCCATGTACAGTACCGTATTGGGTGTTTTTACCACCCGGTGCATTCACAGCAGCCTCAATGAGGTCACTTTAACATGATACACTTCTTTAGGAATACTTTTGCAAACAAACTGGGCTTCAGGGGAAAACATACACAAAGAGTCATCTTTGATTTGCTTCTTTAGGGGGACTGCTGTCCCTTCACGAGCTTCTGAGTTATTTATATGAGACCAGCGTTGACTAAAATGAGTTTTACTGTGCCAATGATATGCACTTTGCTGCCCCAAAATGATTGTATTTGGACTCTTATTTGTACTCTATGGTTGGTAAAGACTAAATTAGCTTCTTTTATAATGTAAATTCAAATGTGGATACAAATAAAACAAGACTTGCTTGTTTGAATGATTTCTCCCCTTTTTTACAGATGGCTGAGGCTAAACTAAGACTCATGGGAACTGAAACTTTTTTTGTTGTTGATGTTGTTGTTTTTTACAAAGTGTACTAGAAGGTTTCCAAAAGCGCTTCAGTATTTTTAATATGACTGATAATCATTTTTCAAAAGTGCATCATACGTTATTGAATGTAATGGTTTTTACGAATTTTGTTTTCACTTCAGTCGTTTGCGAACCTTTTGTTCAGTTTTTTTCAATCTGATTGTTACGTATTCCTATGCACACTCACCCTTTTGCTGTCACCTTCTGAAAATAGGGAAATTCATTTTATACTTTTTATTTCAACTTTTTTTTTTGTACCTGCCCTCCCATATTCCCGAGACTGAGGACACCAGCTTTAGTAAACAAATAATATAAACTTTGTACACTGTTTTTACTTGTCTCTTTCAAATTGATGAAATAAAAGGTCTTAACAAAAGGCTTTTCCTGGCTGGTCTTTTATTGTGAAAAGCTCCCCTTGTAGATAATGGTCCGTGTAGTGAGGCATCCAGAGCCATAATATGCTTTATTATAGTGTTTGGCTTGATTACTGTGTCTGGATATTCACATGTGTTTGGTTTGGTTTTCGTGCAAGAAATTGCAGTGTTGAGAGGAACAACAAAGGAAATCTTTTTCAATCCTTCTCTTGTATTAGTTTTCACACAGATGTTCTTCCCATTTGTTCTAATTACACCCCATAAAGTTCATTCTCCTCTTACTTTCCTTATTTTTCTCCTGGATATGTTGGAGCTGCACCTGGATCAGTCTAGATTCATGAAAACCTTTTTTGAATTTTATTTGTGTTATGTGACTTTTCAGCAGCTACATCTGTAGACTGACCTACGCTCAGTCACTAAATGGTAAAAATGAGTCAATAAGAGACGAAATTTTGTTTATCTAACCCTCACTGTGATCACACCCTGCAGACAAAACACAGCTAAGTGTGTGAGGCGTGTTCCAGGCACTCGGCTGCTCTTACTGTGTCTTGGCCGTGTTCTCTGCCTCTGCAGGACTGCGCATGCAGGTCCACGTCTGGGGCTCTGCAGCTGGTCTGAGATGGGGAGAGAGAGATGCTTCCCCCCGGGCCCCTTGGACAGATGGTACAGTCTCTGGAGCAGATGTTGACAGCCAGGGCTCACAGTCTGTCTTTGGGCAGGCTGTAATGTGCGGCGCCACACAGTGAGACTGAGGTTTGGCCCAGTGTGGCGCTCACCTGACAACCATCCCTCACCTGACTCCAGCTGCACTGCCCAAAAACACCCGGCGGAGCGGGGGCTGCAGCTCTGCCACCGGCCTCCTGTGGGTGATGTAGTGTTGTGCTGCGTGGAGTAGATGTCACTCACACACAACCTGCGAGCCAGAGCATTTCTCTCCTTTTTTATACTAGATGCAAAACTATTTATGTCAAAATATAGCATTACTCAAAGTGGATGGAAATGTAGGCCATAATTTATTATTGCTATTTGTGCATGTGCAGAATGGATTTTTCTCTTTGAATCATAGAAACAATAAAGGAAAATGTGCAGAGTGGCTCATATGTAATAGGATTTGTAGACTTTTTAGCCACATGAATATGTGTTATGTATAGCAAAAGGTGCAACTCAGAATAATCAGCATGTAACTTGTATTTAAACTTCATTCTCCTATATTTTACTACATAAAGGTCACATCACAGAGTACAATTAAAAATTTACCATACAGAAATTTTCATTTCTCATCTCTGCTGTCACATGTGATGTGAAAGAGAGTGCCCTCTACTATAGCCTACAGATTAGCTGGGATCAGTGTTGACTTGTTGTAGTTGTTTGTACTTATGACCTTTGACCACTAAGTCACACAGTGAATGTAGCATCTTGCATTTGTTCAATTTCACAACTATTTATGGAGAAGGTGTGGAGTACATGGTAAAATATATGTAATATTGGTAGATTTATTTTTGGCACATTGTAGAATATATGGGTAAAAAATGTCTCTCCCTTATTTTGTATAATTAGCCTACTTTTTAATTTACTACCAACACAATAGTGAGGATGCAGATGTAACACACTTTGTCACAATAAATTGGAACTACAGCGCCATCTAGCGGGTACCAGGCCTATGTGAAAAGTATTTACGTTAAATTAGCAGGCCTCTGTTATATACCACATTCAGTAGACGTTTAAAGGCTAAATTAGAGCGGTGGATCAGAATGACCGTGTCTGCTTTAAGTTCAGTTTAAATTGTTGTGTGATACTTTATTACAAAAGTGTCAAATTTCTCTATTCGCTACCGCTCCAGTCAGTATTTTAACTGATTGACCTCATGCAAGACAAAGTTTTCAATGACTTTAGGCAGGAACATGTTTTTGTCTGCACTGATCGGCCCTGTCCGCGTGAACACACTGTTGAGTCTGACTGTGAATAGAGGCAGCCGAAGATCGTCTATGGAGAGGATGAGTTATCAGATGGGTCAAACTCTGGTCAGGTCAACCGTCGAAATATTTTCGAAAACCAAGGAATGTCTTAACTTCTAAATACACTCTCTCTGCTCACAGCATACCTCTCGTTCTCTAGTGCGGATCAACCCCATGATCAGCAGGATTCATGGTGTTTTTTGTCTCCTTGAAACATTAATAAATGTGGCCCTGAATTAGCAATGTCATCTTTGGACACTGGGTTCTATAAAGACTGATCATCTAAAGCAATTTGATGCTAATTTAAAATTAATCATACTATGTAAGTTAAAGCAGAACCATTGTACCCTACTTTTATAGTTACATTTTACGGTATGCTACTTACTTTCTCTGCACTATTTTTTCTAGATCATACTTTTGACCCTGTTTCATTTATCTGACAGTTGTACTAGTTCATTTGCAGATAAAACGTATACGGAATATAAATGCCCCTCAAAATTGATGTTTGATCAAACACCAGTTTGTTTTGAATTATTGGCTCCATCACGTGAACCCAGGACCTTTTTGTTATACAGGGCCACAAAATGTGCAAATACCTCCCTGGACCTGCCACAGTTGATAATCACCCTAACATTTTACATGTAGTCTACTATTACTGAGTGCATTTACTTGGGATGAATTCTGAGCATGCATATTATAATTTAAATCATAAATATCATACAAGAAACAAAATAAATGATACTCAGATCTAATAATGGTAACAAAAAAACAACAACAAACAACACTTTAAGCACAGATGTATAACTATGTTATTAGAGGGTGTGCCCCTACATTATTCCTCCGTGTGGTTTTCCGCACCCAGTAAAGGGACGGAGTGAGAGCTCTCACCCCGCCTGCTCCTGCTCCGCCTCTCTGATCGAACTCCTAATGCTTCTGACGGGACTCGTCAGCTACGTCACCGCGCAGGGAGGAGGTGAAGCGGCGCTGGGAGGAGGGGAAGCGGCGCTGGGAGCGGAGTTTCGGCCGCTTGTTCTCTCCCAGAGGAAGAAGAGGGTGTGAACGACAATCTACCTGTCCGGTGGAACCAGGTGCTCCCTCCCGTCGCAACTACATGTCTGTCGGCCGTCGACTCCTCTGTGCAGCAGGACGGTTAACTCTACGCTGGCTTCACTCAGGAGTAAAGCGGAGCGGGCACTGAAGGTAGGTAACGTTGACGTTGACGTGAGTCTCCGGCTGCTGGGAGCAAATCACTGGGGAAAAGAAAAGGCTCGTTTCAGTCAGCGACGGTAGCTAAACAACGACACGGCGCTGTCACCTCTCAGACACACACAGACACACACAGCGGCGACAACTTTGGGAACAACCTATGGGAACAACACAGGTTTTCTTCAAACTTATAACAAGTATTTTCGGCTAATATTTACTCAGAATTATTGTTTACATTTCCAAGGTTACAGGAAGTGAAAACCTGAGCTGTGGAAGTTTTCAGTCGTTGGCTAACGTTAATGACACGCGCCAGGTAACAGGTTTCCCTGCTAGCTTCATTAAACACAGCCGGGTTTTATTTTTTTGTTTTTTTAATTTATTTAATTAAAAAATGTTAATGTGCTTTTTTCGTTTTCTTTGAATAGCATACAGCTGGGAACAAAACTTACAATGTAACATAACATAGCATGACGAGGGGAGGGTTTGGGCAGAGTCAACCTGAACACATTACACATAAAAACAGAGCCGGGTTTTATAGGAGTTAACTTTCAAACTAATGAACTCACCAGTCTGAACTGTGTGAACACACCGTATATTCTCTATGTGTATGTCTGACTGTGTAAAAGACACTTATAGTGGTCTCATAACCTCAGGATAACAGAGGCAGACCTACACTGTTCTGATAAACAGGTCGACCTGTTTGGTGTGAGGTAACATGAAGACTTCCCCTCACTAATCTCTGCATTGAAACGTGTTTTTCAGAGGAGCAGCTCCTTGAGGACACCTGGCATTGTTCAGTGGATATTTATCATGCCTTCTAAATGTCAACCTGTGGCCTTTAAAGTTATTTCAACATCACCTTTTTTTGAAATGAGTTTGAACAGTCTTGTTTCCTTTTCCCCCCCAGGATGCTAAGAAGATCTTGACTCGTGGCCCCAACATGAGTGTGACATCATGGTTCCTGGTCAGCAGCTCTGGCACACGCCACCGGTTGCCAAGGGAGATGATCTTCGTGGGCCGGGATGATTGCGAGTTAATGCTGCAGGTGTGTGTGTGTGTGTCTGACTTTTGTATGTTTAAGGGAGAGTGTGTGTGTGTATGTGTGTATGTGTGTGCTCACTTTCCTGAAGTCTGCGTTTACACAGCAAACAGAAGGCAGAGTGTCACATGAAGCCTGAGCGGCCCTCGCTGCAGTCTGCCAGAAGATGCTCAGGATGCGTTGCATTGCTCCTCACTGATGTCTTACAGCTCCTCGCACACATATGTGAAACACCAGTGGGAGGCTTCCTCGCACGCTTCGTGTATGTGTGTGTTTCTGAGTGTGTAACCTAGTGACGGCGCCTTCACACAACGGCCCGTTTCGAGCGCTGGCCTAAAACGCATCTCACTGCGTTGTTTTTCCACGCTTTGTCTGTTCTAAACACAACTACTCTGAGGTCTTTGTACGATACTATCCCTCCTGTTTTCTTCCTCACTCTGTATTTAGAGCAGTGGAGGAGGAATGCTGCTTCTGTCTGAAGCAGTTGTTTATACGTTTTGCTCAGAAAGGCCATGCCAACCGCTGAGGTTGGTCAGATTGAAAAGTTGCTCATGTCCACATTTAGGCGTCGCCGCATCCAGGGAAAAAAAAAAAAAAACCTCAGCTTCTCCCAGTCTGACTCTGAAATGATGCAGACTTCTCCGTTGCTCTGCTTAAGTACTCAGGGTTGCTTCCTGCCTTGGCATGCCCTCAGTTTCTCCTCCAAATCGTCTTAAACGCTGTAATCTTTATGTTTTTCTTTTGTTTGTGGCTCTTTGCATGCCCCCCCCCTCTAAACCCAGCTGAGTGTCTGTGACAAGAGAATCCAGTTTGGCTTGAATAGCAGAGATTGGTTGTAAGTGAAGTCATATCAAATAGCAGGGCTGTGGGCCTCCACTTGAATGTTTGGACTTTCTAGGACAACTGTTGTCTGATCAGTAACCATGTGCCTCCTTCATTGTATCTGTGCTGTAGTTTAACTGTGGATTGTTTCTTAGTGCTGGCCCTTTCTCTCTGATAAGGAGGCAGAGAAGGCAGCACATTAGGAATGTGGAATTTTTTAAAGCTGCTGCTCGGTTAACTTAATCAGGTGTGTAAACCGATTGATAAACCCTCAGGCAGTACAGTATTCCCAAGCAGCGCTGAGCGGATAGGCCTCCACAGAGAACACACACAGAAGGATGGTGGTAATTTTTGCAAATGAGTTTGGCAGTCACCTTCAATCCTTGTGCTTTCTGTGATGAGGAGGCCCAGAGTGCCTAATGAGCAGGAGAGAAAGAGAGAGTCAGTCTGAATCATTTGCTCAGTTTGTACTTAATTGGTGAAAGCATATTAGAAGGTAGGCTCATTTTTCTTTCTCCCCCCCTCTGGTTAATGGCTCCAGCTACCAGAGGAGAGTTTGGTGGATAAGCACCATCTTTTACTTTAATCTGCTGTGATATTTAAAGCTTGTACGTGGTGTATACAGGAGGAAGTTCTCTGTGGCTCTGCTCAAGGTTTCATCCACTCACAAGTCTTAATTTAGGATGATAAAGTAGGAATGACAGTGGCTTATGGGGCTGCAACCAATGATTATTTTTCCTATCCATTTATTCTGATTACCTGATTAAAGGGACAACGAGGAGTTTCTATGTCTATTAATGTATGGTAGATGAATCTATGTTACCCACTTGTTAATGGGTCAATTTTCGATAAATATATCCTTTTTGTCTTTATAGTTATTTTGATATTATTCAGTGGTCGGCTCACCCAGCATTTCCTACTTTCGGTTTCGTGGAAAATGACATGGGGATAACACCGCCGGATCGCCGTTTATGGTCGTTACTACGACGGTATCTGATCGTCTTCCAACCTCCGACTTTCATTCTTGATGAATGAAAACATTCTTGCCGTACATAGTTTTTTATTTAATTTAGTTGTTGTTATGGTTGTTTATTTTTCTTCTCATTACTTGGATATAAACCAAAACATTATTTCGGCATTTAGGGCAGGTAACAGATGCAAGAAGTATGCTCACATGACGTATAGGTTGTGAATGTCTGATTCTGAATGTCAATAAAAAATAAATTAGACAAAAGAAGAAAACATTCTTGGCAAGTGTTTCGCCTGTCTTGCGCCGGTCCAAGAATTTCACTGTGTGCGCGGAGGCTCATGGGAAATGTCGAGTGAAAACACTTCGCTTTCCAAAACTCCTCGTTGTCCCTTTAAACATTTAGTTCCCAGGATGTAAAAAAAAAAGCCAAATGCAGATAAAATTTTGTCAATTGAGAAGAGAAACAGACAGTATATTTTAGTAAATCAATATATTAGCAAATTGATTGTCTGTCAGTTGACTGATAGATTAGTGGACTAAAGTTTCCAGATCTAATCGTCACTTGTGTTTCTCCCTTGTTGCAGTCTCGCAGTGTGGACAAACAGCACGCCGTGATCAACTATGACACAAACACCGACGAGCACATGGTGAAGGACCTGGGCAGTTTGAACGGGGTGAGTGAGTCCAGCAGCTCCGGTGTCACACAACCTGCCTGGGCCCGGGGTGACAAAAGGCCGTGGGCTCCCAGAGGCCTGAGCTGTTAGTCCAACGGTGGTCATCAAGAGACTGGGGGGTTTTGAGCTGGCCTGAATTCTTTTTCTTTCTTCTTCTCTGTGCCCCCCCACCACCCCCACCCCCGCTCGCTCCCTTCACCGCTCTGTTGCCACCTCATTGCACCATTATCCCAATGAAATCCAGAGTTGTGCAGCGGGAGAAGCCGTTCATTGTTCCCGCCGAGTGTTTCTTTTGGCCTTGGTTACCGCAGCCAAACTAATCAGAGCAGAACAGTGCAAGGACCTGTAACTGAAATCCAACATGGCCAACATGTTTCCTCCTCCTCCATTTATCTTTAGTTTAGACTTGGATGGAATAAGGCCTGCTCCTCCACTCTCTGCTCTACTAATGTCCAGCATTATCTTTCCTTTAATTCAGCGATGTGAAGATAAACTCTTGAACGTCTCTCCTACCAATTACGGTCAACACAGTAATCACAGCTGCATGTTTATTTCCACCTGGCCATTAACCATTCTACAAAAGCTGAGACGGCCGTTGCATAACAACCTAATCTCATCAGCTCTTTAATGTGCTGCTGGACTAAACTTTCAATGGGAAACGGGCCAATTGCAAAGCACCTTACAGCAGCTGGGTGTTTGCCACTAGGTATTAGAAAGCCTGTTACCTAGGCGTCAACACATTCACTTCATTAATGAAGAGTGAAACTTGATGTTATCTTCTCTTGCAGACCTTCGTGAACGACCTACGAATCCCAGACCAGACGTACATCACCCTGAAGCTCTCAGACGTCATCCGATTTGGTTATGATATCCTTTGTTTTCGTTTTATTTCCCATGAAATTTGAAGTCTTGACTGTGATTGAATGCTTTTGGTTAGAACAGTTAAAAGTTATGATCAGCAGCAGCCCACTCAGAAACAATTCTCTGCTTCGCTGCTGCTTCAGCCCAGAATTTTTAGCATTTTCTTTCCCCTCTGTGGTCTTCTGCTCCATCGGCATGTTAATCCCCAGTCAGGGGTTTTAGATTATGGTCAACTGTAGACCTAAAATCTCCTGCACCCTTTGACCCCCTGATCAGAAAACTCATGAATGGTGAAATGTAGTTTTTAGATAACAGTGGGGGGAAAGCTGTTTAGAATACAGAGACATTTAGGATTGCTTTTGAGCAGAAGTACACATACAGTCTGAAGTGCGCCATGTGATGCTGCACGTTATGAGGAGTGGGAGGCTGAAGATTTGAGCTCGTTTGAGTTGCAACATATTTTTATGACTTAACGGTTTCCCCCTGTCTTGTCAGGAAAAAACGAAGTTACTTTTGACCTCCTTTGTTGACAAAGTGAAAAGTCGACATGAAAGTTTTTAGGTATCAGATTTCTCTTGTAAATTTGTCCAGTTCTTTATGCCAGCAGATCTCTTCTGAGCCAGGCTGAGTATATCAACAGTCATATTGTCGCAGTATTTTATTAGAAAATAGAAATGTTTTTGTACCTTAACTCCTCCTGCACATGCCCATGTATACATCCTGGAGAAGAGTCAACACAAAGTCCCAGAGGAAGCTCTTAAAGTAAGTGATGCTGATAGTCTGATCCATCATTTTTTATAGTGACAGAGTGATTAAGTGCATTGGCTTTTGTTATTTTCATTATCAATTCATCTGTACAGTTTATCATTTCAAGTGATCTCCTAATCCATAAAGCACTTAAGCCCTTCATAACTGTCAACTTTAAATCTTCTGTCTTTGTCAGACAAGAGAGATTTAAATTCACAGTGAGCAGAAGAGTTGTGTAATTTCACTAATAACTTAAACTGTGAATTAATATTTAAACATCTCTGTAGCTGGTTGATTAAATGACTTCACGCTTCAGCCTTAAAGGCTACAATTAATTTGTAGAACTGCCACTGTCGGCTACAGCCAAAACTAATTATATAGGCTCAGATAATAAATCAGAAGAACAGTGATCTTTTATTTTTATGTAAAAAGTTGGACATTGTAACTTTCTCCTCTCTACCAGCTGAAACCATACAAATGTTTGCAAATTAATCACAAAAACTGCAGTCGGTGCAGCAGTTTCCATTGAGTAATCTTCTATTCTCTTAAAGGGCAACACACAATAACAAAAACAGCTCTGTAAATGTGCCGGTGCCAACCCGCTTATTTCCAAAAGCAGCTCTCTGAGAGCTCCCTGGTGGATGTTCTTCCTTATACTGTGTATGTCTGAGGACAGCTACATCTGTACTGATTGTTGTCAGACGGTCATCCACATCCTGCTTCCCTCCTGTCTCTGTGTGCAGCATGAGAAGTACACCAGCCAGCTGCAGCTCAGTATAAAAGCCCTGGAGGCCAAGGCCAAAGAAAAACAGCAGCTTCAGAGCTCAGAGAAGAGCAAAGAGGCTCTTTCCAATGCCAAACTACAGGACAGGGCTGAGCGCAGGGCTCACTCACTCACAGGTAAACAACTCCACCCGCACACACACCTCCATCAGAGCAGATATTAACAGCAAGGCAGCAGCTTTTGTAATGACACAAGCAGGTGAAATGTTCCTGTAGGCCGACAGGAACTGATTTAACTGGATTTGAATACCCAGTTCACACATACAGGGAAGAGGAAGTCTTTGTGCTTCCATGTGCTGCACGGCTCTGGCTGCAGATCCCTTGATAAGGTGGCTATGGCTTTTATTAAGAGCCTCCCTGGTGTGAGATTAGGATGCCATGTGAGCTGAGAGGCTAAAGCTACAAGCCCATGGAGTCAGTAAAGAAATAGATCTTGACATCCCGGAGTTGGCAGAATGAAAACATGAGTCAGGCCTGGCCAGACAAGCTGAGGAGTTAAGGACAGGCAGCCTTATCTCTGTCACCCACCCACGCCTGACCGCTGACAAGAGGTGGGGTGCTTTAAAGCGCACCAGTACTTGTTCAACACGTGTTCTGTAAGAATTAGAGATGTGTGTGTGTGGGTTTCTAGTTCCAGCTTTCAACTTGTGTACACGTAACCGGTTGTGAATTTTGTGTATTTGTTGCGGTTTATATTCTCCTCTACCTCCTGTGCCCCGAGCTGTACCCAGTAAATCCTGTTTCACAGCGAAGGCAGCGGCGGAACAGTCAGGGAATTGTTAGGTCGACAGAGACACACTTTGTGAATGAAGCTCATTCACGCTGACAAAACCCACTACAGCTGTTGTTGATTTAGCAGTTTCTCGTGCTTTCTTCTCTATAATGGCCCCTGTGAGCTCAGAGAGAAAACTACAACTGCTGCTTAAAATAGGACTTTTCCAGCAGCAGGCCTGCTCCACTCAGAGCGCCGTACAAATGTGTCATTGAGCTGCAACAACTCTGGGAAAACATTTGCCAAGCCTTATTTTATTTTAGTAAGGCGTCTCCTCCTCGGATGGAGGCACGGTTGCATCTCCTGCAGCGATCCGCTGAACCTGCGACTGCAGACTCTTCGCTGAGCGGTGCTGCTCACTGGGGCGTTGTTTTCCAGCTGGCCCTGCTGTTCATGTCTGCAGTGTGACGGGGGCCTCGCAGTGTGCTGTTGTGTCCCAGTCCACCAGCGAGATAACGCAAGGACCCGCTTGATAAATGTGCAGTGTCAGAGAGATAAGGAAAGTGTTTCATCGCATGTCAGAGAAAATAAAGCTTGAGTTGCACACTTAAAATAAGCCGAGTGTGTCAGATTTTTTTTTTGCAGATATAGACAACGGTCCATCAGCTTGTCTATTTTGGTATATCTCTGATAACTTCATCCACGTGAATTTGTTTGACTTGAAACCTTAACGTAATATTGTTTTTCCTCTATAGATATTTAGTGTTTTTTTCTATTCTCGTCTTTATTTTTTTTTGGTGCATGCCGTGTTTTCTTTGTCTTTCTCTTTGTCAGAATTGCTGAGAGAGCCGTGCGTATCTTATTCTGTGTGCTCTGCTCGTGCTTGTTTTTCCCTGCAGCTGTACAGGATGTGGACTGTGTCCAATCCTCCAGCTGTCTGCAGGGCAGGACACTTCACTCGTACAGTATCTGACTCAGTCGGTCCTATTTTACTCTGCCAGGGCCCGGAGCTATTCAGTATTTACTAAAGAGGCATGAAATGGATAGTTCAGTTTTCCCAGACGCAGCTCTAATCTGCACTACATGATTTAAAACGGCCTTAAATAATTAATTAATTAATGTCCCTATTCCATTTCCAACTTTTTAACTTTATTAGACCAAATGAGAAATCAAAGCTGAACTGATAAAACTGTCAAAGTCTGGTCTCATATTGAAAAGTTCTGTAGTAATGAACAGTTAACTCTTCGGGGGGCTTTTTCTTGTATTTGCTCATTAATGAAACAGTAAATCCAACCTCAGTCGGTGGCGCTGTGCTCAGTCCACTCATGTTTTTCTTTAGCTAAAAGCAGAGGATTGAGTAATGGGAAAGGAATGGGTAACGTGCCCTGTCACTGTGTTGATGTCTTATTGTGTGTGTCCAAGGCAACAGTGGTGAAGTGCCGCCGCTGATGCTTTTACGATTGTGAAGCCTCGGCATTAAACTCCACACAGCTTTTTTTTGGCCCAGATATCAGGCCGACAGACACACATCCAGATTATCTCATGCCGGCCATATAGGCTGTCTGTCGTGTGTGTGTGTATGTGCTGGTCAAACCACACGCTAAACACCAGCTCAGAAAGAGCATCATGGAAATAAGCCCTCCCTCCGCAGCTCACACCTGTATGGTGCAGTATACCAAGGTCAATGTGCAGGCTATGAGTGTTAGAGTACACAGACCATCACCATAGATGCGCTGCTTGGTTATCCTATATCCTGTATTGTATTGGTTTGCTTTGGAGATTAGGATTATCTTTGTCCCGACTCACACAAGGAGGATTATGTTTTGGTGGTTTGCGACATACAGTTGATATCCCAGTCCGCTGCTCTGCTCTCTCTGTGTCGTTGGAATGTGTGGGAATCACAAAAGGCCCAGAAGGCTACGGTGTAGTGTAACACTGTGTCCGTCTGCGCTCCAGGGTTGTGCAAAGTGCAGCCGCTGCAAGGCCAAGCCCAGACACAACACTGTTTGTTTTGTCATGTGACCCTGCACGGACTTATTTCCCCAAAAGGCTGTATAAATTCAGCTCTTTGTTCGGTTCTTATTCCTTTCCAGCCTCCCTCTGCTGGGGCTGAGCGTATCCATGTGCCTAATGTTGTGTGTTTGTCTGTGGTTGTGCCTGTCTCTGTGCATCTGTCTGCTAGCTGGCGCCGATTCTCCGATATCCAAGCCCACTCCTCTCTATGGCCAACCGTCGTGGTGGGGGGAGGACGAGGACCCCGCCAACAAAAAGGTGGAAAGAGGTGGAAAATCTCCAGAGCAGGAGTCTCCAGGTCAGTGACAGTGTCTTATATTTTTACTACCATGAGCACGCAGGCTTGATTTTTACAACGGCATCGACGCTGAAGTGTTTGTAACGTGTGCTGCAGTTATTTGTACTGTAATTGTATCGGATATTCCCACATCTGTGAATTGGAGCCTAATTTGTAATGACATGTTTGTCTGTGGCACTGCTATCTGATGCCCTTTGTGGGTCACTGAGAGATGGATGGTGTAAAGCCCAAGGCAGGCTCCTGGCTGCCGGTCGCAGACTGTTAGCCAGGCCATACCATGCCAGGCCAATGGGCAGTGCCTGTCTGCCGCGTGATGGATTATGACCCTCTAAGCTGCTGGAGGAAAGGAGGAGAGGGCAGGCGGGGGGGGGGGGGGTGTGATTGTTGGCCTCATGTTGCCCAGGCTGAAACAGATTATTCCTGCTCAGCTACCCTCCACCGGACTCTGAGCTCCTAAACTGATATTTGGCCACATCCAGCTGGCACCCAAAGACCCACTGGCTGATCTGTTTTCTCAGTCTAACAGCTGGAATCTTTGTTATTTGTGGCTCCCAGTTTTCGGGGATTGTGTGACAGTGGCATCCCGATTGTGCTGTCACAATATTAGCAGTGATGATTTAGAAATGTCCTTTATTTTATTCCCCCCTAATCCATAACTAAAATGATTATTATATTCTATATTTCTACACAGATTGCTGTGCATCTGTGACTCCACTGTGACCTCACTACTGCATATTTTGTTAGTTTTACAAAGGTGAACAACAGAGAACAAGGAACACATATAAGAAACAACAACAATAATAATAATAATGATATACGTATATATTTGGATTTTAATGCATTTTAGGCAGGAGGACTTATCCTAAAAACACCACTTTTTTCTAAATAATCTGAAAAATTATGTAAAATTTGTCAAATAACATACTGTTGCATTGGAAAAAAGTGAATTACATTTATTCCAGATATAAGTCACAAGTTATTTTCCTGTATATAGTCAGATTTTTATGAATAATACACCGATTACACCACTTCACATTGGGTTGCATGACGTCGTTGACCCATACACATAATATACATGTCCATTGTGAGCTCACTACTGTTTTCTTGTTAACAGAGCCTGGTAAAGATGGGTCCAGATACACCCCCAACGGCTCTCTGTCTGACGGCCAGGCCAAGTCCATCTTCGCGTACCGACGAGAGCCCAGCTATTTCGAGATCCCGACAAAGGAGTTCCAGCAGAGACCCGCCAAAAAGCCTGAATCACAAGTCCACGAGGTTCCCACGAAGGACACCCCCGATCCCGCTGAGGGCGTGCCCTCCACGCCCACGCCCCCCGTGGTCCAGAGCCACGCCTCCTTCACCATCGAGTTCGACGAATGCACGCCGGGTAAAATGAAGATCAAGGACCACGTGACCAAGTTTTCTTTCCGCCAGCAACGGAAACTACCCTCCACCGAGTCGGTCGCCACACCCACCGAGGTGATGTCGCCGGAAAACAAAGTTGCCGACTGGCTGGTCCAGAGCAACGCCAGCATGATCAGGAGGAGGTCACAGGCTGAGGATCTGTACAGCACAACCAGTGATCCGTCACTTCTGAGGACCACTCGGGGTGAGTCGGCCATATAATGTCTGTCAGTGTTTACCAACGCTAGTTTCAGGGATGTGCTAATTTGTTGTTTTCATTATCAGCAAACAACCATGAAGACGGCACTCACAGCGACTCTGGGGATCCTACGATCAATGGAAAGGATTTCCTGCTCTCAGAACCTCAGATTGGGTCCCAGGATTCTCCACAACCCCTGAGAACCCCCCCACAACGCTTCACCTCCCCCGACTCTGAGGAGCCCCTGTCCTACTCTCCTCCAGAGTCACACTCCCTTTCCAGTCTGGGCAAAACCGAGCCTCACCAGGCCTTCGTCATCGAATTCTTTGACGATAACCCAAGAAAGAAGCGCTCCCAGTCCTTCACCACCAACACCCCCCCGCCCGAGCCCGCAGGCCTCAGGGTCCAGGAGAAGACTAGGAAGACCGCAAGCCCAACTGGGGACAGACAAACCCCAACTTCAGCCTCCTCCACTCCCCCAACCCAACGCTACACCGTCCCACTGAAGGGGCCTTCTTCCACAGGTTTCCAAAGAGCTGGCTCTCTACGAAGGGAGAAGACAGAGGACCGAATGAGCACCAGCTTCACCTCCCGCTCCACGTCTTCTACCTATGTCAGACCTTTTAGCAGCGTGGGCCGGAGGTCCAAACTGGCCCAGGATTTTAAAGCTGAATTTCTCAAGCACACTAAGCAGGCCATTTCTGCCAGCTGGGAGAAAAGCACATCTAGTTCCCCTGTAGCAGCTAAAACAGAGGCAGTGGTAGCATCACCGTCTAGCCCCTCTCCATCTAATACTCCCTGCCAGCCCCAGACTTCCTCTCCTGTCAGCAAACCTGTTCCCCTCAAGGCCCCTGTGATGCCCCCAGAGTCTCACAGCGTGGAAGTCAAGAGCCCCCCTCCTGTCGGCCCCAGAAACGAAGAGGAAGACACTCTGAGTGATGCAGGAACCTACACCATCGAAGCAGATGCTCAAGATAAAGAGCTGGAAGAGGCACGGAACAATATTGATCAGGCAAGATTGATTTATTTAAAAAAAACACACACAATCACTTAAAGGGATAGTTCAACATTTTGACAAATTGGCCCATCGCCATAATCCCTATAGTTTTAGGAGTAGATGGAGAATAGAAGGAGTTCCACCACACACCTTTAATTGTCGGTGCAAGCTATTTTTAGAACGGCGGAGCAGAGCCGCGAGCTGCTCAGAGCTACGCTACGGAGGCTGATGGAATTTCTTGGTTTCCCTCATCAAATTTATCAAATACACAATCCAACAACTCAAACACTCTCGTGGACAAGTTGTGACCTGCACATTCACCACGTTATGAGATAATAACAGAACGTTATGAGACAGAGTTGTTTTACAGGTAAATTCATGCAAAACAGCTGATGCGTGTTACCGTCGGGGGCAATTTTTCGGCAAGCAGTCTCTGCATTTGCCTCGAAAACAACTCTGTCTCGTAACGTTCCATTATATCTCATAGCGTGGTGAATGTGCAGGTCACAACTTATCCAAGAGAGCGTTTTTGTTGGATTGTGTATTTGATGAGGGAAACCAAGAAATCCCATTAGCCTCCGTAGCATAGCTCTGAGCAGCTCACGGCTCTGCCCTGCCGTTCTTAAAATAGCTTGCACTGACAATTAAAGGTAACAAACCTACTGCTATGACTATAGGGATTATGGCAATGGGCAAGTACACAGCCACATGGGCAACTATCCCTTTAAAGGTAGTGAGACTTTACCATTCGCCAATGTCCCATGGAGAAAGTCCCTCTCAGACTGAGCCCTGGACATTGGTAGTCACGCTTTCTCCGTTCGTACACTTATCCACTTGCAATGCTTTGTTCCTGACAGGTGTTTGGTGTCAATCAGACCGCAGAGCGAACCAACCAGACTGAAGCAGAAACATCATCAGCATTTAGGCCTGTTATTGGTCAGGGCAGGGAGCAGCATAGACAGAGTAGCGGTGGGCAGGTGAGGCCAGCTCCAGAGCAGGGACAGAGTCTGGTGAAGGTAAACCTTCCTGCTGAGGGTTGGGCTAATGATTGGGTGTAATGATTACTAATATTGACTCCAGTTCGGAAGATAATAAGTTTAGGTGTTGGGTCAGTAAACCTGAAATTCTTCAATTCAGAAATCAGCATGTATTGCTGTCTTGATTCTCTTGGTTTCTGCTCTTTTGATTTCGTGATTTTTCTCTCCTTTCCTCCCAGGTTGTGGGTCTTTTTTGTTGGTTTTTCTCTCTAATCAAATATAAGGAGGAAAAATTGTCTTTTTTCTAGCAGCTGTACTTCATACTGAGTAATAAATCGATCTGTGGTGTCTTCTGCTGTTCATCTTCTTCAACATGCTCTGGGAATCATATAATCATAAACTGCATTTCTTAGAAGTGTTTAATCTTTTATAAATCCATTGAATAGGTTGTATGTTTTCTCTTGTAGGTTCAGCCAGCAGGTGCAGTGTTACAGGGGGGTCCTAAGTGGATGTCTTGCTGGGCCAGCTTGGCAGACAGCTACACAGAATCTGGCCCCTCATCTGGCCTCTTTGACATCCCTTCCCAGATGGAGCTGTCAGGAGGGGGTAAGCTGCCTGACAAGACACAGGTCTATTTGAAATGATAATGAGAGACCCTGATGAATATGAATGATAATTCCCTTTCAGTATGTGTGGTTAATATGCATTAAAACTGTTTCACTTCAGCACACGGTACGATCATCCACAAGACCGCGCTCAGCCGTAATCACGACAGCAGTGACTCCAGAGCTCGACGCATCCTGCCCCAGCTACCGGTGGGGGAGAAGAGTGACATTCCAACTCCCAGCATCCATGTTCATTATGACCCACATTCAACATTTGATGTAGGGGAGAACAGCCTGGGGGCCTCCAGGTCTCAGGACGGCGTTCACAGGCTGTCGGTGCAGGACGACGTGGAGCCAGACAGCCTGAGCGACGCCAGCAAATCCGACGACGGTTCCATAGTGGAGCAGAAGAGGAGGCCGCTGTCAGACGGAGAGGAGAAGCAAAATGAGGAGAACGCGTTTCCAGCTAAGTCTACATCTTTCTACATCGAGTCTGAGTCCGAGTCCAAACCAGAATTTGGTTCAAAATCCAGCACGCCTAAGACTGAGAGAAAACAAAAACTTTTCTCCACGGCCACTCTGACCAGACCCAGGAGTAACCAGGATGTTGGGAAAGTCAAGCCCAGTGCGTCAGCTCCCGTTCTTGGCCAGAGGACACAAAGTCCAGAGTCCAAAGAGGGAACAGTGTCTCCATTAATCAGACAAGAGAGCTTCACCAAGGAGCGGCCTAGCAACGCCAGACTGCCCAACATCTCCAGCCAGCTGGTTCCTAAGGACCCAAACCCTGAGTTACTGCAGGGCGCCTGCAACCAGGACACCCACTCTTACCTCAAAGAGACGGAGAATGTCCTGGCTGCTCTGGAGGCCAAACTACAAGCGGGACCCCCGGCAACCACTCCGTCTCCGATAATGGACTCTCTGTCGGGGGAGTCTGACGTAGACACCTCCAGCACAGTCAGCCAGCACAGCAGTAAGACCAAGTCAAACACAGTGACCAAAAGGCCGTCAGTCAGCGGGCTCCACAGGGAGAGGTCCTCAGCCAGTCTGGCCAGTCAGGACTCCAATCACAAGCCGGCGGCATCGGAGAAACGGCGCTTTCAGAAAGCAGACAGCAGCAAGTCGGAGTCTGCCAGGAGGCCGCTCGGACTGAGGCGCAGTGTTGGGAAATGTGGTTCCACAGACCTAAGTGACGAACCTCACAGCTTACCGTACTCTGACCAGGAGTCCAACACCCACCAGACCCGCAGGAAATACACCGTGCCTCTCCAGAAGGAGGAAACCAAGATGTCCAGAACAAGCCAGGCCCTGAGCCGCGCCAACAGCCTGTCGGCCCCCAGACCCACCAGGGCGTCCATGCTGCGCCGCGCTCGCCTGGGAGAGGCCTCCGACAACGAGGGCACGGAGACGGACCGGCTGTCGCAGGAGGCCGGCAGCGGCTCGGCCAGGCAGCCTCAGGAATCCAAGAAACTGTCCAGGCTGGATCTGCTGGCCATGCCCCGGAAGAGGACCAGCTCCTTCAACACGCCCAGCGACACCGAGGCGTCCTCCGGCTCGCAGTGGGGAGCGGGGAGGAGCACGGGCTTCTCCAACCGCAGCACGGAGTACGGCGGCGGCAGCTCCGTCAGAAGGGCCTCGGCCCCGGGGCCCAAACCTGCAGAGAGGCAGCAGAAACAAGTGCTGAGCAAAACCCCGCTCACCCGCGTACGGTCAGGCAGCGGCAAGTACACCGGCAGCACCACAAGTGAGTGTGATATCAACCTACGCAGATACATGTTTGTTTGACTGGAATGTTGAATGTAATATTGTGACTGCTATGAGCACTTAGTCATGTGAACCAGCACCTTAGAGAAGAGATCATGTGGTTCCTGGACTGGAGGCAGGACAAGGTGAATTGGTTTGACACAGTCAGTTTATACATTGAAGGAATGTGAGGAAGGTAAGGAAGGAAGTAAAGCCCGTAGTCTCTGTAACTCATCTACTAAAGAGCTGATTCTGACTAACATCAAATATTACTAATATTCATACAACAAAACCTTTTAGAGGGAACTATGGATAGAATGAATACTGCAATACTAGCCTTGTGCTTTATAGTAGACACTGTTTTTACTAATATGGGGTTATGATCTGATAATCAGCTGCTGTACTGTGGAGGTCAAGTACTTATTCAGTTTGGAAATGATTTCATAACAAACAAATACAATGAATAAGTTAAAAATGTCGAGACGAGGGCTGCGACTGCAACTTACCTATTTCTTTTTCTGGTTTTGGGTGATAATGTGGTGGTGTTTTCTCCCCTGTATCCTGTGATGGCATCTCTTTTTTTCCATCCTGTTTTTCTTCTTTCTTCTCCTAACGTCCATCCTTCGCTACTCAAACCGATTCCCGACGTCAAGGCTCCAGGAGGCGACAGAAAGGCTCTGACTATACCTCTACCTCAGACGAGGAGTACGACTCCAACCAGAGCACCCCTAAACACAAACGCTCCCAACCTTCCTCAGCCTCCCACAGCCCGCGCAGCCAGCCTCGGCCCCTGCCCCAGCCCCAGCCGGCGGTCCCCCTGCGCGCCAAGCCCCGCAGCAGAGACTCTGAGGACGAGACCCAGGAGGGAGGAGACGCTTTTCAGAACTGGTCCACTCACAGTGCTGAGATTGCACGGTAAGACTGAGGAGTACATTTTACAAACTGAGATTTCTTCCTAGTGTTATATTTATTTTATTTCTTTAAAGGTTTAAAGATCAGGGACAATGCACATTAACAAAAACATTTAAACAAATGTAAACGTTCCAGAATTAGCCAAACGGCTATTTTACATCTGTTGTCCCTGGACTGATGTTAAAGGTCACCCTCTGTTACTCGAGAATCAGAGTCTTTTTACAGCATTTATGTGATATCAACCACACATTTGTTATTGCTGTGACAGCCTGTGTAGAGAAAGAAAGGATTGTACATTCAGCGGAAAATGTTCATTTTAAGATCAAGATAAACATCTACTTAATCGTCCCGTAAGGGAAATTTGTCTTGGAGATGAAAGGTGTGGTGCACAGGTACATACATTATGACAGAACAGGACTGACACAACATAACAGTAACCACAACAGTGTTTCCCCTACTGTTCTGTTGGTGGCCCACACCAATGCGAGCCCCCGCCCCCCTTGAAAAACGGGAAATCTAGGAGCCAATCACGGTCCGAGCGGACCTGTTGGTCTGACTAGTCCAAAACAGTTGGAGCCCTCGACCCGAAGCACCCAGTAAGAAGCTGCAGACGGGTCGACCAAACGGCGCTATTCTCCCTCTGCCAGCTGATTTTTAAATACCAGTGCTGCTCACCCTCAAAAACCGATCACATAAATGCGATGCAGGCTTAGGGGGCGCGGAATCGCGGATGAGTGTGTCTTTCAGAATAAAATCGAAGCTGAGTCATTTTTCCCCCCTTATACATCAATATAAGTTAGTTTAATTTACTGCCCAAGTAAGTTAAATACAGCAGCAAAGACAATGGGCATCCAGCAGGATATAATGCACAATACATTATCGTAAGTAGTTCGCAAGATAATTACAAGTAGTAATTAACTAATTAAATTAAATTAACTAATAAAATAAGAGATCAAGAAAGGCAAATGTAGTTTTTTCAGTAGGGAGATAGAGGTAGGGATATAGGAGAATTTAAAACGGTTGCTCTAAAACACTTTCCTGAAGGCAGCAGCTCATTCAGAAAATACAATTCTCCTCTCTCCTCTCATCAGCCATTGTTCCAACATGTTTCCTCCCTGCTAGGTTGAGTCAAGACCTGGCTAAAGACCTGGCTATCCTGGCCAGAGAGATCCATGACGTGGCAGGCGACGCTGATCCACAGAACCCTGAGGTAGAGAGCGATACACCCGTCTCCACGGTGACAACTCATGAGCAGGTGCAGCAAAAGAAAACCATATCACATACTTGTCACGTAGTTGCCGTTAAATCAGTCACACAGGTATCAGATCTCCATTTGACCCAATATGACGGGTCTTCAGTTCTGTCATCTTCAGCTCTCATTGCTCAGCTTTGCCTTCTCACGCCAGGTGCAGTTATGTAATGTGATTTATTTTAGAGTCTAAAAATAATTGTTTTAATCTCAATCACCGGATCTGTTCCCTAAATGAACAAAGCAGTCAGTCAGTCAGACACATGTGGTTAGAATAAAACAGTACCTTATCATTTTAACTTTCATTTCCTTGTTTTTTCATAAGCCTTAACTGTCCATTTTAAATTGAAACATTGATTTCTGACTGTGGTGCAGCTCGTCCAGCATGTTCCAGAGGCTGGATTAAACCACCAGACAGTCCCTCCGAGTTCTGCATCTACAAGGGAACCTGAGCAGAGCTCCAGTGACCACGAACAGAGCTCCAGGCAGCGAACCCGCAGCAGAGACGAGGTCTGGTCACAATCTGCCGCTTCGCCTCGACAACAACCTGTGTGATGGAAGCACCGGTGGATCCTTCTAAACTCTTGACTGTTTTTCCTCCAGGCGGCTGTGGACGCTCTGATGCTGAATCCAGTGTCTCAGGTCATCACGGCCATCAGAGAAAACACAGAGCAACTTGCTGACAAAATTAAGTATGATGTTCTGTCTCTCTCACACACACATGCATGCACACACACACACATCCTGCATTCCCAGGCTTAATCTGAGTTTGATGAAAAACTTTATTGATCCGGTCTGACAACCCGACTGCACTGAGCCAGTAATCTTATTAAATTAGTAGAAGTGAGTGAGACAACACAGAGACTTGCAGTCTGACAATGTGCGACCAACAGGGATGTAATCATCTGAGCAGATAAGATGCAGAATAAACATTTGTGTGTTAAAGTTTTCATTGTGTGACGTGGCCACAGTTTGTTCTTCTCTGGTTTTTACTCAATCTACAAACAAGACACAGAAGTAAACTGTATTTTACAATTTAAAACACTCCAGAACGGTATTTCACTCTCATTACTCTCAATCTAAATCAACATTGTGGACACAAACATGTGGATCCTCCCTGTTAGATGACAACTTAACAACTACTGCTCTTGGCATCATACACACAGGGTACTGTTCCAGGACAGGGTGGATATCTGGGAGGAAATCGAGGCAAAGGTTAACTCTGACAATGACGTGCCTGTTGTCAAAACCTCCAACAAGGTTGGTGATTTCCCTTTTTATACTTGCAAGCAAATTTCATGCTAAAAACATCCTTGTGTGTTTGAGCTAAGTCAGATGTCTGTGTTTCAGGAGATCACGTCCATCTTGAAAGAACTCAAGAGAGTCCAACGACAACTTGAAGGTGAGTCACACTCTTCTTTATGGATGTGAAACAGTCTTTATCTGTGTAATACTTTCTCTCAGTGAGCGCTAACTGTCTGTTGTTTTCTCTGTCCAGTCATTAACACAGTCATGGAGCCCGGTGAGCAGCCAGACGCTCCCAAGGCCTCAGCCTTCAACTCCACGTCCTCATCCGGAGCTCGGAGCTCCAGACCTTCTTCCTCACAAGACTGGAGAACAGTCCACTCTGTGTCCAAACGAGGCGGCGGCCCGCGGCCCGGCGACAGCGTCAGGAGAGCAGCTGTGACACCAGACGATCTCAGAGAGGGATATCTGGTCTGAGATCTGACGCAAACACACAGCGCTGAACTTCCGCCATCACCCCACACACACACACACACACAGGTGTCAGGCCGATGTGGGCTGATTGAAACCAAGGGGGTGGAAGTGAGACGACACAGACAGAACTGTAGTGTACCCTCACACTCATTCAGACACACTACTGCACTATGAGCACTACACACGTACACTGTGCTGTAATACACAGTGAAGCTGTGAAGTGTCAGGGTTGTGTCTGAGTGATGATTTGAGGAAGTAGAATAAAAGCCTGCTTCACCTCCTAAAGGCCTCAGAGCTGTACTTGATCCTGTGTGTTGGGGATAGTTCTCAGTAATCACAATTATATGACCAATAGTACTGATTTAAAAAAAAAAAGCTCTTGTAATTTTTTGGTTTAATTGAAAACCAGCCTGAGCTTAAACAACTCAGGGAAATATAATATATATATATTAACACATCACGTGTTTGTGTTTAGTGACAAAAATATGTTTGAGGAAATATTATTCAATATTATTATAATTATAAATTATTATAATATCATTATTAATATCATTGAGAATATTATTCATTTCAAATATTCATTAGTTCATTGGTATTTGTTTTATTCAGAAAAAGGCAGTAACACGTTTCAGATGTTAGTGTGCTGTGTGTGATGATTTTTCCTGGTTTTGTCTTTGTTGTTTGCCACTTTTTCTCTTTGTGGACCAGATTGATGGAAGAATGTAAAAAGTATTTATTAGGGGTCTCTTTTGTGAGGCACTGGGTGTTTTGTATCCAAGGCAACATGGTTTTTGGGAGGGAGCTTGTAAATCCTCGAGCCAGACCAATTCATCTTACATTACACAGTCGCTACCAGCCAATATCTCCTGTATTTATTCAGTTATTTCCCAGTGGACTGACTGTGTCCAGGTCCTCTATCTAATACTTTGCCCAGCTGGAGGTGAAAATCCCTCCAGGAATGTCAGTCCGAATGGAAGCCACGGTTTAGTCACCTGGCAACCACAAACTCACGTGGCTATAAAACACTAGTTGCCAGGTTTCCTGAGCTTCTACCTTCTGGAAAGTGTGTATGTGTTATTGTGTTGAGCACAGTTTGGAAACTGAAACTTGTTTTCTTTGTTTTGCCCTCCACACCTGAAGAGCACAGTCACCTGAGGGTTTGACAATCACAAAATGACTGACAGGAGCAAGTCGCCTTTTATCTGCGCCCACACACAGAGCTCATCACATGACACCTAAACTGCAGGGGTGGTGTGAAACACTACGAGCTGTGATAAGATGTATTATTTCCTGGCTCTGTCCAGTCACAAGGTCCTCACATGACAGGAGAAGTAATGTCATTTTGTAAGTTGAGAAATTGTGTGTAACTGTAAATCAGATTGTTAGTATGTAAATACCTACAGATGTCTATATGTCCTACAGATTACCTCTCAATCTTGTCTTTTGCACTAATGTAGTCCAGCGTCATCCCCTCGAGCTGACACGCTGCAGAACTGAAAGCCTCTGCTCTCCTGTGACTGATTGTACATTTTGATTCATTGGGCAAAGAAGCAGGGGAGGAGGCGAAACAGTTCACCAGCAAGTTCCCACTTCAGACTGTACATGTGATTGTAATTGGGAAGTACCTATAAGTGCCACAGAGCTGTGTGGGGGACAATGTGTGATGCAGCCAAGCACAGTGGTTGTTTACAAACTGAATGTCTGTCCTTTCTCGCTCAAAGAATTGCTGCTACTCATCATCATCATCATCATCATCCGTGGGGGAAGTGTTTCTCCCGTTCTTTACTCCATCTAAGCCACACAAAGTTGGAGCTGGAGTCAAAATCTTCTGTGTCAAATGTGTGTCCCCGTTTTATGAGATTCAGTTTCTGTTTCCCCTCCTTTTTCCCCAGAATGATTTGGTTGTAATCTTGCTGTCTTGTTAGCTGGTATTTATGTCTGGTTCTCTCTGTAGTTGGTAAAGATGGTGATTTCCAGGTTTGGTTTGTTTCTTTTGTTTTTTTCAAATAAATTAAATTGGCAAAGTGTTTTTATTTGACTCTTTGTCTTCTGTTGGGGGCATTCCTGAGAGTATAGATGTATGAAAACCAGAAGTGAAAGTAAAAAGGAGAACTATGCTGCGCTATATTCAGAGGCAGAGCTATCGCTTCAGCTCAGAGTCGGGTGAAAGCTGGAGGGGGATCACACTGTTTATTCTCAGCTCTTCTTAGTGAGGAACTATCTTCATCTTCTCTGTGTAAGTTGTTTTTGCCTCAAATACTCCAAGAACAAAACTTGTTTGGAAACTTAAACCACTAAACATGCAGAGTCCTGTCATTAGTGTGGTCTGCATAGTCAGATTTCAAATGTGCTTATTTTCTGCCTAAGACAATAATTTCCTGCTTTTGATCTTTAACAGATGAGTGATGCTTGAGAGGGAAAATGTCCTCTGCGTATAGTAGCCTTCATGACAGCTATGTTCCAAACAAAGGGGTAGGATATAACAAACATTCATCAAACAGTTAATTATTTCATGTATTTTACCTCCTACTCTTACATTTGTTTTTCTATCAAACTCCTGGTTGTCAGAGGTCGACCAGCTGTGTGACATTAGCTGTGGTTTTGGGCTTGTTGACTGTCGTGGGGATTGTGCTCGCCATCGTTGTTCTGAAGAGGCCCCCCCCACCTGAAGATCATGAGACGCTCCCTGGAGACGTGGGTGAGGGTAGTAACTCCACAGACCAGTGCAGGTAATAATCCTCCCAGAGGTGGTTCAGTCAGTTGTCTGTCAACATGTTTGTGCACTAAAAGATAAGAAAAGTCAACTCAGTTGTTACATGGTACAGGAGTGAAAGATGTATACCATATCAATATAAGCACTTTAAAAACCCAGTGGACCAAAGTGCTGGTATCTGGACTCCAATAAAAAGTTCAGCCAGTGAACTGTCACTGATGAAGTGATCTGGTTGAACTCACTGACAGGTATGAATATAGAGACTATCTAAATACTTTTTTTTGGTAAATTTAAAGGTAGAGTTGCTATGGCTATACCTAAAATATATCTTCAAATTCATCTTCTGTACAATCCCACTGTACTTCCTAGACTTCTGGTCTTTCATTGTTTCTGTATGTTTGTCATCCATGCAGTGGTTCCCTTTTTAACCAAGCAGAATCTCCCCCATGGGAGACAAAAGAACTTTGACTTGTCTTTGATACAAACAACACGCCATAAAAACTAAAAATAGCATTATTTAAAAGGTCATCAATAATAAATAAGATTACATTCAAAGAAAAAAATGTTTTCCAACAATAGATCCTCAAGATTTTTGTAAACATTACTCACAATGTTACTATGTGTCTACTGAGGTTTGTCTGATCAGTGAGTTCAGTCAGAGTTTTGTTTATTTCCCTTTTCGCGTGGAGCCGTTGTGTGGATGATGATACACACACCGGGTCATGAGGTTCAGAGCAATTTGGAATTGAACCCACTAATCATACTGTATCCACATTAGACGCATCAAGTAAAAGATCAGTGTCTCTAAATTGCACCATAATTTTCTCCAGTTCACTTTCCACAGGATTCACACACATGTCTGTGTTTAAACCCCCTCAGCATGGTGCTGGTGGAGAGCATCCCCCTAGACATGAAATACAAAGACAACGAGACCATCGGGATCCCTCTGGAACAGGTCTGGAAAGATCTCATTGCCATGGCAACAGACCAAGTGGATGTGTCCTCTTTTTACTGGACTTTAACGGGGGAAGACATCAATGTCAACTCGTCTTCTGACACACCTGTGAGTACTGCACACACTCTAAAAAGTAATACTGCATGTTACTTAATTCATTTAGTGTAAACATTTTTACACTTAAAAATACTGAGTTGATTTGAAAAAGTCTCAAATCGGTTAAAGGTCCAGTGTGTAATATTTGTGAAGGTTTATTGGCAAAATCTAAATATACTACCAATGAATATATTATATATAAGTGTATAACCGCTATAAAATAAAAATCTGTTTGGTTTTCATAGCCTTATAATTCTTCTTTTATCTATAGGCTACATATAGCAAGGGTCTTGCTTAGGGAGTGTTGACATCTTGCGCCGCCATGTTTGTACGTAATGTAAAATCCAGCCAGCCAGAAAGCACGTTTCAAGAGTTTCACTCAAAATAAACTAATAATCTAGTAAATAAACAATAGAATTATTTAATAGATAAATAATAGAATCTGAATGCTAGATGTCACTGTTTTCCCCTCATTTTACACACTGGACCTTTAAAAGAAAACATTAGTAATATTTTCAAGTACGTCTGAATGAATTGACTTGGCTCCAATACCACATGAATTGATAATGGTAAATATGATTAAAAATATTTGTAGGACATAACTGCAAATTTGCTAATGACTTATTAAAAAATGTGTTGTAGGCTACTGACTGTATTTTTTTTATTTTAATTTTTATTTGAGGATATTCAGTACTATAAACCAATATGAAGAGCTCACAAAACATGAAAGCTTTCCTGTAAAACGTTTTTCCCACGGAAAATTACAATTTCCCACAGATCTGTGCATACCAGCAGCAACATTATTTATGTGTTTTAACACTCAGTGTGTCTCTGGCAGGGAAGGGAGATCCTGGGCGAGCTCGGGGAGTTGCCCTCCAGGAACGTCTCCGTCCGAGTGGTGACCAGCGTTCCCACCGTGAGGACCAACTCCACAGATTTAAAGTTTCTGAAACAGAAAGGTCCTGAGCTCACCCTGTTGGTTCTGATTGCTCTAGTCCACAGTCATCACATCAGGTTTTGATTTGCCATGAATCCTGTTCTTAATGTTTTCTCCTTGTGTCTGTAGGAGCCCATGTGAGGGAGGTGAACTTCGGGCGTCTGACCAAAGGAGTCCTCCACACTAAGTTCTGGATCGTTGACAGAAAACATGTGTTTATTGGGAGCGCCAACATGGACTGGAGAGCTCTCACACAGGTCAGACAGAGCACGGTCCAGTCGTAGGTGCAGCTTCTCAACCTCACAGCAACATCCTGACTTGTTCCTGTCGACTGTAGGTGAAGGAGCTGGGGGTGGTCGTCTACAACTGCTCCAGGCTGGCAAAGGACCTGCACAAGATCTTCCAGTCCTACTGGGCCATGGGAGCGTCCAACAGCTCCCTGCCTGAGCCCTGGCCTGCAAAGTATGAAACTGACATCAACAAAGACCGCCCCCTGCTGGTGGAAGCTGACAATGTCTCCAGCAGTATTTACCTCTCGGTGAGTTTCACTTCCTCTTTACAGAGTGGATGATTTACAGAGAAGTGAATGTGAATGTTAACTTCACAGCCAAGCATCATAACTCATGTTTTATGGATGCAATGTTTTTTTTCCCCATCAATTAAATATGTATTTAATGTATTGTTAACACATACAATCACAATATTCTAAACCACATAAAATTGGAATTTATTGTCAGTTTTCTTGTCTTTTTTTCTAAACAATGTTTATTAATGTTTACCTCATAAATATACAAATGTTCATCCACATACGTAGCTATATATATCAGCATAAAAGTAAAAAACAAAACAAAACCAAAAAATGTGTGCCTCCTCAAATGAAGCACATGGAGGCACATGAACATAAATCTTCTCAGACAGAGTATATGCAGTATATATGTATAAATATATACACATCTTATGTACATACACAGTCCTCCAGTTCTATTCAAAATCCAAAGCCCATCATAGTCTTCCCTCCTCTTCATCATCTGATAAATCTATACTTTTGACAGTTTTTGTTTTTTTAATAGTAATTTTCCACATTATCTCTTCCCCACCCAAGGCCTCTCCACCATCATTCTGTCCTCCGTCCAGGACTCAGGACCTGGAGGCCATCCTCTCCAGCATCTCAGAGGCTGAACACTTCATTGACGTAGCTGTCATGGAGTACTTCCCCAGCACACGCTTTGAAAGGCCCATGAGGTAAACCTGACGCACAGAGGAAGCTGCTTAGTTTCCATCAGCAGTGTAGCTCTGTGTCTTGACTTCCTCTATCTCTCTGGATGCTGTAATAATCACACAGATACTGGCCGCTGATTGACGATGCCATCAGGGTGGCTGCATTCGAGAGGAAGGTCAACATCCGGATGCTGATCAGCTGTGGACGGGACTCTGATCCGGCCATGCTGCCTTTCCTTCAGTCTCTTGCCTCATTCAACAGCCCAAGCCACCACATCAGCATTGAAATAGTAAGACGCCACATGGGTTCAATGTCATGTCATGTCTCCGTGAGATAAACACAACTTCCTGTCTTACTTTTTAAAATGTCATTCTCTTCCCAGAAACTGTACATCGTGCCTGTGGGGAACCAGTCTAATATTCCCTACTCCAGAGTCAACCACAATAAATACATGGTGACAGATAAATTGGCCTACATTGGTGAGTGACGTGTTTTTCATTTCTGCACATTTGTTGTTGCATTTAAACTCAACATTAAGTTCAACATTTTGGCATAATCCCTATAGTTTTAGGAGTAGGTTTGTTACTTTTATTTGTCGGTGCAAGCTATTTTTAGAACGGCGGAGCAAAGCCGCAAGCTGCTCAGAGCTATGCTACAGAGGCTAATGGAATTTCTTAGTTTCCCTCATCAAAAGCGCAATCCAACAACTCCAAAACGCTCTTGTGGACAAGTTGTGACCTGCACATTCACCACGCTACGAGATAATAACGGAATGTTACGAGACAGAGTTGTTTTCAAGGCAAATGGAGAGACTGCTTGCCGAAAAACTGCGCCTGACGGGACTGATCCTGAGCTGTTTTGCATGGATTTACCTCGAAAACTATATGGATTATGGCAATTGGCCAATTTGCCAAAATGTTGAATGGTCCCTTTAAGCTCCCCTTCATTTGTTGCATGTGAATGAGTTAATCATTGACTTGATAAGATTGTGTTGTCACCAAGGTACCTCCAACTGGTCAGGGGACTACTTTGTGACCACAGCTGGAGTGGGTCTGGTGATTTCCCAGCATGCTCCTCACCCCGTGTGGAAGACCAGGGCCCTGCAGAGTCAGCTCAGGCAGGTTTTCAACAGAGACTGGCACTCTGAGTTTGCCGTGCACCTTGCTGACCTGGGGCACCACCCAGACTGTTCACTGTCAACATGACAGAAAGATGTATTTTAAGGTTGTATTAGTGATGTTGTTGTAATAAATCTTGTTTAAATATTATCTTTATTATATGATCTCTCACTCTCTGATTAACTTACTCCCTCAGTTGTTTCCCTACGTGAGCTAATACACTTGTAAATGAAAATAAGGTTAATTGATGTAACACTGACTTAAATGTATTGGTGACCCTTGTATTGACTGACTGTTGGATGTGTTATTACTGATACTGTATAATTGCTAAATCTGTGTTAATTATTAAACATGTGTAAACCACAGTCAGATAAAGTATTGTTTGAGTCCAGACTCAGTTGTTTATAGAGACTACAGGACGAAGGAGTGTGTCCTTCACTTGTGATTATGGCAGCTGCATCAGTAGCTGCCATGAGAAGAAGGTTTTTCGTATTGAAAATACTTTCCAAACATCTAATTAGACCCTTCTATTTGACCTCCACCATATATGAAAGATGGTACATGAAAAGTGGTGCATTTTCTCTCGCTTTAAAACTCCTCCTGTTAAATCACAATGCTACATCACCACCCTTTTCCCAGCACATTGTGCAATGCAATGAGATTAATGTGTTTGTTGTTTTTGTTTTTGTCTTTCATGTAATTAAACTCTTATTCATAGTGGCTGACCTTTGGGGGTTTTGACACCACCATATAGCTACTCTCTCACACTTCAAATTACTTACATTGGCTGTAACCTTTTACAGTCTGTGGCTGTAACCAATCAGAATGCTCAGGGAACTAAATCACAAGATATCCTGGCTGCAACTTCAGCATTTGATCAACTACTAAATGATTTACTTTTTATTGAAACAATTTAAATAAACCGACCTTGACATGATGTCCCGAGCAAACACAAAGCCATGTGTTACAGTTTTTTTCAATCGCTTTGGTGCTATTCTCAGATCAGAATGAAAGTTCTCATAACTATTAGTTCAACCTCCACAACATGTCTGCCTAGTCATTTGTTCACATCATAGTAGCAGTTTCTCCTTCCTCTGAACAAAGTGCAAATGCTTTTGGACATGTATCAGTTGCTCTCATACAATTCTCTGCTGTTTTACAACATTATCATTTGTTTATGTCATGTCAGTCAAAATGAACTATACTTTTGAACGCTGAATAGTCTTTCCCTATAAAACTAATAGTCCTCATTTCATTGCTTGAGTCATTACATACAAAATTGTTGAACTAGTTTTCAAAATCTGTCAAACTAATTTTAAATGTTGGGAGAAGCACTGTGAATTCAATGATTCAAACATTTAAGGGGTATGTACAGTATAGTATTGGACAGTAATTCAGCACTAAACATGCACTGTCCCACCTCAAATAAATTGAATTGAATTGAATTGAATCTGTACTGCACTGCTGTCATTGTGTCAGGCACAGTAGGACAAGCACATTTTACATTTACATTTTAGCAGGGTTGCCAACTCTCACGCATCTGGCGTGTGTCACACGCTTTTAGGTCCTGTCTCACGCTCTCACGCCACTCAAACAATTCTCACGCCAAAATCAAGCGATTTGGCAAAAAAAAAAAAAAAATTAAAGCAAGCTTTGGCACTCATCAATAGGCTCTCTGATTGGTGTGCGCGATGCTTATCCGCGTGTCGATTGGACGGCTGCTCAAGCCTGTGATCACAGCACAGTAGGACGGGGAGTTGTCGATCCGCGACCCCCCCCCTCCACCAACAGCGGCACGGTGCTGAAGCCTGGACCCGACTTGGTCCGAATCCGATGGCCAAAAAAAAGAGGGAGAGAGCGAAGCCCGAGACACAACCTGACCTGACCGAGTTATGTTTTCAGACTGAACGCGGCTCGAACTGACGCCTGCGGTCGGGCTGGTTGGGCCAGTCCGTTGAAAACTATAAAATCAAGATGCAGACTGGGTAGCACAAAAGTACAGCCAGGCAGCTCAGTCCAGAGAGCAGAGGAGAGAGAGACAGCGCAGCAACAGGTGTGTGTGTGTGTGTGTACGTCTGTGTGTACGTGTGTGCGCAACTGCGCATACATGCACGTGTGCCACACCTGCAAACTCCGAATGGGTGTAGAATGTTTATTACAGAAGAGAAACACACATTTCAGGACCTGACTTGTATCATCAGGCTGTAGTAGAAGACTGAAAATCACAGGACGTGTCTGTTCTGTCCTTTCATATATTAATAGGCTCAATAGGCTGGTCCAGGCCAAAAGCCACAGCTCCCCACTAGACCAGTTTCATACATGATAGGAACCACAGATCTGCTTTTTTCCCTCTTATCTGAAGCAAATGTTGTGTTTTCCCTTTATTTTCTTCTCAGAGTACACCAGAATGCTTCAAATACATGTTAAAATCACAATTTTTTCCTGGGGGGGTGCCCCCAGACCCCCCTAGAGGGATATATTTTGTCACCTATTATTACACCTCTAGCCTACTCAGTTTGCAGGTATAATGTGTGTGTGTGTGTGTGTGTGTGTGTGTGTGTGTGTGTGTGTGTGTGTGTGTGTGTGTGTGTGTGTGTGCGTGTGCGTGTGTGTGTGTGTGAGTGTGAGAGAGAGACAGAGAGAGAGAAAAAGTACAATAAACATAACTATTATTATTATTATTATTATTATTATAGACAACCGCCCCCCCCCCCGCCAACAGAATCTCACTCCAGCCCAGGACCAAAAGTTGGCAACCCTGTTTTAGACTTACAGCTTCACTAGAGAACAGATTCACTGTATTGTAATGTATTACAGCAACCACAGTAAAGATTCCCCATCTTTATAGTACGGTACTGTACTACAGCATTCTGCAACATTGTTTATGTACTGTAAAGTTGTACACAGTTCTACCCAAAGAGTGTTTCTTATGTTTGTTGTAGATGACTGTAGTGTATTTTCCCTTTGCACAATGCTGTGAACAAATCAGAATTGCAAAGAGCATATGCAGTAAAAATGTGAAACATACGTATTCAGTATCAGTTACTCCATTAAATACAGTAATGTGTGACTTTACTGTAGTTTTCACATGGTAGTGTATACTGCTGTCTTGAGCATTTTCAGGTAATGTCATGACTTTTTTGCATTGGAAAACCCTTAGAGAATAAAGTGTCCTAATGAAAACATGACAAAGCCATTTGACTATCTTGTTCATAAACGATGGTGTCAGGACTTCTCATTTTGACGACACTGACAGTTTCATTGACATGAGTACTTGCTTTTGAGGGATGGACCATCCATTTTGAGCAAGTGATGCGCTTTTGCAGGTCATCCACTAGGTTTTGCAGTTTGCAATAATTGTTCTGAGAAATGCACTAACTGTTGTGCAAATGTTAAGAGTGATGTGAGAAAAGCACCAAAGCGATTGAGAAAAACTGTAAAACGGCAGATGTGTTCTCCTTTTTGCTGCTGCACAAACATCAGCAGAGTGTCAGTGTGTGTCGGTGCTCCTCCCGGGCAGCAGGCGGCGCTGCGCTCGGCTCCGCTCCGCCGCAGCCTCCCGCTGAGGCGCAGGGCGGAGCTCCGCTTGTGTAGTAGCTACGTGTGCTTCAGGTTTCCACAGCGAGCTAGCTTGCGGCTACAGCTAAACTGAAGACAGAAACATGGTGCTGCTGGAAAACGACTCGGTAAGAACAGAAAAGACTTGGTAAATAACCGAGGCTGCTGTCGTGGCCGGTTGTAACGGAGAGAAAGACGCTGTCCTGTCCAGGCGGCTAACACCCTACCTCAGCGGTGGAGCAGCCAGTCGGCAGCTGATTCATTAGCCGTCTGCTAACGCTAGGTTGGAGCTAACTGGTTTAGAGTTGGTAATGTGGTTCAGTTATTGAGCTGTCTAACATACTGACAGTCAGTAGTCCCGTAGAAAATGACCGTCTGTGTTGTTTAACATTAAAACTGCGGTGTTATTATGGGGCACAAATCTAGTTGGCGTTAAACAAACTTTGTGAGTTAGCACCTAGCAGCGTAACATACTGCTGTAAAGACAGCTGTACTTGAAGCAGAATAACTGATATTTTATATTATTGTCATTATATTGTGTGATTTTATGAAGGAGTTATCTTAATTTTCTTACATACTAAAATGTGTTTGGTTTAGTGGGTAATTTAACGATACAATTCATCAAAGCTAAAGCAGGCGAATATCCCATAATTCCCCAGTCACCACCTCAATGAACCGGTTTCAACGACAACACAACTGTACGTTTAGCCTTCAAGGCTAAAGGTGTTGTCTATGACAGGATTTCACCTGATTGTGCCCAGTTAACATGAAACTGTTGTGACTCTGGATTAAACCGGTTCAGATATTTCTTACTCTTGTTGTCAGATCAACCGCTGCACAGATCAGATCGGTCGTGGCCCAGCTGTGTTTGTGGTGCTGAAATGTAATGAGTCATGACTGAAACAAGAAGATGAGCCCTTTTCTTTTGTTCCCCAGTTCCTCACAGAGCTCACACGGCTTTTCCAGAAGTGCAGGACATCTGGCAGTGTTGTCATCACACTAAAGAAATGTAAGTGGACTCCTACTGAGAATTATCAGTGATTACTCATGATACATTAGGAAAGAAATCATTTGAGTTTCTGGGGTGTGTGTGTGTGTGTATTTTCAGACGATGGGAGGACCAAGCCCGTTCCCAGAAAGGGCCACTCAGAGTCATTTGAACCTGCAGACAACAAATGTCTCATCAGAGCGTCTGACGGCAAGAAGAAAATTAGCACAGTCGTGAGTTAACGGGGTTTCCTCGTGGTTGGATTTGATGAATTCAACTTTGTTTTGGTCTCAATGTTTTATACGAGCTGTTGATGCTAAATTTTCCTTTCTTGCCATTTCAGGTCAGCACCAAAGAAGTAATCAAGTTTCAAATGGTGGGTTGAGCTAGTTAAATGTGGTAGTTACCCAGGGTTAAAAAGGATAGTTCAACATTTTGGCAAATTGGCCCATTGCCATAATCCCTATAGTTTTAGGAGTAGGTTCATTACCTTTAATTGTCGGTGCAAGCTGTTTTTAGAATGGCGGAGCAGAGCCACGAGCTGCTCAGAGCTACGCTACGGAGGTTAATAGAATTTCTTGGTTTCCCTCATCAAATACACAATCCAAAACACTCTCATGGACAAGTTGTGACCTGCACATTCACCACACTATGAGATAATAAGGGAACGTTACGAGACAGAGTTGTTTTTGTGGTAAATTCATGCAAAACCACTGATACGTGTTCCCGTCGGGGCAGTTTTTCGGCCAGCAGTCTCTGCATTTGCCTCGAAAACAACTCTGTCTCTGTCTGATTGAAGGTGACGAACCTACTCCTAAAACTATAGGGATTATGGCGTTGGGCCATTTTGCCAAAATGTTAAACTATCCCTTTAAACATTCTCTTGGTTGATGTTATTAAATAGTTGTTGGAAATGATCCTTTGTTCCATGATTGTCTGTGATGAATGAGCCGTTGTGACTGAATGATACGTTTCTCTTCACAGGCGTATTCCAACCTCCTCAGAGCTCACATGGATGGACTTAAGAAGAAGGATAAGAAAAGCAAAAGCAAGAAAACCAAAGCCACTCAATGAGCAACAGACTCTTTCACATATCCATGGTTACGTAAAACTGGCCTGTACGATCAGTGGGGGGAAACGGGAAAGGCCTCTGCTAAGGTTATTGCCCCACCCACACTTTCTACCCATTCACCCGAGGCCACAGAATCACTGTTCATCCACCCGGTGACTGCGTCGACATAATGCCATTGTTTGCATGGTAACATCTCACCCTTGGCTGTTCAGTGCCACCGGTGATCTGAATGTTTGAGGTGGATTTCCTTCAAACTCGTACAACACGAAGCAGGCCAACTGGCTCCTGCTTCTGAAACCGGGTCATCAACAGCCGCGTCGCCTCTGGAGCCAGAAACCCAGATGCCCAATGATTAACTGCCTTTCATCTTATTTAATTGTTAGAGTGAGTCCCTATTTATGTTTCATTAACAGCTAACCTCCGAGCTGTGGTAGCATGTTTCAATTGGACCGTTTCAAAAATGTTTAATTTTCCAGGAATTTGGTTTTTCTTTCTTTTAGATATGCTTTGAAATTTCAGCATGTTGCTCAGAAATGCAGAGCTAAATATGGTCAGGTTTTCTTTTTAATGAGTTTAACTGCATTTGACTGAGCTTGATATTGGAGATGAAATTGTATTTTATGTTATTTTACTTTTTGAAGTACATTAAATTCTTGTGCCCTATATTTTGAACCAACGTACCCATGGCGGGCTGTCAAACTGGAACATCCTGAATTGTAAAGAAACGCCAATAAAATGTGCAGTATAGCTCCAGATAATGTGGTTAATTCATATATAGATTCTCTGAATGATATCATGAAGTAAAATAGTACAAAAGACAAAACATTACAGATTTACTTACATTTTTTAATATCTTTTCTGAGTTCTGAATACAGAGACAAAGTATTGGCTGTATTTCTAATTATGTACATTTCTGTTTATCACAACTACAAGGCGAGTGTAGCCACAGCCAGTACACTGTCCGTCACTTTGTTGTCATGTCTTGTTCTCCAGCCCAGATCTCACAGAAGAGGACTGCAGCAGACTTTAAGTTCAGAGATAAAGTGCTTTGTTACAAGTCAGTGTGAGTTGTTTTTTGTCCATTCTTGTTAAACTAGCAAACAGTGACCGATAAACATGAGCCATGTAGAAAACGAGACAGTAGATACACTATATACACACACACACACATCTGTGCTGCTCTGGTACAAACAGTCTGAGGTGTGGAAGCAGCTCATAGCGCCGTGTTCCTCTCTGGTCTGTCCTTCGGGGAGAGTGTGAGGTGGCGCTGCCGGGCGCTCTCCTCCTGGTAGCCCTGCCTCATCAGAGTGGTCACGTACTGGAACATGGTCTGGATCACAATCAATACACAATGGACTGGGTTATAGGGTGAAGCACAATCACTCTCACTGGTGAAAACATGAATTTTATGAAATGTTGTTATATATGGTCACAGGTGCCTTAGGAAAATGCGTGGTAACACAAGCTGGGTCATTGGTGTCCACAACCACAACCCATACAACAGGTAGATGACACAGGGAGACTCGGGGTGGGACCTAACTACAGTATGTGAGGTTGGATAGAAAATCTGGAGGGATCTGATATGGAATTGGACTTGGGAAGTGCTGTGAAAATAAGACATTTAGGATGAACACATTGACATTTGACCCTTTGTTGCAAAAAAGAAAATCAGCTAACAGATTTTCTTACAGCAGTGGAACGAGTGAAACCAAAATCTTCTAAAATTAGGGTGATGAAATATTGACATTTAGAATTGAATGATCCTCACTTTTGTTAACCTGTCATACTTTTCACTGCATTTTACTGAGATATAAAAAGATGGATGATACACAAAGACTCGAGCTGCTGTTCATATATAAAACATCTAAATTGGTTATTTACTTGAAATCCTGGAGATGATAAACATTAATCTTGTAGCAGCTCTTATTTAACGGAAGACAATCCACACAGATACATTAATATTATTTGATAGTGAATAGCAGCATGGTTAATAATGAGGTGTTTTCCCTTTTCTTCTTGTAAAGTGTGGCATCATGGTGCTGAAACAAAATGAAGACTGATTCAACCACTAGAGAGCAGTAGAGCTCATCACCTGAAGCAGATGATCAAAGATGTAGGCTACAGACCTTCAAATGAAATGTTATAATTTTCACACATCTCAATCCCTAAAAACAACATGCTGTCTATAAAGTGTACATACATGCCAGTATGTAGTCTACTTTATGTGTGTTTTGCTGGAACTAATTAACCCCCTACACCCCTGAACTGTTGTGACACCAGTGTCACAAAGACTCTGCACTAGAGCCTGGTTCACTAATTAAAAAGGTGTGTATAAGTGTGTGTAGCAGCATCGCCTCCGTATTAATAACACAAGGGGCTTCGTCGTGACGTGACGTGATGTGACAGAGCCACGGTCTATTTTCTCAACATGCTCATGTATGGTTCAGTGAGATGTACAGTCCCACATCAGTCAGGCTTGTGCAGCGCTGCTTCCCCTCTCGACATGTTACATGGTGCATTAAAACAAAGATGTGCACAACTCTTGGCGTTGATTTGAGTCGGACACAAACCGTCGCCGCTGACGCACCGGTTGCACACATGAAGCCTATTTTACCCAGAATGGATTGCTGCAGAGGTCTGTGATGAAGAGATGCAGGTCACAGCTCACCTTCCACGCCTCCTCCAGCTCGGCCGTCCACCTCTCCTTCAGGATGGGCTGCACGGCGCAGATGAACTCTGCTCCCACGTACTGGAAAATCAATGTGGGAGACACTTAACCTTCCTCTTGTGTTAGGGTCGCCACTGACCTTTTTTTTCCTTTTTCTTTAGGTTTTTAATGCATAAAAGTACCACATTGATTTGTTTATTGCATCAAGGCTTTTTCACTTTGTCAAGAACCTATATTTAAACAAAATAAAACAAAAATGTTCTTTGGTTAAAATGATGGCATTTGTGGTGTTAGGGGTTAGTTTGACCCGGTTATAATGATAAGAACAATAATGAGAGGTAAAACTGAAATCATAAGTGCAAAACCAACCTTTTCATGGATAAGGAAGCCTAACAATGTAACCAAGAGATGAGAAACAAATGGAATGATAAATAACTGTTTTTAGTTTATTCTATAGCTGATTTAAGACTCGGGTCAAAGCCGAATCCAACCTAACACAAGAGATGGTAGCAGAAAGCTGACATGAGGAAGACAAGGGGTAGGCTATACTGACAAAAAAGGCCCAGGGGCCCACACCAAAAAATATTAAAACCAATATTTTCATGGATAGGAAGCCTAACAATGTAACCAAGAGATGAAAAACAAATTGGATGAAACAACCTTTTTAGTGTATTCTACAGGTGATTAAAGACACGGGTCAAAACTGACCCTAAGAGACAGCAGCAATCTAACACAGGACGAAGGTTAATGACACTGTGCTGTGGTAACTAGGCCAGTATCCATTGTGTGCGTGCATGTGCATGTCACTCCATTTGCTGTTAGTATTTGGTTGTGTTTTCATTTTTCAGTTGTGGGAGTGGGTCAGTTCCATTCAGCTGCTGAGGTTTTAGGGGTCTCAGTATAATGGTGAGTGCTACTGTATCGGTGTAAATTAGAATATGTGTGTGCTCTACAAACAAAGCAGCGTGACAAAAACAGACTGCGGCGATCATCAGGGTCTTACACTGTAGTACTTAGGTGGGGCGTTGTAATGATAATGGCTTTTCCCCAGCTCCAGAGCCAGAGCCTCCAGTCGGTCCAGCTGGTCCAGCCTGGCCACGCTTTTCTCGATGAAAGACATCACCCTGAAAGAGACAGGCTTTTCAAACAGAGCGATCAGGCCTCATGGATGGATACATTAGCAGTTGATGTAGCTCCACTATAGATACGTCTGACACTCCTGCGTTGAAAAGGCTGCATGGTGACATTTACAGTTTCACAAACTCAAATGGCAAGGAAAAAACTGAATTGATTGCATATCTATCAATCTGGTGTTCACTTGTGAAACCGGCTCACACACACATGAAAACACTTCTCCCCCTGCACGCCGCAGGATCAATTTCCTTTGTTGCTTTCCAGGTGTGTCTGCCTCCACTGCAGAGTGTGAGTGTGTGCGACGTGACAGTTTTGAAGATGAATTATGGAAACAAAGGGGTTCGAGTTGGTTCGGCTCTCTCTTCTCTGTGTCTCTGTGTCTCGCTGCCTCCGTGGACATTTGTACTAATGTCCCTGAGTGCGGCTGAAGGGCCATTTGGCCTTATCACCGGGTTTGAGAGCAGCCGGTTCACGCTGGAACGTGTAATATGTTTTGTCAGCGTGTTCCTGCTGCAACGCCGCGCTGGCCTCTGTACCTCCAGGTCCTCAGGCAGTTAATGGTCCGCTTTGTCCGCGGCAGAGCGGTAAGTACGGCTGTAATGATACGACCACATAAGGTGTCTGCTTGAACCGTCTTATGATACTGAACCACATCCTGGGCCACATTTATCATATTGTTGTTCCACTTAGATAAGAGTCTTCGATAAGACGACTGGTTGTTCAATTTCATGAAAAATACATGAAAGCAGAAGTAAGCGGAATGTTTGTGTTAATTTAGGTCTTAAATAGTTATATCTTCCGACAGCAATCACTTCTATAGAGTGTTTGGTCTGAAACACGGGTCTGTCAGTCACTCTGCTCTGCTCTGAGCCCAGGAGAAAACTTTCCTTGTATCCTACAAGTTTTATCCAATGAGGAGAGAGAACGGCATAAAGGGGCAGTCCTCTCTGTGTGTGCAGCCCAGGGATGCGCGTGAATGTGGTGACGTAGGGACGAGGGCGGGGGCTGTTAACTCCATCGGCTGACAGGAAGTTAGCCAAAACGACCGGATCGCTTACTTCTGCTTTAACTGAGAATGAACTGATCCTGCTGCTGACACATGTCTATACTCCTCTATCCATGCAGGGTCACAGGGAGGCTGGAGCCAATCCCAGCTAACACGGTGCCAGGGTGAGGTTCACCTGGACAGGTCACCAGTCGGTTGACTTAAAGAGACAACACACACACACACACACACACATGCAATTTAGAGTCACTGATCAGCCTCGTGTGCATGTTTTTGGACTGTGGGAGGAGGCCGGAGGACATGGAGAGAAGAGGGAGAACATGCAGCCTTCCTGCTGAGAGGTGAAGGTGCTAACAGCCCCGTCTCTGTGCCGCCTGTTAGTCAGACGCTGCTTTATATTTTGTACCACGGTTGTCCAAGAACTAGTAAAAGCATGTCCTAATGTCTCTTCAGTCAGCACCTTGTGCACTGTCCTGCTGCAATAAATAGGCAACTCATTCATGCAGTGATCCACAAATATAATTACAACCCAGGGGGTACCTGGGGAATCTGTAGAGTGGCTGTGCTAATTTGAAAAGACAGAAATAATGTGAAGACAGACAGTCACCTTTACCTGAGCTAGCACAAGATTTAGCATCAACAATTTGTTCTCGTATGAGTTCATAGCCTAAAACAAACACATCTGGATCAGGACGGATAGTGTCCATGAAGGAGACCTGGCGCTGTAGAGCAGTGGTTTTCAAAGTGGGGTCTGGGGACCCCCAGGGGTCCTTGAGAGGGTTCAATGGGGTCCACAACTTTTTCTCAAAATTTTTCCAATATGACTTTTTTTTTTCAAACATTCATGCCACTGGCAGTAATTTGAATGTACATTGACTAAAAAAAGTAACGTTATTCAGTCTCAACAAATATTTGTGTTTCAAAATGTTGTCCAGTGGGGGGGTCCATGGTCTAATTTGTGTCAGTTTATGTCCTTGATGTAAAAAGTTCGAGAACCACAGCTATAGAGGTTCATTGTATGAATCCGCAGCTAAAAATAGTCCTGATGATTATACAGTGCACAGTTGGAGTGAAGTCGGGTAAAAAGCGCTGTTCTGTCAGTCAGTGCTTTGACAAGTCATTGATTACTGGGACTTTGACTTCGCTTTGTTCTGTTTTTTTTTACGTATTTGTGACTGTTACACTTTGACCTTTTGGTGTAAAGCGGACCAGAGGCTGTGGATATTGATGTGTACCATGCTGTATGCTGTATGCTGTATGCATCCATTGACTGATTTGACAGCGGTGCTGATGTGATGATGATGATGATGATGAGGCACTGAGCCGCTGACTGACCGTAAACCGTGCGCCCTGAGCTCCCGGCTGGTCCTCAACCTCTCCAGGTCCTCCACGTCTCGGAACAGGAAGAAGACATCCTTGCACTCGGGATGGGTCTCAAACAACCTGTTACCAAGACAACAACAGCACAGAGCAAGCCATCCGTGAGCCACTTGAAGGAGCGGCCTGTCATATCCAGTCCCACACCAAAACAAAACCTCCCCCCTGAGTTTCCCCAACTAAAGATGACATAACCCCCAGAGTTTCAGCGTGGCCACTCAAACAACTGTCACCCTGCGCTCACACAGCCGAGTCTGAATGTGCAAATCTCAGCTCATTAACACTGCGATTAGATGCTTCTCTTTCATCCTGCAGCCTCTCTCTCGCACTTTGAATAGAGATCTGATTGTGCCTTTCTGATCTTGTTCTGATTCTTCTTATCATCACTGTCCTCCACTTTGGGTTCTTTTACACTCAACAGCTGCAATCAGTTAACAGCCCATGCTGGATGCAGGGACAGTGAGGCGATCCATACCCTCATTTCCACCCACAGCTGTGAAGAGCCACCCTGCCCTGTCGGAGCCGGGGCAGAGTCTCCGTTTAAAACCGAGCCGTCGCCTCTGCTCGAGTTTTCCTTTTCTGATTTAACCTCAATCAATTTCCTTAAGCAGAGAGTTTAAGCATGCTGCCATCCAATCAAACAGCCTCCCAGTCTCCAGCTGAGATACTGGTGATTAGTCATGCTACCAGAATACACAGCTACCTCCTCTCTGGATAGGAGCTGTGTTGTGCTCAGGCTGAGATGCAAGGCTGCACGGCTGATGATAGGCATCACAGCTTTTAATGTGAAAATATGAGCATGTAGCTGTTAGAGGTGAGAGCAGCTGTTACACTCCTTGTTCCTGTGTGAAATACTGGACCTGGTGTAGACTGTACAAACAGAATGTGGGATTTTGGGGGGAGGTTTCTTAAAAACTGAAATATAACATTATTAGTATCATTCCTTTAATTAATACTTCATGAAACACCTTGGACCCTCAGGTTTTGCACACTGACTTTGGGATTTTCTGCCAGTCCTCTCTGCAGATCCTCTTGGGTGTGTCCATTTTCTAGTTTTTCCACAGATCAACATTAATAATTAATGATTTCAACAGATGTGGCTGTGACAGTTAAAAGAAGCTTATTATTATTATTATTATTATTATTATTATTATTATTATTATTATTATTATTATTATTATTATTATTATTATTTTCCCCTCATGGTCTGTAGTGGTTTCAAGCCTGGAACCCAGAGCCAAGTCTTTATGAATAAATACATTAGATCTCTATAACATGTGGAGCCCTTGGTGAGAGAGACAGATGGACGAATAGAGGTGTCGGAAGAGGTGTTAGAGAAGAATATCTGTCTAATGGCTGCTGTGAAAAAACATCAGTAGCTCCGTGCCCTTTGACAAGAAGATGATAACACAGAGGTCTATTGAAATGCAACACACTGACATGACCGACAAGATCTGGCCTATGACACAATGTGATTCTGTCTGACATCCAGTCCACATATGTCTGCTGCATGATATATGTTTCACATGACAGCCTGGTCTGTGTAGCGCCACAGCCAAAGCTCATTGGTTATAGAGATTTTTTTTTTTTTTACTGTAACACATCTGGTAGTTGTTTGAGTCACACATACACAAACATTTGAGGTCTATTTATTCAAAAGGATTCTTCTCAAGTTATGCTTGACTGAATTACATACAACACTACACTGTTTACACCCTTGTGTAATTGTGTCTCTCTTTTCTTTTTTGGATGATGCCAGAGAAGCTGTGACAGGACTTATCGGGAGCGAAATGGCTGTGAAATTTGCTTTCTCACTATTCATACCCCCCGCTCACCGGCATCACTGATGGGGGGAAAAGGGGGGGAAATTGGCTCCTATTTTTCCCCACATCTCTACCACTGTCAACGCTGCAGCAAACATGTAGGGAGCTGGTTATTTTGCTCCATTGTGTGCAGTGCACCTCTTGTCAACATGGGCGCACATGCAAGCATGCATAACATAAGCAGACAATGTAGCACCCCTATATAGCTCGAGTGGAATTTTAATTGGCGCTGTTCAGAGGATGTATCTGGAACTCGTGAATGGAGTCCTTGGAGTGTTTTATTCTACATAGATTTGACAAGCCTATCGCCAAAGAATAACACACACAATGAAAAACAGGTGTCATAACTAAAGGACTAAAAACTGTCATAACTACTGCTCTGCCAGGGAATAGCTACAGGCCCTGACAGGCTGGGGGCCCTGGGGTGGCCCTGACCCACAAGAGGCCCTACATATTTCCAGGCTAACATGCTAAGGTCAACGCCTTCAACAGTTTGGGTCGTCCCTGGGGACACATGGCATTACTTGGGCTTAAAGCTACACGATTTCTAACTCTATCATCCACCATGTCCTTCTCACCACATTCTTCCATTTGTGTTATTTCCCAGCCAAAGGAGCGAAGATGTTTACCCGGAGGCTGGTCATCATCATAATTGACAAAATGCATTTTCCCTGATGGCTAATGCCTTTAATTGTATACTAGGATGGCAGACCTGGAGCTGTGTGTTATTATGTAATGTTGTTAAGATGTGATATGAAGTGATAAGAGAGGAGGAGGGGTATTCTGCTCCGAGCTGTGAGGGGGGGGAAGCTGAGGGTCAGGAGGCGGTGCGGTCGGGGGGGTGGCTGATCAGTTCCTGGTCTGGATGATAAGGTCAGGCAACATGTCACCGCCGCTAGTGGATCTACAAGAAGACCTTCAGCAGACCACTTTGTCTCAGAGCCCAGCAGGTCAGAACAGAGCAGAGGGTCCACTGAGCTGCCTGATGAGGTCAAACTGAAAAGTCAATAGTTCTGCTCCTTTGGCTGTTGTGTCTATGTTCAGAGGAGGAGACATTTAAACAACACAGCTGATACAGGACAGTTCTGTGTGCTGCTCGGAAGAACATTTGTCCTTGTTTCACCTGGATGCAAAAATAATAAACAATGTTGAGGTGATATTACTTGCAGAGTTTTTAAATCTAACAAAAATGCACATCTCTGTTGACACTGTCACCTGATGATGGGATAGCCTACACAATGGAAATGTACTATAGGCATAAGATGAGCAGTAGCCTATCTCTTCATGAATATTGAGTAATGTGACATGCAGCCAACAGTGGAGAAGTACAGAGAAGGTTCATGTAACCTCACCTGACGAACATTATAATCCCAACTTTAGCGATATCGTCCCGGATAACTTTCCAGGACTCCTTGATCATGTGGATCTGCTGCTCGCTGGGATGCGCGGCTGCTGCAGCAGCATCCTCTGGGTTCTTCTCTCCAAAGTCCGCTTTTGCCGCCAGACCTGATATTGCGCAGCCCATTCTTTAGAAAAAAACTAACAACAACAAAAAAAAAACTATTGACACGATGATATATTTTTTGCTCCGATCCAGGAGGAGAAAAAAAGAGGTTTAGTTTATTCTAATGCCGGAGGAAATCTGAGATGCCTGGCATCTGGCTTCAGCGCGCGACTCCAATTGCTCCTCCTAACTCCTCTCCTCTGGTGGGCTTCCCGACCCAGCATCAAGCCGGTAAACACACAGGCAGGATGGAAGCTCTGCTCATTGGTTTCAAAATAAAAAAACCCTCTATAATGAAGTCACTGTGCAAGAAGCATAGGCTTTTATATTGAAGGGTTTCCTGCTTGACTTCCGGTGCACGTCTGTATGTTTTCTGTCTGACTTGACGGCTGCTTTCGAAGGCAAAGGTGATTGCAGTTTGGTAACCTGATGAACAAAGGATGAGCTGTGCATTCATTTTATATAAAACACCCTCAACACAAATTGACACAGACACACACATGCGCCCACGTGTGTAATAATATTGTCACTAGTTGTTTACAGCCTGTTTCTGATTTAATCACCTCTATGATATTAAACTCAATATCGGCTGCAGAACTCTGGCCTCATACACCTGCCAACACACATATTTTCAACTTATCCCATTGATGAAACACGTTTTATTTTGTAGGAACAAATGCATTAATAGTTTCTTACGCAGATGTTTTAGTTCCACTGTTTGTCACTTTGTTTCTCCTTCGGTTGAGCGTCTCTTCTATTATCATTTGGGGAAAAAAGAATCACATAAACAAGACACATTCCTTCCATGCTAAGTAGAGGACCCAGCACGGAGACATGGGCTTTCCTTTAGCCTTGTTTGAGTTGATGTAAAAAAATATTGCCTCAGCTTAATATAAACATGGAAACAATAAATCAGTTGATGATGGAAGCCACAGAACTAATGGATACGAGAAGACTGAGGGGGTAAAGAGAGCACCATGGACACTTACCATTTCTGTTTTTATTGGAAATGTGGGAAACTTCAAGTATGAAACAATATATTTTCTGGAACTGAGAAGTAAAAAGTGTTGCTACTGTTCAGTATTTACATGAGGCCGATCTCTCCCAAATGTACAGGTTCATAAATAATATTCAAGAAAATATACAACATGTTGAGGAAAAAAAATAAAGCTCCTGTGATAGAGTGTGAGAGAACAGTTTGAGACACAGCTTCAGTGAACATGGAAGCCGACGACTGCTGTGACCACATGCATTAAAACAGGACAACTGTTAAAAGGAAACTCTTTGGTGTGCGGTCGGAGACTCCGCTGACAGCGGAGCTCCCTCGTCAGTATTCATGTGGATAAAAGATCTGAGCTCCTCTTTGCTCCCTGGATCTCCAGCTGACAGTTCAAACAGTGCTATAGTGACTATAGCAACAACCACAGCAGTAGGTGGGACCAAACAGATGCATATAATATTTCATAAAGTAGGACCTAATTTTCAATTAATACAGGGGACTATATACAATTTTTACATTAACTTTGTATGGTACAGTGCAGACAAATACCCAATGTACAAATAATGCAATACACCTTTTTAAAGACAATATGCTTTCCCACCATGAACCTAATTGATAATCAATAATATCCCTTTCATTTTAAACTTAGTAACAAAACAAATCACCACGTCCCCTGTATTAAAACATTGTGCAGACAATAAATTGCATTCTTTTAGAGGAGAGAAGTGGGAAGGGGGGAGGACATCAGATAACTGGCAGATAATGTTTCCACGTGACAGCTCCTGATAATGGAAATATACATGATTCACATGTTTACGAGCTCGCGCTTAGGCTCTGGAACTTCTCCCGTAAACTTTTCACTAGATTACTTTCAGACATCTTTCCTGAAGTCACGGCAGCAGACTTCGCTGCGCAGTCCAGATCGTCCTGGGAGAGGACGTCCCCGTCTTGGCGTTTAGCTGCTGTGTGGCAGCTCCTCATGGGCTGCTGCAGGTTCTGCACCTCATGGAGCGGAAGAGACCCCAGCATGTGGTCCAAGGAGCTCCATCTGCACAGCAGGGGCTGGAGCCGGGGCGGGGACCGGGGCTGGAGCCGGGGCTGGGACCGGGGCCGGGGCGGGGACTGGGGCCGGGGCGGGGACTGGGGCTGGAGCCGGGGCTGGAGCCGGGGCCGGGGCGGGGACCGGGGCCAGTCCTCTACCGGAGGACACCGCTCAGACTCTGTCCTTGGACAGTCTGTCAGAGCCTGGTCCAGGTCTGAGGAGCTATTGCACTTGTGAGAGCAGCCATCATACATGTTGGAGCAGCACTCTAACGTCTCCATGGTGCAGCTGTGGGGGACTTTGGCGTGGTGGGGGTCTGTGTATTTGGAGCGCAGCTCCTGCACGTCGGGCCAGTAGAAGCTCTCAGACTGAGGACTCTGGGGACAGGTGAGCGTGCTCTGGGAGCTGGCGCCAGAGCTGGGGGTCTGGACCGGGCTTGGAGAACGCACTTCATGGATGACCATCTCTTCACAAGCCATTAAGGGCAACCTCACGCTAGGTTTACCTGCATATACACACAGAACAGAAAAACACACAGAATGCTTTTCAGTTTCATCCAAACACCAGCTCAAGTGTGAGAGAGAGCGAGTCAGCAGCAGCTTCCTATTTACCCTTTTTCCTCAGCTGTGTCTTCTCCTCCTGAACAGTAGACATGTTCTTGGAGCCGTGTTGATGCGCCGCGTCTCGGTTCCTCTGCCAGACAGAGGGTCTGTTATTTTTGATGCGCTGGCTGTACTGACGAGCCAGCTGGAACACCTTGTTTTTCATCTTCCCCATGTCTTGCAGGATCTGGTCCTCGTCCACGCTGGTTCTGAAGCTGATGAGCTTAGGTAGCTGGTCGTGGTTGACGTGGTTCTTCTCTCGTGGCGCGGGAGTCGCGCTCGGCTCCGAGTCCTCCCCGCCCCCGCATCCGCGCCCCCCCCGCGCTGCTGGGGAGGCGGTGTGGGCCGATGAGATGGAGGAGCTATCTGAGGCCGTGCTCGTTTCAGACTGCTCTAAAACCTGAGGTGATTGTTTACTGGTTGGAACATCTGAGCCGCTGTCCTGTGTAGCTTCTAATCTTGACACGTTCACTTTCTCCTCCTCCTCCTCCTCCTCCTCCTCCTCCTCCTCCTCCTCCTCCACCTCCATGTCTTGCCAAACCTTCAGCATGTCCGCCGAGGGTCTGAACTCCTCTTCTGTGGTTTCGGAGACGCTCTGAGATCTAGTCTTTGCTTCCTCTTCTCTCTGCGGCTCCATTTTCTGCTGGGTTTCAGTGTTTCGACTCTTGTCTAACCCAGGGAGGTCGAACACGGACCAGGAGGTGGGCCGGTTCCGGGAGAGGCCTTTCCTGTGGACCGGGACCACCTGCTCCTCCTGAGGGCCGCTGCTCAGCTGTCGGCTCAGCTGCCTGACCAGACCTGCTGGGATGTAGGAGAGGCTTTCCCTGCGCTTGATGCTGAAGTTGATGTCGTGGTGCTCGGCGTGCTCGTAGTACCTCCTGATCTTGTGGATGAGGAGGCGGTCTTGTTTGGAGAGAGTGGACCTGCGCTCTCCCTCCATGAGAGCGTCCAGAACGGCCTTGTGCGCGGGCGCGGACACTAGGTTGACCTCCGGGGTCTCCTGAGGCTCTGGGGTGGAGCTGGACAACATTTCCGTCCGTTTCTCCAGGTCCATGCAGGCCGAGGGGCTTTTGAAGACGTCGTTGTCCACCGGGGGCGAGGGACAGGCCAGGGAACCCAGGTCCTCCGAGACCAGACTGCTCCGTCTGGACAGGCTGCTGATGAAGTGCTCGGCTATCGCGCCCGCCTGGTCCAGCACGGACGAAGGTAGGATGCTTTTACGGTCCAACGCGTCCTCCTCCTCCTCCGAGAGCTCCCCGTTCGTCAAAACGCTGGTCTCCTCCACCTGGAGGCCGGAGGAGTCGCTCCCCGCTTCCTCTTCCTCTCCGGTTTCTCGAGAGCTGTCCTGAGGTTCTGGGGTGTCAGCGTCTCGTCGGACGGGGGAGACGGGAGACTCGGGACACTGGGAGTACTGCACCTCCAGCCGATCGCTGGTCTTTGCTTGAGGGACACAGTCTAGAGGGCACAGCTCCTCCACATTGACCTGAAACATGACAGAAATGTTTGCAGAGTGGGATGTAATGAGTAAAAGACATAATAACGGCCAGCATTCCCCATTCCTCATTAGGTTAATGGACCTTTTCAAAGTGAAACATCTAAAGCATCCACATTTTATGATGCATGTTTTATCTTATGGGCCAAATTCCATCTTTATCACAGTGGAAAATACACTGCATGTCCAAAAAAAAAAATCACACACTCTAATACTTTGCTTTAGCTTTGATTACGACACTCATCTGCTGTGGCATCTTTTCAATAAGCTTCTGCAATGTCACAACATTTATTTCCGTCCAGAGTTGCATTCATTTTTCAAAGATTCTCAATAGGATTAAGGTCTGGACTCTGTTGTCACATTGGACCACATTTCCTCCTTGAAGATGATGGTTCCCCACTATCCTTCCAGCTTGTAATAATGCATTGGACATTTCTTAACCCTATTTTAGTAGTCTCAGAAATCTCCTTAGATGTTTCTATTTGCTTGATGCCAATAATTTGACCCTTCTGAAACAGATTAACATCTTCTCCACAACCACAGGATTTATCTTCCAACATGGTTGTTGAAGAAATGAGAAGCTAACTGCATCAGTTAGGGTTAAATAAGTTGCTGCCAGCTCTAACATTATCATCCATGCAGAAATTATCCAATGGGAGGCTCTTACCTATTAGCTTAGTTACGTAAATCCAAGTGGTGACTTTTATTTTGGACGGGCAGTGTATCTTAGAGTGGAAAATCTGCAAAGACGCAGTGATTACACTGACACATTCTGGTCGGGAGAGCTAAACAGCGAGCATGGTGATGTGTGTAGCTGCTGCTGACGTCCCCTAGTCTACAATGTAAATTTGTTTGCAGGTGTACCAGTGGCTGCAGCTGCAGCTCAGAGCTGTGTGGTGGAGATAAGCTTAGGAAGAATAACAACCTATATGCTGTTCGGATGCACGAGCTGTTTGACAAAGTTACCGTGAGAATCAGGTGAGAACAGCACCTGGCCTCCGAATCAAATGTTGCCTTGCTCAGTGGGAGTACAGACCCCAGGGCAGCAGTCTGTGTGTGTGTGTGTGTGTGTGTGTGTGTGTGTGTGTGTGTGTGTGTCTGTGTGTGTGTGTCATTTTAATTTAAACCAATACAAATATACAGCAGACACTAATATAGCTCCAGGCATGATTCAAATAGGGCCAGATACAAAATAACGACATCTGCAAATGCACTCAAGAGTGTCATCCAAAACACACAATGGTTATGAAAATATGCTCGGCGAGGAAACTAAGTGATACTAAAAGGTGTGAGGATAGATGGGAACGCTGAATACATTATCACACGTGACCTCAGAGACACGTTGTGGAAGTGAGGCTGAACGGACGTGTTGAAAACATGAAGCTGGGCTTCATTAACCAACCTGTGCAGTGAGAGCCTCGCTCACAGACACATCCACAGGTTTGTGTGTTTCTGCCTCCTCGCTCGGTGCGGTTTCCACCTCGGCCGTATCGCTGCTCTGATCGTCCTTTGAGAAGAAAAAGCCAAAGTTAAAGAGAGTGTAAATCCTCTGACGGAGGTGGGTGTGAAGCAGAAGAATCTGTCAACAAACATTTCTGAGACACTTCATGTGCTTTCAGGTCGCCCACTACAACGGGTACAATGAAAGTCTTCCAATTGAATTGACATGTATTAATACATAATTCAGCAACAATACTGGTCGAACAATTAACTTAACAAAGACTTCCTAATTATGAAAATTCAGAGGGGAAATGTGATTAGAAAGTATGATTATCAAAGAGCAAAGCCCTCGCTATTATAATAATCATTTAATTAGATGGTTGCATTAACCTTTGAAGTAAAATAACATTTAACAGGACACATTGAAACCTGGGGTTCTAATGCAAATGCAGGCAGGGTTTCAACAGCAGGAGCTTCAACATCAATCATGTCTGAAAAAACACAATTATGAGACGCAGCACACGATTACTGGAACCACACAGATGAGGGGAACAAACAGTCATGCACGGGGGGGCGGGGAGGTGACCTTTAACTCCGAAGCAGAAACATCCAATCCAAGCAGAGACATGCATCGGGCCTGACGCTTAAGTTGCAACCATACGTTCTTAAGAGGTCACTGTTAGCAGGCTGGAAGGGGGACATGCACTTCCATATGAATTCGACCTCAGGCGTTCATCGTGCACGGCGCAAATGGCAGCAGGTGTTAGATGGTTGGTGTTTATGAAGTAAAAAAAAAAACAAAGAGAGGGAGGAGAGTCGGCGTGGGAGAAAGAGTGGCAGAGAGGAGCGGTAAGCCGGTGGAATGGAGGAGGAAACCCTCACCGTTGTGGAGTGAGTAGAAAGCAAAGCCCTGGCTCTATAGTGCCAGCAGGAGATGGCTGCCAGCACTGAGCTGGCAAAGTCCGCTACCTGGTCGTCTCCCATCAGTATATCTTCCTTGTAACTCTCCTCCCCCTCCTCATCCTTTGCCTCCTCTGCCTTCTCCAGATCCAGCCCCCCCTCACTGGGCGAAAGGCCCGGTTTCGGGTCCCTGTCAGTAGGACTTAGCTGCTCCAGAGAGTTCCTTCTGGGAATCAGATCGTCCACACATGGCCTCTCAGCCCGGGGCTCGCTGAGACTGGAGGCCAGCGTACTGACACTAGTGGCTGGCTGAAGGGAGCACCTATCCCCCAGCAGTGCACCCTCACTGTCTGCATGCTGTAGCGTGAAGTCATAGACATGTGGTTTGTTATTGCAAGGCCAGTGCTAGAGCCATGTTTGTGATTACAAGGCTGCAAATGGGATGGAATCATCATAAAGCTGCTTTAGCTTTGGGTGAGATATGGTTTTTTGTAGTAATCCAGAGCGTAGTCTGAGTTTGCACTCTCTCATTTTTTTTGGCTGAAGTTCTTTTTGCAATTAAAATAGAAAGTTTTTAACTGCTGAGTCAAAATTGGCTAAACCATATCTCACCACAGCACACTGACGTACACCAACTGCTTTGCTACAACAGAATGAAAAAAAAAAGCTTATCAAGGTTTAAGGAAAGACAACATTTGAATTTCACACGCTTACCTTCAAAACAGCTGCATGGAGAACAAAGATAAAGAAGAGGAGGAGAAACAAACAAAGGAGAATGTCAGTGACTCTGAAAAAAAAGGACGTCCACATCAAATGTTACAGGACAAAACAAGCTGGATGCCACATGCATCTTGTACAATCATGGTCAGCACATAACCTCTGCCTCCATCAGAAGGACTGAGTGGGGCAGCAGTTAGCGAAGCCAGACTTAAGGGAGGCTTTGTGATTAGATAAATACCAATTAGAAACATCTTCCTCTCAGAGGCTCAAACTGGACATGATGCAATTAGCCAGGATGTGATGACCCACTCCCTCACAAGAGATGGGGAGGTTGACATGATCATTGCGTCTTCATTTCATTGGTTCGAAAAATTGATCTGCACCGGGAGCAGAGGAGAAATGGGGACAAGAATACGGAGGTTTTCTCTTTCATAACGGCCAATTAGAATAGATGAGAGCAGGAAGACGTGCAGATCAGAGGGTCAGGCTGAATCTGACTATTGAAAAGAGCTTGTGTATGACAAAGCCTTGGACAAATGTGCCATATAATTAACTTCATTATGGGTGAGGCCAGTGGAGTGGGAGTGAGTGTGTGTGTGTGTGTGTGTGTGTGTGTGTGTGTGTGTGTGTGTGTGTGTGTGTGTGTGTGTGTGTGTGTGTGTGTGTGTGTGTGTGTGTGTGTGTGTGTGTGTCTTTTGATCTGATTTCCAGGTGTCTTTGAGGGAGAACAAAAGCAGAGGTACAGTGGAGATGTGGGAAGCTCAGTCACAAAATAACCTTGGTTGGGGGGCCGGGGGACCGATACCACGATCGATGTGAAGAACTCAACAAATCTGCCAAAAATGCTCCTCTAACACTCAGCCACACACACACATTTAAATCCCCCACCAGGTACCGACCTTTTGTGCTTCTTCTGATTTGTTTCGCAGGCTCTGAAAAGAGAGACATTGAAAAAGGTCAACTAATGTGTAAGAAAACTTATTTTTATACCAATATTAATCATTTAAGTACCGTAACTAATAAATCTACATTTCTTTCAAATATAAATCTTTAAAGGTTAAACATTAGTTAAACATTTTGGCAAATTGGCCCATTGCCATAATCCCTATAGTCTTAGCAGCAGGTTTGTTACCTTTAATTGTCAGTACAAGCTATTTTTAGAACCGCAGAGCAGAGCCGCGAGCTGTTCAGAGCTACGCTATGGAGGCTAATGGGATTTTTTGGTTTCCCTCATCAAACTCATCAAATACACAATGCAGCAACTCCAAAACGCTCTTGTGGACGAGTTGTGACCTGCACATTCACCATCATTATGGCAATGGGCCAATTTGCCAAAATGTTGAACTATCCCTTTAACATTACACCCCATCACTTCACCAACAGACACAGAGAACAATGTGTAACTTGACAGATCTTGGAGAGGGTGTGAGGCTTTTACCCGATCTCCTTCTCCCCTTCCGCCCCCCCAGATGGAAGTCGTCCAGCTGGCAGGGCTCAGCTCTCTTCAGCCTCTCAGGACTGTAGTGGTACTTCCCTGGATCTGGGCGGTGGAAGGACAACGTCATCACACTCAGAGCCGCAATTACCAAAACAATTTCATCCACACGGATGGATGAGTGATGGGCTACACCTTCCTGGTAAATTAAACAGCTTTCTATATTCTTTTTTACTGAGAATGAAGCACCCTTCTCTTTTTTCTAAGCAGCATCTTTGGTTTCTATGGAAACTGGCCAATTGGTCTTTGTGTGACTGAAAGTTAAGTTACTGGTAACACTTACAGTTTGAATTGTCCAGGATGGCTTCCTTTGCCTTTAAACACAGAGACGGTGTGTTTTAATAAACAGTTAGTGCGTCGTTAGTGGCTGAAGGAGAAACGAGCGTTTGAGGGATGATGTTGTTTACCTTCTGAGGGACGATGGTGTTGTGGTTCTCCAGAATGAGCCTCTTAATGTGATGGGCCCAGAGACGCTTCTCCTCCACTGACTTGGCCTTGAACAAAAACCACTTGTCATTTAGAAAGTCATTTGAGTTAATCCAGCAGACACAAGCATGCATACAGAGCAGAGGCCACAGTGGAGACCAGAGAGGATAACGTGTTTGTTAACCCAGAAAATGTAGCATTAGAATTAGAAAAGTAAGAATCTAATTCCTTTTCATCGCAGCAAGTATTTTAAAAATATTTAAAAAATAGAAAAATAAATGTATGTCACAGCAGCTGTGTTGTGCAACTGTTACAGGTGGTCATGTTTACCTGCACTGCATGGGGCTGCTTAGGATGCTTGAAGTGGATGACACTGAAGAGCAGGGGATCCTTGGCACTGTCAAGCAGCATTAGGGTAGAGCACTGCAACCGCAACGAACGAGGAGATGTAACTGAGGCTTCACACACTACAACGTGTTGTCTTAGGAAAACTAAGAAGATATGGTCTTATTTGGCTTTCTGGCTATCAAATATCACCTGTATTTTAATTCTAATCAATGAGAAAGAAAAATGTGAAAAAACATACTGAGATGTCGATCTTGTAGACATAGTGTTCCCCTCTTTTCTTGGTAATGAGGAGCATCTTTTCGAAGAGGAAGAGTGTACGGGTGTTCTTGGCCCTCAGGACATGAAAGGTGCCTTCCAGCACCAGCTCTCCATAGGTGGTCAGGTCAGGACCCTTCCAGTTGATCAGAAGAGACTGTATCTCCTGCAGATGCACATGAAAGCACACACCCCCATCCACACACTGTCAGACATGTTCCTTCAGCATGAAAGAATATAAATGCCAGCTTTTATTTGTAATCATTATACAACACCCGCATAGAGAAAACCGTGAACAGGCCGCTCTGCTGCTGACCCCAAACCATGGAAATCGTTAAAAAAAGCACTGAGGGTGAGGACTAACAGGTGAGTAGATCTAGAACTGTGAGGGTTCATGGATCTGCTTTGGCCAACACGTCATTGAATATTTGGCTCTTTAGGATGAATGTTTATGTGAGTATGAGTATAGCGATGAAGAAATCCGCTGAAAGTCTCTTGAATCCGTGTGTGAGTGTGTACTCGGTATCACTTCGTGCCTCACATCTGACCTGCACTCTGACAGCATGTTCGTGTCTCCTCTTCATATCGTTGATGTACCAGGCCACTCCTGTCATGGTGTCGATGGCTTCCTGAACCACCTCAGCGCCCTCCTCGTCCGGGTCAAAGTGCTTTGCAATTTCCTTTAAAAACAGATGAGGGACAGTAGAGAGAAAGTCAGTACGTATCAATCTTTTAGGGATTTTGGTAACACTTTATAATAAGTACACACTATTAAGTATTAGTTAAGCATTAATAAATTCTGAATTCTTCATTTATAATGCATGAATACTCATTAGTATGTAGTTTATAAATACAGTCAGTGCTTATCAATGATGAGTTAAACATTTTTAACTGTGTATTCTGAGTACTCCAGACAAGCAGAGGAGCACTGAGTATTCATGTGTTATAAATGATAAACTCAGTATTTAATGCTTAACTAATGCTTAATAGTGTGTACTTTATTATAAAGTGTTACCAGGATTTTTTTTCCATTACTGTACTGCTTTTACCCTGTAAAAACACTACACAGTCTTTGGCCTCTCTAGGCTCTTAATAATGACTCAAATTATAAGGACCGGAAAAGCGAGAATCACCCTTTGGTTGAGCTATTTATCAGCGCTCACAGGCATCGTGCAGTAACACGCAGTCACAAAATGACATTTCTTAATCATAACCCAGGATAGCTGAGAACTTCTCCTTGAAAACTGTAATAAGATGCAAGGTATTGATGAAACAATGTGACAACCAGGATGTTGTGTACCTGCAGCAGCAGGTGATATTTCAGGATCCTCTGAACTGGCTTCAGCAGGTAGGAGCCCAGAGGGAGGGAGCGCTTCAGAGCAGCCTGTCGATCCCTGAAGAACTTGGCTAAAGTTTTGCTCCTCATGCAGTCGGTCAGCGCAGCCACCGAGCTGGAGGACGGCACACAATGACATTTATCAGCTCACTGAAGCATGTTACGTCATATATCAGCGGCAAAAGGTTATTTCAAAGCATGCATGTTTTCTTGCTACTTACTTGGGATAATTGGTGCAGTACTGGGTGTAGATTTCAAAGTATTCGCTCTGAGGGAGACAGACGGGCACATCAGTGGTGTTCATTTCCTGGTATCGACAGATGGTAGGACAGTTCTACTCACCTTATCCACAAAGCACCTCGCAATGGCCACAGGGTCATTCTCACACATGTCCAACGACTGCAACAGTTCACTGAAATACACAACAGAACAAGTGCAATGTTAATGGATCAACTAAAAGATAAAGGCTCTAGAGTTCATTGTTTTATTTCCTGTGTGTCCCATAAGACTGCTGGGCCGACGGTTTAACATTATGTGAGAAAACTGGGTTTCTTATCCACAAAATGACTAATTCTAATGAACTGAAATGGGTGCAAACTTTGCTGCTTTTTTAAAGAGCTGCGTGGCTGGAGGAATACACAGACCTACTAAGCAGCTTGTCTCCTTAGAGGCCTCGAGGATCTGAGACACCGTCCCAATCTCCCAGCCTGATCATGCTGACTGTAATGTGCTGGTGTGTTTTGGGGATGTAATCCTCATTTTATATTGTCTCCTTTATTCATTTTTATGTTTATTATGTTGTACATTATTGTGTGTCTGTGTGTGCTGTTTTCTGTAGCGTGCCGTTTCAACTTTCCTCGATAATCCTGTTTGCATGATTTCATTATGTTTTAAGAGGCCATTAAAAATTCTCTACAGTGTTAGCCGACATCCTAAACTAATATCCATGTCTACGAAAACAGAAGTGAAACCACAAAAGGGAAGAAGAAAAAAGGAATAATAATTAGTGGCTGCCACTGATAAATCAATAGTAATATTTTCTTCATGGTATTGACTTGCCCCGAGTGCCCTGCCTTGGATTAGGTACCACTAGAGGGCAGCATATGTTAAACAAGAACCATGTGTCCTTTTTCAGACTCAGCATGAAAGGACATGCATTTGATTTCTCTTTCTCTTTCAGAGAGAAGATTTACTCTGCACTAACTGCACGGTGTTTTAACGCTTTACACAGTGTAACATCACATCAATAGCATGTGCATGACTGAGGGAGGACATATGAAGACGAAAAGGTCACTGTGGAAAAAAACCTACACATTGCAACACATGCAAGGTTTTCACCTGATTCATTCATCACACTGCATTCCATAATCTAGATCGAAGACTGCGTGACTTGACTGTAACTACATGTAGATGTGTCAAAAACATGTTGACATAATGATTCAGTGAAGAAAACAATGGTGTTGAGATCTGTTTCAGATATAAGGTTAATATGTGTTCACTGCTTTGTCAACAATAGTTGATGTTGAGGACCCTGCAGAAAGACTTTCTGTCAAAGCAGAAATGTATTTGATTAATTCTATATCATATGTGAGTCAAATGGTCACTTTCAGACCGGTGAGATATTGTGGGTTAGCCACAGTTTAATTACAAACTGTGCTGTAGAGCAGCTGATTTTCATGATCCCTGTGGGATTGCATGATATGAGATGAGTGGATCTGTTATTTTGTGTAAATGTCCCCAAAGGAACACTAATCTGGTTTGCTGTGGGCAGCCTCCTGCAAAACTGGCACAACTCATCAGCAACATGTGGTACCTATTCCCTGGCTGGCACAAACATTTCTCCACCAAAAAACTAGAAAAGTAATAAAAGTCGCTAATGCAATATTCACCGTCAACTTAAAGAAGGCACAAGCTCTCACTGTGACAAGGAGAAAAAGCCTCATCTCTTTGAAAAGGGCCAAAAAAATGACTCTCTGGATCCAAAATCTGTCAAAAATCTCTCTTGTACAGCCTGATAGAATTTCATTAAAAAAAAGTAATAAGATTCAAACCGTCCCCATTTGCGGTTGAGAGCTGTACGACAGCCTCGACATTAGCAGGGAGGCTCCTCGCTGTGAGAGGGGAGAGGAATGTGTGTCAAGCGGCGTGGTCGGACGGCAACCAGCGCTTGCTGACATAAGATGATTGAATGCAAAACTAACTGCACCGCCACTTCCTTGGCCCTCAGAGTATTTACTGTAGTGTTGCTCCATTGTTCCTCCCTGCACAAGCTGCATGAGTCGGTGGAGGAAATATTAGCGGCAAATGAAAGAAAAAGCAGTGAGGAGTGATGTTTTCTTTAAATTTCTTAAGATTTTCCATCACTGAGTGACAGTATAACATTTCACATATTAAATACATGTATGAAAACATTCTTTGGAATTGCACCAATAAATGAATAAATGACCACAGCCTTGTCTGCTGTGCTGCAACTCAACTATCTACTGTCTTTTTCATAATCATGCAATAAATTGACCATGTGTGAACTAGCTGATCGCTGTGTGTGTGTGTGTGTGTGTGTGTGTGTGTGTGTGTTTACATGCAGGGTGATGGCGTACCTGTTGAACTCATAGATGTCCTCTATGTTTCCAAACAGGGCACATACTTGCTCCGGCCGTATGGGGAGGTTGCTCATGTCGATGATGTGAGCCAAATAGTCCTGAAAAACAATAAATACAGCTTGTGTCAATATTTGTTGACATCTGCAGACACGACCATCACTCTGGCACTAACGCATTCTTACCAGTAGAGGGAGCAGGTACATAGAGAAACTACATTCTCCCAGCTATGCTTCTTATATCCTCTGATGAGTTATCTGTTCTGTCCTGACATGTGATATAATGTCATGTCATGTTCATACACAGGGGTTTTTTGTGTTAAAAAAAACTGGATCTTTAATTCACAAGTTAGTTATGTAATGCTTAAAGGATCCTTTTAAGGATTTGTTCCACTGACTAGAGGCCAGTGTGACCTGTCTGGAAGAGGCAGACTGTTGCACCCAGGCCATAAGCATCAGCAGCACAGCCTGTTCCCCTCTCCGCCCGGACCCCTGGAGTATTCACAAGTAGATAAAAATATCTTAAAAACCCAGTAGTCAAATATGCCAACATCTGGACCACTGCCCCTCCGTCTTGGTAAAAAAAATGCACACAAACAACTCCAAACAAGTAGCAAGTTAACGAGAGACAAACACACACACACTCCGTGACTCCTCCAGTAACGGCTTGTGTGCACACCCTGCCTCCCAGATGATGTGGTGCAAAACACACACTCACACTCACACACACACACAACATAGAAAGCCTGCCGGGCAGCCCAGATTAAGAGTAGAGTCATCACATCGCACTACTGAACGAGCTGCAGCCGCTCATGGATGAGGAATTCCAGCGCAGTGAGAGCAACGCTGACATGCAGTCAGCAGGGCGTCTCACAGTCTCCTATGGACAAACTCACCACTGGTGTTACACCACGCACACACGTGACCTTTAGCATAGCGTGAGAGGTTTAATGCGATGTATGCAGTCTCGCTTCAGCGCCACAGGCCGGGCTTCATTTAAGAACGAGCGTTTTGCTTTTTGTGGGACAAAGTGGTCAGAAACAAAACAAAAAACTCATCAAGCACTAAACCAGAGGAGGGACACGCTGGACCGGTGTCTTTTCTGAATCCCATCAGCACAATCCACATTCTTGTTTGAACTGTTCTTCTGGGTGTGTTCGGGCCAGGTGTTGAGTTTGATTCAGACATGTGAGACCAGCTGGGTCAGACAGCTGTTCTAATTCCACTGATAGACAGTCAGTCAGTCAGTCAACACTGAGAGAGCAAACTCAACGTAAAGCCAACAGCTGTCTGAGAGTTCAGTGTCAATATCAAGGGGAAGTTTTGAATCAGTTTGCTGAAATAACAACGGACGAGGTTCACGCGTCTCCGTCAGACCGACGACTTGGTGTGAAATTAAAAATGAGCGGCATGGAATCTCTCTGATTGAAGCCATACTGTAATCATAAAAGGACACATCTGCACTGCGCTGCGTTCCCACAGAGCAGTGGAGGGAAGAGCCAACTGCTCTCCTTTCATTTATGTTATTCTCCAGTTGGTGCAAAAAAACCGAGGTGTTTGTATTGGCCCGGGAGCGGCCTGAGAAATCAGACCAGGCCAGAGCGGGGGGGCCGGAGCAGGCAGGGCTGCTGCTGCTGCCCCCGTCCACCAAAATACTTTAAAGCAGGGCTCTTCAACGATGTTCAGGCCATGGACCCCCAAACTAATGGAGGTATGAAGCAGGGACCCCTACTTTATGTTATTATAAAATTGTGTATTATATTAAACTACTAAAATATCCTACATTCAAATACTAAGCTATTCAAACAATACACAGGTTCATATTCATGTTGTTATTTTAAAGGTACAGTGAGTAGGGAGGCCGTGCCACTGTCATTTATAAACATACCTTCTTCAACAATGTCTGTCATGCATACAAGCTATTCTAATTGACGTTTTTATTTAAAGAGACCCACAGGAGTTTGCTTTTGGTTATAAAAGAGTCTCATATTAATGTGGATGAATCTATGTTACCCACATTTGTTAATGGATCCATTTTCGATAAATATAGTTTTGTCTTTATAGTTATTTTGATGTTATTATTTAGTGGTCGACTCGCCCAGCATTTCCTGGTTTCCTGGCGGGTCATGGGAATAACGCCGCCAGATCGCTAGTTGGCATCATTTATACTTGGAACTACGACGGTATCTGATCGTCTTCGAACCTCCAACTTTCGTTCTTGATCAATGAAAACATTCTTGGCAAATATTTTTGCTTTCGTCCGTCTTGCGATGGCCCAAGAATTTCACTGTGGGAAATGTAGTGTGAAAACATTTTGCGTTCCGAAACACCTTGTTGTCCCTTTAAGCATAAATGTGGAAACAAAATTGTATAATCAACCAAAAATGTCATGACCCCCCTGCAGTACCTCCGCGGACTCCTAAGGGGTCACGGACCCCCTGTTGAACACCTCTGCTTTAAAGTCCTGGAAGCGTTTGTCTGAAAGCAAGGTCGTTATTCAAGCTGCGACGCGGCCGGCGCTCCCTCCCTCCCTCCAACTGCCAGACGCCAGCGCGGCCGGGGGACAAGGTGAGGAGAGGTGCTCGCTGGTTTACTGCCAGTCAGCCTCAGAAACGTGTTAAAGACATTACCAACAGCGCAGCCCAGACCGTTTGACAGCGGCGCGCCTCCTGTTTCTACACCAGACCACAGAAGATTGAAAGCCAGGTTTCTCGGTCTGGAAGTGGTTTCCAGACTACAAAAGGTGAGTGATAAGATGTAAGTGGTCTGTTGAGTGGTAAAACCATCCCTCTGCCTATTTTCCACGCTTCACATCTCTGAGATGAGGCCTCTGCTATCTCTGACTATGATCTTAGAGCCCAAAGTTTTTCCTGCCATGAAAGACCTGCGTTGTGTTCCACTTTTCGACTGCGTTTGAACTCCAGATATGAGCGCGGTCCATAATCGTAGGGCTACAGGCTGTAAACTTTCACTGCACTGTAAATATACGGTATGGTTTATACAAAACACTACGAGCCCAGCCGATCATAAACTCCACAGCCTGCATCTCTACAGAGGAGAGATCTATAAACAAAGCGCACAATTGCCAGATGCAAGGCATGCATTCTTGTGGACTGACCCGTTTGTTTAGAAAGCAGGAAATCAGAGTGGATCCTGGTGATGAAAAGAAAAAAGAAATATCCACAGTGGGTATTTTATTATTACAAGTACCAGACTCATTTGTAGCCACAAACAGCTGCTTGGAACACAGCAGACATTATCTGCCCTCCACTGCCGTTTGTGCTCAACTCCCCTATTCTGGCTCCTGGCTGGCCAAATTCACTAAATCACCTCCTCCTAGAGTGCTGCAGACATTAAGTCATAGCTGCACATTAATCCAAGTCAAACATGTGCTTTAAATACACAGAATGCTGCTGATTTACTCTCTATAATATCAACGACTGGCTCGCAGTGAATAGTTGGCTGGGAGTGAAAAACACCGACTGTAAATGGAAAAATGAAGCTCGAGTAACAGTCAGCAAAACTCACCTCCACGATGCTGCGCAGGTCCTTGACATACATGCGCTCCGTCTCGATGATCTCCATGACGACGCGGTCCACGTAGGTCAGCTTCGGGTTGGGCGCCATGGCGTCGGTGACGACGGGCGAGGCCGGGGGGATGCGAGGTGCCACGGCGCTTCCCTTCCTCCCGTTGGAGGCGGCGTTGTTGTTGTTCCACTGGCGGCCGACCAGCCGGGGCTCCAGCTGATCCTGCCAGCGGCTCCCGGAGCTGATGAGGGTGGGACCGTGGTCTCCAGCCTGCTCTCCGGTACCCTCGGCCGCCGGGCTCAGCTCCAAGTCTATGTCCTCCTCCTCCTCCTCCTCGCACGGTACGGGCGGGGTGGTCGAGGAAGGAAGAGCAACGTTGCTTCCGAAGAGGCTGCGGCTGTCGCGGGACGAGCCGGAGGACAGGGTGGACACCAGGCTCACTGGACGTTCGCCCTCTCCGGCGTCCGGCGGCTCCGCGCACAGCCGGCTGTAACAGTCTGGGCCCGAGTCGGTGTCCGCCTGGTCATGTTCACCGGTGAAGAGGGGCGAGGACAGCTGAAGAGATTCTGGGACAGGTGAGACAAAGACACAGGTATCAGGATTTGACAATGTAGGTTGAACACCTCATTCTAAAAAACTCAAGTATGCTTATTTTCTATCTAATTGTAGTTGTTTTAATCTATTGAGGAATCTCTCTTACTTTGTGTGCTTTATTCAAGCAGAGTCAATAATCGTATTTACACAGCTGCATACATAACCTGTCTTTTACTAGTGGCTACTCCACTGCTGCACAACAGGACTTACATTAACTTGAGATGAAAATGCCAAACACATTTTCACATTTGCATTTTTCAGGGCAAAAACTCGAAAGAAAGAAGAGTCAGAGTATTAGGCTTCTCCTACAGTGCTGCTTTACTGTACTTTTTGTCTGTTATCCTTGTTGTCATTGTGTACAAGGCCAGATTCTTATTCAACCAATTAAAAATCTGCCATTTTTACATACTTTTCTATAATGCTATAAACTTTAAACCAGATGTGCTTCTGAATTGTCTTAATGGTTGTCTTCTTTCACCAAATGGAAACAGAACTGCAAGGCTGCATGACTGCATTAAGATTTCAGATTAATACAATGCTGCACATGTTCAGGCTGCATTAAACTAGACCGCTATCCAAGAGTCAATGAAAGACAGGGACAGAGACACAGAGGAGTGGTTTTCAGTAAAAGGCTTTGCTCAAATCATTACTGACATGTCCTAATTGCAACACTGCAAATTCTATGGAAAACCCAGCCATTTCCTCTTGTTCTCCTGACTGCTGAAGGCCGGGCCTTGGAAAAACAGAGAGGGAGAAATGATGGGAAGAAAAAAAAAATCAGGGGAGGGGAACGGGAGCTTTGTTTATATGTCTTCATTGAGCTCCGTCTGAATTTAAGAGAAATGGAATCCGTACTCAGTTTCACATCCTTCCTGGCCAGATGGGGGAATTTTCCTCACAAACCGTTTTCCCAAATATATGAAGTCATGCTGGTGTGAGAATAGGGCACCGAGTGGCAACTGTGCACAGAGCTCCGTTTCCTTAAATATTTCGTAGGCCACCGAGGTCACATCCATTTAGCTCGGCTGAAGAAATGGAGCTTTGTAATGTAATTCAACTTCAGACTAATAAATGGAAGCCAATGAGGCGTAAACCACCATTAAGCTAAATATTGAGTGAAATCATTCAAGTGCTCCTTATCCCCAGTTTGGCAGTAGCACACAGAGTTTAGCGTTGATGGCCAACAGATGGAGCTTGTGTCATCAGCCTGAATTACACCAGCGCTGACAGGCTTTAAGCTAAACATCAGCATTCATCCTCATTACATGTACAATGAGTGGTGGACTGGGCAGCCCACAGCTGATAACAAAACCTGATACTGCAGAAAGGCTTTAGGGGCTGTGGTTGAACTGAATCACTCTTATCAAGCAATGCATATAGTTTTATAGAGTTTTATAGCTAAAAACCTGTTCTTCTGCGCTTCTCGGAATAAACCATCATATTACACAAGAAATATATTACACATGGGAGCATCATCCAGCCCAGAGTGAGTGATTATTCATTTTTGAGAAAAGCGCAACATGCAGCTGGATCAAGTAAAAAAAAAAAAACAACACACACACACACACACACCTCTTGGCATCTTTCAACTTTCCATGAGTCAGTGCTGAGCTCATGAGAGTCTTGTTCACGCTGCACTACTCGCCCCACCATCCCAGCTCAACAACGCAATTCCCATGCAAAACCTCAGATGAGCTGGCAGCCAGGAGCTGACCACTAGAGAAAACTCTGTTTACGCTCCGTGACAAATCACAGGGTTGATGGTGTCAAAGGAGTGTAATGGGAGGCCACTACGCTCCGTACACCACTATGAATTAGAACGAGGCATCCACTTCCTCCACCGCTTCTGTCTTAACTTTTGGTTTGGGAGGTTTTTTCCCCCCGTATCTGGCATGTGAAACTCCCTTCCTCCTCCTCCTCATCCTCCTCCCACCCAATATCCCTCTATTATAAAGCTGCAGACTGCAATCCATGCCAAGTCAAAAGGAGGGGGCAGCACAATGTGGAGAAAAAAAAATCAACTCAGTTTCCACACTCGTACTTAGTTTACCATCGCTCTGAATCATTTGAAAACATCCTGATGCTCATTTGAAGTGGTGTGACAGGACAGCTGTGACTCAAGAGTCGACATGTTGAGACTCCATCGTGCACTTGACTCCAGAACCAGGTCGGCTCCTGAACCACAGCTTTGATTGACCACTTCAGACACCGACTCTACATGTGGACATTATCTGTGGCTGATACCACACACACCACATGTTGTTGGTGGAAGGCGGCCGTGGTGGAGCAGCCAACGACTCTGTTGAAACAGGCTTGTGCGAAAGGAATGCAAATGACCTGGTCAACATGCAGGTCTGAGATAAGCCAGGGTACACGGGCCGGTGCCATGATGCAGTGCACGGTTTTTTGCACTGGACAAAGATGACTTGTGTTGTGTCCTCTGTGACTCCTGCACTGTCGTTGCTGTCTCAGTATACCAAGTAAGGGACCGTCATCGCACATCAGACAGTGTAAAAGCAGAGTGTCTGCTCTCGCTCGGTGCCACTGAGTCTCTTCAGCATCTGCGAACATTTATCACTAATCTCTGAGGGATCTGTAGCCACTGTGGCAAGGCCGTGCCCATTACTGTGCCTCCCACTTGTCAGATGTGGAGGACTGTCAAGTGTCTGGTATCAAATTTACGTTTCCCAAAAACACACATGCACATTTTCACTCAAATAAAGCTCCACTATACCAGATCGACCCTTGTATGTTTTCCTATAACAGTAAAAGTGGTTATTCTTATACAATTAATATGATCTAAGAATATTTTCTGAGTCTCAGCTGACATGGTTTGCCTCTGCTGCTTCTACTGCTGCTGCCCTGTTCAGACACTGTTCAGAGTCATTGCCTACATAGTAATTTGTGAAAATGAATACACTTACTAAACTATATATCATCATACTTTCAAGCAATTTTCATTTCAGAAAACGGGACTGATGACAGATAACAGCTGCTTTACAACAATTTGTTACCATTAACTTTATTGGTAGGAAAAATACATCTTGGAATTTATGCCTTTAAGCCCAAATGCCAGTGATGTTTTGGCAATAACTGCCGGGAAAGGCCTGTAAAACACAACCACTGTTAGAAAAAAAAGAAAATAAGGGAGGCAATGAACAGTACACACATCGGAGTACTGAGCCATCTGTTTTCTGTACAACTACCGTTGGCCTAAGCTGCCAGATGCAAACTCATGTTTTCCATGTATTTGGAATAATGAGGTTTTATTGATACTGATCCAATTATTAATCACCATTTACAAACATTACAGTGTTTCCGGCAGGCTGAGGATTTACTTGTGATGGTGGGTGGTGGTGCAGTGTAGCTACAAATTATAGCTGTTCCATAAACTCTCACATGCAGACGGCAGATGTTAGAATTGATCGATGTTCCCTGAACGCCTCCCATGCAGGCCATCAGCGAAGGCTAGTGAGATGGCTGGACACAGAAAAGCCTCTGCTCCCCATTTCTGCAGCATGACATCTATGACAGCTGTGAGGCCAACAATTACTTCCTTAATTGAAAATAGTGAAATAAGATGCTGTTTTTGAGGTAAACTCATGCAAAACCGCTGATGCGCGTTCCCGTCAGGTGCAGTTTTTCGGCAAGCAGTCTCAGCATTTGCCTCGAAAACGCAGAGACTGCGTAACGTTCCGTTATTATCTCATAGCGTGGTGAATGTGCAGGTAACAACTTGTCCATGAGAGCGTTTTGGAGTTGTTGGATTGTGTATTTGATGAGTTGATGAGTTTGATGAGCCTCCGTAATGTAGCTCTGAGCAGCTCACGACTCTGCTCCGCCGTTCTAAAAATAGCTTGCAATGACAATAAAGGTAACAAACCTACTGCTATGACTATAGGGATTATGGCAATGGGCCAATTTGCCAAAATGTTGAACTATCTCTTTAAATAGAAATCGAGTGATTATATCCTGACAAATCACCAGAGAAGATTGCATTGTAGATTTTAGACAGTAAGGACAGCGAAAAAATACAAAATGCGGTTACAAGTGTGTCTCTACAGAAGTGTCTCAGTCAGGACACTCTCACTATACTCAATGTAGATTTCTCTCACAGCCATACATTAACTGGTACCTTTGCTACTGCTGATAGGTTGGCCCTATCTGAATACACAAATCTGATTGAAACACTTTGACGTAACAGCGTGCAGACCATCTGGCGGGTCTGATTTGAGAAACAAATCTAATTTGCCTGCAGTCTGAACAATGACAATGAGTTTGACGTTAATATAGCTGTCAGAAAAACACGCTACCATCGATAAAGGGAAGTGATAAGATCAGAGACACTCTGTTTGGACGATTTGGTGCAGGTCCCCAGCTGGAACTGGTTCTCATCGATTCCCATCTGTGTCTGTGAAGTGTTAGGGTTCTCTCACATGTCACAGGAGTTTCACTTACATCGACATCTTACAGAAAAGTATGTCTGAGAATAACTACAATCATTTATAAAAGTACATCTCTCATGCCTCGTCCATCCCCACAGCTCAGTGGACTGACCTGTTAAATTATACCTTTAAAGGGATAGTTCAACATTTTGGCAAATTGGCCCATTGCCATAATCCCTATAGTCATAGCAGTAGGTTTGTTACCTTTAATTGTCGGTGCAAGCTGTTTTTAGAACGGCAGAGCAGAGCCGCAAGCTGCTCAGAGCTCCCTTTTCCCTCATCAAACTCATCAAATACACAATCCAACAACTCCAAAACGCTCTGGTGGACAAGTAGTGACCTGCACATTCACCACGCTATGAGATGAGAAACTATGAGAAACTATGAGAAACAGAGTTGTTTTCGAGGCAAATGCAGAGACTCCTTGCTGAAAAACTGCCCCTGTAGGGAATGTGCATCAGCTCGCGGCTCTGCTCCACCGTTCTAAAAAATAGCTTGCACCGAAAATGCCAAAATGTTGATCTATCCCTTTAACAGAATAGTTGTGGCGATGGTTTTGTACAGTTAAATATATGGTGCAGAGTTCAATTTCCATTTCAGCCCAAGCCACGGATTTTCCCATTCCGCACACCACAATGTCAGATCAAGAACAACACCTGAACAGAACACAACACTCCCCTTTGTCTCAGGGCTACGACGTCAATACAGTCGTTAACTTGTAGACATAACCATTAACCAAGTCAAGGCTACAGAGACAGTGTAGTATTACAGTTCAGACAGCCTCTTAACCTCAATAACTCACAGCAGCGTCTCAATGAAAATCATCACAAAGACGTTGTTTTAATAATGAGAGGAGATGCTGTGTGATCCTCACTGGATGACTCTGGGTCAGATACTTGTTGTGTGTGAACAGGTTGCTAATGTTGTGACTGAAAGAAAAATGGCTGGAATTCCAGAAAAAAAAACTCTCAGCCCCTCATTGTAATTCTCTGAATTCCAGTTTCCTGCCTGTTAAGCCGAGGTTAACATTTACAGACAAAGGTGTGTTAATGCTACAAGCATGACCTTCCTCTTCTCTTTTGTTGCCTCCCCGCGTCCAAATCCCCTGGACAGAGGCTCGCGTTAATGCAGTCCCACTGTATACGTTAATACAAATAACCACGTCAGGTTAATGTTACGTGATTTAAAATTAAGAAAATGACAAATAATAAAAGCCGAAGTGCAGGGCTGCTGATTTGATGTGAAACGTGTGAGTATGAGGGGTATGGAAGAAGTCCCGGGGGGAAATAAAAAGGCAGACAGGAGGACACTCACTGACTGAGGGGCTCGGTGACTAATCAGTCTAGAGCGAATAATCTAAAGTCTGCACTTCCACTTCAGCGTGAGCTTATCAGACGGCTAACAATGCAGACAGTTCATAAAGTTTTCTGCCTCTGACATCATGGTTGGACTGCCATGCAGTGCCTAATAAGGTGGTGGAAGAGGTGAACAAAAACTCTGAAATGAATGCCCCAGCACCTGGTTATTAACTCGTCTAAAAGGCTACAGAGGGGATCTCCGTCTGGCTGACGCTGTAGGTCTACGGGACGTAAAGCATTCTGTTCCACAGAAAATAGTTTGGCTTACGTAATGATTACTTTTAAAATGTTTGGTCTCAGAAAAATATGCTCTTGAAATAAGCTCCGTGGATACGATCTGGTATGTAAAATAGCCCAATATCGTCATCCTCAGTGATAACCCGATAAGCCACAGCATGCAACTGTGATGTTGGTTGTTGGTTGCAAAATCCTGTCATGATATGGCTTGTAGCTCCTTCAGCATTTCATGCAAACCAGCCTCTATGCAGATAACCATGCAAATTCTAACCCAGGAAACAACCTGTAACCTGTACGTCACTGCAGCCAGCCTGTCCGACTCGCATTTGACACTGTCAACAACTGGATGGACACATTCAGTTGTTAGGATACAGTGTATTGCATAACATAATGTCTACCTGACTTCAGGTATTAGGAAACAAAAGAGATACAAACAATGGTGATAACAGTGAGTCATGATGATTATGGTGTTCCTCACATCATGGAAAATGTAACAAACGTTGAAAATAGATCATAATTACCAGTTTGGCCAAATGGTATGTCTAAGATATTTCTTTAAAGCAACACTATATAAACGGACTTATTTTTGGAATTCATAGCTTATGTGTCAGTCCTGACATACCTTAGAGATGGCAGTGATGAGAGTCGTCCACTAAAGCAGCAGGAGGCCTCAAAGAACAAGGTGTCAAAGTCCAGGATTGTGTCTATACCACCTCTTTCCCAGCTCCTCTCTAACCTCCAACCTCCTGTGGCCAGACTTTTGATATGATGAATGATGAGTGTGTCCTGCTCAGTGAGTGAGGTGTGCCTCACCGGGAAGCTACTTCCCGGAGAGGGCACACCTATCTCCGCTCTACTTTCCAGGACCTCTGAATTTGCCTGTGAGACTCTAAAAATACATGAAAAGCTTGTGTCGGTGTACGCCGCTGTTTGGCTTGTGGCCTTTTGTCCTCTAACCAAATGGATGGCAAAGAAAACAGGAACAACAGCACCTTGATCTGGGTTCAGAAAGAAAATACTTCACCCTCCAGGGTCTATCATCATACCAGCGTGATCAGATCATGTGACGTGTTTGACATTAATGATAATTTGATAGTTTTGGGATGGGCAGGCTTTGCATTCCTTTTGATATATTTGTCTTTTTTTTTCATTTTACAAAGCGGAAAAAGTGTCAGCTGATACTTCTGTGATTTGTGTGTATTTTGAGGCCCAATATGTTAATAAAGTAGGTTGAAGTGAAGAAATATAGTGTGAGATCATATAGGCTAGGTGAATAAAAAAAGATACTAAACATGGATATGGAAAACATGTCTTATGCAGTACATAAAAGCTAAATCAAAAGTTTATTAAAAAATGGCCAAAATAGGCTCAGACCCCGAAAGAGTTAAAGTAAGCTGCTCTCAGACCTCACATCAGATAATGACTTTGTCTCTGCTCCTCTCAAGCACCTCGGTTCCTCAAACTATTTGCTGCCTTCGGCACGTCTGCCTCTTGCATCAGTGTTAAGCAATATTCACAGAGTAGAAAACAAACAGTGAGAGTAAGAGTGACTGCATCACAGCCCGATCAGCCCACAGAACAAAACAAGCCCCGGCCTGCTCAATCAGTAACCCGACACGGCTGCTCCTTTCTTGATTCATACTGACTCACGTATCAAACAGTGATGAATCTGAGCTCAGCGTACAATGAATCACATCTCAGGCCACCTGTGATATTTCTCCAGACACCGGCTTGATCGTACCTGCGTGATCTGTGACGATTATATTATATTAGTAACTTCAGTGCTCTTCTTCAGCACAGTGAGTCACCCCTTGTTCCTCAGGTGCCTGGTACTGTCTTGGCAGCTTCGTCTCCTTGGGCCAAACAGGATGCTTTTTCTTTCTGTTTTACAAGCTCTGGTCTACACCGGCTGTCTCCTCACCTCAGTACAATGATTTCACAACTTTTCTTATTACAACACCCTCCTTCTCTTCGAATTCACAGTTATAAACACACTTTCTTGTTTTTCTGTTGCTGGGGTTTCCACTGGCCACAGGAAGAACTTTTACCTCCCACATTAACACATTTAACAAGGTGGAAAATACAAGTTCCTAACTGGCTGATTAGTATGTTCACTCACAAGCAAAAAAAAAAACACAACAACTTTTAAGTGGCTCTCGAGGCGACTGCTAATCTGCTAGCGTATCTTTCAGAGCCAAGGGCGCAGTGTGTGACCTCGTCTCCTTTTGGGGGATAAAGAGCAAATCATGTTTTGCACTAGGCTATACGTCTTAATAAAACCCTTCCGCTCCTCAGCATCCACTCTGGACTTCCTTCTTCAGCGCCCCTCCATGTCCTCTGTTGGAAGACAGTGGGGGTAGTCCTGAGCTGATCCCCATGGGAAAAGCTCCTCCCCACCTGGCAACGGTGAAAAGCTGCCCCCCCCCCCCCCAGGAGGGCAGGAGGCACAAGCATAAAGGGTGCCTCTGAGGATTAAGCCCCGAGTCTTCACAGACCATTATCAAACAGCGTGAGTCAGAACACCGGTGATTAGACACCGACGGCCTGGATTGATTCCTTATCCCTTGATAGAAAGAAGAATTTCGGTCACTTCAATGTTATTTTCTGCTTTGAACCGACCTTTATAGGTGCAAACACGGTTTCATTTACATCTGTGTTTGGACACTCGACTGGCTTTTAATGCTGCGTTAATAATTAACCTGGAAGTGGGTAAATAAACCGCCGGTGGACGAGAGACTAGAGCGCACACACACGCACAAACTCCACCTGCATTCCACACTGACAGTCAAGGTCAAAATGTTGTGCTGCCTGGGAAGTTTTTGGGGGGAATTCTGGCGTTTAAAAGCGAAAGCGAAGGTCGTTGGGATGTTTCCCTGGAACACACCAGGAAAGAGATCTACATTATAAACTGTGACTGAAAAAAAAAGTTGAGCAACTCTTGCAAAATACTTCAGTTTCCCAGGAAGGCACAGTGAAACCATCAGTGTTTGTAATTTTGACCTTAATGGTACACAGAGACAGCAAAGGCCAGAACCCCCTCACCAAGCATTTGGAGTGACATGTTTCAGAGATACAGGATTATCAGTGTAGCAAAAGTACAAAACTCAAACTCAAAAAGCTCAGATTTAATCCTATAAACCTCCCCTGTGGTTGACCCTGGCTCTTAAAGGATCCAGCCGTGCCAAATGACCTCAGTGCATAGGCATGTGATGATCCACTTAGGAAGCTCCTCCATCAACAAGCCCACCTCCCCCTGCCCCCCCACCAAGAACCCTTCAGGCACTCGCAACACAGCCAGCCCTGGATCTATTCACAACTGGCATTTCCTCCGGACAACACGCACCATCTGGGCCCCGAGGTGTGAGTCCATTGTAAACTTTACCACCGGCCTGACAGTCTACAACACAACTGCTGTCCTGTTAGCGCCTCTCTGCAGAGTCCACACACACACACACACACACACACACACACACACACACACACACACACACACACACACGCTGGTGGCACAACAGCTGTGTGAAGTGTGGAGGGAGGAACACTTCATTTACTTCACATCAAGCTGTTTATCACATGTGGCGTTATAAAGGGCGTGATGCTGTTTTCCCTGTAGTTGAGGCCTTATTAACACTTAGAGTACACAGCTGTAAGTGAGGAATTCGCTCTCTTGCTTTGGCACTGACTTCTGTCTGCCCTTTGTGTACATTACCAGACACAGAGCAGATATGTTCGTCATGTCATGCTGTGATAAGCTACAAGCAAGAGCATTAATTACATAAACCATCCTTTTAGAAAAACATGTCATTAACATTTCTGAGCCGATACTGCGCTCGGCGTCATGTCTGCGCTGACACTGAAATATTCCAGCGCTCTGCGTGCTTTCTTGCAAAAGCATCAACACAAAGTGAAGTGTTATGGAGGAGGCTGATGGTGAGATTTATAGATTCAAATGAGTTTCTACAGAGGCCATCTCACCGCAGCGCTCGGGGGCAAAGAGCCTGTAACTAATGTGGGTAATCCACCAGAAGGGCTCTGTAAGGAGGAATGCCACTGGAGGAGCTGTAAAATCATTTACATTGAAATAAATTCTTTTGTAAAAGGAGTACGGGAGCCTCAGACAAACAATGCACTGAAATACAGGGAGTGTTGAGCTGTGTAAATTCTATTACAACAGCAGCCTCGTTATATAATGGCTTATATAATCCTATGCGGCGCTTGGGAGATGCTGCAGACATACGGGACAGTTTCAGCGTCGGAACCCGACTTTAAAAACTTTGCCGGACAGGAGTCACTTCACCTGAGGCCGCCTGTGATTAACGCTTCGGGCAATTAAGCAGAAAAAGAGTTCCAGGCCAGGAGCTCCATTAACAAGCCCCACTCCGAGACGCAGCCATCCCTGCCATCATCTATCTATGTCCACAACCCTGTGCCCACTGGTCTGGAAAAGCTGCAGTGAATGGAGATGATCCATCCGTCCCCCCTCCACCCACCCACCCACCCACCCCAGAAACCCCTTTAAAGCTGTACATTCTGCACACACAGCTACATTCCTGCCCGGGAGGGGGGGTTAAGTAGGTCAGAGAGAAGCCTTATCTTTGGGAGAGCTGCTTCACGCTGCCTCAGGTCGACTGATGCCCGCTTAAGTCCCGGTCGCTGGATTGACAGCCTGTATTTCACATATAGTGGGATATAGGGGTTATAATAATGCTGATTCATTTTCTACCACGATGGTTAAAGGGATAGTTCAACATTTAGGTAAATTGGCCCATTGCCATAATCCCTATAGTCTTTCGAGTACGTTCATTACCTTTAATTGTCGGTGCAAGCTATTTTTAGAACGGCGGAGCAGAGCCGCGAGCTGCTCAGAGCTACGCTACGGAGGCTAATGGGATTTCTTGGTTTCCCTCATCAAACTCATCAAATACACAATCCAACAACTCCAAGACGCTCTGGTGGACAAGTTGTGACCTGCACATTCTCCACGCTATGAGATAATAACGGAACGTTATGAGACAGAGTTGTTGTTGGATTGTGTATTTGATGAGGGAAACCAAGAAATCCCATTAGCCTCCGTAGCGTAGCTCTGAGCAGCTCGCGGCTCTGCTCCACCGTTCTAAAAATAGCTTGCACCGACAATTAAAGGTTACAAATCTACTCCTAAAACTATAGGGATTATGGCAATGGGCCAATTTGCCAAAATGTTGAACCATCCCTTTAAAGAAGTTTGGTTGGAATTGGTAGGAGATTTATTGTCCTGGAAAAGTATTTGGAGTGCAGAACAACAACAGCAAGCGAGCGCAGCCCAGATGTTCTCCTTTATACTGGTTTCGCCTGCTAATGGACGGTGCTGTCCAAGGCCTACAGGTGGTAGAATAATCAACACAGCTTCAAAAATCCTTTTGACCCTTTAAAGAAATTGGAGCTGAATAGTAACTACAACCTTCTCATTGTTTTCCTTGACCAGACCGGGGGGGGGCTTCCTTTCAACATGCATTCCTCCTGCCTGTTAACCACATCCAATCATCACCTCACACAGATAGCACATTACCAGCAGCAGGCCTGTCACTTCATTACCATCCGTCCATCCTCAGCAGGAGAGCCCCGCTCCGTCGGATTCGCAAGCAAATGAGTCTAAATAAAAATAAAAATCTCAGCTGCGGGTGGGTGGTTCTGTCGTGCCGAGGTGATTTCGTACGAGACATCAGAGCTTGCAAAATGAGCTGTGCTGTCAGCGTCGAGTGGCCTTTTGAGGAAACAGGCGCGCAAATTTTCATGAGGGCGGCACACGTCTCCCCGAGCCAAAGGCCTCATCCAGCCAAAGCCGAACCGAAGGGACAGGCGTAGAGGAAAAAAGGGAGCCATTGACACATTGGTATTCTTAAGCCAAAGTTGAAGCTCAGCGCCAAATGTGTTCAGGAGAGAAGAGAGGAGGCGTGGGGGGGGGGTTCGGGGGTTGCGGGACAGAGCAGGCAAACAGATACAAAGAGGCCCTGTGTCACTGCAGCGGCTCGGCGACTCAAGATAATGAACACTAAAATAATATGTAATTTGAGTGCCCCCCCCCCTGCATAGGAGGTCAGCACCGCTGGCCAGGCGAACCACCTTGGCTGTCGGTGAGTCCGACACGTTCTGGTTTGATGAGCGAGTGTTCAGGGGTTTCAGTCTGCATGAGGAGTGTTGGCTGAGCTCCACAGCCACACAAAGAGCCTCTCTGCCAGCTGGGACTGTAGGAGGGGAGTTCATTGCTCTTTCAGCTCTGCCTCTACATTTCCTCTGTTCTTCCATTTCCAGCATTTTTCCATTCACCTCTGCTGTATTTCTGTGTTATGTTAGTACAGTGCCCTGGGTAACCAGATCCACCGTTCCAACTCATTAAATGTCCATATTATAAGACTGGTCGATTCATAGGCGGAAAGTGCCAGAACGTGCGTTTGCACTGAATATAATTGCACTGATCTTACCTTCCCCCATTGGGCCCTGGTGGAGAGCAGAATGGGACCCCTCTGGCATGGCACTCAGGCCTCTGGAGCTGACAAACAAAACAAAACATAGGCACTTTATATGGAGGTTTCCAGTACAGACAGCACGGCAATGTTTACCATGTTTGGTGTGGTTTGAACTTTAAACACTTTGAGGTTCTTTACTGCTCATGTTTCTTCACTGTCCTGACTTGAAATGAAAGAAAAAACCTACCTAGTCTGCTCAGATCTTGTATACAAGGGACATTCTTCTCATTCCCCTGCCTGCTGCTCTGCATTAATGCCAAAGCATGGTGTAACCATGGCTGAGGTGTGACTGTGATATGAGCTCATGCTCATGCAAGAGTGAGTCCAATTTACCACAACTGGATACTTGAGAGATTTAGCATCTCAGCAAATGCTCAGTGTTTTATTTCATAACTTCTGTGATGGTCATTTCAATAACTTTTAAGAGCAACTATGCAGGTGGTTGCATAGTTTTTACCTAAGCTGTGCTACATTTGTACCTTAATTAAACAGCTTTGGCGTAATTATGATGGTTAAATAAATGACTAAACTTCTTCCAGGGAGAAAGGAGGCTCTCTGCCTTCCACCTAGCGCCTCTTGGCCGAAAACCAATCCTGCAAGATCAGAGCCTCCGACTCGGTGTCCCAGCTCTCGTCTCGGCGGCACCGCGACACAAATGAGCTCCATAACCCGTAATCTCTTGTTTATGACAGATCAGTAAGACTACACAAATGTATACGTTGTTACATCCTATATAGGGCTGCAACTAACGTTTCTTTTCATTAGCGATTAATCTGTCGATTATTTAAACAATTAATCGATTAGTTGTTTGGTCAATAAAATGTTGAAAAATTTAGAAAAATATCAATCAGTGTTTCCCAAACCACAAGATCATGTCCTCAAATGTCTTGCTTTGTCCACAAACCAAAGAGATACTTTATTGTCATAAAGGAACAAAGAAACCAGAAATATTCACATTTAAGAAGCTGAAATCAGAAAAAAAAAACAATAAAACACAAAACAATTCATCGATTAATTGTTTTGGCTCTAATCGTATATGATTAATTACGGGTAACCCTTTAATTTACAGGCCATTAATTACATCATAATGTCAAGAAATTAATTAATTGCGTCATAATGTCTAGAAATAGCCTAAATAACGCTCAATTTCATAGCAATGTCGAGAAATGTAGCAAAGAAATAACGATTGATTATGTAGAAATTTCCTGGAAATATCGTTCAATTCCAAGGACTTGGTGGAGAAAAGTTCTGGCCTTGTCCAAAAACTTCAAAGCATGTGTAATATTTTACCTTTATGTAAAACATTACATTGCTATGAAACTGAGCATTATTTCTAGACTATTTCTTGACATTACTACGCAAATAATTGTTATTTCTTGGCTATTTCCTGACATTATCACTTAATCAACGGTCTGTAAATTAAAGAGTTACCAAATAACGTTATCCACCAATCCATGGCTTGCTTTCTCGCCTGCTTCATTAAAAACAAATGCACATGGCCAGGAGGAGGGTTATCAGAACAGTGGAAAAGTAACAGGACTTGAATAGTTCCCCTTTAACTGGAAGTGGCATTTCAAAATGTCTTACCAACAGAAATGTGACTGAAAGTCGAGTGAAGAATAACAAGTGAGCTCAGCACAGACAGCAGCAATACACTGCCTTTAAAGCTATTTTTGAGTATAAATTTGTTGCGCAACAAATAAATCTTTGCTACATCAAAACAAGTCTCTCATTATTAGTATAACTGTCCGGGGAGATTACAGGTTCTCCCCTGGTGGCATGTATTTTCAAAATCCCTCATGCCAGGCTGTGGCACCGTTAATGATGAGGTGTGTCCCCTCGGAGCCACTGCGCTGCCAGTTTCTCACATCACTGCTTCCCCGGCTTCTTATAGCAAATTAACATGGAAGACTGTGCATGAGAACTGGTCTCCCTGTGATTCCTGGTGCGCCTCCGGCCTTTAAAACATCACATTCTTGGGCCAGCTAGATCAGAGGAGCAGGAATTCTTCAGGGATTGGGATGGGCATTGTTCCTGGAGCAGTTTGCCGGCCACTGTGCTGAACTGACAGCCGGGGCCGGCCGGGGCCAAACTGAGCCCACTGCCAGGAGGTTCGCCAATTAAGATGTGCAGGAATGCAGGGAGGAAAGTCACAGAGCTGGATCTGTACATTAAGACCATTGCCTCAGTGTTGGGTCCCTGCAACTGCAGAGTGGAACTGAAGTAAATCATGTTTACTAGACAAGAACATCCAGGGCCATGAAACAGTTTTTTTCATTTCAATGTGAAACACAACAAGCGAGTGACAGAATATAATTCTTTCCATCTTTTCAATATGAGTCTAAATCACTTTTGGACGCAGTGTATTTTTGGCTTATTTACTTGGCAATGAAAATATTGAAATTTAAAGGCATCATAAATTTGCCCAATTTACTTCTTATTGCTTAGTCGTTCTGACTGTTACTGTGACTAAGTAGGAATGGGATTTTTGTCTCGACGCTTTAGAGCATAGAACCGTAATGTATTGAATGTTTTGTCCTCTGCCACTGGACACGGTGTCTTGTCCGGAGCTGGTGGTGATGGTTGGTGTCAATGGCCGTTTGCCAAAACCTTCAGCCACCCTTGTGTTTACAGTACAAAGAGTTATAAAGCACTGTCTCAGCAGTGTAACTCCTTCAGGGCAGACCTGAGGCTACAAGGACTCGCTATCACAGAGTTACGAGCAGCCAGGCCGGCCTGGCTGAGGATAGCTTGTTAGCATGCTAACGTCAGTGGAAGGAAAGTTCACACGGACACTGCTTTCCACCACTGAACCACCTCCAAGCAAGTGACATAATGAAGTTTAATGCTGAGCTCGCAATGCCTCGTTCAGAGTGGTAATAAACTGCTCTAAGTGCTGAAACTGGCTGTAGAAATAATAAAACTTACCAATAGCTCATACACTATTGTGTCTGAATTGCAAGTAAAGTTTATACTTTTAAAAGTGTCTGTGCTCTGCCTTCAGCATGCTGACTGGATCTTTGAGAATGTAAACCATAACAAATGCTGTAAGATGCTGATTTAGACTAAACAGGGACATTTCAAAGCAGGGGTGGGTAAACATTTTGGCTCAGGGGCCACAATGAGTTTTAAAACTTGACGGACGGGCCAGGCTAGCATCAGAGCGATGGAGTGTTTGTGTGAACTAGAGACACAACAATTCATCGATTATTAAATGAATCGTCAACTATTTTGATAATTGAATAATCGGTTTGAGGCAAAATTCTCTGTTTTCAGCTTCTTAAATGTGAATATTTCTGGTTTATTTGTTCCTTTATGACAATAAACTGAGTTTCTCTTTGGTTTGTGGACAAAACAAGACATTTGAGGATGTTGTCTTGTGGTTTGGGAAACACTGATTGACATTTTTCAACATTTCAACATCAACATTTTATTGACCAAAAAACTAATCGATTAATCATTAACATACTCGTCAGATTAATCGAAAATGAAAATAATCATTAGTTGCAGCCCTTGTAAGAACTAATATAGATTAGATGGTATAGGCATTACCTAAAAGTAAAAGAAAACGTACATTCAGATTCAGTAGCATTGCGGTCTTTAATTTAGACAACTTTGTACCAACATTTGACGGCCTGATTAAACAGCCCAGCGGGCCACATATGGCCCTCAGGCCTTAGTTTGCCCATGGCTGTTTTAAAGACTGAAGGGTCCTTAAATGCCCTTTGACGGGTTAGTTTGTGTGACATGTAGAGGTAGTTCTCATGTTGAAGGGCCGGCTTTGAACTTGTCTTGTGAATGGAGAACTAAGAGAATCCTCTGATAATCCTGCCTCCGATGACCTCTGAGCTAACCCCGCTGACTGACCAGGCCAAAACTATGCTAATCTGCCTTCGGTCAATGAGCGGCTAGACCTACAATAATGGGCTAAAACCTGGATATACTGCAGACATCTGGGTCTTAAAAATGTTTTTCTAACGTTGCATCGAAGGCCACAGATGCATGAAGAAGGTTTTGGGTGGAGAAAGCTACATTTTTCTAAAAGGTCTACCAGGACAAGGTAAAGCAGATCAACCCACGATCTGAGCAGAAGTCAACAATCGTAACTCATTAACTTTCATCTGCTGTTTGCTGACATATGGCGATTCCAAAATCCTTGTTTTCCTAGGGAGGGGGCAAAGCCACAGACAGATCCCAAATCCTAAAGAAAACACTTACCTACAGGCCGACATTCATACCAAGCTTGCCACCTGTGCTTGAACTAGCTGCCATTTCACACAAATGGAGAGCATTTGGTTCCCACAGCTGATGACTGCATTACCCGCAGCATGAACCTCCCGCATGGGAATCTGCGACTTGCCCCATAATTGAAGACAGATGCTACCAGAGCGAATCTGATGGTTATTAAAAGAAAGACCTGCGATGGATCACTTCTTCAGATAGGCTGATAAACTTCCTTGTCCCTCTAATTGCCAGGCTTTGCGCTGATCCAGGCGGTCCAAGCCTGAATTCCTTTCTTCAAAACACAACAAACAGATGATTAAGGGGGACAGATGCTGGCCATGATACAGCACTCATGCAAGTAAAGAGGTAATTTATACAGAGTCTTCGCCGCAAATGTGCTAAAGGACTCGCTCTGGAAAAATACACGCACACAAACATAGTATACCTTGAACCAGGACCTCAGGCCTGACACACTTAAGGGGGAAAAAATGGTTCTCAGGGGGGGAGAGATGACTATCTGGAGCATTTTTCACCACTGACAGCCTGTCAAGGCTGCGAGAGAAGCGAAACCACTGAACATGTCTGCAGGGGAAGCAGGAGGAAAATAAGACTTCTGCTATCAGGTAGACATGTCACTTTCTCCGTCTCCTCAGGAAGCGCTACCACAACACGGAGCAGCCTGCGAGGACGTCACGACACAGAGGCTTTTTTATTGGAGACTGAGGCTGCTGCCAGTTGTTGGACTGAAGTTACACCATCATGAGTTGAGCTCCAACAGTCATGTGATTCATTACACACAACTGATGATGTGCAGTTTGGATTCCGCATCATCAACTGTTAACAACACAAACCGATTTTTTTTCCGACTGTTGAACAATTTGAAAGGGAGGGGGGAAGAAGAAGCTAAAAATAATCCACAGACTTCCTGCAGACCTATACCGCATCAAGTTGCATTTCACTGTCTGTCTAAACAGGGCACATGGGAATCTGGAAGTACGACATCACACGTCCCCTGAGACGGCGCGGTGGGGTGAATTTCTTTAGGACACGGCCGCGAGTCAAGACGGATGTTTACGTTCAGAACAAATAAAAAAAATCCACCCTGGCACAGCAGCCAGAGCTGTGGGGTCCTACGGGCGAACTGAGACACAGAGTCTTTATTATTTCAGCACTGGTGCCATGTTTATCCTGCATGACCTCTCTCTTACCCTCTTACCCCGTCTACCCCGGCAGAAAATACCCCCCTTGACAAACAGCCTTTTCTGTGAGTGCCCTCTTTCCCACATTATTCCTGCAGTCTGTCCCTGGACACACAGGCCTTAAGAGACTAACAGCTTTTCATTCACTGGGGGTGTGTGTGTGTGGGGGGGGGGCAATAAATCCTGACAGTCTCTCTTCATCTCAATCAAATCCACAGCTTCTACAAAAGGCGCTCCCACAGACGCGCCGCTACCAGCCTCTTAATTTAGCCCCACTGCATTTCTGAGCATGCTGCTTTTTAAAAAGTGGCGATAAGTGATCCACCCTGGACGAACACCCACAGGGCACTTTGGGGAGTTTTGCCCATATGGAACGCGTCGCGCACATATGCACACGTGCAACCTCCCCCTGGCCAAAATAGCCCTTAATGGGAAAATAATCATTCCCTGCTGTGCTGAGAAAAGAGACAAAGCTATTTTCACCTCCCCACCAATGACCTGTAACCACAGAATGCGTACCTGGCAAGTGAAGCTGGCAAGTGCCATCTTATTTGGGAAATGACATGTAAAAGCTTCCAGTTCCTAAAAATCAAAACGTTGAAACACCCAGGGGGCAAGTCGTCCTCCATGGTGCCCTGCAGTGTTCGCAGGGGGAAATTAGACACCAGATCTTGAAATAGGATTTCAGTTGTGCCCATTTAAAGGTGCACTACACCACATCTGCAGACACACAGCTCCTCTAAGGCTTTCTGAGGGCTTCCATCATCATAACAATAGCATCTAAGTGCCCTATCTCCCCAGGGTGTCTGTTATGCTAAATCACAAACAGTGCACACTCTGCTCTCAAATAAACACACAGGTTTAAAGTTGACCTTTAAAGGGATAGTTCAACATTTTGGCAAATTTGCCCATCGCCATAATCCCTATAGTTTTAGCAGTAGGTTCGTTACCTTTATTTGTCGGTGCAAGCTATTTTCAGAACGGCGGAGCAGAGCCGTTAGCTGCTCAAAGCTACGCTACGGAGGCTAATGGGATTTCTTCGTTTCCATCATCAAACTCATCAAATACACAATCCAACAACTCCAAAATGCTCTGGTGGACAAGTTGTGACCTGCACATTCACCACGCTATGAGATAATAACAGAACATTACGAGACAGAGTTGGTTTCAAGGCAATTGCAGAGACTGTTTGCCGAAATACTGCCCCCGACGGCAATGCGCATCAGTGGTTTTGCATGAATTTACCTTGAAAACAACACGTTCCGTTCACGTTCCATTATTATCTCATAGCGTGGTGAATGTGCAGGTCACAACTTGTCCACCAGAGCGTTTTGGAGTTGCTGGATTGTGTATTTGATAAGTTTGATGAGGGAAACCAAGAAATCCCATGAGCCTCCGTAGTGTAGCTCTGAGCAGCTTGCGGCTCTGCTCCGCCATTCTAAAAATAGCTTGCACCGAGAATTGAAGGTAACGAACCTACTCCTAAAACTATAGGGATTATGGCAATGGGCCGATTCGCCAAAATGTTGAACTATCCCTTCAAGTCGGTGAAATAGCTCTGAGCAACTCGCGGCTCTGCTCCGCCGTTCTAAAAATAGCTTGGTAACGAACCTCAAAGGATCTCTAAGACTATATGGATTATGGCAATGGGCCAATTTGCCAAAATGTTGAACTGTCACTTTAACTCTCACAGTGTAGCTAGAACTTCCAAAAAGCAGAAACTTCTAGGTGAGATCCAGGTAGGCCTACATCTGAGGCAGCATCCCATAGCTACACGTTTTAACCGCAGAATTACAAAGAAGGTGACTTTTGAGGAGCTCAGCCTCAAGGTTGTGAGAGTTAAACGGTGTTCATTGCTGAAACCACAGCTCACATTCTCCAGCCCTGGTAATTTTATCACAGCTGCAGCATACCAGGACTCGGGAAGCAGGAATCAAGTGCCAGCTCCGAGATCCAAGACACACTCGGGCAGTTTCCTGTCTGGACCACCTGGAATAGAGCGCCGCTCATCGCACTGAGGCTACATTTATTTGAAACGAAGCTGAGGGTGTTTTTTGTCTCACAGGTCAAGTGAGGTCAAAGGAGGAGGAAGAAGATGGAACTTTTCACTGGTAACTGATTGATTTTGTCCTATTCTTCTTCAGCAGCTGGTGGGGAAAGCCATTGACCTATGGACAGCCAGCATTTAAAACCACACTGTGTCTCACTGGGGTGCTCATTAGAAAAGACAATCAAGGTTTTCTGGGGGGGGGGGCAAGTGTGGGCACCACAGGAGGGGGAATTGGATGCAGTGGGGAAAGAGGAAATGGCAAATGATTCAGATGCAGCATGGAGATGAGTTTTTCCTCACAAGTCAAGTGTGACATTAGAGATGAAATGGAAAAATCTCATTCCCTAAAAAAAAAAAAAAAGAAAGAAAAGAGGAAAAAAGAAAACGGACTCCTGCTGCTGATCAAAGTTCACTCCACCGAGAGTGTTTTTTTGTCAAAGACAAACAGAACTTATCAGAGTGAAACTCCTGCTCTCTCCTGAACGAACTGCGTGGATGTTGTGTAGCTAATTAAATGAGGTAAAAATTAATTTAAAAAAAAACAAATAAACACATAAAACGTATGCAGCATCTGTTGAGTGCGTGGAGCTCATAACAACAAACGTGTTGAAGCGCTTAACGTGTGCAGCTGTTGGCATGCACACTAGTTCTCCATTCATGAGTAAAATACACGATGATGAGTTGTAACTATAACGACGTGGTGGGGCTAATGTGTTTGTTTTCTTTCTACACTGGTCTTTTTTCTTTCTTTTTTTACTCCCTAGCTAGTTAACTTTCTAATCCACAGTGGTCGACATTAGCTCACCTACCGAACTCGCCAACTCTCCTTCTCCTTCTTCTCCTTCTCCGTCCACCACTGACTCCTGTCCGCGGCACAAACTTTCCTCCGTGTCTTCTCGGTGGAAACCTTCACGTTACTCCGTTAGCTCCTTCTTTTCACATGGTAGAAGCGGCTCACACACACACATACACACACGCACATACACACACACATCCCGGGGCAGCTCATCAGCTCGCACTGCGTCCTCCGACCCAACACTGCTGCTGCTGCATCTTCTTTCTGTGAAGAGCTGAACAACTGACGCTGCGTTCACGGCCTGTGGGGAATGTAGGAACTCCCAAACGGTTGCGAAACGCTACAAGGAAAATGTCAATCTCTTCCGGTTCTGACTAATCCAGGCGGGGGAATATGGGATGTGTAGATCAGACTTTCTGTCGGAATCAATATTATTGGTATAAAATTTAAAAAAAAAAAAAAAAAAAAAAAGGAAAGGAAAAGATTGGTTATCGTTACAGGATTATTGACAGGATTTTTTTGTCTCTTCCATTGTTGTCTGTTTCAACCAAAATAAACAACAGATAAAACAGATATAGTATGGAGCTATTTCCCTGACATTAAAAGTTGGCATTGAAAACAGAATTTGGCATTGTAATAAAAGTTATATTGACACTGAAACAAGTATCAGCATATTTACAAAGTAAAGAATCTAGATTAGTAGATACTGTATGTGTATATTACAAGCTAAACGTATAATTTCCCTTAATTGGAAAAACGTTGATGCACCAAGAATTTACGCGTCCCTAGCCCCTCCCCTCAGACCCTCCCCTCCACGCCAAAACCCTGACAGTAACTTGGCATTGAAAAAAAGAACAGTGAAACAGAAAAAAAAAAATTTTGAAACTGAAAACCAGTGAGACTGGGGGGAAATGCAGTGTAAAAAAACACACTGAAAAAGATGGACATGAAGAAGAAATCTGAAGACTGACATTGAAAACTACATATTTTTAATCCAAATAAAATATTGTATTTTTTATGCCTGTGTTCCAACATTTTTCAATGCCAATACTTGTTTTAGTGTCAATACAACTTTTATTACAATGCCAAATTCTGTTTTCAATGCCAACTTTTAATGTCAGGGAAATGGCTCCATAATATAGCAGCTATGTCGGAGTAAAGAGATCGAAATCACAAGGTTAGTACTATTTAAAAAAAGTTAAAAATAAATAAATAAATAAAAAAAGTTTTCGCTCACTTTTGATTTGGTCGAGTTGCTATTTTACGAGGAGCAAGTGAATGCAACAATGACGCCTGCTTTTGACAGGACGGTGTCTGGTGAAAGCCAGAGGTGTTCCCACGTCCGAACATCTGGCCTGCTGTAGGCTGTAGCGTGGACATTTCTTTCTGTGCCAGATAGATTTTTAAAAAGGTGGTAAACAAACAGAATCTGTGTGTTTTTCTATTCAAGCATCTTCACTTTTACTCATGAAGTAGCCATGCAGGGTGTGCGAACCGATGACAGGTTTGTGAAAGGACAAGACAAATGGTAAGCCTGCCAATTACATTTATGAGGGTCAGGTCAGTAGATGGTGGGGCTTACAAAGGATGGCTTCAGGGACTCAGTCGAATGAGTGCTAATTTATGTGAGGCTGATTAAATAGAGAGAGGGGCGCTTTAGTTGTGAGCGACCCCCTCTCTGCCCTCCCCCTGGACATTATGTCAGGATCCCCATACAGACTGTGAGGAGCAATATGCTGCAAGACTACATAGTGATACAGTGAAAATCTAGCTTTAATTCAGCGGTGGACTGAGTGTGCTTCAGTGAAATGTCTGGATTTATTGTCTTAATGATTTAAGACGTGTCATCATAAGGTGTGTTATTTATCTTATTCCAATCTGTTCAAATGAAAGATTTCATAATTTAGCAGATAGAGCAAGAGTGACCTGAAACAAACACAAACACAACCGAACTTTGGACATCTGATAAATCAATGTCGCCCTCTGCTGGTAAAAACATAGCACTGCTTCTGTCCCAGTTATGGCGTTAAATATATTTTGAAATGGAGCTAAATAACGCGTATTGTTGCTGAAACACAATGCAAGGCCACAGAGGAAAGCAGTCAGTGTGGTTTTAATCTGTTTTGACTGGAATCAAGTCAACATGTTCTCTGACCGTGGGAAAAGAGGTGCAAACCTGCTAACATACACAGAGAGAGACAATATAACAGAATATGTTTAACTACAATACCTTTAAGATGAGGCATTTTTTCCCATTTTCACAACTATGTACTTATGTAATATGAATCTGATTAATATAAATATCTAATTAATATAAAGAAATATTCTTTATTTATATGTATTATTATTTAATGTACTATTTATTTATATTTATGGTGGATCTCTGTGAAAAGTGCTTCACCTCAACCTATTCTGTGCAGCTACACATGAACATGCCCCATCGCTAAAAAACAAAAGTAAAAAAGGACTTTAAAAAAAGCCTTAAACACCCGTATCAGTCTTCTACACTTTACATCAGACCATACCCTCCATGTCAACATCTGCAGATGCAACAAAGGAGCAATAAAAAAAAAGCCCTATCACCTTTCACAACAGCTGTTCCCACTGGTCTGATGTTGTGATCTGAGGTTTCGGCACTGACCATTACTGGCAGTGAAGTAACGCTGCATTACTTATGAACACATTAACACCTTTACCATGTAAACCAGTGTCAGATGTTTGTGAACTCATCGTGCATTTACTGTATGTGAAGAGGAGACGCCCAGCACTGCAAGAGGAAGTAAAAGAACATGAAATAGATAAGAAAAAAACTAACTAGTCTATGGACATCTGATACAATGACGTACAGAGAAAAAATAACAAATTAATTTCAAATTTCAGTAATTTCAAATTATATTGAGACTGAAATTACTTCAAATAATAAAACGTGAAAACAGAGGAATGAATGAAGTAGTGCAGATAAAGATAAACAGTCACATTGAGAGCAACAAAACTCCTCACTACAACTTGGGTTGATATTTTTATTTCGTATAAACATCACGATACTGCTAAAGTTGCACGGAATGATCTCAGGATTTATGTACAAACATCTGTTGAGTTTAAGAATTACAGGTTGCCTCATCAATAACCATTCCTTTGTGTACCCATTATGCTTGTTCTAAAAACACTTGTGAGCAATAAAACAAAATAATCTTCTAAAGTAAAATATTTCTTTTTCAAAATCATGAGATTATGTACAACATTATGGATCTATAATCCAATGCAATATGTAACAATGTATAAAACTGGGCAAAAATAACAGAGTGAAGAAGCTGGTGTGGCAGGAGATCAGTAAGCTGAAGGGATCACATCACACGTTCAGTTTTAACAAACAACAAAACTTTGAAGCATCAGACCAGTACAGATCCTACTGACGTTACAACTGGCTTTATTTAAAAAAAACAAAAAACTGGTCTCTGACAAACATTGGATCGTGTAATAGAAGCGAGTACATACAAGTGAGAAGATTTAACTTGATCCACCGGGATAACGTGGTAATCATGCTCCACACTTCTGGAAATCCTCCACTTTAACCTGAGTATAAACCTTTTACCCGAACAACAAATGTTAACAGGCCACTGCATTAAATACAAGCTAAAAGTTGAATCATCAAACATCACATTTCATCAGCGAAGACATTCTGCTCTCTGTCTACATCCCCCTTAAAACCACATGTATATACGCACATAGGTAAAAACAAATCCGTCTTGGCCAAAACATACTGGCTGGCCTCTCATCAATCAGAGTCTGTTCAGTGAACGACAGGAGAGGGGGGGGGGGTCAGATGGGCTTGGTGGTGCTGTTGTAGACCAGGCGCTCTCTGTCCTCCATGGAGGTGACGGGGACGGTGTTGACCGGCACCCGTTGGTGTTGTGACGTCTTTTTCTTTCCCTTGCAGAGGCAGTACAACAGGACGCCCAGGAGGACGACGATGGCGGCGCCCAGGACGGCGGCTACAGCTATAACACCTGGGAGACGGAGGGGGGGGGGGGGTCGGATTTAAACAGTGAACGTTGTGGTTGGTCGTTCAAAGACAAGTACATGAGGCTGCTGGAAGAAAAATGAAGCTTCAACAATGTCGACCTCGATCAGCAAGAACCCACTGGAGGTTGTTTATCTGATCAACGCGGATTGGTTTAATCCGAGCTACGCTACAGAGGCTAATGGGATTTCTTGGTTTTCCTCATCAAACTCATCAAATACACAATCCAACGCTCTCGTGGACAAGTTGTGACCTGCATATTCACCACACTATGAGATAATAACGGAACGTTACCAGACAGAGTTGTTTTTGAGGTAAATTCATGCAAAACCGCTCACGCACGTTCCTGTCGGGGGCAGTTTTACGGCAAGCAGTCTCTGCATTTACCTCTAAAACAACTCCATCTCGTAACGTTCCGTTATTATCTCATAGCGTGGTGAATACAGGTCACAACTTGTCCATGAGAGCGTTTTGGAGTTGTTGGATTGTGTATTTGATGAGTTTGATGAAGGAAACCAAGAAATCCCATTAGCCTCCGTAGTGTAGCTCTGAGCAGCTCACGGCTCTGCTCTGCCGTTCTAAAAATAGCTTGCACCGACAATTAAAGGTAACGAACCTGCTGCTATGACTATAGCGATTATGGCAATGGGCCGATTCGCCAAAATGTTGAACTATCCCTTAAAGTCGGTGTAATGGTGTTGAAATAAGAAAAGTAAAGTGACATACTTGTCTGGCCTTCAGTCACTTGACGTTCAAACTCCTGCTTTCTTGCAAATACGTCCTTTTCTGAAATAAAGAAAAACAATATAGTTGGAGGATTATTAAGAGGTACACAAGATATACAAAACATGAAAAGAGTTCAGTGTAATGCACTGAGCGGATAGTACATTTACAATAACTGATTCTTCCAGCTGCTGCAAGTGGATGTGGTGAACTTCTTCAGCCACATATTTCCACATCCAGGAGTCACAGAGCAGCGTTACTTACTCCACATTTGGAGTCATGTTCACCGCTCACACACTCGTTTGGTTCAACACCAGGCTCTTTACCTGCTAAATATTCACTAGTTTCTCAGCAGCAGAGCTACACACAGTGGTTTTATCTATTTATAAAAGTAGCCGTTTCCTGCAACTAAAAAAACCACACTGATGAGAACAATGAGGGCGACAGTTAATGTGTGGAAATGGTGCATGAAACAAAAAATACATGATGGGTCAATGACTTGTTGCAACCCAATGTCAAGTGGTGTAACGGGTAGTTTTAAATAAAAATCGGACTATATACAGGAAAATAAATCTGGACTCAAATGTGGAATAAAATGTAATTCACTTTTACAATGCAACACTATTTCTTTCGCATTATTTATCACCAGGGGTGCAAACTCATCAGGGGTAAAAAAGGTGACAAGATACCGACCCCCTAGGGGGGTCCGGGGGCATGCTCCCCCGGGGATTTCTTTTTAAAAACCAACTTTAAAGGTGAATTTACAGTCAATTTTAGCATGAGACTAGGGTCCAGATTTACTCAGGTTTGCACAGCTTTTGCTCCTGTTAAACCTGCACAATCTGTCTCTCTGTGTTTGGTTTTGAAATATGTGAAGGGGGTCTTCAGCCTATGCAGGTTTAGCATGAGCAAAAGCTGTGCAAAACTTGGAGAATCTGTCCCTTGATGTCCATCAGATGAACCTTGCAAACCTTGCCTTCAAACTAAATAACATTTAATACAGACTGATTGGTTCATTGTGAAACATTTATTTATTGATGTAAATGTGTTTTCTGTAGGCTACGTAGGCTATGCTCCGAGGCAGCGCTGCTCTTTCTGTCCAGTAACACACATGAAGCTTAAAAATGCCATAGGTTACATAAAACATATTAAGCGGCAATATGTATTTAAAAGATGTTCAAGCAAACGGTTCGGTTCACGGTTTTGTGGTCATGGTTTTCAGTTCGGTTTCGTATACTTTGATCGTTGGGAAAATCAATCATGTCTTGTATATTCAGGTTAAAACTTAAAGAATGAGGCAGTCTGACATCTGATACATCATTGTGACAGTCTGAGGTTAAAAGTAGGTGAGATTCTGGCGGCAAGAGAGGAGACATTGATAGTTCCAACATGTTTTAATTTATTGGGCAAAGAAAGTTATCTAACAAATGCTAAGAACAATTAGATATTCACTGAAATATATAACCTATATTTATTAATTGTTGTTCTTACAAAAAATATATCTTATAAAATATAAAAGCTAAAATGTCACTTAAAGCTCTGCCCCTTTAATTAGTGCATACAAAATAATGTAACTTTAGCCTACTACTTTTACAACCACACCAGCAACATAAAGTGAAACAGAGGCAGAGGTGTCCTGCCACAGTCAGTCAACCTCCTCCTCCTCCTCTTCCTCCTCCTCCTGCTGCTGCTGAACAGGTCCGTTAATATAATACATCCATGCACAGGTCGCACTGGAGCTAGTCTCGCTCGCCAGACCCTCCTCCAGAGAAGAGGGAGACACTGGAGCTAATAAAGCTAAACGCGCTAATCGCTAATTGGCCGCGATCGCGATCATCACACACACGCGGTCCCATACAGCAGAGCAGACCTATACAACGCTGCTGGCGCATCTTCTTGCTCCGACTCTTTCACTCGCCATGCTCAAAAAGTCGCGTTAGTTAGTCTGTATTAAAAGTGAAGTTTAAGGTGTGTATTGCTGGACAGGAGAGGAGCGTTGCCACCACTCGTTGTCATCCAGATAAGGTGCACGTGCCTTAAAGAGACAGGTGCATTGCTTCGCCTCGCCTCGCCGGACCCCCCCCCCCCCCCCCTCTCAATTTTTTTTTATTGCGGATTTACACGAATCACACAAATGACCAATTTGGGATCCAAAACGGCGAATTTCGCCGAAAGGTGACAAGTTTGCACCCCTGATCACATATTATCTAGGAGAAAAGCTGTAGTTTTAGGATAATTTCTGCTCAGTATTTGCCAAAATGCATTAAAACACAGCAAAAAAATGTTATTTCAATTTAATGTTTTCAGAAGAAAAAATACTTTCTTGTCATTTTCAGGGGCATTTTTTTGTTAAAAAAATAGTTCAAATGTCATTTCAAATGACACAAAACCAACATGAATACAGAATGTGCATATTAACAAACCTGATGCTTTAGAAAACAATTCTTAGCGATATTTCTGAATTGCTCATCTTGTCCACATGCTAAACTGGTCAACAGAGCCGAGATAAGCTGCATGGCTCATCACTACGGGTTTCCATGTAGACCTTTGAGCCATTGGTAATATTTTATATTTTACAAAATATTCAAAAACGTCACACATTCAAAAACTATGTCGAAATTTTGTTTCTGTTTTGGGAAACTGATTCAATTTAGTACGATGTCAATAGTTGGGTTGAAACTGTAAGTAGTAATTTCACTACAGAAAACAGCCAGAGGAGAAACGATGTCATTAACAAAAGACAAACTAGCAGAAAAAGGACTAAGAGAGGAAAAATGAAAATGATCTGTGATCACGTGCCTGCACATGAGGCTTTTAACCAGTGATGTGAGAGAGGTCTAGGATGTGTGGTTTTCTCCAATTTGGCGCAATTATATCTTCACAGTAGAAATGGGATGTAAATCCACAGGGATGCCAATAATCTGTAAAGTGCCTGCTCAGTGTTAACAGTTGCCCACCTGTGACCCCACGGCACGCTTTCATACAGGAATCCCTGGTTTCAAATCTGTTCTCGTTTCCCTGGCAGCCACCGAAGTTGAAGCGGAAGCAGTCTTTTTGGATGGGGTTGTAGAACCACTTAGTCAAGCTGTCCCTGCAGCTTCCTGTGTCTGGAGGCTCTGTGCAGCGCACTGTGAACCACACAACAAGCACAAAACAACACATGTACAGGCGGGTCGAGACTGTAGGCAGACGTCTTACATTTATTTGGAATTCTATCAAACAAAAAAAAAATTAGGGGTGCACCGAATGGCATTTTTTGGCCGGAGCCGAATACCGAATAAAATCAAAACGCTTGGCCGAATAACCGAATAATACCGAATACCGAAAGTGGTTATAAAGTTTTTAAATAAAATATTTTTTTAAACTTAATTTTCAAAGAAAGTAAATGTTTATTGACTATTCTGACAGTTTTTGTATATTCCAGTTGCCGTTGCTCATCAAAAAAGCACAAGAAGTTAAATAAAGTTTTTCATTTATATCGGCCCATTGTGAGTGCTGAAAGATCTTTCAGCACTCACAATGGGCCGATATAAATGAAAAACTTTACATTCCAAAAAAACCCAAGTGTCTTTTCAAACAGTGGTTCCTAACCTTTCTTGGTCAGATTTTTTTTAATTCATCAATTAGGCTGCTAGACATTTCAGGCGACCTCATTTGAATTTCAGGCGACCCCACATGGGGTCCCGACCCCACGGTTGGGAAACACTGTTTTAAAAGACGTCGGCCACGGACGGAGTTGGCAAGCTGGGCCGAGGAACTTTTCGTCTTTCTTTCTTTCTTTTCTTTTCGGTCCCCTCACTCAGTCCTCTCAGTGGCCGTGTCTCCGCTGCAGACAGGACGCACCGGCTCTTGGAGCGACGTGCACCGGTGCGCGGTCGCTGTGCAGCTCCCCCCCACTGCTCTTGTTGCTGTTGTTTTTCTAACAGTAGGAGTCACCTACTAATAAAGCTCCATGGGGTTTAAGCTGCCGTTTCCATCGTCGCGCGATCGCGTATTTATCAGACTTTTTTTTTTTTTAATATTCGGCCTTGCTTTGCGCTCATTCCACCGAAGGCCGAATGTTGCTTTTTTTGCAATATTCGGCCGAATATATTCGGTTACCGAATAATCGGTGCACCCCTAAAAAAAATCAAGGTGAAAAGTCTGTAAAGGTCAAATCTCAGAGAGGATCAAATCACCTTTTTGCTCATCCAGGGGGATCTGCAGCAGAATCCGAAAGTTGTTGTTCACTAGAGGCGCACAGGACATAATTCAAATTAGCACAGTATGTCTTTCAAGGGAAACTTTCTATTTGTGTCTTATCTTTTCAATAGTCCATTCAGTCTGTATAGAAATAAGGTCTAGTTTGCATAGTCGGTGCTTACAGTCCTCGCATTTCTGCTCGTCGGAGCCGTCGGTGCACTGCGGGGTGGAGTCACACTCCAGGCCCGGATCCAAGCAGCAACCATTCTCACAGGTGAACTGCTCCGTGGTACAGGGAGCACCACATTTCTCTCCTGCAACACATCAAACAGCAGAAACTGTTACTTGCACTGCACCACAGCTGATGCTGGCAGCAACTGATATTTTATAATACCAGTGTATCAAACTACAAAGTGAAAGGAGATCACAGATGTCTGACCTAATACTTTACTGTGCTGGTTCAATGCAGCTCTAAAACCCTCTGTACATCACTGCTCTGCACCAACCAGCAGAGACACACACATTTAGCTGGTGAACATAGTGGAGCCATTTATGTAAATGTACTTCATTTATACAGCCCTTTACAACAAGCCTTTTGGTGAGCCAAAGTGCTTTACAATAGATAATAAATAAAAAGGAAGTAAAGGAAGTAAGGAAGTTAAGTAAAAACAATTACAAACAATAAAATAGAACAAAATAAAATACAATTTCTAGAAAATGAAGACTAAAAACAGACCGAATTGATGCTGCATACTCAACTTAGATTTACCAGCTAGTCAGAAACATACATAGCTCTATAACAGCCGTCTTTTTTTTTTCTAATTAAGCACCAACACCATATTTTCAATTCATACTAAAACATGTTGTGATTGAGAAACATAGATTCACCTACCTTGAGACGAGGGAATTGGCAAACCTCTACCAGATATCGCGCCTCGTTCTGAAAGTAAAACAACAGATGAGATTAAAATTGGATCTCCTGAAGATCAACACATAAGAGACGAACCAGGCACCGAGCTGAGAGTCTAGTGAAACCAGTTGTTTTGCTATCATAAGCTGACCGTCCTGGCTGTAGCATTACATTTACTTTAAAGACGTGAGAGTGGTATTGATCTTCTCAGGATTACTCACAGCAAAAAAAAAAGCACTCTGTAGAGAAGTGCTTGATAACTGCAAACAACATTAAAAAGCCACCACAAGCAGGATTTGGATTTCAAAAAGACATTGTGTGGGGGAAAAAAGCCATGCATGCTGCTCCCCCACTGAGATAAATGGGCTAAAAGCTTCAAGTGTGTTGTTGTCGTCATTGTTTAGCATAACAAAAGTTATGCTAAAACCTACAGATTGGATCAGAACCTTGTATGAGGCTGGAGCCCTGTGGGCAGCACACAGACGGATCTGTGATTTCAGCTGCAGACTATTTATTATTATTTTGCCTCTCACTTATAGCACAGTACGTCTGGGATCGACAATAACTCAGCTTAATTTGCTTTCAACAACCACGGTTTGATATGTAGAGTTGATCATAGCAGTCAGTACAAAGTCTCTTTACTGACCACTCCTCCCTCTCTGTGATCAGTCCTTCCTCTGCCTCCTTCAGTAATCATGATGCAAGTAAAATGAAAGTAGTTTACACCGAGCCTCGCCTCCAAGCACGTTGGCTCAGCACTGTGCTCAGAAATGGTGGAAGTCCCATAAATCAATCTGACAGTGACATTTGTGACAGCAGGCCCCAGGTGTCGCAGCGCAGCCGAGTACACATAAGACTTTACATGTGTATGATCGCAGCACAGATACCTGATCCATAGCAGGCCTTCCTGCACTCATCCATGGACAAGTAGTTGTTGAGATTCTCTCTGCAGCCTCCGAACATGAACTCCTCACACTTCTCCGAGGCAGCGTTGTAATGCCACCGAGGGAAAGAGCCGCGGCACGGCCCGATCTTCTTCGGAGCCATACAGTGGTCTGGTAGGGAGACACAGAGAAAAGCATTAGGCAAGGCATCTTTATTTATATAGGCCATTTCATACCAAGGCAACTCAATGTGCTTTACATAAAGACAAAACATTTAAAGGGACAATGAGGAGTTTTGGAAAGTGAAGTGTTTTCACACTACATTTGTTTCCCATGAGCCCCCGTGCGAAATTCTTGGAGCGGCGCAAGACAGATGAAAGCGAAAACATTTGCCAAGAATGTTTTCATTGATCAAGAATGAAAGCCGGAAGTTGGAAGACGATCAGATACCGTCGTAGTTCCGACCATAAACGATGATCTGGCAGCGTTATTCCCATGACCCACAGGGCAGCATCCGCAAAACCAAAAGCAGGAAATGCTGGTTCGAGTCGACCACTTATAATAATAACAAAATAACTATAAAGAAGACAAAACAATATATTTATCAAAAATGGAGCCATTAACAAGTGTGGGTAACGTAGATTCAGCCACATTAATATGAGACTTTTTTATAACCAAATACAAACTCCTCGTTGTCCCTTTAAAAAGAACAGCATAAAAAAAAATGTGTTAACATTAAACAAAGAGTTAAAAGCAAGAGCAAAGAAGAATAAAAAAAGTAGAAGAAAAGGAAATAGATAAAGTTTAAAGTTCTTACATCATTGACATTAACACAAGAGTTGTTTTTGACTGATTTCATAGTGCTGCTGTCAAAGAGTATAAGCTTGGGAGATACATTTATTTTTCCCTGAGACATGAGAAAGCGTCCCAACTCTCTCACCAAAGCTCCCTGATAGGAAAAAAACAGAGCTGTTGTGTGACTCAAGTGCTCTAAAATACCAATCTAATGTCACATAGTGCCACTACACTAGGCTCTTAACAGTGCACCTGTGATTATTTACTATCAGTAAACCAGTTTGACCAACCACCGAGAGCTGCGTCTCTCATCTGGCATTAAATTTGCATTTTGTCTTCACTTCCGACTCTTCCCGTCTGTTCTGTGGCAAGATAGTAGGTAATAACTGCGCACATAGTTGTCACATATGGAGATGTGCAACCGAGTAAAACAGAAGTGGTGGGCATTTTGATAGACAGTGAGGTTAGAGGAGGAAATGTGGCTTGTCTGCATGCGACTCATGAAAACTACATACAGCGAGACAATACAAAGAAGAGTAAGCTACTTTCATTTCCAGCTTCTCACAGTTTCATGTGATTGTCATTCATGAATGACATTGTTAGTGAAACCATTCATTATTGTGGAATAAATGGGGCAGCATTGACATTTAAGAGTCACCGCCATGCCCGTGCATATTCAACTGAAGCGCATTCCTCACACCATTAACGACACAAGCTGTTAATGGGTAACTGAGCCGCAGAAAGCTTAAAAGTCTCCCCTTGTCCTTTAGTCTACAGTCAATGAGCAACCAGCAAACACAAAACTGAGTCTAAGAAAAGAATGAAATGTTACGACTTATAACCAAAACTGAAAAGAATAAGGATGACGACCGGAGTTTTCTTGTTTGTGTAACCCAAGCTGAAACCAGACTGACAGGTTTTGTTGAGTCGGGGGTGGAGAGAGTGGGGTGGCAGGCATGGAGGCAGTAAAAAAAAAAAAAACACACACACACACACACACACACACATCAACGGCTCCACTCTCTTCTGACTCCTGGTGAAACTCCAAACATGTACACACCTTCATTGTGGTTTTCCAAGCTGTGGATTCCAAGGAAATGACTTGCAAACTTGATGTCACACATCAGTGACAACATGTACCGAGCCATTTTATTCCATGACAAAGGAAACATCTGGTTCCAAGTTGTATCTGATCTAATCTCCTTAGATCAGGAGCTTTAATCTCTTTAATCTTAACACCGTTTCGTCATTCAGTCGGCGGGAATCGGACGTGCTTGCCTTGGCAGGTTTGATCAGCGCTAACATGGAATCACTGTTGCCGGTGACAAATAGAAAACAATGCCAGAGAAAAATAACGCTTTGTGTTCCTCAGAAAAAAACAACCAACCCCTTCACAGTAAACTGGCACGATAACTTGAAGTGAGATGCTTGTGACTGTCTAGTTCAGAAATCCCCATCTTGCACTTTCAGGGTGGGATTCAAAATCTTCAGGCAATTTATAAGAAATTAAAGGAGTGCAGATATTATCCTGTCTTACCTATGGCCCAACACTAAACACAAGGTGAGTAAGCCTGAATGTCAAAAGGAAATGTCAACAAACAACAGAAAATGACTCATGTTTACTACTGAAACTCAACCAGAACCCCCCTTAAGTCTATATTTGCAGAGAAACCAATTCAATTGCAGCAACCAATTAACAAGGCAGGATATATATCCGTGTTACTTCCAAATTCAGTTGGACAGAGTGGAAGTCTATATGCACAGAAATAAACAGATGGAAAACTGATGATTTCCTACATAAAAGAACATATCAGGTTTTGACGGTTTCCTCAAAGACACTCACGCTCAGACTGCTCAGGAGTAAGGACCAGGACGGCGACCTTGGTTGAGTCTGATTGGCCAACTGTGTCGGTGACGGTCAGCTGGAACTTGTACATCCCAGACGTCAGATTGGACACGATCATCTGGTCTTTAAAGATGGTCTTCTACAAGGTATAATAACATAGTGTAATAAGTGGATTAGTGGAAGTGCGTTTTATAATGAAGTGCCAGGCTCACATCATTTAAAAAGGAGCGTCAGACACATGCAGAATTACTAATAGTTCAGGAGTTTCTACGTTTCCCTGAACTGGAATTTATGAAAGTGGCTTTGGATTGCACTCCCCCTCACTCACTTCAAAGACAGCATGAGGATAAGCAGTCAGCATCTGCCAGTTGTAGGATGAAATCCCATGGTCATCCTTGCTCTCTATGCCGTTGAGCGTCACACTGTCCTGAGGCTGGACCACCTGGTCCTGGCCCCCGTTGGCCACCGGCGGACGGTCCGATTCATCTGGAACGACAGCGTGGGATTTAATGCACATCACAAACAAGACAGTGACTCAAAAGGTGAGTGACATTTCCGGTTGCGAGAAGTTGCGACACATGAAGAGGCAGAGGTAGAAACTGAAATCTGAAGCCACAGCAGGGGCCAAGATAATGGCCTGACGTGTGTGAACATGTCGAACCGTCTTTCTGCCCTCAATCTGAGGCCTGATAACAAACTGCTCTCTCACACACTCACACATAATAATAATAATGAATTTTATTTGTAATGCACTTTATATTGAGCAAACAATCTCAAAGTGCTAGGCTACATAAAAAAAGAAAAAAGTTAAAATTTGGAGAGAGAACGTCTCCCCAAAGGAAACAACTAATGAAAGGCTTTTTTAAAAAGGTAGGTTTTTAGGCCTTTTTTAGGTTGTTTTTTTAGGACACATCAGCTACAAACCAGAACTTTAATTGTATGAAAGAAAAGTTTTCATTATTTTAAGTAAAGTTTGTCCCCTGGTTTCAAAGCTGGGGCCCTAAAGGCAAACTTGAATGTAAGTGTTATTTCCCTCCTTTAGATGAAGGCACAGATTAAACTCTAATATTTAGACTATAATTTTCATCTGCATCAGGTTTGTGTAGAAGTTAATAATGAATAATTAATAAACAGAAGTAGTTCCTCAGAACCAGTTGTGATTTGTATCAATGTGGGGAAAATGAACTCATGTGAACATCTAATGAATCATCTAGACTGTAGCAGTTGGCTCTTACTTGGGGCGACATCCACCTCCAGGTAACTGTCATAGACTTTGTCCAGGATGTAGTTCATGTATCCCTTCTTCTTCACAAAGCGACAGGCGTACTTCTTCTTGTAGAGACAGTCAAAGAGAAAGCAGGATTTGATCATGCCCTCCTCGGCTCCCTTCTCCATGAAGGCGACATTGCACCTGGGGTCTTTGCAGCAGGACGCCACGCAGTCCCGGTATCGATCCAGCCTGGGCGACGAAATGAACGTCGCTCCGTCCTTCACCGATTCGTCGGCATCGAGGACGAAATCCTCCCGACCGTTTTTGAATGTGTCAAAACACTCTGAGTTCTCCTGTCCCCCGGTGGAGTCCAGGGACAACATGAAGACCAGGAGCGCCACCGCCCCCCACCGTCCATAAGAAGCTGCGTTCATCTTTCTAAAGTCCAGAAAAGATCTCCACTCTAAATAAAAACCTTCCACCTGCAACAAAAAAAAAGAAAAGAAAACCACCTGCAACCCCAGTGCAGTCAGTGAGTAACACCACCCACGGTTCAGCCTCTCCGTGCAGGGATTAGGCCGCAAAAAGCGCGTCGTCGCGTCTCTCCAACAATCAACCTTCAGTAGAAATGACGTTAAACCGAGCGGTGGCTTCCTGATGAGCACCAGGACAGATGGTTAGAAAAAACCTCCACAAAGTCCCCTCCACACTGATCTAATCCTTCAACCAGCCGCTGAAACCCGCAGAGGACGACTGACTTCTCTGATGTCGACAAGAACCTGAGCAACCGACGACATGAACCAGGTGAGTCACCTGAGAGATACAGGAAGTGAAATTCCACTCCTGAAACGCCACTCCCTTCTGGCTGGAGGACACAATCAGAACAGGGACATTTCTTTTGTGTGTGTGTGTTCGTTGGGGTGAGTGTTTCTGTCTGTGTCTGTGTTTGTAGACTACTATGTCTATGTGTGTGTGAATGTAAAGCATTATTACTTCATGCAGTAATGAGGTATCATGTCGAGACAGGGGATGTCCCTCTAGCTATCTTTGTGTTTATCTGTATTTTATACATTTCTTTCATATTAAACTGATTTTTGTTTTTTGTTTTTAAGACGACATTGTTTTGAATAGCAAAAAGATTAGGTCATTTGATTTGTCAATTAAAAAAAGAAAAGATTTTGCCTATTTTCGTGGAATAATGAATTTCCCTTTTAATAAAATATTATTAATCATTCTTATTCTTAGGTGGATGACCTCATGACCGTATTACGCCAAAATCTTCAACGTGTTGCTAAAGACAACCATTACCTTTTTTTTTTAGTCTATCCAACAAATTGAGCAACTTTTCTAATTTTGATTTAGTCATGATGGAGCTCCCACACACATCCTGATCCTGCCAGCAATCACAACTGGAGTTATTAGAGTGCAAAACTGTATAACTACTAGTTAGCAATAGGGTGGGGCAGAGAAAACACACTGATTGCCAAACTTAATCAATTAGTTGAGGCATTTTTTACTTTGGTATTCATGACACAGAAAAAAATAGGTCAATAACGTTTTGACAGGATGTTTTGACAAATGTTGGGAAAATCACTGATTCAGAGGCGTTGGGACTGGACTTTTCATCTCTTTAGCAGCTTGAGTCCAGAAGGTGGCAGTGTGATCCCACCACAGCTGAGAGAGAAGATGAGGGGGGGGGGGGGGGGTAATTGTAAAACATGCTTTTTGGCCTACACTATCTCACAAACAGTATAATCATTAACTCAAATTATCATTTAAATTTGATGGACCCACACAGTCTTATTTTGTAATCTCAGTGATACTGACATGATTCATGCACCGAGTCATCAAATTATAGCGTGTGATGAGTCATGACTCCAGCATGTACCTGTTAACAATTGGAGAGAAGCAGGAAGTAGTCACTCAGACAACTGTCATTCACATTTCCAGACAGAATTAGACTTTTTTTATTTTATTTTTTTTTTTAATTAAACTAAAATTCACAAATGTTTTCTCTGCTCCCCATTTTCCTTCTCAGACTCCCAAGATGAGTCATCCAGCCTGGTCTGAGGTGAGAAGGTCCAAAGCAAGTCTCCGGTCCAACGTCTCAGTTTGAGACAAACCGGCGGTGCAGAACCAAGTAGCATATAAGACGAGATGAATGAATTTGTTTGCCTGGAAAGGTGAGCTGCTGGAGGCGCTCAATAATTCAGTGTTTGTAACAGACGGTGCATCAGTGGGTGAACACGCGCAGCTATGGCTGATTGATAGCCCCTGCCAAAACAAAAAACTGAACCCCATTATTCATATAGTAATAGGATCTGTGGAAACTCTGCAGCCCGTTGTCTCTGTTTTCTCACCTGTAATAATTTGGCGCTGCGAGCTACAACTATGAATTTCTGACCTTGGGTTATTCGCTTCTGTTGATGTTTGACTTTGCAAACATTGATGGTTTCAAGACTTTTATTTGACATTTGACTTCTGGGCAGCCACAAACAGTGCTCCCCTTATTCATCCATTATTTATGGGTGTGTAACAGAGGATGCCAATTTGACTTCAAGGCTTATTAAACGTACACCTGATAATGCCTGTTATAAAGGACGGGGCAGCTATCACACTAGAGGAACCCTGGCTCACCTGTCAGGGGGACCCAGCTATTGTTGGAAGTGTTTGTGAACACAAGAGCCCGTAGCAATGTAGCATGTTAAACCCCTTTACCCCTTTGGGCAGATACAAATACTTAAGATACTCTTGCTGAGGGTAATAATGTCAAATATGGCTGCTTGTGTTGGTATGTTTATTATGGCTATGTCTCCAGATCATATAATCAGAGATATAAGGAGATATTTTGTTACATCACACAGACATGTTGGCATATTTTCCACCAGAGTAATAACCCTAACTTGATTGCAGTGGGTGCACTCTTACCCTTTCTCCCCTTTTTATTGCTTTAAGAGAGCCAAAAGCAAGCGCACACACACACACACACACCCTGAAAGGTGCATGCGTTCACACACAAATGCATACACAAACTCACACGCGCATACACACACACACACACACACACATGCATGCACACACTCACTCACAAAGGCATATCTCATTACCATCCTCCTGATAGTGCAGCCAGTGGGTGTTGCAAGAGGAGGAGGGAAGGAGAGCAAGACAGTGAGCTTCAGAGAGAGAGAGAGAGAGAGAGAGAGAGAGGAGGACGAGGACAGAGAGCTAGAGGCAGCGTTACAGAGAGAGAACACCAAACATTCAGCAAGATAACAGGAGATACGCATGGGAACAGCAGCTCAGTGGAAAAGCAGAGGCAGAGGTATAGAGACAGAGTAGAGGGCCGGCGTACAAGACATAGCTTTCACAGCCTGAAGGTGTGTGAGTGAGTGTGTGTGTGTGTGTGTGTGTGTGATACAGCTCGGTGTGTTTCCACGGTCCCCCCCCTCCCCCTGAGGCCGTGGCAGCCATGGCGTCAGAGCCGAGCACCCAGTCCAGGGTGATGTTCCAGGCAGCGGACAAAACAGAAGAGCCGGCGCACCGCAAGTTGGGCAAGCTGACGGTCAAATACAACCGCAAGGACCTGCAGAGGAGGCTGGACATAGAGGAGTGGATCGACGGACAGCTGCACCTGCTGTTCGACTGCGAGGTAGGGAAGGGACCGGCTCACACAACGGCCACATACACAACTCAAATGTACACTGGGGGTGTCTGAGGAGGTGAGGGGAAAGGCTGCAAGAGAGGCACTGCAGCCGCTCATAGTATAGGTGTCTATGGCAGGCAATAAATACATCATGCATGAGGGATCGGAGCGACCTAATAGAGGAGTGGGTGGGAGGCAAGTATAGCTGTGCTTAATGGCTGCAGTTTTTTTTGGCGCTCGAGCCCTCATGTGTCATCAACCTGACTGCAGTATCAGCTCAGCCGTGTGCTGCTCTGCTGTTCTGATAAGATTATTATTTGAATGTGAGAGAGCGTGTTGCAACACGGACAACACAACACCCACATCGCTGTCAACGTACGGTGGCGTTTAAGCGTCAAGATGATGGATGTGTACAGAGTGAAGCTGAATAGCTGTGATTCCAGGATCAGTAAAACCAGAAGAAAGGGAAAGAGCAATATCCCCGTGACTGTGTGATAGAGTAATAAAGTGGTAGTGAAAGTAATAAAAATGAAAGACATCTTTGGGTTTAAATGCACTTCATGTTCAGTTTTTATTATTATTGTTATAGTGGCTTTCAGGAAATTATGTCATTTTTTAGTCTGCATTGTTTCTATGTTCATGTCACTCAATTACTATCAATAATTGACTTAGATATTATAGCATTTGAACAACAGACACAAGTAGTGAGAATAATCATGCACACTTGTACATACAGTATACTTATATTATTATTATTATTATTATTATTATAGCACATTTATGAAAATAAGAGCAATGGAATGGAAATGTGCACTCATCATTTCTATAATGTGCTCTATCAATGGCCTCACTGCATAGATGGTTATGTTAGATGTGTGCGAGGGAGTACAGTGAGACATGAGTCAGCTCACACACAGCAACCCCCACAACTCCACTCCTGCATGTTGGGATACAATCCAGTTAAGTCAAAAGGCCCCATATTGATTCACTTGGCATTCGCTGAGGGGAAACCATGGCAACAGATGTCTCGTCACCCGCGCGAGGCATGAAGCGAGGCACGCACGGCGGAAATCGGGGGGTGTCTGTTTAGGAGCAGGGGGCTTCCTAATGACGATGCAGATCAGATGACAACAGCACCACCTCTATTTCATGCTGGAAAGGCAGAGACTAAGTGTTCCTCATTGAAATCCATTGCTGTAGATGCCCCGGAGCCACCTCGCTGTCTGGCATCCACTTTCACTGCCAAGGAGCCCTGCTATACAATATACTGATTCAGCAGAACATGAGTGTACATATGCATATCCATCTCATCAGCTAGCATGGACAATCTTTGGAGCACAGGCAATGATAAATAACTCATATTTCCTTTCGTCATATTTATCTGGACCTGTAGATAGTCAGGCTAACACTTTGTCACAACTGAGTACAGGGGATTTTTTAATGTGCAAGATTTTTTCTGATCACAATGCGTTTTTAATGAGCTTTATTCCATTTATACCCCAAGCCTTCTTCCCTGTGGTAATATATGGTAATATGCTTGTGAGGCAGAGGGGTGGAATAAATCCCATTAGCGGAAACCGGGGCATGCGGATAACAAAAACAGATCGGAAGTCTCTCCCTTTCTACTCTTTTGATCTTGTCCCAGAAACATACAATTATTTTATGTTTGCAGCCTTTTATGTACTGTTTCTAACATAATCTAACATGAGTATCAATGTGCAGCACTCAGATAGTGAATGTGCATGTTGCCCCAGATCACTGGAGCGTGGGATCTTTGTACAATTGATAAGGTGAAGAAATATAATCTGCACCCTTGCTATATAATGACTTGATATTTGTATTGGAGTCACTTGTGTGGAATTAGGCATGACTTGTCCATGTGCTCTGGCCAGTGTAATGAATTTTGCATTGGCTCAGGGGAAGTATACGCTGTTGGTTCCCCGAGTCTTCCGCGTGGAAGCATTTACCATCAGTCCCCTGTGTCACCACCTGAATTATTTAGCCGCATCTCTAATTCATACAAGTGCTGCCCTGGTCTGGAGTGGCCACCTTCTCTGCAAACTTCACACCTTTTGAAAAATGGTAAATAAATACATTTTTAAAAACATGTGGAAAAACTGTTTTTGATATCCTGGAAGCTGCCTAAATTAGGCCTATTAGAGTAACCCAGAAGGCTATTAGGTTTAATCACTGAATGTCTGTTTTATTAAATCCTTAGAGGAATTTGCAAGTAACCATGGCAATCTTCCATGAGTTTTAATTACAATTTATTGTTATTTAATGGTTGTTGACTTAGCCTCTTGTTTGCCCTCTTTAAACTGTGACATGATGAATATTTTGATCAGTGGGCAGCTTGTGACAGGAAATGGGAAGGGTCCGATAAGTTCAACACAGAGCTGGCATGTTGTAGAAACCGCTACACTTCCTGGGCACGGTTTCCTTTACATTAGAATAGCAAACACAGTGTGGGTCACAGAGCCACACTGTATTCAGTGGTGATGCTTTGTTGATGTTCAAAGTTTGTTTAAAGACCATGGGACAGTGAATATTATTACTTAAAGGTTAAAGGGAAAGTAGCTGGTAACAAAAACATTGAAAAGAATAGTTCCAAGTTTTAAGAAACATGGTTATTAACTTTTTGGTCAACTAAGGTGAAAAAAAAGTCCATACTTTCATATCTCTCAGTTCAAACTGAAGCTATATACGATTGATCTTCACTTAGCCTAGCATTAAAAACAGGGAGAAAATGCGACCCAAACCAACTAGCCCCATTGTTCGCTTCATAGTTTGTGTACAGAGTGGTCTCGATTTTTTCAGCTAACACTCATCAACACAGCAAAAGAAGGTATTCCAACTTTAAATTGTAAAAGGCTAAAAGTCATTGCAAACAATAGGCCAACATTAAAGTTGTGGTCAGCTGAACAACAAACCAAATGACCTCGCCAACATGGCAAAATGATCACCAATCCCACCAAAATGACATGCAATGGTCATCTGGGGAAAAATAATACAGTAAAAGTCTTATTATGACCCAAATGGGTGGAGGAAGTTCCACAGACTTCATGGAGCATTGTGCTATGTGAATACAGCTGAGATACAGCCTGGTTCAGCAGGGCTCCACAGTCCATCTGGTTCCTTCTCTGTGGAAGCTTCAATGTGGTGAATGAATGCTTTTGATAACCTGCCGATAGACTCTTGTACAACTGGACCCTTTGTCCTTCACAGAAAACTGACAGTCCTTGGGATCCATAATTATCAACGTTCAACTTCAAGGAAAGTCTGGCCCCTCAGCTTTCAGTACGCTCTGCAAAGGGCAAAGGACAATTTAAGCCTGGGGGTTGCCCTCGACAACAGGTCAGGGTTCAACAAAATCATTAGAAAATTATTCGGGGGGCGGGGGTAGCATGAGTATCAATACTCATTTCAGAACAGGCATTGCTGACTGTTGTATCATCCTTAGGGCACTTTTAGATTCTCCATTTATGCTGCATAGCTCTACCATAAACAAACACAACTCCAGCAGTGCAACATGACAGAGGACTTATAAGAAAAAATGAATAATGTTTTAAGCATAAAAAACAGGTGGAAGTCCCAACAGAGTAAAAAATCAGGTCAGATCAGGACAACAATGACACATTTCTGATTCTGAAATATAAATTCCAGTGGAGGTTATTCTATCTTATCTTAACAAAATTCAGCTGCTTATTCCGACTACATCTGCGCTGCGGTCTGAAGCAGAAATCCTCAGAGAACCACTTTGATATTCATGAATTCCAATATTAGTGCCAGCGTTCATTTTAGCTTCAGTCTGTTGCTTTTAACTTCAAAAAGTGCTGCTGAGACATTTCTGCCCAGAGGCCTCATTAAAATGCTGTTTCCCTCTGACAATGAAGGTAACTCTCAACAAGCTGAAAACTGTGACCACACGTTCAATATGAAATACTAAAAAGTCACTGACAGGTCGGTCGCATTTCTTCATGATGAATGCACATGTTTGCCCCGGCTCAGTGCAAATGTCTCTCATTGATATTCAGTGGTTCTCTGCATGGTTATGCAGTCACAGGGCAGAGCGAGGTTTGAGAGCAGTCTGGATAAAGAAGTATATCCACTTTTTTAATTTGCATAGCCTAATCATTTCTGTGAGGTTTCATTGTCACAGTTAGTCCTTACCCACTGGACACAGAGCGCTGTACAATCAATGCAGCATAAATAAATGAGGTAATAACTAGATAAGCCTGAACTAAGTAAAAAAAAACAACAAAAAAACAGCACAACAATTTAGCAGTTATTTATCACATAAGTTATTAGTATTTACACTGCAGTACCAAAAAAGGAAACAGTCTACACAGCAATTGTAACAACAGAAGTGACAGCAGAGCAAATTATTAAAATTGCTGCTTAAATTCTTAACTTTGTGTTGAGTTTTTGTCGTGAAATGTTAAAACAGCAAGAGAAAGCTGCATGTGCAGGATTAAGAAAAGAACAAAAAGGGATTTTGTGCTAGATCATGACCATAAAACAGCATAACGCAAAGCCCATACTCTCACAGAAATTTACAGCACGGATAAAAAAAAAATAAAAAATATATATATATATAAAACAAGTTCATCCCTGCGTGCATCCTGCAGACATCAGCACGATCACATGGGGTCCAAACTGGCAGCATCAGTATCAGTTAGAGAGGGCACAGGGGACTCTGAAGGTGGGCCCATCTATTCCGCCACTCAGCACTTCCACATTGATTAGCTCTCTCCTCATCCAGAAAGCTGTGCGAGCCCCATCCTCACCAGCCATGAAAACTCCCCAACCGGAAAATATTCCTCTTAAAAAAGAGGCCCCACTTGTCAAATATGAGTCCACACCTGCTGACTCCGGATATCTCAGTGTTCAGGGTCCTTCCACTGAGCACTCCTCATTCCCTCGGAAAATGTAGTTGAGTGTGGATAAAAGCTTTGAGATATGAACTGATTACTTTGCAATATTTGCTCTTTACAACTTGAAACTCTGTGCCACGATTTTTTCTTTTTTTACAACCTTAACTGAACGTTACACAATCTTCTACAAAACACACAGTTCACCAAAATAAACAGAATGCTGCTTATGGAAAATTTTGCATCTTAAATCAATGTGGGATAACCTAATCTGAGATTAATACATAGCTTGGAAAAATATTTTGAATAGGAAATACACTATCATAATGTCTGAGCTAAATGCCAGCAGGGTTAACCATCCATGAAATCTGATGGTGCCATGTGGCAAGTATGGCCTCCTGGAGCCCCTTTTGCCTTCATGCCTCAGCGCTCTTCAGCTTTCCTCACATGCGCAGCACATCATCAATCACGTCATTGTTATGAGTAATTATTTGGGAAGGAAAACAATATTTATCCTGACTTGTACATCATAGTTAACACAGCTAACACAGGTGATAAAAGTACATGGGGATGTCTCTTTAAAATCCGACTATCCGTGAGTTTATATATTCCCTTGTACAGCTGTGAGATCCTTGCCATGTTGCATCACATCTTTCCCTCTTTCTTTTCTCTCTGGATGACTCTGCTCACTGGTGTGGACAGGATGGCAAGAAGCCCACATTATAAGCGCATGCATGCAGGCGCTATGGAAAGATATCCATAAGCAATAGTATAATAAAGGAACTTTTATTTCTGTCTGCTTTTACAGGAGGAAGAGATTCCAGAGTTAGAGATCGACATAGATGAGCTCCTGGAGCTGACGGACGAGGGGCAGAGAACCCGACTGCACGTAAGATCTGCTCAAATGAACTTACACTCACTATCATATCACGGAACTGGCCTCTAAAAGTGCAGCTCTGCAAACAGGTGGAGTCCAACATTCAGGCCAGAGAAGTTAAACATTTGAACACCTGAGTACATATCTGACTGTTTGTTATGTGGGGTAATAATAATTTAACAAGCTCTTGACCCTTGCTGGAATCTAATGTTGCAACGTCCTGTGTTGTAAATGAGCCTGTTTCTGTTTGTTCCCTTTGTTAGGAGCTGTTGCAGGAATGTGGGAAGCCAAAAGAGGTGAGAGGGGGAAAAAATCCCATCACTTATGTATAACTACACGCTGGCATCTGATGATTTCAATATTCAACCGAGGAAAATATGATGAACCGTTATACTGTCGTCTGGTTTGTAAGACTCACTCACAGATTTGACCATCTTCCCCACAGGATTTTATCAACGGGCTGCTCTACAGGATAAAGGGTCTACGCAAAATGTCAGGTCCCTTGAAGAAATAATTATAGGTCAAATAAAGAATTGAGACAATGTGGAGCCTCTTATCTTCCCACCAGTTAACTGTTTGGTTGCCTGTATGTGCAGCTCACATGTCTGTGGGACTCTCCTCCTGGGTCAGCATCAGTCTAACACCACAGCAGTTTTAAATGGATTTTTTTTTATTATCATTTTTTGCTTTAATTTATGGACTGCTATAACATTGTGTCTCATAAACATACCAATACTGCACATGAGATAAAAACTGTATTGACTATTACTCAGATGGACTGTTTTTTTTTTTTTTTTTTGGTGCAAGACTGTACATTTTCAGTTGCCTATTTATGTACATAAATATTTTTGTTCTGATATAACAAGTGTTGTATGTCAAAATAAAATGGAACATTTTCAAGACAAGGCTGTTGATGAATTATCGAGAAGCTATAAGTATCAACCAAGTGATTGACTGGCATTAATCATCACAAATTATTCATTACACATACACAAATAAAATGTTGAGCATCATACCCAGCTGTTTACAGTACCAACTACACAACGCCGTTACCACAATTGCCCTTTATAACTGCTCTGAAAGCTTTGTTTCTAAAGAATGATCACATCCCACAGTCCGGAGACTTAACTGTAGCACAGTCCCCAGTATATCATTCCCAGAATACACGGCTCCATTTTCTGGCATAAATTTTTCAACAGAGTGATGGAAACAAAGAAGACGTTGACATGTCAAGTCTAGGAGTAAACACAGTGAAATCAGCAGCAGGAAGGTCCATTAAGTATGCATCCATTATCCTCATCCATTTCCTGTCTGTGGTGCGTGTATGACATGGCCAGAAAAGGCAAACACAGCAACTGCCCCCATACAGTACAGCCCTTAATGGAGCAAGCCCCCGGAGGAGAGTGTAATTATGGTTTCTCCTCAGTTAGCTAGACAGTAATGCACACTGATGAAACTGCACTCTGGCCCTCTCTCTGTCATACGGAGGGGGTCTTTTGGCCAAGGGCTCCATTATAGTAATTTGCTTGGTTCGCCCCGCTTCCACTCTTGAGTCTCCACCGCAGAGGCCATCCATGCTGTAACACTACGCTGCCAGGCTGAGACATTTTTGTCAAGTAATAATAACTTTGATTTAAAAAAAAAACAGAAATAACAGAAAAAAGGCTTTAGTGTTAAAAATAAAACTAAAAGATAAGCCACGCTCTAAAAAAGACGTGACATGGCGCCCGACACTTTTGCTTCCTTTATAATTAAATTACACACAAGGACAAGAAAAGCAATGCTCATGTCAGACTCACAGCCAAACATAGATTACAAGAGTGACTGCAGTGCCTGCCAAAAGAAACAAAGCCCTCACTAATCCTTTTATACTGACTCCTCTATGCTTCTTCGGTCCGGAGCTGACAGTAGTCTGGGACTGTGCATCATCCCAGATGAGCTCATGATGTGTCTGCCTTCTGTATGTCTTGTCAATTAAAAGAAAAGAAAGAATCAAATCAAACGGTAACAAATGCAAAGTGACTCTAAGATGAGCCTTTGTTGCCTTCAGGAAGTAGGACGAGTGACATGGAGAAAAGAAATTTCAAGCTTCTTATTGGATTGGACACTTTACAACTTTTGTGTGCTGCTGTACAGTTTTGCTAAAACACAATCTTCACTTAACTCTATTTTTATACATTACAGACAAAGAAAATATACAGTACACTGTATTGCATTTGCATTAAAGTCTGTGTCTAGGCTTTGCTTACTTATTGTTTATGTGTTAATTCTGCTCATCTAGATCAGTGTTTCCAGTTACAGGAGGAAGATGCAGCTCCTCCTGAGGTCTACACAGACACATATTTACATCCACTTTATACAGGCTGGATATAATAAGTTAGAGGTTGAATTAGGAGTTCTGCATTGCTTGAGATAGTAGGTGGTGTTTAAAACTCCTGACACAGCTTTTAGACAATAATAATGATAGTGATAATAATAGGTCACTTAAGGCTAAAGCAGAAGTCTAAGGGTGATGACTGACAAGCACAGTGTAGCTATCACGACTTCCTCTTCTTCTTTGGCGCAGTGTAGTTAGTGGTGCGATGCTCCATCCTGTCATATTTATCATGGCCTTCCCTGGGGAGATAATGGAGTGTGGATTGATAATTCATCACTCTAAATACTTGATATTCATGCTGCTGAACATTATGGCAGCATCCTGCCTGCAATGTATCTGGGTCATGGTACACATTCCAAATCACAGGCGTCTTTCTCCTTGGCATCAGACTAAAGATTTCCATGCAAAGCTGAGAGAAAGAACAAACCAACAGAATTGTGGTTGTGTTTCTCATAGTGAAGGTGTCACATTTACCTGAAGCAGCGGTTACAGTAGAGGTCTCCTTCACAGGTGTGACAGCGAACCGTGGCGTCTTGGTTACAGATGCAGCACCACGGAAGTTCATCTTCATCACTGTCTGACTGCTGATGAGCCACGGCAGCAGGTGAAATCCTACTCTTAGCTGCCGGTGCCTGTTTCTTTCAAACACATCATACCATTAAACAGATTACATTTTATTCCCTCTAACACAGTGGTGCCCAACCTTTATTGGCTCGTGGGACACATTGACATTAAAATGCTGCATTTGATTTGAACTCGATTTATATTTGAGAAAGTGAAAGTATAGAATACAGTTATTTAAGATTGTGTGTGGTGTTTTTAATCATAACCCCCACGTGGGATCCCAAGCCCAAGGTTGAAAAACACTGCTCTAACAGTTGGAAAAATGCTTGAATTTGTATTTTGGGTTTGTTTGTTTGTTTTTTTTGGTACCTGTTTCTTTGAAGTTTTTTTCTTCTCCACGTTCCTCGGCCCACTCTGTTCTAAAGGGATGTTGTAGCCGCTGGCCTCATCCAGTGCAGCTTCTTCTGAGAGCTGGAGCAAAGATCAGAAAAATAACTATTTCAAAACATGTCTGCAGTTCACATTAACAAACAATCACAGTGGCAAAATAGCAGCCCCTTGTGGTGGTCCTGAGTGGTCCGAGCTGGCTCTCCATGACCTTTAAAGGTGTGTTATGTACACTCACTACCATCTACATCACAATACACAATTGATTTTATTTCATTTTAAAGCCCATACCTGTTTCAAGACTCTCCTCACTGCCTCCTCCTCAGTCTCCTCATCACTGTCTGGAGGTTGGAAGTCCTCCATGGTAACTAAAAAGAAAATGAGAAAACAAGGACACATTGTCAGATATATATTCCTCTTACTACAGATCTGATCATATTTTTGGGACTGTGGAGTAAAACTGTAGATAACAGATAAGATAAAGTGGTTTGTTAATCATATATGTTACGTACCTTTGTCTGGGTCCTGCCCCTTCAGCTGGGCCATCCTCTTGGCCATGTGGAGGATCTGATCCTGGGAATGCCGCTCCCTCCTCAGCTCCTCCATGGCCTCCTCCAGCAGACGGTCCTTCTCAACCTCCAGCTGCTTGACCGCATCCTGGTTCTCCTCCAAATTCTCATCCAGGATTCCCCCCACCCCTTTGTTAAGGTCGTTCATACGGCCGTTGGCATCTGCTGGGAAAATAACAGGTTGTATCATATTAGGGGATCAACACAGAAGTGGAACAAGGTGAGATTTTATGGCACGACTGTCGTAATGGAATCTGATATAATCTGCAGGATTTGTCACACATTGCTCCGGTCGCTGTATGATAAACCGACAAATGACTGTGTGTGAGAGAAGTGAGATCTTACTGCACTCAGGATTTGATTGCTGCTCATCAATGGCAACTTCCTCTGTCATCTGACCAAGCAGATCATTGGTTTGTTCAGTCTGAGTCCTGTTATCTGGAGGCTTGTGCACCTGTACAGATGAGCACACAATTACCCATACTGCACTGGTAACTCTTTAGCATTCTGCCCTTTCTAAACAATGTCAAATATTTCACAATGTCGCCTAACGAGTTGGGGTTTGGCTCACAGCTGGAGGAGCTTGAGATGGTGGAGGCAGACCCCGCAGAGCTGCCAGACGGTCCTCCATCTCCTCTGAAGAAGGCACTGGCTGGCTGGGAGCTTTCAGTGCAGCGAGGCGAGACTCTATGTCTTTCTCAGAAGGGATAGACTCTGAAGAAGAGGTAAAAAAAAAAGATGGTGTGACTAAAGTTGTTGCATTATGAAACTGACTCACTCATGCTGATGAATGCAAGCGGGTGCACACGTGAATCGCATTCAATACAGGACTGTTTAGGCTGTAAAAATGTCCTAAATGATGTTGTTTCGAGTAAAGTCTGGACTATAGCCCTTCAGGACACTTGGATTGCAGCGGACGAGCAGTAAGGAGGAATATTACAAGGTTTTTGTGTAGTTTTATGGACCTTTTTGTGTCGGGTGCTATTGACTCTCATATGAGGATTTCGTTGGACTATGAACCGGCCTCCTGGGTCTCCAGATGCACTTTGAGGAATAAAAAACTACTCCAGAGTATTCATCAGCATGGGGGTTAAGTCAATAATGACTGAATTTCATTTTTTGGTGAACTATTCCTTTAAATTGAAGTAGTAGTCGTTAAAATCTAATTTCCTTACTGGGTGTTGTCTCCTCTTTGAGCTTCTGAAGTCTCTCAGCAATAGCTTGATCTTCTTTACTCAAGGCTTTGACAGGTAGATGGCCCGCTCTGCTGTTTTTGCTCCCTCCATGTGCTGGAGGCTGCGCTGAATGTCCCTGCTGTTTGGCCTCCAACGCAGCGACTCGTCTATGGGAGAGACATGAACTTTACATGTAATACAACTGTTGCCTTTCAAATGTCATCACATAAATAAATGTTATGTATAGCATCATCACTTTTTGTAATTTTCAGGAGGGGACCATCTTCCAGCACTGCTTTGCGACTCCCCACTGAAAGTGAAAAGACAAAGACATGTCAGAGGCCTTCAGGCTCATCAGATGATCACATTCATTCCGTTGGCTCTTTTCTGGTTTGACTTTTACCTTGTCAAATTGCCATGGCACTGTTTGCACACCTTCTGCTGTTGGGTGGTGCCACAGCGAGGCACCACAGCACTGAAAGTCAAGCAGCTGGAGCAGAAGGAGCGGCCACAGTTCTTACAGCCCAGCTGTGAGGACACACCAGCAGAAATTACACCGTTTACTGTCCATGTTCATGTATATCTGCGTTATTATTCTAAGCCAGCCAGACCTTACCTCCTTCTTGAAGAGGCTAAACTTTGATGCACAACAAAAACAACGGTTGTCCATACCGACACGTGCGGACTCATGTGACAGGTTGTTATTATAATTCGGCTGCTATTGATATCCAAGGTGAATATTAGGAGAAACCCGACTCTATGAGGAAATAATTTGGTAGCTCAGAGCCTGTTTTCAACCTTCCTCCAGCGTTGTTGCGAACGAATCCCGGAACTATACCGGAAGTTGCGACGTTACGTCAATATACGTTTTCCTGTTTCTGCTTCCTCCAATCAGCTTCCTCCAAATGAGCTCGCGGTCGCCGTTCAAAACACGGAGCCGACCGTTCAACAGGGAGCCGTGCTGCAGCGGTGCAGTTGGTGATATACTCAAGAAAACAGGAAAAAGGAGGCTTGTAAGAGGTATGAATAACACCACACGTAGAGAAGCGGATCTATATTTAAATGTGAGATGTACAGTTCGACAATAATGAGAGAGTCGCTGAAACGGATCGAGATAAAGTGAACGTTAGCTAGCTTGTGTGTTAGCCCCCTCCCGTCACGCCTCAGTATCGGTCCTCACTCAGCGTCTGTTGTTTGACTTTAAGTTAGCCACAGGAAGCACTGTTTCTTTTTTTTGTGCTACAAACTGTTACAGAGCACTGTGACATATTTCGAACTATTCTAGAAATGAAAAAATGTTTGTTATCACTGTGCGACTCGTCACGCTACTTTTCCGTCATGTTATGTAAGAAACACTCCTGTAACTGAGTGACATTGACGTTAACTTACCGTAAGTTACTCCTCCTCTGTCCAGTTTGCACAGTCCAAGCACTAAAAGCCCTAAATTGTATCAGAAGTTATTATCTTTATTAATGTAAAGTACATTAATAGTAGGGGAATAATGACACGTGCCAGTCATTACGAGAATATTAACATAGAGCACACTCATATTTAGGCTACACATAACTTTATCTCTGGGTACATTTTAAGCCTTTGGATCAAAAAGGAGGCTAAATCAAAGGCTTTAGGAATCCAATGAAAAACAATTTAGTGCTGTTACCAAAACGTAAGTTCATTATATTACTATTAGTATTATTTTATTGTTATTATTAGTAGTAAATCTATATATTGTCCATTAGCTTTTTGTACTGAAGTGTCCTCCACTGAGGAGATCATTACTGCAGACAGTAGCAAGTGCAGAAGTACATTTTGAAACAATTATGGTGAACTCTGTCTCTGACCTGTGTCTCCGTTTGTAGGCATCTCGTTGTTTAATTTCCACAATGGCAGAGGGAGGCGATGTGGAATGGGAGCTGAGCAAAGAAAACATCCAGCCGCTGCGGCGCGGCAGAGACATATCAGTCTTACACCAAGCACTCAGCCAACAACAGGATGGAGTCAGCTCAGCCATCAACCAACAGAGACAGTATGGATGAGCTTTCTTACATATCTTCTGAATTGGTGATCTTAATTTCTAATGGACAAACTCTCCCATAATGATTCACATAATGATGGAGGTTTGTTGGTTTTTGCTTCTCCAGGGCCTTTGAGTCTGAGCTGCGAATGTATGAAGGAGATGATCCACTTGATGTTTGGGATCGGTAAGTGATTTATGCCAACACTGAAGTGTAGTCGCCCATGTTGCTCTTGAATCTGAGAGGTTTTATATTTAATCCTCATGTGGATCTGTCCTTCACAGGTATATAAAGTGGACAGAGCAAACCTTCCCTCAGGGGGGAAAGGAGAGCAACCTCACCACTCTGTTGGAGCAGTTCACGACCAGATTCACAGGGGAAAAGAAATATCACAATGACCCTCGCTACGTTGACCTCTGGATCAAATATGTATGTGTTCTATTTAATCCCAGACTAATTTTGCAGCTTTGACAAATGAATCCATCAGCAATAACTGACATATTATACATATGTGTGTTTTGTCAACAGGCAGAGACCTGCACAGAGCCCTTGGACATTTACAGATACATGCAAGCGCAGGGAATAGGAGTGACACAGGCGTCCTTGTACATCGCTTGGTCTGAGGAGTATGAAAATCAAGGCAACTCTCGCAAAGCAGACCTGGTCTACCAGGAGGGATTCAAGAAATTTGCTGAGCCGCATGATAAGCTCCTGCAGTTTCATAAGTATGAATCAATACAGAACAGTATGAGATAAATAAAGATCTAATAGAGATAGAGAGGAGTTTATTTCCCTGCTTTCAGCATCATCATAATCACAGTTTTCTATGGTGTTATTCAAAGGGCTCTGCAGGCACGTGTGGTCCGACAGGTGATGATGAATGTGGAGGAGGACGATAGTGATGAAGAGCCCAAACAGCCTGAGAGAATTTCCCTGGCCGACCTCAAACATAGAGGGAAGAAGAAAGCCGTCGCTCCCGTCAACAGAACTGGACCCGCAATTAAAAGTAAGCACACATCTAATTTACACCTGTTGTGAAAGACTCAGCTGATGTAAAGTGTTCCAGCACTTTAAAGGTGTTAGCTACAAGCTGAATTCCTCCCGGCCAGTAAGTGTCGCACTCGCATGCTCGCGCTCCAACCTTCAATTGTACTGGTTGCCAGATACGCCTATAGGGAGCAGCTAGTAGCTAAAGCTAAGCTAGCGCTAACCATATTTAACAAGCAGCAGCTCCAGTGTTGACAGCGGACTGGAAAAACATCTGAATCATTTCACACTAACTCACCTGCAGATGAACCCGACAAACCCACAGCATCACGCCTGCACCGGAAACGTTACAGTACCGACTGACCGTTAGTTAGCATTAGCATTAGCTTGATGCCATTTTCTCCACAGAGCTATCGGGATCTGCCCCCCTGAGCTCTGCCTCATGTGACATCAACATACTAATGCTGTTGGCACAGAGATCATTTCATACCGATGTTGCAAATGTAACCAGATGTAAATATATTTTGGACCCGTCAAAATTTTGAAAACAATTATTTATATACTATTTTAAAAAATCTGTAAAAATAATACATCTATTCTGCACCCCTCTAGACGTTCTGTGAATGTATTATTTTTGAAAAATGTATCGTTTTGATGAAAAAGTTGTAGCTATGACCTTTGAATAAACAGCATTATTGTTATAAAAGATGTTTAATCTAAGTGTTCAATGTTTTTTTGGACAGGTATTTCTGGAGGCTTACAGTCACGCGGTGCCCCTGTTCTCGGTAATGCTTCCAACAGTCGGCTGGTGATCTTTGATGAAAGCAAGACTCAAAGTGCTGGTCCATCAGAGCCCAGATTGGAGTCCTGGATGGCTCCTCCCACTTCTAGAGCAAAGGAGAACGACCAGAGACTAGAGAGATGGTCTGATGTCAAGGTATGACACAAGCAGGTGTCACAACATGCCATTTATATGAGTAAAAATAGCCCTGTCAGTATAATACAGTTCTGTTTTGTGCATCATAGGTACCCCAGAAGTCCAAATTTGGGCATACAGTCATGGCTCCACCACCTCCCAAACCTACCTTCCAGCCATTTGTGGAGGAGTCAGACCAGCCTCCAACAATGTGAGTGACAAGAATCTACTTTTTATCTGCTGTTTGAACATCATGCACTCAGGTTCATGATAATAAGTAGCGGTAATGATATTCCTGAAACTGAAATAAGTATTCAGACAAAGCAGTCTATACCAGTTTTTGAGTTATGGTCATGTGACATTTATCATTAGAGTTGGCTCTTAAAATTAACTAAAAATGAATGGATCAGACGTCCGTTGAGATGGTGTTTCTCTCCTCTCTTCCACAGGACACCATGTAAGATCAACCCAGCAGTGAACACGGTTTTATCAGCGCGTAAGCCATGTAGAGAGGAAACTCCTCTAAAGAGACTGCAGGAGCACCATCAGCAGCAGAAGGAGGCGGAGTCAGGGAAGCGACAGGAGCAGAGCATGTACTGTAAAGAGCTGCTGCTCAGCGGCGCCTCCGAATTCTGCTTCGAGGAACTGCGTGCTGAACGCTACTTCAAAAAGAAGGCACAGGAGCCGCAGGAGGTCACAGGTCAAAAGGATCAAGCTACTGGCACTGCTGAAAACTGATACATCTAACGACGGTTTGATTGTTGTCTTTTGTTTTTATGGATTGGTACCTTGATTTTTTGACATTGTGTGTGTTATCTTGTAAATATTTTTGTTTATGCAAACCTAGTCGCTAAGAAAGGTCAGAAGACAGAAGTGGTTGAGATTTGCAGAAACCCATTTGACTGAAGATACACTATTTTAGCTGTGGTGGATTCATTAAAAACACAACAGGACTAAATACTGGAAACATATGTACAATCTAATGCAATCCAGTACGAAACACCATGAACTACTGCAATAGATCTGACTGTAGGTTAGAAACATACATATTTTAAAGCAATAATATCAGCTTCACAGTAGTGCTTAGAGGGCTATGTAAACTTATTATATGGTTATGTATCCACCACTTGTATATACTAAACACATGTGGTTACCCTAGCTCAGGTCTCTGCTGTAGAAATCGTACCCACAGTTATTCCTAATTTCACTCTCAGTCATTTCATTTTATCTCAGCTGCATTTTTGCTTGGTGCTTTTTATACATGTTGCTGTCTTTTAGTTGTTTTATTGAGCAAATTTACACCACAGTTGGAAACAGGGCTTCAGTGAGGTGATTCAACTGGATCCTGTGTCTCAGTCTGAGTAAAACGTCCCCCGTTGGCCATGTGTCACTGATGTTCAATAAACTTGTTAATTGTCTGCCAGATGACTTGTGCAGTTGTGATTTTGGAGACAAGGAGGATTGTGGTAATGCGCTGTCAGCAGGGGGCATGCAAGGGAAAGCAAGGATTGTATTCCTGCTAATGCTGGTTGGATTACTAATGGGGCTCAACAAATTAGTGCAGAGTGTAATCTGTTGCTGCAGTTTAACGAGTCAAAACTGGTTACCAAAAGTGAAAGTAAACTACATTCAAATAGTCATAAATGTCATTATCACTGCGGCTGCTTATTCTAATGAAGTGGCTTCATTTCACTATGATACCGCAGGGGACTCTTGAACTTTCTTTAGAAATCCCAACACTTTACAGACACCAGACTTTTCATGAAACCATCTAATATTCAGCTGGACAAATGTTAATGATTGTCCAGGAGAGGTTACCCAGAAGCTCGCTGACTAAAGTGCTGTGAGTAAACCTAATGTACTGTGATGATGGGATCCACTTCACACGGCAGACTTTGATGAATGGCTGGAAGATAGGTGCTTGCCTCATTAGCAAGTGAAATCCACCCCTTTGCAGTTGTGGGCAGAACGGGCCGCGGATCTCCCCCAAGAGGCCACTACCCTGACGTACTTCAGCGCAGAGTGCTGCTTGCTTTTACATGGACGTGCAAGCACTGGAGGAACAGACTTTAATCTCATACTGGAAATATGACACCGCCAGCCAAGATCCTCTCAACTGGTGAGTTCCCAAAACTGTCTACTTTTAATTTTGGCTTAGCACTTCCAGCAGCTGAAATTCAGTGATAAATGATAGGCAACATGATGCACTCCCACCATAATAACACAGCATAACCACAGCATAATGCATCCTCTATAGCGCGCTATTTGGCAGGACTTATTAAAAGCTCATCCCATGAAAGCAAGCAGCCAGTGACTCTGATAGCGCCTCAGACAGAAAATCCATAGCTCTCTCTTACTGCAGCAGAGAGATGGTACAAGCAGGCTACCTCTCCTTAATGTGCTTTAGACAGGCCCTCAGAGAAGAGCTTTTGTCCAGCGCTGTTACTCTGATAGACAGGAACACTCAGCCTCTATATGGGCCGTGTTTTACAGTCAGAGCTCTTAACCTATTTGCACGGCTTGTATTTACATGCACCAGTTAACAGAAAGTTCTCAGCCCACGGTTCCACTTCACGTACGTGACAAGGAGACATTTTTGTTCATTTTGTGGACTGAACTCGTCTCGGCCGGGCAAAAGTGCAGCAGCAGATCAGAGTCTGATTTGTATTCACAGAATGTTGCCATTATTGTTCAGGTCCATTTCTGTCAAGGAAATATATTAAATATGAGAAGGTAGTCGTGATGTTATTAAATGTTTTTGAATCCGCTTTTTTTCTTTCCAAATTACAATATTGACTTACATTATAATTCCATTTTAGTAAATACTTATTCTGACTTGGTAAATCATTATTTGAATAGATAGTGTCATTATTTATTCTATATAATGTCATTGTTTAGTGTAATTATATATTCTAAACAATGACATTATAACATGTCACTGAGTGATTGATCATTTTATTTTAGTGATGTATCATTTTGACTTGATAAAAATAAGATTTTGACTTACACCTCACAATTTTGTCTGAAAATATGTTGATTTACAACATAATCTTAATTTTAGAAGTCAAAATTTCTTTTTGTGTTATCCTTTTTTGGTTTTCATAGTTGCAGACTCCCTGCATGTTTTTTTCTTTTTCCTTTTACCTTTTCTGAGCACTTATGGGCTTCCATATACCGCTAATGTCAAGCAAATGGGCCAATAACACACATTTTGTCATATCTACTGTAGATGTCAGACATTTTACTCAATTAAAATGGATCTGTAGGTCACCTGGAGATGACTGGATTTTCAGTAGCATTTGCATCACCTTTGTAGGCCGAGCCCCGATAACTCCCGGTGAAATCCTCTCAGATTCATCCTGAACAATAGAATGAATTGAAATGCAAATAATTAAGGAAGCTTCACTTAATGTGACCTGTGGGCTTTCTTATTAATGACACTGACTTAAAACCTGTATTGTCATTGTAAGCCCCCCTTTTTTTTTACATTTCAACTTTTATCCAATTGATGGGTTAAGTGTTTAAGGAGACTCCTGATGAGTACATTTAAATAAACCCTGCTGGGTTAGCATGTCTCTCCATTGAGACACTGTAAAAAAACAAAAAACAAACAAACATATAAAACAGAATTTTTGGGTCAATATTGCAATAGGACAAGAGTGCATAAAATCAATGTATTTTCTGTGTGTGTATGTGCTGAAACAAAAGTGGTGTTTGTCAGTGATGAATGCAGTTGGCAGGTGTTTCATTTCTTGACCTTTTGACCCGCCGGCTCTCCTTCAGACTGACCAAGCAGAGATAAGTGCTAGCATACAAACAGCTCAGCCTAGAATGACTGAGCAAACATGACCGTTGTTGTTATGACAACAACCATAAGTTTACATATGAAGAAACCAATTACAAGACAGTTTTATTGCGGTTTACAGCTCTGAACCGAAAAGGGGGGGAAAAAATCATACCAGGCACTTAAGTAAAGCCACGCCAATAAATATCTGTGGTGGTAATGCTGACAAGGAGGAATGAAAGAGAGGGTGGGGTCATGTCTGCCATACCCCCAACAGGCAAATCTGTCATTGATATGCAGACTTGGTTGAGTGGAGCCTGATTCACCTGAGTGTATTTGATGTGTCAGGAGGAGGGAGATCATTATTTAAGCCTGTTACAGCGTCTCCCATATCAAAACACTGAGTATGACATGTATGCCCCAAATCTGGCTCGCTCTGCACGCAGTTACTGCATAACTTGACCCTAATACATTTTCCTGCTTTGTGTCTGGTCTTAGCTGCTGTATAAATTATTCAGGAAATGATTGTGGTGGAAAAGAGAAGGGAACGTTTCAGTCAAATAACGACTGGGGCATATCGTTGTGTGTTGTGTGTGTGTGACTTGAGTTTCTTGTGCCTTCATCCCACCCCCAAAGATTTTTTTGGGTCACGGTGGTCTCAGAGGCGATTGCGAGAGGATGAGGATTGCACCCTCTCTACAGAAATAGTCCCATAATGCCTCCTCTCCTCTCCGCACTCCCTAGTTCACACAAACACACACATAAGGAAATAACCAACCCCTCGCGCCATCTGCCATCCCTGACCCTGTCATTCCATGGATAATGCATCTGACTGAACAGCAGCAACACTGAGCGCTGGATCCAGCACCCCTCTGTTCTCATGTCACTCACATCACATGTAAAGGAGACAGAGGGTGTGGTGTGTGTGTGTGTGTGTGGGGGGGGGGGGGGGTGAAAGGTATCCCAGGTGATGAGGTTTCCATATAGTCACTGGAAACCAGCTTAAAACACCCTCACACACACATGCACATGCTGCTATCAATTCTTTTGCAGCCCAATGAGGGAGTGGGAGGAGGCAGAGAAGGAGGGAAGTGATAAAGAGAGAGAGAGGTGGGAGGGAGGGAGGGAGAGAGAGAGAGTGTGTGTGTGTCTGTGAGAGAAGAGAGAGATAGAGAGAGGGAGAGCGACAGTGAGCCAGAGGAGAGGGAGAGAGAGAGAGAGAGAAGAGGGGGGGATGGAAGGAGCTGCACGGGGCCGTGATATTCTCTCCTTCTGGATGCTGCCTTTCCTCTTCATGGCTTTGTCCCTCCTTTGCACGGTCACCCCGTGTCCCCGGGAGCAGGCACCGGTACACAGACCAGCACTCAGCCACGGAGCGGGGGATGAATCAGCCCCAACAAAGAGCCTTTGAGATGGCAGTGTGTGCTTCTGCCTGGAGGGAGGAACGCATCAGGCTTTCCCAGGCAAGCGGCAGCCTGCAGTGCGCGCTTGCTTGAGAGCCAGCCCTCCTCGTCGTGTGTGTGTGTGTGTGTGTGTGTGTGTGTATGTATGAGAGAGGGAGCGTGTATGTCCGTGTGTGAGTGATGCGTGTGTGTGGATGTGAGTGAGCGGTGTATAATAGTGTATGTGAGTGTGTATGTGCGCACTCTCGCTTCCAATCCTTCCTGGAGGAGAGAGGCTCTCCTCTTCACTGGACGGCAAGGTAAGGGATGACTGATTATTATTTTCATTTTTTTATTTCTTTTTTTTATATATTCCATCTGCTAACAATGGTTTATCCCTCCGGAGCCCCATTTCCCCCCCGTGTTTCCTCTCCACGGTGAGGACAGTGGGGTAAAGCAGGAGGGGGGAGTGAGGGAAAAGAGGCTTAACGTCATTGATAAAGAGCAGGATACCGTCGGTAGGCATCAGCTGTGGTGGTGGTGGTGGAGGAGGAAGAGAAGAAGGAGGTGGAGGAGAGGCTGTGAGCTGAATGCAGTGCAGCCAGGTGCTGATGTGGGGGTGAGAGGCAGGAGGAGAGAGAAAGGGAAGACTCTGGGGGGTGGGGGGGGGGGGTGCTGGATGCTGGATGTGTTCAGTGATGGACTGCATCTCTAAAGAGGAGCCTTCACCTTCTACTCACCCCTCGTCCTCAAAATCCCCACATCCTCTTCCTCCCTCTGTCCCTGTCACCTCCATCCTCAGCCTCTATTTCACAGAGGAGCGCTCTGTTCTGTAATCACTAAAAATGTTGTGTGTCTGGAGATGGATCACACTTGACATAATACAGACTGTGCAACCACCGCGGGTACAGAAGCTTCCTGTTTGTACCATTTCATATTCTAGTATCTGTGTGTGTGTGTGTGTGTGTGTGTAGGCTGAGTTCTCAGGTGATCCTTCTTGTTCTACTAGTGCACAAGTGCTGCTGCTGCTGCTGCTGCTGCTGTGTATACATGCTCCAGGAGATGGATGCTGAGGGGCAAAACAGGCACATGAGAGCGGACCGGCGCGTGGCACATCTGTGTGTGACAACATTCACCTTCATCAGCAAACGTAATCATCAGAAAAAACCCTGACCCCCCCGTCGTACGAGATGTGGCGTTGGCGTGGGAGGAGATGTTTGAACTGGGTTTGACTGAGAGAGCTTAAGGAACCTGCTCTGTATTATAGAAAACAGGTCCGTGAGGTCTTTTCTATTTGATGCAAAATCTCCAGTGAAAATCAATATAAGGATAAGGAGTTTTAAAGCAGTGCATAGATTTTAGTTTTAGCCCACTTGCATTGTTCCCTTCGTCCTAATCGCAACGTTCCTGCACTTTCTACTGAAAACTATAGGTTCTTCTAATCACTGGTCTGACTCCAACGTAGAGTCTGTGGCTGCAGCTGGTGTTGTCCAGTCCAGGCATCTAACATCAGCAGGATGCATATTCTGAATTAGTCTGATGATGATGATGTAACTCAGGCCCTGCAAGTCTTAAAACTTCCATGTGTTTGTGTCTCAGGTTACTCATTGATATTCAAGGAGGAGGGAAAGGGTAGAGGAGGTGACAGAGAAGGACTCTTTGGTGCATGCACACACACACACACACACACACACACACACACACACACACACGTATACTCAGTGCACACACACACACACTCACAGCTGGACATCTGCTCCACTGATGGAAGGTGATGTATAAACTTGGGCGTCTTTTGAAGTTCAACGCAAACTGGCAGCACAGACTCCAGCTCACATACCAGGACACTGACAGGACAGGAAGTGATAGGCACCTCACCCTCTCATACACACACACACACACACACACACATGCCTGAACACAGCATGCAGAGGTGTAGGTGGTTCCACCGCTGTCTCGTGCTCCCCGCTGCTTCCGTGGCTGTTTTCAGGAATTCTCGTGTCATATTATTCGTGTTCAGGCCGAAGGAGGGGACAACAAGCGTGCATTACCAGCTTAGCGTCGCCATCAGCCGTGAGACGTCAAGCACTAAGGATTAAAACGGGCTCTGAGTCCAAATTAGGACAGCGTGCTCTGTGTCCCCCTGTTTGCACTGAAGCAGCACCCATGCTGGGTGACAAGGGAGGACGGCAGAGACGGCGCAGATTGATGCCGTAAAGGATCGGAGGTTAAAAATGGTCGGTGCTTTGTCCCTGGGAGAGACACGCTGAGGCCTGGGCTAAAAAAACATAAATCAAAGCTTTCATAAGCACATGCGCGTACAGTAAAGCTCGCACTGAGGCCCGGCGCATCAATAAATTAGACCCAAGAGAGAAGACTTGGGCTCATACCATTGGTCCAGGCTGATCATATGTCTCTATCAGCGCAGCATCAAATTGTTCAAAGCACTTGTGAGAGCCAAGAGGATCTTTAATTAACCAGAGTGTTGGTCAGTGCTGCATCTCCTTACTCTCCTGACTCTAGCCTTTAGTGTACATATTGTTATGTGCGGTGAAGCCCAAGTTAGGAGTGTGTTTTTCTAGTGATGTGTCAGCATCAATAGAACATCCCATAAAAAGCCCCCAGGACACTAGAAGTGCTGCTTTTACAATGTCATTATGTTAAGGTGTTTGGAGTAGGTAGAGGCTGTAGCTTTTACTGCGCATTAATGTCCACTGTCCCCCGCCGCAGGGGAAGAACAAACTAGTTCTCTCATCCATTTTTTCTCATCCCAGAGAATCAGTGCCAATATGTCAGGTGACAGAATGATGTATGTGCTCTGTTGATGCGACTGTCCTGTCCTCAAATCCCCTTTGCCGTGGCTTGTTTACTGCAGACAAAGCTGCCCAAGATGATGGAGAAAAGAGGTTACAGCTTCAGAGCGGACGTTGTCCCACTACATGAGGCAGCAAAGCAAGTGGAACATGAATTTTCAGCGGGAGGCAGCTTCAAATATGCCCCCTTCACCTTTTGCACACTTTACAGTGACGTGGGTTTTATTTTAGATCCACAGATTTGCCATTTTTGTCCATCAAAGTGAAAGCAGACGCAGGGTCTGAATACTTTCTGTGCGTCCCTGTACTCGGCATGTTCTTTTTTCTTTTCCTTTCTGTCCTTTCACTTATCTGCTTCTCTTTTTCCGTCACTACATGTGAGTGTCCAGGCTTCTCCTGTCCTCCTCCCCCTCTGCTTTTCCTCCTCCATGGCTTGACCTCTCTCATTTCTTGTTTCCTCCTGTCAATATTAACACAGGACTGATGTGTACTTCTGCGCAGATGTCTGCCCTTGAAGCACTGACAGCCTGCATTGTTGGGCACGGCCGTCATATTTACAATACACTTTTCAATCCTCGGGCCTTGTCTTACTGATTCGGTGCACAAGAAAATGACAGACAAGCTCTTTGATTGTTTACTTTCTCAGAGATGCAGTGCTCCGTGACTTCAAACCATCTATGACTTAATCCACTTCCTACTGAGGTTTGAGTGAATGCCGACACATGACACATCGCTGCGAGTTACGTGACATTTGAAATACCCCAAAAATATGTCACAATCAATGAACTCTGTGTGTGAATGTGGGTCATCCTGGCTTAACATTCAGTTTTGCTAAGTGAAATGCAGAATATGGATACAGTCGCCCGTCTCATTGAATTTTATTTGCCTCCTTCGAATTTTCTTTATCAACCTTGGCATTCACTGTGCACTTAAACTTCCTTTGTCACATGGCTGTTCATAAACTATAACCTCCAATGGAACTCCATAACATTCGCTTCACATGCCCTTGGGTATGCTCTACATTGTGTCCTTAACTATGTCTGGAGCAGTTTTTTTTTTATTTTTTCAGAGATACAGATACACAGAGGACTGAGAAGGATGTTGTTGGGCCACTTGATGAAAAAAAAACTATCTCCACTGGCACTTTTCTCTCAGCTCCTGTGGCTCCTTTAATTTCGAAACCACTGTATGTCATTTTTTTAAATGAATTTCTTTAAAGGGATATTTCAACATTTTGGCAAACTGGCCCATTGCCATAATCCCTATAGTTTTAGCAGTAGGTTTGTTACCTTTAATTGTCGGTGCAAGCTATTTTTAGAACGGCGGAGCAGAGCAGCGAGCTGATCAGCGCTACGCTACGGAGGCTAATGGGATTTCTTGGTTTCCCTCATCAAACTCATACAATACACAATCCAACAACTCCAAAACGCTCTGGTGGACAAGTTGTGACCTGCACATTCACCACGCTATGAGATAATAACAGAACGTTACGAGACAGAGTTGTTTTCGAGGTAAATTCATGCAAAACTGCTGATGTGCGTTCCTGTCAGGGTCAGTTTTTGGTAGCGTAGCTCTGAGCAGCTGGCGGCTCTGCTCCGCTGTTATAAAAATAGTTTGCACCGACAATTAAAGGTAACAAACCTACTCCTAAAACTAAAGGGATTATGGCAATGGGCCAATTTGCCAAAATGTTGAACTATCCCTTTAACAGTGATCAATCTGTGTCAAACAAACAAGACTGTGAGTCTACAGCCACGCCGGCAGCTGTTGGAGGCTTAGACACAGCAGTGCTTTGAGCGTAATGATAATGTCAGCATGCTAACATGCTAACATTTGCTATTTGGCACAAAACGCTGAACCTGAAGCCGATGGGAGGATTGTTGCCTTTACATGTATTTATTTTTATTCCTAAAGCAAAAGTTTAGGACCAATTGAAATCTGATGGCACAGGATGAAAAGTTCAGGGATAAACAAAGTGACTGTAATTCATCCTGAGGGGGGACATGAATGTGAACCAAATTTCATGGCAATTTATCCAATAGTTGTTGAGCTATTTCAGTCTGGACCAAAGTGCTGCACCGACAGATCCCCAGCCGCTATCTTGGCTAAAAAAAGCAAAACTGTGTTCGTAAGCGTGGCCGCATTTGCAACATGGGAGACTTTACGGAGGCAGTAAAATGCGTGCCGTTCTCCGACACTCCTTATTCCGAGTGCTTTGTTGTGCATGATGTATCAGACTGCTAGCATGAAATATGCATGGCACCAACGTGTTATTCCGTGTCATTGAATGCAGCTTATTACATCACTTGTCGTCTCATATTGACAATCCCTCCATGTCTGCAGAGGTGACTTCAAAGAGAAAGCAGGCATCAACTTAAATCATAAACACTGCCATTGCACTGCCCAGTCACGTCCAGTGTTTTTTTTTTTTTTACAAAGCACAAGGAAGAGATGACCAACCAAGACCATCCACACACCCCCACACACACACCCCAGTGAGAGGCAGTCTCATTACACTCAAAGGGCAAAACGGTCATCATAATGAAGCTGATAGAAGAGCAATCTCTAAGCCCTCCACACTGCACTGCAGAGTCCAAAAACAGCAGTTAAGACCTCGATGCTATCTATGCCACTATGAAATAGATGTAGCCCCCTGTAATTCACTATAGCTGGATTATACATGCACTGACAAACACAAAAAGAGGATTACCTCATCTCCATCGTCTCCCACCCTCACCTCACTATTTGACATGAATCCTGTACAAAATAAACACGTGTCTGATGCTAGAGAGGAGGAGGAGGAGGTGGGGGGTGGGGGGGTGGATGACGTGTCCTAAAATTAGATCAGTGAAGGACTGAACACCACGCTAATCCTGTGAGCACAGTCACCTGCACACTCACTACATTTCTGCATGCACGCCAACGAAAAAAAAAAGAAGGAAAAAAAAGACAGAAGCAGAAATCAGGGCAAAAAAGGGGGGAAAAATCATTCAACAGAGCTCCGAGCACCAACGTCGAACAAATCCAATATCTCTCTTATCTCTCGATCCCCTCCCACTCATCCACAACTCCTGCTCTGGGTGATTTGAACATGAGAGCAAGGCGAGCATGTCCTCTGCTCTTCTGTCATGTTGTCTGTGGGAAACATATGGATCGCCTGGTTGCGTTTCCGTGTGGCATGAGAGGCCAGGTCAAGACGCTCCATCCAGTCGGAGGGTAAGGCTGTGATTGGACGTTGGTGTGAGCTTTGGGGTAGGGATGGGATTAATTGAAGGCTCTCGCCAGGGAAATAACATCCATTTGCATGTTTTTCACAATGTGAATGGCTCATCATGTTTTTTTAGAGGTTTGTGTTTAGTCAGACTTCTCAAGCAGATTTGCAACGAACAGCTTTTTTTTTGCTCATGTGATTTCCTGTGCATGAGATTTTATTTCTCAATGACTGGATTTGTGCGTTTTCAGGTCATGCATTTGGATCTATTTAAATTTTTTGCTCGTGCAAACAGTTGCAGAGATGGAAATATCTAATGTAGCACAATTTTTTGGAGTGACCTCATCCTCTTTGGCTCTCCATATCCCTGACAGCAGCTGGCTGAGTTTTTGCCTCGGCGCTATGATAGATTCAAGACAAGCCGCTGAGGCATCGGGTCAAATCCCTGCAGTTTTGAAAGATGTGACCAGAAAGTGTAATTATGCACTGTGCAAGTTCAGCTCTGTGCATATGTATTATACAACAGGCTTAGAAATCAATAGCATGTTGTTATCAAGACAGTCATAAGCTTGCCGAAGTCAGGTAGGTCAATATAAGGCCAGTTGCATGTGATTACAGCTTGTAAATCAATAATTGCATCAACTTTTCAATTTATTTTGCTCAGGCATGAATCAACAGAGTGTTTCTGTTCACTTCCTCTGTCACAGATGTTAGTGTGTATTTCCAGTGTCTTCAGAGGTTGAAAATGAATAATGAATGCTGTGATATGTTCTATTCTCCGCTGCTTTGAACCGATGAAGCTCGATGAAGTAACATACAAAGCAGCCATCCTATTTGAGCCGCGCTTGTATCGCCCCATTACTGCTGGCATTGGAGGACTGTAGCAGTTTGCATTTCACTCATGAGTAAATATTGATTTATCTGCTTGTAAAAGGATACATGAACGCTATGTGTAAATATTTGTTCAGGCGATGCCAACATCTGCACGTTGAGCAGCTATCTAAGCAGATAGTCTCTTGTGCAGCAGGGGAAAAAAACAAACAAAAAAAAACCAACAACTGAGATTACAATCTGTTTTGGAGCTTGTTTTCTCAGGCATTCGTTATTCAAAAAGCAGCCACAATCGGTTAAAAGCCTTTCTGTGTCTGCAGAAGGGAAACTGGGTCCCACTCCCTTTAATACGTCCAGGTCTGACTGTAATCTTGGCCCCAGCTCTCTCTCTCCACCTCCCGAGAGCCCTCACACCATAATGTCCCTGTCAGATGAAATTAAAGTCCTACATAGCACCACATTATGTACATAGGGAAAGTAGTGATACACTTATGCAACACTTAGCATATTAGCCTTGTGGCTGAATTATCCTAGGAGGGCGACATGTCTCTCCAAACAGCACCAACCCCCTCCCAAACAACAACGTAACCCCACCTTGCTGTAATGTACCAGGTTTGGTCGCTCTGACCTCCTCGTACCCTCGTCCTATGATATGACGAGGGGACTGGCGTGGGTTGGTCACCGATACACCTCCTAACAGGCGTTGCTGATGCCGATTAGAGGCGCGCTGGTCTAAGGGCGGAGGTTTAGAGAGGAGGCGCTGCCAGCGTGGTCGCCTGCTGGGCTGCAAACGACTGCAAAACTCATTTCCTCAACTCCCACCATTTCACAGTGCATGATGGGAGATTGTATCTGATAATACTCGGGGCACCTTGTGGGCCTCTGCACCAGCCACGTGAATCAGGGCCTTGAAGTGCTACGTTCTGCTGAGCTAAACAAGGCTCTACTCTGGTGTTAGTGTCTCTGACTGTACACTGGATGGTCTCAGCATCCAGCAACATCCACACAGTGATGCCAGCGTGTTGATGGTTAACCTGGTATTAGTTTAGCTTTATTTTGTGTGTGTGTTGATCTGTTTGTCGAGCCTTGACTGCTGTGTCCTTAAGATTGTGATATATGTTGCCTTTTAAGCTACTTCAATGCTCTTTTAAATTGCCCCCTGGGGACAAATAAAGTGTTTTTGAATTGAATTGAATCTTAGTGTAGCCGATGTTAATCTGGCCCTCTGTGTTTTGGTTACCAACTGCCCCAGGTGGGGTTTCGGTCTCCCGTACGGCAGGTGACGATGCAAACCGTTGAGTCTGGTTTGCATGTGCTTTATATTTATTTGTATTTATTTATTTGCACCATAATAAAAGACAATTACAAAAAACAGAAATGAAACAAGAATAGTAAGTGCGGGAGAGGTTAAAAAACCCTATATGGGCTTATAAAAAGCACCTCCCCAAGAAATATACATACATTCAGAAGATAAATCAACAACAAGAATAGGAGAAAGCAACAACAAATAACAACAAAAAAGAAAGCAATACATGGGTGAGTGAGTGCACCCGGACCCTCCGTTACATTAGCATGTTAGCCACTTCATGCTGCCTGCTGGTAATTACTCTGTCACCCATTGGTGAAGTCTAAACGGACGCATGTAATTGAAGGATTATTGCCTAATGTAGAAGCCATAGCCAAAGCATGTGCCCTGGTGTTAGTATCTGACCTTGAAAAGTGAAAAAACAGAAAAAGTCTAATTTGAATGGGTATGTTGATCCTTATTTTGGGACTCTTACTTCAGCCACACACTTCGGTTGTCTCTTTTTTGTCTTTGCTGAGCGCAGTGTTTTTCTTTTACTTCAGTATTTAGCAGTAGATTTGCAGTAGTAGTGTAGCAGAAGCTGGAGTGTTGTTATTTGATGAGTAATCTGATTTTTATTTCCATGAAGCCGATGAATCAGTTTCATGGAAGCGTCAAGTGGAAATAAATTAAAATAACAAATGTTGTCAAGATAATTCATTCAGAGCCACAAATGTGACCCTGGATGGAAGAGGAAAGGTCAGTGGATCATCAGAGTTGGCAGGATCGATCCTTGGTGAACCGCGAACGTCCGTGGAACATTTCACAGCAATCCGTCCAGCAGCTACAGAGCTATTTCAGTCTGTGGCCAAAAAGGTAGACTCACCCACAGACCGGCCAAGAGACTGACAATGCCATCCCTCGAGCCAAGCTGCTAGCTAGGCCAGATACAAATCATGAGACTTAAATGTGAGCGATTATCTGCCTGTACAGCTGTGCAGCTGAGGAAATGAGATGTAATGTATTTAATTATTTCCCCTACACTTGAATGGAAAATAAAGCTGAACATACAATAAAGTGAGTTAGCGGCTCGCCAAAAACGCAGGCCCATCCATCCAGGCATTAAGCGGTTACCCTCTCTGCAATCAAGGGCACACGCGCTACTAATTAGGATAGGGATATGAAAGGGTTGTAAAGGGGCTTTAAAGGATAGCCTGTCATAGTGTATTTGTGTTTGTATATTTCTATACAGTGAGTGTGTGGGTTCGTGCATGACTGTGTGTGTTTGCGTTGTGTTCGTCCTGCTAATGCACTGGAAGCCTGTGGGCTCTGGCCAACCCACGTGCTCATCAGTAAAAGGGCACAGAGAATGAATAAGCCTTAATTGACCAGATATCCTTCATTACACATGTGCTTACAGATCCGTCCGCTCTCCTTGGAGCAGTTCTCAGAGGCACAAGCTCGTGACAGCCAGCAAAGGCAGCGTGGGCCATACAGGCAGCTACATCCCATGTCTGGGGCTGTCGCCATCTAAATATTTTTCTGCCACATGGAAACAACATTTACTGTCAGTTTTATGTGAATGCACCTGGTCAAAGAGCAGACAGTAAAAAGAGGAGAGGTTGGTTAGTAATTCCATACTGCTGATCACCGGGGGAAGAGATGATTTGCTTATGCTCCAATTTCAAGATTACAGTAAATGAAACTTGCTACCGTGATATTGGGGGCAGCGTATTGAAGGCTGAATATGTCTCTTTACTTCTCAGGCATATTTTGAAGTGGGCAGGCTGTCGTCCTCGTGGACCTGAGGATGTTTCGCAAGAAGAAAAAGAAGAGGCCTGAGATATCAGCGCCCAAGAACTTTGAGCACCGCGTCCACACCTCGTTTGACGCCAAGCGCGGCTGCTTCGTGGGTCTGCCGACACAATGGCAAAGCCTGATAGAGAACCTGCGCAGGCCCAGACCCATGGTGGACCCTTCCCGCATCACGGAGGTGGAGCTGAGGCCAAAGAAGGTAGACGCACACTTCATCAAATCCAGTAATCTTATCGGTAACTGATAACTATCAACCAGCACAACATTCATCCAGGCTCTCATTAAAGGGATATCTCACCCAAAATCAATAATTCACCAATCCTCTACTCACCATCATGCCAAGGAAGGGTTTGAAGAACTTTCACAGTCATCAAAACGCTTTTGGAATTTCAGGGGGGGTCCGGCTGGCAACGGATTTTCATATAATGGCAGCAGATAGAGTTCACTTTTGAATTATACAAAACACACACTATGAAACATCCAAATACCTCCATACTGCTTGTCTGTACTGACCCAAGTGTCCTGAAGTCGCGACATGAAAAAGTTGTTTGGAAAAAAATAATTTGTTTTTAGCCTTGTTGTAGTAGTAGCTCCCAGTGGCTGCACGAGATTTGCTGCAAGATGTTCTTCCATATTTACAAGGCTAAGGATGAGCAGTATGGAGGTATTTGGATGTAATGTAACCCCCATTATATGAAAATCTGTTGCCAGCCGGACCCTTCCCCTGGAACTCCAAAAGTGTTTTGATAACTTTTGGGTGAAGTATCCCTTTAAGCCATCACAGTGAGGCGTCACTCTGAAAGTTTAGCTTTAATCTCTGATGTTATCGTACTCTTCGGCACCTTGGAGAGATCCTGCTGTCTTAGAAAAAGCCATAATCCTGTGATGACAATGTGGAAGGAAGACCTGCCCCCCCCTCCTTACTCCTCTCCATCTTTTCTATTTTCTTATCTACCATGGGACTAGGCTAATGACCCTGCTGTGTACACTGACTGTACAATGTTGAATACTCAAGGGGGGGGACAGAAGATTTATTACTTCATGCAGGCAATTAATAACAGTCCACGGTGCCTTCCCACAGATGTCAAGCAGAAAGGATAAAAAGTGCAGGTGCAGCAGAGGAAATGCCAGTGAGTGATAGAGCCTGCAAATATCAGGATTTCTACATTTCACAGAGCGTACAGCCGATGCAGTTTATGACCCACCAGAAGTAAAATAAAAAATGGAGGAAACTCCAACATTTCATTAACACCATGATGCGACTGCTGCTGTGCAATATGAGAAACATCTTGTCAGCATTTAGGTTAGATTTATGGTTTTAATAGTGCCATCAAAGATGCAGTTTGTTACCCACGAGACCCCTGTAATGCAAACATGTTGGTTTGTCATTTAAAACAAATCATTCATTCGTTTCTTTCATTTCCAAGTATTATAATCAATTATTATGACAGCATCTTCCAAAATAGGATATCTCACCAAGGCCATTATCACCCACCATCCTCTGCTCAGTGAGAGGTGCTGCGCTGCAGTAGGTGAGATGTCACCTGACCTCTCTCCACTGTGCAGATGTAATGGCACTGAACCAGAGAAACAGGAGAAGTTGTTGACTGGCTGTGAACTGAACATGACTCTACCCTGAGACTGACTAATGAGCCACCATGCACTCTCTCTTACAGTGGCTACGCTAACACTGTAACGAAACCATCTTAATGTTAGTTTGATCATTTTGTGTCAGGGCACGTTTAAGCACTTTTTTAAAGCCTTTGCTCGCCTGCCAGCCATGCATACCACCTGAAAGGTCAGGAGAGGCTCTGTCTTGTCGTGCGTATGTTCAAACATTGGCCTGTTATATTTGTCAGTGTACTGTCAGAGTAGAAGCCACTGGTAAAATGATTAAAAGACTTTGAAGAATGACAAAGATGTCCTCTACAGATTCTCAAGTCTAAATTTAACCCGGCTCTGAGCAATGATTATGTTAGCCTCATTATTCCTTTCAGTCCGAAACCTCTCTATAATGTGATCACGGCACGCACGGTGTGATAAACGCCTCTCTTCTTACAGACCATTGTGCGCGGGAGCATGATCGGTCACGGGGACTACATCACAGCCATGATCAATGACATGAGCCGCCTGTCGGTGACCAGCTCCAACTCCTTGAGGAAGAGCAGCCCCTCGGCCCGCAAGAGGGCTCAGTCTCTGGGGAGGCTGGGCGAGGTGAACGAGGGGGACACTTACCAGTACGAGGGTCTGACCCAGGACGACGAGGACGACGAGGACGAGGGTCTGGACCAGTGGAGGGACAGGGCCAGGAACATCCACAGTGAGACCAACACCCCTTACCTGGGTATGAAGAAGAGCATCACTCTGCAGCCTAATGGGATCTTGCCAAAGGCCAAGTCCACCTATGAAGTGAGCATCAGCTCCCAGGACGGACCCTCTCAGATGGCTCAGGCTCAGAACATCCCCATGCCAAGTCACGGGGCGTATATGGGCGGAGAGGTGGGCAGCCCCCAGGAGAGGGTGATATGGAAGAGAGAGTTCCAGCTGCCGAGGGGGATGCCAGCCAGTCAGAGACCTATAGCTTGTTTCTACAGCCCGGCGATGACCGTGCAGCCGCCCCACGGAGATCATGGGACGGTCACCACGGAGCTCCGGCCCAACCTACCGATGTACATGCACCCACAGAACAGCCCCGGGAGGCCGTTCTCCTCCTACGACCTGAAGGTAAGCCTGACATGACAGCAGCAGCTCTGCAGTGCACCAATAATGCATTATTTGTAGAATACACAATATATGCACATTTCCTCTAATGCAGTGATTTTCAACCTTGGGGTCGGGACCCCATGTGGGGTCGCCTGGAATTCAAATGGGGTCGCCTGAAATGTCTAGTAATTGATTAAAAAAAATTACGGATAAAAATATTTTCTTAACTGATTAACTTTTTAAAATTGTGATTAAAAACACGACACACAATCTTAAACAACTGTATTCTATACTTTCACTTTCCAAAATCCAAATAAAATGCAGCATATAAAATATATGAGCTGGCGCATCTTGATTGATGGCCACGATCACGATCATCACGGGGTTTCCAGAAATTTGTGAAAGTTTGGGAACCACTGCTCTAATGCAATGTACATCTTATTATTAGTTCTCGCCATGTTTTTACATGAGTATGTTAAATGCAAATCTTTTGCCAAGAAATCTTCAGGGATCATTTTCATGCTTATGCCTGTGGAGACATGAGTGAAGCAGCGTCGACTGGCTGAGCATTAAAGGTGATTTAAGTTCTGGAGCTGAGCATTTTATTTGATTTGAGAGTTAAAATTTAAAGTACCACGGAAGTTGTAAACCATGAGAGATGGTGTGTTTGGCAAACATTCAGTGGGATGCTCGGGCGCGTATAGCAACATTACATGGGTCATATGAGGTGAAGTGGCTGCATAGAGAGGGAGAGTGGAGGGGCTTGATTTACATTGAGTTTTAAAGCAGGTCTTGAACCCCAGGCAGGCGGCCAACCCGCTCTCAGCTCATGCTCTTAATGTTCTTCACCCTTTTTTTTTCTGTCTCGTCGTGCAGGCAGAGTCGACAGTGAGGTACCACTCCGGCTTCCTGCCCACTGGCACCAGCAGTCCCCTGGTGGGCGGCATCAGACCCCAGCGGACGGTGCGCTCCTCAGCCAGCTACACCCTGGGCCTGTCTCCCAACATGGGACTGAGGCCCAGCGTGCCAGACCCCTTCCTCAGACACTCTGGATGCCCCAACCCTCCTTACCCCAGGCAGGACAGCCCCTCCCAGCCCCGGCCCTCCCCCACAGGCTCCCTGGCCACCAGCCCCCCCGGCACCTGCTCCCCCGCCTTCAGACCCCCGCAGCACCCTTCACCCAGGCCACCCCCGGACCCACCCAAGGTGACTCATGAACAATTCAAAGCCGCCCTGCAGATGGTGGTGGACAAAGGCGATCCGCGGTCCTACCTGGAGAACTTTGTGAAGATCGGGGAGGGCTCGACGGGGGTGGTGTGCATCGCCACAGAGAAGCACAGCGGCAGGCAGGTGGCGGTGAAGATGATGGACCTGAGGCGGCAGCAGAGGAGAGAGCTGCTCTTTAATGAGGTACGGTATCCAACCAGGAGCAAGACGACCTCCAAAAAACAAGCACAAGACCGCTTGTTCTTTGTTGTTTGGTGTCACTCAATTTTATGTGGAGATTTTAACAGACGGCAGTTTTGCACATGAAAGTTTATTCATTTCTAATGGAAGATGTCTTCTGTAGCCTTGAGGGGAGCTTTCCAAAGTCTTCGAAGATGACCCTGATGTGTCATTTGTCTCATGTGTCATCTGTCATTGTCTCATCTGGGACTTCATAGAAAACCTGCATCATGCATTTGGGGCAATGAAATCCCAAAAAAATTACTATGAAGGGAACTCTTAGTAAATGCTGAGGATGCATTTGGGTTTGGTGCTGCATTGAATTATTATTTGGGACATAAAACCCTTTTAATACAGACAATCCTGCTGCACTGATTCTCACCGTTCCTTTTTCAAAGTTTCTCACAAGTTCCCTTATTGTGCAAAAGTGCTACTTTTATGTAGGAGAACCTAAATGTAGCCACATCGATGGTTATGTCTGTTGTTATTGGCTTTAATGTGAATTGTTTTGTGCCGCAGGTGGTAATCATGAGGGACTATCAGCACAGGAATGTGGTGGAGATGTTTAAGTCGGCCCTGGTGGAGGAGGAACTGTGGGTTATCATGGAGTACCTGCAGGGCGGAGCGCTCACCAACATAGTGTCAGAAACCAGGTACGAGTCCCACTCAGATCCAGTCCCTGCGTTTGGTGCATTCTGTAATAACCAAAGTGACCACAAGGGGGAAGTGTGGTATCAACTGGTGTTGATCCTGGCAGCACATCATCCGTCATTCAGTCATCTCCTGCACTGCAAGCCCGCTGCTTTTCTCAGGGGGGGGATCATAATTTAATAACATAATTGAATATGTGCGTGTTTAGGTGACATATGGGAAGTCAATTTTGGGTGTAAATTTGATTTCCTGGTGCTGTCACATTGTTCAGTAGCGCATGCATCAAAAATAAGGAAAACATATCAAGCAGCAGCGGGGGAATTTGGTCGGGGTGTAATTGTTTTGAGCTGTCAGCGTGTTTTATATTATTAACAGATGGCTGGCTCCATCCCCATAGGGTGACCTCAGGGTTAGATCGCTTGACTCAAAGGGATGAAAAATGTTCTCTCAAGCCAGACGACATATAAAATGAGCCAGCTGTCACAGCCACTCCTTATCAAGGATTAAGATAATCAGTATATTGACAGAACAATCAGGGATGAGACTCCTTTGCTTCTTTGCTTTTCCTGGCTGTTTTCAAATAGTGTAAATAACACATATTAATGTGGGGTGTTTATAGTTTTATGTGTCATGTGTGGGAGAATACAGCTCCGTGTTAGGTAACAGTTACCTTGATTTTCAGTGGACATCTGACCCTGGTTGCTGTTAGAAAATGCCTTTTTGTATCCTGGCTCATATAGCTTTAGTTTATAGTTGCAAAATATCAAAGTCGCAATAAAAGCATAGAGGAGCAGGTTTGCTGTGGAGGAGTTGTTGTTTTGAACCTTGCACTCTTTATCACTGCCTTTAATGGGTGGTGATTCATGAATTCTGACTTGCTGAGCTGTTGATTCATGGTAGCTCGTAATGGAAATGTGTGAAATGTTAATGTAAAATCTGTGTATGTTTGTGTCAACTTGTGCCTGTGTGTGTGTGTGCGTGTGTGTGTGTGCGTGCGTGCGTGCGTGTTGTCCTGCAGGCTAAGTGAAGAGCAGATTGCCACAGTGTGTGAAGCTGTTCTGCAAGCCCTGGCCTATCTCCATTCACAGGGAGTCATCCACAGAGACATCAAGAGTGACTCTATACTGCTCACGTTAGATGGAAGGGTAGGATTCTTTCTTTATTTCTTTCCATATTTCTTTCCGTATTTCTTTCTTTTTCACTTACTCAGGTTTCCCTCCTCTCTCTGACAGGTCAAGCTTTCAGACTTTGGCTTCTGTGCTCAGATCAGTAAGGACATCCCTAAGAGGAAGTCTCTGGTGGGGACGCCCTATTGGATGGCTCCTGAGGTCATCTCCAAATCGCCATATGGCACTGAGGTGAGGAGGCACGCACTCGACTCTCGCTCACGCTGATTAACAGCGGTGATCTCAGTCACGCAGGATTAATGCCAGCGATGACAATCTGTGCTATAGGATCTGTTGCGTAACGTCTCTGTCCCATGTTGCACCAGGTGGACGTGTGGTCGATGGGAATCATGGTGGTGGAGATGGTGGATGGAGAACCTCCGTACTTCAGTGAAACCCCTGTAGCAGCTATGAAGAGACTGAGGGATGAACTGGCTCCTACTGTCCGAAATGTCAGCCAGGTGTGAGAGACAACACACACACACACACACACACACATACACACACACACACACACACACACACACACACACACACACACACATACATACACACATACATATATATCTATTAATTCTCTTAAGAAGGTTTTGAGAATGTATTACAACCCTTAGTCTTATTACCCGTCTGAATAGGGTGCAGCCACTCCCATATTGATTAACCAATCATTCCTCTGTTTCTGAGGTGATTAAACAGATTAAAACTAAAATTTAATACAACTATAACCTGTAGTGCTGGTCTTTGTTGTATTTGTTGCAACAACTGAAATGTGCTGCTGGCTTCCAGCTGTCTCTTTGTGTTACAATAGGAACAATCAACTCTCCATTACTGACACATATCTCCAGAGATTCTCAACCATGATGTAGCCTAATTATTAATTTGAAACATTTAGCCTATGCTTTTTTGTATTTTCCTTTTAACTTAAAGGTGTTAGCTACAAGTTTAATTCCTCCTTAGGTGTCGCACTCATACTTGCCCACTCTTGCTCCAACCTTCAATTGTACTGGTTGCCAGCTATGGTTGCCAGTCATGGATCTGCCAGTACGGCAAATACCAGAGCAGCTAGTAGCTAAAGCTAAGCTAACACTAACTGTCTCCAGTGTTGACAGCGGACTGGAAACACATCTGAATCATTTCACACTAACTCACCTGCAGACGAACCCGACAAACCCGCAGCTTCACGCCTGCACCGGAAACGTTACAGTACCGGCTGACCGTTAGCTAGCTAGCTAGTTATCACGGTCTGGCGCCCCCTGAGCTCCGCCACACGTGACTTCAACGTACTAATGCTGTTGGCACAGAGATCATTTCATGTTGACGTTGCCAATGTAACCAGATGTAAATATTTATATATTTTGGACCCGTCAGAATTTATAAGGCAATTATTTCTATAGGCTACTTTTTTTTTTTAATTATCCCTCGGGGACAAATAAAGTTCTTTGAATTGAAATGATTTATTGTAATTAACAATATGCACCCATGTCTGTCTCTCTGGTTCAGATATCCCCAGTTCTAAAAGACTTCCTGGACCGCATGCTGACCCGGGACCCCCTAGAGCGGGCCAGTGCCACCGACCTGCTGGAGCACCCCTTCCTGCTGCAGAGCGGCTCACCTCAGTGCCTGGTCCCGCTGGTGGAGCAGTACCGCAAGCGCATGTCCCGCTGCTGACCCCTGTGGGGCTCTCGGCCCCTCCCCAAGCTCCCCACCTTCAGCCTGAACCTGTCCACCGCCCCACACACACACGGGGTCCAACTCCTCTAGCACCCAGGGCAACGGCAGATCAGCTCCAGATGAAGCAGTCCCAGACAGCATGATGCTGCCAGAGCGATGGCGGCAGGACAGCGAGTTTGGCTGACAAGACACCGCATGGTCTCGGGCATGAGAGAAGCACTTTAGGAGTCAGTTAAAGGCAGCATGCAGTTCCTCACCTCTCAACTCGGTTATCGATCCGAATATTGATCAGCTTCCTGTAACATTCAGCGGGATTCAACACAACACAACATGGTGCATATCAACTGATAGCAACAATCAATATTCCACGTAACTGTATGTAATGAACACGTGCTACTCTAAAGATCCTTTCTAATGTTCATAGTGGGAGTTGCTATAAAGCTTCTAAAGCTGGAGTTAGGCTCTAACCACAGTAGCTCATTGTGACATTGTTAAGGAAGGATGAAGTTACCTCTGCACACTCACTCTGCTGTGGCAACTGGACAACACCCTGGTCGGTACACACACACAACACTGACAGACTCTTTGCATGGCCAACTGGAGGCACACCTGGCCTGATGTGAATGCTTGAATATGTACCAAACTGGGAAGTGACAGACATTTCTCCTTTATTAGCATAATAAATGGGTAGATGAAAGCCCAGCTGCTACTATTGGGCTATTGGAAAATCACCAGTACCATATTCCTCTTTTTTCGTATTTATCCTTTATTTCCAAAAGGTGTTGTGGGTTGTTTGTATGATGTGAAGTTGCAAATAAGGTTTCATTATTAAGTACGGACTTGAAACATAAGCAGATAAATTAATAATGTAAATAGAAATACTGAATATTAGGTCCTTACACCTGCTGATTCACAACAGTAAATTATATGAGATGAATTCAAAATGTTACTTTTCTTTACTGAAATGTGAGTGTATAGTTTTGTGTGTATGTGTGCGTGTGTGTGTGTATGTGTGGGTGCACGCGAGCACATGGGTGTGTGCGCGAGGCGACGTCTCAGTGTTTGCTTCTGATACAGCCCTCTTTGTATTGTGACAGACTTTTTAAAAACCACAAGATGTGTGTGTTTGTTGCTCCTCGAGAAGATGTGTATGACTGTATTTGCATTTGTTTGCCTAGAATAAAGCACACAGGCCTGGCATGTGATGCTGCAGGACGTCCACCTGCTGAGAAACACTTTGCACATAGTCTTTGTATTCTGACACGGATACATGTTGACATGTTTCATGTATTTCTAATCTCTGTGTGGATCATTCATGAAAAAGAGAATTACATATTTTAATTTTGTATAAATCAATAAATGATGCATATTGAATCAGAACTAAAGCCTGCCTTTACCTCACACACACACACACACACACACACACACATGCACACACATACTCATATTCATGCATAACAACAGACTGAACATGCTGGTGTTTATTAAGTATTTATTATGACTTCACCACGAATCATACAGTGCACAGTCACTGAATATCTTTAAGCAAAATACGTGCAATATCTCTTATAAACACATAAGCAATATCAAATACATTGAATTCCTTACAATATAAATCTGAAATATGTGAAATAAAAATATTTTTTAGCAGCTCACAGACTGATATTAAGTTCATTTATAAATCATTTCAAATGTACAATAGCAAAAATTGAATGCAGCTGTAAGCAACTGAACAGTTAGCCATAATTCATTTTTTATTAACAAACATTGAAAAAAAAACAATAAACTGCAACATCAGCAAAGGTTTATTATTTGTCTCAATAAATAGAATGTACTGTAGATCAATAAAGCAACCAGACTGCATTTTCAGAATTTGAAGTGCTGTAAAAATGTCACTACCAGGCTTTTCTGCTCCTCCACTCCTCACCGACTCTGTCCTTCGTTCTAGTCGAGGGTGGACTGAGACGAGCAGCTCTCAAACTCACACTTGACTCCGCTGATGCTGTCGACGCTGGGCTGGCTGTCGACCTGCTGGTGTGTGTGTGACAGAGGGAAGGTTTCTGAGCGGGACATCCTCCCTCTGCCGTTCGAGGACCCCGACGAACAGTCTATCACCATCCTCATGAATTCCGGCGCCGTGAACCGACGCAGCAGTCTGGTCCCCAGGCCGATGAACCCCGGCGCCCGGCTGGGGATCTTCCCCGACTCCATCTCCCCTCTGGCAAACAGCAGTTTGTTGTGTCTGCCCGCGGGGCCGAAGCTCCCCCTCTTCTGCTGCTCCCTCCTGCCCGATGGAGCCATGTCATCGGCCTCTTCTCTCTGTGATTTGACATTCTCCTCCAGTGCTCTCATGGGCTGACTCTTGCCGTTTAAAAGAGGTTTTGGCACAGAGACAGTTTTGTCAGCATCGTTTGTCAGGCCCCGGGTGTTTCCCTGACATTCCATCTTGTCTATCAGACATCTCTCATCCTGTAGCGAGGCTCTCTTTAATTTGCTGGCTGACAGGCTCATGTCACGCACGTCGCCCTGATAGGACTGCTTTCTAGTGCTCAGAAGGTCCAGGTTAAATGACTTTGCTTTTCCCCAGGGAGGGAAACTCTCCGGTGTTTGCTCTTTGCGCCCAGAGTCTCGGCTGACATCTTTCTGGCTTGGCTCGGGCAGAGAGTTCAGTGTTTTAGCAGCTCTTAGCTCTCTAAGTGGGCAGTTTTGCAGCTGTTTGGCAGTGAAGAGAACACTGTGGTCTCCCTCAGGTTGGCTTTTCTCTATCTGAGGAGGCAGAGCCCAGCTGTGGCGATGGTTGTCCTCCTGCGACTGGCTCCTGGGACACTTGAAGCGGCTCCACAGCCCACTGCTCTCTCCAATTTTCAGCTGTCTCTGAAATATCCCGGGCAGCTGGTCGTCGTTATTGAACTGCTTGGAGAACCTCTCCAGAAGATGCCTGGGCAGCCTGTTGGGCAGCCGGCATTCACCCTCGCCATCAGCAAGAGGATCATCCGTGCTGACGACCCTCCTGCATGGAAAGTTCAGAATCTGGGCGCACTGGTTGTGTCCGAAGAAGCTGGCTACTTCAGTGGCCGAGTGGCCGGCGTTGTTGGTCCTGTCCAGTCTCAGTCCCAGTCTTTTGAACGCCCGGACCAGGAACTCCAAAACCTGGCTGTGCCCAGAAAAGGCAGCGTACATGAGAGAGCTGTTGCCCCAAGAGTCAGAGATGTCCGGGTCTGCATTGAACTGCACCAGGAGCTTGACCACGTCCAGGTGACCCATCTCGCAGGCGTGGCTCAGGGCGGTGCGACCGTCCTCATCCTGACAGTTGACATCGGCTCCTTTCTCCAGCAGCAGCCGGGTGAACTTGGCCCTGGTCCCCGGGTCCTGCAGGCAGACGGCGTACATGAGAGGGGTGCGGCTGTTCTCCGTCTTTGAGTTGATGATGCGTCCGTCCAAGGCGTCCAGGATGAAGCGTGCCAGGTGAACTTTACCGCCGTGCATGGCGTCCAGGAAGGTCTTGGTGCCAGAGCCCTGGCGCAAATCTTTGGGTCGCATCATTCTCCAGCGGCTACTTGTGGAGCCGAGCACTGCAGGCGCGCCGACCGAGACGGGGACAGATAGAGAGAGAAAGTGTGTAGCAAGTTCTCCAAGGCTGTCGGTGTTGACAGTGAGTGCATTTACCTCGGAGTAAGACTCAGAGAGGAGCTGCCAGTGTTTTTATACCTCCCTCTCCACATGCCCTCCCCACGTTGCCTAGGAAACAAACATCTGAGGACCATTATGCAGTGGCAGCATCCATTCAGCCCAAGCACTCTCTGCCTGGAGAGAAAAATATGCTATTTGAACAGAATAATTACTCAAGGAGAAAAACATGGACAGTGTTTTTCATGTGAGGTTGTGGGGTTAACCTAAATGCACCGTTTTTACTTTTCTTTGGTGCAAAACTAACTTAATTAACACATTCCTGCTGCTGAAAATAGTCAAATAGAGAAAATGATAATCCGGCATTTTGTGGAAACTAAGAATAGTGCATTATGTTGCAGCCCATTAAGAGTCTTTGCAAAGGTTTCAGACAATAGTTGAAGTTGGACTTAAAATAAGCATTTCATGTTTTTCTCAGTGTGCATTTTAACTCCTGCATCCCTCCATCTATCTAGCCCATGTTTCTGCTGGTAGTAGCTTATCACCACAAATTATCTATGCACTACCGTGTGCCGTGTGCATAAGTTCTATTGTTATTTAATATTTGTGTTGATTGAATTATGGTTTTATCTGTATACTGTGAATCACTCTGTGTACTTGTACCACGAAGGGTGCTATGTACTTACTTACTTACCAATTACATTACAGTGCAACAAGTTCAAATTATGCAACTCTAGTGTGCATTGACTTTACTAAGCTAATGCTCATACTCATACTAATGACTTTGCCTAGAGGTTTTTGTTTGTTTGTTGTTGTTTTTTTTTACATGGAAAATAGTAAATTAATTTGACTCCAGAGAAAGCCTCCGTTTAACAGCTTATTTAGTTACATAAAGCTTGAACAGTGCCCAATGGATGTGATGAGACCGCGCTTTGTTAAACAATCCAGTCCTCTCACTGACCTGGATCCCATTCATCGCTGCGATTAACAGACAAGACCACTGTTTGTACGCGGATATCAGCATGATTATCTGCAGCTTTCTGATGTAACAGTGCAAATAAAGTGATCACAGTGATGAGAAACTGCTCCTGTAAACACAGCAGAACAGTGGTAAATACACCACTATACTGCTGTGGTGTTGGGGCATGTATTGCCTGTCCTATGGATCATATAGTGTCTTTCCTGTAATAATTCAATGAATTGTGTCATTTCACAAATTCACTCACAGTGACATTTACTAAATTTAACCTCTCTTAATGTCAGAAGTACCTAATTTAAATACCTTTTTTCTTGCAAGTGAAAAGGACCCTTTTATTAAGTGCTTTGCTCTCTATGAGACCAGACTTTAATTTTAATTGCTAATATAAATCTCAGCAGGACGGAAACTGTGCCAAACGTTGGAGGTGAGAGAAACATTACCAGGGTTCCACCGTTCTCGCTGTTTACCATCCGGCTTCATCAAACCCTCAGCAGGTTCTTATACAGCACCAAGAGTCATGCACTCATCTAAACATGGAGGAAACTCATCAGCAGGCTGACCTCTCTCTCCTGGTGTCCTTCACCTGATGGAGCCTATGTATCATTTTTTTTATAAAGTCATAACATTGCCACATTTCTTTTTCATAAGGTCATTTCTCATTAGATTTGAGTTCTTATAAAACCAGTGACTTAGCTTTTCAATGCCGGGATCCACAGGTGATGTGTACCCAGGATTTATGCTCAGCCTTCAAAGCCGATGTCCACAAAATTGAATTGCTATTTGATCGACCTAGATCAGATCTCAGAAAAATCACCTTAGTTTCTAATATAAAACGGGGCTGCTTTAGTATGTAGTGAACACAGAATACTCACACTGTTTTCTTCTGCAAACATCACTGTCCTCTTCATCCTGACTGGTTTCACCTGGAAACTGGAGTGAAAGCTGTCGGGCCATGTTACTGGGGTGATATAAACTGCATGGTGCATATATGTTTTGTGGTCATATATTGTTAGCTTGAGTCTGGTCATTCTACTCCGATGTCTCTCCAACAAGGAGTCATCCGAGCCATGATGTATTCAACTCCGTTAGTGTGTGTGTGTGTCTTGCCATTCTAGTGCTAAAGGGAGCTCTTTGTAGCCAAACTTAGCGCTAACAAACAGTCTTTACCAAGAGCTTCAGCCATTGTGGCATTTCCAAGGTTCCCCGAGCAGTGCTTCTTCTTCATTGAGGACTGGACACTATAGAAACCTGGGATTGCAGAGTGAGGACAAGTGAGTCCATCTTGACCTGAGCAATCTGGTTGACAATTCAGTTCAAGAGAAGAAATGACAGAAATAGAAGCAAAGGGTTGTTTTTCCACAGCCCTTGGAGAGTGAGGGAATGAAGGTTGAGGCCGGACACAATATTTCTTCGAGTGGTGAGTAAGCAGCTGCTGATGCTAATATTGGCTATGTACAAATAGCTTCTTTAAAGGGACAACGAGGAGTTTCTATTCGGTTATAAAAAAGTCTCACGTTAATGTGGATGAATCTCCGCTACACACACTTGTTAATGGGCCCATTTTCAATAAATATATCGTTCTGTCTCTATCGTTATTTTGTTATTATTAGTGGTGGCGGAAATGCTGGGCGAGCCGACCAGCGTTACTTTCTGTTTCGTGGCGAGTCATGAGAATAACGCAGCTGAATCGCCGTTTATGGTCGGAACTACGACGGTATGTGATCCTCTTTGAAACTCTGACTTTAATTATTGATGAATGAAAACATGAGTCCGTCTTGCGCCGGTCAAATTTTACAGTGCATGAGGAGGCTCATAAATGTAGTGTGAAAACGCTTCGCTTTTCCAAAACTCCTCGTTGTCCCTTTAATGCAACAGAAACTCTGGAGCTTGTTTGCATGATACAACTCTAACATGTCTAGAGTTACAAGGAGTTCAAATTATTATTGCACAGGTGAGGTTAATTGTGTATTGGTGTCTGTATTTGTTATTGTGCTACATCACAGGCTACATCTTTAAAGTGTCTTGGGCCACCCACCAGAAATATAATTAACAGATCACAGTTTCCATACCAATGAGGCAGCACTGATGACATAACTCTGTCTGCTACTCAAATTTGATTGGACCCACTTTCCTGGTCTGTTGCACTTTTATGCTGACCTGTGGGATAACACTGATAAAACAGACATTGAGTGTTGCTCACAGCTTGATAACACTGGTGCTAAGACTTCTTATCAGGTGTTCCAGTTTGAACGCTCTCGCTTTTTCAGAGAACAGTTCATCCACAAATAGATCTGAGCTGCCTGGACTGCATGCATCCTCACAGGCAAGGCTGCAAGCTCTGCTTCAGTTATTGTGTCGGTCCAGACACTTTTAGCCACACAGCTGAGTATCTTTGTTGTGAAGTGCTAGGACCTGCTAGTTTGTAGAGTTCAGGTTCAGTAGACTAAGATTTTTTCTTTAAATCTAATCTTTATTTTTAGCTCATGACTCAGTAATTAAATTTTAAGTAACTTTCCTGCTTCAAAAGTGAGGTCTGAGTCATTTACATTTATTACTTCACAGTCTGGATGACTATATTGATTAGTAACTTACTGATTGCTTACAGTAATAGCAGTATATTGTCAAAGACCCAGAGAGATCACGATCAGTATGCCTCTATGCATGACATAAAACCACTCTACTGTCCATTCACTGAATGTTAAAAATGGCCTGAGCAGAAATGAATGAAATGTGGATGAAATATTCTGAATGTGAATGAGTTGGTGCCATGAGACTTGTTAATTGGACAGATGTATGCAGTAAAGCAGAGATGTCACGGTAAATACCTGATCTCCCATTCATTGCGGGCCTGGCCCAGGCAGGAGCCACTTTGAATGCCTGATTAGGAATTAAAGCTTGTGTGAAGTTAAGGTGTTATCTGCAGACCTAAATGTCTTAATTAGTCACCGGGGAGAATGCACTTTCAGCGCCACAAAAATCAACAAATCTCTCAAGGTTCTTCCAGAAAAAAATAAAAAATAAAAAAAATAATTTGTAAATGGAAACAAAACATTGCACTAAACCCCCTTGGTAACTCCACTTAGCTCCTAGCACCTGGGACTAAATTAGCGTGTAGCACAAGGTAGGAAATGACGTTCATTCGGGACCAGACTCAACAAGGCCCATCCACTGTAACTAAAAATGTTTTCTTATACCAGTGACTCAACATGCCCTCATCCTCCACGGACTACTTCATCATCCCTCTGCTAATTGAGCACACCTGAGAGTGGTATGGTTCAGGCTATCACCTGCCACTGTGAAAAACAGGATGTAGCTCATGGTGACCTTTAATTCCAGGAGCAAATTTGCTATGAGAAAAAAGATTGGTGACTGCAGCGCAAATTAATTTAATTGGGTCGTCTAAGCTGAGAAGATGCGGCTGCGTATCGAATCCGAACAAAACACAATCTGACTTTTTGTTTCCTCGCAGTTATGTAACACCTTAACACAGGTAGCTCTGTCATTAGAGCAGCGGGGGGGGACGGCTCCTGCAGGGACAAAAGCACTAAAATGATGCATTCGTATTCAACGAGAACAATCATGTGTCCGTTCAGTCCCTCTAATGCCCTTTGATTTGATGCACAGCAGTCTTAGGGTGAATGGAGATTTCACACACCTTCTGTTCTAGGAAAGAGGCAGCAGCTGGCCCGCTGTCACCGTGGTGCAACCGTGGTGTGTTTGTGTCATCACTAAGGTTTAGGTGAGGTCACTGTGGTCGTCCTATATGAAAACAAACGTCATGTTCGACGCTAGAATATTTAAAATAAACTTTAATGAAAGTCACCTTGCTGTTGTCTTCTGTATATATTTCCAGAGGATATAAAAACTGGTTTGTCTTTAATGTTTTGTCACAAAGCTGAGGAGTGATAGCAGAGCAGGCAGAGCTGCATGAGAGAGGACAATTACACAGAGTTACAGGGTTTCAGCTGAAGACCCTGACAGCACCCCAGGAGCTGCCAGTCTCAGGGGGCCACTGATATGTTATTGGCCCATGAGGCGGGGCCCTTCAGCGCCTTTGCTCGCTCCGCTGTCATCAATTATCGCCCCGACTCAGGCTTGCCAGGCTGCCACAACCAGATGGGAAACAGTAGGCTGTTCCCTCAGCCGTCGGATTTGGGGGGCTCTAATATCAGTCCTCAGACATTTTGGACAACAGAGAATTAGCACCTACAGTGTGACTGGTGTGTGCTTTTGCCGTGGCAATGGGGGGTGGGGTTTGGTGGGGGGGGGGGGGGGGGTGACAATAATTCAAGGAGGAAGGCAGCACTGCAGGGGGGAGTGCAAATGAAAACGGTGACAGTTTCGTCATACAGTAGCTGAGACAAAGAAAAGCAAAACAAAGTGTGAGCTGCGGACAGCAGAGCAACACTGTGGCTACAGTTATAGTGATTCTTAGGATGGGGCTCCACCACTTTGGTCCATATAGAAATATCTCACCTGGACAGTTTCGTGTCAAAGGGCCATTTGTAATCAATGTTTACCTCAGATATCAGGTCACCTATGATCAGTTCATTTCATACCATCCATACTCCCAACTGCAGCGTGTGGATGTTTATTCGTTTTTGTTCAAGAATCTATCGTTTTTTCAATGTAAGTCCGAATTTTGATTTAATTTAATTGTAAAGCGAATTTAAAAATGTTAATGATGGTCAAAAAGACGTTACTTGTGACCACAGAACAATTTTAAAATCAGTCCGGAGCCCATTATTGAACTTTGAAAAAACGATTCTTGAATGTCCACACACAGTTGGGAGTATGGATGGTATGAAATGAACTGATCATAGGTGACCTGATATCTGAGGTAAACATTGAACTGGAAATGCCTTTTAAAATATAATACAGACATACTCATATTGGCTTTAATGTCACATTATTAAAACATTTAAAAGGCTGCCAGCACTCAATTTCTTGCCTGTCTGAGATGTCCAAAAACTCAGATTTCTCATTGGTTTCCTGTTGAACAAGAGTGCTTGAATCTTTGTCAGCAATTCTGTTTGCACACGCTGCGCCTCAACCGCTGTTTCCCATGAGCCACCTGTACCCCCCTCTCCTGAATCTATCAGGTCTGATGGAAATTCCTTCCCAGCGAAGATGCGGGAGAGATGGAGGGCTGGAGGAGCGCTCCCTCTCCATCTGCCACCTGACAGGCCTCATTTGTGGGCTTGCAGGCCCGCTCACCTCTGTCATCTCAATAAATTGTACAAATGGATAACAAATGTATATGGCCACATTGCGGAGATGGCTAACACTCAGCTGCACCTGGAGTAGAGGTCTGCCTCACAGCCACAGCCACGAGAGAGGCAGCAGCAAACAAACACACACACACACACACACACACACACACACACACACACACACACACACACACACACACACAAGGTCATAGGAGAAAAGAGAGAAAACAACACCTGGAGGCTTAAAGTCTATAACAGATGTCGAGTTTCATTTCACGTGAAGTCTCAGCTGCCAACGCTGCTGCATCTTTTAGTTCCATCAGTCCATCACTTTATGGGCTTTGACTCAAAACGAAACCTTTTTTCTGATCAACTTTTCATTGATTTTATATATTATACCACACAGCTCTATGTTCTAAGAGACTGGCTATATAGTTGACAGCAATAATGACAGTGGAAGACCATATCAATCAAACCTCACCTGAAGACACAAAAGCTGAGTAAATGCCAACCTTCAGTTCTTCCTGGAGGAACTTGGTTTCTTTTTAAATGAACTAATGGCCCTGAAGGCTACAGCTATCCATTTTCTCCCCCACACGCTCCGCCACACGTGTTGTTCTGCATTCACCTTCTAACTGCTGCTACAGGCTGTCGCCCTGAGTAATAGCATACAGTAAGCTTCATATGAAATGAGGCTCCAGTAAGACTGTTATTACTTTGAAAAGAGCCACTTGATGACTCACCTTAAGTGCATACCATAAAAAGCGTCATGAAGTCGTAGGTGTTCGTTGTGGACCCATAACCTTCTTCACACCCACCGTTCCTGTCAGCTGCTGCCCCCATGGAGCATAATCAATAATAATAATTTTTTAAAAAGTGGGGGTAAATTGATGTTTTGGTTAACGGTGCTGACGTCACTTTTGCTTATTGTCACGAGCTCTAACAACTCATGGTCCACAAACTCCTTTTTCTAGTGACGATTTCCTTTAGAAATAAAGCCTAAGTAGCACTTAGAGATGTTTCCCCCTCATTGGTCTTTCTTTCGTTCAAACATTAGTATATGGACAGCACTGTCAAATCACATCACTACCATCTCTTGTGTTAGGTTCAGTTTTGACCCGAGTCTTAAATCAGCTGTAAAACGCACTAAAAACTTTTTTTTTCATCCAATTTGTTTCTCATCTCTTGGTTATGTTGTTAGGCTTCCTTATCCATGAAAAGGTTGGTTTTGCACTTGATTTCAGTTTTACCTCTTATTATTATTCTTATCGTTACTTATAACCTGGTTAAAACCAACCCTAACAACACAAATGTCATAATTTTTTTAGTTCATTTTTTTATTGGGGGGACTCAGAGAGGGGGAATGACATGCAGAAAAGGGCTGCCCGATGCGGGATTCAAACCGGGGTCGCCTGCAGTGAGGACTGTAGCCTCAACATGGGGCGGCAGCTCTACCAAGTCAGCTGAACACCACCTCCAAATGTCATCATTTTAACCAGAGCATTTTAGAATTTGTGGGGAAAAAAATTATTTAGTTTTATTTTGGTTCCTGAGTCAAAAAGCCTTGATGCAATAAACACATTTATGTGATACTTTTATGCATTAAAAACCTAAAAACGGGTCACTGGTGAGTTTGGCAAATATGAGTTTTCACTTTGGTGGATGGATTGTTTTTAACCTTTCAACAGATCTATCACAGTTGTTTCTTCTTTGTGCTAAGCTAATTAAGCTGTTGGCTGTGGTTATTTGACTCAGCAAGGATGCTCATAAGTGTAGGCCTATTTTGTGTCCTATGTCAAACTATGCCTGGAGAGTTTTTTTTTATCAGTAAGTCTGCTTTTTTGTTCTGAGCACAGCAGCAGCGCACAAATACTTTTTTTTTTTGGTAATTCAAATCAAGGCAATTATTTGACTCTTTTGTTGAAAACTCAACAGTGTTTCATGTGACTCCACGATAACAATGCAGAAACAAGTGGAGCATGTAGATCACCAGGAACAGCCATTTGCGGTTCAAATCAGGCATCTTTATGATTGCATAATAGCACAGTCAGCTGCCAGGGTTTTGATACGACTCTTGTGTCCCGGCCCTCTTAACTCACAGTGAGACAGATGCTCTCACCTCTGAGAGGTTGGGACCGTGATGGAGATATCATCAGGCAACGGGGTATCCAAATGGTGCAGAGTGCCAGAGTAAGAGTAGCATAAATCAGCCAACCTGGGCCTGATGGCATGAGTTTTAGCTCCGAACCTGTCTGGGGAACATGAGAAAATCAGAATTCAAGTAGTCATGAAAGTGCTGTCTGGCACTGGCTTTCAGTATGTGGGCGTCAGTGTGTGTGTATGTAATAGTTTGCATCGAATGTAAGCAGCGTATCTTTACCACACGCCGGAAGTTAAAAATTTGCATGTGTGAGAGCGTGGAGGTGCCACTCACAGGCCCTCAGAGCTCATGTAACACACAGCAGAAGAGGGCGACTGGCTGCAGGGAGACGAGCCTCCTGGAATACTCATCAGGCTGCTAATCCTGGGCCAGAACCATGATTTTAATGGGATTGCTGAAGGTATCTTGGAACAAAGAGACAACTTCCTGCAGCCTGGTGACAGCATATGAGCATGAAGTATGTGCAAAGGAATCAGTATTTTATCGACATCTCCGGTCTTGGCTGTGTTTTTTTATTTAATTTTATTGTATTATTCCTTTAGAGTTAGTAGAAGTAGAATAAGTACAGTATGCAGCCCACAGACCGATCCAGCCTGCGACAGTGCCGCCTCAGCAGGTGGTGAGTATGTGGGTGGTGTGGGTGCTTAATATTCATCCAGGATGACACCCACTCCAAGCCAAGACGGACTATAGATCATGACTCCCCTCCTCCTGCGAGTCAGACCTGCTTCCTCGCACAGGAAACAACGCGAGGAAGAGAAAAGAGAAAAGAGTGAACTCTGGGTCGCTCGCTCCTCGCGCTTCCCTCAGTGTCCTTATTCTTTGAGTTCATCTGGCCATAAATACCTCATTTCTCTTCTCTGTTAATATTAGTTTAATGTTGCATTTTGCAAAGTAAAGTAGAACATTGTGCAGTCATTGTATTAAGGCTTTAAATTGCTTTTCTTTTCTTTCTTATGTTTTTAAGGATTAAAATAGACCGATGGAGCACAGACTGCATGCAGTGGACAAAAGCTAGAACGGCTGCCAAGATTGTGCAGGATCACACTGATGGCTACTGTTAACAGTTTGTATGCTTTTGGATTGTGATCATCTCTCTAAATAAATGTTTCCAGGGTGGGATGGGATTATTGTAAAAACTCTAGGCTATTAGATAAAATATGTGGTGCAAATAATGATATAACCACAAACAGTATATCCAGCACTTGTTTGAGGTTTATGGAGCATTTTACAGCACATTCATGCTCCACATGCTCCATTTAGTCAGAATTTAAAAGGTAAAGCATTACAACTGGATATTAAACATAGGTATGTGAGATTTTTACATTTATTTTTTATATTTGCTTTAACCTTTTAACTTTTACAGTTCGCTGTCGGAGCATGAAAACACTGGGAACTCTTCTAGCAATCAATTTAACATTTTTCCATCTGAACATCTGCTTCACTGTGTGTGAGTGTGTGTGTGTGTGTGTGTGTGTGTGTGTGTGTGTGTGTGTGTGTGTATGTGTGTGTGTATGTGTGTGTGTTTGTGAGGCACTTCCTTCCTTCGTTTGGCTTTCCGTCCAGTGTTAGTGAGCAGCCAAGTGTTGCCATGTGGTTAAAGATCCTGCTCAGGCCATCCCTCTCCAGCTGGTCTGAGACCGAGCTGTCTGCGTCTTATGTCAGATTATGAGGCCGGTGATTCAGGTTCTGACTGGTTTCACACTCTGAAGCTCACAGTTCATCTGTGTTGTGCATGAGGTGGCAGCAACTCTCAGGCACAAGCTGTGTCTCGCAGACACGGTTGGTCCAGATCCTCCACTTCTAAATGTCACCCGTGTCATTTGATTCACAAGACGGAGGGTGTCACAGTGAAAGGGAAATGAAGCCAATGGACAGAATGCTTTGATGAAGAGTCCGGGAGAAGTTTAATACAGGAGTTCATTAATAACTGTGCTGCACATGTTTGTGTGTGTGTGTGTAAAACAGAAATGAAAGTAAGTTCTCAGTTTTTCTCCTCTTTCGACAGTCTTTTAATTACATGCAGCTCTGTGGTGCATGTGCCTTTATTGCAGCTCTGTTTTAAAAAGGGCACTTGCTCCATTGTATTAGTCGAGGACAAATGATATTGCAATTATGTGCTATTATGAATCAGTCATGCCATAATGTGCCAAATTGCTCTGACCAGTGTAGAGGTTTGAGACAATACCCAGAGAGACAGAGAGACAGCGAGAGAGGCCCCTTCATCATCATCACCATCAGCTCCTTAGTCAAATTCCAGTGACTCACTTAGTTTCCTTGACTCTGCGTCTCTTTTCTTTTTCTTCGATAAAAATGTATCCAAGGGGTCGAACGGGGTTGTCCTGTTATAGTTTTTTTTTTTTTTTAATCTGCATTTTTCTTTAGGTTTTGTCTGTGATGCTTCATTTGATGAGACAACCTTAAATCACTCAAATTAAGTTGTGATTAGGGAAAATCACTCAATACACACTTTCCTGTGTCTCATTAGTGCCTTTGAGCAGTGAGCACACACAGTGGTATTTGTTGTATGTATTTTGCAGATCGGAGGTATGCACTGGTGTGATTATATGCATGTTGGTCTTATGCAGCAGTTATGATCGGTTGCAGTCAGAACTGGATGTGCAAGAGCAGATTTCAAATCAGCTCTCCAGTCATCAGCAGGTGAACCTTATCCACAGTTTTCATCACTCTCTGCACTAGTGTGTCCTCTACACCATTGGTCCCCAACCTTTTTATCTCCGCGGACCGGTCACCGGTGGAAAATTTTACCGCGGACCGGTGTTGTGGCCCTACTGGTTCCTAATTTAACTGGTTACGGTGCTGAACAGCTGCAGATGTTTTGCGCTCCCTCAGCAGATTCGTCACAAATTCACAAACATACACAACATATTACCAGCGAGTTTCAAGCCACAATTCACATCTACCGCGGCGAATATGCTGCTGTGAGTGAGCACTAACAGTTACGTACCAGCCACATGGAAAAAAAAAATAAAGTGGAGAAAAAATAATCTTCACATATTTGCGTGGGTCGGGACTCGATCTCGCTTCAGCAAAACCAATTACACCACTAAACACCTGTCTACCTCTGTGAGCCACTCAAGCTCACAGGTACCCGCCGCTTCACTGGATATCAGTCAATTACGTCACTACAGGTAACGTTTTGACTCGAGCTGATCTGAAACAACTGGTTACCATCGGTTTGCCTTTGAAATACACGGACAATGCCTCGGTGTTTATTGTTCTCTTTCCTCCAGTCTAATCAACATATTCAGCGCTACACTTCTCTCCGCACAACACTACACACTATGACAAAGCCTGTCGTGTTGAGAAAGTGATGAACTAGCTCGGAAATACTGTCAAAATACGCTCAACAATATGTAAACAAAAGCGAAACACTTGAGCCACTGCATGTGTACATGGGTGAAAAACGTACGACTTGCATTTAATCACATTACTGTATTGCGAATGTTTTGTGTACTTACATTTCTTTACACTTCTCTACAGATCTTATTAAACGCAAAGCGTATTTATTGGCGTGCATTAAAAGAAATGTCCATTTAAAGTCGCTGTGGTTCGAGGAAGAGAGGTGAAGTTAGCTCTGAGTCTAGCTGTTTCTGGCTGCGGTGAATATGATGCGTTCAAGGGACCAGGGCAGCGTCGGACGTGAGTCGATTGTTTGAAATGTGTTTATAGAATGGTCTGATGCTTTAGATTTCGTGTGCCGACATATTTTATCATTGCCCTTTGTAAAGGTATACATTTTAATTAAAACTAGTTTGACATTCACAGAAAAAACTGACGAACTAAACAGTTTTGGGTCCATGGCGATCTAAATGGCCGACGTCCGACGCTGCCCTGGTCCCTTGAACGCATCATAGTCACAGGCAGATCGAAACAGGTGGACTCAGGTAACATCTCTTCCGCGAACCACGGCGACTTGAAGTGAACATTTCTTTTAATGCACGCCAATAAATACGTTGTGCGTTTTATAAGATCTGTAGAGAAGTGTAAAGAAATGTAAGTACACAAAACATTCGCAATACAGTAATGTGATTAAATGCAAGTCGTACTTTTCAACCATGTACACATGCAGTGGCTCAAGTGTTTCGCTTTTGTTTACATATTGTTGATTTTTTTATTTTTTTTTTCCATGTGGCTGGTACGTAACTGTTAGTGCTCACTCACAGCAGCATATTCGCCGCGGTAGATGTGAATTGTGGCTTGAAACTCGCTGGTAATATGTTGTGTATGTTTGTGAATTTGTGACGAATCTGCTGAGGGAGCGCAAAACATCTGCAGCTGTTCAGCACCGTAACCAGTTAAATTAGGAACCAGTAGGGCCACAACACCGGCGGGGGGGGGGGGGGCGGCGGCGGCGGCCGTTCGCTTCGGGGGGGGGGGGGGCGAGCGTACGTTCTCCTGTTTACATTACATGTAGGCCTACTGTATTAACAGGACTACACGTTCACATAGCCTACTTTTCTCTTACGTTTACGTTCTTTGTTACAACTCACCATAATATAGTATCACAATAATAATGCCAGTCATCTGGGGGTGATGCTCCGTCTGTCATCTCGGGTCCAGTCTACTCTGTCATCTCGTTTTGCTGCTGAAGCTGCAGAAAACTCCGTTTCACAAACATAATATGTTTGTAATGGAAACAGGTTTTCCGTGCTTTTGTGGCGATCTCAGGATATTCTGCTTAAATCCAGAACGCAGGGAGATCAGTTTTCTGTGAAGTGATGAAGCGGCAGAGAGCCGGCCGGGTCCCGCACACACATTGCGGAGCTTGGAGCATGTGAATCACCTGTTGCAATGAACCCGTAATTTAAACAGGACTCGTGCTTTTTCTTTTAGAACAGCTTTCTTCTTGTTGGAAAGCGTCGGGTCTTCTGTCGTCTCATTATTGAGTTTTTCCCGGCCCGGCGACGTGTGTTTTTCACTCTTTTACGTTTGTGCCTGCCTGTCAATTGCCTGTCAATTGTCAATTGCGCAGCACCGGGAAGATGCACAAACGGAAGTGGCAACATTTTCAAAATAAAACGACCGGAAGTGTGAAATAGACGAAACAAACGATTTCATTTTTTTTTTTTCATTTTCATTTCATCTTCCTGCGGCCCGGTACCAAATGATCCACGGACCGGTACCGGTCCGCGGCCCGGTGGTTGGGGACCACTGCTCTACACAGTGACTTACACAGCAGCTCATCAGTGAATAGGTAGATATAGATAAGAGATGAAGGTAAGAGACTGGCACTGATAATACAGAGGACACATTTCATTATTGCTCTATGAAGATGACTGGGTTTACCGAATCAAAAGCTGAAGGGAGTATCTGTGTTTTTATATCCATCCGTTCGGTCTCATTCTTCTGAGAGATACCTCAGAAAGGCCTTGAGTAATTGACGAAGGGAATTTAAACGCGTCTATTGGGACAAAATAATAAAGTGATTTTTTTTTAAAATTGAAAGGTTAAATATCGATGTCATCAGGTTTTGCAAAAACACTTTTCTGGCCACAAATTCAACCCCATAACTCAGGCAGAGACGGAAACAGTGTGACCTCAGTTCACCACTAGTCAGATGTTGAAGTGCTGACGCTGACCTCGAGGCTGTGGTGACTGTTCAGATCCTCTGTGCTGATGAGTTCAAGATGTGAACAAAGCATTCAGGTTGTACAATGTGTAGCCTCTTCTGTATCATCTGTATTTGAAGCATTTTCCATCAGAGTCAGACACAGAATCTGACTGCTTTTTGTTTTTGTCCATTTGCTACACAAACACAGTTGACATACAGCAGAAAGTACAACAGACTGTAACTAATTTAAATCAATTTTATTTAAATATCACTATTTCACAAATAAATAAATAAAAAAACAACTATGCTATTACATGAGTCTGAACTGAAACTTGACATTATGTAATTCATTCTAGTTTTGCATGGCCTTGTAGGATTGTTGTTGCAATGGAGTAAATGCACCTTTTCTCCATTCTGCAGAACTCGCTTCGTGGTTTCATGGAGAATCACACGAGCAAAATCAAGTTATGCTCAAGTGTCACAGATGTCACAGAGTCTCTCCTCAGTCTTCAGCCTCAGATAACCTGCTTTACCACTACATTTTCTTGCTTTCATTTATTCCCAAATTTTTAACTAATTAAGAGAACAGAAATGAGACTGTGGGGCTGTTGGATATTTGTCACTGAAAAGCTCCCAGTTTGGTTATTTACTAATGAAAAGCAACTAAAATAGAGAGTAAAATAAACATTTTAAATCATTCCCAAATCATATAACTGGTTGACATGACATCCATGACATTGTCATTATGTTTTCAAGGTCCCTATGAATAGCACCAGAATCTAAACTGAAATTCCACACAGTTAGAGCTCCCAAAGTAAAAAAAAAAGAAACGATATTTAGACTGTAGATAATGTAACAGCTTGAAAAGAACATGAAAGTGAGGAAAAGGTTTTTCAAAAGTTAAGACACGGTTACCCTGAGGGGTCGGGGAGCAAAAGACAAGTTCAGCCAAGAAAGACGTCGCCATAGAAGCCGCCTCCTTCCACCTTCTTGCCTCCATCCTTTTCCACCAGGTCAGGGAAGTGAGCCCCCACGCAGGCATTAACAGCGTCCCTCACCTCCGCTGGCAGGGACCTCAGCTTCTGCGCGTGCTCGTTCACGGCCTCTTGATTGAGCTGCAGACACACGAGGCCAAATGTCAGTTAGAGGTTAAAAGCTTTTATGAAGCTTTAAAGCTTTTCTTTGTCCACCAGGTGCTTATCACAGTCTTTAGAGAATGGATTCCTGTATTGACAGGAGTAAACATAAAGATCAGTGGCTCAGATTGATTTTAAATTTCAGAATATTTAACAACATACATTCAACATTTTGGCAAATTGGCCCATTGCCATAATCCCTATAGTTTTAGGAGTAGGTTCGTTACTTTTAATTGTTGGATGCAAGCTATTTTTACAACGGCAGAGCAGAGGATTTAATGAGTTTGATGAGGGAAACCAAGAAATCCCATTAGCCTCCGTAGTGTAGCTCTGAGCAGCTGGCGGCTCTGCTCCACCGTTCTAAAAATATCTTGCATCGACAATTAAAGGTAACGAATACTCCTAAAACTATGGGGATTAAGGCAATGGACCAATTTGACAAAATGTTGAACTGAATGGCTCGATGCTGAATGCATATTGCACTGATTAGACCTCCTGTTTGCAGCAAATAAATGATCCTCATTTGTTTCTTTGTCTTTTAAGCCTCACTTGGATTCCTCCCACTGGTTCTCACAATATCAAAAACCGAATTTGTAAGTAATACTATGGTGAGACATAAAAACACAGCCTCCATCTGGCGTTCACGCGTCAACCATTTAACACCTCTTGTCTCAATACCAACTGCCAGGGTTTCACTAATTCAAAGCAGAGCATTGTCATTAGAAAGTGCTCTGACATCATTTACAGCGGCAGGAGCTCGGTATGTACGTTCTCCACTGCATGAAGTGGATGTGTCACACTGCAGCGGCAGCGCCCTGCACTATCACTGGCCAAGAATGTATGTGAGACATTGAGATTTGTTGTTGTTGTCATAGTTTGCATTGTGGATGTTTGTTTGTGTGTTTGTACGTAGCTTTTAATCACACTGTGGTGATAAAACCCTGTACACGGTGACATTATGGGAAAACACAGAGCATTTGGAAGGTGAGTCTTAATAATTTAGATAAATTGGGACAGATTATGAATTGCAATGAAGTGAAACTATTTTATTTTAGGACTGAGACTTTTGGATAATGCTAGGTTATGGGTTGGTTCTGGGTCGTACAGTCTAGTGGTTGTGGTCGAGGGTAGGATAAGCTTCCAGGGAAATAATGTTAAAAGGACATTTCCACTGCAGGGTTAGAGCGATGACAGGAACCTTTTAAGGAAGACTGCTGCATTTCAGAGGAGCCACAGTCTGAAAAAAACTGAGGGAAGATTCAATAGTTTTAACTGCCCAAAACGTTCCCTTCATGGAAACACAAGGAGCTTCAACCCTGGGAAGTTCCTCATTAAATATTCTTGGGAAACTGAAGTTTTTGGTGGAAAAGGCTTCTTAGATTTTCTTTTTGGCAAGTAAAACCAAAGACCGTAAAATAACTCCATAAGTTGCCTGCTCTTGAGGAAGCATTGAAGGAACCATCAGAGTTTGCAGTGCTGAAAAATGCCAACTGGCAAATCTGTCACTGATAATTTCTCTAAGAATTTGAAATACTGACTTTCAGTTCCTTTTTGCACACACAATAAATTGAGTCCCTGAGTTTTATGGTTGTTGTTTGAAATAAAATGGAAGTGAGAGGAGCGTGCACCTGATTAGTCAAGGTCTTGATTTCCTCCAGCGTAGCAGCCTGTTTCTTCATCAGAGCCTGTTGCTGCGGGCTGTGATCCGAGGACTGTAAACGGTACAGCAAAACACAATACAGCATGTCACCAACTGGAAAAAAACACCATCGATCTGCGGTTTGAGCCTGTGTGCATACGGTATCAAGAGGGGGATGAAGACTGTTTGCATGTTAACACTTGACCCGCTCATGTTTCTCCCCGTGTGTGTGTCTGGTGAGGAGTGCACCCACGGGAGGCAACCTGAGCCAGAGAATCAATACAGTTAAGTCACAACAGGTTGGATTTGTCCAGTTTGGTTATGCAGCCTCTCTATTCACCCAGTCCATTCAGCGCCGAGGCAGTAAGCAAGAGATTGTTTTTTTTATAAATAGTTGTGTTAATTAATTGCTGAATGTTGATTAAGCAGATCAAAGTGAGCTGCAACGCAACCCCAGCGTGCAGGGGGATCAGAGAGAGGGTCTGTCATCAAAACGAGGAGCACGGTGAAACAGCCGTGGTCTTTAACCCAGATACAACGGGTCTGAATCTTGATGAGCCAACAGAGGAACAAGAGGAGAGCTCAGTGAGTCATCCACTACGCATGGATTAGCCCGCTCCCTGTAAACAGCTTCTGAGTAAAGGACAAGTCCGGCCTATGGTCAGGGCCCGCTGCAAAAAGGTTGCATGTGATTGTGTACGTGGGTGGTTTGTGGGTGTGCATGCTCACATGTGTGTAGGTGTTCTTACAGCTCAACAATGTAGGTGGTGTGTATGTGTAGGTGTGTAGGTGTGTGTGTGTAGGTGTGTGTGTGTGTGTGTGTGTGTGTCCGTTAACAGCACGTGGGTCTATTATATGGATGGTGTGCAGCTGTATGAAAGGAGAGTATTGTCACATGCCTAAGGTGGGGGTTTTTTTTTCTCCACGTTTTTTTCCTCAGATCTTTAGAGACTCGCTGCCTCTCCGTAACCATAGTAACGCTCTTAAACACAATAGGTGTTGAGCAGACAAGGAGATGTTAGGTGCCAGCTCTGACAGTAGTGCTGTCTTATAGGCTCACATGAGCGTGGTAAAGGCATCGCTTTCTCGCTGCGAGCCAAATGAGGAGAGCGATACTACTCTCACAGTTGGACGTTAAACACGTTGCTACGGCGAAGCAAAGCCAGTTACCTTAGCTGAGGACATTTTGGGAAATATGCTGACAGTAGGCTAGCTTGGTATTCGCTGAACAGACATGGTGGTGGGAGTGATCTCAGATCTAACTCTTGGCAAGTCTGCAAGAATGTATTGTTGCCAAGAGTTGGATTTGGTTTTGAAGGCTGCTCGCACTATCTGGTGTGTTGAGTAAATATGAAGCCACTGTCAGCTGCCTGAATGTTTGTATCATTCATATGAAATCAAAGTAGAAAAAAGTATCATGGGTGGTTATATGTCCCTGTAGTGTCACTGTCACACCCACCTTTAAAAATATATGTGTTTGTTTGGGTTTAATTGTACTCGACAGAGCTGGGCTAGCTCTACCTCCCTGTTTCCAGTCTTTGTTCCAAGCTATGCTAACCTGCTGCAGCTTCCTGCTACTTTACTTACTGTGATTTTTATAATGACCACAATATACATTTGAATTTTGAATTTATTTATTTAGGATAGCCCCTAACGATAACAATAACGAGATGACTCATGACCCCATTTTGACATCACAAATTTCTGGCGATCCTGCGATCAAGTGACTGCACGTGATCACGGCCGTCAATCAAGATGCACCAGCTCAGATATTTTTATATGCTGCATTTTATTTGAACTCGATTTATGTTCGAAAAAGTGGAGGTATCGAATATAGTTGTTTAAGATTGTGTGTGGTGTTTTTAATCATAATTTTAAAAAGAATAATGATTAGTTAAAAATAAAAAAAATTATCAATTAGGCCTACTGGACATTTCAGGTTAGAGCAACACATGCACAGGCATAGTACCACGGTGACAGAGAAGATGTACGAAGTGCAATCCCATATTCCGTGTAATAAAAAAATAAATAAAAGGTGCAAAAAGTGCAGCAGGGCAGTACCACAGTAGCACAGGACAGATGTGTAAATGTTGTATGTTCCAGCAATGCAAAGTCCAGTCCACAGTTACAGTAATGGTGGTGTTTTCTTCATCCTGCTCCTTTCCATGCATAGAATGTGTAAATTATAATCTGTTACCATTTTGTCAGTATCGTATGAATTGAAAATGTCCATGCATGGAACAAATAAAAAGGAAATGATGGGTTGCGGTGGGTGATGATGGGTGGGGGTGGGGGGTGGGCTGGCTGATTGAGATGTCTTAAAGTTGTACGTTGCAGCAATGCAAAGTCCAGTTCAGTTATCGTTAAGTCAGCTGTTAAGACATGTGAGTGGTATATCTCCTGATAGAGCTACAATTATACACATACCTGCACAAAATGAAGACTTGTATACTTACCGCACCATCAGACTGACTAGTTTCATCCAACATCTCTGTGCTGGCAGCCTTTTTAAGCCTAAGAGAAGATAATTAATGCTTTTCAACGTGGTGTTAAGAAATGTAACAAATCAACCTTGGCTCGATGTGCAGAGTCATGAGGGGGAGAAGTAAAAGGCTTAACTCCACCTCATCATTTGTCTCTTTTCATATTGGACAACAAGCCGTAACGCAGCGAGAGGAAAGGCAATGAATGGAAACACATCCAGTAACTGAAGGCAAGGTCATGCTGAGAACTCACTTTGCTTTCTTTGAGAGTGTTTTCTTCATTTTATCTTTGGCTTCGCTGCAATATAAGACAGAGACAAAGAGTAAGGACTCATGCAGAAAAAAAAAAGGACTTGATTTGAAATGTAAAAATGAAAAGTTGCTCTATAAACAACCGTCCTCCTTTAAACAGGAGCTGTGAGGGCTGTGTGTGTCTGATGTGACCTTTTCTTTACAGTGAAAACAGACTTAAATGCAATATCATGGTGTCTGTGTGGACAGGTAGACGGCTGCTCTGCTCCCCTGCTGCTGTTTAAACACCTGTTGGATAATGGTTGTCCTAAGATAACCATCCGCCAGCTGGGGACTTGGGATAACACACACACACACACACACACACACACACACATAGGGCACCATAAGCCAGTCAAGGACGATGGAGGACCCGGGCACTGAGGTGAATCATTCACAATCTTAAGTATTCTCTTTGCAAAATGTCAAATTTCTCCCCTCACATGACTCTCTCTCTCACACACACACACACTCTCACACACTAAAGATCTGAAGGCACAGATTGCACAGACACAGCAAAGCCCTCTCAGTGTGTGCAGCATGTACCAAATGTGTTGTGCGTGTGATCACACCTCTCTATGGTCTTCATTTCGCTGGTGTGTCTGTCTGTGGCCATCTCCATCAGTTTGGCCAGTCTCTGTCACAACAGGAGAAGGAAGTGGCACATTCACAGTCGAGATAAAGACAGAAAACGTGGCGTGTGTGTTTCTAAATAACAGTGTCTGTAATTGATCGAAGTCCCTCTACTTTAAACAAAAGTTCAGGCCTCTGGAGCATCTAACTGTCACAGTACTTCTACAGTGCAGTCCACGCTGTGTCTATACTGAGGTAGCAACCTTTGAAAAACCACCTGATTGACCCCTCAGTCTCATGCAGATTCAGAGCTTATGCTAAGAGCACCCCCGAGCACCCGGCTCTGATGCATAATCAATAGAGCGTCTAGAGCGCTGGCTGCTTGCCTCTAATCCCTGACAAGCAGCAGCACACAGAGGTAACATCAGGTGCTCCATGAGAGACGTGAATGCACCTTGAACAATGGAAATGAATCCTATTTTAGGGCTGAATCATTAAGATATTATAACGGCAGCCAGGGGCAGAGCACACAGAGAAGAACTGTGTTAGGACGAGGAGTATGTGGAGCAGGTCTTGACTTTTTGATTAAAAAAAGATTGAAAATGTGCTAGAGAAGTTTTTTTGTCTTACTCTGTTCAAGGCAGACATGCACAAAGATCCTTTTTCTCAATCACAAGTGAAATCTCTACATTCAAAGTTTCAATGTCATCTACAGAATTCGATGTGAGACTGTTATATTATCATTATTGCATTATTATCTGTGATTTACTGGTTGATAAGATGAACACTTATGTTGTATTTCACGGGAGTTGAACTGATTATAACTACTTCATATATTACAGGGTTTCTTTTATCTATTTTTTCTTTTCATATTTTCAAATCATGATATATTTTACTTGCAAATCAAATTACAGATTAATTAAAAACAACAACCGTCAAATAATTCAGTGGGGTAAAAAGTCAGCCTGTAACAAATGTGTACAGATGAGGACAGGAGACAATGGGGGGGGAAAGAAAGAAAATGATTTATGTTGGCCATTTGTGGATAACAGAACAAGAACAAATGAGTTGTTTTGTGGTGTTAAATGTAAAAAAGTAAAATTTTCTCTCTCCTTTTAGCTCAGTTTTCTTCTCCACCAACTCATCAGAATAGTCTGTTGCCACTGGTGCTTTCAAACATCTTGTAGAATTGAGATGAACAGCAAAGTTTGTGATTATTCTCTCTGGGTTTGTACTACGTGTGACTGCGTCCACATACCAGTATCCATAACTGTCAATATTGATATCAGATGAGCTTTACATCCTGTGTTTGTATTAAATATCCACAGGTGCTTTCAACTAAAATGATCTTTTTGAGTGTTTTTTCTAAATAAATGCGTGTTTTACGAACCTCGGTAGCAAACTGCTCTTTCTTCCTCTTCAGTTGATCGTTGTGCTCCGTCCACAGAGCCTGCAGCTCACCCTGCATTTTCTCCTTCTGCTCCTTCACCTGCTCCGTCTTCGCACTGGAGTCTGAGCTCCCTCCCTCTCCTCTGAAGGACAAAAAAAATAAAAAATAATCAAGACAGAATAGGACATATTGAAGGAAAATATAAGTATTGACTGACAGCCAGCGTAGGTAGTTACTGGAAACCCTACAGCGCCATGTGGCCTTGAATAGTACATTTTATGCTGAAGGCTAATATCCATATTCATTTAGTTGTTCTCTTCATCCTCTAATATTCTGCTTCAGATAGAAAAACACATTAGCTGAGGAATATTCTCCGTCCTTCTAAATATAATCTCATTAATAACACTGACCAAAACAACAACAACTTCATTAGTGAGTCAATATTAATATGCTGTAGAATTGACTGCTGCTTTATGGGAAACAGAACAGCCTTTGGTGAATGACTCAACATAAACAATTGGACAGATGGGCCCCTCTACTCTGAATTGATAACATGACACCGCTGCTCACTCACACCATCCAAACATCTTTTGTCATGCGTTTTTGTTTCACAGTCCATATTTCTAAAAAAAAACAAAACAAAACATAGGAATAAGAAAAAGAAACCCTCACTCTTTCTTCTTCACAGAGGTTTTCTTCACCATGGCCTTGAAGGAGTCGGAGTATTTTTGAATCAGGTCCTCTCCTTTTTTCTGATACTTCTTTTCGGCTTCTTTCATCTCTTTCTCCTGACGCTTGACGACCTTCAGATAGTTCTTGTGCTGTGTCAGTTCTTCAGTAGTCACAGTCGAAGGCTCTGCAGCATAAACACACAGGGGTTTGTTGTGAGAGTCTGACTTGTGTTGGCAGTGGTTGTGCATCATAATAAATCTATTCAAGCCTTTTAAATTGCTCTGAGCTTTCTCTCTGGGGATCCTTTTTCCTAAAGTGTACTGACAGTAGAGAGACAGCGATAAGGGGAACATGAAGCACTTCACTGTTACAGTAGCTACCTTCACTTGAAGCTGGAGATTGGGGTGATGAACCTGCTGGAGTCGGACAGGCCGCGGCCACGGCAGCAGGTTCTGCTGGAGCCTCCTCTGTGGCTGCTTTATCATCTGAAGCAGGTTCAGGATCAGTCGCCGCCGGTTCATCTTTGGTTTCAGGAGCAGCCTCTGGCTCTGGGGAGGCTTCTTTTTCCTCAGTGGAAGGAGTGGCTTCAGGAGCGGGGTCAGATGTTCCTGCATCTGGTGCTGCATCTTCAGCAGCAGCAGAGTCAGGAGTTTGTAGAGGCTCTGCTGCTGCTTCTGCTTCTGGGGCCTCTTCTTTGGTTGGTTCTGGTGCTTCTTCTTTGGTTGGTTCTGGTGCTTCTTCTTTGGTTGGTTCTGCTGTTTCTTCTTTGGCTGGTTCTGGTGCAGGCTCAGCTGATTGTTCAGGAGCATCAGCAGAGGGAGTTGGTTCACTCGCAGCCTTCTCTGAGGGAAGCAGAAAAATTCAGCGATCAAAGCTTCAGCTTCTAACACCTATTACAAGAGTCAAGTTAAACTTGACCTCTGAACTGTAGGCTACCCCCTCACACATACAAGCTTTATTACCTGCGACCGGGGCTTCACTCTCCTTAGCTTTGTCCGTGGGGGGTAGGGCCGCGAGAGGCAGCTCATAGGGAGAAACGTAGTCAGCTGACGACTGCGTGGGAACAAAAAGTACAGGAACATCACAATCTAACAGGCCTGGTCATCTTCCAAGAAGTTAATTAGTGCTGTTAAGGTTTTATAGGAGAACTGGGGACATTACTGATACGTCAATTGTGGTTGGATGACGGCTGAGGTAGGTTTGCTGTAGCAGCTTTTCATTACCTCCTTCGGAGTCTTTGTGGTCTTCTCTGTGCCCTTTGTTGGGTTAAATAAGGCGTCGGTGAAATCTGAGGGAGTTAAAAACATCCGCATAGTGAGTCAGTATAATTTGTCACTGAATATTTACCAAATTGACAAAAACCTATATGCTCCCACACATTAGTATCTAAATCCAACCAGACTTTTGTCACTCTAACAGCATGAATTCAATTACAGCAGAGTTTTCCCCCCCCCCCTGTTCTTTTCTTTCGCCAAAACACAAAGTGAAAAGCCAAGCACCTGCAAATGCAGCAGGGATGTAGTCCTTGACCTCGATGTAGACAAAGAGAGCAGGCAGAGTGAGCGGCATGTTGCTCTCACTGCGCAGGCAGATGTGGTGGAAGCCTGCAGGGCATAAAACCAACCCAGTGTGAATGAAAAACATGATCCAGTGGCTGGCTGAAAGAAGTTAGCAAACACTCGGAGGCCTTGGATGACTCAGTGAGGTTTTAAATTATGTAGATTAGATGAAAAATTATGTAAAGTGTTTTTTTTCCTTGTTTTTTTTCACTGACCTGATTGGATAGCATCAAGTGGGATGATCCTGTGTCCCAAGAATTTCCCGTTCTCCTCATGGACTACGATTCTGAGAGAGGCCATCTCTGGGAGCAGGATCTATCCAACAACAAATATATTAAGACCAACAGTGGCACAGCGGGTTATAATGGTCGAGCTCTCACAAACACATTCTCCCTCATATGTTTTCACCTTCTCAAAAACAAAAGGCTCCTCATTCCACACTGGGTTGATGGCGTTGGGTACGCTGGACCACTTGGTGCGATATTTCTTCTTGGGGTCTCCCGGCAGCCCGATCACCTCCACCTCCACCCCGGTTTTTACACTCTTCTCTGACAGAAACTGGCCCGAGTAGATCTAGAGAGATAAACAAGATTCGATGACATACATGTGCAACCTGATTGAGTGTCCTGTTGTGTGCATGGATCCATGCTCAGGACACAGTGGCGGATAAAAATAGAGCTCAGGTTTTCACTCATGCAGGGTCCGCTGAATACCAGGAACTATGTATCAGTCGCAGCAGGAAGCTTGTATCATCATGGATTCTGCGTTCAAAGAGAAAATCAAGTGAACATGGCTGCACACACACACACACACACACACACACACACAGATATCCCAAGGCTACTGAGGTCGATTTTACTGCTCAGTTTCACTGGGTCTTGTTTCTTTTTAAATGTATCCACTCAAATGTTCCACCATACTTAAAACAGTTCCTGGTCCAATATACATCTCCATATCCTCTTAGACATATGACTAATCCATTTTTCACAGTTCCTAAAATCCATAAAGCAATTGGTCGCAGGTCATTCAAGTACAAAGCTCCATCTGATTGGAACAATCTATACCTCCATTTTAAAGTCCATCACCTCTTTTTTTTACCTTTAGAACAAATTTATTTTCCCACTTAAGAACGAGCTGTTCATGTTTATGATATCAATTTGTATTTTATTCATTTTAATTATTATTTTCCTCAAAACTGCAGTGGCATTCTGTTTCTCCTGATGTTGCATTGTGATGTTGTCCCCTCAGTAGGTCAGTCATCTCACACTTAAAGCACTTTATTATGGACACGCTCCCAAACTGCTGCTGATGTATGAATGCCATGGTTTTTTTGTTTAAATCATTGTCTTTTTTTTTATCTGATACGATTTTAACTTGTTTTAATTATTTATTATTTTTAGTACAGCACTGCTAGAAGCTGGTGAGAAATGGTATTTTAGTTTCAGCCTATGTACTATGAACATACATTTGTAAGAAATGACAACAATGTCTTGAGTCTTGTATTGTTATGGGGACATGCTATGTGAGCACTCATGTAGGTATGCATGTATGTATTTGTAATCTATTCTCTTGAGAGGTGGGTGGGGCATGGGGGCTGGGAGAGCAGTGTGTTTTGTATCTGTTGTGTCTCATTGTAATGTATGTCTTTGTGTTATTTTTGTATGTAGGACCCCCTTGAAAACTAGACGGTGCATCTCAAGGGGCAATCCTAAATAAATTGAAATTGAAATTTAAAGGAGCAAAAGCAGCTACCAGCTGTTGACATATTGCACTGTTGGTTTATCACTCCCCCCACAATGCAATGCAATAAAGGGTGCAGCTTTAATGAGTAAACAATTTAAACTGCAGCTTTAAAGACTTCATTTTCACCTTGAATTATTAATATTGCACAGATGCAGACGGGCCTGTGTCAAACACACTGTAGGGCTGTTAAAGTCAGAGGAGCGTATTGATGACAAGGTGGTGAACCTGCCTTTATGGTCAGTGTGCTTGCCACAACTGTGTCAATCCTGTCACAGAAGGGGTCAAACTTCTTGTCGCTGCGGCGCAGGACGTCGTGCTTGAGCAGGTATCCCGTTCTGCCGTTGTACTCGAACAGAGCCATGTTCAGCTGCATGGGGAAATCTGAAAATAGACACAAAGCAGACGGTTCATGCCCCATCTCTCCGGCACAAGGAGGAGCAGGGAGCAGCAGTATTTGGGGATGCGAGGCACAGCAGAGGCCCCCAGTGAGGTGCAACACTGACCCACTGTGGCCAGAAACAGAAGTTCAGGTTTTGTAGAGCAGCAACACATTTTAAATACATCAGGATAAAAAAGGTGATTAAACAAGAGCTGTAAAGAGTTAAATAGTTTCATGTATTATAACCCGGTTATGACATTTTAAATGCTTATCAGAGCATTGAGTGTCCATGATCTCTACCCATAGTCTGGTAGTTGAGCGCCACCAGCTGGCAGCCCACATTCCAGAAAGGCTGTGGGCTGTAATTGGATGAATCCATTCTTGTTCCTTTGGGGTAAATCCTGCTCATCTGCCTCTTATTGTATCTGAGAGATGGTTAAAGACGCACAACATTACACTTCTGTATTTGTGTGTGAGCCGGTAAATGCTTATATTCTTATGGCAGCATAAAGACACATATCGATGTTGTTATATGACGACAGGTTTCTTTTTTGTTTGTTTTTTTGGGAGCATAACAATCTGCAGTGGTCTTAAAGGATACTCGACAAATTCAACAGCAGACTTGGAGATCATTGCCTCCCCTTTGGTCTCCACAAAGGAGGAGATGACATAACTCTTGTTTTTCTCTGTGAAGGGAAACAGAATCAAGGACTGGTATAACTTTGATTTTCTTTTAAACCGTGTATTGCAAAAATGTATTTTGTCTGGTCCGGGGGTTTTATCTATGAGGCGGGGACATACTTCTGGCATTGTCAAAGGAGATGAATTTGTTGGGCTGGATGTAGTTGACCAGGGATGACATGGCCTCATACGCTGTCACTTCTTGTCCAGCTGTGCCCTGTGGGGGATTGACAGGAAGTCAACTGACGTTTGAACTGTTTAAGCCGGACACGGATGATGACATATCTCATGCTCCACCTCATCTGATGTCTTCATTTTCTCCTCGTCCTGCTCCTCTGTGTCTTCCTGCTCCTCGTTCTCCTCCACAGCTGCGTCGCCCTCTGGTTAAACGTATAAACATAAAGTCCAGTAACAACTTAAAAAATAAACACACAGGCCTATTTTAGGAGTCTAATCTGATATGGCTCGGTGTCTTTCCTGTGTGCACCTTGGTTTTCCTGGGTGCTGCTGGGTGCTGGGTTTGCAGGATCAGCAGGAGTGCTGTTTGCAGCCTGGGTGGGGGCAGCTGTGGCCGTGGTCGTGGTCGTGGATGTGGTTGTGGGCTGCTCGGGGGTGGCTGCTGCTGCTGTGGTGGTTTTCTTATTCTGGGCTGGTTTTTCATGGCTGCCCTTCTTGTTCTTGATGAGGATCTTGCCCATGAGCTCAGACGGGCTGGGGATCTGCTGGCCCGGCTTCAGCTGGATTTCACACACAAAGGAAGGCACAATGGAATATAATTACTATTGCTATTTTGGTTTTTCACAGCGAAATCTGTGAACAGTCGTGTGTGTGTGTGTGTGTGTTTGTGTGGCAGTGCACAACACACATATAGGCTCGCTGAGTGGAGGCGAACACATGTTTCCGTTGTAAAAAAAAAACAACCAGATTTCAATCAGTTGATGGGGTATGGGAGCCTGTGGGGGTCATGTCTAGCAGAGATAAGCAGGGGGACAAACATGAAAGTTGAAGCTTGTCATTCCTTCATGCTAACGCGGTTACTCTGCAGACCTCAGCTGAGTCCCACAGCGTAACACGATGATAATGCTTTATCTGATTGTTCTGTTTAACAGATCCCCACACACAAACTTTATCTAACTCTATTATTTTGACAGCGGGGGCCGTGTTGCTGCAGTGCACTCACAGGGTATTTGTCCAGCGTCTCTGTTTGCAGGGCATCACCAAATATGGTTTTGCAGTAGTTGGCCATCTTCTCCTGCTGTTTCACCCTGTAACAAAGCAGCAGGCTACACTGTTACTGCCAGGACTCAGGAGGACAGGTTCAATTACATCCTTGATTTTTTTTCATCAATATTCCATTTGGGGATAATGGCATAAAGATCATTATTACCTTATTACATTGTGTTAATAGCATTACATGGCATGAGTTCATGGAAAAGCTCTTACGAGTCAACGTGGTTCTCGAAGGAGAGGATAACAGGGTACTGTGAGGTCTTGAAGGCGCTCTCAGCTATGGCCTCGATCACATCCTGTCACACATTACAAACTGTTTTTTATGCTTTGAATAAGACTTTTTAATTAAGATTTAACAGCACAAATCATGAACAATCAGATGAGTCAGCAGGAAGCAGCAGAAAAAAAGACGGGAACAAACAGTGTGCCTAACAGACTGAACCGTTCTGGCTTATTCTTCTAAGAGATGAAGAGACGTCTTGACAAACTGCAGAACTATTTCCTCTGTGCAGACGCCCCGAAGTCGGCTCCAAACCGATCCCATCCAGAAGCTGACAGTAAACTGAAGTGAGGTGTTGTGTCCGGGCCCCTGGGACTGTGGCGCTGCCGCTGCCCTTAAATGGAAGTGTTAAGTGCAAGAGGATGACGGGGGTGTTTGCCTACCCAGTGTGCGTGCGTGTGTGTTTGCGTGTTGCTGTCCTTTTAAGCCTTCACATTCTATTGCTCTTTCATGTGCACACGGACACGAATAAAAGCTAATCAGAGGATTTATAGGCTCATCATGTACCCATGATGCATCGCAGCACTCTGAGTGTATACAAGACAGTGTCATATTGAAACAATGCAAACTGTGCTCACGGAGAGTAAAAGGTCGGCCACTTACAGCACTATGGAAGGCAAAACATGTCTAAACAAGAGAATAGAGATAAGAGGAGGGAGTGGGAAGAACTTCAACTGGGAATTGTTACAAAATTAATTTTCTGGGTTGAGGTTTTTCCACTTCTATACATGGGTGTTTGAGTTTAGCTCTCCCAGACATACACAATAACTCAGATACTCAATACTGAATACTCAATAATCAGAGCACACTATTCTAAGCACGTACTTTAATCAAATAGATAATAAAGTGTAATTAAACTACGGTAACCTAAAATATAAAATAATGGTAACACTTTATAAGTACACACTATTAAGCATTAGTTAAGCATTAATAAATACTGAATTCTTCATTAGTATGTAGTTTATAAATACAGTTAGTGCTTATCAATGATGAGTAAAACATTTTTAACTGTGTTTCTAAAGTACATAATGAGTATCCATGTGTGATGAATTCAGTATTTAATGCTTAACTAATGCTTAATAGTGCGTACTTATAAAGTGCTACCAAAATAATAAGTAAACTGAGCCTAAATAAAAATCTGTGTCACTGAAAATGGAACAGGTCATACAGTATATTAATTCATAGTGCAAACAGAACACTAGCAATTTCCTATTAGGAGATTCATTTAATTGTTGAAATATTAAATTATGAATGTTGTAGGCCTATTTCATGTACAGCTAATCACTGGTGTAAATTGATTATCTAGTGTTGTCTAGAAAGGGACTAGATTACACATTATAAAACTGGCTTTGTAACTGTGCAATGAGGGGTAGTGAAAATAAACTTATTTTCAAGTGTCACTGAAAAAGAAAACTATAAAAAGCTGCTCTTGGACTTTCGGCATGCAATTTTGGGATGGTCCCTAATGAAACCTGATCATATCAGAACACTGTCTGCTCATATCATCATATAGAAATATTGGGTTGTGTATGAGGGTGGAGGAAAAGACCTTGAAGAGGATCTCGGTGGTCATGGTGAAGCCGTGGGTGATGATGGGCTCTTCATCTGGAGGTTTGCCCTTCCAGCAGTCCAGCTCCAGACACCTGCAGCCGGACAGCAGACACTGACGGTACATCTCCGGAGAGGACACGCCGGAGAACTGACCGGCTGCAGGATGACAGACAGGAAGTCTCAGAAAAAAACTCCCAGCATGCCCCCTGAATGATCCTTACAATTGCATGCCAGTAGTGCACACATAGCCTGTGCAGAATCTCACACTGTAGGAATGAGGTACATGGATTTATAATGTGCATGTGACCTGTCAGGTATGTGTTGTGGGAGGACTTGATGAAGTAGTGGGGTATGGGATGGATCATCTCCTGACTCTGGGCCAGCTTGTCCTGCACCACAACCGAGGTCTCGGGCCCCATCAGGTAGAAGAGCAGCCCCTCTGGAGAGATCAGGCCTGGAAGATGAAGCAGACATAAAGAGGCAGTTAAACAAAGGTGTGATTATGAGGCTGTGTGAATTGTCAGTCATGTATTAAATCTCACTTCTGTTGGAATTATTGGAGCAGGGTTCATATTTGTCAATCAGAGCTTTGATCTGATCCTGGCGCAGACGTGGGAAAAGCTCCTCATTGAGCCGAGAGTCCCTCTGCTTCTCGTTGAGAAACTTGGTGAAATTCTCCTTTGTCATTGTGGGTTTGTTGGAGCTGGAGGGAACAGTGAGACGTGACAGTCACATCAGCGCTTGCACATAATGTTGCTCATGCCCCTGGCAGCCCTGCTGCCTCCCACCTGAGCCTGTGCCAGGTAGTTAATGCGTGAGCTGGCGGCTTAAACTGGCCCGAAACACGAGGCCAGAATAATGTCATTTACACCAGGCATCTGTGGCTTTGTGCTACCGAATTACAATATGTAAAGAAGCTCGTTTATGGCTTCATAACAATCGGAGAGAAAATTACCTCATCCTTTAAATGAGGTGTACAGGGATGCCAGATGAGAGAGTTTACAACTACATAATGATGTCACAGGAAGGTAAATGCAAGATAAAAGTAACGATTATAATAAACCATTATGTAAATCATATAAACTAGGTGCAAAATTGGAGATATGACAGGAAGTAAAATGATAAATTGAGGCTTATTCAGGCGTATCAGGAGAAAATCAGTGGAGTAAAACAGGTGGACTTACTAAGAAGTGAAGATCTCGTAGATCTCTGGTCGCGGGCAGAGATTTGTCAGAAAGGTCCTGAAGGCAGTCTCAGTGAACACATCAGGCTTCATGGTGTCATGCTGAAAATCCACAAAATCCAAAATATCTGCTCTTATATTGCAATAACCATTCAGCAGTGGGGGTGTGAAATTATAATAGTGAGATATTTACATGGGTATTACAAAAGCTTAGCTCCTCACCTTTCCTTTAGGTAGGTGTGCTGCTGCTAAGGCACTTTCCACCCTCTTCTTATCCGCAGGGAACATCTTGTAAATACTGAGAAAACACACAGTGAGAGATTGAGTGGGTAATATGGAAATCCACTGTACAAACTAACCACTGCATGTCATCCCACACCTTCAGAAGGCTGGCTGCACTGTAACCTACTTTTTCACCAGGATCTTTCCGTCCTTGTTGGTGTGGAGAGAAATGCGGACGTACCTAAGATGGAAAACGCGGAGGATCACTGCTGCCATGAGATCATTCAACACTAAGTTGTGCATCTTGTTGTAGACATTCAGTGGTGTGGTATACAAGCTCAAATGACCCCCCATACAACGATGACTTACATTTTCTCCAGGAAGACCTGTCTGCATGAATTGTTTCTTGCAGCGTTGTAGGCGATCGCCAGGATGTCACTCGCCCAGTTCTGTTGAGCATTTCATTCAAAAAACAAAATCAAAGAGCAGTTTACACTCAGTGTCAACATGAATTGTGCTCGATCTGTCATTATCCCTGAAAGGGTTATAAAGGCTTTCAAAATCAACACAAACTTACCACTAGAGGGCATTAACATAATAGTACCACAGGAAATGAGAGCAGTGCATGTGGCGTTTGAACCAAACACAATTGAGGTTTCATTACAGTTGATTAAATCTGGGTATTGGAGTCATAAAGTCTAATAAAGGCTGAAAGGGATAGAGAGGAGGCCTTAATGGGGCTGGCTCATTGTAGGATGGCTAATGACCGGTGGCTGTGTGAGAACAATCAGAGGGGATCAGTGACAGAAGGGAGGGATTGTAAACAGCTAGAGGAAGGACAGGAGTGCCAATAACACACAGTCAGTCTATACAGTGGTTCATTACCTGTGTCACTTTCTCCTTTGCAGCAAAGAAGTTGTGGTAGGTCAGATTCACCGTGTCCATGCCCGAGACGATGGTCAGGGTTTTAGCCAGGTGGTTGCTGTCTGGAAAGTCCAGGTTGAACACGTTGCGAACTTTGGGGTGCTGTTGAGAGCAAAGGATGTGATGAATAATGATGCAAAAAATACAAATACACACATTATGTCTATACGTATTCATTGTGTGCTTGCTTCAAAATCACATCTGACACACTTGTTCTCTACACTGATTGGACACCTGGGAGCTTGTCCAGCACAGGCAAATGCGCTGACCAAGACATGCAAACATATGCACATCCACATGGACTAATAAACACACACCAAAACACACACACACACACACACACACACACACACACACACAGAAACTTTCATCTAGAAAACAAAGAGAAGCAAGAACAGGCCGTGCAGTGCTCTAGGCGCTCCTCTCCTCTATATTATATTCTATAATCAATCACTTCTATCTGCTATACTTCCAAGAGAGTTGACGTCAGCACTGGAACTTTTTTCCCAAAACTCTTTAGAGGCCCGAGAGGAGGACGTGCCTCCAACGACTGCACCCTAACTGGGATGAAGCGCTGCTCTGTGTTCTCCCTCAGGGGAGCAGACTTCACTTTCCCCACAGTGAGGGATGGTGATGATGGATACATACTGAAACTCTCTATGGAGGCTGGGAGGGGGCAGCTCTCAGCTATTGACCTAATGACTCAGTGTGTGTGGTGTGGTGTATGTTTATGTTTGTCTATGTGAGCATCTGTTTGTTTCTGCGGTGGGGGGAGGGGATCAGTCTGAGCGCATGTGGCCATTGCCTTTTTTTTCTTTTTTTTTGCAATGCAAACATGCCTCTCAAACTAATGGGCAAACTTAAGGCTTGACACAGTATTTGCATGCCTGTAGAGATTCTTACACAGCGAGCAAACCAGCCTGACTCGATTAATAAATCAGAGTGCAGGTTAATAAAGTACATATCAATGCAGTATACTCACTTTGGGAAGTTTTGCATATTTTCCTACCCGGGTATCTCTGATGGTAGCAACATCCAGGAACGTTGTTTCCTAGAAACAAGAAGCAGAGAATCATCTCGACATGTAGGCGCCTGTCCAAATATGGATTTGAGATACAAGTCATCCTCTGGCAAAGTGCAAAAACTATGGGGTTCACTTTGTTTGTGTGAAGACTGGCACATCGAGTAGGAAACTGTGGCGATGCTTTTTCCATTTAAAACGAACATGAGCACTTAATAGTCGTTGACGACAGCGTGCCAGCAGTGACTGTGGCAGACATTTACTGTGGGCTTCACTGGTTCTGTGATGTGCTAAAAAACCAGAGGGTGCCTCAATGAGAGAGAGAGAGAAATGGAGCAGCAAAGAGGAATAGTTCTCTCTCCGCCGAGTGCATCACAGTTCAGCTGCAGCAGGATGGTGAGCCCACATCAGCACCAATCAATAATCTCCTCAAGCTGCTGGGATCAGAAGGTGCAATGCAGCTTTTAGCTATATCCCACAGCTTTTAACACATCCTAATCACCAACACATTACACACACACTGTGGCTGTTCCTCGCTGAAACATGACTACTCCTAATTAATGACTGTTTTGATCCGTCAGATGCATTCAAGCCATTTAATTTTCGACAACCTGCTGAATGAGAGTCCACGCTGCCTGACCGTGACATTATTGTGTGAGAGCTTCTTTTTTTTGTTGTTGTTTTTTTTTTACAGACTTTTAATATTGATTACCTTGCTTTGGTTGATCCAGTAGACGTAAAAACCCTTCGGATCCATCCTCATGGTGACAGGACCAGTCTTTGTGGAGTCCTTGATGGAGATAAGGGAATTGGTGTCCACGCATTTTGGACATTTATTGAGTTTAAACCTCTGAAAAATAGCTGCTTGATGCTGGTGTGCTGATGTTAGATTCCTTAACAACCACTTCTCTTTTCCAAGACAAGTTAAAATGAACCATCACTGATTAAAGTTCATTATAGATAATAGTTGGAATAAAATAAAACCGGCATGAAGTGGATTATAGATTTGATCTGGATACATGCTAATATTTCATTATGTCTAACATTTTATAATCCCCCAGATGTTCAAAAAGTGTAATCTGGATAAAAAATTATGGATTTTGAAATCCCTTTTTTTGCTATCCAGGATCACGTAATCGTAATCTTAATTGTATCCCAGTTGTTCAAAGCAAAGTTGGACTGGATCACTCTGATCCAGATCTAAACTCTTCAAGATTACCAAATCTGGATAATGAGTGCCCGAGATGGGACTGTGCATCACAATGAATGCTGACAGCAGCAAGGGGTCACTCAAAGTTAAATTCAGTTTGGGGAAAAATAGTTGGGGAAAAGTTTTCCAGTTGTAGAATATTCAAAAGTTAACTTTATTTACTAATCACTGTTATGGTTTAAAAATGTGGTGCAAAATATGAATAAATAAATGTTTATATACCACATTATAAATATTGTTTATTTGAGCAGTTTGAAATTAATTTAAATCACATTTTGTTCCTGAAATCCCCCCTGAATCCACCCGACTGCTGGGATCAGAATAATCCTGTTTTTTTTTATCAAAGTTATCCCGATCCTTCTAAAAAGTTTTGAACAACACAAACTGCGGGTTTGATCCAGATTAAAACCAAGATTGCATTACGTGACCTAATCCAATCTCAGAATCCATTTTTGGTTTTGAACAACCCATTTTCAAGATTTGATCCAATCTATGAACAAAAATCCAATCAGATTACCTTTGAACAACTGGGCCCTAGCTCTGATTTACTTGAGATATCCACTCACCTCTGACCACTTGGTAAATCTGTCTCCTTTGACCAGGTAGTCTTTGACCTGTGGAGGATCCAGAAAATATCTTTTCTTATTCATTTTGTCCTTTAGTCTTCTGGCCTTTGTTGTAGTTTAAAGCTGTGGCTGCAATATATCCACCGTGTGGACGTCCACCATGGCCATAACCGCCTACCTACTATCTCTCAGACTCTGACTGAACACAGGATGCACCATGAGAAATATGCATTGCAAATTAAGCTGAGGAAAAAAACCTAAAGGTAGTAGTGCTGCTGCCTGTAGAGCCAGAGCTGTGGATTAAAAAAACAATATGAGGAAAGCAAAACAATATGTAATGGTAGAAAAACAAAACATATTCACTCAAAATTATCCATTTCCTGTTTGTGCGGTGCAAAAAAACATTTAAAAGGCATTTGAATCTAAAAGTTTTTTTGAAGTGTGTCTATCCAATCAGATTTCTTTTCACCTTAAAAGCCTTTTTTTTAGTTTGGATAAATTGATCCTTTATTGGGTGAATTTACTCATGACTTAGTTACTTAGTTACGAGTGCTTATTTATTTGAGTTGATTGATTCCTTGTTCACTGTGTAAATAAATAAATGGCTACGTACAGCTTCACATACAGTACAGTACTGTTGTTGACAGAATTTATTCAGTCATTAACTTATTAGTTTATCAAATGATGCCACAGACATGTGTCCGTGGTCATGATGGAGACTCCTTTATTACTCGGGACAGGACTCCAGCTGCTCTTTCAACAAAAGACTCTCGGTCATTTGGATATCATTCAAATAAACCTTTGGAACAGGCAATATCTAATGCAAACGCTCAGCCAGTCAGGGACCACAGGGGTGACGTCCGGTGAACCACCAGAGGCTCAGTTCATTTAAGATGCTTATTTACATGAAAAAGGACTGAAACGTATTACAGCACCATAGGTGAAACAGAAGACCTGCCATACACGTGTTGTTTGTCCCCTCTATCACATGAATCACCTAAGGACTCGGGAATACTTAACAGCTACAAATAATGTACTGAGGAATCAAGCTGATGTTGACCAGTATGGAGGAGAAATCTATTTGTGCTTTTGTGTATTATTTTGATTTTGATTTGATCTGATCTGATTTGATTTGATTTACACTGAAGGAAGAAAGAGTAAGTGAAGCCTTTGGAGTGTCTGGTCTGATTTTCATCCTAGTTAAAATTAAACTCAATCTTCTTTAACTAATAATAAACTAATCATTACATCCCAGCAAACACGGACGGACCCCAGTCAGAGACTATATGACCATATCTCTAAATATATTAGGCTAATGTATTTATTTATTCATGTGATGTGGTAAAAAACGTATTTGCGACATACAGTCAAAGATAAACCGTCTTTGATACAGTCAAAGATATTCAATATTTGATATCAATCAAACTTTATTAACATAAACAAACATGACATTATACAAGCGGAAACAACAGTGAAGTACAGGGAGTGCGTAATAATAAAAAGAATCACACAAAAGGAGCACACAACCAAGTCTTCTTGGTGAAAATCATGGATGTATGGTGAAAATACAAAAAAAGGTGAAGTGGGCGTCATTTGACCTACGACCCAGCACGTGATGCAATTCTCCAACACGCACACACGGTGCTGCACGGTGAACGTCGATCAACAGGATTCAGCAACTCAGCGCGAGTAAACCAGCTCTGTAAGTAACCTTTTCATGATTTCGGAGTTTGATTGAAGTAAAAAATAATACTGTTGAAAGTGGTAGCCGAATTAAGAAGAGTACACACACACTCAAAAAAAACTAGGCCACAAAGGCCTGCTAGCAGCATTTGACCGCACTCAGTCCAACACAGCGAGGCTGAGAAAATAGTCATGTAAGTTCCTTGACTATACTGTTTTTTATGTTGAAATAAGCCAAATAGCAGATAAGAAAATACACACCATAATAACTAACTATTTCGTTATTTTCTCGCCGAATTACGAAAACTAGGTCGTTGACTAGGTGGCGAAGGCCTGCTGCTAGATGCTAACAGCATTAGCGCTTGTTGCAGTTCAAACTGGGCCCCTCCTCTCGGGCTGTGTGGCCTCCTGCCCCTCACAGCAGCAGTTCATGAGTCATTTTAATGAACTGATTCTAACTTATTCAGTACAGTCAAAAGAACTGCTGTGTGTCTCAAGCAACGCCATGTAGCCTAAGTTTCACATGATGGCCTCTCACAATTACAGACACTGGCTTAATTTGAAATTGTTTTTTGCATAAGGCACAATATGTGGATATGTGTATTGTTTGTTGTTCAACTGTGAATTGTGCTTTGTCAAATAAAGCAACGTTTGATTAATGTAAGTAGCATGTAAGAATTAGCATGGAGGTTTATGTAGAAGGGTAAACCTTTTCAGTGTACCATAACAGTAGTACTTTATTTCAGTGATCGCAAAGGCAAGATGGGTGTAGCTACATGCAAAAGTTATACTTTTCATTTAACTCTAATGTCCCATGCAAAAAAATTGTATACTTGCTGAAAATATAATGTAATTAATTACTTTTCACATTGTGCTTATACTATAGTGAGGAGATCCCCAAGGAAAAGCCAGCAGCCAACCGCTTCCTTGACCTCACCAAGGAAGAAGGCGACTGTTGGCTTGCCAGGGGGCACATCACCAGGGAAGAGTGGGAGCCAGAGGCCAACGAAAAGCACCGGCCTTCCCAGTGTCCCAAGAAAGTAAGTATAGCCATGCATATACAATGAGTTGAATTGTATAAAAATGTAATGTTTTTGAGGTGATTTGATTGCATCAATAACGAGATCCCCTCCCATCTGTTGTCTGTTACATCCTTATATTGTACTCAAGTGCTCAACTAAAATATTGAATTGCCATACTTCCTCAAATAGTAGCCGGGGCCTTTATTTACACAACTGCTCAGTATATCTGGCCTTTTTTTCTAAATACCTCAGTTTCTTTTTACACGTCAGTGACTAATCTCATCGTTCAGTAGCTCATCTTAATCTTTCTCACGTGCTGGTCTCCTCACTGCGTGGTCGGACCTAGGTCTCTGTCTCCGTTGTGCACACTGTAGCACTTTGCTCCCATTCAGGTCAATCAGAGCATTTTCACAGCGTGTACAGCAGTCCGAGCAGAGACCTGTCGTCCTGCGGTGCAAGGCTGTCTCTCTCTGACGCAGAGGATGAAGTTAGCTTCACTCCTGTCAGTCTTCACAGATAGTCCAGAAAAGTTGAGAGATTTTCTGATCATATTCTTGTCAGTTTGTTTGTTTTGACCTGGCCTTAATATGAAAACCAGCTATTATTTAAGGAAATATGTTAAAGACACACATTTTAGTTGTAATAAGATGCATTTTCTTTGGAATTACTTTTCAGAATTTCAACGCAAAGTCATAAGGAAACTTCTGGATATTGAGGACATCCTTCACGGCCAAAGCGTCCTGTTGCAGGTGGGACAGGTGTATATGGTGGTGGTATTGCTGGCAGTAGCTAGTCTGTTGGGTGGTCTTTTTTGCTGCATCCGGACCGTCCTCTCCACCTCAAGTGTTTGGGTCCCATTGAGGCACAGGCCCAATTCCAATCCAACCCCTTATGGACTCACTGACTTAGAGGCGCGTTCACGGGAAGTTCATGAGTGTGTGAGGGCTGTTCCGTTGTCAGATCATCAAGTCAGTGAGTCAGTGAATGAGCCCTTACTGCCCCCTTACCGTAAGTCAGCACCGACGCTGACTTTGGGTAGGGGAATTACCCACAGTTCATAGCGTTGTGAAGTCAAATACAGGGGCAGCCTTCTGAACGTGAGTGTAAAAAAAAAAAAAAAAGTAAATAAACAAATGCAGTCAGAAAGCTCTGCTGCTCTCTTTATTGTTAATGTACAGGAGCCAAAAAGAAAAGTAGAAGAAGTTAACTGTCAGTAGTAACGTGCAGTTTGTGATTATTGATGATGATTTGATCAGATCTGATCCAGGAACATTTTGTTTTGAGTCTGCCCCCCTCACACACCTTGTGCGTGTTGAAAGTACGGTAAATTATCAGTCCACAACATGTTGTTGTCATGGTAATGTGTCGTGAGAGTGTGTAAGTGCTGTTCCATTCATGTTTACAGCATCTGGACCCTCACAGACTCTCACACTCTGACGTCACATAAGTCAGTGAGGGTTCAACCCTCGAGTCTTTAGGGGGTGGATTGTAACTGGGCCACAGCTGCCATCAGGTGATTTGGTGGACGGCCATGCTCACCAGTTCTCTGGGCTTGACGTTGCACTTTTTAAGTGCTGTTTTCATCTGGTCTTTAAATCTTCAGTACATGAAATTCTGATGATCTTTATGCCAATGCTACATGAAAAATCAGCTTTACCATCATTTTCCCAGTTATTGCCTCTTGTTCTGAGTTTTATATTGTTTTGTCTTTCTTCTATTTCAGATTGCTCACAAACAGCCTGATGGCATGAACATGAGGGGGAGGGGGATTAAGAAGGCCTTCCGGCCTACGGCTCTACATGCTGTTGTCTTGGGTAATTACAATATTGTTTGTTATTAATGTTTTTACTTTACTAGAATTAAAGTTTTCAAACTCTGACATTGTTATTGATTTTGTATTACAGATGCCATCAAACACTGGGACAAGTCAGCTGTTGTCATCAGCTGTTAAAAAACATGCCCCAGGAAGGTCTGGTGGAGGGGGGTACGACAAAAGGAACCCGGCAAACAATGTGGCTTTTGATACCCTTAAATGGCGTCATTTGCAACCCTCTCCTCTCCCCATAACACTGGCGAAAGTTAAATAAAGTTTTATAATGTTGAAGTGAAGGTTTTTTAAATAAATGTTTAGTTTCATATTTTTACACAAGTGAGTATTTTTAATTGATTTTGTAAAATGTTGTTTGTTTCATTAGTGTTGTTGTGTTCAAGGTTGTTTTTGTTCATTTGTTTAACAATAAATAGTTCAGTTTGAATGTGTTGTGTCTTCAATATTGTTTATATTTTTCAAAAAATATTGTAGCTACTGAAATTAATGAAATGCTACATTTTGTAAAATATGATTGGTCATCACGTAGCCTATTGCATATTGCCTTAACTTGGACAATGATAGTGTAAAATGAAAAATTTGATTTGGCACTTTTCTCTCGCTCTGGATGTTTTAATATGACGCGAACGTTATTGCTTTTCAGCAACGTTTAGTAATAGGCCAGATCACAGCTGATTAGGGGGACATTTGGACGTCACTTCCAGGACGTGGTCACCAGGACGTCCTCTCGACGACATAAATTTGACCGGTAAGTGGTCGGTCAGGGTCATTAAAAAGCCGTCGAGGTGACGTCCTGGTGAAGACGTCCTGGAAATGACGTCTAAAACATCGCCAATTTGGCCTAGTCCGGAACGTCACCGAATGACGTCAGCTCGACGTTAACTGGACGTCATTTGGCTTGCTGGGATTGTTCTTGGCCATAATGAAAACATTCAAATATTCACAGAAGAAGCTGGAGAATGTATGCAGACTCTTCAGCTTATGGCATGTGAGAGTCATTTGTTCTCACGTTGCTGAAGGTGTTACAAAGTCAAACACTCATCAGTCCAGTCACACAGCTTGAGGAGGGCAGCTGGAGGATTTGGGGTTCATGAAGGCATCATACAGGTGAATGTCGGGGGGGAATGATGATCCACCTACAGAAAAACCATGAACTTCTCATTTGATTCACATGTGTAAGATTTTGCACATGAGAATCATGTTTTTTTTGTTTGTTTTTTTTACATGGGAAACCATTTTCCACATGTGGTACATGTTTTACACAATGCTGTACATGGTACACATGTGAACATCACATGTGGAAAATTGGTTCACATGGGAATTCACACGATTCACATAAAATTGGGCCAAAACCACATATTTCCCATGTGCAAAATTTTACACATGTGAATCACATGTGAAGTTCATGTGTTTTTTTCTGTAGCCCAGAGTTAGGCCTTTATCCCATAGAAACCCATGAAGTCTAAGTATAAATCTGACCTGAAGCAGCTCTACGAAGTGGGACAGTCCTGTTCACAGTCCCTCCTCCCTCCCTCCCCAGTTATTATTAGTATAGTAGCTATTATTCCCACTTATTGCAGCAGCTCTGGGAATATAGAGGCTAATGGCTGTGTTCAGTCATGACAGGAAAGATTTAACTGTGTGTGATATTAGCTCGGGGACACTGTATCTGTCTGGCCTGTTGGTCTTGTCACTGTCGCTGTTATGTTGGAGGTCATGGAGGTTTAACCACTTCTGACACGTCACTGGTCAAATGTCGCTGCCCCCAACCCCTTCCCCCCCCCCTCCTCCTCCTCCTCCTCCTCCTCCACCTGCTTCACCTCTGCAGCCTCCCGGAGGACATGCGCAATGGGGGAAACCCCGGGCGCTGTCCATTGTGCTGAAATGAGGCTGTGTGAAGTGGACAAGCCAACAGGTGGGAGATCAGCGAATCAACCCCCCCTGGTCTGCACGCTGTTGGCTGTGGTAACTGGGTTGGACAAACAAGGTATAATTCATAACAACCGACTGAATCCATGAATTGTCGCTTTACTGGCTCGTTGCACTCACACAGCTCACACACACTGTAAGGTAAACACTTCCCCGCGTCACTTGGACAAGTGCTCTCCATGTGCGGCACAAGCATCCTGATGTGTGTGTGTACGTGTGTGTACGTGTGTGCGTGTGTGTTTTGTCTGTGTGTGAGAGAGAGGGAGTGTGTGTGTGTGTGTGAGGATAGTTTCTTCTCGGGCTGCTGCACAGCTGCTGCTTCTTTAAGAGCCACCGCCCGCCCCCTCTCCTGTATTTTTAGCTGAGCCAGCCACTTCATTTGCTGGATAAGACAGACAGCTGTGGACCGTATGATCTCACTTTAATCGTTTTTAACAAATGACACCAAGTCGTATACTGCGGATTCGCCGTGGGCCCCGTGTACCGCCGAGCCGTTCCCCCGGAGATGTCGTAGCCTATAAGGGAGACGTTCGTCCCGTCGTCGCCGTCGGATGCTGAAACGCGCAATCAGCCCGTGGATGCTTGATGTCCGTTATGAAACGCAATGCTGCACTGGGTGCCGAGTGTTAGGCGCAGCGCTTTTGAGATCAAATGAATCGCAAGGACTCGGTCTAGCAGCTGCACAAGGCTCCCGTGGCGCGGACGGTTCAAGGTGGCCCAGCATCCTTCTCCTCAGCCCGCAGCTTCCTGTCTTCTCTTGGACTGTGGATAACAAGAAGCCTTCAAGACGGAGGGGGTGGTGGAGCATCGAGGAAAAAATAGGGGCAATATGAGAGAGCGGGACTTCATGCCCAATATGGAGAGGGGCAAACCTGCCACTTACACGGGGGACAAAAAGGCAAAGATGGCTGCTAAGACTAACAAGAAGTGGGTGAGACTAGCCACTGTTTTTGCATATGTATTGTCCGTGTCCTTAGCAGCCATTATCCTGGCGATTTACTACAGCCTCATCTGGAAACCCACCAGTTCATCCTCCTCTGCGGGGAAGCCGGGGGTGCCGGAGGAGGTCACCCCCACCGCTAACATCTCAACTGATCCCACCACGAGCAACAATGCCTCAGAGTGGAACTCTACGCAGACGGGGGGGCTGCTGTCTCTCAACCAGACCACGCAGGGCACAACCCGGCACAACCGGGCGATTCGGTGGGATGACACAGCCGAGAGGGTGGCCGTTTCCCCGCGCGGAGCAGACATTGCGCACTCACAGAAGGAGGAAGGACTGTACGCATCATCATCATCATCATCATCATCATCCCACGTCGGTCACACAAGCGCGGAGAGATCAGGCACTTTGGGCAGCACCAGTGAGTCTGGAGCCGCGTTCACGGAGGACGGGGAGGACCGGGAGGCGCACGGCCGCCGGGGCGCACGGCGCACTGACGGCCGCAACCCCGAGCAGGCGCCGAGGAGAGGAGACTGATCGGGGGGGCGGGGGGGGGCCTGGTTCCCACCATCACCACACCGCACCCCCCTCTTTCTTCTTTCTCTTCCTTCCACACACACACACACAGACAGACAGACACAGACGCACAAACTGACCCAACAAGGAGTGTTTTACAGACTCAATGCCGCAGGTCGGATAACACACAACAAGTCTTCTTCTCCAAAACTCGTTCTGCAGATCCCCATGTGGATGCTGATGAACTGCACATATTATACCTGATATCCACGGCTCTTATGACTGAGAAAGGAGGAGACATCGCTTCTTCTGTAAACACTGTTTCCCCTTCAACAATAACTATGCGTTTTTTATTTTGTTTTTTCCCCCCCGTCTTAGGCCATCTGTATGCCTTAAAATCAGTGTGTCTACTTCACCTCGGCAGCTTTCCGAGGCCACTAACCTGCCTGTACGAGACTGGTATAGATATTTTGTTAATGATAGGACAGAGCCTCCAGAGATGCGTTTTGGTTTTTAGGACATGTGTCTTGCGGGGGGGCAAAAAAAAAAAAGAAAAAAGAAGCGCTTAACGTCACTGCCATTCATCAGCTGGTCCAAATCAATACTGCATTATTTATGCATTTTTATCATAGGCTGTACTTTTCTTTTCATGGATCAAACCTGGATTCCAAGTAGAAGACCCTGCATTATTGAGTTATGCTCAGGTATGTGCATATAACCATGTAAATGTATTGTGTATTTGGTTATGTACATATAGGGCAGGCATACATCTTTTTGGCCTTGATGAACTTTTAGTGTAATTAGATTTTTATTAAAGGTACAGTATGTATAATAGGTATAACTATATCACAAGGTACAAATAAACATCCTTAGAAAATAAATGATTCATTTCTATGGTTTTATACATCCGTATGACAGAACTATGTATTCAAATTAATCACCGACCCTGTATGTGAATATATTTATTTACTCAGATAATATATATTCAAATAAATGTTAGGCTTTTCCTTAACAGCTAACATTTTGTCTCATAAAAAAAAAAGTCAGATGGATTTAAATAAACACCGGTTCATTTCAGAGTGTTCCACCAGTAACATGCAAAACCCAACATTTATTGATGGGTATGAGGAAGTAGCTTCAACTGAAATTATAACGACACTGCCAGTACAAAGAGCTGCCATTTTATGGTCAGTCCTGTGATGTGGCTATTTAATCGAATTTCATCATGGGGGTGGCCCTTTAATCGCCTGAGTGAAGTGTCCAGTGTGTGATCAGAAGGGACTGTCTGCTCCTCATAGAAAGAGAAAGCATTCATCTCCCAGACTGCCACAGTTCACCCGCTGCAGCCCTCACTGAAACCACTTCACACAGTCACATGTGGTGAACTATGAAGTGGAAATAAGACCAACCACCCCATGCGCTCTCTCAGCAGCATGTGAGGGAGGTGTATCGATTTGAGAGCTCTGTTGTTGTGCTGTAGAAGAACACATTACACAATGCAGCCTGGTGCTATTTTGATCCAGCTCTCTCTCTCTCTTTGAAAAGGACTGCTTGGCTCAAAAAAAAAGCTTTGGTTTCTGTGACAAAAGCATCTTTCACTATCACACTGAAAATAAAAACCTGTCGATTTCCGCGCAGTAGCCCCGTGCTTCAGTAACGTTGCTCTGTGATGTAAAACGGTGATGACAGGCACTGTTGTGTTCGTGTGATAGATTTCCAGAACCAAAGCCAAGGTATGTGTCTGGCGATGACCCTAAACAGGAAGTACATTGTTCAAGGAAGACAAGTATCCCTCATTATCACAACATAAACCATGTGTACCGGAAAAATGTAATACAGAGTGTACACAACGCAGAGGCCAGGCCTGTCAATGCTGCAGTGGCCTCTGTGTATACAGAGAGATGACAGATGCGTTCCCAGCACCTCTTCTGGTGATGTATGGCAGGAATAATGACCGACCTATTGATGAAGGAGTTCATCAGTACTGACAGTTATTGCTGGAAGCAGCGTCAGAGTCAGGACATAGCATCTGACCTTTGGACCCCTGAACTCAGTCACCCAGGTGTATGATTACATTATCTGAGCTGAAATCACTCATATGCTGCGTTAAGGATCACTACAGGATTCATTTGTCCTATAGCTCCAGCCAGGCAATAGATCATACAATCTTAAATGGGAAAAATACTGTTATCAAATCATTGAATATATATATATAAAAGCTAGGTGTCATTGCTGCTGGAGCTGGCCTTTTTATACAACAATCATTTTTACATGGTGACAGCAGCGGCTGCACCGCTCACTTTAATGGTAGATTGATCAAAACTAGCCATTAAAGTGAACAGCTGCATCATCCATCAGACAAATGTAAAATACTTAGTAAAGGAAGATTTTATTATGCTTATTAAAATATGTTTTCTACTGAAAAAAGTTGAATTAATATGCAAAAAAGAGAAAGAAATTCCCCATCTGCTCTTTAACTGTCATGGAAAACTTCAGAATCTATGAATATGCAAAAATCTTTGCTATAAAAGTTTCACCACTAGATTCAAGATACAAGTCTAATCTCAGTTTATGGGAACTCGGCTTTATATTTCCACATCCTATGTGTACATTATGCATTAAGCATTCAAATTATAGGCCACAATACGCAGCTGCATGTGTTGTGTGTAAATGCAGATTTCCATCCAGTACAAAGAATCTCTTCACCTTCTGTATGGCTGTGAACACTCAGAGTGAAACTCAAACTTTCAACAAAATGAACAGAGAACAAAGATTTTTGATCCAAGAGAGTTCAGCTTTCTATTTTTCTCATGTCAGGTTTGACAGGTTCTTTCTAGGAAGGCACGGGGATTGAAGGTCTTTCAATATGCCATTGTTTGAGCAGGGAGCCATCACAAAAATATTAACATGTTGTCTTGCAGCAGAGGTGGACAATATGCAGGCATTGGACAATGGCTCTTTTAATTAAGAAAAAGGGCAAATATGTAGCGCTCTGCATTATAACGGGAAAAGGAGGCTGTGTGTGTGTGTGTATGTGCTGTGAGCTCTCAGGGAGTTTAATATTGATGTTGTCTCAAGACCTTTAAAATACATGTAAATCATTTTCTAATCATTGCTGGGTTGCAGAACTCAAACACTGACACACAGGTTCAAGTGACTTTGTTTCTGCTTTATTTCTATGGTGCAGATAATTCATAGATATATGCATATATGTATGTGTATATTTGTATGATACATATGTATGCATAATACATGTATGTGCATTCTGCACAATAGAAACAGTGCAAATTCTGTCAAGGTCAAAAGGTCAAGTGATGGGCCCTTCCTTAATTTTAAAGCCACACCATGTGTCTGAGAGGTATAGGACAATATTTCTGTCCAATTTCAAAGTTTTATTGGGTAAAATAAGATAGTTAACAGTTGTTACCTATAGTAATGGTTCAATTAGAAGCTGCACAAGTAAAGATTGAATGAGACATTAGATTTATTAGCTCATGCTCATGAGATGCTTGGACTGATCACTAAATCATCTTCCTCCATACAGTCACAAAAATAGGAACTTAACGCTGACAGGCCTTTGCTCAGACTTATAGATGATTAGAAGAAAAAGGGCCGACCCCTAATCAATATAACAGACACAGCACAGAGTCCTCGTCACAGCCCGGCCTCCTGTCTCCTTCGCTGAGGGGGAAGGGACGTGGGTGGGGGCTCACTCTCCTTAATCATGGCAGCTGCTGAGGCGTGGTTCGTACATGCTGAACCATGACAGAGCCAGAGGTGGCGGTGGCAGCGGTGGGGGTTGACACACACGCTCAGCGGGGACTGCCAACCTGTCTGTGCAAGGTTCGGTCGGGGTCACAGGGCCGGGCCAGACCTCGCCTCCACTTAACCTACATCCATCTACAGTAATGAAACACCACAAGAGCCCTCGACTATTACATCACCATGTTTAAAATGCAGGATTATTAGAAGGCAGCGCTAACCCAGGGAGAGCAGCATCTTAGCAATGCAGATTTCCCGCTTAAAGCTAAAGCTCCACATTTAGGGAAATGCTTTTTTCTGAAGTCTTGTAGAGTGAAGGTGAAGAGAAGGTTGATTCCCTCCGTGTCTTTACGCTGAGCTACTGTAGGCTAACAGGCCACAAGGTTTTCTGGATAGTGGCATTGATCCTCTCATCTAATTCACAGCAATAGAGAAAGGAAAAAAACAACAACAGAGATTCAAACTGTTGCTCTAAAGGGATAGTTCAACATTTTGGCAAATTGGCCCATTGCCATAATCACTATAGTTTTAGGAGTAGGTTCGTTACCTTTAATTGTTGTTGCAAGCTATTTTTAGAATGGCGGAGCAGAGCCGCAGGCTGCTCAGAGCTACGCTATGGAGGCTCATGGATTTCTTGGTTTCCCTCATCAAACTCATCAAATCGACCCTGGTTCAAATCCTGCGCCGAGCGGCCCTATCCTGCGTGTCATTCCCCCCTCTCTGCCTCCCATTTCCTGTCTCTCTCTCGACTCTCCTGTACATTAAAGGCAAAAAAGCTCCAAAAACTATAGTTTAAAAAAAATGCAGAGACTGCTAGCTGAAAAACTGCCTCCGACGGGAACACGCATCAGCGTTTTTGCATGAATTTAGCTCGAGCTTGCACCGACAATTAAAGGTAACGAACCTACTCCAAAGACTATTATGACAATAGGCCAATTTGCCAAAATGTTGAACTATCCCTTTGAGGTAAAATCTAAAGTGTTCATTTGGTCTGCAGCCTGGTTTTGTTACAGTACTTTGCAGCACATAAAAATCACAGTTAAAGAAAACTTCTCCCCAATCCACAAATTTCAGGCCCAACACAAAAAGCCTATTGATGTGCACAAAAGCAAGCCTCTGCACCACCTGGCTTAGAAAGCAAACACTGGGCTTTATTTTACTCTGGCTCAGGAAAGGAAGCTTCTGAAGCTTCTATTTACTGCACAGGGCGGCTGATCTGATCCTACACTGCACTTCAATACCACTAACGCAGCCTACAGGACTTATCTCCATAATACCAACACACCCACTGTAGAGTACGATTGCGTCACACACTTCAAAAACTATTAGGGCTGCTTAGCACCAAAGTCAACCGGCAGCTTTATGGACAGAAACGGTGTGTTTTATAATCTCATCTGCAGGGGATCAAAAGAACAACTGAGGAAGACTTACAGTAACATTTCAGATGGATTTCAAGGAGAAGCAGGCTGCTGTAGCTGCACACCGTACAGCAGGTCATAAGCCTCGATGTCTCCGTGGCAGAAGGCTGCCATGGAGACGGCCCTGGGAGGAGATAATTAAAACAGTAGCACCTATGGGAGGTCCCACCTGTAGCACTGAGAGGGAGCCGTCTCCAAATGAACAGCCCTGCAGAGAGCTCATCTGAAATTAATCAAGTCCTACATGAAGCCAGACTCTGTGGACCAAGGTCAAACTCTATAGGCTGATCTACATTTCAGCCCTTTTTTCTCCTCTCAGTGACGAACCAAACCGGCGTCGCTTTTATTCTTAAATACTTAATAACCCTCCAGAGAATCGATTCATCCACATGGAGGCAGGTGGCTGGGTCGGGGGAGGAGGAGAGGGGAGGGAAGGGAAGGGAGAGGGTCACACGGGGTGACGGTGAAAGGAAATGATGAGTCATGATAGAATTTGAAATACAGAAAAAAAAAACTTTATTGATGTTCTGTACGCCTCCTTCCTCCCAGTTGTTCTACAGTAAATGAAGCTATGTCGCACACAGATCGAAGTTAGCATGAGCCACTCTGAACAGTAAAGAGCTGCGATCACACACACATTCATACGCACACATACACACACACACACACACGCATTCACTCTTTTCCTTTCGAGTGTATGTGAAAAGTAAACACAGAGGACAGCAGTGAACACCCAGGTGGAGCAAAGACAAATCACATCCACCTCTTACATTTGTCACTTGAGCGAGGCGACGATGCAGAATGTCTGACAAAACTAAATGAACAAGTGCTAAACATGGACGAACTGCTCTATGGTGGTAGGTCCTAAATTTGACTTGACTAAACTGAATCCCACAGGGAATTTTAAATATTTCAGAGGTAATCTGTATGACCTACGTTTTAAACAGATGTTTCTTTTGCCACTCGTTTAAATTCCATATATAATACAGAATAAGGCCGCTACTCAAAAACAGCACATTTGTTCTCAATGGCTGGACTGGCCTTAATCATTGCTTCTTGGTTTTCCCAGTGTGCTTCTACTAGATTCCTGATTACTTGTATTTTATGTAACCACAGTCGAGGCTGACGGGCCCTGCAGCTCAGAGCACGTCCATTATGTTCTCCACTTGAGGTTACATAACTGTTTACTACACTGTAGCATTGATGAAAACCAAAAACGTCTTTGAGGACAGAGTTCTTGTAAGGCTTCTTATTATAGTTGTCACTGATACCAAAAATACAATAACAGACTGGCAATAAATAAAAACAAATCCACACAGGTCACAGGAAATAAACAGCTAATACAATGCACATACACATTGTTTTTTTAAAACAGGTTTTAGATTTGCAAAATCTTTCTACGTAACATTCTGTTGTCCAATGTCGAGGCAAATAAATAAAATCAATACTGATGCTGCACTGTTAGTACAGTACATGAACACTACAGTATGTTATGATACAAACCATGAAATAAAAAGGTACACCTTCAGTATTTGAAGAAGCCAATATGCAAGGCACAACAGACTGGATTCTTAGTGAGGAAGCTTTTTAAAAAATATTAGTCGTCTCTGATGATTACAAAAGAGAAATGACAAAATGAAGCCAAAAGGGAGTTACAGCTGAATCCCACTGTGACTATGGACCGAAGGCCAAGTCCTCACGGACCTGGATGATGTATGTTCACCTCTGGGTAAATAAAGCCTCAGCAGAGAAACGGGTTGGAGACAGTCCCAGCCCTCTGCACTGAGACTCTTTACAATGGTTGTTCAAAAACAACATCAGCAAGCCATTAAAAAAAGAGATTTTAGGTCCAAACCTTGACTTTCATGTCACTGCTCACCATTGTTGACTTTTTTTTACATCACATTTCCATAATCAAGAGTGCACTGAGGGCCGGTCAGTTGGGATCCAGCTGTAAAACTGTGTCCACTTTAGGAAACACAATAGGAAAATGTTAAAGGGCAAGTTTGAGATTTTATTTCTTGGTTGTTACTGGTCACTGTGACAGCTGGGGTTTAACAGCACAATGATTTAAACCAAGTAATATGGATTTTTTTTTCCTATAGCTCTCCATTAGCTTACATTCAACATTCAGGATACTCCAGTGATTTATATGTTGGGGAACTTTCAGAGACTGAACCTTCAACATTTGTGCTACAGAGCCAGAGGGAAGCTGGATTTTAGCTCCTAGTGTGAGTCAACCTGATTTTTTGTTTTGTTATATAACTTCTGCTCCCTGTTTGTAGAAATTTGTGATTTCCAAACTGAGATCATCTTGGTGACATCACTATGACATCACCAGGGTTATATTCTCACACTCGACAAAGCCTAACCCTAACCCTTACCCTCCTCCGAGACATTACACAACTTTTCTCACAGGCTGTGTGTGGTACTGTGGACGGGACACTGAGCTCAATCGGTGAAATCAGTGGAGTGCCCTTTTAAAAAGTTCTAACAACAAATACATCTATGTCAGTGGTTTTATTCTGGAAACTTAATAGTGCATCTCAAATGTGCCCTTTAATAATGTATTAACTTCTAATTCACAGAAGGCCATTGATGCTGGAAGCAGTTAAATAACATCTACTCCCACTGATTGAAGAGTAGAAACACAGACTCTACTCTACTGTAGGTATGTCGCCACTGTATCATCATATAATACAGACTTTATTCCATTATTGAACATGCCACTAAGGCAGAATCAGGCACTAGATAATATGACTGTGGCTGAAGTTTATTGTCAAGGGCTACCTAGGTTAGACCAATCAGCTAGCCTCCTGATATGTACCTTGAAATTTTTCATACAAATGTAAACATTCAGTGATATTGCACTCAAGCAGCATACCAACATCCTGTGTCACGTGTCAGTACACATACTTTTTATACGCATAAAGTGCTTGGATGTAAAAAATATCGGAGCAGGGAAAAAAAAACGTTTCGCCATTCCTACGTCAGATTTTTAGATGTTTGAAAACTTGGGTTGGGTGGGACACGCCACAGCAAAAATTAAACCATGGTTTTTTTTTGTGTGTAAGCCATAAACTGGGTATCTCAACAAGAGCTACCTGAAGCGAAATGATGCATCCAAATACAAAGAGGCAAGGCTCTGCGTCGCTGTGTTTTGGTTTCAGCATTTCCATCCCAAAAAATGTCAATCAAACAATCTTCCCATGCTCTCTTGCCTGCAAAAGAAAGAAGAAAAGAAAAACATGAACACACTCGTTAAAGCTGCAATGTCTTTCCATAATTCACAGTTGATTAATTTATCCCAGGCCCGCCGTTTCTCTTCTAGTCGAATGATTTAAGCGGCCGGTCATATATTATCAATTCTGGATGAGATGAAGAGGCACTCTCTCCTAAGACCATTCACCCTGCACTTGAAGAGGCCTCCGAGCTGCTAAATATACTTAAACTGCATATCACAGTTGATTTCTTTTTTTCTCTCTTCATCCATTTAACTCCTCATCCATTTGCACTTCCCTCCATCAGTCCATTTACACATCTATCGACCCCCCCCCCTCCATCCCTCTTCCTGTCTCGCACTGACCTTGTCACTGCTGGTGGAGTGTGTTGGGTGTGTTTCTCCTGACTCCAGGCTCAGGACAGACAGGCCGGAGTCTATTAGCTCCTCTATGAGAGAAAATCAATTAGCCAAGATGTACATCACCCAGATGTGCTTTCAAGAAAAACTCACTCAGTACGTTTACATGACACTTGAAAAAAACGAATTATGGCCTTAATCCGACTATAACTGGACAACTGAAGTGCATGTAAATGCTTTAGTCCGACTAATATCGGAGTTGGAGAACTTCAATTAAGACACCCAGATAATGCAATTGGAAATCGATTTTCTTCAGCATGTACGCCTTAAAGCAGAAGTAAGTGGAATATTTATGTTAATATAAGTCTTAAATAGTTATATCTTCCGACAGCAATCACTTACATAGAGTGTTTGGTCTGAAACACGGGTCTGTCAGTCACTCTGCTCTGCTGTAAGCTGAGGAGAAAACTTTCCTTGTATCCTACAACCTTTATCCAATGAGGAGAGAGAAGGGCATAAAGGGGCGGTCCGCTCTGTGTGTGCAGCCAAGGGATGCGTGTGAATGTGGTGACGTAGGGACGAGGGCGGGGACTGCTAACTCCATCAGCTGACAGGAAGTTAGCCAAAACGGCCGGATCGCTTACTTCTGCTTTAATCAGACTGAAACTGGACAACGCATGTGTGGAGAATAAACGGTCGGAGATATTATGGACATTACCACTGCACTGCTCGACCGTTTATTTTTGTAAAGAAATCATCATAAAAACATAAAATTTCTGTGGTGGAGAGAGCAGTCGCTCTGCAATCGGATAGGAATGTCTTCCCAGGATGTTTCAGAGTTTGAGGTGAGTGACTACATGCAAAAACACAAAGTTTATACTGAAATACTGTACACTACGAGTTCAGTGGTGTGTCATAAGGATTCGAGTCATGTACCATAGATATTTGATTGATTTTGAGTGTTTGTGGTTGAAAAAATTGCCCCCATAGGTTAGCGTTGTCGCTATCACTAGCGCCGTCTAGCCATGGTTTACCTCTGGTTTGCCTGCACCAATTTTAGTTGCGTTTTTTGCTCCCATCAACACTGGGTGACGATCAGGAAAACGATTTAGGGGTCAAAAATGGCCGGAATGCTCCTTTAAGCTTATTAATTTGTTTATATTCAGTTTTTTTAATTGGTGACAGAAAAGCCAACAGGATTAGACGCCATAATCGAATTCTGAGCATAGCTCGATGAAGCTGTGCATGTAAACGTACTGGCTGTGGCCGTTTCATACCTGTGTTTGTGCTGCTGATGTTGCACTTGGCGAGCTCCACGGGCTGGACAGGGCCCTCCTGCAGAGAGCCACAGGCTTTTTCAGCAGGGGGGGAGTTGGGAGCTGTGGGGGGGTCGCCGTCTGTTTTAGTACATTCAGTCCCGGAGGCTGGCTGCTGGGCAACGGGAGGAGCGGGCGGGCCGCCTCCCTGATCCTGAGGACTACCGTCGTCCTGCCGGGCACTTTCAAGAGGCCGCTGTTGGCCTTGCGCTTCGTGTTTGTTCTTTTTCGGCGAGGAAGCTTTTAAGGAGCTCGGACTTCTGGGTTCAGAGTCGGCCGAGTCCTGAGAGCCCGCGGTTTGCCTCGTGTGAGCTCCCTGGATGAGCTCCTCCGAGAAGCGTACTTTCTTCTCCGAACTCCGAGGGGACGAGGCCTCAGCCTGCACAGGAGCGGAGGCGTCTTCTCTCAAGGTAGCAGCTGGCACGGGAGCTGTGGATTCGCTCACCTCCTCAGACGTACTCAATGAGTCTGGGCTGGGCGACAGCTTCAGCTTGGAGTCCTGATCTTTCTGATCTTCTCCTTCAGCGTCTGTGAGGGCGTCAAGTTCCTCCAGGAACTCTTCCAGTGTTGTATCACAGCTCTGTGAAATGAGATTACAACAACAGACCGGATGTTTTTTTGCTTTCTTTGATAACATTCATTGACTAATGCACACTTCAGATTCACACTAACAAGGTCTGACTCCTCACCTGTTGGTTCTCTCCATCTTCATTTGCCTGCCACCTTGAAAATAATGAGACTTTGATCAGAACCTTTTCAGTAACAGTGAGGGAACAGCGGTGTTGCTGTTCTGAGAATTAGATGAGAAGACTGGAGCCTTTCTTATACGGGTCCACTCAATTTTACGCTACAATCAGCAGCTGGTTAAGGAACAGGGAGAAACAGCACATAACCTGATGCAAAAAAACATGATAGCTACAGACAAAGAAGACGAACACTGGCGAAGTGTACATGTTGTATGTTCCACATGTCTGTTTTAATGTTATATGGTCGGACTGTGAAAACAAATGTCTCTGCGGGACAATAAAGAATGAATCTGAGTCTGTCTACCTCAACAAGAAAGCAGGTAAGCTGTTAAAATAGCTAACTATTCCTTTAACAGCGATTAGTGGAGTAAGCTGTAGCAACAGCAGCTTAGCTCTTTGGCCTCAGCTGCTGTAATATCAGTGAGCTGTGAGCTGCCTCTCACTTCACTCTGATCAATTGCCAACTGTGACCAGAACACAGCCTGATACTGAGAATTTTCTGGGGATGCACCTGATTTGTGTTTTTTTTTGTTTTTTTTACCCTCTCTCCAACCATCGCCAAGACAGAGACAGAAAAATCATCTGGTGCGTTACATTTTTCACGCAGAGAGGCTATGATGCCCCCCCCCCCCAGGTCTGTGATCTCCTTGTTTTTCGAGATTATGAGCACCGGTTGTGTAACAGCCCCCTCGTCTCCCAGCACACTAGTTTGTTTCACGACAGAGGAAGTGCTGGAGGAGAAAAGATGAAGGCAGTGAGAAGTGAATGAGGCCTCCTGGGTTATTTAGTCAGCTGCCACAACTTCCAAATCAAGTCTCATGACGTGCTGGGGAATTTGTACATTAGGGCACAGTGCGGGAAAACAATGCTCCTTCACAACTGTTTTCACATATTTTATTAGTCATAGTAAGTTTTCTAACGCAACTTGACTGAGGCTGTGGTGAGAGACGCTCCAGAGGTTGAATCAGCTTTAAGGTCGATGCTGCTGTGCGCACAGAGAGAGAGAGAGAATAAATAACGTTTGGCAGCGACTCACCTCCTCGCCCTCCCGGTCAGACGATCTTTGCCTTTTGCTTTACTGCTCATCACCAGCACATTTTTAGCTCCCTTGTCTTTTCCTCGCTTCTCATGACCTGGGACACAAACACAGAAAGTTTAACTGACCATTACATGACATTTTTCACATTTCTGCTGAGGCAACAGTGTATTTTTTTTTAAACTCTTTTCTGTCTGTGTGGGTTTAAACTTATTTCAATTTCAGCCCCAAAAAAACCCTACAATATTCACTCTGTCACCCACAACATCATCTACATTTTCTTTTCCAGCTACTATCCCACCACTTTGCACTGTTAAATTCATTATTTGAATTATGTCCCACACAATATCCTCTTTCAACATACAGTATTATGTCACTGCTATAATTTGATATAGACTCTGATTGCCGTTTTAAGTGACACTTCATAAAATAGCTTTTGTACACTATAATAATCATTTTAAGGCATTGAATCAATTTAAAGGGATACTTCACTGAAAATAAATAATTCACCAATTTTCTACTCACCGTCATGCCAAGGAAGGGTTCGGAGAACTTTTGGAGTTATCAAAACTCTTTTGGAGTTCCAGGGGGGGTCCGGCTGGCAACAGATTTTCATATAATGGCGGTGGATAGAGTTCACTTTTGAACCGTCCAAAACACACACTATCAGATCAAATTAATTTTTTCAGAAAAAAGGTTTTCTTGTGGCTGCTTCAGGACACTTGGGTCAGTACAGACGAGCAGTATGGAGGTATCTGGATGTTTCATAGTGTGTGTTTTGGACGATTCAAAAGTGAACTCTATCCGCCGCCATTATATGAAAATCCGTTGCCAGCCGGACCCCCCCTGGAACTCCAAAAGCGTTTTGATAACTCCAAAAGTTCTCCAAACCCTTCCTTGGCATGACGGTGAGTAGAAAACTGGTGAATTATCAATTTTGAGTGAAGTATCCATTTAAATCATGTTTTAAGTGTGGGATACCTCTAGAGTCCACATTTGTCCTAGTTTGTCCTCTTCTAGGATTTCGTCCGCCTGGAATTGAAAGAAAAAATGCAATACAATAAAACAAAACATAGATAATGATAAGCACATCCTCCTGTCCTGGTGTTTTGACATCAAGGCTCTTATTCTCACGTCCTCAGTCTGCAGCGTGTCTGGACTGTGTCTCACCTCTGCCAGAAGGCCCCCAGTCTCTGTCAGGCAGGGATTTGTCTGAAAACCTAAAAAAGCAGAGGTTCAGTTTAAAACACAACGCACAAACCAGTCCAAGCAGCGTCATGGTCATGTTTCAAAATAACTCCTCAACATTTGGCTCAAGTGACACAGAAGCTCATCTACAGCCCATCAACAGGCTCTTCTGACATTCGAGTATCATCATGGTACATTTACTGCGGGGCCTCTTGCAGAAGCACTGAGAGGCTTTTTCCTGCTCTGCGAGTCACACCATTATATTTGACAAGCACTGAAACCATCTAAATTGTTGAATCAAAAACACATTTCCTCTTCTATTCTTACCCAGGGGCCTTGTCTCGCCAAATAAGGGAAGGCATTCCATCCCTTATCCCGAGCTATAAATAGCTGCTCTTTCCTTGTGTCTTTACATTTTGATGCTTCCTTAAACAGCACATTAATTTACTCCACAACTTGTTCTCCCTTTGTAGTACAGCTCAGCTTGTTTGAAATCAAACAAACACTTAAAACTAATGGTGTTTTTCCCCTCAGTCAGTCTGTGGTGAGACTGTGTGGGTCCGTTAAGTGATGGATATGGCTCATGGGCTCATTTTAAAATTAGAGGGAGTCTAACTTTTTGTTGTCAAATTCTAAGAATACTTAATAAGTTATAGTAACATGATCATCATGTTACACAATGCTACAATTCACCCAAAAAGTAATTATTGGGTGTAATTTTTTGCAACATCCTGTGACTTGACTTCTTGTCTTGTGATCGTGTTAATTTGTGTAATCCAGAAATAATAGATTCTGAAGAGGAGCGAGCTGTTCTTCAAGGTTGGTTACTGAGAAACCTTGAGCTTGTTAGGATTTCAGTGCAGACGCAGAAACAAACTGACCTGAGAAGCAAAAGAAGCAGAGAGAGGCATCATTTAGCATATTTAATAGAACTTCTAGTCAGGCAGGAGTTGGGCTAATGAAGCCAATCACATTAAAATGTAATTACTATGTTAACTGAAGAAATAGCTCAATATTTAGGCTTTCTTGTAAAGACTGTCACCTCTCTCTTTTGCTCATTTACATATGAAAAACACCTACCGGCATTCCTGCAGCTCACTACCAGTAAAGATAATATTGGTTTATTTAAATCTGTGAATAAGTGTGAACACAGCTCCAGTGCATTACTCCTCATAAAATTTGTCATTTTTACACTTCTGTTTGTGTTTGGATTAACGAGTGAGCTTCAAGGTGGTGGCAGTGAGATTTTCTTTTTTACAGCTGCTTACACTCCTTATGTTAAACGAAGGCGAGTGACAGCAGACATGGACGTTGCATCCATCTTATTATTATCATGAAGGCCAAGATATCACAGAGGAATACTTCCCAAAATGTCAAAGTATGAAATGTCAATTTTTCAATGACATGATGTACGACTGGTGGCAAACACAACAAAGTGTTTGATCGGAGACTGAACATATTAGGAGGGATTGTTAAAGTTTGAATAAGTTGAACTGGAGGAGGAGCTGAACACTTCTAATTCCTCGCTGTATAAATAACACTCCACTCTCCCTTAACAGCCTCCATCCACCACTTGATAAGGCAATACTGGAGAATAATACGCCTGCTCAGTTGACATTTCACGGACAAAGATTTCTCCAACACAAAAAAACAGAGGGAGCCAATGAAAAATCACCAGGAAGTGCAGCTGTGAGAAACCTCAGACATGAGCCAGAGCCGTGGGAAAAAAAGAAGCGAGTGCTAACAAGTCTTACATGTTGTCGGTTTTGTCCATGTCCCACGCCCTTCTCCACTGGCCCTTTGCGTTTTTATGGCGTGCCACTCTCTCCCTGTCGATCTGCTCGCGCTCTTTCTTCCACCTCAGATACTCCTCCTGCTCCTCCTTCAGCGTGGGGATGTTGAGGTCTGTGTTGGCCTGCAGGCTCTCGGGCTCCTGCACGGACAGCAAAACATTTCAGTGTGTTTTCAGAAAAACAGCAAAATGTAGATTTACATCAGTATACTCTTGTTGAAACATGACTATTTTAACCCTTTAATACTAATAATAAAGTGTATCATATTTGATACAGTTTTTGAGACCTACGTCATCAGTGTAATACTATTTCTTCTAAAGAATCTTCTGGATACAATATAAAACTGAAATACTTCAGTGGTGAGCATTGAGTAATACATTTGCCAGATGTTATCAAGTAAGATACAAATGAAAATTAAAAAAATATATATGCAAATTGCTATTTTCTTTATATTCCAAATTGTTTGTCAGAAGGTCCAATAAAGACTCCAGTGTTAGACTTCAACAATTTGATGGTTTAATTCAATTCAACTTTATTTATAAAGCACATTTCATGCACAAGGCAAACTCGATGTGATTCACAACAGGTATGCATAGCTACAGTAAAAATCAATCATAAAAAATCAATTAGAAATCAGTCTGAGTGTGCAAGTGCAAATAAACAATCATATGTATGCTTTAAAGGGATAGTTCAACATTTTGCCAAATTCGCCCATATAGTTTTAGGAGTAGGTTTGCTCAGACCTACGCTACGTGGGCTCATGGGATTTCTTGGTTTCCCTCATCAAACTCATCAAATACACAATCCAACAACTCCAAAACGCTCTGGTGGACAAGTTATAACATGCACATTCACGTTCCGTTATTATCTCATAGCGTGGTGAATGTGTGGGTCACAACTTGTCCACCAGAGCGTTTTGGCAATGGGCCAATTTGCCAAAATGTTGAACTATCCCTTTAAGGGGTTAAAACACCGCACCACTCAGCTTGTCAGATTGCATGTAAAGTATCATGCTGCAGACTAATCAGAGCAGGGGATCAACAACCAGGCAGCATTAGACATGGGTGGCCATAAACAAGAACAGCTTCTCATCTCTAAACAAAATATTAAACAGCAACGGGGCAATACACAGATCTGTAGGGATCAAGAGAAATGACGCAAACAGGATATTTCTGGTATCTTAATGCATTCTACATTGCTGCAAATGCCAATCATTGCCTCACTGTAAATACTAATTACGGCCTCAGGGCGCACATTTGATTACAAAAAGCCTCTTGTTTCTCTACCATGCTGACTGCGAGGCAGCACAATCAAATTCTTTGAGACAATATTCCAGGCAAAAAATGCAGTGTCCTGTAAACGCAATTAGGTCCCCTTCCTCCTCTCCCCTCTTAACCAGTTTATTGATCACTGTGATGAGAGCACAAAGGATTGCTTGCTAATGCTAAAGGGAGAGAGGGGGAGATCTGATGCAGCCTCTTTAGCACATCAAAGGGGACTGCGGCGGTGTATTCTTGTTACAAAGGCCTGGAGCAAACCAGGTCTACACGCAGCAGCGCCGTGTTCACATAAAAGACCAGCAATCTCTGAGAGAAAGTGACTGTCGGGTCAGCGTTCGCTTCTAAACAGCAGGTGGTGGATGACGCCGGCGCCTGGAGAGGAGAATCAAAATTGTCTGAGATTTCTGGGGTAAAAAAAAAAAGGGGGGGGGGGGTCTACACGTTTCTCTGCGTACTGTCTCACAGCAACGGTGAAAACACAACACAGTCCCAGGAACAAACTATGATGGCTGATGTTTTCTCCTCCCGTGTGAGCCAATGGCAGTCCAGTAAACATGTTGCTGTTCTGCGTGTAGTTATTGGTGAACAGAGCATCTGTGCTCATCCCTGTGTTTTCCATCCCCTCTCCTCCGGGCCCCCGGGGGGGACGTCAGGGGCCACGAGGGAAGGCAATCCTCACATGTTCCGACAGGCCGTCTCCTGCTGCCAACGCCCGGCGCCCCGGCTAATTAGCACTTTTCAATTTCTTGCCTCCGAGGGAGGTTGTCAAGGGCCACGGCAGGTAGGATGGACGTTACACTGAGAGTGTGGGCGGGACTTGGTCTCCAGCTGTCAGGTTTAGGTAGATTAAAGGTAACCAGTGAAAAATGAGTGATTCTGCTCCCGTGGTGGAGCCGCCGAGCATCCGGAGGCTGCACTGCTTTAAGGCTGGAAACATGCCTGCAGAGGTTTACAGTTTATTTGTTAACCAAAACAGTTACTTATGTAACACAAAACAAAAACAAACACAAGCCTGCATCTGATTTCCTTGAGCACTCACTCAACTGTGGAGCAAAGGCACAGAGAGCCGGAGAGACGTGAACGGCAGCGTTTCCTGTGGTGTGTAGAGCAGAGCGGGGCCTTTGAAGCCCGTCCCCCCTGCCTCCCCGGTCGGCCTGTTTATCGCACGCCTGATCTGTGACACGGCTCTGAGCTGCTCCTGCAACCGTTTCCACGTCAGCCGGTGGGAGGCAGATGGGGACACGCACTTGAAAGGGGTGGGGGGGTGGGGGATGCATGGTAACGTGTTGTGTGTCAGCGTTTGTGATGAGGGCAGAGCACGTACAGTATTTGCATTTCTCGCGTTCTCCTGCAGTGGTTGGTGCTGTCATATGGAAACCTGGTCTTGCGCCTTGGATTTATTCCTGTGAGTCATGTGCATCCTGTGAGCTGGGGCTTATGGGTTTCTCTCAAATCTGAGAAGGTGATGTTTTAGAGATAGAGCAGCGATATCCCTATTTAAATCTTCATATATATCAGTGTGAGGGAGTCATTCTGGAGGGCAGAGAGGAGAGATGAGACAAAGAAAGATCAACATAACACGGCGGCGTGTTCCCTCCAGATTAAACATAGTTGTAAAGAGTCACATCACTGCTGCAATAAACTGTAAAAGCAAATCAATCGAGTGCACAGACTCATCTGTTAAGAGATGAAGAGGTGTACACTGCCCCCAAGTGGACGAGTGGTGCTGCAGCATGACTTGGCACTTGTTTTTTTGTTTTTTTTTCATGTCCACTATGCGATGGCGTCATCGGAGCAGAGTGCAGTTTGCAGTTTGCAAGTGGCTGCCTGAACTTCAGCGGTTTTGGAAAATGAAATCTCTCCATATTGCAGGTAGAGAACAGTGTGAGTTATGGCTGTGTTTGTGTTTAGGACTCCAGGGTCGCGCTCTGGGTGAAAAAAACGGCCGATGAGTCATGTTGCCATTAACGGCAACGCTTGCATGAACAGCCGTGGGGGGTGAGAGACAAGAAACGCCGGACACAGTGGTCTGGTACACCCACACACACACATATACACAGATATACACACACACACAGGCGTCTACCCACACCCCAATGCAGTCTAGCACATACACAAACACAAAGGACCCCTGACTACCTTCTTCTCTCCCTCTCTGTCTCCCCTCACACTTCTTCTTCCTCCTCTCCCTCCCTGACCCCTCCCTGGCACCTGGCCAGGCCTGTCTCTTTGGCAGCATAATGAGCCTTTTGAGAGCGAGAGAGGCAGTCGAATGTTAATTAGATCAAATCGGCCCTTTCAGGATGGTGGGAATGGGGAAACAATCATGCCAGAGGAGGACAGGCCGCTATGGGATCCGGGAGAGGACAAATGGAAGCTGGAAACAACCAGGAGTGTCTCCTCTCTCCTCCCTCCTTATTTCCTCCCCCCACCCCCACCCCCCCACCCCGCTCCTTCTTCCTCAATTTCCTTTCTCATTTCTCACGTTTCCATGAGTGTGAACTGACGTCTGGTCATGAGGTAAATCCAGGCATCGCAGTCCGACTGGGACACTGCCCAATAACCGCACCCCTCTCACAGAGCCATTATTTATTTCCAGGGTATCTAATGCACACACACACACACACACACACACCCATGCAATAAAAAAATATTTCAGAGGCGAAGGTGGATCTTTTTCGCAAAAATATTTTTCTAGCACCACATAGACACATGACACCCCCCCCCCCTCCCAGAACACCGTTGGGCAGCGTTCTCTCCGCTGCTCATAATCTGTGTTAAATGATACTGGTCATGTAAACAGCAAAACCACGTGGAAACCGGGTCTCTGGGATTCACAGATGACTGGTGCACTGGAGCGCTGGCCACTGTTCAAGTGCTGATTCAGTCCACATGATAAATAAAGGGGGGAGGAGGGGGTTGGGAGGGGGGGGCAGACCAGGCGGGACAGAAATAAAAGGCAAGAGAACAGCGTGTTCAGCTCATAGATTTACTGCTCGCTGGCTCTGAGCAGCACTCTGTGTATCGGCCCGTCGGCCACGCAGATGTGTAAATACGTGTTTACAAAAAAGCCTCTGATGGTTCTGTGTCCAGAGACCCCCCCCACCCCCACCCCCTCCCTCCTGCAGCTGGAGTGTGTCTGTGTTTACAGTAGTGACGATCGGCTGTCTGCTCTGTGCTTCGGCCTATTGATTGGCTAGACAGTGTATGTGTAAAGAGTGTGCACGTGTGTGAGCATGTGTATGTATGTCTCACTTCAGACTAAGGCAGAGCAGCTGCTTCTGTATACCCGGGGGGTCGGAGGGTGGGGGGGCTTAGGTCAGTGACAGTGTGGCATTTCACAGCCCAGCCAGGGGTATTGCATGTGCCACATGTGTCTCTGCTGATTTAAAAGGGATGTTAAAGGGATAGTTCAACATATTGGTAAATTGGCCCATTGCCATAATCCCTATAGTTTTAGGAGTAGGTTCGTTACCTTTAATTGTCGGTGCAAGCTATTTTTAGAACAGCGGAGCAGAGCTGTGAGCTGCTAAGAGCTACGCTACGGAGGCTAATGGGATTTCTTGGTTTCCCTCATCAAACTCATCAAATACACAATCCAACAACTCCAAATGCTCTGGTGGACAAGTTGTGACCTGCACATTCACCACGCTATGAGATAATAACGGAACGTTACGAAGCAGAGTTGTTTTAGAGGTAAATGCAGAGACTGCTTGCCGAAAAAAAGATCTGTGGTTTTAATCGAATTAATTTACCTCAAACGCTCCGTTATTATCTCATAGCGTGGTGAACAACTTGTCCATCAGAGCGTTTTGGAGTTGTTGCACTGCGTATTTGATGAGTTTGATGAGGGAAACCAAGAAATCGAATGAGCCTCCGTAGCGTAGCTCAGAGCAGCTCACGGCTCTGCTCCACCGTTCTAAAAATAGCTTGCACCGACAATTAAAGGTAACGAACTTACTGCTAAAACTATAGGGATTATGGCAATGGGCCGATTTGCCAAAATTTTGAACTATCTCTTTAAACATAGGAAGTGGAGCATACAGTACATAGCTGACGTTAAAAAAAGTCCCCATTTTAGTGCTGATAACGAGATCTTTTGTTGAGCTGTTACAGCATCTATCTGTCTTTTATGGCACTAGAGGGACTCGCGGCCTGTTCCACACACCCAGCGGCATCCACACACTGAGGCTGAGTGTTTTTTTTTTCATTTGATAAAAATACAACAAAAGCGTCTCAGAGGGAGGAAAGGTGGTAAACAACCGCCAGCCATGGGTGGAATCACGCTTTAAAAAAAAAAAAGAAAGAAAGAAAAAAAGTCATTCTGGCCTTTTGAAGATGAAGTTTTGCTTCTAGAGAGCATCAACACTCTGTCAGCAGCCAACCTTTTACTAATCCCACACCAGTCAGCCCCAGCCCCAGCCCACCTCCTGCCCTCAAACCATTGTGCTCCATCACTGGGAGGGGTGTGGCCAGCAGACATGTCTGACATCTATGTAAAACACATCGGTGCAGCCCCCCCCCCCCCTAAAGGAAACAAAGGGTGGATGTGAGAGAGGAAGCAGACAGCGGGGTGCATGCATGCCGGGTGTGTCTGATCCCAACCTGTGCTGCTGCGTTTCTCTTGGTGGCGTGGGCCGGCTGCTGCTTCCCCCTCCCGGCCGACTCGGCGCGCCTCGTCTGTCCGTCATCTGTAGGGCTCTTCACGTCCGCGGGGCCCAGCCTCTTCTCTGGCCTCTCACTCACCACCCTCTTCCCCTGGAGAGACAGTTAGTCATATTAGAGTGTCATAACTGCTGCCAGACGCACTGTAATACAAGTCCGGGCAAGAATTATTATTTTGAGGATGTGAATACATTTTAACTGTAATTCATGCGCACTAATCAAAACACTTACCCCTGACACCAGCTGGTCTCTGTCCGGACCACTCATCTACAGATTATTCTGATCGCTCTAGCATAAACGTGAGCCTAGTATTTAAAAATTTCCTGATTTAACAAGATTACAACTTGTACCTCCACCAGCTGCACAATTAAACTACTGATCAGAATCAAATATGTCAACAAATATCAGACGTACTGTGCTGTTACGTGGTGCAGAAGTCCAGTGTGTCCTAATGACTTTGGCGGTCTTCACTTTGTTTAAATTATACATTTGTCCACTACTTTGGTTTGAAATGAAACCCTGTGTACTTTGTGTTGCTATGATGTTAGAACGCTAACATGCTAATCAGAGATGTTGGATATGGAAAACATTACACCTGCTTCACAGCTGAATGTTGGCGTCGTTGGTATGAGCATGTCAGCAGCATACCTGCTAACTAGCATGGCTGCCTTTTTGACTATTCACAGCTGAGACGCATTTAGCCCGTTCACTGTGACTACAGTAGCGATAAGCTGTACTTTGTATTGGACAATGTCAAACACTGAAGAGTGAGCTGTGTTTTATTTAATTTAAGTAGAAAGCTAAAGTGGTTCAGCAGGTTTGTAAAATTGTTTGGTCTGGCTGCTGGGGCCACATCTCCTTGGTCAACCTTAAAAGCTTTGACTCTGGTTCAGTGTTTGCTGTACTCACTGCTTGATATTTGCTTACTGACACTTTCTCAAAGTAACATCAAAGCATCGACCTTTCCTGGCTGTGCTGTGGTCGAAAGCTTTTAGTTGTTAAGAAAGCGACCTGTTCCAGAAACCTCAGCTCATTGGATAAAAATATCCTCCTGTTTCTGCTGTGAAGCTATCACACTTGTTTTATTCTTCTTTTATTATAGTGGATTATTCTACATTTTGCCTTGTTTATCAAAGAAAAGTGGTGATTGGCAGTCAGTGGAGTGAACTCACCTTTTTTCCTGCCATGGTGACCGTTAACTGTTTCCTGTGGCCTCGGCCGGCGCTCTGCGAAGGGCCTTCCCCCCCCTTGTCAGGCGCAGCCTCCTGCTGCCCTTTCCCAGCTGGTGAGCTGCCGCTGAATGGTTTTGTCATCACCACACGACTGTCCTGCTTCAAACCAAACGGGGGAACATGTTATAAAATATTTACGGGGCTCGCCTGCCAGCCTCCGCTCTTCTACAGGAAATCCGGCGCAGACACTCACGCTGGTGGACTTGCTGATGGTGATGGTCAGATCATCAGCTTTGCCCTTACGGCTCTGCAGTGCCATTCCCTCCTCCTCCGCCCGTTTCTTATCTTCTTCCACCTCCTAAATGCAACTCAATGGAAACAGTCAGCTAATCAGAAGGTCTGTCTTAGAGCGCCACGACCTCACACAAAAGAACCGAGCGTCTCTAGTCTGCACATCGGCTCTCTGCCTGCGGGCGCATGTTCTCACCTTGTACCTCTTCATGAGTGCCTCGTTCTTCCTGCGGAGAGCCTCGATCTTCTTGTCCAGCTCCACGTCCCTCTCATGATCCCTCTTGGGCATCATCTCACTGTCGGTCTGGGAGGACACAAGCCACTTTACTCATACGATTAAATAAAATCATGGTGCACAATTTGTTTTTAGTGTTTCATATTTTGAGCATCATTCTGGCAATGACATGACATTTTTCAATTCTTGTGTGTTTTCTTAGCTTCACTGCTAAAACAATATTTTTTTTATCAATACTTCACTCCATGTTGGCTAGCCTAAAACACACAGTTGTGCAATAAAACTGGTAGTTTTTGTCATTATTGGATCAGAGAAGGAGTTAACAAGATCACAAATCCAGATATGTCATGCCAGCTTTTAGCACTGGAAAGATTTGCATACTTGTTGCTATGGACACAATTTGGACTTCGCTGAGGTCCAATATTCAGCCCTATTCAGTCCACTACACTGTAATCAAACTGACTATAAAATCATAAAAAGATCCCTGTAAGACAAGCACTTAAAATGACGAAAAACCTTTATTTAGTCCACTCATAAACAGAACGGAAAAAGAAATCAGCTGATCCTTAACGGATGCTGAGTAGAACTGAAAAAGGTTGTGTGTCCACACCACTGCATGTGCTGTGAATACACACACCGCTAACATGCCCCTCACACCCACCACAGATGGAGCATTCATTACGAAGCTCGGTTACACCAGCAGAATGCATATGCAGACTGCAGAGCATCCTAAACACGCTGATGCGCTCAGCGGGACATGCCCACTCACACGACAAGAGGCCCCGTATTGAAAAAGAGCTCTGCAAAGCCGGTTGCGGACATGTCCGGGAGCTGCAGTCCAGCTGAAGAACACTCGAATGGGAACAACACAGAGCCATAACAACAACAACGACGATGCAGGAGCAGCAGCGATCTCATTTCCGTCGGCCTGCAGTAAATGAATGTTCTGTCACAGATCTGGTCTGTGCAGTCCTTCTTAAGATGACGAGTGTGCAAGTGGTCAAAGTTGTGGTTCCTTTAACTGGCTGCAGAGCAAACTCCAAGAGTGCCTGGCTCAGAGGAGCGGTGAAGGAGGAAGTGCTCTCTGCAAAGACCAAGACAGAACAAGATGCCATAAAACTTCTGTACTGTTTTAAAGCATTGGGATATATGTATATTTGCTTCATTGCCAATAGAGAATTGGATTGATATCAATTTCTTGTCTGCAGGCCTGTGGCAATTTACCCTCATGTATAAATGAAACAAATTAAACATTTGTGAGCTTTAAAAGGTGCCCACTTACAAGCTTTGTGCTAAGATAAGCTAACCAACTGCTGAGTGTGGCTGCATAATTGATGTATAAACATGAGAGTGATATCAATCTCTTCAACTAACTCTCAGCAACAAAGCGAGTAAATGCATTAACCTAAATCTGACCCGTTCTTCTCAATTTTATCCTCCTGTGTATGTGAAATGCCAGCATGAGGACAGGTCACATGGCAGCTCATATAAAATGTAACATATTGTCTCAGAGACGCATGACCCAGGCTAATGAGATAACACTGAGAGGAAATAACATTTCTGCTCTCAAACAAGTTGCCTGAAGAAAACAACAACATGTAGGTTTTAACGTTAATGTTATTGTGGGATTTATGGCATAAAGTGACACGACAAATGTGTGCCGAAAGTTTGCAAAGATGGGATCAGACTGCGCTGCTGTTTCATCCCTCCATCTGTTGTCGACGCGTCGGAAGTGCCAGCACTATTTTCCTAAATATCTTCAAAAGGATTTCATTCAGCACACAAACAATAGTATTCAGATGACACTCAATGAATGGCAGTCATTGTCAAAAAAAAAAGAAAAAAAAAGGCTGCTCTCAGCTCAATCAGCTAAAACAAGTGTCTCCCACTTTGAGTCAGAGTTGACATCATCTGTTGCAATTCACAGCCGTGGAGAAGTGACTACGCCGCTGTCAAATAGAAAAAGGCGCCGATTGGTGCTTGGCGAAAACTGTGAAACAACACAATCCACTTTGAAGCATCCCATTCTCCATGCTCTGTATAAATGATTCTGGACGGGTCAGACCTTCTTGACAGGGACAGGAAGTAGTCGTGCCAAAGCGAGTCAGTCATCCTCCGCCGTTGCCCCAGTGACGACAAGAGAGTCGAGGCTGCCTCTATGCGATATTACCAGCTTCAGAATGATGACTCACTGCTAAGCGAGCGCACAAAGACCATCACATTGGGACTGCAAGAAATTCTTTCGGGCTTTTTCCATCGCCGCCGCTGGTCCGCCTGCAAGGAATGGCTGCCACTGAGATATTGAGTTCAACTCTTGCGATTTACACAGATCGACCTTTTTGTGTTCCGCGTTGCCAGCACAGACTTCTTGGTAAAATAACAAAGGCGGCACGCTGTGACCCCAGATGCGTCTCGAACCTGCTTCGAACCTGCAGAGAGCAAGTGAAAAAGTTGGTACTCACTCAAAGAGGCAGCAGGCTGGAAAGTGGTTACCTCACAGCTCCGAGTTGTCAGGGTATCCAAACACAACAGACCATGAGGACATACCACCAAGAATAGGCGCAAGAGAGAGACACGCTGCTGACTCTGAATCTCAGCGAGGCCAATGGCGGAGGCTGGAGTGAACGCCGGCCTCCACAGACCAAAGTGGGGGAGACTCTGTGGCAGGGACGGGAGGGGGTGGGGGGGTGGGGGGGCGGCACCTCTCTGGGTCGGGCCGGCCGGTTCTGTGACTGTGCAGCAGCAGCAGCAGCAATGCTAACGCTCAACACATACGCACACAATCACAAAACACACAGAGACGTTGTGGGTCTGCCAGTGGACGGCACCCATGCCCGGACAGGCAGGCGAAAGGGGGAGGAGGGAGGGAGGGGGGTGGGGGGGCTGCAGAGAGAAAGCTGCCAAGGCTTCCTCCCTACCCAGCATTCCTGTCACCTACAGGAGCTACAGCAGGAGAGAAAGCGGCAGAGACTGAGACAACTGAAACGCAGCATGTAGCCACGGCTAAATCTGCGACAGAGCAGAGAGGGAACCTAACACCAGAGGCAGAGAGGGAGAGAAGGAGAGGGAGTGCTGGAGAGGAGAGGGTGGGATGAGACAAGAGAAGGGGAAGGAGAGAGAGAAGGCACTCACGGGTCTTTCCATGTCAGCGGTGAGAGCTGGGCTGGGTCCAGGCGCGAGGCAGCCGAGGCGGCAGAGAGGGCTGCCTGGAGTCCACGATCATGCCTCGGTTACAATGAGCCAAGTTGGGCAAGCAGCCAAGACGTCTAACAAATGCACAGAGCTCCCCTGTTAACGGATTTTACAGCACCCACCCGCCTGTCCACCCTCGCTCTCTCTCTCTCTCTCTCACTCACTCTCTCTCTCCCTAACCCTCCCACCCTCGTGCACATCCTCCCTCCCTCCTGCTCTCTCTCTCCCTCTCTGAAGCACTTGCTCCTTCCCCTCCTCACTTATCCTCTGCTCAAAACATGCTGGGTAAAGCCCATCACTCTCCTCACATACAGTCAGTTTATTTTTTGTAAATTAGCACTACAGCTCGGATGATACTAAAAAAATATATATATTCAGTTCTGTGTGTGTGCTTAATCGTTTTTAACCATATTACCATGTTTCTTGATTTTTTTCTCTCTCTGTCTTTTCTAAAGATTGTTAACTGTTATTTTGATAATTGAGGATTTTTAAAGAGGAACTATGCTACATTTTTACCCTAATTAAAAAACTCCGGAGTAATTGTGATAGTTAACTACATGTCTTGTAACTTCTTACGAGAGAGAATGGAGTCTCTCTGCCTTCACCTGGCGGCTCATGACTGAAAACCATCAGTGTAGTACCTGGCCACCGCCCCGGTGTCTCTGCACACCATGACACAAATGTGCTCCGTCTTTTACATTATGATAGATAAGACTACACAAACATACACGTCATAACATTGTATGTTATATAACGTTATCCATTGCTCCATGTATTGATTTTTTTGCTGGCTTCGTTGAAAACAAATGCACATGGCCAGGAGGAGGGTTAGCAAAACAGCGACCAGACTTGCATAGTTCCTCTTTAATTCTCCTACTAAGATAAACAAACATGGTGGGAGTATACAAAGATATTTGCTCTCAGAGTTCTCAGATCTATTTTATACTATGTCACAATGTCATTTCTTCCAATTTGGATATTAAAGATGCTCAGGAAAAAATAACTCCCCTCCTAACATGACCCCATTCACATCTAAACATGGCACTCTCTATAAATGCAGACATCACAAGTGAGACACCAGCTGTGTCGCCTACAAGCTCCAGACTACATGTTCAGAGTACTAAAGGAGCGTCCTAAAGACTGGAGCACGGTGGAGTGGGAGTGGGAGGGTACGGGGGTGGAGGGTAGTGCCTGCTGAATTTCCCACCGTTCTTCATGCATGGCAGGCTGCATCTGCTTAAGTCTGAGAGCTCATGACACGCTGCAAACAAGCAGCCTGGCAGACAAATGCCACGGGCTGCAGTGGAGGCCAGTCACTTGAGAGTCAAAGTCGGTTCTCTGTAATTTCAACCTTGGAAGGTTACCAGTCTGAGCTCCAACATTTTTTTAGCTTACTCAAGTCCACATAGCTTACATTCTACACAGATCAGTCCTGCTAATGAGCAAAAGCTCTTTGCACCTAGTTTAGCCAACGGGTATTTGAGTTATTTTAGAATTAACGTAAGAAATGTTTTTGTTGTTTTGAGCCCTAATGCATTAATACCAAAAAAAAAAAAAAGATTGCACTACACTACACTACATGCTAAATATAGTCGCTGAGTTTAGACCTTGTGATTAGGTTTAGGAAGTGCAGTTGCAGTTAAAGGAGCCTATCAGTGTGAACCTCATCAGGTCAATGTCAGGTGAAAGAGACTGGTCACATTTTTTATTGTTCCTAAAATCATACTAAAACTACTGACAATGACTGCACTGGTTTATAAATCCATGAGGACTGACACTGTTTGCCAACTCTACGCAGGCTGTTTGAAAGACACATGTTTGGAACCACAACACAGATGGAGGCAGCAGGGAGGCAGAGGACACACAACCTACAACGATGAGGATACTGGAGGAAAAACTGATCACTGTGAATCTAAAAACAGCTCATGTGCTCCAGCTCGGTCGAGTACAACCCAGCTACACGTTTGTCACTACCAAGGCAAACAGCAAAGTTGTATTTACCAAATGACACCAAGTTATGGAAATCTGAAGTACAGTAATATTTATTAAATGTCTAAATGTTGTGTTTTTGGATTATGACATAAAATGAGAAATATTACAGCTTACCTGGCGTCACATCATTTGACGTATAATGCAGTTTCCCTCTTGTGCATGCAACGAGCAGCCCAGTTTTCAAAAAGTGTTCCCGTCGCCTTTGGATGAAGCTGCTGGAAATATGGAAAAGAAATGTAACTTAAACAACAGGTGAATAGATTTAGGTGATGTGCTAGATCATCGGGGGTGATAGACAAAAACACTTTTCTCTCTGTGGATGACACTATGTAAGCCAGAAGGGGAAAAACAGATTCCCAGCTCAACTTACATGTTAGGAAACAAGAATGATGTTAGGAAATGTTAGGAAACTCATGTTAGGAAACATGAATGATGACTTTATTAGAATCTGCATTTTTACTAAATTATCTGCAGACTGACACACTAAATACAGTTATTTTGTGTATAACATGCCTGACAGGTACAAAGCCCAGACACATTCAGCCCCGGGAGGCCATTTTCTTTATCCTGTTTGTTTTTGTTAGCAGGATTATTAAAAAAATACAGCACCAAATTGAAAGAAACTTTGTGTAAGAGTACATGTAGCATGGATGAATGCAGAACGCTGAGTTGTTACTCTCTCAGATTGTTTAGTATAAACACTATTACATTACACTCATAGCACCATTTGCAAGATAATAATAAATTATCTAGGTCCAGTACATGAAATAGCAACACATCCTCCTCATAATATTTTAAGTGAAGTTCAAGTGAGTTTAAAATTAGGCTACTTACCTGTCCAACAGCAGTAAAGCAACATCCTGTCTGCCCTCAGTCCCATTTCTACTTTCCAGGCAAACATGTGTTTTTCTTCTCCGTCTGCAACTTTCTTTGATTGTTTTCCTTGTGCTGAACGACAATCCACTTCTGAACCACGTCTTGGGCACTTCTTCAGGTTGTCAGCCATGTTTCTGCCTGCTGCTAGGAGACTGTTGATGGGAGAATTTTCATTGCATAATGCAATTTTGGCTCAAGTTCAGCAAACATTTAACATGTTTAATCCATATGCAAACTATTTCATTGTAGTATAATTGCTCAATCAATTTTCACATTTTAAACTTTGTTTGTCATGTCTTCCCATCACACGTTCTTACAGTCCTCAGTGGATTGAGTCTGTATATAGAAGTGATTTACAGTTCAGTGATATCATTTTTACTATTAATATTATAGGGGGTGATGTTGTAAGCTGGATAAAAGCATATTAACTGTCCTAAGGCAGTGTGGAAATTATTTCCATAAAACATGACACACACTCACACAACTGCACACAGACAGATTGTCTCCTTGAATGTCAATGTTCAGAAAAAGAGAGTAGATCATGTCGATGGCCGAAATGCAAAACCTCCTATCTGCAAAAATTACTTTTTTGAGAAAACAAAAAAAAACGTATTATTTTCTTGCAGAATACTATTTGTCAATGGTATCCAATGCATGATACACAGTTTTTGGACTATATTACTATTATTACATGTTAACAATACTGACCAGTATTGGTGCCTCACAAAGTGCAGATAGGAGGTTTTTCCCTACTTTTCCTGGATCATTTTCCAGATAGGAGCTTTTGCACTTGGTGCAGGTTGGAAGAGGTTCTACAAAACAATGCTCTAAATTAGGTTAATTATGAAAAGTTACTTAAAAATGAATTAGGTAAAATCAGGTAAAAAGGGGGCCAGTTTGGGTAATGTAATAGTTATTAGTATACTAGTGTCAGAATTCCTTAAAGGGATAGTTCAAGTATTTATTAATACAGGACCAATTATTAATCCTTCAGGGGTCAGATATAGCGTCTTTAATACTATAAAAAAAAAAACATTTAAGTGTGACAAATCTGGGGCGGTGTTTAGCTCAGTTGGTAGAGCACCCGCTATAGTCCTCACTGCAGGCGGCCCCGGTTCGAATCCCGCATCGGACGGCCCTATCCTGCATGTCATTCCCCCCATCTCTGCCTCCCGTTTCCTGTCACACTCTCAACTGTCCTATCAAATAAAGGCATGAAAAGCCAAAAAAAAAAATACTTTAAGTGTGACAAATCTGCAAGAAAGTAAGAAATTTGGAAGAGGGCTAATACTTTTTCACTGCACTGTATTTGCTGGTCAGCGGTGTAAGGCTCAATCAGGCTCCTTTCATAATAAAAAGTCTAAGTCTACTTTATATAATTGTGGGTCATTTTGATGGAATTATGTATAGCTAGAGGGGTCCAAAGTGATGCATAGTTAAATCATGAACTAACTGTGATAATGAAATGAAGAACAGATGAAAAAAATAATAATTGACACCTACTGTACCGGTCTGGAAAGTGCTACAAAGACATTTCTAAAGCTTTGGGACGCCAGTGAATCACGGTGAGAGGCGCCTTTATCCACTAAAGGAGAACGCTAAGCTTAGAACAGTGGTGAAAACCTTCCCTAGATGGCTGCCATACAATAAAAAAAAATAAAATGATGATGTTAAAATGTCTGAATGATGAATTAGGGACTCCTGATATCAGCAGTTTATCAACTAATTTCAATGATATTTCTATTCTGTCTCCTTTGGCCTGGCCTCTGTGAAACACAACTGATGTACGCGCGCAAACACACACACACACACACACACACACACACTTGATGTGATGAAAGTTAGGATATTTAAGTTGTAAGCCTAGAGATACTACATTTCAAGTGAATTTCACCATGACAACCTCATCTGAGGGTTTTTAATCAGTCTATTAGGGACAAAGGGCCCAGCCCCGTGGCCAAAGCTGCAGCAGGTCCTGACAATCTACACTGGCAGTCTGAGATTACTGGTAGTTTCACTATCTCAACATCCCAACATTTCAGAAGCTAATACATGTAATGTTTCATAATAATGTATCTGTCTCTATTAGTCCAGTCATTTTATGAGAAAAGGTTAAACAAATTGCAACTTGTTGGTTGACCGATGGAGTCAACTCATTCCAATTTTCATGCCGGTACCACCACAGCAACTTCATATATACATGTGCCGTCAAAACGGTGCATTTTATGCAAATGTATGCAGATTTATGCAAATTTGCTCATGTTAACAAAGAATTTCAAAAAACTTGTAATACATTTTTTGTTTGTCTTAATGTAAGTAATCAACTCAGTAATTTTCATGGAGATATCTAAAGGTTAAAAATTTTACTCTATTCACGTGAAAAAAAATGTTTATGCGTATAAATGGGATATGTTTGGGTGTTTTTCTAAACTTTCCCCTAATGGGATTCTTCTGGGCTTTTTTTTCCCTCACTCAGGACATGTTGAGGATACAAAATCAGTTGAGTTTGCTTCTGTTGCAATTTGTTTAACGTTGACCCCTTTTTTGGCCTAAAATTACTGGACTATATCTCGCGCAAGCAACAAGCACGAACCGACGGCGTAGCCATGGCAACGGAACTGTGACATCTGATCGAACCCCTATGGATAACCTCTATGACATGACTGTTCTCTGTCTCATTTGCACTTGGACTTGACCCTGTGTTGACCCAGCGCAAAAACCTCTGGTGGTTCACATTTTGAACAGCGGACTACAAAACCCTTTGGAAACCTTTGGAAAGCTCTGCAACGCTCATCGGAAGACTATCGATTGGAGAACTACACTGAAGACACACCTGAAGATTTAACCAGCGGGAAAACAACAACTCGCCTCGGACCCCGCCCCCACCGGGCAGCACCTGCTGTACCCAGTCCTTTACAGGTAAGACATCTTCTAATTTTATACCAAATGCCTTCTCGAACTGCCAAAATCTGGTTTCCATATGAAAATAGCTTTAAATTGATTTAACTTATATTGTACAGAAAGATTTAACATAGCATGTTTGTTGGTTATTAGGAAAACACAGTGTTGGATTATTCTTGACATTTTTTTGGTGTAAAATGTTTATTTAGCAGTAAACCCGCGCCTGGTTTTCTCGGAACAGAAGTGGAATATGCTAACAATCAAGTATTGACTCGAAAATGTTGATATTTTCGTTTGACTGTACCAAATTTTCCAAATTTAGCATTGAAAGTTGTATTAAAAATGGCGACTGGGCCTGTTTTTAAAAAATGCTAAAAGAAAAAGCTATGCATTTGTTGTTGTCACCTTGGAGATGATGGAACGAACGTTGGAACGTGCAGGTCCAGTCCGGGCCCGTTCCTTCCGGAGGGTTGTGTTTGTTTTTGGCTAGCTTGGTAGCTTGGTCGGTCTTTTTCACCTCTATGTTTTTCACGAGGTTCACGCGGGTTCACGTGGCAAACACTGGCCCCTCCCTCTCCTGTCCACCCTGAACCCGAGTCCATGTCAACTAAAAAAAAGCACAGACATTCGTGTGTTTATATCATAGAAACCTTGCACGATTATTTCATTAAATTGCGTGTCCTTCGCGCGGGTAACGACCATGGGACTAATGGCATTTATAAAATAATGGCGTTAACTGCGCTACTTTTTTCAATAATGATTAATTTGAAAGAGTTACCATCACTGACAATAAAATCCGTTGGGTTGTACTCGCCGTTACTTGACTCAAGAATTCACAAAATAATACATAAAGGTTTTTTTTTTTGTTTTTGTTTTTTCAGTCGATCAACTAGGTGGAAAAAAAGTCGTTTATCTGGGGGACTATTGCAAATAACTTTTTTTTGTTTTTTTTTAATGTGGACAATGGTTCAACTGTTGGCATACATGCCTGCATTGGGAAATTGTGACACTATAGTTGTGAGTGGATGTCTCAGTTATTTACAGTAGCCTAAACAGGTGAGTTTACAGTCCATGGCCTCACAACATAAGTTTGTCAATGTGCTGCTTTTACCGGTACTCACTATGGATGCAAAGCTGTGAGTCTGACATGCTGCAGCCAGTTAGCTGCTGTCCTCATACTTTAATGTCTTTATAAATATGTAAGACTATGGAATTGTCTGATAGTTTTAGATTATTGATTTGATGTGAACTATTTATCACAGATAGAAACCTGTAAGAAACTATCTTAAAACTAGTTAAAACAGTGCAGCTGCATGACAAACACATTTTCTAAGTTCTGAAGTTCCCACAAGATGTGTGTGATGCTGAACTGCTGCAGATACCAACAATCCACACACATTGAATATTATTATTTTTGCTTCCTACATGCCCTGTTGTCATGCCTTCATTTAAATGTTTTTATAATGACATATTTTCACACTTTTCTTCCCCCAGCGGACTTTTCCCCCTGTCATCCACCTCAGCAGTTTGCATCTCCACCACCTGTCAGGATGAGGGCCGACCTGCCAGGTGACACTGTCCCTCTCCACTCTTCCACTTTAAACCCTGCTGCTCCTGCTCTCCCTCTTGATCTTCCTTCTCTCCCTCCTGATCTCTCTGATCTCCCTCTGGATCTCGCTGATCTCCCTGAGCTCCCTGCTCTCCCTCCTGATCTCCTTCTTGATTTCCTTGCTCCTCATCATGCTGCTTTACCCGCTGATCTCCTTCCTCCTCCTCGCCCTCTTTTTCTTCCTGACCTTCCTTTCTATTTTCCTGATCTCCAGCTTGATCTCCGTGAGCTCCTTGCTGCTCCTTTTGCTCTCCCTCTTGATCTTCCTGCTGCTCCTCCTGTTCTCCCTCATGATCTCCCTGCTCTCCTCGCTGCTCCTCTTGATCTCCCTCTAGATCTCCCTGCTCTCCCTTTTGATCTCCCTGATCCCCCTGCTCCTCCTGCTCTCCCTGCTGCTCTCCCTGCTGCTCCTGCTCTTTCTGCTGCTCCTCCTGCTCTCCCTGCTCCTCCTGCTCTCCCTCTTGATCTCCCTGCTCCTCCTGCTCTCCCTGCTCCTCCTGCTCTCCCTGCTGCTCCTGCTCTCCCTGCTCCTCCTGCTCTCCCTCTTGATCTCCCTGCTCCTCCTGCTCTCCCTGCTCCTCCTGCTCTCCCTGCTGCTCCTGCTCTCCCTGCTCCTCCTGCTCTCCCTCTCGATCTCCCTGCTCCTCCTGCTCTCCCTCTCGATCTCCCTGCTCCTCCTGCTCTCCCTCTAGATCTCCCTGATCTCCCTGCTGCTCCTGCTCTCCCTGCTCCTCCTGCTCTCCCTGCTCCTCCTCCTGCTCTCCCTGCTCCTCCTGCTCTCCCTCTTGATCTCCCTGCTCCTCCTGCTCTCCCTGCTCCTCCTGCTCTCCCTGCTCCTCCTGCTCTCCCTCTTGATCTCCCTGCTCCTCCTGCTGCTCCTCCTGCTCTCCCTCTTGATCTCCCTGCTCCTCCTGCTGCTCCTCCTGCTCTCCCTCTTGATCTCCCTGCTCCTCCTGCTCTCCCTCTTGATCTCCCTGCTCCTCCTGCTCTCCCTCTTGATCTCCCTGCCGCTCCTCCTGCTCTCCCTCTTTATCTTCATGCTTTCCCTCTTCATCTTCCTGCCTTCCCTGCTGCTCCTCCTGCTTTCCCTCTTTATCTTCCTGCTGCTCCTCCTGCTTTCTTGCAGAATGCTCCTCCTCTGTTCTTGCCAGTTCCTCCTCCTGCATTTTTGCCCCTGCAGCCTCCTGCTTTCCCGCAGTATGCTCCTCCTGCTTTTCCATTTCTACCTGTGGCTCCTTTTGCTTTCCATCCTGCTGGTCCTGCTTTTCCTCCTGCTGCCCCTGCTTTCAACCCTTGTGCTCCTTCTCTCCGGCCTGCTTTGCGGCCTGCCGGTCCTACACCTGCTCCTCGCCCTTTCCAGCCTCCTGCTCCACATTTTTCTGCTGTCCAGGGTGTTGTTCTCGGTTCTGCTCCTGTTTTCCAGCCTGTTGCCGGTCCACTCCGCTCCTCCCCCAGGAGACCCCTGGAAGAGGACGGCCGTGTGGTGCCTGCAGCCAAGAGGCCACGGCTGTGAGATGACAGCAACTCAGATCACCTCTTCTCTGCTACAGGTATCACTGGGTCCACATTTGCCAAGCAAAGCCTCATGAGTGTAGCCTTTACACCTGGCAGGGCTGCAAGAGGCCTCGCTAGCATTTTGCACTTGGGCTTTATTTCTGGAGTTTTGTACATAGAAACATTGGCTCGATCAACCTTTATTTCTTGGGGCTGGCCTTTGCATCCAGGCGGGGTTCAGTACAATTTGGTTGGTCGAGCATTATATTATTCACTTAACAATTTATCACACTTGGGTTTTTTGGTAGTACATTTTACAATTTATTTGGTTGAGAATATTGTTACTTAACACTAATTCGCACTTATTTTTTGTGTTTAGTAGTTTTGCACATACAGTGGCTTAATCAACCGCTCTTTCTTTCTTGGGGCTGGCCTTTGCGTCTGGCGGGGCTCAGTACAACCTGGTTGGTTGAGCATATACTGTATTATTCATGTAACACTTAATTGCACCCTACCACTGCCCCACCCACCTCCATCCCCATCCTCACTCACCCAGTGTCAGCTGGGATCAGATCTGGCCAATCCCAGCTGACAAAGGACAAAAAAGGTGAGTGTGTGTGCTTCTGACTTGTCTATATTTTTCTTGTTTACATATTTTTATTAATACTAGATAATTAGTCTCACTAACCATTACTTATTTTTTCTCTTACTCTGGCTCTGGAGGACAGAAAAGTGAGTATGAGCCTCTGACAAGAAGTGACCTGTATCTATGTCTTGTAGACATAAAAGTTGTTATTTTGTGAACCTGTTTACACTTACATTATGTGTGTTTATTGTAATCAAGTTAGTCTCACTAACCATTTCTTTTTATAATTATTTATTTTCTATACTGCCTGAGCTGCTGATGAACAGAAAACCATGGACAAAGTGAGTATGAGATTCTGTCGTGGAAAGAGGAAAATGATCAGAATACTTTCTAATAAAGGCAATAATGTAAACTAATGTGTACACTAGCCACATGCCTTTATTGATATATATTCAGTGCAGTATTTCAAGCTTTACTAGCCTGTCTCACAAACCAGTATTTGTTTTCCTCCCACTCTGCTTCCTGAGCTGCTGCTCTTCACTGAGGACAGACAAAGGTGAGTATGAGCACCAGAAATGTGCTACATTAGCTATAAACTATATGTTATTGTCGTCTATACATACATACTAAAGTGTATTAGCCAGTTTATTCAGATAATATCAAGTATTTATCAGTTACTGGTCTGTCTCACTAACCATTATTTCTTTTCCTCCGACTGCCTCCTGAGCTGCTGCTGTTCACCATGGACAGTGAAAGTGAGTATGAGCCTCTGACTTGGATGGGAAGTGACCCAGTCTATAAGATGTAGATGTAGACACGTGTGTTGTGTAAACATGTTTACAGTAGTAACTTGAATATTTTTTGTCTGTCTCACTAATCTTAACTGTATTTATTTTTCTGTTTTTGAGCTGCTGCTGCTGTGATCTGTGGAGGAGAAAGGTGAGTATGAGCCAGACTAGTGACATCCCCGTTTACTTAGGCAAATAATCTTTGGCCAAATGAGTGACATGTGTTCCTATCCCATTATCTATTCCTCCTGATGCTGCTGACCCATGAGCGCACATCGAGGGTCAGCACGGACCACTTATCAAGTTTGCAGATGACACGACTGTGGTTGGCCTCATTAGCAACAGCGATTACACCAACTACAGGAGAGAGGTGTAGCCAGTTGGTGTAAGGACAAGAGTCTCCTTCTCAACATGGAGAAGATGAAGGAGATGGTTGTTGACTTCAGGTTAGGCCCTACCCTGTACAACCCCCCCCCACCCCCCCGACACACACTGACCATTAGTAATTTTACTGTGTAGAGTCAGCAGCACCAGATTCCTGAAGGTGAACATCACAAAAAAATGCCCCATCACCAAGGACCCTTCCTGGACCACCAGCGACACCTCCCTGATGCAGAAGGCTCAGCTGCCTCCACTAACTCAGGAGAGCGTGTGCCCCACAGCCCCCAGCCCCATCATGACCATGTTACCAAGGCAACACAGAAAGCATCATTCTGTGGTACAGCAACTGCACTGCCCAAAACACAAAGACCTTGCAGCGCATAGAGAAGCGGCCGGCAAGATCGTCCGCACCCCACTCCCCTCCCTCTTCCCCACCTTCACCTCCCGTCTCAGCATTGCTGCTGACTCTAGCCCCCCCACCCCCCTGTTCAGTCTCCTGTACTGGAGCCTCCAGACTGAGGAACAGCTTCATACATCAGGCTGTCAGGATGCTGAACTCTCTCCCTGCCCCTGCCCCCCTGCCCCCCTCTCACCAGCTTAAGAAGGTGAGTCAATATTGATGGATAGTTATGATGTCCCCAACTTTAGCTCAAGGAAACTAAATAAAACGCTGCTGCATTCATTTCATTCAGACTGCGTTGTTTTTATTAGTGTTTTGTTGAGTGAGTCGGCCTACCAGACATCCAAATATCAGGGGTTAGTAAGATCAGAGATTGAAATGAACAAATATACAGATATATTTAGTAGGCACATCAGTACATCACAATAATTAACTGTTAATTTTCACAGACATGTCTTTTTTGTTCCTATCACTTTTACTATTGCTATTTAAAAAAGGCAAAATACCTTACTCGATTACTCAACTAATTAAAGAACTAGTCGATTGATCGATTACAGAAATAACCGATAGCTGCAGCCCTAATCTTCTGTCCTGAGTTACAGTGTTTGATGTCACAGTGAAGTTTTGAATTCAAGTTGTGTCATTAGTGTGTAGGAATTCTTGGCCGCCAAAAACATATAGTATAAGGTCACAATGACCTTGAACTTTAACCTTAGACCACCCAAAAATATCACATCATTGTGAAGCCCAAGCACGAATGTTTGTGTCAAATCTGAAGTGATTCCATTGAGCAGTTCCTGACATATGGCATTCAAGAGAGAAGGGTGAAGGCTACAACCAGAAAACTTGACACAAAAATGATCAAACATTTTATAAGTTGACTTTTTGAAAGCAGCAGCCTGGAGGAGATGATGCTGGTGTGGTGCATACAAAACACAACACACACAACTAGTTTATACAAGACACTTTTGAGCCTTGTTCATTAAAGTCATTTGAAGTTTTAGAAAGTGGAAACAGAAGTGGGGTTTGATTATGTGCAGTGGACATAGTAACTAACTAAAGACACTTTCCTCTTACAAAATGTCTGTCACAGATTTTCCATCTCTGGGGAATTAATGGTTCTGTGATTTATTAAGCTCCTTGATTCGCCCATCAGCCGCCCTCTGGGCAAAGTCAAATCAATTATTTACAGATGTCAGTGTCTGAGTGAAAAACAACAAAGAAGAAGCACCAGCAGACGAGCTCGAGGCACTTCCAGTCATTAGTCCATCACATTTCATTAGGGCTCAGTAAGGGAGGGCCACAACTGTACACTGAGAAAGAGAGGACAGAGCAATATTAATGTATGATCTGTGACCACCGACGTCTGATGTGATTCATACACGTGCATCTTCCCTCGCCCCCCGTACCATGGCACAGTCCTGACTTAGAACAGTCCATTGACCTGCTCGGTCTCAGGGTCCAGGTCAATGTCATAGAAACAAGGCCTGGTGGGCAGACCAGGGATGGTGGGCATCTGGGAGAAAGAGACAGACACTGTCAAAGAAAATCTGACCGGTCACTGTCCTCAAACACTCTTTGTCACACAATGCAACTTTTGTGTCAAGCTGGAAAAGTGCTGATTAATGAAGAATAACACCATCACTTGGACTGTCATGCTGGGTTAAACAGTTTGCTAGTTGACAGTAACACAGCAACTGGAACATTTCAGAAACATAATTGTTATATTTTCCAAGCGTACAGATTCACCACTTAGCCTCTACTCTACGCAGTAAGTACACAGTGTCTTTGGTGTGTGAGGTCATGTGATTTGTTTGTTATTTAAATGAAAAGATTCAGACAGTTGAGTAGGACCCAGCTCCATGAGAGAGGCTGATTCATGTAAAAAGATGGTGCCTCCCTGTGTTACGAGTGTTTCCCAGACACAAATCTGGGCCAAACCTGGCAGCGTGCGTGAGGCGCCGTTTGTTCCGTGTGAATGTGAGCTTACCGTGCCAACCAGTGGGAAGAGAAATCCAGCGCCCACGCTGGCTCGGATGTCTCGGACTGGCAGGACGAACCCTTTGGGCACACCCTTCTTGTCTGCCTCATGTGAGAGCGACAGGTGAGTCTTGGCCATGCAGATTGGCAAACCGCCGAAACCCTGGGGGCAAAAGACGACACAAAGGCCTATTCAGTCTCCATCTGATTAAAGCCTCTCTGCTGCTGGCCGCCACCGACAACAGAGCTCTGACACACAACAACAACACAAACGCAGACGGTTGCTGACCTGTTTGGTGTAGAGCTCCACCTTGCGTTGGGCCTCTGGGAGAAGCTCAATATCATCTGCTCCGTAGATCTTCTGGGCAATTATTCGGATCTTGTCAGCAATAGGGAGCTGAAGTGGAATCAGAAATACATAGCGTCAGTGTCGTCCTTTACTGGACATGTCTGCAAACCAAAATGTGCATATTTTCAATACCTGTATATATATAAGTGAAAAACAATAACAACATACATGTTTGATACTAATTCAATTGAAATACTGTTTCTATCTGAGCAGTGGACTACAGTTAAGCAGTTGAATTCGGGCCCATACCTCCAAATCATAGAGGAACTTAAAATGGTTGGGGGCCTCGGAGGCCCTCTGGACGGCTTTACCCAGGGCCACGGCTCCGGCTCCGCCCTCGGCCCAGTGGGAGCACCGCACGGCGTCAAAGGCTCCTGCAGCTTTAGCCACGCTGCACACCAAGTCCAGCTCAGCCTCGGTGTCGTTCCTGCAGGAGGGTCAGCACAGCAGAGGCATGACGAATGTTTCCTCCATGTCAACAATAAGTAACACACTGCTAATCTCCTCACTGACACAAAACCTCTCTGCCTCAAGCAAGGTCATCATTTCTCGATATGAGAAAGGAAGGAAAGAAGATTCACTCATTCATGTCATTCCTGCTTTAAAAGTCTGTTATAATTCATTTTTGACCACTTGAGGGCAGCAAAAACAAGCTGTAAACAATGTCGTGCTTGACCTCATGAGGTTATTGATATGTCAGCAGCTGCCTACACATTCAGCAGATATGAACAATGCTGGAGGTTCTGATGGATCCAAGCCCAAAAGTCTCTCTCTGTTTGAGCTCTGATCTGCTATTTGATGCCCAGCAGCTTACAAACAACGCTCAATGGAAATAGTAGTTATGGCACAAAAGGTTTATAAAAGTCTCATCATGGTTGAGACTCCTGGGTTGGTTGATAATGTGGCGAATCCATTGATATTATGCAACTATGAATTTCTGCAACTTTAAGTGAAATATAAATAATATAAATACCATTTTAGGCTTTTGTTTCCAACAAATCACCATGCATGACTCACTTGAAAGCATTGACAGCCACCACCACAGGCACACCAAAGTGCTGTGCGTTCTCAATCTGTTTCCTCATGTTGCTGCAGCCTTTCTCCAGAAGCTCAAGGTTCTACGCAGACACACAAACAACAAACACACTTCAGTAAGTCTACCAGCAAACCGCTAACATCAAATCTCAGGTCACATAAATGTACGCTATGTGAACGATATTAAGTGTTTACAGACAGCTTTTTAAAATGAACTGCATGCTGATATGTGATTAACCCAGTGAGCAGCTGAGGCTCAGGCTCCATACACAGTATGTTCATCTACAGCTCAGCAACACATTATCATTTAAAGTAAACAACATTTGGCTTTACCTCCTCCACATATTCCTTTGGCAGTGGCATCCCAGCAGTGACCTGAACAAAAGATATAGGGAGCGTTTTACTTCAAATAACTGACACTGTATTTTACGGAAGCATAAGCTTTTATTGCGAAGCCAATAACTCTGTCAATGAAAACATGAACACAACAAAATATATACAATTTTTTTTCTTTTTTTCTTTCTTTTACCTATTCCACTTTTGTAAAACATAAGCAAGCTCACCGTTGGTCCACCTCCGTGCATCTTCAGGGCTCGGACAGTAGCCACCAAGACCACCACATGAGGCCTCAGGCCTGAGTAGCGGCACTTGATGTTGAAGAACTTCTCCATGCCGATGTCGGCACCGAAACCAGCCTCAGTCACTGTTGGAGATGATCGACAGGGTGTGAGATGAAGAGAAGAGCAACAGATGTGGAGAATACAGAATAAAGTCTGACTGCAATATAATATTTGTACAGTAAACATGTGTAAACAATATAAACAAAGCATCTACAGCTGGAGCAGCAGTGCTGTTCTGGGTCAGGTAGAATAATGTTTATATTACTAAAAGCAGCGACTATAAATCAGCCATTTACTCACTTACCCACAAAGCCCTCAGGCCCAACCAGCTTCAGAGCTATTTTATCAGCCAGGATGGAGGAGTTGCCATGGGCAATGTTGGCGAAGGGCCCCGCATGGACAAACACAGGGGTTCCCTGAGGATGGGATGTATGTGATAACTCAAGGTACTGTCCACACACACAAGTTTAAATCCAGAACAATTTAGCAAAATAATCAATAGAACCACTTAAAAACCAACAACAATAACCTTCAGAATCATATTTAGAAATCGACAGAAAATTACAAACTGTAAAACCATCTGTTGCTGAAAGATCTGAGTGCTACCATGAAACTCTGTACATGTTAGTGTGTGTACACTGTTTCACCAACCTCCAGAGTCTGCATCAGGTTTGGCTTCACCGCGTCTTTCATCAGCACAGTTAGAGCCCCGCACACACCCTGCAAAGTAGAAACAGCACATTAGAGCAGCCTCGTTCCACTGATGCTGATAACAGAGGGCGGGGCTATGAGGAGGACCGTGGGACACTGACCAGGTCCTCTGTGGTGATGGGCTGTCCGCTGCGGCTGGTGGCCACCACCATCTTGGCGAGACGCAGACGCATATCCTGCAGGCTGCTGGTGAGAGCCAGCACCGCCATGATCTCACTGGCCACGGTGATGTCGAACTGGGCCTGGAGGACAAAGACAAATTTTTCCGTCTTGGCTCAACTCTGCGATCAAATTGTTCAGTCCACCTAGTGCAGAATCTCCTATCTGAGCTTCAGTTTGTCACAGTGTCACAGTGCTACCACTGGGAGGCAGCAAAGTTAATAATAGTGGGCCTTGCTGAATGTGATTTGATGTATTAATTCGTGCTAGCAGCGGTATGAAAAAGACCTACTGTACTGATAAAGTGCAGAATTCTACATATAAGTTAAAAAAAACATTACAAAATTTGTAAAAACGTTTAAAGACTCAACGAAATATATAAAAATGTATAAGAAACCAAGACAACTAACCATCATCTAGATACAGTGGGCAATATTTTAAAAAAAAAAAGAAGAAGAAATCTATTATTATCTATTGTTTCTTTTCACCTCTCTGGTGTATCCTTTTTCAGTTGGAGACTGGCCGATGGTGATCTTCCTCAGGAATCGATCATTTGTATCCAACACTGAGGTGGGACACAAACACCATATGAATGTTATATGAGTTGTGCATAAGGCTGGAGCCAATACACAGCAGACACACTGAGGCACAAGACATGAAGAGACAGGAGGACTGGTCATACCTCTCTGCCAGGTGACGGAGCTCGGCTCGATGTCCAGGCGGGCGAAACGGGTGATCTCCTCTTCAGTCAGGGTGGAGGGATCAGTCTTATCGATGCCCAGTCTCTATAATAACACAGGAAATGTAGATGTTAGAGGCTGATTTTATTCGGTTCAACATTTTCCGGGGTAATTTTTTGTGTCTTTTTTTTATAAGGCAGCAGAGACTGACAGGAAATGCAGGGACAGGATAAAGGAGGTGTATGAATTCACTTACTTTCAGTCTGTTGATCTGGACGGGGGAGAACTTCCTCTGTCCTCCACTGAGCGGCACCAAGCGGTTGTACAGAGCCTATGAGAGAGAGACACAACAGGTAGAATCTGTTTATTAACTGTGTTTTGTTTTGTTTTTTCAAACAAAAAAACTGATATAAAGGGTGAACCCACCTTGTCAGACTGTGTGGCCTCGTGGAACATGCGGGCATCGATGGCAGCAGCCACCAAGTTGTTGGCGGCTGTGATGGCGTGGATGTCACCAGTGAGATGCAGGTTGAACTAAATAAAAAAAAGAACAGATTGAATTTAATTCTGTATTTACATTTACATTTACATGCAATCAGCATAGTTTCTAACTTCAAATCTACCTCCTCCATTGGAATGACTTGAGAGTATCCACCTCCTGCAGCACCACCTGCAGACAGAAGACAGAAGTACAGACACATGAACCAGTGCCGGACTCTAAAATGTACATTTCAACGGCTTGTGACCTACAGCCTCTTACTGAGTCTACATTATTCCAAAGTTCACCTTTGATCCCAAATGTGGGCCCCTGAGAGGGCTGTCGGACACACGCAAACACGTTGACGTTCATGTGGGCTCCCAGGGCCTGCACCAGGCCGATGGTGGTGGTGCTCTTCCCCTCACCCAGAGGAGTGGGTGTGATGCTACAGACAGAAAATATAAGCAGCAGATGTCAGAAGGTATCTGCAGCAGATTCATGTGTGTAACTTAAAAGTAACAGTTTGGGAAAACTTCTGAGTTTTATTACTGCTTATTATTAGATAGAAAAATGAAAGGAGAAACAATGGGTTCATTAGAGTGGAGAGTGGACAGCATACCCAGTGACCACCACATATTTGCCATCTGGTTGGCTCTGCAGGCGTTTGATGATATTCAGCTGGACCTTGGCCTTAGTCTTGCCATAGAGCTCCACCTCGTCAGAGAGCAGGCCCACCTCTTTAGCCATACGGTCAATGGGTTTGGGCACGCAGGAGCGAGAGATGACGATGTCGCTGTTGGAGCAACAAAGACAACACACAAAATCTGAGCAAAAGAATTCATGGTTTTCAGCGGACTCCTCTTTCATGCGGTTTATTGAATTTAACAAACACTGCAGCCACTGTGGGGCGGTTATAGGCCGCACCACGACTGAGAGGACGGGGACATGAGGACACAAACCTTGGCACTGGCTTCTGCAGGTTGAGTTTGGTGTAAGAAATGCTCCACTTCCCTGGTTGATGTCCTTCCAGGAAGCGCTTTGCACTCAGCACTGTGTTCTACACGCACACACACACACAGTATTAGTAAGACTGAAAAAGCTGGTTGAATAAATATTACAACATGTTTTAATGGTCACATAGAGCAGTGGTTCTCAAACTTTTTTACATCAAGGACCCCTAAACTGACACAAATTAGACCAGGGACCCCCCATTGGACAAAATTTTGAAACAAACAGCAGAAATACACAAATATTTTAAGTCAGTATACGTTCAAATTACTGCCAATGGCATGAATTTTTTGAAAAATGTCAAGAAATTTCTGGGGGGAAAAATGTGGTAAAACTTTGAGAAAAAGTCCCCGGACCCCACTTTGAGAACCACTGACATAGAGTGTGCTTCATGACCTTACCGCCATCAGCATGGCCACAGTCATAGGTCCAACGCCGCCAGGCACAGGGGTGATGAACCCAGCCTGCTCCTTAGCTGAGGCGTAGTGGACGTCCCCCACCACCCGCTTCCCGCTGGCTTTAGTCTCATCTGAAACACACAGAGTGAAACGTTCGGTTACGACTCAGGTGTGCCGTGACTCCAGTGGACTGAGAAACCTCAGACGTAGTCGGACCTGGAATGTGGTTGATGCCGCAGTCGATGACCACCGCTCCCTTCTTGATCCACTCTCCTTTCACCATCTCGGCTTTACCGATGCCGACCACCAGGATGTCTGCCTTCCCCACCTGGATGTTGGATGATTTATTCGAAACATTATTCATAATAAGTATCCTACAGATCTTTTTAATCAGATTGGTTATAAAGCTGATGTTCACCACTACAGCACCAGAGCTTCAACTCAAGGTCTACTTGCATTACCACGACCAAGAACTAATTCAATGAAAAGCACTGTTGTACTGTATATAGAGGCATTTCGTTATGGAACACTCTTCATTTAAATATTAGGACCATTCCCAGTAAAAAAGTATTTAAGAAACATGTAAAGTCACTTTTTACACTTAAGAGTTAATCTTTCATGTTATCATTTTGAGAACTTTCTCTTTCTTTCCCTTTTTCTTTCTTTTTATTGTAACTGGATCTGTGTATGTTTTGTAACTTGATCTGTGTATTGTTATTTTATTTTATTATTTTGAGAACTATCTTTTTCTTTTCCTTTATCCTTTCTTTTTATTGTAACTGGATCTGTGTATGTTTTGTAACTGGATCTGTGTATTATTATTTTATTTTGTACTTTTGAAAAGGACCCCAGGAAGACTAGCCTGGCGTTTGTTCGTCGGCTAATGGGGATCCTCAATAAACAATAAACAATAAACAATGTTGAGACCAACGGAGTGTAAACCAGCATCAGGTTGTGTTAAAACACTGATTCTGTGATGTTTTGTACGTTTTCCAGGTAAAGCCTCTCTGATGCTGTGAGACACACCCCCACTGAGGGTGCTGCTCTCATACAGTACCTCTCCAGGCAGATCAGCGGTTTTAGAGTGGCAGGTGGTGACGGTGGCGTGGTTCCACAGCAGCAGGTCGTGCATCGGAGCGCCGACGATCTTACTGCGGCCGAGCACTACCGCCCTCTTCCCTGCCACAGATACACCTGCAGAGAGGCAGTCAATCCGTCAGTCCTTCAGAGAGATCATGATCAATTCAATTCTTCTATGCACACTGTGTATTTTGAATGACAATAAAGTAGCTATTCTTCTATTCATTCTTTTTAGTATTTTTTGGGGGCTTTTATGCCTTTAAAGGGATAGTTCAACATTTTGGCAAATTGGCCCATTGCCATAATCCCTATAGTTTTAGGAGTAGGCTTGTTACCTTTAATTATATGCAGATTTATGCAAATGCAGAGACTGCTTGATGAAAAATTGCCCCCGATGGGAACGTGCATCAGCGGTTTTGTATGAATTTACCTCGAAAACAACTCGTAAACAACTGTCTCGTAATGTTCCGTTATTATCTCATAGCGTGGTGAATGTGCAGGTCACAACTTGTCCACCAGAGCGTTTTGGAGTTGTTGGATTGTGTATTTGATGAGTTTGATGAGGGAAACCAAGAAATCCCATGAGCCTCAGTAGTGTAGCTCTGAGCAGCTCACGGCTCTGCTCCGCCGTTCTAAAAAAAAGCTTGCACTGACAATTACAGGTAATGAACCTACTCCTAAAACTATAGGGATTATGGCAATGGGCCAATTTGCCAAAAATGGTGAGCTATCCCTTTAATGGACAGGAAAGTTGGAGAGAGACAGGAAATGGGGAGACAGAGAGAGGGGGAATGACATGCAGCAAAGAGCAATGCGACGCCCCAATCATTTCCGATTCTGTTCTTTCTTTTAAAGCGTTACTGTCTGTGCTTACCAGTCTGACTGATCAGCTCCATGCAGCCGTTCGGCGTGCAGGGGATGAAGCAGTCGCCCAGGTCCCCGCGAGACAGCTTCCCTGCATTTATGCTGGTTAGCCTAGCAAAAGCATCACAACACAGAGGAATACATCAAATATCACCATTTAGATGAACTGTCGACAGATCAAAAAGCATTGAGAGGCGAGTTTACGCGTATTCTCACCCGTCCACATCTTTCTCTGGGGCCACGGCGTTGGTGACCTTCTCTGTGTCCATCTTGTGAACAGAGTCTAAGGGCAGCTGCACGATGAGGCCGTGGATGGACGAGTTCTCGTTCACCTCTGTGATACTGTGAAGAACCTACAGACAGAGAGAGAAAGAGAGATCTTTACACTCTCAGGTGCACATGAAGCCGTTTGCACTAGGACAAAAATCAGATGGTGGATGTTTAACTCTATATACAGATAAATAAAAGTCCTCACCTCTTCCTCTGTTGCTGTCTTGGGAAGTCTCATATGTGTGGCATTAATTCCAATCTGCATTCAAAAACAATCAGAGACTCAGGGTCAACCACATGTACCTACTACCACCTATAATACAAGTATAATTATACATATTGCGTGCAAATGTCTGGTTACCTCTGCCGCTGCCTTCAACTTCATGCTGATGTACAAATTTGAATCATCACGGTCTCCAACCTGCAGAGACATGTGGTGTATGAAGGAAGAGGCCTTCTGCCATACAGATGGAGCAATGACCCAGGAACAATCCCATCATGCACTTACCTGTAAGACCACCAGCCCAGGTCTGAAGTTGGGGTCCTGAAGCTTCATCTGCTCCACATCCTTCTTCAGACGCTCCCTCACCTGCCTGAGAAGCAAAAGAGACTGGATAAATCCCTCTGAGCTGTAAATCTGTGTTGGAGCATCATAAAACAGAAGGTTTAAGGACCATATGGCACTAAAGCCACAAACATAACCCATTCTCTTTCCTCTGAATGGTTACAACACGGGCCATCTGGTTATCTTGTGTTGAGATCATTTTTCAGTCCCCTGCCATGGATCCTGGCACAGGCAAAACCAGGACATCAGATAGGACTCACTTCAAGAGATGTGTCTTATCTTGGTCTTTATTAATTTACTGGTCAGGAGACTGGGGGACAGAATCCAATCGTTTGTTTCACTTGTAGCTGATCTCATCAATCAACACCACAGTCAACTGGATCAATGAAAGGAGCAGACACAAAGGTAGGTGGACCTTGGGAATCAATTTGCAGCTATTCAAATCTATTTTATTTTTAAATCTTTAATATCCGTTATCAACACTGAGTATTTTTTTGTGGACCTTTCATATCAACTCAACTGAGAATGAGAGTTAGACAAAAAGCTCAATGATGGACTGGTGGTCATGTTTAAAACTCTAACCTACTCTACAGATCTGGATTAAAACACAGCACCTTTTGAGCATCACATGAACTTCATCTGCAGGGATGATGAAACACACTACGGGAGTGATTATGTGTGCGTGACACAATGCAGTGACACCAATTAGAACTTCCTTTTAAGTAATGCTATTTGACCTATGTGACCTTTCACAGAGTAGAGCTTTATACTCAAAAATATATTTTCCATATCCAAAAATCATCAGTCTATTCAGTGATAATCTGCAAAAGCAACTATCTTTGCTCTTTATACTGCAAAGAAATAAAGAAACAATACACATTTTAAATGGTTTACTGCTAAACAATACAAAATACAGATCTATTATTAAAGTTTGTTCATTCTTTTCCACCCAACCTGCAACATGTTGCTTCTAGGAGAGAAGATAAATGTCACGAAACTAATCATTATTGCATATTGTAGCATAACAAGAGTCCTTATCGCAACGACAGCCGATAAAAGAATTCCTAGTCACTGATCAACCAGTGCCATAATCCTCTCAACTACATTTCATGAAAGAAGGAGCTTGCGTCAGTCTGTAAAAGTTCACTTGTCCGGCAGCACAGTCCATGGTACGTCAGCTTTGTCACGCTACAGAGAGGCTGCACTGCACAGACTAATGGTGTTGCATCAAATAATTGAACTAATGAGTAGGGTGAGGGGCTGCTAACAGGGTGCAGGCTGCCATGTCTTGTGACAGGCACATGCAACTACACATCCAGGACTTTTAAGGTGAAGGGGCAGTTGTGTCTCTGAGGCAGTAATAAAGCAATCAGCTGTTTGGATTCAGCCAAACTCTGGACTATGAGAAACATATTGAAATGAGTTGCAGACTGAACTGTAATATTAAAAGAAGTGTAAATAAAATATTAGTTTGGGGTTGATAAGTTTCACAGGTCTACCTCAAGCTCACTTTGTGATGAAATCACTGGAGCAGCAGGGCAAAGATCATATCAACCTCCCCCTAACACACACACTGTTACATAATACTGCAGCATTTACAACCATTCAGCCCATTGTTTTTGATTCAGCGACCTAATGGATCATCATCTTGTTAGGACTCTGAAAATCAACACAGTCTGCAGACCCACATGCTGTCAGGAACCAGGTCTGCAAGGTCTGCAAGTCCAGTCTGAGTTCTCTGATGGTTTAACACCAACATCGGTGACAACTGCTGGCACACTTCATTCACGTGGCCAGCACAGCGCCACCTATTACTAAATGAAACTTCACAGTGAAATCACTTTCTCAGCTCAGTACAGCTGCACGTGGACCTGGTCCTGGGCTTAAACACAGGAAGAGTTGGTGACCGTGACCCCATGTGACCTGTAACTTTGGCCATGAAGTTACTGTAACTGGTGGCTAGTTAGCTGCGTAGTTAGCCAGCACACAGACACGTTACTGTACACCTATCTATCTATCTATCTATCTATCTATCTATCTATCTATCTATCTATCTATCTATCTATCTGTGCATGCATTAACGTGGAGGATAAATGTAGATACTTACGCTGAAACCTCCTTCCCACTGATGATTTGAGCGGACATCTTCAGAGCCGTGAAGTCGGTGCTGTGTGAGCTGCTGTGCTGCTTCTCCTGCACACTCTCCTGACGTGAAGAGGAGCGCGGTGAGCACTTCCAAAAACTTTAGTTTGTTCTCAGCGCGTCGTAAGCGTAGGCGTCGGCGTAGCTCCCATTCACAGGCACGGGGCTGCCGCCAAAAAGCCGCGTAATAACTTTCAGGAATAGCGTCTGACGTAGCGCTAGTAGGAGTGACAGCGGCGGGGGGCGGGGACAGTCGGGTCTCAGGGCCAATCAGATACCAGCGTCAACACGCTAGAAGGCGCCGTTGACCAATAGGGTTCAACGTTCGACTGAACCACCCACTTTTTTTTTTTTTTTTATAACAACTTTATTTTTGCTTTACAAAATACATAAATAGTGCATAAAACCATGAGCATCATATTAGTAACAATTGGATAACAAATAGACGTGACAATAAAATAAAAACATACATAAATAGAAATAAATAATAGTAAAATAAATAAATAAAATAAAAAGGAGAAGAAAAAAAGTAAGACACACCAGGGGATATGAGCAATGGAAATTAAATTGAATTAAAGATATTAAAGTGGGAGCACAGATTTATAGTTTTGATAGCTTTCTTGTTATTAACAGAGGAAACTGACTTGAAATACACCTCCAGTTCTTTCATGAAAACACAAAAAATGGGTTTTACTTTGGCAAATTTACACTTGTGGATATAAAACTTTGCAAGAATTAAAATGAGATTAATTAAAAAATATTCTTTTTCAGCTGGAGCGTCACTCTTTATAAATCCAAAAAGGACATTTTGCCAACTGAACCACCCACACAGGGGGGTGGGCGGGGCGGGGCGCCGTGTACGCCGTGAAGCAGGAGGGGGCAGCACCGTGTTTACACACCACACACCCCTGTGATTATCCGTCAAAAAGAAAAACCACAGCAGTGTTTGTATGGGCCAAACCTGCCCGCTGGGAAGGTGTCGTCTTCAGATAGTCTGTAGACCGGGCTAGAAAACACCATCACCTGGCCTCCAGGGCGGTGTGAGACATGAGGACACACGGGGAGCTACAGTATGGAGAGTAGATTCAGTGTTTTGAACGCCACCGAGGACCTGCACACGAGAGTTTCTACCACAGACAACAGCCTCCACTTCGAGAGGTGAGTGGCTGGTTACTCGTTAAATGTTAAACTCGACAGACTTTGTTCTCTGTCTGTTCCCTGAACGCACCACTGACACTGCGGGGCTGGTTTTGTTTTGTCGCTGTAGTAGGCTAACTAACTACTTGCACACAGCGTCTGTTTACGTTCATGCCAAAGCCGCCGTCCCACAACCTAAACCTCGTCCACACCCACACCCACACAGCCCACCTCCTGCTGCTAACTCACATGCATGCCGTCTCTGTAGGTCTAAGACTCTGTTTGAGGAAATCCGCGCCTCCATCAACAACAATGACGAGGAGGACCGCTCCTTCTGGAGGCCCGTGCTCCCGTGGGGTGGCGTCTTTACCATCAAGGCGGGGCGGAAGGCCATATCGTGCACCCCGCTGTACGTCCAGATCCACCTGAAGAACACCTGCACCATCGACGGCTTCCTCATGATCCTGTACGTGATCCTGCGGGACAACCAGGGCTTCCCCCGGGAGCTGGCCGTCTTCCTGGGCAGGCCGTTCGTGGAGTATTTCCTCTACCTGATGGACTCCTGCGATTACACCACAGTGAAGATGCTGTGGATCTGGGACCGGATGTCCAAAAGACAGTACCGCTCAGAGATCCACCAGGCCGCCCTGGAGATCGACCTGTTCGGCAACGAGCACGAGAACTTCACGGAGAACCTGGAGAGCCTCATGTCCACCATGCAGGAGAGCCTGTGCACCGACTGGAGCTGCCCGGCCCGCTTCCAGGAGTTCATCAAGACCACCATCAACATCAGGTAGGGGTGGGCGATGAGGCAAAAATATCATATTTTTAAAAATGAAGTCACGATTTCGATTTCATCACGATCTTAAATCGAAAAAAGGAAAAATAGACAATTTAGGCCAAAGAACCTTTCTGAACAGATTTTAATCTAAATAGTTGCAGTTTTGCCAACATGTGCAAACAACGTAAACATAGTAAAAGGTAAACAACAACACTCTGATAAAGTGGACTCTTGCAACATAAAAGGTAGCTTTCAATAAACATGAAAGTAAAATATCAATGAAGACATTACTGTTTTATTCAACACAGTCATTTTAACAGGATTTTAAGTATCAAAACACTAAATAGCTGATTGAAAAGGGTCAAATAAAAATACAAACTAAAGTAACTGTTGTTATCTCTTTTAGCAAACTTTGCAAATGTCCTTTGTTTGCGCTTTGCAGCACAGAACTGCAGTTTATAGAATGAGCCCCAGACGATCCTACGATCTCTGCACTTTGGCAGATCGTCTACACGCTCTAATCCTTCACGATCTAATATCGCCACATCGCCCACCCCTAACATCAGGTATACTGCACACAGGCAGTGAGATGTCCTGATGCTGCAAAACGTGTGCTGAAGGCAACTTCTTCCTGTTGTCAGTCTCTTGATGCGGGGTGGCTGCTGTACATACTACTACTACTATTACACAGGGCCGCCCGAGTCTGCACGGGGCCCAAAGCAAAAAATTATGGGGGGGGGGGGGGGGCTCTACTACTGCCAATAATACTGATTATTGATCATTTACACACCTACTTTACACTTATTTCATTTTTCTAATCTATCATTATGAATCATCATCCTAGCCTGGCATGTTTTTATTTTAACCCATCTATGGATTTTAAAGCAGAAGTAAGCGATCCGGTCGTTTTCGCTAATGCTGCGTTCCAGGCAGGCTTTTGAAATCGTAAATTACAGCTTCAAGTCACAACTTACGACTTTGTAGCGTTCCAGGCAACCCACTCGTGTTTTTCCGACCTGTTTTACCGGTGAAAGTCACTATAACGGCCACTCGTAACTTCCGACCCGTGAACTCGTACCAGATCGAACTGGTACGACTTCACGGTCGGAAAAATACGAGTTTCCTTGAACGCACCATAACAGTCCTCGTCGCTACGTCGCCACATTCACGGCGTCCCTTGGCTGCACACACAGCCCTGCATGCCGTTCTCTCTCCTCATTGGATAAAAACTGTAGGATACGATAAATGTTTTCTCCTGGGCTCAGAGCAGAGCAGAGTGACTGACAGACCCGTGTTTCAGACCAAACACTCTATGTAAGTGATTGCTGTCGGAAGATATAACTATTTAAGACTTATATTAACACAAATATATCACTTACTTCTGCTTTAATCTGAAATGGTACCAAATTCATCTAAAAGTAATATAGCCTAGTACTAAGTGGGATAGTGAATGTTATCCACACACAATTAACCAATAGACAGTGTATTTACTGCAAACTCATCATCTGCTTTTTATTTTGGGTTTTACATAAACAGCAACAGCAAATGTGCAACAACAACAGTTAAGGGTTTTCGACAGGTGAGGTTGACAAAAATGGAAAATCAGTCTGAATTTTCTTGAAGGTGTATATGAATCAGTTTGGCCACTAACAAATCAATCTGTGAGCCTAGGTAAATATATATATATACGCCTTGTAAAAAATGAACCAGCATGCACAACAAAACAACACAACACAAGATGTCTGGTGGGATGAGGCGAAGTCAGTGGTAACCATTCTGATTAGACGTCCACATCGCTGGCCGACAGTGTGAATCAACAGACATGCCATGTGGGGTTCTGTTACAGCAATATGAAATGCCTTGGCTTTTTTTTTTTTTTTAAGAGACAAACACAAAACATAAAATCATCCACACAGGGAACAGACGTCTTATTGCATTATCTAAATGCCATCATCTTAGCCCATCTATGGATTTTAATCTGAAATGGTACCAAATTCAGCTAAAAGTAATATAGCCTAGTACTAAGTGGGATAGTGAATGTTATCCACACACAATTAACCAATAGACAGTGTATTTACTGCAAACTCATCATCTGCTTTTTATTTTGGGTTTTACATAAACAGCAACAGCAAATGTGCAACAACAACAACAGTTAAGGGTTTTCAACAGGTGAGGTTGATAAAAGTTACACACTATAGCTTTAAAAAGTGAATTGCTCATAGGTGCTTAGTTGCCTTATGCCTTCGCTTATGCCTGCTACTACAACACATTGTACTACATACAGTATAGTTCAGGTCTGCTAATCATAAACAGGGCTTCATTTTCACTCACTGACTTACTACATTAAAGTAATCTCCTTACATCCATGCATTGCTGCCCCACCTACCCTTAACTGTCTTTGAAGGAGCTGATGAGTGTAGTGTTGATTGATGGTTAATGTAACTTTGATTTCTCACATTTTACCTCCAGTCCTCCTCACGAGCTGCCTCACAGAGACCCTATTCAGTCGGCCGTGGACAAGTTCTTCTGCCCCAAGCTCCTGCTCTGCTCAGAACTGGGGTGAGACGTGAGGACGACGTTCCTCGTCCTGTAATCCACTTTGGTCTTTTTCCACTTCCTTGATACAATTATTATCTTTTGGTAACAGGTGTGATGGTCTGAGGGAGTTCTCTCAGAGGGTTTTCTGCCATGGACCCCCACCCTTCGTCATTCTCAACATGCAGCAGTGGAAGTCAGAGGAGCTGTCCTATGTCCCTTACCACCTGGCTCTCTGTCAGCGCAGGTAGGGCACCTACTCAGCATGTCTCCTCTGGCTTGGTGTACAGTGGCGTGCTCTGGCCACACTGTGGTGCAAGCCACCGTCATATGAGCCTCCACTGCACTGACCTGCAGTTTTACGGCTTTGGCACAAAGGCACATCCCCAGCATTTATAAAGGGATATAAAACCATTTTTAGAGACACAGAAGACAGACAAACAACAGTAGTAGCTGGTCATTTGATTAGATCACAGGAAAATATGTTATTACCTAAAGCTCCTCTGCATGTTTATTATGTACATCAAAGTGGTGCCATCATGAGATTCCTCTGGACTAGAGCATACATTATAATTATCCAACAAAATCAGTAGAATATGAAAAGTTATAAATAGCAAGAAAGTGTGTGAAGTCAAAGCAACACGACATGACTGTCTCTACATCAGGACAGGAAAACAAAGCTAATTTTGGAAATATCCCTCAGCTGAAAGATGCTCTGTTTAAAAAGAGCTAATTAAAGCTCCTGCTAATTAAAGCACAACCTCAAGGTCATTTTGTTAGAGATAACTCAAACATCCAGCTCTCAGTTTCTACTCATTAGCCAATTAAATCTAATATCTCAATTTAATGTTTTTATGTCACATTAAGAAAAAAAAGAGGAGAAAAAAAATCCATTAATTGTTAAATTATTGCCATTGAAACCTATTTGTTCCTGGACCACAGAGAAAACATGTTATTTCCCCTCACTGCTCTGCACTATTTCCTGGACAGTACTGTATGTGGTAAAGAGCTCTTGTCTTTGCAGGTACTTACTAGAGGGCGCCACACTCTTCAACAAGGAGGAGCATCACTACTCCGCAGCCTTCCAGATAGACGGCTGCTGGATGCACTATGACGGGCTGAGGAGCGACAATCTGATCCTGTTACACAAGCCACCAGAGCTCCTGCTGCTGTCCTCTCTGGTCTACATCCGCGCCTCCGACAAGTGAACCGGCCTTATCTCAGGTGGACATGACGGAGGACGAGCAGCAGTCCACACCAAGCACAAGACGGAAAGCATTCATCTGACCTGCCTCTGATTATTTTTGCCATGATCTCATGGATAGCATTACAGTACTGTAACCGTATTCCTCTGCTTATCACATCATCACCCCTTTTTTATTGAATTCCTGTCAGCACTTGCTTCCTGTTTTGCTGTGTCGGTGTCGATTGACACGTGTTCCATTTTACCTGAATGCTTGCAGAAAGCTTCCTGTGCAAAATGATGATTACTCTTCTTTTAGGGGAGCATACTTGGAATCCAAGAATCTAATGGACTATAATAGTTCTGGGTTGATGTGCATAAACGATCATATCAGTGTCAGTCTATAGTGAGTAATGCTCTTAGTGTGCATTTCCTGCCACACAGGGGAGACCGATAAGATTGTTGAATGCATCACACTTTGATCGGCATTCTCCAATGACATTGACTGTAGCTGTTTGACTTAGCATTTATGCACATCAGCCCCTTCCTAAAACGGAATTGGTGCTTTTTACACAATCCATTGTGGTGTGAGAGTCAGAAACAACCAAACATGTCAGGTCACTTACTTATTTTTTTCTTACAATGATCGAACGAGTGAATGTTAAAATGCAAAGATCTTAAATCATATAAATGTTGAGGGTTTAATTATTATGTGTTTGGCTTCCAGGCCACTAAGCTGGCAACATGTTTATATTGATGAAGTCAATTCAAGTATTTTAGCATTAGCTCAGCACACACTGCGGTCTCTATGTACCTTTACATGTTTTTACTTTGTTTTCCAAGAATTACTGGTTTCACACAGTGCCTCTGCCCAGGAAAGTCTGTGACAGTGAATCCTGTTGAGCATAAATCCTCGATCCTCCAGTATTCGTTTCCAATGGCTGTCTTCCTATGCACACTGTCTTTAAAAAAAATGCAAATACAAATATTTTTGGCATACATCTGCATCGATTTCGTGTGATTTTTGTTAATGTGTATGAATGGCAGAGATGGATATAACAAGAGCCACATAAAAGCAGACTACCTTTTAAGGCAGGCATTTATTTTAAACTGGGTACAACTGCACCACACAAACAGACTAAAATGTATGTAAAATGTCATCAATCAAAACATGATCAAATGTGAAAAGCTACTGTCTCTACACCTAAGGTTATCTTATACTTCCAGTATTAATCCACAGGATAGAAAATTCAAGATCGTCACCTTACTCCAGACACACGATGGGAAATGTAAAAGAAGCAGAGTGGTCATTTGGCTAACATTGACATCAGTTTCAAAGGATTTTCTCTCTCTCTCTCTCAGACACAAACATTAAAGAGTGGCAGGCCGTCACAGACCAGGTGTTAGTCGTCCCTCTGCTCTCTTGGAACAAGCACTTTGGTGAGAGTGGTGGCAAAAAACATGACATTGGTTAGGCCATAATAAAAATGCGTACAAACTCAGTTTCAACATCCCTTCCTTTTGCAGATTCACGTTTGCAGATTTTCATCAGCCTCTCGCCAAAAACTCAGTAAAATAGTTAATATACACATCAGAAATCATGACGTTAGACTACAACGTTGATGGTGGATGAATCTTGGCAGCAGCACATAATTACGCCTGCGTGATTAGTGCCGTGGCTACGGTAAAGTGACTATGAATTACATTAGACAGAAAACAGAAAAATCAGGTTACAGGACATGAACAATACAAATTATAAATATGAAAAAAGAAAAAAAAAACTTGAAAAAAACAAACTCATTCACATCTTTCTAAAATGAAATGACATTTGCAGAAATACAGATTGGGTTTCTTAATGTGTGACCCTTTCAAAATAAAGTGAAATCAAAAGGAAAGTACTCTGTATGATGATGTGAACAATGTGCAACAAACTCAAAAGTTTCACCAGTGACACCCTGGGCCAAATGCAAGGCAGATGTCTTTAAAGTTCGATGTCTAACACATCAGGTTTAGAGTACTAGAGAAAAGTGGAAGAGCACATCCTGTCTAGTGTTTGCAAGACCTCTATGTGGTTGGAAAATCAGTCTGAATTTTCTTGAAGGTGTATATGAATCAGTTTGGCCACTAACAAATCAATCTGTGAGCCTAGGTAAATATATATATATATGCGCCTTGTAAAAAATGAACCAGCATGCACAACAAAACAACACAACACAAGATGTCTGGTGGGATGAGGCGAAGTCAGTGGTAACCATTCTGATTAGACGTCCACATCGCTGGCCGACAGTGTGAATCAACAGACATGCCATGTGGGGTTCTGTTACAGCAATATGAAATGCCTTGGCTTTTTTTTTTTTTTAAGAGACAAACACAAAACATAAAATCATCCACACAGGGAACAGACGTCTTATTGCATTATCTAAATGCCATCAGCCAAAATCAAAAAAACATATGTACAAATTACAATATGTATCAAATAGTTTGGTAAGTGCAATGCAGAGCTCGGTTTAAGTTTCCACGTCTGTGCAAACATCGGTGCACAAAGCAACTCAAACTACGCTGGAACATGAACGGCGACTCAACAAGACACACACCACACCTAGCCTTTTCCTAGTCTGGTGCCCCCTCTATTTCTGTGCTACTGCTCGTCAAGTCCGTCAGTTCGAGTAGGTTTGTTGTCGGTGCAAGATTATTTTTAGAACGGCGGAGCAGAGCCGTGAGCTGCTCAGAGCTATGCTACAGAGTCTACTGGGATTTCTTAGTTTCCCTCATCAAACTCATCAAATACACAATCCAACAACTCCAAAACGCTCTGGTGAACAAGTTGTGAGCTGCACATTCACCACGCTATGAGATAATAACAGAACGTTACGAGACAGAGTTGTTTTAGAGGGAAATGCAGAGACTCGTAACGTTGTGTTATTATCTAATAGTGTGGTGAATGTGCAGGTCACAACTTGTCCACCAGTGCGTTTTGGAGTTGTTGGATTGTGTATTTGATGAGTTTGAAGATGGAAACCAAGAAATTCCATTAGCCTCCGTAGCATAGCTCGGAGCAGCTCGCGGCTCTGCTCTGCCGTTCTAAAAACAGCTTGCACCAACAATTAAAAGGCAACAAACCTACTCCTAAAATTATAGGCAATGGGCCAATTTGCCCAAATGTTGAACTATCCCTTTAAATCTGCGCAGAGCAACACCTTTAGCCAGCCTGGGGGTCAAACACACCCAGGGGAGCACTCAGGAGTCCACTAGTCTGGTTTCTCTCCCAGGACACAGGACCGGTGACAGTGACAACGTGGCCTGAGTTGGCTAGCGCAGCCCTTGGTGCTTTATCATCCACCTCCATATGACAGTATGGAAGAGTATAATGCTATTACATCGGCAATAGGGATGAGGAGAAAGTGTTTGATTGTGGCACACAGGAGACATGTTTTCTAGCACTAAGGGTGGGGACAAACGGGGAGAATGCCCAGGAGTTGGCACTTTACACGATGCTGGGAACGGATCACCTCAAACCTGAGCTTGCGAGCAAGACTTGGCCACATTGAGGATCACGTGTTTGGTGGTGTGCTGGCGAGCGCAAAAGACCAGGTGTCAGACCCAATCACTGGCTGGAGAGACGCAGCTAAGAGACGGACGCTGTGCCGGAAATTGAGACAATGGCAAAGCATGCTCATATCCTGCACCAGGGCCAGCGTGGAGAAACAGACATCATTTCAATGAAAAATAGAAAGAAAAAAAAAAAAACACAGTGCCAATTTTTTTTTTTTTAGAGTTTTAGGAAAATATGAGGACAGAGGTTTGTGGCTGTACCACAGGCTTCCCTTTCAGTGAAATGTTATTTTTATTGCATGGTTGGGGGCAATTTCGATTTTACGCATCTAAATGCACATAAATCAAACGATGAAACACCTAACGCGGTAATAACGCAGAGGCCAAACAGAGGTTGGCCTAATTGTGTGTGAGGCAACACAGACAAACAGCTGAATCCTGAATCCTAAATATAGCACCAGTTGGTATTGTGTACAGACCAAAGGGTGAGAAGAGGGCCAAGGTCGAGTTCAACTATTGTGAAGAGTAGCAAGTGCATGACCTGACCTCAGGAAGATGTAACAGAAGCTAGAACATGGGGGATATTTTTTTCCAAGGGCTCCAGGGGTGAAGCAGAGACTAGTGGCAAACACTCTCAAGAGAATTGATCATTCATCTCTAAAAAGTCGACCCTTGGAGTTGAACTACACACATTCACGCGCGCACACACACACACTAGTGACCCAGTGCAGAAAAAACATTTACAGGCAATGCACTAGAGGATATATTCATATCTATACATTTCATTTAGACCATTTACAAGAGAGAAAAAGGCAGCCCTTTTTGAGAAAATATAAAGATTCCAACTTTTCTCTGTTTTGTGAAGCACTGATTTCGATGCAGAGCTCCTGTGTCGCTGAGCCCGAGCATCGGTTCTGCACGCAAACACGTAACGAAACAAACAATCCTATCTGACATGCACGTACCCCTTGAGCATACACACGGACATACACACTACATGGCCAACAACCACATAAATTCATACAAATACACAAGCAAACTGCGGTGTTCTACGAAAAAAAAACTTTGAACACGTGGTTCTGGTTGCAGCAGGGAAATGAAAAAAAAAAAAAGAGATTTAAGTGTTAAACATTGTTAATGGCATGAAAGAAAACAAAACAAATGTCTGCTAACATCACGTAGAGTTTTGAAACAAAAAAAAGTGACAAGATTTCTCCCACAATCCTCTGGGAAATGGCTCAGAGTCCTCATTGTGGTCCAGCAGCAGTAGAGCGGTCGTCTCCTTGTGCCCGTGACAACAGCCGTCCCGTCGTCTTCTTCCTTTCGTGTCCGCACAGCTGTTTAGCTCTTCATCTCTGCAGCCACGTCTGTGGTCCCCCTCCAGCCGGCCAGCCAGCCAGCCCGGCACATCCATCCATCCATCCATCCAGCCAGCAGGCTCCGGCTCCGGCTCCTCTGGCGTTCCCGTCGGCCGTGCAGTTGCTCCTCTGCACCTGGAGGATGAATGTGGGGAAGGAGGAGGAGACAACAAAAAAGAAAAGTCTCTGTGTCTAAGTTCTCTTATTGGGTCCTGGCCGGCCGGGCCATGGGTCAAAGGGCGGTTAGACCAAAGTTACAACGGCAATACATCATGCCGCTCGAGTCCAACCAGCTGTCTGAGATGGGGTCGTAGCGCTGGACAGTGTTCAGGTAGGACGAGCCGGAGTGGCCTCCCACCACATAGAGGTAGTTGTCCACGATGGCAGAGCCCACACCTGTGAGACGACCAAGACAAGGTCCAGATATTACCAACAATGAATCCTGTGAAGCGAGAGTTTATTTGATCATCGTGCCGTACTTAGCGGGTGTGACGTGAACTGACCTGTGCGCGGTTCGTTCATTGGCCGGCAGGCTGTCCACTGGTTCTGGTGCGGGTCATACCTCTCGATGCTGGACAGGTGCGACACGCCGTTGTGTCCACCCACCACAAATATGAACCCGAGCATGACCCCCACTCCGAAGTTGATCCTCTTGTCTGCCATGGGAGCTACCATTTCCCAGGCGTCCTTGCTGGGGTCGTACCGCTCCACGCTGTGCAGGACAGATGCGGTAACATTAACAAAAAAACACGCACAGTGGTGGAATGAAAGAGTCGCTTCACCCAAATTACAATTATCATCAATTGGTGACAGCCAGCTCTGGTGACAGTTTTTGTTTTATGTCTATTGTTTTGTTTTTGTTTTTTAAGTGTTTTGGATGTTTTTCCCAGCACCAAGCTGTGCAGTACAGAACTCTAATGTCTTAACATCTGTGAAGGCAGCAACAAGACTTTTCAGACAGTCCCTACTCACAGCAGCAGCTTTACCACATAAAAACCACAGGCCATTAAATAATATAACCACTAAGTAAGTGGGTGTGCTTTGCTTACAAGTATTGAAACTGTAGACATCTGATATGAGTCTTCACATACTGAAAAAGTTCATTATGTCTTTGGGATTATCAAGTTTTGTTGTTCGTTTATCACAGATAAAATAAGGAATGAATCTGAACAAGTTAGGTTAACACTAATTAAATGTGCTTCAGTAAACTAACAATTCAAAATGTAAACCGATAAGTTTCAAAGCTCACTGCAATTCCTCAATAGATCTCCAGTTATTGCTCTAGTGAATATCTACAATATGACAGTTCAGTTTTGCTCCACAAAGCGAATATTGAAAGCACACGGAAACTACAAACTGAAGAAAAATGTAAACATATGTAAAGGGTTGGTTAGATGTATGCAGTTCATAGTTAATTGGCTCTTTCATTAAAAAAACAAACATTTAAGTACACACTATTAAGCATTAATACTGAATTCTTCATTTATAAAGCATGAATACTCATTTAGTGTGTAGTTTATAAATACAGCGAGTGCTTAACCCTAACCCTATGAGTAAAACCTTTTTAACTGTGTTTATGAGTATTCATGAGTCATAAATTATGAATTCAGTATTTAATGCTTAACTAATGCTTAATAGTTCAGTGTGTACTTATTATAAAGTGTTACTGACTTTACTTGAAGCCCCCCCCCCACACACACACACACACACACACACACACAGTGAGTCTCGTATTGACGACAGCACTGGCAGCGGTGAATTACAGAGTTTGACCAGAGTTACTGGTACCCTGGCAGTCTGGGCTTGTTTTGCTGTGTGCAGAGATATAAACCACTGGGGTACAAAAAAAAAAATCGTCCCCAAAGATTCTTTGTCCAAACACATTCTCCTGAGGGGCTTCGGGAGTCAGGGAAACAAGCAACAGAGGCGCTGCTCTCCGGAGATCCACGGCAACAACAGAGGTCTAACTAGCAGCAAACAGCCGGGCAACCTCCGAATGAAACTTCAGCAACCACCTCTCCTCTGACTCCTCTTCACTCATTCACAGGTTCCTGGGCATTTTCTCCACAACACTTGACATCCTTCACTTGATCGCCAGTTCTATTAAATAAGTCACAAGGCCTTGAGAGGGAAAGCCAGGTTAGGAGGCCTGAAAGGGGCTTGAGGTTTTTCACTAGGATCAAATGTCATAGATACAAAGAAAGCTTCGCCCTGTGTTTTGAAATTTCAGTGGAACGGGTTAGACTAGAAGGAAAAGAGACTGAGCTGCTATTATATGAAATAATCTCAGTCTTGCTAAAATGCTGATCAACATAAAGTGATTAAACGTCACGTAGCCTATCTTTAAACTCGAGTACATTATTTTGCAATTCATAGTTCTTACATCAGAAAGTTTTCGCACGTTGCTGCATGAAGGACGAATGAACGATGGGACAGTTTTGGTAGACCGATGTCAAAAGGGAACAGCCAGACCATGTATTGATATTCTTGATATAGCTAGAGTGTATTAGAGCAAGGCCTTACATTTTGCCTCGAATATTGGACTGCCTTTCATATCTGGATGTATGCTGTTATTTGTTGAGTGGCCTTCCTACCTGCCTGCCTTCTAGTTTATGTTTTATTTGTTTTCAGAACCCTTTTTTTTCTTACAATAATGAAAATATATAAAAAAAAACTCTGATAATAAAAAAAAAGAGAGTAAAGTAGCTAGCTATAAGCTATAAAATATGCAGGTGTGCTGTGCTGTTATTTTTCTTGCATCTCTTATTGTTTTAGTTTTGACTCGTGTCTGCCAATTGTACACAGTAATGATAGGAATTTTGATTAATGGTTGAAGTTGTATGTACGTATGTAAGTGTTGTTGGTTGTTGTTGTTTCTGTCATTTATTTCTTAATGGTTAATGTCTTGGTATATGTACAGTATGTGTGTATGTGTTTATTGAATATGTCTGTAAGCTTGTACGGTATACATTTATGTTTCCTGTCTGCAGTGACAGACATGTTGATCTGCACCTGCTTTCCATTACAAAAAAAGAATGTGTGTACTCTTTATTAAAGCAGAAGTAAGCGGAATATTTATGTTAATATAAGTCTTAAATAGTTGTATCTTCCGACAGCAATCACTTACATAGAGTGTTTGGTCTGAAACACGGGTCTGTCAGTCACTCTGCTCTGCTCTGAGCCCAGGAGAAAACTTTCCTTGTATCCTACAACCTTTATCCAATGAGGAGAGAGAACGGCATAAAGGGGCAGTCCTCTCTGTGTGTGCAGCCAAGGGATGCGCGTGAATGTGTTGACGTAGGGACGAGGGCGGGGACTGCTAACTCCATCGGCTGATAAGAAGTTAGCCAAAACGACCGGATCGCTTACTTCCGCTTTAAAAAATAAAACCTGCAGCAAGTGTCATGTCTTTCAACAGCTACAACAAACAAATATCATAACCATACTCAGCGGTATTACCTGTTCATGTGGGCTGGGCCGTAGCCTCCGATAGCGTACACCATCCCATCCAGCACAGCGGTGGCGAAGCAGCTGCGAGACTTGGTCATGGGCGCCACCGGCTGCCACTCCTTCAGCTTGGGGACGTATTTCTCCACCGACTGGAGGTAATACTGGCCGTCGTAGCCTCCCAGGGCGTACAGCTCTCCGGCCAGGACCACCACCCCGAGGGTGCTGCGGCACTCGGCCATGCGCTCCACCGAGGACCAGGTGTTGCTCTCGGGGTCCCAGCTCTCCACTGTGCTCTCGTGCCTCCGATAGCTAATGCCCTGCCTCATGTGCGTGGCGATGCCCCCCACCACGTACACCTTGTGGTCCAGCACCGCTACGCCGAACTCGTAACGTGGCACACTGAGCGGGGCGAGGCCGATCCACGAGTCCGTCTGAGGGAAATACATCTCCATGCTGCAAGAGAAAGGCAGACATCATACCAATAAGGCTGTTTGTTTTTAAAGGGATAGTTCAACATTTTGGCAAATTGGCCTGTTTCCATAATCCCTATAGTCTTAAGAGTAGGTTCGTTACCTTTAATTGTTGGTGCAAGCTATTTTTAGAGCAGAGCTGCGAGCTGCTCAGAGCTACACTACAGAGGCTAAGACACGAGTTGTTTTCGAGGCAAATGCAGAGTCTGCTTGCTGAAAAACTGCCCCCGACGGGAACGTGCATCAGTGGTTTTGCATGAATTTACCTCTAAAACAACTCTGTCTCGTAACGTTCCGTTATTATCTCATAGCGTGGTGAATGTGCAGCTCACAACTTGTCCACCAGAGCGTTTTGGAGTTGTTGGATTGTGTATTTGATGAATTTGATGGGGGAAACCAAGAAATCCCATTAGCCTCTGTAGCGTAGCTCGGAGCAGCTCACGGCTCTGCTCCACCGTTGCACCTTGCACTGACAATTAAAAGGTAACAAACCTACTTCTAAGACTATAGGGATTATGGCGATGGGAAAATTTGCCAAAATGTTCAACTATCCCTTTAAAAACACAAAATATAATGTGGGGAACAGAAAGAACAGATGTGTTTAAAATTGTCATCATCATCATCATTACCTCTCCAAGGTGGCAAACAGTCCAGCCTTGCCTCCGACCGCGAGCAGCACCTTGGGAGCACACCTGGGCCGTGCCGACAGCACAGTCTGATAGGAAAGTCTGTGCTCGGGCATAAAGTGATATTTGAGGGCCTCGTTGAGCAGGTGCTTGCACGCGTGGTCGTCTCGTATAAGGTGGTTGGCTTCATATAGGCGCGTGAGGAATTTGACGCTGAGGAGTGGAAGGCGAACACAGTGCAGCAGCTGAGCCAGGTGCTGCTGTCTCTCCGTTACGTCGTACTTGATCCACGACTCCAGGGCGTAAAACACAGTCTCCTCCGTCACCACCTTAAGGCAGTCGTTGGACACTATCTCATCCAACTCGGCCCTCGTCAGCTCGAAAAACTCCTCCGTTTGACAGACCTCCTCGAAGTTCTCGCAGATGAACTTGGTGGCGGCCAGGCACAGATCGTGGCAGCCGTAAGTCTCTGCAAAGCGGGAGATGCCTATACAGTTCCCTGCATCCAGCTGACTCTCTAAGAAGGAACAGCACTCCTTAAGTACCAGCTTAACCTGGAGTAAGTTGGCAGCCGGCAGCAGAGATTCCACTGTTTCCTGTGAGATAAACACCGTGCCGGTGTAGGCATACTCGACGATAGCCTGGAAGAGAGAGATAACTGCATCACATACACAGAAAGGAAAAAAACAACACACATTTCAGCAGTTAATCGGTGGCGGCTCCCAGCGTACCTGCAAGGCAGTCTCATCGATGCACTGGAACTCCACCTCCGAGGTCTCTTTCTCCGACAGGTTCCCCGTGAACATGGCCTTGAAGTAAGGACTGATGCTGGCCAGCACTACTTTGTGGGCATGGATCTTGGCATCACCCACTCGCAGGACAATGTCACATAGTTCGTGATCCTGCCGCAAGAGCTGGAGGCCTTGCAGCAGCTGCTCCGAGTGGGGCCGTGTCAGACTGGCAAACATATAGGACTGGTCCTGCTGGTCCATCTGAGGGCAGAGAAACCCACACGTCAGAGCAGACATGGTGCAAAGTGGGCACATTCACTAATGATCCACTGACATGTGACAAACAAACAGACAGTGATGCTGCTGTGAATCCTAGAAACCACGACCAGCTGTGATCTTGTCCATGAGACCACAAGCTCGAAAAGTCAACAACACAACACAACACATCACGGGCCTGTGCAACATGACGTAATGAGAGCACGCGTCGGAAACATGTCTGAGCGGCGTGATGCGTTCAGGGGTGTTTTGAAGTGAACACAGCAGTCATTACGACCCGCTGTGTCCGTCCGCGGTCTGCTGCCTGCGAGCCAGAGCTAAAGAAGCATGATCTCCTTTTAATCCAATGCTGAGACTGCTTAAAGTTACCCATCTGCGCTGACCAGAAAGCATATGTGTTTCATGTTAGCCCCTCGCTGCTGAGCCTTAATGCTTCAGGACGTCGAGCAGCGACATCGGTAAATGTTGTGTTGTTTGACTCGGGCCTTGGCTTGGTTTCTGAACGGGGAACATGGCCAGATCAAACCTCGCTAGCAAACCTCTTATTAGCCTCGTATCAGCAGACAGCTAGTGCGTTAACACACTCCGAGACGCGACCGACAGCTTCTTGTTGTTTTTATTTCTCCTGCAGACACATTTCCACGGATATATCACATTCAATAAATCAATATCAACATTCATCAACATTGCTCCGCTCCAGCACATACACGGCGCCAGGCCAGTCTCTCCCCCCTGTTTCGTTGCACTGCAGTCAGCGCAGGTTAGCAGCTAAAAATAAACGCGGTGACTGTGGCTAGTAGCTGCACCATTGATTGATTTACAGTAACATGGCTGACAGACACAGCTCGCTGCCTGGCACACAGCACGTCCACCCCGGCGGACCGAGCAGGACCAACCTGTAGCCTGTGGTCCTGTCTGCCGTGCGCCGCCGTAGCGTTGAGGACGGGACTTTGCAGCGGTGGAGCGAGCGAGGACCCCGGGCGGCGATCAGGAAAACAACCGAGAGCCGACCGAAGCGAAGCGAAGCTGCTAGCCTCCGAGCTGCCGTCAGGCTCTTATACCGACCAGCCACCACAGCAGCAGCAGCAGCAGCAGCACACCCACTTCCGCTGCTTTCAAAATAAAACCACATCCAGAAATGTTTACAAGTAGGAGACATGTTCATGTTCCTGTTCCTGGTCTTCTCTTTTTATCTATTTTACCTCATTTGATATAGTATCTCTCTTATCCTCTCATTTTATCTATCTTATTTCATTTTACCTAGTGTCTTTCTCGTCTTCTCAATTTTATTTATTTTACTTCATTTTATTTAGTGTTTTCCCCACTGCAAATGAGTGAGTATTAGACATGGTATTAGATAGCGTTTCCCCGATAAAATCCAATGTTCTAAAATTATTGTGTGAATGTGTATGTGTTTGCGAATCTATGTTTGTCTCCCTAACATGTGTTCCCTATGTCTCCCAATATGTGTCCCCTATATTGCTTGTTTTTAACATGTAAAGCACTTTGAGCTGCCATGGGCATGAAAAGTGCTATACAAATAAAGCCTGATTGATTGATTGATTGATTGATTGATTGATTGATTGATTGATTGATTGATTGATTGATTGATTGATTGATTGATTGATTGATTGATTGATTGATTGATTGATTCCTTAGCACCAGGCCATAAAACAAATTACATTTAAAAAAGTGAGGAAAATAAATATAATTACACACAGACCTTCATCTAAACAAGATTCATTAAGAAAATCAAATCTTAATCGTGATTTGAAAATGCAATTATAAACAGTACAGTCAAACATGTTTGACTGGAATAAATACATAGCCATCCCACAACTTTATTTATTTATATATATTATTTATATTTTAGTGCATAAATAACAACTGATGTGGGACCAGCATTATACTGGCTGGCTCAGATATACCTGTTATTTATTTTTGGTTATCATTTTCACTTACCCTGAGAGCTTTTGAACACTGAACATTTACTCTTGTGTCCACTTGTGCATACACTTCAAATAGGCCTATATATTGAAAACATATTTATTTTACTATAGTTTTTGTTTATGTTTTGCCGTTACATTTACCAGCTTTTGTACTTTCACTAACCCCCCCCCCCCCCTTCTCTTTTTTTTGGTAACTAATTAAGCTGTTCTGATTCCTGTTGTTGCAAAATCAAACTGTTAGAATTTATTTAGTGGCAGAGTAAAAAAAAAAGTTTTTGAGATTAAACTGCATATATGAAGGGGAAAAAAGACATCAAAAGAGTGCTTTTGGCCAGCATTAATATTCTTTAATTGTTCCTGTCATTGTTGTATGCTTTTTTATATAACAAAGTAGTTAATAAATGAATGAAATAACTGATGTTACGTGTGCAAGCAACACATTACTGAGTCATAATAAAAAAGTGTTCCAGTAAAGCCTGACTGACCCTCATTTGCTGTTGTTTTGTTTGCTTTTTATTTTCTTTCTATGTATTTTATTTTATTCTTTATCCTTTTGTGCCCATCTTTAATTTATTTATTAATTCATCTTTTCTTATATGTAACGTTTTGTATTGATTTATTATTATGTTTTGAGTGTTTATGCATTTTGATGTGCTGTTATGCATTAATATACTTGTTGGTTCTGTTGGTTATAGCCTACTTGCTCAATAAAAAAATGTAAATATTATTAGCGGATGATGATGATGGTGATGTTTTTTTTTTTATAACAACTTTATTTTTGCTTTACAAAATACATAAATAGTGCATAAAACCATATGAGCATCATATTAGTAACAATTGGATAACAAATAGACGTGACAATAAAATAAAAAACATACATAAATAGAAATAAATAATAGTAAAATAAATAAATAAAAAGGAGAAGAAAAAAAGTAAGACACACCAGGGGATATGAGCAATGGAAATTAAATTGAATTAAAGGATCATAGGGCAGGATTTGTGAGAAAATACCGGAAAATACCCATGCGTTTTACGTTTTTTAAATAATAATGGGTGAGGAAGCGTTCAAAACCAAAAAGAACGAGCCCACCCGCGTATCTCTCCATTGCCCTGAACGGGGTCTGTGCTGCAAAATGCGCTGCAATTCAGGGGGTGAATTTCGCGCGCTGGCCGGCGGACCTGACGTCAGCGCGTCCACGACTGCCTTCGAATGGATCAATGGAATGGAGACATGAAGAGGGCAACCGCGGCAGAGCGACTGATACAGTAACAGAGTGGCGACACTCCCTGTTATATCAATCGCTCTGAACCACGGTGGATCCAAATTAGGCCTACTGTTACTGCCAGCAAACGACCCAGCACAACTGAAAGCCCTGTTAACCCCCCCCCCCTCCGCCGCCACTCTCTCTCCCCCTCCCTTCACACACGCACACAGCAGCAGGCAGGTCACTAACTTACACACCCTCTCCCTCTTCACTACTGTCTTATTATTAGCCGTTAGCCGCAGCTAGCGGTTAAAAGCCGACGTTATAACTTTAACAACGTTATCAGGCAGGTGGACAAACGTCCTCTTTTGCCCGGACACGTCCACTTTTCACGTCCTGGCCGCCGTGTCCGCGACGCGTCCGTTTTTTTTTTTTTATGAAATCATGAATATGTCCGGTGTTTATTGGTTTTCATGGGACCGCGGACCCTGACAGATGCGGCCCGACACCCGGACCCGGCGCGTTAATTCTCGGTACCGGCCAGTAGGAGCAGGAGCCCATACAGATCCATGCATAGGAGCTCAGAGGAACAGACAAGCAGCCTCCTGCTGCAGCACAGTGAAGGTGTGTGTGTGTGTGTGTGTGTGTGTGTGTGTGTGTGTGTGTGTGTGTGTGTGTGTGTGTGTGTGTCTGTCTGTCTGTCTGTCTGTCTGTCTGTCTGTGAGAGCGAGAACCTACAGTAAAATACCCTCCCTCCCCAGATAGGAAAGACTGTAAAGAGTAAAGTAAACAGTGAAAAGTCTGTGCGCGCTCCCGTGCCGGTGGCTTCCCTGGTTGCTGTAGTTACGCGCAGCGGCCGTCGCGTCACTGGCCGTTCTCATTAATCCTGCCCTATGATCCTTTAAAGATATTAAAGTGGCAGCACAGATTTATAGTTTTGATAGCTTTCTTGTTATTAGCAGAGGAAACTGACTTGAAATACACCTCCAGTTCTTTCATGAAAACACAAAAAAATGGGTTTTACTTTGGCAAATTTACACTTGTGGATATAAAACTTTGCAAGAATTAAAATGAGATTAATTAAAAAATATTCTTTTTCAGCTGGAGCGTCACTCTTTATAAATCCAAAAAGGACATTTTGCCAGAGGAGCTCAAAATCACAGCAGATATTATCTAAAATGAATCTACAAATATCTTGCCACAGTTTGAGGGTAGCCTATATTCACATTTCCAAAACAGATGAATAAGAGTCTCAGCATGGGAGTCACAAAAGGCACACTTCAGATCCAGGTCAACAATTTTGAATTTGATAAAGAAGGATTTAACTGGGTAACATCTATGAATAATTTTAAATGACACTTCTTTCACCTTATTAACCACAAAAAATGTTTGAGGAAGAGACCAGATTTGTTCCCAACATAAGTTATTTACACGACTATTCCAGTGATGATGGTGATGGTGGTGGTGGTGCCGCCTGGAGGAGCCTGCCCTGGATCTCGCGTCACCATGGAAGCGCTCGGTTTGCGACATGTATTCGCCATTTTGCTGCCTCGGTGTGTGTGTGTCTGCTCGTGTATGTGTATATGTGTATATGTGTATGTGTGTGTGAATGTGAATGTGTGTGTGTGTGGGCTCCTCTCGATGTGAATACCTCTGTAGCTCCCAAACTAAACACTCAATGTGCTGCCAGTTTGAAGAACCAGTGAAAATGTCTGCTCTTCCAGACTGGTAACTGTTAGCCGCCGCAGCAGCAGCAGCAGCAGCAGCCGCAGCAGCAGCACCGTGTCATGGATGTTTGGACGACGTAACAATATATAGTCCCGTCGAGCGTCACCGAAGAGGACCAGGGGGAAAATGCGAGGTCTGTTTCTGCTGTTTTTCCAACTTTGCTAGCCCGGCCAGGACCACCGACACGGTCAGCGGAGTAACGAGATACCGTAGCTTAGCTTAGCACCGTTTGAACAGTGTAACAGTTAGCAGGCAGCTAACTAATTACGCTACTTAACGGTAACGTTAAACAGCAACGGACTTAATGTAACGTTAAGCCCACGGAAGATTTTAGTCGGTGCCCAAGTGACTGGCTAAGACTCCGGGAGACTGAACTGTTACTTCACTGTAATAACTTAAACGTTGCGATAGCAGAGTAAAGTTAATGTTATAACCTACAGCCGTAAAGGTTAGGTTATCTCTACAGTTCAGCTGATAATACCGCGGCTGACAGCTACAAGTGGTCGCGTCCGAGCCCCCGTTAATCTACCGTATCGACCGACCATCATGATGTTGAAGGGTAATTACATCCTCAGTTTAATACTGGTACACAACTCGGTGTTGTAACGTGTTTATAGAGATTCTGCCACCATGTATGTTGTTCCTCTCTCTAAGTTTATGTCACCATTTATAAATGGGATTTTTTTTTAAATACTCTATTTTCTCTGTTTTGCATTCACAGCTTGACAAACAGCAGAGTGGTTTTCCATCACCAACCACTCAGGATGAAAGCAGGAAGTAAAGAGGAGGAATATTATCATCCTCACAGGATTGTGTTTGCCTCTCTGGATTCTCAGATTTGACCACATCCATAAGACCGTCAATAATGATACCTGGATTAATCTCCCAGGAGTTACACGAGCAACTTCTCGACCCAAAGAACTACCAGAATCGCACCAATGGCGTGGAGGAGCTCAAACACATCCTCTCACAAGTGGACATTAAGTCGGTCCCTGCTGACAGCATTGAGACCTTCATCAACTTTCTCCCTAGACTTTTGGATGACAGTAATTTTAAAGTGTTGTACAGCACCTTACAGGTTTTAAACTTACTTATCCAGAAGCTAGATACGAGTACAGACAAATATTTCAAACAGTTAGTCTTGGTGGCTCTCAAAGTCCTCGGAGACACTCGCACCATCACCAGGAATGAATACATGAATGTGTTTCGACAGCTGATGAAAACTGTTGCACCGCAACGAGTGTTAGATCATGTCATCTACAATTTGAAGCACAAAAATTCAAGGGTTCGGGAAGATGTGCTTAACATCATCATGGCAGCTATGCTCACTCATCCAAGGAAAGATTTCAACGTCCCCAAGCTTTGTTTTGAGGTTGCGCCATATTTGGCAGACAGCAAAAGGAAAGTGCGCCATGCCGCCCTTGAATTGTTTGCTCTTTTTGACTATTGCCTTGACACAGGGAAAAAGCAGCCCCTGATGAAAGCTGTGGACATGGTGGAGCTTAATGAGGATGCTGAGGGTCTGATGGCAGCTGTGCAGGCAAGACGGGCAAGGCACGTCCTTCCAAAACTCTCCCCGGAGGGGATAGTGGAGTACGGTTTAGTGGTGCCCAAACCTGGACAGCGCTCCTACGGCTCTGGGGCCGATCTGGATTGGGTGATGAACGGAGGGAGGATAAGCAGCGCCAGGAGCCACAGGACTGAGCCGGACGGTGACCGACTGTATGGCTACGGCAGCTTAGGCTCCCTCACCGACGACCTTCCGCTTCAGAGGAGGATCGTCAGCGCAGGCAAAGGGAAGAACAAACTGCCCTGGGAGATGGCCAGCTTCTCGTCCACTGAGAACGAGCAGCAGTGCTGTATGCCTAATGGCAAGTGCTCTGACCAGGTGGGGTCCATCATCCTAGTCTCACCTATCCTGTATAATAATTAAGCCATCTGGGAACATTTGCTTACTTAATTATTCTCTGTCAGGACAAAGCATATTCAGGTACCACAGGTTAGTCATCTGGATATCAGCTGGGAATCTACTTCTTTTAGATGTCCGTGTTTGACATTTATGAAGTAGCCATTAAATCAACAAGCAGGTTCACCTTTTTATTGAAGAGACTTCTAAAAATACACGTTGAGATCCAGAGCAATTAGGGCCTAATCAGTCATTTGTTCGCTGCCTGCTTTTAGGTGCACTGGAGGGGTTTTCACATTGACTGTAATTACTGAGGATCACAAGGACCAGGCAGATGCAGATATTGTAAATATGTTATGCCTGGTGATTTCTTTCTCCTTTTTTCTCCAAAATCTTTTTTTTTCTTCACACAAATTCTCAATTTCCCCACTGTCAACTTTTTGTAGTTTTTTTTTTTTTTTACAATTTTCTCCTCTTTGTCCTGTTGTTTTAAGAAGCTGAGTCATACCCGCAGTGCTAGTCCAAAGAGACTAAATATGTATTCAAGGTGGCACTTTCCGCAGAGACAGTTTAAATATAGTTAATGTCCCTCCCGATGCTTGTGTGGATGAAATACAGAGGGGAGGGCTGTTGTATCCTCCGCATCTTATTGTGCAGTTTTGTGGTCTCCTCTTCAACCACATCTCACTGTACACACATTTCCTTGGCAGCGTATTGTCTAGACAGCTCATAATGCACGGCAAGAGTCTTTAGATATGAATCAGTATCTGTCAGCAGGGTAACAATAGGCTAATTTATATGACTGAATATGTGTCTCTATTACACACATACAAACAGAAGGGAACAGTTAGGTAAACTCCATGATTACTGCCTATTTCTGGAAGAAACACAATAGGTGACTCATCCCCCTGTATACTGACATTGTCCCTGCAAAGATGAGCATCCACTCTTGGCAATAAGCCTCTAACCATCAGGGTCAACTCACCGCGTCGCGGAACCTGCACTGCATCTCATTTTATCAGCTAACAAACTAGACGGATGTGTTGAACATAAGCTGCCATCAGCTCTATTCTATTAATACGCACTGGGTTGTGATGAGTGGCTGCGTTTCATGAGGTATTAATTGACCATATTTGTTCTGGAAACTCTCGCCGTCCAAGCTCCAGAGGCTCCGTTTGAAAAAAACCTTCTGTTTACTGCAGTGTCCTGTTTCCCGGCAACCTCATTACCACACAGCACACTTAGTGGAGGGGGCGTGAAACATAATTGGAAATATCACAGGGTTATGCTTGTAAAACATGGCTTATTTGCTGCTCTAGTGTTGATTGCAATCAACGCCGAGTGCTCTCTGCGCCGAGTGTTGATCGGATTGTAAGCGGCGGGGCTGACCTCAACAGCGCACTCACTGTCAGAGGCTGAGATACATTTACTGCCATAACCTCCTTTGTTTCATTTGCTTATGTCCGACCGAAGTGTCACAGGTTGCATGGTGACAGTGCAACGTTAATGAGAACATCTAGACATCATATACATGGAGTTAAGATCCACCCAGAGCGAGCAGAGCAGCGTCTCTTATCTGAGCTGGCTAAATATCTACTACATCCCATTGTTCAGGGCAGTGGATGGAATTACACCGAGGCTCTTGTTGTGTTTAAAGGTTGCTGTAGGTTAGTTATTTAAACTTTATCCTCTCTTAGTGCTATTAACAAAAATCATTTTCTGTCCGTTCACAGGTGTCCAGTGGGGATTTCTTTTCCATGTCCAGGAAGCTGAGTCCAGAGACATACATTCCCAGTTTTGGTGCGTGCAAATATTTTCTTCTCACACACACGATGACGCTGGTATTAATTCCATATGAGGTTAACAAGTACGATTGAATGGTCAACCTCATCTGGACTCAAATTAGAGTGACTTTAAATTGGATTAGCAGGATGAGTCAGAGGAGTCACCAAGCCACATGTCACCAAAGACCCTGACATGAACACAGTTGCAAAGCAGATAAGTGTCCAGTCTCACAACATGCCAACAGTTATCTAATTATGAGTGTAAGACCATACGTTGATAGTTTTCCTTTTACTCATGTACTTGTCAGAAACATTTCCCCTGATACACTGAGGAAATGAGGAGTTGTTCAGCTCCATGGAGAAGGAGAATGTAATAAATAAGAGAGGGCAGTGAGTTCTCATAGTATTCCAGCTTCAACAGCGAGCCTGCTCCTCCAAATATGTGCAGTTACTGCAGCTGTAACTGTAGCAATGCTTCTGTGGGTTTATAGCAGCCCGTCAGTGTGGTTGAATTAAAGAGAACCTCCCAGCCAGCTGTCGCATTACTGCTCCTCAGTTTTAGCTCTGAGGAGTAGTAATGGGAAAGTCGAAAGGAAATAAATAAAGGTACAGGGTATTTCTGACTAAACGACAAAATATCACGCTTTAGATTGTCTCTTATCAGATTTGGACATATTCCTGACCCACTGGCTGTCCAGTGTTCTTACCATAAGTTATATTATCTAAACAAATGCTGAGGAAAAGATTACCAGTTTATGTGTGCCTAAAATATTTGGATCTCATCTCATGCTGTTTTCCACACCCTTTAAAATCAGTTGTGTTCCCTGCTACATTTTTCCACTCTTGTGTAATATTAATACGTACATGTCCAGTGTTTGTAGCTGCAGCTGTGTGTGATCTGTCTGTGCTCACAGGCACCGAGAGGCTTTTTGAGCCTCTGGTTGCCTCCAATACTTAGTACTCCAGTTTGATAAACAATGTAATTTTCAGTCTTATGTCTTCTGTTAAGATCAGTGTTTTTTTTTGTTTTTCTTTTATGGTTTTCTGTCACGTTAGCAAGTCTGCTCTGTTTTGAATTAAAATGGCAACACACACTTTCCACCCAGGTTCTGCAGAGCCACAGAAGCCACAGTCCTCCAGGCGGAGGGAGTCCCCTTCTCGCCTCAGGAGAAGTGGAAGCCTCAACTTAGACCCTGACATCTTTAAAACCGCCAACTTCTCTGACCCAGATGTTGGTAAGAAACCATTGTCTAAATGATGTGCTGAAGTTAGGGCTGGGCAATATAAAAATAAAAACCTCAGATATTTTCACACCAAACAAAAAACAAACTACAAATAGCAAAGAAATGACTCACTTTTATTTTATTAATAGAATTTAAAGGGACATTGTGTAACTTCTCCTGTTATCTATTCATGAAAATTGATTATTTCGTTCAAAAGTCTGTATTTCATTAATCAATAATCCCCCCCATCAACAAAGTGAAGTGTTCCTTTCAGCTCTGAATGAGCCGTTCATGTCATTCATATCTCCATGGAGACGGTAAGCTCGGTGCTGCTGCCATGTGGTGTCGCCATGTTTTTAGTTCAGTGGCAGCGTGACGGTAGGAAACCACGGAAACTCAGCGGAGACACCGGAGCTGTCGGCTCAGGTGGAGGTGGCGTCTGTGAAAAGTCACCGCGGTAACGCAGTGAGGAGGAATGGAGCGTTACACTGATGCTGCATTCACCTGCAGTCGGGCAGACGGCCGTCGGTAACAAACCAGATGTCATTTTAGTCACAGAAGTCCAGAGAAAGCCGGTAAAACGTGGGTCAGGTAAACAATATGACATCGCCATGACAACATATTGTCACGTGTATTGTTTTGCCTCGTGCTGACGGACCACTTGTTTACATAGAGGCTTGTTTATGCCGTTACATGCAGCAGCTGTCGTCCGTCTGCCGTCTGCCCAATTTCACATGAATGCAGCATCAAAAATTTGATTGAGTTGCTTGCGATATACAACCGCAACGCTAGATGGGAGTAATTCCTACACAATGTCCCTTTAACAAAAGCAAACTTGATTTCACTTCTGTGGTTATCATGCAGATTTAAATGTTGTTTCTAAGAATGCACTATGAAATCTCCGAGGGAGTTGTAGTCACCATATCTGAAGCGATTCTGCATGACTGCATCAGTAATAGCTTTCCACCAAGTCCTTTTCTTAACATGAGCGTTGCAATAGGAAATGATTCAGCTGCTGTTACCTGCTTGTTAGTGAGTGTTGTGCATCTCGCAGCGAGACACATTTCTCCCACTCAGCAGCTGCTCTCTGTTTGAGATGTTGCTGCTGCCTCCAGTATCAACAGCCTTGGAACAAACTTTGCAGCGGACCGTGATGTGTTTTAAGTCTGAGTCCTCAAAACCAAAACACTTCCAGACAAGTGGCAGGACTGTGACTTTTTTGGGAACAAACTCATTTAGAACGGAAGTCATGTTTTTGTTGTGTGTGTGTTTCTCTAAGAGGTAAACAAGGGGGAGGGTGTGAACCACAGCAGCCTGAGGGAAGAGAAAATCTACATTTTCATTTTTTATAATCGACCTAAAACAAATGCAGGTTGTTTTTTTTAAATTGATTTATCACCAAGCCCTAACTGAAGCTACACGAAGGCATGCACCATACCTCCACTCCCACACCCAGTTTTCCATGCTAACATGTGAACACCCTGTCTCACAGTGGCACCCAAGGGCCGCATGCTCTCCAGGAACCCCAGCGTTGAGCGCACCTTTTCCCTGCCCTCTAACCCCTCCACGTCCGGCTCCTTCCTGCTGCCCTCCTACCCTCTGGCTGCACTCCCAGGAGGCATGCTGACTCCAACTCTGTCCCGCCACCACAGAGACGCTTCCCTGTCAATGTCCAACACCTGGCCCAACAAGAGAGACACCAGCCCCCACCAGAGAGACACCAGCCCCTGGAGCGACACCGCAGACACAGCAAAGGGTAATCTAGTAAAAGGTTATTTGCTGTTTTTGATTAGTCTGCTGAATGTGAATATGTTGTAGCCTCTGTTTTGTATCATCATTTTCTCTTACTTCTACCCCCCCCCCTCCAGGAGACCCTCATCTCTCTAGCAGATGCTCCCCCAGGCCTCTCCGTGCCTCCCTTGTGAGTTCTTCTTCCACTTCATCATTCCGCCGGGCTCTGAGCAGCACCAGGGCGAGCTTCTCTATCTCACCAGTAGTCCCTCCAGTAGAGCACACCCAGTCCTATAATGGCCAGAGGTCCAATGCTTCAAGCAGCCCTCAGAACCAGCAGCTAGAAAAGAGCCTCCATCTGGACTCTGATAACGTCAACGAGTGGCAAGAGGATGATCCTCTGGACATGGAGGAGGTCAGCAACCTGTCCGTCTTTCCTAGAAAGACGCGGCTCGAATATGTGGGACACGTGCACTGTCAGCATGTGACAGTTCTTAAATAAAGCTCTCAGTATTGTGGGTATGATCCTGTATGATTGGCGACATGAGGACCGTCTGCTTGTCCAGGGCCTTGAAGTCCTCCTTCATTAATAATATTACCTTTCTGTACTAACGTGCCACTTTGTGTGTTTCCCACAGATGCTGAACTCTCTGCGCTCGTTGCGCAACAGCGCTGCCAAGAAGAGGGCCAAAGCGAGCCTCAGCAGTCCGGATCCAGACAGCCCTGACTCTGCTGTGAGGCTAGACCTGGGTCTGGACTCGCCATCGCACACCTCTCCGAAGCTTACCACCTCAGCTAGTGAAAGTGGTCTGTCCAGTCTGGGCTCGGTCGCCAACTCCAGCTCCAATGGCATCAAAAGCAGGTAAATGACCAACAGTGTTCTGTGTTCTATCTTTCAGCTTCTTCTTCTTAAAAGGATAGTTCAACATTTTGGCAAATTCACCCATTGCCATAATTGCCATTGCTACTGGGCAGAGTGATTTCAAAAGCGCAAGTAGTTCTGAGTATTTGCTTCATGTGTTGTAATGTTACATAATTATACATGATTATCTCATAGTGTGGTGAATGTGCAGGTCACAACTTGTCCACAAGAGCATTTTGGAGTTGTTGGATTGTGTATTTGATGAGTTTTGAGGGACAGGGGACCTGTACCATTCACCTCCATTGTGTTCACTGAAGCAGTCTCTGCATTTGCCTCGAAAACAACTCCTTCTCATAACATTCCATTAATATCTCATAGCATGGTGAATGTGCAGGTCACAACTTGTCCACGAGAGCATTTTGGAGTTGTTGGATTGTGTATTTGATGAGTTTGATGAGGGAAACCAAGAAATCCCATAGCCTTCGTAGTGTAGCTCTAAGCAGCTTGCGGCTCTGCCCTGCAGATCTCAAAACAACATGCACCGATGATTCAAAGTAATGAACCTACTGCTATGACTATAGGGATTATGACAATAGGCCAATTTGCCAAAATGTTGAACTATCCCTTTATGTCCTGCATAGTGCTTCCTCTTTGTAGCACTCTCACGTCTCACAAACATGGTGAAAAGGAACACACATCCATCTGGTGCTCTGTGACAATGTGTTGAGCACTGCCGAGCATTTTCGCAGCATAATTTCTCACTTGTCACATGTGTCGACAGTCCTGGAAGCTCTGCCTCTTCAGGAGTGAAGCCTCGCATCGCAAGAATGCCTTCTGCAAAACTAAGGTCTTCTGTGTCCATGGACTTCAGCAGCCTTCAAGGTATAAAAGAGATGGTTTTACATATTCTGTCGCAATGGGTGGTGTCGTATTTACATCTTCGTATTTTCCTTTGTCAAGGACTGTCTCAGAGGAGTGAACTGTCGCCTGAGGTGGGCGTTGTCGGGCAGAGAGTCTCTTACTCCAACGGAGCAAGCAGAACTGAGGAGGAGACAACAGGACCGTCCCCTCCGCTGGTCAAACCCGCCATTCGCGAATCAGTCAGAGGTCTGAAGCCTGCTAACGGTCAGCTAGCAGTGACACTAGATTCACCTGGTAAAGATATCTAGTGTGCTTAAATGATTAAATCAGAGTCTAAAACATGTGCTTTGATCTGTAGGATCACAGAGCCACAGCAGCAGGAACTCACCAGGCACAGACATGCCTGAGGGAGTCATTGGAAGAGGTCAGTCTGTGGAGAGTGTAACTCATTGTTCAGTTGTTTGGTATTTTGTTTTGTTCCTGAGCGTGTGTGGTGCTGTTTTTACAATAGACTCATATATAAATAAGTACAAGATGTCTATTTATCATAACAGTTGTAAAGATAAATAGACATTTAGACAGTTGTTGTTTTTAAAAGTGAAGCAGATCGTATCTGTATTCAACAGTTCAGGCTGTGTTGTCTACATTTTCACTCATGCATTCAAGTAATCTCCAAACATCCTCTTTATGTGTCTCAGGCATGTTCAGCACTGCAGTGTCAAGCCGTCCAGGAGTCGCCCTGTCACTCGAGCAGGGCGACTCGAGCGCCGCACCCCCCGCTGATCCCTCTGTTGGCATCCACAGCCACGCTCTGCCTGGCAGTCACATAGACGGTGATGACAGCCCGCGTCCAGATGAGCTTAAGGTTAGTCACACTTCATCCAGCGATTAAAACACAGCGTGCCATAAAAAGTTTTCCAGCTATCAAAGCACCAGCCGCTGTGTTTACTGCGCAGGAGAGGGTGAGGAACGCCAGGGTCGGCCGGGACAGGGTGCGGCCGCAGCGTCTGGATCAGCAGGAGGGGCAAGCCAGTCAAGGGGACATCGCACGAGACAAGACTCGCCGTGTCAGACAGATGCTGTCTGATTCACCCACAGAGGACAATAGAGCATTAATCATTAAAGGCAAGAGACACTTATGGAAAGCTAAATGTCTTTATGAATTGGAGTTTAATAGCTAAGCAGACTTTGTCAAAATGTGCCTGTTATAGATAAGCAAAATGACCACTCTATGGATACTTAAAAACACACATTCAATGTATTTTATTTATTGAAGCTGTCTGTTACATTTACATTACATGATAAGTTTAATTATTCACAAAATAAATCAGCACAAAATACAATTTAAACTTTGACACATCTGAAATGTTGATCCTCTGTGTTGTAGATCTGCATCTGAACGGCAGCACACTGCCTTCAACCAGAGCGGACCCTCTCTCTGATGAGTCCCCCCTCAGCCCCACCAGCCCCGTCAGCCCGCCGGGACCCCAAAGCCCCATCAAGTGCTACACTCCGCCCCACCAGCCGAGCCCCCCCACCGTGCCCCCCAACCCTAAGAACCTCTCGCGGCTTCGGAGGGCTCCTAGCCTCAGCAGAACCCGGCCCTCCATGTCTCATAGCTCAGGTTTGTGGATCTAAAAAAAACAACAACACTTAAGTTACATGCGGCACCAAAAGTGGAGCTCAGTTACCTGCTTTTATACACCATGAACTGTCCCTGTGAGTCTGTCTAACATTGCACTGTGTAATCTCTCACTTGTACTGACACTGGCTTGCAATGTAGCACTGCTCCACGGCATTATAAATAGATGAGCCAGCGCTTTAACAGGTCTTTGTTTATGGAAAATGCTGGTACATTAATTAGACAGTCAGGGCCATTAGAGCATGGCTGAATAAGATGTTTGCTTTGGTTAATGTGGCACATTGCTGTGTTTTGACAATCTACTGTTAATGCACCGCTGCCCACACACACAGTACTTGTTTTCAGATGGATAGAGATGTAACATGAAACTGAATCTGTGTGTGTGGTGTCTGATGGACCATTTAGATGAGCTGTCCCCTGGCACCATGGGCCCAAAGAAAAATCTCTCCGAGCCTCCAGAGTTGCGTCCGTTCTCCAAACCTGACTTGGTGCTGATACAGAGCTTCAACCTGCTGAGCTCGGAGGACTGGTGAGAAACACTGAACACAACTCAAACATCCTGTGCCTACACATGTTAAAGGGATAGTTCAACATTTCGGCAAATTGGCCCACTGCCATAATCCCTATAGTTTTAGGAGTAGGTTTGTTACCTTTAATTGTCGGTGCAAGCTATTTTTAGAGCAGCGGAGCAGAGCCACGAGCTGCTCAGAGCTACTCTACGGAGGCTAGTGGAATTTCTTGGTTTCCCTCATCAAACTCATCAAATACACAATCCAACAACTCCAAAACGCTCTAGTGGACAAGTTGTGACCTGCACATTCACCACGCTACGAGATAATAACGGAGCGTATTTGATAGTTTGATGATTCATTCATCAACCTCTCCATCCCCAAAGTCCGCACCGTCTTTGGACGCAGTGCCTTCCGGTTCGCTGCAGCCTTTGACTGGAACACCTTACAAAACACCCTTAAACTTTCTGTCCTCACGTCTCTCTCTGTTTTCAAACAAAATTTACTACAAATCACAGTCGACTCCTGCACTTGCTAACAGGCTTCTTGTCATGCCCCATTGATTAATTACATTGTATTGTATTGTATTTTATTGATTATATTGATATATTGTATGTACTGTATTGTATAGAATTTTTCTGTGTAATTTATTAACCTTGTTTCACTTTTAGCACTCCCCTCCCCCTTCCCCCTCAGGCTGCACTTGAAAATAAGAATTTTGTTCTTAATTTGCTTGCCTGGTTAAATAAAGGTTAAACAAAATAAATAAATAAAATAAATGTGCCTCTGTAGCGTAGCTCTGAGCTCTGCTCTGCCGTTCTAAAAATAGCTTGCACCGACAATTAAAGGTAACGAACCTACCCCTAAGATTATAGGCATTATGGCAATGGGCCAATTTGCCAAAATGTTGAACTATCCCTTTAATAAAATCTAGACAAAACAAATATTTAAAACCATCTCACTATAAATCTACTCTCATCCAAAAAGCTGACATTCTTCCCAATTTCCCAGCCTCTTTCAACACAACATTTTCAACATTAACCAGTATATTTACATTTGGTGAAGAAAGTAAGGTCTCGATGAATCATGGCTGTCAATTGCGTCTTTTTTATCAATCCAGGGAGAAGAAGATTGAAGGTCTGGTGTTCATGCGCTCTCTGGCCCATTACCACTCAGACACACTCCAGGGCAGACTTCATGATGTCTGCCTGTGTCTCATTCAAGAGGTAGTATCAGCTGTTGGATAACACTCCCACATTCCTTTCTATATAATTGTCAGTTTTGAATGTTAATGTCTTATTTTACACAGTCACATTCATTTGCCAGTGTTTCGGTAATCATACACTTTATATTCTCTGCCTCCACTGCCTGTTCCTTGCATTTCTTTTGTCAGATATCTTAATTATCTCTCCATGACCTACCGTTTGATGCTGACATTGGATTGTGTCCCTTTCAAGTGTTATTAATGAGGTTCATCTTCTTCAGGTGAAGAACCTGAGGTCCAGTGTGTCCAGGGTGGCGGTGTGCACCCTGGGAGACATGTACACCCACATGCAAAAGGGGATGGACCAGGAGCTGGAGAGGACAGTGAAGGCTTTACTGCAGAAGGCTGGGGAGAGTAACGCCTTCATCAGGCAGGATGTTGATGCAGCACTGGACTGCATGGTGCAGCACTGCACCCCCACTCGGAGCATCAGCGCTCTGCTAACAGGAGGACTCAGGTTTGTGTACATGCACACACACACACACTGATTATTGCTCTACCAAACTTAAAGTTTGGAATTATTGCAGGTGGATTTACCCTATTTTATACATCAAAATGTATATATATATATGTACAGTATATACACTGTATATGCTGTATATATGATTGCTGAATTAATTTCTTCTCTGATTTGATAGTCACCTCAATGCAGTTGTGAGAAAATGCACTGCTCAACATCTGACCACTGTGGTGGAGAAGGTTGGTGCTGCCCGTCTCCTCTCTGGGGGTAAAGACCTCACTGACAGAATCTTACCCGCTGTCACCAAACTCGCACAAGACTCGTCACAGGAAGCCAGGTGGAGTTTTTATTGTTGTGTTTTGTTTTTACAATCTACCAATTACAGACTAAGTGTACATTAATTACAATTATTATTGTCACTGTTATTATGAGCTCTGTGGTTACTTTTGATGTGGTAGAGTGTGGTGGTGGTGGTGGTACAGTGCTGTGTGAAAACTGTTTGAAATTTTATGGAGTATGAGAAATATACAGTGCAGAATAATCTAACTTATCTTACAAACCTGCACTGTGAAATCAGTATTTATAGCCCTAAAGGAAAACCTAACATGTCATTGTGTTATAATATTACAATGGTTCGATCCACAGGTACTTCGGGCGTCGAATGCTGCTGTCTCTGTCGTCCCACCCTGACTTTGACAAGATCCTGGAGAAATACATCCCCACTAAAGATCTGCCAACTGTCAGAGACACCGTCTTCACTCTCAAGACAAAGGTGCAGCATCTGTTCCTCTTTGTGTTTTCATATTGGTGTTTTCCCAGAGGCCCCACTGCCATGTGACCTGGAGTTTGTGGGTTATTTCAGGGTCTTGGTGAGATGCCTCAAGACACCCAGTCAGCCCGGGGCCGGCGCTCCCTCCCAGCCAGCGGCACCGTCAGAGCCTCGTCTCTCACTAGGGAGCCTCTCAACCAGACCAACAGGTGGGTGTGAATATCAAGCCCTTCAGCTGTTAAAGGGATAGTTCAACATTTTGGCAAACTGGCCGATAATCCCTATAGTTTTAGCAGTAGGTTCGTTACCTTTATTTGTCGGTGCAAGCTATTTTTAGAACGGCGCAGCAGAGCCACGAGCTGCTCAGAGCTACGCTACGGAGGCTCATGGAATTTCTTGGTTTCCCTCATCAAACTCATCAAATACACAATCCAACAACTCCAAAACGCTCTGGTGGACAAGTTGTGACCTCATGGATGCAAACAGCGCGCTGAAAAGCGAAACTCGCTTTTTTCATGACCAATTAGGTGACTTGTGTGAATCGTTCAGATCCGAAGAGTTTTTGTTTTTGAGAGGGAGGGGGGGGTCTCAGCTGGGGTCAGTAAAATGTTTTTCTAACAGAATGAGACAGTGACAATCACGTGAAACTGAGGCGAACTCATTCATGGTCTCTGATTATACTGATAACAGCCGACCTCCAATGTTGACGCGCGACGGCGACGCCGTTTTTTCCCCCGTGCACCGTGGAGCTGTGCGCCGCGGACATGCACGGTTCCCTACGTTGCTGTGTCAGGCAGATGTTTCCCACGGAGCTCTGCCCCGTTTCAGAGGTGAAGGAAGCCCTAAAGACGTCGCCTCCGCGATGTAGAATGTGTTCAATTAAAGTGAAACTAACACATTAGGCTATATATATGTCCATTACACACTGAATGAAACATCCCATGTCTTTATTTATTCAGTTTATTTTAATAGTAATAATTATGACTAACATTCAGTGAAGACCTAAAATTCAGTATCTGGAAAAAAATGGAAATATTGCAAAGGAATTTTTTTTAAAAGCATTTTTAATATAGAAATGTTGGCCTTCTGAAAACTATGTCCATCTATATGCACTCAATACTTGGTTGGGGTTGAACTACTGGAAATTGACTTTTCCGTGATATTGTAATGTACTTATTTGTTAATGGTGAGCTGCCCCCCCCCGGGAAATTCCTCTCTTTTTTGGTCCTGACCCGTTTGCATCCCTGGACCTGCACATTCACCACGCTATGAGATAATAACAGAATGTTACAATATGGAGTTGTTTTAGAGGTAAATGCAGAGACAGCTTGGTGAAAAAGTGTCCCTGATGGGAACGCGCATCAGCGGTTTTGCATGAATTTACCTTGAAAACAACTCGTAATGTTCCGTTATTATCTCATAGGTGAATGTGCAGGTCAGAACTTGTCCACCAGAGCGTTTTGGAGTTGTTGGATTGTGTATTTGATGAGTTTGATGAGGGAAACCAAGAAATTCCATGAGCCTCCATAGCGTAACTCTAAGCAGCTCTAAAAATAGCTTGCACCGACAAATAAAGGTAACGAACCTACTGCTAAAACTATAGGGATTATGGCAATGGGCCAGTTTGCCAAAATGTTGAACTATCCCTTTAACACTAACAACAGTCTTTGTTGAAGCAGCTGATTTCTCACATTGTGTAATACATAGGCTGTTCATAATGAACTCTGTTATGAAGGCAAACCATCCGGTGTGTTTTGTGTCATCTACAGGGAGTCCAATAGCCATTACAGCTGTAGATCCCAAACACAAAGTATTGCGGACAAAACTGAATACATCAAGCAGATCTCAGGTCTGCTGGGTTCAAAGGACTTCAGAGAGAGGATCAAGGGAATCGACCAGCTGGTGGCCGACTGCCAGCACAACCCCAACATGGTCATCAATAGTATATTCCCGGTTAGTACAAGTGCAGTGAACTGAAGTAACACCAGCGACGGAGCGTTTAACATGTTCAGTTGGACGTTGTTCTTTGAAAATGGTGCAACAAAGCATTTACAGCAGATGTAATAGACTCCCAGCTGTTTTCAGCTGCCCTATGACAGGGTAAGGGAGGGCTTTTATTAACTCATCTGCAGAAGGTAACAGTTCCATAACTTGTAATTCCCTCTGTATTTTAATGTGATTCCTTCTCATTCATTGTCATTTGTCCACCATTATGCCTTAATGCAAAGTCAATACTTCCTGTTGCCATTTCAAATTAAAAGCCCCCCAGAGTTCAGTGGACAGAAATTAGTTTTTTCTACAGAGCTTTTATCTCCATGACGACAATGCTGCTACAGTAGGCAAGGCAAGGCATCTTTATTTACAGTATGTAGCACATTTTATACCAAGAGGCAACTCAATGTGCTTTGCATAAAGACAAAACATTTAACAGTAAGAACTAGAAACGGAAAAAGATCTAAAACATTAAAATAAAAATAACCCAGAATAGTAAATATTGTAAACATTAAACATACAGTTAAAAGCAAGAAAAAAAAGAATAAAGAAAGTACAAAAAAAGAATATATATACAGTGCAAATCCAAAATTATGATTTAAAGTTCTTAAAAAGAGCTCAGCCATAAGCACATGAAAAGAGAAATGTTTTTAACCTGGATTTAAAAGTGCTCACAGTCAGCATATTTTCTCATTTCAAGTGGCATATTGGTTTTCTGACCAGCCCTATGGTGACAGCATGTTGTGCTATAGCATTTTGAGATTATTGTCTCTATTATTGTTTTGTTGTGTATGATGTCCCATCCATGTGTACAAGAACAAAAGACAAGGCAGATGATCAGCTCAAGAAAAACATTCAGTCCTTTTTTCACACATTTCTTGATTTTAGTGCTTGCTCTGTTTTGCACTGTCGTAGTTCTGACCTGCCACCATGCACTGAACTGTCCCTCTTTCTTGTTCTCCTTCCTGTGGTCAGGTGTTTGATGCCTTCAAGGCCAGGCTGCAGGAGTCCAACAGCAAGGTCAACCTGTATGCCCTCGAGTCTCTACAGAAAATCATCCACCTGATGAAGGACAACCTGTCCCAAGTCGTCAACATGCTGGTCCCAGCGATCGTGGACAATCACCTCAACTCCAAGAACAATGCCGTCTACTCTGCTGCTATTGGAGCCATTAATGCACTTATCTTCAATCTGGGTACTCTCTTCAAGCATGTGTATTTCTGTAGTTTAGCTAAAATTTGATGAATTTGATTTAATATTGTACTTTTCTTTGTTGCCGTGACAGATAACATACTCCTTCTCCAGCCTTTCTGCACCAAGGCTCAGTTTCTAAGTGGCAAAGCGAAGGTGGATCTTATTGAAAAGGTTGCAGGTATGTCTAACGCTAAATTCCATACTTTTTCCAGACCCTAATTTTCAGACTTATCGGTAAAAACATTTGAGTAATTAGATGTGTATCATGTAAATAAATTATGCAATTAATCGTTTCATTATTCTGAATTTGTATGCCATTATGTCACCAAATAATTTTCAAGAGATTGTAGCTAATAGTAGCCTAGAAATCTAGACGCACCCTAGCGGCAGCAAATATATTTGCTCCACAGGTCAGTCTAGAAACGAGTCATAGGAACTTTTTGAGTCTCGAACACCGTTTGTGTTGACCAATCACAGCGCTCTATCTGTTTAGAGAGTCGTTGGGCGGGCTTAATGCAATGACGACATACTTGTGACAGTGAAAAACATGACAAGAAGATGGCTTTGGCAAAGGAATCGTTTGAATCGGCATTGGCATCAATTTTGAAAGAATTAAACTTGTCATTTTCTTTAAAAGTTGAGCAAGAAACTGCACTGAAGTCATTCATTTCGAAGAAGGATGTATTTGGTGTTTTGCCGACGGGATATGGGAAAAGTTGAATCTACCAGCTTGCTCCGCTCTGACTACGTCATCCTGCTCTTTGCTCTGATTAGTCTGATTAGCCCTATTGCATGCAGAGGCAGTTTGAAAGACAGCCTTCATCCTGCCCCCTGGATTGAGCCGAGGTCTACTGGTCATTGCCAGACTAGACATTGTAATGATATAGTCTGGCTTGTCAGGCTACGCTAATAGTGCATACAAAATAATGAACCCAAATAACTTCACATAAGACCAAACCAAGATAAGTATTAAGACAAATATACCCCTGCTCTCTGATATATTTGTATGTCTGACCCATTCTTGTTTCTCCTCACTTTACATCCCCAGATCTCGTGACGGAGCTGTACCCTCGCAAACCCCAGGTGGTGGAGCAGAAGGTGCTGCCCCTGCTGTGGCACCTGCTGGGCACCTCCAGTCACAGCGGGACCATTCACGGCCGGGGCGGAAGCGTGAGGGGTGCTACCGCCAACCTGTGCCAAGCCCTTTACGCCCAGATGGGGTCCAGCCTGAGCGAGTGCGCCGCCTCCCAGCCTGCCAACGTCCACAAAGGTTTAAACGAGTTCCTGAGGAGCTTATCGTAAAGGTAAAGCCGAATCCAAACACAACCAAAATGTTGGAAGAGAAGAACATTAACACTGACCTTACTTGAAGACAGAGATGTTCTACATTTCTTATAGTGCCTGCACTTTTATATCAATAAAGAGAAAGTCCTTCAAAATGAGGCGCTCTTAATTCTTATCTCAGTGAGATTTCCTCTGGTACAGAAGCATGGACAATGTAACATACTGACATCAGGTCTTATACATACTCAACCTGCTCTCTTTGCACTTTGAAAAGGTAGCTCATTATCATGATAGACATCATGAGTTTTACATTATACTCATATATCCCATGTTTGCTTTTTTTTTTTTCATCATCTGAACATGTACTGTAGACAAATCAGAGACACTATTGCAGAATGTAAGATTAAAATGCACAAAAAGGAAAAAAAAGGAAGAAGACAGGGACCTGAGGTGTTTATTTTTGCTGTTTCATCAGATGTAATGTGATATTTTTATGCTGTTTAACGTAGTCGTTTTGAAAAAGTTGTGAATTGAGATTAACAAGAATAATACAAAATACTTTTGTACAGCTCAGATGTGTATTTGCACAGTATTAATCGTATGCTGTATGGTACAGTTTATAATTTATCTATTGTGTAATGGTTTTAAAGTCAATGTTAAATGATGTGTGAGCTGATGCTGTCTTTTTTGCATGACCAAAATTTACTGGCAGGATCAAAGTTGTTTCTATTTTTGTTAAGGAGATACATATATAAATATAAATATATATATACATACACACATCATGTGTACACTGATGCCTAGATGATTGTTGTGTTGACGACATCGTGAGAGGAAAAGGGAGTGGAGCTTTACTCCTGTGGTTGCCTGAGAAACCGTGAAGGCCCAGATCTGATTGTGTCTCAGTAATAGTGCCAGTCGCCAGTCTTCAAGTAGCCTTTTAATTCATCTGTTGTTAAATTATATCAAACTTGTTTGTGAACAAGAGCAAAGATGGATTGATATATAAATAAAGTGTTTTATTTCTGTAAAACTAACTTCCAGGTGTTTCATTCAGCTTTTAAAGGGGGCGGGACTTGACCACACCTTTTATTTTACTGTTTCTCAAGATAGAAACTCACATCACAACGCCTTCTCCACAATTCTGCTTTATTCATGGGTACAGTCACTCAACACACATGAGATTCTTCACAACTTTTCTGTTGTTTTGACTGCATGTTGTGTAAAGCCGTCCCTCTGGTGGATTTACCTCTCTTAGTAAGTAAAATAACAGAGCGTAGCTGACTGAGAAGGACCCTGGATGGACCAACCAGAATAAGAAATGAATCACATGTTCCAAAGGCCTGGGAAAAAGAGGTAGGCTTAGCAAGCAGTACAAAAAGACTTGTATTGTACATTTTGAATAACAGAACACACTCTGGTGTTTCAGATTTTACCACTAATAGCACTTTTTATTGGCTAGGCTAAGTAGCTGCCCTTTTGAAATAGTACTGCACAGAGATCTATGCCCGTCTAGACTTTGGATGTCCCCCTGTAACACACACATGACGTGTAGAAGACATGTCAGTAGCAGATTGGAGGAGTTTGTGCTTGGAGGGACGCTGCTACTGGGCCTTTGTTTCGAAAAAATAAAACTTATCCTCAAGAAGCACTGGCTAAATTCTCCAAACAGTAAATTATTTTGTGTCAAATACACTCGACCGCACATCATTTCACTATTTTACATACAGCATAAATTAATGAAACATACAGTTTGACCATTAGGTGTCCTCACATTGTCCCTTTAACATACTGTACGAAGGGCTCATCCAGACAGTATTCAATCCAGTCTGTGTTCCAGTATTAGACTTTTTGCAAAGATATAAAAAATTATAGTGTGCATTCAGAATAATAGCAAAAGTGAAGCCTCCCTTTATACTTCAGAGCTAACCACAGTGGTGCTGTCGAGTCGAGGGCCACATTTGCTACTTGCTGTGTAGGTATGGCTCATATTTCTCAGCTCTGCTGACAGTGACACACGCCGTCCAGAATTCAACAAAAGCACAAGCGTAACATAGATTAAAGAAACTTAATATAACGTCTTAAACTCTCTGAAATGTGCTTCTTTTTTTTGTAAAGGGAACAAAAAAACAAAAGTACATTCACTGAGATACAACTACCAACTGAACCCAAGATCGTTGACTCTGCGAAAATGTTCAGAACTTAAAACACAAAAACGTTTTCTTCTATAAGTTGCGTAAACCTTTGATCGTTTCTTGTGCCGTGAATGAGGGTTTTTTTTATGATTTTGGTTGAGTGTTCATTTAACGCTCAGCTGCTTTGAGTCACTGTGTCGTTCCCTGGGCTTCGCTGACCAAATGGAAAAAAAAAAATAAAAAATAGCCCCTCCTCCTGTAGATCTTTCCATTCTGTTACTAAGGCAGCTGGATCAATGCCATGGCAACCTGGACCGGTTAGATGTTGGGAGAAGATGAGTGTTCGGTCGCCGTCCTCCACACCTCACTTTGTCAGGGACCAGATGTCTTGGGCAGGTCCTGGTTCTCGGCCAAGTGGAGCTTTTGTCTGAGCGCACACACATCAAGGATTCACACAGAAGGACTTTGAAGTGAAAACAGATTATTTTAATCCTGTGTCTGGACCTGGAGCGACTGGGCAGCTCCCATAAATAAACGGTTTTAATTAGGAAAGGATACATTGAGGTGCTGAGCTCCTCCAGCTGCAGAAACAAAATGGAACAGAATGAACATGGATGAGAGGTTGGACTGAAAAAACAAAACATAAACAGCCAAAAATAGAAACCGTGCTGATACTACAAAGGCTCTAATGGCCAAATGTGATCATATTACATAACAGCCTGCGTGTCACATCAATATTGGAATTGAATTTCCATCGTTCGCCCGCGGTGTTTACAAAAACAAACGGTCAGTTTCCTTATCTACACGAAGGAAAAATCACTTCACGGCCCATCTGGCACAATTATTCACTGCTGCTACGGCGAGAGAGTGTTGCTGGCAGCGGCGTCTGAAATGAGCTGAAGGCTTTTTCTCACCTCCCTCACACACACACACAACACTGCAACCTCCCCACAGCGAGCATACCAGCCCCAGGCGTGGGTAACTAGGAGCGCCACACACACATTCACAACAGACAAATCTATGATGGCATTCTTTGACTGCACATTGTGCTGGATAATAGTTAATAACATTTGGATACATAAGGAGCATTTCACAACTTTTTTTTTAAGTAGTTTTAAGTGAACAGGGCGGGGATGCCCCACCAATTTCATTGCTCAATTTGTGTACAATAAAAGTAAAGACTATTCTATTCTATTTAATACCTGTATATGACTAAGAACCATGTCTATGAAACTCAACGTCTTTCTTGATATACAGTATGTGAGTGTTGTCCCTTAAAGGAGACATATCATGCCCCCTTTCCACAAATTAAAATAGTTCCCAGGTGTCTTAAAGACATCTGTGACATGCTTTTGGTAAAAAAAAACTCAAGGATCTAACATCAAAGCTCTCTTTTCATCAGAACGGCTGGTTTCCCTTTAAATGCAAATTAACCACTGCTTGCCCCGCCCCACCCCTTCTACTGGTACCAGGTAGGGGTGGGGTTATGCAAATATTAAAACTAGTTACATCATTGCCAGACTGGCTCCAGCCTCCCTGCATGGATAAGAAGTATAGACAATGGATGGTACTATTTAAATGTAAATTACAAAATGGCAAAGCAATCTTAAAGGGGACATATTATGGAAATATCACTTTTTGAAGTCGCTTTGGGTGTTTGTCTTGCCTTTCGGCCCCTAAAATGTGAGAATTGACAAAAACATCTGTAATGTTCAGGCTCCCTAGGTTGAAATCCACATGGTTTTATGAGCTGTTCCCTCAGCTGTCATACAATGACATCATTAATTTTCAAATTTGCATAATACCACCCCTACCTGTGAGTACAGGTACCAGTGGAGGGAGCGGGGCAAGCAGTGGCTCATTTGCATTTAAAGGGACAGGCACTGAAACCAGCCGTTTTGAACAGGGCTGTTTAGAGGAGGAAAAGATCTGTGATGTTTGATCCTTGGGGTGTTTTGACCAAAGCATGTCACAGACATGTCTTTAAAAAGGGCCATAATATGTCTCCTTTAAGAATCTTTTTTCTAATATTTTAATTTCCAGACTTTAAACAAACCAGCTGTTGTGGTATTTTACACCAAACCATTCTTCACTAATTCTACACAAAACAACAAGCCCTCATGTTAGTACCAGCAGACCCAGGATAACCCTGATGACAGTGCCTCTGTTGTCGTCCCCTCCTGCATACTGATGAGCCGGCCCTCTGCTCTGCTGCTGTGTTCATGTGCTTACGTTACTGAGCAGGTGTTCCAGGTTGTGGTCCGATGCACACTTCCTCTGGTCCTCTGACAGCTCCTCCACGTGGCTGTCCAGGCTGAAGTGCAGCCGCGCCAGCTTCTCCTGCATCTCGCGCACGTGCTCCAGCTGCTCGAAGGAGCACACCTTACCTGGACACCAGAGGGGTTCAACACAGCTGTGACTTCACTACAGCATTAAAGGGATAGTTCAAGATTTGGGCAAATTGGCCCATTGCCATAATCCCTATAGTTTTAGGAGTAGGTTTTGTTACCTTTAATTGTCAGTGCAAGCTATTTTTAGAACGGCGTAGCAGAGTCACGAGCTGCTCAGAGCTACGCTACGGAGGCTAATGGAATTTCTTGGTTTCCCTCATCAAATTCATCAAATACACAATCCAACAACTCCAAAACGCTGTCTCGTAACGTTGTGTTATTATCTCATAGCGTGGTGAATGTGCAGGTTACAACTTGTCCACCAGAGTGTTGTGGAGTTGTTGGATTGTGTATTTGATGAGTTTGATGAGGGAAACCAAGAAATCCCATTAGCCTCCGTAGCGTAGTTCTGAGTAGCTCGCGACTCCGCTACGCCGTTCTAAAAAGAGCTCACTATTATGCCAATTTGCCAAAATGTTGAACTATCCCTTTAAGTGTTAAAAATGCAACTGCACCTGATTTTAAGTAGGCTTTCTTTTCCCTTTATTGTCTGTGTGTTCTCACTGTAATTTTATGTGGGGAAGCCAAAGACAAATTTCCACTTAGGTGGACGATAAAGTTAAACTAAACTAAACTCAACTAAAAGCAAAGTCAGGAGTACTTCCATGGCAGCAGGTGTGTAAAAATAGCGCCACTGCTATTTGGTTTCAGTCTGATTCGTGTAACAAAGCCACTTTTCAACCGGCTTTTATTTTCGGCCCGTAACAGAATATTCCCCCGGTGGCCTGTCTTGTCAGGGTCGTCTTACCGAAAGCCTGGAGTTTGCCTGAGTGGAAGTCGTTGAGGAGGTTGAGCAGCCCTCCCTCCATCTCTCTCACGTCTGACACATCTGTGAGGAAGGAGTGCTGCAGGGGAGACGACTGGACCACTTTGCTGGGCCCTGCTGGCTGGGGGGCCCTGGGCTTCTCCTTGTGGGGCCTTAGAGAAGCAAAACAATACATCATGATCACTAGCAGTTAGCGGCCTGCTTCCTTTATTCCTGATACAGTGTTGGAAAATGAATGATAGGAGAGAAGAAAAAAAAAACAGAAAAACAGAAAGCATTTGCAGCATGTGTGTTCTTGTTTCCCACGGATACCAACCTGGTGGTCTTTGGTGGAGCTACGACGGCCGTGAACACCTCTTTGGGCTGCCCCACCGCACCTATGGACCTCTTGTACTTGCCTCTGTTTTTGGGGGAGGGGGGCTGCGGCAGGCCGAGGGAGAAGGTTGCACTTTTGCTGGCGGGCAGGACGGAGAGTTTGCGGGGGTTGATGGGGGGAGGAGGGGGCTGCGGGAGAGACACTTTGGGGCTGCGCTTCTTGCGCTTGTCTTCCATTGTTTTGGTTTGGTTTGGTTTGTTTTTTTCGAGGTGAAGCCCTCCGGGGCGAGACGACGAGGGATCACTCACAGGATGTCCTGCAACAACAGAGGTAGGAAGTTGAGAGGCAGCAGCAGCAGAGTGGAGGACACACACACACACACACACACACACACACACACACACACACACACACACACACACACACACACACACACACACACACACACAGTGCCAGAATGAGTGCTGCAGCTCAGGATCCTCCACACTGCAGATAAACGTATAGTGATGTTTTCATCCCCTCTCTTTTCCTTTTTCCTTTTGGGTTCCCTTTTATTTTATAGCTTACATACTTATGTGATTATTACATACAAGTATCCTTAGTTATTTATCTATTATTATTATTTTTCTAATTGTGTATTGTTTCTTGTTTTGGCCGATCACGTTCTTGTGGGCTACAAAAGTAAGAAAACACCAGGAGGTAGACTGTATGCCTTGCTCTTCAGTATTTCTATTGCATCAATATGTTTATATTTTAATTGTGATAGGGATGTGATGTGATACTCAATGGAAATATGTCATTAGTTTCTGTTCTAATGTGCCTTACATCCTAATAAAGATATATATTTTTTTTTTAAAGTGATGTTTTCTTAAGCTTATCAGCATCACCATGTACTCACATGAGGTTTACAGTAGATCTGCCAAAGGAAAAAAAAACAATTAAACAGTCTGAGCTGCATTTAAACAAGTAGGAAGAGTGCACCACCACTATCCCACCTTTATGAATGTTATTGCATTACCATGACGGTTTTAATGGAAGCAATTTCCTGATTTTGCATCCCTGGTGTAAAAAGAAGTGGGAGTGTACCAGCAAACTATAAACATATTTTTAGATTAGAGCCTCCAGAGAGAGTGTGAGGCTGCAGTAGTGTTTTGTTCAGAGCAGTTTCAAACCCAGACAAACTAGAAAACACTGCAGTGGCCTTGGGTTTAATGGTTTACACAGCACAGCCTGAGTGGGTTACATGCATACACACACACACACACACACACACACACACAGACAAAGTGCCTGGAGCTGAACAAAGACTCCTCACAACGTCCTATAAGAGCAGCTAATGTACATCACTCAACAACAAGCAGCTGAACGGGGAAATCAATACACTGCATTCTTAGTGAGACTCACCCTCCAGGCTGGGGGGGTTTCAGCTCCACCATGTTTGTTTACATCGAGCTAACATCTTTCCAACGCACTGCAACATCCAATACAAACATATCACAGTAACTCGCTTCCTCTTAAGTCATATTATGAGACTTAAAAAGCAGTTCTGCGCCCGGTTCTTGTGGGTTTGTTGCTATACAACCATCCCAGCAGCACCGTGGTTGTTATGGCTGCTCGTCATGGTGACCCACAGTGCTACTGTACAGAGCCACGACCACTCATTACCACACCACAACAAATAAAAACACTTTAGACGTGGACACTGCGCCAGCCGCAGCTCCAAGTACAACCTAAAGATGGCCACTCAACTCACACACAAAGCCAACTTCAGACGTCCAGACCCGCCTCCAGCTGGACTCTGTGGGTGTTGTGTGATGGGTTATTGTAGTGGGGGGTTTGGGGGGTTTGGGGGGTTTGCGGTCAGCGGTTTGTGACCCGTCGTGATTGAATTCAGTGCGAGAGAGAGAGATTCACGTTCAGAGCAGATTTATCGTCGGCGAAATGACACCAATAATAAGACTTACCGAATCAATTACGCACCAGAGAGCAAACACGGCGCCGCGTCCTCCTTCCGTGGTGTGACACGTCCACGTCCACTTCATAAGAGTGGGCTTTAATGAACCGCAGCACCGTTAAATTATCCCTCCTCCTCCTCCTCCTCCTCCGTGTGAATGAATGTAAAGATGAAATGTAACGCGCCGCGCGGCATCGATGCGCTCGGCTCTTTTATCCTCCTTAAAGGGCCAGTCCGTGTCTCTGCGTGCCGCCACCAGGGGGCGTAGACGTGCAGGTTGATGTGTTGTGTTGGCTGCGTTAGCGCCGCTGTCGACAGGATGCTGCGTCCTGCTCAGCTCAGCACTGAGCAGCTGCCAACCGACGGCTCTTTGCAACTAACCCACTTATGCATCTTAATATAGGCCACAGAGAGAGAGGGAGTGTGTAGATACAAAGTCACTGCACACCCGAAGATAAACCAACCAGTGGTTTATCTACATCTTCCACATCTGTTTAGCTGACATCTAGAAATGTGAAAAATGACATGTGGAAAGTTGTGTCATGCCTTATGTTAATGTTTTTTTTTTTTTTTAATTATATTCCATTGTTGTATTGTCTGTTGTCAGACCCCCAAAAAAGAAACTGTCTCACAACCTGAGGGCAGGATGTGTTGTTATGTAATATTACCCTCATATACTGTATGTCTGATTTGCATAGTGGGATTGTGTGATCCAGCATTTTTTGGAACATGAATTTACAGCGACTTCAACTCAGCTTCCATTGGTTTTATACATTCTTGTCAAAATCATCAAATTGATTAAAAATGCAATAATAGAGATGTAGTGAATCTGCAGCATTTTGAGTTTCTCCTACAAGAGACATTTCAATAATGTCAGACAGAAAATTCAAGGGTATGGAGTATCTAGTTACTCTAACAATCTCTCCTTCAATCAGATGACTGATAGTTTTGCCTGATTGGACAGGTGTCTTATGTGGTGGTCTGAATTTTCAAATTTAGGTTTGGTGTCTGAATGTTACCAATCCAGACTTCGGTATTCTTATTTACTTTTCATTTTTCTGATCTAAAAACTAATCAACCTTTTTTTCTTTCTTTTCAAACATCTGGACTCTTAAACATTAAAATACAAAGTATTGGTGCGAAACCCCAACAAATATTGTGATTCTGCAACCGCACAACATTTAAACTGACCAAGCAGTAAAGAGTAAGTTAGTGCCAATCACTTGAAATTTGCTCCTGTTTCTAATTTGAAGTTTTATTTCTGAAACAGAGGCCTCTTGTGGTGAGAATGGAAACATGTTTTAAGAACAAAGACTCTGACAACACTTTAAAGGAATACAAAAATATTTCTTTTTATTATGGCAGAACAGAACAAAAACGTGACACAAAATGCGGTTTATAAAATACAGAGCTCTTAGGCATGTTTGTCTTGTTCCAAAGTGAATGTGACGAACAATAACTTAAGTCTAACTGACTTTCTGGTCTGATGAGCTGTTTGAGTACGAGTATGCCTTTCCTAGGACTATTCTGTCTCTGAGAAGTTTGAAGAAGGCGTAGTAGTTGCTGAAGAGAATCAGTGCCAGCGATATAGTCTGATGCCACTTTTCTGAGCATATCAGAGAGTAGAGCTGGTAGAATATCATGGCCCCCTCTAGGATGATGAGTATGTTGAGTATTCGTAAAGGCCTGTTGAAGAAGAACTGGGGGGCAGAAGCAAGACAGGATGCAGTCAGTTTGTGCAAACAGCCATAAATACCACAATACCACAAATATTTCACAAGACAGAAAATGTGAGCACAGACTCTGAGGGCCTTCAGCAATACTCACATAGAAGCGATAATGGGACACATCTGATGGGACAGCGACGTTATAGTGGCCCATGGCCTTGTAGACATTCTTATTATGTTTGACCAGGACTCCCTGTGGCCACATGTACTCCTCCGTCCAGCTGTGCAAAAATGAGGTGCAAGGGTCAGATTGTAAGTGACATAAAACTGAAACCCAGTCGACCTGATGACCTGTGACAGACATTGTGTGGGACGTACATGTGCTGAAGGACGTTGGAGCAGAGTGAGGGGTCCACTTTCTGCCAGCAGCCCAGGTGAGCTGCAGCTTTGTGAAGCAGGTCACAGTATCGAGGTGGCAACAGGTGCCTCATGAGGATGACCGACGTGCTGACTGACACCAGGATGAACAGCTCACAGGACCAGCGCTTGTCCACATACTGTGTACTCTGAAGGCGGGGAGATATTAATATATATTCACTGGTTAAAGTGACAGTTCAACATTTTGGCAAATTGGCCTATTGCCATAATCCCTGTCGTCACAGCAGTAGGTTCATTACCTTTAATTATCGGTGCATGTTGTTTTGAGATCGGCGGGGCAGAGACGCAAGCTGCTCAGTGAACACAATGGAGGTGAATGGTACAGGTCCTCTGTCCCTCAAAACTCATCAAATACACAATCCAACAACTCTAAAAAGCTCTCGTGGAGAAGTTGTGACCTGCACATTCACCATGCTATAAGATAAGCATGTAACATTACGAGACAGAGTTGTTTTTGGGGCAAATGCATAGCTGGAACTACATTCCAGACACTGCTGCTGGGCGGAGTGATTTCAAGCAGTTCCAAGTATGTACCAAGAGTGTTTTGGAGTTGTTGGGTTGTGTATTTTGCCTAGTTTTGAGGGACAGGGGACCTGTACCGTTCACCTCCATTGTGTTCACTGAGCAGCTTGCGTCTCTGCCCCGCCTATCTCAAAACAACATGCACCAATAATTAAAGGTAATGAACCTACTTCTATGACTATGGGGATTATGGCAATAGGCAAATTTGCCAAAATCCTGGACTATCCCTTTAAATTATACTTAAAAGATGCACTTTGGGTTCTCACCTTGACGAACCAGACAGGTACGAAGGCCACGTAGTAAGCACTGAGCATGGAGCTGACCAGCACCTCCTTCATCCTCCAGTTGAAGTCCATCTTCAGGTACTCCACCTCCTTGCGGATGAGGTCCGGGGAGAGGCAGCAGGCGTGTGTGGGCATGGCCTGGACGCCGTACAGCTGGCTGGTGTGCTGCTTCCACGTCTCCTTCAGCACAGTCAGGTAGTCCCTGCCCCGACCCACGCTGCCCACCTCCTTGGAGCCGATGCTGGCGATGGGCGAGAGCGGGCCTGCTCTCCGGAAGTCACAGTTCAGCCGGAAGAACGGAATATACATCCCAAACCTGTGGGGCACAATGACTTGGATCAGTTCATGACATCTCTACTGTCAGAGTAGTACTGACAGAACACAGGTACATAATTGTGAGAAAAGTACAAGTATGTATCATGGATGTGTAACACACGAACAACAAATGTGGCCACCTGAACATTACAGTCTGTCATCTGTTCATCTATTTGCTAGGTCGTTTACCAAAACCACCCATGCTGAACCAGGGTCTATACAGGAATCTTGAAGTTAATTTTAAAACCTTTTTAAGACTTTTTCAAGACCTTTTCAATATTTTTTAACACCTCACCGCCACTTCAAGCTGTAACCATTTACATCAGTGACACTTTTAACGTAATAACAGTTTTAGTTTGTGATAAAGACTAGACCACTATGATACAACAGAATTCAAGGATAATAAATCAACAGCAGAGTTTATAAAAAAAAAAACATTGCTCCACTCTCAAAAACCAAAAACAACAATCTTCTTTTCTTTTTTATGTACCGGTTCATCTTTGTTTTTTAATGAAATGAATAAATTCACACACTTTCACAATGTTTTTTAGGACTCAAACTCTTGGACAGCTACTTCAGAAAAAATACCTTCAAAATTTAAGACTTTATAAAGTCGTGAAAAGACTTTTTAATACTTTTTAAGGGTCTTAATTTTCCCAAAATTGATTTATCACCTTTTAATACTTTTCAAGACCCCGCGGACACCCTGTGAACAGCATCTGAACTGCATAAGCTCTCCGGTCTGCCAGGAACTGATGGGAACATCAGTCTAGCTCAATTTCAAGCCACATTAGGTTATTAAAATTTCATAAACCAAATGTTACAAAACAGTGCCTCAACTGAAAGCTGCACTACCGTGTTAAAAAAAACAAAAAAACAACGAAATACCATGCATAACTCACAAACAAGATGTGAATGATCACTCACATCCTGTAGCTGGCATGAATATGAATATGAGTCTCTTTGTTCTTCTTAAGACACTTACGGGTAGCAGAGGAAGAGCAGGCTGAGGACAGAGTAAGATCTGAAGAGGTAAATAAGGGAGCGGCACAAGCTCCAGCCCGTCAGCGTCAGCACAGCAAACCGAGCCATCACTAAAAAGATCGAATGAGGGAAGGAGAGTTTCCCACTCTGTGACGCCTGAGGGAGAGAACAGGTCAGACACAGAAATAAGAATCAAAGGCACAGAGAAAAAAAACTGTACGAAAGACAGAAACAAAACAAAAAATAAAATTCTTACCTCTTTAACAATTGCTGCAATTAATCTCCGTGCCAGTATGATGATTGTGAACACCAGCATGTTATAATCAATGAGGTGAAAATTCTGTAAATAAGAACATTTATTCAGGATTATTACCACAGAAATCTCACTTCAATTTGTCTACACTGAAGATCAGCCAGGTCCATGGATCTGGATAAATAAAACATTAATGCATACACCAGACACAGCGCAGTACTCACCAATGATGTGTGTGAGGGAGGGTGAGAGGGGGGGTACCACCATACAGTCTTGTAGATGTTGACATAGTGAACAAACAGGGCGATGAGGTGGCAGAAGAAAAGATGGAGCTCAAACAGCACGTTGCAGTCCACAGACAGCTCTGGGATCTTGCAGTGCTTCAGGGGAACCACGGTCTGAGCCGCCAGCGGGGGGCTGGACATGCACGTCCCCGACCCATTCCTGCACACACACACACACACACACACACACACACACACACACACACACGCAGCACAAAATCCTCATAGAACCTTTTACAAAGCATTTTTTTTTGTATATCTTCTCACAACCAGGATGCGTACGTCCAAGCCGGACCTACCTGGTACGAGAGCGCACTCCGGTCACCGGGGAGCTGGTGGAGTGGTTCCCGTTGCCCACGGAGCCTGGTTCACTGCTGAGGGGGGGTCTGCAGTATGTGGTGCGGTTTGCCCCTCTCCTTCCACCGGCCATGGCAGACACACCCACGGTTCACTTGTCTCTGCTGCTGCTGCTGCTGCTGCTGCTGCGTGTCGACTTGTGTGATCTCTCCCCTTTGTACCTGCTCCAAAGAGAGAAGCAGCTCAGACAGAGTGGGAGGAGCAGCCCACGTGTGATGACTGCACAAACATTATTGTATTGGATATTAAATTTACTTAAGGTTTGTTTACAGAATCGGACATGACATTAAATTCAATGCCAAGAAGAGTAATGTCATGACAGTCAGAAGTATTTATTCTATGTGATAATCCTCTCATGACATGTATGTTGGTCATTTTCTTGACTGACCGATGGAACGAAGACAAAGATACATATAGACAGTGTTGGAAGCAATCATGCTCATTCGTAGGTTCGGTATATGCTCAGTTGACGTAGAAATGTTCTTTATTCAGAGCTTTCTGCACTCCTCTGTACACAGCTCATGTCTGGTGCAGCTATAGGAAGAGGAGTGGTAGTATGCAGCGGCTCATAGAGGCCTATTGAGGCTGTTGCTTCAGGTGCCCCAGTGCTGGTCAACTGTTTGTTTACTGATATGTACCTAACTGTAAAGCAACTTGTAGTACTCAAAACCGGTCTTGAGACCACATTTTCAAGGTCTTGGTCTTGTCTCGGTCTCAGTTGAGCTGGACTCGGGATTTTTTTCTCAAGTCCAGTCAAGACCACAGCTGCAGTGACATCTTTTTCTTTTTTCTTCTAACACAAATGTGTCACTCGCTCACTTTGGTTTATGTAATGCAATTCAATAATTAAGATAATGAAAATTGTTCTACAAAAGTATCTGATTATGTAACCATCTGAAAAACTTAGACCAGAGTCAAAAGTGGGAAAGACTTCAGTAGGTTCTGTGCTGCGTTATTCTGTTCAATGCAAATTTGGTATGGATGGATTTTATATAAAATGATCTTTTCTTTTTAGCTGAGTAATCAAGCCACATGATTATTATGATTACAGTAATGGTGCATTGGTTTGGTCTTGACCATAGACTGTATGGTCTACTCGAGTCTCGACCCCCCTTGGTCTTGGTCTTGACTCGATCTCGACCCCCTCAAAGCCTTGGTCTGCTCTGGTCTTGGTCTTGACTCGGTCTGGGGTCAGGTGGTCTTGACAACAACTCCACTAAGAGGAGCTGCTTCAGGTTTTCATGCAGGCTTAGAAAACACTGGCAGGATAGCCTAGGCTGCATATGAACTGTATGGGGATGGGGAATTGATATGTCTCTCTTGCTTTTGCTTTATTATATTGCATTTTCTGTCGACATGGACCAGTTATTTGTGTCTGTAATAAAGATTGATTGATACATTATTCGAGTCGTTTTGAGGCATGTGTCAGGTAGGGCAGAGCTACTGACCCAGCATCAGTAGTGACATGAACATGATATTTAGTGATTCAGTGATTGGATTTGACAGAGAGCTGATAATGAAAGGAGTGGCACAACAAATACAATGCAAATACTTTACTTTAAAATGTTACCATCTTACTGCCAGCTAAAACAAACACCTGCGTCCACCCTCACACATTACACACAAGCAGCAGCAACACAAACTTCGGCTAGACTAGAAGAAGTTTGCACCGTGTACATGGAAACCGTTAACATGGTGCAAGTTTTTACGGAAGCTGACAGTACAAGCTAGCTCCTTAGCTGCACGAAGAGTCCACTTCCCGGGTCAAATACCGCCTAAAGAGCCGTTTCTATCGGGGACATGTGGCAGCAGCCGAGGCCAGCGTGGACCTTCATACAAAGAGGGACGGACCCCGGTGTGTCCGCCAAGACCACGCTTCAATAAATACAAAGATTGAGGCCTAGGCTAGCTAGCACTGTCTGTCTGTGGTTAGCTTAGCCGCCTAGCTCCCAGACAAGCTGCTCACCAAACAGGCAGGGCGAGAAAACAAACGCAGCCTCACCGGCCACAGCGTCGCTCCGTCGGCCAGTGGCTCCGTCCTGCTCCCGCTGCTGCCGCCGCTGCACCTTAGACACAATAAATCCTCAGGGTGTTCGTGGAAACGCGAGCGTGTTTTTCTCTGAAATCAACCAAGACACTCATTGTTGATGTGAAAGTGGCCGCTGATAGATGGGGGGCGCGGGTATGATAGAGAGCTGTGGGAGGAGAGAAGTCATTTAAAGGAACATTCCGTCGCGACATGAGGCCAGCTGAACATGCTGCTGCTGGTGGTGGTGGGATGTTTCTTTAGTGGCCCACACAGTCAGTAGTCGAGATGAGGGGGGATGGCATCCCCCCTGAAATAAAAACGATCAAAATCATCCCCCCTGAAAAAATGCCATCCCCCCTCTCCATCCCTCCCATTTTTACATTAAATGTTGGACATATAATTTGTAATTATAGGCTGTCAAATCAATTTTAACATTAATTAAAAAAAAATCTATTGATAGTTGATTTCATTAAAAAACATTTGCACAAATCAAGCCTATCCACTTTTCCATGTTGATAAAAGTATTAAAATGATAATTCAAGGGATATTTAGGCTATAATAGATAAAAATGTGCGATTAATTTGCGATTAATCGTGAGTTAACTATGACATTAATGAGATTAATCGGGATTAAATATTTTAATAGATTAACAGCCCTCGTTATTTCATCATTAGAGAGTAGGCCTACGCATGTTGAATAAAAGAAATAATAAAATCTGAGGGCACAAATAAAAAAATTCAAATAAACTTGGCTTGATTTGATTTGAGAGGATTAAGAAGTCTTATTTTTTCAGTGTTTTGTTTTGATATCGTATTTACATGAGTTGACCATCCCCCCTGAATTTTTTTTACAACTCGACTAGTGCACACAGTGACCTTATAGTGGTGGTCACAGCTGGATATAGTCTAGTGCGTGCACGTCATTCTGCTGAATGTGCATTGAAAAGCTGCTGTGCTGTGGTGCAGCCTGTGTGCACTGATTGTAGATTGCATAATTATTTTGAATGTCTCATGTCTCGGTGAAGAGAGTCAGTGCCTCTTGTCTTGCTGTTGCACAATGTTTGTAATTTACTTTAAATTGTTTTCAGCTGCATGTACAGACACCGTCCACGTTCATGAAGTCTACCTCTCTCTCCCTACAGTCATGCAGGACCTTTGGACAGTACTGGCACTGGGCCTGTGGAAGTTTTAACCCGTAAACTTATATTCTTTATATCAATGCCTAACATCATTCTTTGGTCATATTAAAGTCTTCCTACCTTCCATGATTAACACTATTGTTTGAAATGTGATCACAATGACCATGCTGGTTCCTGCATGGCCTTTGCATATTTCAGAACCCTTGCAAATCTATATCTAATCAGATATAAACATGTGACCTATAAATGTATTAACAGGGAAATGGCATGTGGCATCTGACCGTTTTACATTTGTTTTAGATGACACTCACAAATGGAAATATCTGAAAAGTTTCTGGCCAATACAAAGGTGCTTTCAGTAAAGTCGATTCATATGCACACTAGCAACTCAAAGTACTTTACAATTGAGTAAATACAAAAGCCTGGAAGAAATATTTTAAAAATATATCAAAATAAAAAATCTTAAAAAAGAGGCAGTGCATTCATTATGGGAAATTAAGATTACAGTACAGTTATCGGTTGACACAAGGGATCTCAGACAGTCTAGACTAGACTAGTGGTCAGAGCATCACTGATAACATGAGGAAGTTAGTTACTGATCTGAGCAGCACGGCACCCCAAGCTGCTTTACATGTTCTGACAGTAGGTTTTAATGACTTCTCCCCTGTGATCTTCCTGCTACAGCTACCCAGTTGAAACCAAGTTTGGACACAAGACCTCTGCTTGTAACATCATCCAGCATGACTGGTTTGGTAGTGGGTAAGTGCTGGGTGACACCTTACACTGGTGCAGTGGACCCTGGGTGGACAGTTCATGGAGGACAAAGACACTGATGATATGTTAACTGCCCCCCATGTTGCCCTGATTCAACTGACCTATGGGGCATTATGTACTGGTACATCCAGCGCTGCCAGGTACCACCACATGTCCAGGAGTTCACTAGGAGGAGATGCCCCAACTCATGTGTGTGCATAGAGGTGTACAGAGAGCGATCGCTCTGCTGCTGATAGGACATTCATGCAAAGTGGATCAGCCTATGACTTTCACTTTGATTTGAAGCGTGACTGTGATTCCATCCCAGGGTGGGGTAATACGTTTGGTTTCCACTGATGTTGTGCCTTTTTTTTTCTTTCTCAGACTAATTGTATCAGTAAAGATTTTCAGATGGAATAATGAATTCACCAAGATCCAATATGTGATTGAAGTTAACTATACATTCAAAATTACATATTTTCATCAAGATGGCAGATGATTGTTTGTTTGTTTCACCTGGATTACCTTCGGATGTGACCTGCACAGACATTTTAGCATCTCTAAAGATGTATCCATGGCATAAAGGTGGAATACCAAAGCCCCTAACATCGACCCCTGAGCACATCACTGCTCTAACATGTCGATGATGCTGTATAATGAAGAGAAATGAAGAACCTCTTGCCCTGTAAGCATGATCTAACTGTGACTGAAAATCCAACTCAATGTTCCAAGTCCCACATTAAAGGAATAGTTCACCCAAAATTCAAATTTCACTCATTATCTACTCAGACTCATGTCGACTCGTAACTCCGGGAAGGCACGGAGGACTCTGAAAATTCTCCCAGCCCTTAGTCGACATGAGGGTGAGTAGATAATGAGTGAAATTTGAATTTTGGGTGAACTATCCCTTTTAGGCCCAATACAACTACAAACTGTGGTTTGCCTGTCTGTTTAGTATTAAGGTGCATGTCAGCTTAGTTAATGAAAATGTGCAAACATTTACAATTTTAAAAGTATCTGCTGCTATGAGATGGAAGATATAAGAAGTTCAATCCGTGTTGAATCCTGAGGGAAACCTCTGTACAGTATTAGGTAAAAAAAAAGAAATTATCCAGGTAACCCTTACAGTTCATTTTTGGCAATATAACATAAAATAAATGCACAATTTAGTTTTTAAAAAAGACATTTATTTCTCATAAAAAACAGCTATGTCTTTAGAGTAAAAATGTAATCTGGACACATTTAAAAGATTCAAAATGATCAGACAAAAAATTCACAAAAAATACTTTCTTTCAATGCTTCAGCAATATTTCAGAAGAGCTGAACATTTTCTCAGTGAGGAATAAAGCTCCCTCTGCACACTTAAAAAGCAGACAAATCCCTCATGGGATCAGTATTGATAAGCAGGTGCTCGGTCTCAGAGACACTGCAAGGCCTCTGCTCTCTCCAGGGAATGTCAATGAACCTGTCGCAGACAAAAGATTTCAGTCAGCTTGGTGACAAAAACCCAAAGTTAATGATTATCTGACATTTCTTGTGAACCGACCTGCAAAGATCTGGTGAGCTGGAGTTTCATGTGCCAACTGCATCTACGCAGTTCTCTGACAACCTAAGAAGAGAAACACAAATTAGGTCTTGGACACACAGGTACCTTAATACACACAATAGACAACACACATGCAAGACTAATTTCATACTACAAGTATCATGCAACTCAAGCTGAAGGGTTTTTTTTGTCCACCAATGGGATATTTTAACGCTTTGAGTGCAACTACTAATTTTCATTAATCTACATTCTACAGAAATAACCAAGATGGAATTGTAAGTATTAAGTGAAATGAATGGACCATTATTGGTTTTATTTGAGCAAGAGTTGCATCACAACCATTTCTGATTGTTTTGTACGGCTTATTTTGCTCGGAATAACTACTAATAGCATAATTTTGTACTTCAATGTTTTTGATATGTTTTGGATGACTTGAATTACTTGGATGTTTTGCACAGAAAACAAAACAAAAAGAATCTAACAAATGAGTGTTGGGGTTAGTTTTACCTTCTTGTGGCGATCTTTAGGCTTTTAGAATCCTCTCCATTGCGATTTTTTTCTTTTATAAAAACCAGCCAGCATGACTTTGCATCAAAGTCAAGTAAGATCCCTGCAAGCTTGATTTGAAATACTGTTGAAATTCGGTTATTTCAAGTGGCTGAACATACACTGCTCTCGAGAGCTTGAAGAGATACACTAACTAGGTTAATGACAATACATATTCAAGCACTATATCATTCTCAAGTCAAACATGTATTTGGCAGCACATTACCTCAGGGAATGATGAGCTTTATTTTTTGACATCACAAGTGTCGTTTAGGTAAGTTTTGAAAAACAGGAGGATAACGTCACTGGCAAAACACTGCTTTTTTTTGTATTTTTCTTTTTTTAAATGAGGCTGACGTGTATACATACAGCTTATTCGGCGTTGCTGAGAAACCACTGAGGACCACTTTCACATACTGAAGGCATTCCTTTGGTACAACAAAGGCAAAATACCATGTTTAGATTGATTAAAAAGAAACTAGAAACTTTATTGAAACACGCACTGCAGAAAAACATTTTGGGATATATTTAGGATCCTATTTAGCCAAAGGTACACAGGCATTATGCATTTTGGAGACGGCACGGCTTAAAGCATACACAGTTGTCCTAAGGTTATGTACAAAATATTGTTGAGTTGGCTGCAGCCTTCCTTACACACAGTAAGGATTGTTGACCCTTCAAGCTTAACAAGAATTAGTCTTACATCAACGATGATTTTGACAGAGCAGAATATACCAATTGTAAAGACCGACAAAAATAGAGGCATTTTTCTTTGTCAAATGTAGTTCAATAGTGGAATATTTTAGGAGACCCTATAACTTCATACAACACGAAATTTGTATTGTAGTATAGTAACAAATATCTGATAAGACTTGTTTTTAAATCCAACGGCTCAGGGCTTTGAGTTTGCAACTAAATCTCTAGTTATAGTGAAGTTACATTGAGGCATTATGAAACATTTTTGTCCAGTCAAGAAGGACTTTTGAAATGCAGCCTAGGTGAGAGAAGTTTATCGCCACAACCACTGAAACTGAAATAACCATCAAATAATCACTAAAACGACCCTGGTTTATGTTACTCGGACCTCAACTGTCAACTATGCAACTGACACAGTCATTAAATAGAAACAGGTATAAACAATGAAAAAAAAAGCGTGCGCTCATGTTTCTCCCCTGGCACTATAATACATCCAACAGAAGGTCTCTACCGAGTTTAAAAAACAAACAAAAATAATAAAAATAAAGCATTAAAAAAAAATGGAACAAACGAGAGGGAAATTACTTTTGTAAAGTTAAGTGAGTTACAATCGGAGACAGTTGCCGCAGCAACTCTCTACCAGTAGCCGTTCAGTATCTTCCATATGGATGCTCCCTATACGATCCCTTGGACTGTCTGGATGGTGGGGGGGCTTTGCCTGCCGCCCCAGAGTTGGACCATGAGTTGTCCCATTCGTCTTGAGCTGAAAAGACAAGAAGAAAAGAAAAAAGGCGTTGTTCAATCAATTAATCATATCTTAACAGTGTGTCAGAGATTGTTTCACTGGTGAAACACAAAGCAGTGAATATAAAATTCATAATCTTACCATAAGGCTCATATGATGAGTCCTGGGCCTCTCCGTGTCCGTAGTCGTAGTATTCAGTATCCCTGAGGACAAACACACAGCGATGTTAGGACGACACGCCTCTAACCTAAACATGGTCAGACTAAATGGGCAGTAAAGCTCCCAAAGATTAACTGACTTACGCAGGTGCAGACTGCTGACTATAGTAACTATCATATCCTTCATATGCAGGCTCTGCATAGGATTCTTCATATGGAGGCTAGAGGGAAACAAACCATAGTTAGGCCGTGTCAGCATTCACACTACTCCAAGCAAGGCAGCACTAGCACTATCAAGCAACAGCTCATGTGAGATCACAAACTAGAGGCTGCAAGACACTCACATAGTCCTCGTAGGCATCAGCTTTGGGCTGTGATGCTGAAGGGGGAACTTGGTGTTGCTGGTGGGACATGGCTCCGGAGGGAAGCATTCTTGGGGCCCCGGCTGCAGGGGGTCTAGAGCGGGGAGCTGAGCCTCCTCTAGTAGGTGCAGAAGGTAGACCACCCCTACCAGATGGTGCACCTCTAGGGGCGCTGCCCCGTCCTAGTCCTCCTCGCGGAGCTCCACCACGCATCGCTCCTCGCGGGCCCCCACGTGGCATTCCTCGCCCCCTGTGGAAAGACAGCCGGGTTTAAAATGAGGCACAACTACATGAACACAACAGTTGACCAATGTTTGACTTTTTTTTACTTCATGCTGCTAGCTGACATTCAATGTGCTGCAAGATGATGTAATGATGTGCAGTGGCAGAAACTAAAGGAATAGTTCAACATTTTGGCAAATTGTTTGTTACCTTTAATTGTCAGTGAAAGCTATTTTTAGAACAGCGGAGCAGAGCCGCGAGCTGCTCAGAGCTACGCTACGGAGGCTGATAGAATTTCTTGGCTTCCCTCATCAAACATACAATTCAAAAATGCTCTGGTAGACAAGTTGTGCCTCGTTACATCCCGTTATTATCTCATAGCGTGGTGCATGTGCAGGTCACAACTTGTCCACAAAGAGCGTTTTGGAGTCGTTGGATTGTCTATTTGATGATATAATATAGGGGTTATGGCAATGGGCCAATTTGCCAAAAATGTTGAACTATCCCTTTAAGTGTTTCACTCATCAAGAATGAAGGTCCTACCTTGGTCCTCCAGCACCAGGAGGTCCACCTCTGCCTCTTCCGAGATGACCACCTCGTCCCCTACCAGAACCGTCCTGGGATCCGTTCAGGAAGTGAGGGTCCATGTATGGGTCGTGCTCACCTGGTTCCTAATATCAAGTACATCAGTTATGTTAAGTCTTTCTGCACATCTGTGTAAAAAAATTAAATTGTGGGTGCAGAAAACATATATGTGAGCTTCTCCTGGACACGTACTGGGATAAGGAACTTCTTGACCTCCTCCATGGCATGAGCCATGCGCAGATAGGCTTCTGGGATGGGTGCCGTCACCTCAATGAACACATGCAGCTCCATGGCCAGGTGGGCATATTTAGCCTCACCACCCTTCCTCAGCTCTTCCTCCTGACAAACACATCAAAAGCAGATGCCAATCAGCTTCAACACTCGCACGAATAATACTGGACAACATCCTTTAGTGAAGCGATGAACACACATACCTTATTTTTGTCCCTCATGGAGCCTTTACCCAGGACTGAAATCTTAGCACCAGTGTCTTCCTGGAGTCTCTTGATGGTGCTGCCCTGAGGCCCCAACAGCTTGCCAACAAAGTTTACCTGTGGGGAATGTTACAGTTAAAATCTGCAGGCTTACATTTTCCATTCTTGTTACCGTTACAGAAAGGCAACTACAACTAAATATAGTGGCAGAGAAGTAGAATAGCAAAAACTTAACTGAAATCAGGTCAGGACAGCAAAGAAAAAACTCCACCATGCCACAGTTGCAATAGCTCTCCCTTTACTACCACTAATGCATCTAAGGCCATTGCAAAAAAATGCAAAAATGAGACTTAAAACATGTGACTTGTATTCTACGTTGGTAAAGCTAGTGGAAGAGGTGTTGCTTCTACTTAGATAAACTGGACTTCTGATCAAATTTACTCTTAAAGACTCAGAGTCCTTTGCCACAATCGTTTCATTTGATTGTATCTGCTGACAAGCACCCTAAAACTGTAGGCATGAGGACAATGGTTAAAGACCGTGTGATTAAAAGAAAGAAAGAAAGAAAGAAAGACAGAAAGCGAGCATCTTCTCACCCTGGGATACTGCTTGGTGGGAATGAGTACTCGCTCTTTGAGTTTGAGATTCTTGGTTGCAAACAGATCAAGGTATGTTTCCTTCTCTGGCTCCTTCTTGGTTTCGCCTTTCTGGATCCTCTCGATCTCTGTGGGAAATAAAGAGGGATGTCTTTCAGAATGTGGCACTTTCTGGTGTGCACAGAAATGTATTTCCAGTGTAATCCCCCCCCCCAAAAAAAATATCAGCTGCATAACACGTGACTTTGTTGCACCGGTCAACACAAAGCTGCTTTCTCTCCTATGTGAATCTATGAGTATCAAGCTCTTGGAGCACACACTCAGCATCTCTTTTGGGAAACATACTTATTATTGCATCGGTGCAGTAACGGAGCCACAGCGATAAATGCGTCTTACAACCACAAATCTGGGTCAGTCAAGCTATTGAATGAACTCTTCATTCACCGTTGTGCCTAAGAAACGCTCATCCGTGCACAATCTAATATTTTTACATGAATCGTCGAATAAGTCAAATTAAATGATCAAATCTGACATATTTTAAGCAGAAGGATTTGACCCAGATCGCTTCATCCACGTGTTCAGAGCGCCATTGTTCAGGCCGCTGAGCCCGGGACAACAGAAAGCGACCAGGCCTCGCGCCCCGCTAACGCTAACTAGCCCGTGCTAGTCCTGCAGACAGAAACCGGCCACGTTACCTGCAGAAATGAGCTTCATGGCGTGTGTGAACGACGAATCCAAGCTGTCTTTCTCAGCCAGGAGCTCCGGGAGGTACTTGGTGTCTTCCATTTTGATTTTCTTCTGCGCTGGGCTCGACTCTATCTCTGTCTCAGATTTGCTCTTGTTAGCATTCACCAGGCTCATAATGCGCGAGCACGGCCAGAATGACACAACGAAAGCCTCGCGGGTTTCGTTAGCTTTTGCCCGACAAAAAAAAAATAATGCGGTCAGGTAAAGAGCGGTTTTTAAAAAAGAAAACGGTCGCGTCACACAGCCTCCGGTATGTTTCCGCGGAAAGTGGTGTGACTCTGTTCAATGGACAAAGGAGAGATGGCGCAGCTGCATTTGAGTGAGCGGGGAGGAGACAGTGACGTCACCGCCACTGAGCAGGAAGGTTCAGACGAAGCTCGAGGGGAGGAAGAGGCGCTCTCTGTAGGCTACTCCTGAGACCCAGGAAAAAAAAGTTTTTTCATTTTGATTTTTTTTTACATAAGTGTTGGGATGGTAAAGAACAAATTGCAAAGAAAAAAATCTGAAATTTTTATTTTATTTTAATTTTATAACCTGTGCACTGTAGTGTACAACAGGACTATATTGTTCTCAAACGTGTAATATTTTGATGCTTATAATGTACATGGAAAGACTAGAATTATCATGTAAAATACAGTAATATATTATAAAAACAAATGTCAATTATAGGGTTTTCATTCTTTTTCATCAACTACACTATTTATCTTTGTGATTTCATCATTAGAGATGGTATTTCATTGACCATTCAGACGTTTTAGAGCAAAAGACAAACAGGTTGCATCTTATGCTATTTTGATTAATGCCTCAACAAAAGGCTTGTTGTCCATCCATGAACAGTTTTCATTGCTAAATCATTATTTAGAGTCAAGAACAAAATCAAGGTACCTGTTTTCTGGAGTATATTTCCATGGGCATTCATTTTGCACTGATTTAAAACCTCAAAACTCTATGTTTTGGTTTCGGCCCATAGAAACCAATGGTGCACCACGTCAGCTCTTTGTCTTGATCTCCCTCATCTGGCTCTTCCTCATCTGAACTTTTACACTCTCCTACAGGGTCATCATTTTACCATGGACTGTTATCCTCTGATAAATCAATTTCTGAATCCCCCTCAACTATTTAAGAATATAAGAATTTACTCAGCCTCTGTCAATGAGCTGTTCCCAAAGAAATGTGACGGAAACACAAGTACAGAGTCCCGATGTCCACTACAGTGTACATTAGTAAAATTTGCTTTTTTTCATATGAAAAGTAAACAATTCAGTCCTGAAAATTGACTTCAGTGTTGCTGAGATGCTTATTTATAATAAACAATCAACATAGGCCTATAGGACTCAAAATACTTAAAATTGTAAATTTCATGCTCACTTGTACTCTTTCCCATAAAATCTGCTTGTTGCGATGTCGGCCATTTTTAAAAGAGATGCACAGAAAGTTTGGAAGGTCACACCCCCCCACACAAGATATCATTGGAAAGGGCCAGTTGTCCTCTGTAGTGAACAACAGGACTTAATAAGGTGACATGTTTAGTATGAGAGAAATGGGTTTGAATATGATGTGCACTACAGTGTACAAAAATGCATTGCCGGGTCTCAGGAGGGACAATTTAATGTGAACACCGATTATGATCGGGTCTTTCTCCCCACGGTCACTGAAGCAAATTTTGGACTCATTTCTCACAAGCCACATCTCTTCTGAACAGTTTGACACCAAAATGGTAATTTTCAGACGGAGAGATCCGGAGAAAATCCACTTTGTTCCAGACCTGTCTCTGTCTCTACGACACACTCTCGCGAGATTTGGCACCGATCTCCTAGGCAACGTCAAACAAACGGCCGCGAACTCCCGTGAAAATGATTTACATTATTTTCGTCATGCTAAATATTACTGTTAGTAGTGTAAATATTTAATGTTATCATAAGAAAATATAAATATCTCACTTTCATCTACCTACAAATTGTATAAATCCACACACACGTTCACAGACGAGGTGGGGTGACGGTTGGCCACGCCCACTTAGAGAGACAGGAAGTGTATACCATTTCATATCATTGGAGCAGCCGCTCATGGAGTATCTTTCCATTTATTGAATATCTTTGGCTTATGGCTGCTACTCTATTTACCGGTACCTACCATACATCCATGGTACCTACATCCATAGTTCATCTTCTGAATGCACAACTGATGCAAGACGTACAGTTATACCTGTAGTTGTGAGCTCCAATATTTCAGTCATGTCAGTAATTATTAGCAAGTAGGCTATTAGTTATTATAATAATAAATTATTGAATATATTAATGAAACTCAAGGCAGTCAGACAGTGAGACAAACAGCTCTCAAGTGAAAAAGTCGAGACTAAATGATCAAAAAATCAAGTGATAGGCTAATTGCCTGTTTATTCAATCAACTTGCAGAATAGCTGGTACAGCACTTGTAGTTAAACAGAATTAGAAGTTTATTATTGCTAGAAGAAATTTCTATTCCAGCTTAAACTTTCTTCTTTTTTTTTGACTAGTCATTTTATTTTGGAAAACGACTCGACTCTACTTCCTTATGTGGCTGAATTGATTATCAAATTATTTTAACTGGCACTAAATGGTTTTGCTCTTAGATATATAACTAATTTCTTGTGCCTTATGAGCCAACAAGAAGCCTCAGGTCTTCAGCCAGCAGCCTCCTTGATGTTTCCAATGTGAGCTCCAAAGCAGGTGAAACTGCACTCGGCTGTCCTGCTCTAGAAATATGGGATGAGAAGCTTTTTCTCATCATCAACAGTCAACATGCCAAACCATTAGTTGTTTCTGAAGCTACAAGAGCCTGCCTGCATGGGATTGTTCAGTCAATTCACAAGCACAGACATGAACCCTCTTTATAATCTGGGGCACAAAAGTCTGTTCTATATTACATTTGACGTGCCAGTGCACAGGATTTACACACACACACACACACACACACTCTCTCTCTCTCTCTGATTTAATTAACCCTTGTGATTAATTAAAGGTAGGGTTGGAGATCCTGGAAAATCAGTTTTATCAGGCCACATTTTGAAAAACACCAGTCAAAAGTCCCAGCCCCTTTCCTCAGACTCCTGTCTGAAGCCACGCCTTCACCTTTCTGCAGACGTGGGTGAAGACTCCAAGATCCAATTGACTATAATGTGACATTGTACGTGATTGGATGGTGTTTTTTGAGGCTTGTTCGTTCCCAAGCAAGTGATTTTTTTCATTTTTGTAAAAAAGCCTTTATTTACTCAGTTGCAATTGGGTGTTACAGTAAGAGGATTTCTAGCAGAGTAGCAAAAACTGATCCAGAATAAGATCTCCAACCCAACCTTTAAGACACACACGCTGCACATTTCTACGATTACAGTTTGTTTCAATTTGACATTCAGCCCCTGGCCTCGAAAAGAAACCCCTGCAATTCTTCTGTATTTATTTATTTATTTTTGTAGAAAGAGCAAATACTCACATTGATATAAATTTGTATGGATTGAAGTAATTCAGATAAACCACGTGACAGCTTCTAATTTGTTGCTGTGCTGCAACTCAAAATATGCGAGATATGGGTATAATTTGTTTATAATATTTACTATAATTTATTGCTCAAAAGTCATAACAATATAGTATTTACCATGTAGAGCTCTTAATATCCATAAAATATTCTGTAATGAGATTTTACTTTCAAGTACCAGCTAGTGACCACTTAATCAATCCCAAAATAAAAATAAAAACATATGTTGATTTATTTACAGTGATCAGTAAGGCACCAACATATTGTCAAATTCGGAAAAGAAGATCAACACAAGTTATAACTTGAAAATGAAAAATCATTTGATAAATGATTTCTGTGCTAATGTGTCTCAAAATATATCAGTGTTATATAATTAATCTGTAATCTCACCAAGAGCTAATTAGTAAACAGTTCACCCCAGAGGTAAAAAACAAAAAACAAAAATAGATTTCACAAGTCAATCATCAGTGCCTTGCATTAAAAAGGCCACTTAAACTGGCCATGTAGATATTCCAGTTCCACTGAACCAGGAGTGTCATCTTCCTCTGGAGATGTTGTCAGATATCAATAATGGCAAATATCTCTGGTTTTTCTTTATCATGGATCTGCATTGCGGAGTATGTGATAGCTTTCACCTCTGTCCCCTGGAACGACAATACAGGACATAACCTTTCATTCTTAATATCAGATCATTTTTCTATTAAATATTAATTCACTTCCTTCACTGGCTTACCTGTGGATGCTTCTCCAGAGAGAATTCTTCACCCCACCTTTAATAAACAAAAGAAAGGGTTTGGTTTAACTACATCCTTTCATGCTGATCTATTTGGACTCAGAGTATACAGGTTGGAGTTGTTTTCGAGGCAAATGCAGAGACTGCTTGCCTACAAAACTGCCCCCGAAGGACACACGCATCAGTGATTTTGCATGAATTTACCTTGAGAACAACTCTGTACATTATTATCTCATAGCGTGGTCGTGAATGTGCAGGTCACAATTTGTCCACCAGAGCGTTTTGGAGTTGTTGGATTGTGTATTTGATGAGGGAAACCAAGAAATCCCATGAGCCTCCGTAGCATAGCTCTGAGCAGCTCGCAGCTCTGCTCCGCCGTTCTAAAATTAGCTTGCAATGACAATTAAAGGTAACGAACCTACTGCTATGACTATAGGGATTATGGCAATGGGCCAATTCGTCAAAATGTTGAACTATTCCTTTAACATCTGAAGTAATGAAGTCACACTGACAAACACTGCTACCAGTGTGGGTTACATCAGACTGAATGGTAGTGAACAGCTGTAAAAATCTGCAAAATGAAACTCTGATGTGCAGATTTTCAAAGCAACATCCATCATGTCATGAGGAACAGGACTCACCCAATGGAGCGGATCTTGAAGTGCAGTCTGTCTATGTGCACCACTTTGACCTCCTGTCAAGAGAAGAACACATGGACATCAACAAATATATTTGCTCCGCAGGTCGGCCTAGAAACGAGCCATAGGAACTTTTTGAGTCTCGAACACCGTTTGTGTTCACCAATCACAGCGCTCTATCTGTTCTCTTCATCCCGCCCCCTGGATTGAGCCGAGGTCTACCGGTCGTTGCCAGACTTTACATTTTAATGATATAGTCTGGTTTGTCAGGCTAGTTTTTTTTACAATCTGGACCTTATTTCTGGCATAAATTGCCATCATTTATTAAGCACCCAGATAACTTTGGTGTCATTACAAGTCGTTCAGACGAAATGAGATCCAGTCGAGAGCTGCATATCCATATAATGCGAGTCTATAGGGCAGCGGAATGTGGTCAGAGGTTAGTAGGTCAACCTACAGACCTCGCATGTTGATAACAGCTAACTCAGAAGGGAATGGCACTAGCGTATCATAACAAAATATTGGTGAAATGAATGAGTTTTTTGGCAGATAATGTGTTATTTAGAGGCTAGGCTGTTGCCCCGTAGATACACGTAGCTCTCTGCTGGATCTAATTTCGTTGGAACGACTTGTAATGACACCAAAGTTATCTGGGTGAGTAAATGATCGTATTTGATGCTAGAAATAAGGTCCAGATTGTAAAAAAAAAACCAGCAATTCCCCTTTAAAAAACAATTGTCCCTGTCTGTCTCACAGTTTGCAATCTACTGATTGTGTCTTTGTGTCATGGGACACACATGTGGACACAGGAAAAACAAACAAACACCATGCAGGAAAAAAATCAGGTCTGCTAAAACTAAACTGGAATTGTTTGCTCTTCCAGCAGTTTGTTTGTCCACTGTAACTAACCACGGACCAACAACACACTCACCCTGGGAACAAAGAAGAGATCTGCACAGAACTTGTATAACCAGTCGTCCAAAAAATGGAAGAGAAGAGACTCCATGTCGTGACCTGTGAAGACACAACATAAACACCAGAGTTCAATGACAGTACGACTCATAGAAAAGGTCTACCTGAGGCTTATGATGGATAGATAGATAGATAGATAGATAGATAGATAGATAGATAGATAGATAGATAGATAGATAGATAGATAGATAGATAGATAGATAGATAGATAGATAATTTATTAGTACAGACTCTGGGTCCAGAGTCTGATGAACAGACGGTGGCTCTTACCCTCTGACTCCACCTCAACTGTGTCAAGGGGCTCTACCGTCTCTGTGTCCGTCATGTAGCCGAACATGCCCATGGCACACTGCTCAAAGGCTTCTTCCAGGGAATCTCCCCAGGAGTGAATTCTGGGATGAAGGAAAATGTGTGTTATGATCATGACGACCACTGACAAACAGCAGCAGAGGGACATGAGATCTGACAAACACTGTGTGAATACATCAAAACACACTCACTGTACATCTGCTGTATGATCCAAATCTGTAAAACCACACACAGGACAACACAGAGAAAGACAATGTATCGTTATTACAGCAACTTAGAGCAGCTACATGAGCTCAGAGAGACTGTGTGTGTAGCCTATAGCAACATGGTTTAGACTTACACTCATATTTCTTGTTGATTGGTGGATATTTGGCCTTGACGGCTTCCTGTGCTGCGGTCAGGTCCAGCTCACGGTCGCTCATTGTAGCTGGGGGTTTGTTTAACGTCTAAAAAGATGAACAACAAGTCTTCTCTTCTTCACCATGTCGCTGTTACAACCGGGTTACAACATGGGCATCAGGGGGCGGCCCCCGGATGTAGTAATAGCAGGGCAGGTGACGACTTCCGGTTCACTTTGGAGGACGCTCGCTGATTGGCTCGTCGCGTTCCACGGAGTTGGCGCCATTGCGAGCCTTCGTGCTGTCTCCAGAGCGCTCCCCTCTCAAAAACACCACTTTTTGCGAAAACACGCGGGTCAACTGCACACGCAATGGCGGACAAAGAAGGTAAGTGATGCATTGCGTGGCTCTCTGTGTGCGCGGGTGGTCCCGAGCGACAGAAAGCTCTGTTCCGGTTGGACCGGCGGCTGCTGGCGCGCCGGTCAGCATCTCCTCTCATTGTTGTAATGTAGACCCAGCAGGCTGCTAGCCGCCGGGAGCTAGCGCTAGCTGCCGGCTGCCTGCACACACCGGGCTTTTAGTAACTCACTTTTTAACACAGGCTGAGGTGTTGCTTAGCCTTAGGACAAACTTCAGTCTAATTTAAATGTTGTATTGTTTATCCAACTCTGGCTCCGTGTGCTAATGTTAGCCTGTCAGCATAATAAACCTCGAGTGCTTGATGGTGTGGATGAAACAAGGAAGTAGACTTGTCTAAAGTAGAACTGCATCCTTTGACTGCTTTGTGTTGCATGGCAAATAATATATCTATATATCTTTATTTCAGACTCGAGGACCATAGGCAAGACGAACCACACAACAACAGACACACAACATACACAACCAAAGAGAACAAAGCTGAAATAAAAAATAACAAAAACTACATATTTGATGTCAAAAATTAAAATTACTAGAAAGTTAAAAAGAGACAACTGTACCAGTGTCTCCAGTACAGAGGCTGAAACCTGATGGGGCTACTGTTGATGTTGGTCAAACTATTTCATTTCATTTCATTTCATTTCATTTTGATTTATTTCATTCATGGTTCTCACATAGTTGCACATATACATTGTGTACACATTTTCATCATGAATGAAAAGGAGCAGGATGAAGAAATCCCAACTATTGATTATATATGAGACATGCCCACACAGAAATCTATACATATAAGATTGTTGACACAACAAACAGCCAGCAAAGTCTCTTAGGTAAAATTCTTAATGCATCATTGTAGGCAACCTGCAGTTTCTGCATGCTTGCTTTCTCATAGTTAACCCACAGGTATGTGGTGTACAGTACGCTTTGAACAGAGATATTTTGACATCATTTGTACACAAATAAAACCTGCGAGCAAGAGTATTTGCCTACACATACAGTTTGCAGCACTGTCTATAAATATTGTCATCATCTGGCATGTCCTCTGAGGAAATGGCCAGGATGTTTGACTTTTTTTTTTTTTACAGTGAGCAAAATTATTATTTAAGCCATTTTTTGATCCGCTCTAGTGCGGCAGATCAGAACATAACTCTTGCTGGCATTATATAACACTTTTGCAGCTGCGTTCGACGATGCCGTGGAGGAAAGGGTGATCAATGAGGAGTACAAGATCTGGAAGAAGAACACCCCTTTCCTCTACGACCTGGTTATGACTCACGCCCTGGAGTGGCCCAGCCTCACCGCCCAGTGGCTGCCGGACGTCACCAGGTGAGTGCTGCAGTCTGACATGCACCGTAACACGACAGGAGAGAGAGGTGTGTGTGTGTGTGTGTGATGATGCTCCTCCTCACAGGCCGGAGGGGAAAGACTACAGCGTGCACAGGCTGGTTCTGGGCACACACACCTCTGATGAGCAGAATCACCTTGTGATTGCCAGCGTTCAGCTCCCGAACGACGACGCTCAGTTTGACGCCTCACACTATGACAGCGAGAAAGGAGGTGAGCGACACCATGTTGTGATACTAAACAGAAACATTACTGTCTTTCATTGCAATAAAACTGTCATATTAGGATGTTGTGGCTCACATATTTTCTCAATGAAAGTTAAATTTTGCTGAAATCTTTAATGCTTCAGAAAATATAGGTATGTATTTTCTTTTGCTTTTGAACAATATTTTAGTTAGTTAAACGACCATACCCCATTTTAACATGCTTAGTAGAACAGAATTGCATTTTCATACATCTACATTTGCAACAACCATCTTATGTATATGATTATTCTTGATCCAGAGTTTGGAGGCTTTGGTTCTGTAAGTGGGAAAATAGAGATTGAGATCAAGATCAACCACGAAGGGGAGGTGAACAGAGCGCGTTACATGCCTCAGAATCCTTGCATTATTGCCACCAAGACTCCCACCAGTGACGTGTTGGTCTTTGATTACACAAAACATCCCTCTAAGCCCGGTAAGATGACCTTCGAAACAATTGATCTGAACAGTTTTGAAATAAATAGTTTGTTGTCAGTGTTTGTTACAGTCATGTTGTGTTATTGCAGACCCTTCAGGAGAGTGCACCCCAGACCTGCGCCTCAGAGGCCACCAGAAGGAGGGCTACGGCCTGTCCTGGAACCCAAACCTCAGCGGCTGTCTCCTCAGTGCTTCTGATGACCACGTAAACAACCCCTCTCTCTCTCTCTCTCCTCTGTTCTCTTCTCAGATGATGCCCAAGCCTATCCACAAGTTTCCGAACGTCGAAACCGTCAGCCGGTTTTGCTCTTCCGGTGGAATTATATGTTTACATTTCCATGGTTTCAGTCGTTGTCATAGTTGCTGTAAACGCATGGATCTATTAACGCTGGCTTTTAACATGGATGTCAAAAGCTGGCGTGATGATCCATGCGTTTTACAGGTTTAAAAAAAAAAAAAAAAAAATCTATGTATTTACCACTACTACTGAAAAGCATGGAAACGTAAACATACAATTCCACCGGAAGAGCGAAAACCGGCTTACGTTTTTGACGTTCGGGAAGAGGTGGATAGAGGGATTATCAGTCTACGTCACTGACGTTCTACGGCGCATGTCACCTGCAGAAAGAAAGCAACAAGAGTCATGATCATGTCTTATTGTGCTGTTAGTTGCACTAATTGTTTTGATAAAAATAACAAAATACGCAAGTTTTACAGCCGACCGTCAACTTGCACCCCTTTCCAAGCAAACGAGAGAAAAAATAGTGATATATATAATGGTTTGAATGGTGATAAAGCTAGATATGCCCACAGGCACAGCTCTATAATTGCAGAAAATGAGTTGTGAAATGTTTACTACGATAACAACAGGGACTGAAGACGAGGTTACATAGTAATGGAAAGCAAGCTAAGATTAATTAACGTTAAGCTATATTATTTTAAATGACATACTCAGCGATGCAGGTGCAGTTTTGCGGTCAGGTCACTGACTAGGCAGCCTCTCAGTCCTCACAGCCACAAAGTTTTGTAATTGTCTAAGAGTATTTTCCTGAACATGATTGTCTGTTAGTTGAACATTTTGGCAAATTGGCCCATTGCCATAATCCCTATAGTCATAGCAGTAGGTTCATTGCCTTTAATTGTCGGTGCAAGCTATTTTTAGAATGGCGGAGCAGAGCCACGAGCTGCTCAGAGCTATGGTACGGAGGCTCATGGAATTTCTTGGTTTTCCTCATCAAATACACAATCCAACAACTCCAAAACGCTCTGGTGGACAAGTTGTGACCTGCACTTTTACCACGCTATGAGATAATAATGGAACATTACGAGACAGAGTTGTTTTCGAGGTAAATGCAGAGACTGCTTGCTGAAAAACTGCCCCTGACGGGAACGCACATCAGCGGTTTTGCCTGAATTTAACACCGCTTTGAGTACACTACTAGATCCATGGAGTAAACTTTAAGGTAACCATGACAAGCGGTTCTTTCTGCAGTCAAGTTGCGCACGCATCCGCCATGTTGGTAAACAAATAATCCCTCTATTGCTCAGTACATTTTCTTACTCGGCTCTGCTCTCTATCACAGACTATCTGCCTGTGGGACATCAGCACCGTACCCAAGGAGGGGAAGATTGTGGACGCAAAGACCATTTTCACAGGCCACACAGCGGTGGTGGAGGACGTCTCCTGGCATTTACTCCATGAGTCACTCTTTGGATCTGTGGCTGACGACCAGAAACTGATGATGTGAGCAGCTCCTCCTCAAATCCACCAGCGGCTTCGGAGAGTTTCTCCAGCTCCTCTTAACAATGGTGCTTTTTGTCTGTTTTGGCGCAGCTGGGACACACGGTCCAACAACACCTCCAAGCCCAGCCATGCAGTGGATGCCCACACAGCTGAAGTCAACTGCCTGTCCTTCAACCCCTATAGTGAGTTCATACTGGCCACTGGCTCTGCAGATAAGGTATGTCCCTGCCCTGTACAGCTGTTAGCAGCAAGTTGTTGTGCAGTGACGCATGATCTGTTATGAAGTCAGTATAATGAGGGGAATCAGTGACTGAAAACCACCTTTTATTTTTAGACCGTGGCTCTTTGGGACCTGAGGAATCTGAAGTTAAAGCTGCACTCGTTTGAGTCTCACAAAGACGAAATCTTCCAGGTAAGACCGAACCTCTGGTCAGTTTGTGTTTACAAATTTCAGATTTATTTTTATTTTTTAAATGGGGACAGTACATATTAATGAACATTGGCATGTAAATGTGTGGGATTGTAGTAGTCTGGGGCCGTTGACTCGCTGTTTTGGTAAGCAACCGGAACCAGGGCGAGAGAGACAGGCCTTTCCGTCAAAATAAAAGCACCAAGCTAATAAAATGCAGTGAAACTTTTTAATTTAAGGAATATAATTTACAAGAAAATCCCCGAGCCATGAAGTAAACATTTTTCTTTTATTGTATTACAAGTTATTGTCTATTTTATAGGTTTTATGTTAGTGAACACTTTTACTTTGGTGAACCAGAACCAGAATGCAGACAAAATTCAGAAACAGGCTCCTCTCCTCTCTGAAGAGCCTGGTGATGTCTCACTGGCAGGTTGATGTTAGACATAAAAACAATGACGATAAAAAGTACAAGAGGCAGGACTAAGACATAAAACAATGTGCCATGATAGACATGACAACAACACAAAAAAAAATCATAACTTAAACAACATACCAACAGTTAACTGGCCAAAAATGTAAGGGGACCAAAAGATTAGAGAAAAGTTATAAAATGCTAGAGTGCTGATTAGTGTGCCATGTGCTAAAGTGCTGTTTGCTAAAGTGACGAGTGCATAAGTGCAGGATTGAATTAAATTGTACTATACCCATAGCACATGATTGCACACGCAGATGTGTGTCTTAATGTTGCACTAAGTTTGTACATAAATGTATTATGTACACGCTATTGTATAGAATTGGAATACATGAATATAAATAAATCAAAGCTGTATTGCATAAATCACATTTGTACAGCAGTAGAGAATATTTATCTTTGTAGAAATGGACACAAAAGGCCTTTTGTTAACATGCGAACAGATAACAAAACAGAAAAACTCACTCAGAGCTCAATGTCCCAATGTGACACTGAAGTTGCATGACTTTGTGTTTACATCTGAATGGGACTACATAATAACAGGCCAATCAGAGGGCAGGTGGTCCTGTTCATGTGCACAATTTCTTTTTATATTATTAAGCACAAACACAAAAATGCTGTGACCCAGTAACCCATGTTGTGGAGAGCAGTTTATTTTGAATTGGAGCACACCTATTAAACCGACCGAGCTCTGATTTGAGTCAAAGTGGGTCATTGTAAATAGAGGACAGCCTGAACACCACAAACAGTCGGCACCCTGCTGCTGAGAAAATAACTACTGTTGATGATGTTTACATGGATTCAATTTAATGTTCACACAATGAAACATCTGTCTCGGCCCATCACAACAGGTTCAGTGGTCTCCTCATAACGAAACCATCCTGGCCTCCAGCGGCACCGACAGACGGCTCAACGTCTGGGACCTCAGCAAGATCGGAGAGGAACAGTCTCCAGAGGATGCTGAAGATGGCCCTCCTGAGCTGCTGGTCAGTTTTTTATTTATGTTTTTTCGTGTGTGTGGGCATTTGCATGTTGGGTATTTGTACTGTAACTGTGAAACTGTCTTGAAACAAGCCAGCAGACCTTCTGTAATAAGCTGATGTTTCAACCACATTGTTTTAGATGTATTTTAAAGGTACTGTCTGTCTGTTTATCTATTTATTCTGTCTATTTATTGTTATTCTGTCTGGATGTATACATGGGCTGCTGGCATGAGAATTTCCTTTGGGATTAATAAAGTTTATTCAATTCAATTCAATATAGTCACAGTCCGGCAGTTCCGGCACCCCATTCAGCTTTTTTCCCTTATTCTAGTTACATGTAACAACAAAAATGCTCTGCTCTTGAGACGGATGAGATGCAAAACTATGTTTTTAGATACTGTATAATTAACAAAATCCTTATGGATATCAAAACAAGAAGAGAAGTAGGAAATGGGATGCCTTGTTTAAAACTGTATTTGACCTGTTATAGTAATCCCTCCTGCTCTGTGTATCTTTAGTTCATCCATGGAGGACACACAGCAAAGATCTCAGATTTCTCTTGGAACCCTAACGAGCCGTGGGTCATCTGTTCTGTATCAGAGGACAACATCATGCAAGTCTGGCAGATGGTAAGAGCTCCGCCTCAGTGTGGGCAGCACATCTTCATCCAACCAAGTGGAATCATAATAACAGACAACATTTGACATGGGACAGAGAGAACTTTGATATTAAAGTGCATTTATTACAATAAACAGGTGTTACAGTAAATATTTCAACAATTCTTTCCAACAGGCTGAAAACATCTACAATGATGAAGACCCAGAAGGTGCTGCAGATTCAGAGGTCCAGGCATGAGCTCAAGCTCCACATCTCTTCATTTGACCTGCTCGAAGATAATGAAAACGGATCACATTTCCAGTGTTGGGTGCATAAGCAGTAACGTCTTTTTAAAAGAAAACACATTTTTTGGGCAGCAGTGGTTTTGTAGAAAATTAAAGAATAAAATGCTGCGTTGTCATCATGTCGTGAGGTATTTAAAATACAGTCAGTATCGGTCAGACTTTTTAGATCTTTAGTTTTTCAGACTCCCAGTCCTCCACTTTGGCTTGTGACGAAACCATCACAGATGAATCCATCATCATTCAGGTCAGCATACTGATGGTTTCATTTCTTTACTCTTGATTAGTTCTGTTTAAAAAAAACAAACATTTCTACAGAGATCCATTTTTAATAAATTTGTACATACTGTAGGTTTTCCTTTTATCTGCTTGATATTTGTAGTAGGAATTTTCCAGATTGTGTGTCTCTCTTGTATGTGTGTGTCTTTTTCTCTGCATTTTTTGTATTTCTGTGCTGCATCTGGTCAGTTGTGTACTTAAGTATATTCATAATAAAAATATTTACATTTAATTGGTTAATTTGGCTTTGTTTTCGGTACAGAATGTACACTATTGAACTCTATGAATAGGTTTTAAGTACATGACTTAAGTGAATCAGTACCGTGCTTTATATTATTATCACTGCTGTTAAACATGAGAAAGAAATGTAATGCCGTGGCTTGGTCTGGCGCAGATAACATCCACTGGAAATAGAAAACTAGGGCTCTTCCTCTGCAGTGGTTTCACTGGCTTCATCACAGCCTCTATAAGATAAGGCCTGCGTTAGTCATCTTTGAATTCTGATGCACACAAATCTGCAGCAAGTGCGACTGGATCAGAATAAACTCACCTCAGAAACGTCAGCTCTGTCAACAGGCCGTCTTTCAGCTCCTCTAAATGTGTTTTAGACCTTTTTTGAACCTCAAACTCCACCTCTAGTTCTCCCAGTGTGTCTTTTAATCTCTCCACAGCCTCCTGTGGCAAAGTGGAGAAAAGTCTTTAGTCTAGTTTCACCACACATTCTCTACACTCGTTGTGTACTACTTGACCTGGGTCACTCTACCTTGTACTGGGTGACGCTCTCCTCCCGCTCCCTCTCCATCAGAGAGATCCTCCGCTCCAAACAGGATCTCTGCACCTCCAGTTTCTGTATGTCGTCTGTCAGGGGCCCCAGCGTGGCCCTCAGGTCCGTGGCCTGCTCCCTGCTCTTTCTCAGGGCGTCCTCTCCGATCTGCCTCCTCCTCAGCAGGGCCATGAGCCGGGGCTCGTACCAGCCCTCCAGCGCCCTCAGGCTGCCGCTCAGCCTGCGCTGCAGCCTGACGGACGCCTGCCGGCACTGGCTGACGTCGCTCATGGCCCTGGGCCGGCACAGCTTAGTGGCCCGGTCCCTCAAGGAGTCCAACTGGCTTTTTTGGGCTTCCTGGATTTGGGTCAACTCCTCAGTGAGGCTTTGGATCTGGGCCTTGAGTTCCTCCTACAGACAGATGTAAAAGCAGACAAGGACAGTCATCCTATAGAACATGGTTCCCAACCCTGTTTCCTTGAAGCCCCCCCTGCTTTTGTTGAAGAAACCAGAAGCCCCCCCCTCACCCCCACCTCATCCACAACCCCTGCCTGCACAGATGCATCAAAAGAATAATGTGATTCAAACTTTTATTCACAAAAATAAACAGTTGATAAAAGGTGGAGTCCTGACATGGGTATGTATGAGGAGCCCCATATACATTTTGAATCCTTTCTGAATTATTCATCTGATTCTTTTTATTCTATCTTGTTCTATCTCCTTTTGTTTTATTTTATTTCATTTTATTTTTATCTTATCTTTCTGTCCATTTTCCTTTGTTGTGTCATAATTGTTATCATGTCCCTCTAAGCTGGTAGGTTGTAGGATTTTGTTCCTATTGTCTTTGTTTACACATGATTTTCATTATCCAATTGGCTGATTTTAAAATTTTAATATGCACAAACATAATTTTGATAACCTCAGAACAGACAAAGCTCTGTGGACCCCCTGAAATCTCTGACACGCCCCTGAGGGGGGCCCAGACCCCAGGTTGGGAACCAATGCTATAGAAGATAATTGCTTACTTTTATTTAATTTTATTTTATTCTATTTCATCTTATTATGAAAAACAATTAAACATGGCTCAAGTATTTTACATATGATTAGGTACCTATACACAAAAAATGTGTCATTATACTTAGTGTAATATGGTTTTCAGATCAATGCATAATCTATGTTACTGATGTTACATCTACACACCTAAATGTGTTCTCAGATAGCCTTTAAGCCACCCCAGTGCATCAGTAACGAGCAGCGCTGATGGATCTGACGGTTCCTACCTGTGTAACTGCAGACTGAGCCACCTCATACTCCTGTGCAGCCAGCGTCACCTGGCTCTGGATGCACTCTCTGGCCGTGGCGAACAGTTTCCTCTTCACCTGCTGCACTTCCTCATAGACGGCCACATAATCCAGCTGGGCCAGAGTGAGCAGCCTCTGCGTCTGCACCACCTTCTGGCTCAGGTGCTTCACCACCCGCAGCATGGGCTCGTGCAGGGAGAGGAGCTCCTGGATCAGCTCGTCCCTCAGCTTCTCCTGATGGGACACCCGCTGGATGCAGTGCTCGAACAGCCGTCCCAGGTTGTCCATGACCGCCTGGTCCATTTGCTCACTAGGGTGTTGTGTGCTCTCATCCAGGAGAGTGATTGTCTCTGTTTCAGAGTTGCTGCTTTCTGTGATCTCTCCAACAAAGCTACGTCCCACAGACGAGTCCTGAGCGGAATCAACGTCTTTTTCATCCTCTGTTGATCTTTGATCGTCCATACTGAGACATCAAGAAGAGGGAAAAGGTAATTACTCAAATCTCCAACGTCAATAACTGATGAGATTGTGGCTTTTAAATGTCACTGATCTCCTCATCCATTTAAGGGTAATTTACATAACAAGAAAACCCACTGTTAATCTGATGAAGTTAAAAGTTGAGATATCTCAAATAGAGTGAGTCAGCCAATCACAGAGGAAGACCTTAAAAACCCTCAGGTCATTATAAGAATATATCTTCTACAAAAAAACAACAACAATTCATATTATCTACTTGTACTCACTTTGTCCGAAGGCGACAGTCCACATAGATGTTTTCCACACAGCTGTGGACACGTTTTGCTTTCAGCTTGAAGGACAGCTGAGCACTGTGTCCGTCTCCAGGAAAACACAGACACACTTTGTGCGTATTAATAACACAGCATGCACAGGGGGAAACTCTATCTAAGACTCTCACCCCCCACTGCCCCCTCCACATGGGAACACAAACTGTGTCAGTGCTGAGGACTGACTTGGCCCTACATGCCCTGGATGCATCAGCAAACACATGACCGGAGCGGCCTGGTGCCACACAGAGCTATATTTACACTTCTTTACAGCCTGTTTTTATGTTCATCTGCATCTGAGAGAAACTGTCTGAGGGATTACTTCCTTTAACTTCCTACCTGAAGAACCTGCAGCCTGACAGACTGCAGCACAGACTCAGGTGGACACATTAGCAGGCTTGTGCACATGATAGTACTGAGCTCAGTCAGTTTGCACAGAGCATAGTACAATGTTTGTTTACAGTGTTTTGCATGATGCCAATTTACTGCTCCACAGACATATATTCAAACATGCACCAGCTGACACAGGGATATGCAGAGAAGAACTTCACGGTGGAGACCACTCCCGAGAATATCTATCTAAAGCAGTGGTTCTCAGACTTTCTTTTTTTTTTTTTTTTTTACATCAAGGACACATAAACTGACACAAATTAGACCATGGACCCCCCCCATTGGACAAAATTTTGAGACAAACACCACAAATATCTGTTCTGAGACTGAATAACGTTACTTTTCTTTTAGTCAATGTACATTCAAATTACTGCCAATGGCATAAATTCTTTGAAAAATTTCAAGAAAAAAAAAATTAATATTTCTGAAAAGAAAAGTGGTTAAATTTTGAGAAAAAGTTGAGGACCCCCTTGAACCCTCTCAAGGACCCCTGGGGGTCCCTAGACCCCACTTTGAGAACCACTGATCTAAAGCATGGAAACATGCCTGTTATGTATGTCTGTTATTCTAAGTGCATCACCTCGCCCATTGCCCCCTATTTAGCTAGCCTATATCTAATTTTTGTCCTAGCAAAAACCATCCATCTCCACGTGTCATTCTGAAGGGGTGTAGCCTATGGTCTGTCATTAGTTGGGGACAATCTAATTCAGCATAAATAAACAGTTTAAAAACCACTGGGTGATACAAATGGATCATCAATAGCTAGAAACAGGGTTGTTTTTAATGTCAAGAAAAGAGATGGATGTTTTTCACAGAACAGAGACTTGCATGCTGTTACTATTTTTAGTGTCTTATATCTGTTGCATGGTTTTGTAGGTTACTGATTTTTTTTAATGATTAAAGTTAAAAAAATATATATATTCCTAGTCACCTAAATAAATAAATAAATAAATAAATAAATAGTGCTCCTCCTCTCTTCCTCTGGTGTGACCTGCTGTTCCTCCATCTCACCACTAGATGTCCTCACAACATTGACCGCAGCCTGTCACTCTCACCTGAGCGCGCGCCCCCAGTCTCCTCCTCCTCCTCCTCCTCCTCCTCCTCCAGGTGGGAGCTGCAGGTCGTCAGCAGCGCAACTTCTCCTCATTTCCCAACTCCGGCCCAGTGGACCGGCCGCAGACTGAGCTGGCAGTGCCAGTCGGAGTAGCTGGCATCGAACACACACAGAGAGACAGAGAGACAGAGAGAGAGAGGCGCTCCAAGCGGGAAACAAACAAATCCAGATTCCAGTTGTTTCCTGAAGAGTTTTTCTCACGGAAATGCTTCTTCACCTGAAGTTTTCCCTCGGACGGTGAAAGTGTGGAGCTGGATAAGGACGGAGAAGTTTCAGATGGAGAGAGGGTGAATCAGCACATCTGGATCATCAAAGTTTTACAAGGTATGATGAACAGTCCACGCAACTTTGTTTTGTTGTTTTAAAGTTTCTGACAGATGAGTGCGGTTATTATTTCCCCGGCGGTGAGGAATCTGTCAGTTCCTCCTGATAACACTTCCTAAACTTTCCCTGGCACTGTGTAGGCTAGAGAGGGAAATGTAGTTTAGTTTTCTTGCAGAGATAGGCTACAAAATACATAAAAGTGTGTATTAGGACTGTAACACCAGGATCGACTTTGAAATTACACAGAAAACACGTTTTAATAAAACTGCAGCATCATGTTGACTGGTCAGTCTACTGCAAAAAAAAGAGTTATATTTAGTTACTTCTCAAAGCACAGAATGTCAACACATGTCAAAACTAGTTCTCTAAAGTGTAACTGAGTAAAGTGTGCAGGCTGAGTATAGGCATGCATGAAAACTAGGTGTGGGGCATCAACCTGGCCCGGCCTTCAGGGATCCTACACAGAGGTAATTTAAGAGCCGTAGTGATTCTCTCAGCTATGAAGCTTATGACAATGCAGACTATTGTTATTTTCTGGTCACTAGTGGCCCAGCCTGGCTGACAGCGTGCTGCACCGCCACTTGGTTTAATCCATGCCAGTCAATGACAGCCCATGTGCTCTTCATTATAGACCCTCTGCTTGTTGATTAACCCAGAACCTCAGGTCTTCTCCGGGGTGCCCCCTCGCCTCCTACCCCCCACCCCCTCCTCTGTTTGCTGCCACTCCTGGACTTTGGACTAGAGGCAAATGCACAACTTTTCAGAAAAGTCTGCAGCGGATCAATGCTTTGCTGTTTGTCTTTTTTTATGTGTGTGTGTGTGTGTATCTCCATGGTTTCACATTTACCTCTTGCACCCTACGGTAGGTGAGGCTGAGACAGAGCCATTTGTTTAGAAAGGGTGTGTCGCATACTGGTGCTCCTTCCTCAGCCAGCCCTACCGTGCCAGGGCTTGTACTCATAGAGATTACAGGTGTTATGTGAGCACAACAGGGACTGGTACCTGAGATCCAGACAAAGATTAAGGGTGGACATGAAGGAAGGGACGGTATGATAACACACGGGAGGGAGGGAGGGAGGGGCGGGTGGGTGGGTGGTGGGGTATGGCAGGAGATGAGGGATCGGGCTCGATCAGGAGTGTGTATGTGGGGCAGACAGACAGGTATGGGTTCACCTTTGGGCTGATGCATGTTTACCGTGTGTTTACCGAGCTCATGACCAATCAGTGACGAGATGCCAGCTCAGTGGAGGAAAGGGGAGCGCTGAAGGTTAAGAGAGGGCAACAGGAGGAACAATCGGTGTTGTAATGGAGAAAGGCACAGGGACCGAGTGACGTGTGTGTGTGTGTGTGTGTGTGTGTGTGTGTGTGTGTGTGTGTGTCATGCAGGCCTGCAGCTATAGGAAGACTCCTGGCTGATGAGTGGGACACTGTGTTACTGTTAATCAGTGGGATTAGCTGATGAGTTACTCATCAGTGGGTCCTCATCAACACTTACTGCAAAATTGAATCAGTGGCTGTTGGGGCAGTCGGGTGGGGGTGGGGGTGGAGAGGGGGGTGAAAAAGGAAAAGCAGGCCAGTGTTTGTTTCTTTTTTTCTTCTCTTTTTTGGGGACATTTTATTCCCACACTGCAGCTTTCTCCGTCCACTGTGGACACGGTCAGAGCGAATGAGCTTCAGGCTGAAAGTGATTCAAAGCAGCTCCAGAGTTTTTGTTTTGACTGGGGCAAAGCAGAGACGCCGAAATCCCAGGATGCATTTGAAACCCCCAGTGTCCAGCTGTGTTTGGCTTCACTATATGAGCTGGTCACTGCTGCTGCACAACCACTTTGTTTTTTCCCCCCCCCCCCCCCCCTTGTCTGACCTTTAGCTCCAAGGGTCTGAAGCTCCAAAGAGGCTGCAGTCCAGACCTCTAGCCCTGGTAACCTCTAGGAGTAAAGCTAAAAGACTCTGCCTCTGTCTGTGCAGGCTGCAGTCTCCGAATACCAACACACAACTTCTTTTTTTTTACATTTCCAAAATTTACTTGTGCCCTTTTTTTTTCCAGGACACAAAAAGTAAACAATGGAAACTAAGACTGTCTGGATTCAAACACACAATTGGTCCAAACGTTTGTTTATACAATATGCCATACACTGAAGTACACTTCCAACTACACTACATCAGCTGATTGTAATATTAGAGCCGAGTTGATTGTTGAGTTGTTTGATTTTCTTTTTTGTGCGTTTTTGCCCATTTTCTTGGTCCAGTTTGATTCCAGACTGAATATTTTGGTTTCTTTTTAACTGATGGTCACATGGAGTGTGGGACTTGAAGACGTCCTGTTGCATTCTGGGGAATTATAACAACCGTTATTGACCAAATGATTCATGGTCATGAGAATAATCTTCAGATCAATCAATTATGAAATTGCAAAAGCACAGATAATCCAAGGTTGGAAGAAGTCTTGTTAAACATAACACGCACACACCACATCTTAATGCAGTATTATATAATTGTATCACTGTGGACATCACTTGACTAAAAGGCGTTTCCATTTTCCTTGTCTTGACAGAATATTCAGTAATCTATCATCTGTAGTTGGAAAGTGTTTTTGATGAATATGTTTCCACACCCCCTGTAAGTGAAAAATCTGCCCTGTTGCCATAGAAGTAAAATATTTGTAACTCCCCTCTGAAAAGCCCAGTCACTGAACAATAATCACAGCCAGTGCACACAACCACACATTATAATGTTATCTCTAAATGACTCTCATGCGCCAGCCATTATCCCCTTTTTCTTTCATGGCTCGGCCTCCTGGGCCACTGTATGAGGGATGTGTGGCGGGGGGGGGGGGTAGTGAGGGAGGGGGATGACGGGCGGATGAAGGGGGGAGGAGGAGGAGGAGGAGGAGGTGGTATGTGTCGGGGGGGTGAAAGCAGATTTGGAAAGAAGAGTTCTTCAGTCGGTAATTATGAATCTCTCAGGAATGTAGCTGCTGCTCTTACCAGACAAGCTGCTGCATGGCCACACAGATCTCTGCACTGTGCCACCATGTGCACACACACACACACACACACACACACACACACACACACACACACACACACACACACACACACACACACACACACACACACACACACACACACACACACACACACACACATTTTAGTGTCTACAACCTCAGTGAGTTCACTTACATAGCATTTTGGTTTATTTGTGCCATTATTGTCTTACAGCCTTGTTGTGTGTATTTTTATCACAGCCATTACCTACATGGTATTTTTCTGAAACCTTATCCTTTTCTGCACCAAACAAAGACACCACATAATGTCAGTACAGAATTGTCTTTGCGTCCAAGTCCTTCACCGCCGTGTGTTTATGCTGATGTGTTGGTACGAAACCAAATTTGTAGGAAACCCGTGGCCTCGTCGGACTCCCCGCTCTGCAAATTACATTTTCATGAGCTGTTTGGTCCCATTGTTGGCGTGTCCTGTAATCCTCGGTGTCAATTTAAAAGAGCGGTGTGCTGTGACAGAGGAAGATCGCTTCTTTTTAAGGTGGGAAATCCTTCATTTAGCCCCACAGAGCTCTGCTAGAAACTCGTTTCAAACCTCATCGACTGGTGGATTTAAAGGGATAGGTCAACATTTTGGCAAATTGGCCCATTGCCATAATCCCTGTAGTCATAGCAGTAGATTCATTACCTTTAATTGTCGGTGCAAGCTATTTTTAGAACGGCAGAGCAGAGTCGTGAGCTGCTAAGAGCTACGCTACAGAGGCTCATTATGGGATTTCTTGGTTTTCCCTCATCAAACTCAACAAATACACAATCCAACGACTCCATAACGCTCTGGTGGACAAGTTGTGACCTGCACATTCACCACGCTATGAGATAATAATGTAATGTTACGAGACAGAGTTGTTTTCGAGGTAAATTCCCGTTAGGGGCAGTTTTTCGGCAAGCAGTCTCTACATTTACCTCGAAAACAACTCTGTCTCGTAACGTTCCGTTATTATCTCATAGTGTGGTGAATGTGCAGGTCACAACTTGTCCACTTTGGAGTTGTTGGATTGTGTATTTGATGAGTTTGATGAGGGAAAACCAAGAAATTCCATAAGCCTCCGTAGTGTAGCTCTGAGCAGCTTGCGGCTCTGCTCCGCCGTTCTAAAAATAGCTTGCACCGACAATTAAAGGTAATGAACCTACTCCTAAAGCTATAGGGATTATGGGAATGGGCCAATTTGCCAAAATGTTGAAATATCCCTTTAGGTTTTTCCAGTTCATCATCCATCACAGTACAGTATATCTCTTTTTCATCAAGCGTTTGCACACACGTGTGCAGAGTTCTAGCCCAGACACGGTTCCTCCGCCGGCTCTTGAGCAGCAGTGCTCTCCTTTGTTTGATAATGCCCGGAGAAGACGGCCAACGCCCTGCCTGATGCCTGCAGGTGCCGCACAGCAACACCAGTTGGAGCACTGCTCACCACTTACAGTACAGCTACAGTGTTGTTTGTAAAAACTGTCATTGCCCAAATGGAAAACCAGTTCTTATGATCTCACCAAACCCCCCCACAACAGAGATTTTTAACCTTCCTAATCTGTTATTTCCTCCATGTAGAGACTAACCACGCTCAACCCGACCTTAACCTCAGCTCGCAGACGGCCAAGTCACACCGCAGCGGACCGAGATATGAACGGCCTTCTGCTTGAGATCAAACTCAAACAACAGTGTCTGTCTGTCTGTATCAGCGCCACTCCCTGTGAGTCTGCTCCGTCAGCTTCCCTATGTGACTCATCGCCTGTTCCTGAAGACCCCCCCTCCCCCCCTCCCTCCCTCCCTCTCTCTCTCACATGTCACTGCCCACAAAATTCACAATGTTCATATTTGCCACAAGGCAATTGCACTTTAGATTAAAAATGAGCACCATGTGAATTCACTCTAAGTTTCATCACAGATGGAGAGTTTCAGAAAAACCTTCACCAGTCACCTTAAGGCGTTCTGCTGAGAAATACTGAGAATTATTTGCAATTCTGCTTCAGTACAGATGTGTTTCGGGTGTGCACACTTATTGCACACTTATTTGGATTTAAAGTCATTTTCAGTAACTGGATTTCTCTCTTTCTTTTTAGAATAGAAAGAATAGTAAATGCTTTATTACTCCCTAGGAGGGAAATTCAGATTGTCCAGCAGCAGCGTACATAACAATATGATGATGGAGATCTGTGCTGTATTTTACTGGATTTAGGAACCTGGTTGTGTACAGTAACCTACGCTACTGTGTATTTGCTGGAGGCAAGACAGGTGTCAGTGCAGTGCGCTGCTTTAACCCCGCTGACCCTGCCTGCATCAGTAGACCCAGATTTACATAGGAATTCATGTCCCGGAGCTTCGAAACATCTGCTGTGAGGTGTCGGAGGTAGACGATCGATAGATGCTGTTGCTGAGTCCATCTCCTGACAGTGTAAACTATGATCAGCCCCGGTTGACTCTGTGCTGATGTGTACACACTGCAGTCAATGTCAGATAACCGGTTGCTGCTGCAGGTATTGACTCACTGCGCTGAGGTTTGCTGCGTTAGAGCGGTGCCTCCTGTCCAATGTGATGGCCTGACGTCTTTTGTGCAGGATAAGTAAACAGCGTGTTGGAACACATGCCTGCTCCGGCAGGACCGGGGCTGGGCCTGAAAACCACAGGGGATTTAGTGTGTGAGAAAGAGGCACAGACATAGAGACACACAACTTTTTTTTTTGTTTTTTTATCAGAACTCGTTCTCATGATACACCTTGATGAGGTGATGCTGCTGGTTTTGAAGTCAGGTTCTCCATGTTTTGTCTCATAAACGGATGCAAAACATCTGATTGGATATTCTTTCCCCTTTCCTGTGTGTGTGTGTGTGTGTGTGTATCAACCTTATAAACTAAGAGGTGTGGTTAGGGGTTAAGAATGACTGTGACATTGAAGCAGCCTTGTAATTAACATTTAAGTGCACCGGCTTTCCCCAGTTCAAAGCTTATTTACAACAGAGTGGCTTGCGACAGGAAGATTTCGCCTAAATAAACCGAGTAGATGTGAAGGTTTCCTTTTACAAATGAAATGAAAAAAACAAACAAAACAGGCAAACAGGCCGAGAGCGGCGAGGCTTTTAAAGGACGCTCCGCTGCCTGCGTCACCTCGTTAAATTTGTTTGCAAAAACTGAAAATTGCAGGTTGTTTTTGGCGTAACCACGGCAACGGTGGCGATGAGTCAACTTCCCCGTGCCCACGCTTCACAGGCTGGCGGTGTGGGCTGGGTGGTCCTCCTCCGCGTCCCACAGCTCTTAGCCTTGCTCTGTGATGGAAACAATACGAGCTGTGGGGCATGGGGGCTGTGGAAGTGGGAGAGCAGTGTGTTTTTGTGTTTTTGTTTGTTGTGTCTCAATTTGCTGTTATGTCTTTGTGTTATTTTTGTATGTCGGGACCCCCTTGAAAACAAGATGGTGCATCTCAAGGGGCTATCCTAAATAAACTGAAATTGTGGGTTAGAGGTAGGGGTGTGCCACAAAATCGATTCACATAAGAATCGCAATTCTCATTTAATACGATTCAGAATCGATATAAAATGTCCCAAAAATAAAGAAATAAAACAAATGTGCTGACTGTTGCCCTCCATTTCCTTAGAATTTAAAAGGCAGCATGTTTATCTGCACTATTAGAGGCACTTTTAATTTTGTTACTTTAGCAATATGTGGTATTGCTTTTATGCAACAGTTTCAACAATTCCATCTAAGCATGGATAAATGTTTAAAACTCAATAAATGTGAAAAAGACACTTTAGTCATTCTGTCTTGCAAAACAGACTGGAGTAGATCATGAGGATCATTATGAATCAAATCGTTTTGAATCGAAAATCGATTTTGAATCGAATCGTAGCCCCAAAAATCAGAATCGAATCGAATCGTGAGATAGTAAAAGATTCCCACCCCTCGTTAGAAGTGAATGGAGCAGCCCCCTCTTCTCCGGAGAGAGCCGTCTGATTATTAGCGACTGCAGCCAGCGCACACGCAGGGATCTTAGTCATGGCTAAATGACTGTAATCTGGAGCAGAAACACAGGGCTGAGTGCAGAGAGAGGAGATGGATGCTCCGTCTTTGTTATTGACCTTTCACTGCGACGCACGCCTTTAAGTCTGCTACGACGTACACACCGAGACGTACTGTAGAGAAGAACAAGTTCTGCCTGGCTACATTAACAGACTGCTTCAAAGTATAGCCTAACATTTGAGAAAGGTTCAACAGCTCCTAAGTGCTCAGTTTAAGCCTCCCAACAGGGACTGCATACCTGTGACATGAGCCTCTCCTTCAGGGCACAGCACAACCAGATTTATCACTAGTTTAGTTTTTAGCCTTTCCAGCAGCACCGCTGTTGTATTTTAAATATTTGTGGTGCTCGGAAAATCACTTCTTATTATAACTAGTTCTGACTTTTCCTCCTTTTTATGATGCATGTGATGTCTAATTTATGTTTTAGCTCTGAGGTGTTTTTAATAGATAGAAATAGAAACAGAAACACCTCTCAGTATAACGCACTTCAGCACAACAGCACTTATCCATAACTTCAACAATAAATATGTCGGTGTATTTAACATATTTTGAACATTTTCAAGAGTAATTGAAGATAATTAGTTTAATAAAGGAGGCAGAGCTGTTGTGTTGGATTACATTGAACTACTTCACAGAGATCCAGAGAGAGCATGTCCAATGTTGGCATATGCCTGAAGCGTTGATCGCCGGTTTGACTCCCAACCGAGCTGATCTTTGTGCAGGTCATTCCCCCTGCTTTCCTGCCCCATAAATATCACCAAAAAAAAAAAAATCAAAAATCATGATCAGTGTACATGATCCTTCCTTAAACGTTTCATCATGCCCCCTATCCCCACCCACACACACACACACACAGACACACACACACACAGCAGAGCTAATCATCAGACAACATGACGTAGTATTCTGTGGTTTGGTTTCATGTCTCGTCGTGGTGCAGGAAAAGTACTCCACTGTATTACTCACACTTTGCTGCTTACGCTAAAATTTGTCTGCATTTTTCTTTTTCTTTTTCATGCGTGGCCGTGAAGAAACAGCAGTCAAACACTCTTCATGAACCCTCGTGAACTGTAAATCACAAAGGTATTCATAATTCCCTCACTCACAACTGCACTCCCACCTTCCCTTCCCTGTTCGCCTCCTTATTTACCGGCTCTGGCTCCTGTCATCTCAACAGCTTCTTCCTACTTTTAGCTTGTGATTTGGAGATAAGTATCTAATAAAGCACGCAGCTGGAAGAAGCCCAGTGTAAAGCTTGCGGATCCCCAGGAGGACGGCTTCGGAAATCTGCCTCAGAGGTGAAGGGTGGAGAAGGAGATGAGCTCATTGCACGGAGAATGAAAAAAAAGATAAAGGCCAATGAAACAAATCCTGCACTGAGACATACGTGTTCGCTTGGAAAACACTGTGCAGATTGGTGACTGTTTATTTTTCTGCTCCTTAGCTGCTGTCGTGTTGTGTGTGTGTGTGTGTGTGTGTGTGTGTGTGTGTGTGTGTGTAAGAGTGCGTGAGACGACGGGTGCGGCTTTGTGAATTATGACTCCATGTTATGGAATGAAGGGAGCGGTGCCAGTTCTTTCTTTGCAGAACTGTGAAGTTTGGTTTAGAGGAGCAGGAGGGGGGGTCTGTGTTGGCTGAGCATGTGGACTGAATGAGCAGTGCCCACGGAGACGCACACACACACACACACACACACACACACACACACACACACACACACACACACTCGGCTGCTAAGACTTTGCAACTGTGGACACGTGTTGGCTGATGTATTTATTTGTAGCAGGAAGACTACATTCATCAGTGGAGCGAGATCTGTTACACTTTACATTTCTACCAACCATCCTGCTCCAAAACACAATAGATTTCATATTTGTCAAAATGAGAATGGCCTTTCTCAGATATATATATATATACTTTTAGGATCAAGTATTGGTCCCTATTTATGTATTGTGTATCATGTTTAAAAATAGGCGCCTCTTATGGTTTTTCTATGTGTTATGACAGTTTGTATAGCCTGAATCCCTACTTGAGAACATTAGATGTATGAGGTTTTTATATTTTTCTACTATTGATTGGTGTGATTGATATGAATGAACAACTGGTGTGTGTGTGTGTGTGTGTGTGAGATCACATGATCATGGCATGGGACTTGGCTTTAAATGGCGTCTCTACCCATTCATTTTCGTATGTAACATCTGAGGAAGAACCCGTGCGCTCGAAACGTCATGTAGTCTAAATAAATCTATTTTTGCATTGGAGCTCTTTTTACACGCTGCAGGCTTTTCTTCACTTTCTTTCTCCAATATGACACATGTAATCCACGTTTCTTTGCTTAAATGGTACATCCAAAGAAAGAAACTAGAACCAACATCTACTACATCAACTGCAGGAAAAGTGTGAGATAGATGACCTTTGTTGGTGGGAGATCAGCGCCGTGAGGCGGAGTGTAATCAGATGTCAGCGCTTGGCAGCTTTTTGACTTCCAGACGTTACCTTGTAGCAGCCACCTTTCAAATACTGGATGCTTTGATTTCCATGAGGTTGTTTTTCATAACTTTCTCCGGCTTAGAGTTACACAATGACAGGGTAACTTTGGCATGCAATGAAAATAAAAGAGACGAATTTTATACTATTTTTCTGTCTTTTGTTCTCTGTGATGATGGAACTGAAGCAAGTATACGCTCTCTGTAAGTTGATTTTAATTGTCTGACAGTACTAATAACATCCACTGGGAGCAAGAAAAGGTTGAAAATAAATGGGTTTGGACTGGTCCTTTAACTCTTACTGTGCCAGCACATGTGGTGCTTGGACGCTGATGACTAAGATTTCATTTCTGCCTTAACCTCGTTTCTTCCTCTCTCCCTCTCTGCTTCTCCATCAGGACGTAGCTCCGGGCCTGAGGTGGTTATGTCAAACCGTGACTCGCTGGGGTTCGGGGACCTGCTCCCCCAGGACGTGGTCCATGTCTTCGCCCAGGATAAGCACAGCAAAAGGGGCCGCAAGAAGCGCAGGCACTCCCTCGGCCGGGCTCTGGGCTGGCTCAAGCGCAGGAAGAGGAAGAATCTGGCTGCTAACGGACAAAATGTGGTGGGCCCGGGTCCTACATTTGACATGGCCATGGACGGACACCCTGCTGGGCAGAGGAAACAGCATCCACATGGAAACAGTCATGGTAAGAAGAACATACAGGATCTGCCCTGCAGCTTCAGCCCATCTTTTATGAATGAGTTTGTATTTAGTTGTTGTGTCGTTGACAGTCCACTAGATGTAGAGTAGAGTCCTCTGGAAAGTTGACTCATTTCCTCCAAGTTAATGTACATGGACTGTAACTGGACTGATGACAAAGCACCATAACATCCACTGTTTGCCAGTACTGGAGAATTTAGGGTGAATCAACCCACCAGGAACAATGACATCACACGTTCTGTGGAATAAAACATTAACCTGATGGGGAAAGAGCAGAAGCATTTGAATGAATGAGGCTGTTGTTTAATCTACCTAGGATCAAGATCTTTGAAACTGAAACTGCTGCAGAGAGTGTCAACAGACAGAGAGTGTCAACATGAAGTGTCAAAAATATCCTATATCACCGCAAATTAAATGTCTTTGGATTTAGGTGTTTCAGTTGGATTAAACAAATAATAGTTTCTTTATGTTTATTTTCATTGAATATGATATGTGAGCATATACAACAACATTTCGTTTGGCAGTCTCTCTCCTGTAGCAGCAAAACATTTTTAAAAAGTTTAAAAAGTTACTGCAAAGGAATATGATGCATTCATGCATTCACATGAATAACTAAGTTTAATCTATGTTGAGAATAATTATTAGTCGTGGGAAAAATGTCGCTCATCAGGTGGCATCAGGTGACCCACAGGCACTATAGGCAAGGCCCTTTGGACACAGATGATAATCGTATAAGGTAAATAGTCCACATAGCACTTCATTAACTTTTTGTGCCGAGATGAAAGGAACCAACAGGTGCCTGGAGGGAAGTAGGTTTCCCTAGGGACTTTGACGTCTAAAAACATGTTTATCGATAATAGAAAGTAGATTATTGCCAAGTGGAGCCATTTCTCAAGAACGTTTAGTCACAGAGCAGCTTAAGCATGTGACATCCAAGACGAGCTGGGATAAGGTGCTGGGAACTGGTTGAATATCCTGCTCCTTGCCTCCCAGGCATGTGTGTTTGCTCAGCGGAGAGATGTTTGAACAGAATGACTTCCTACTTCGCCTTCCGACCTTCAGCTCTCTTTGTTTGCTGTGAAAAATCTCTGTCTGTCCTGTTCCGTGATACCGCCACCCACTTACTTACCTGGTCATCAGGTTACACACAGGGCCAAGTGCTGGCAGCTCCCACCAATCCGCTTCATGTGTGGACGGCGTGTGTCAACTTTTACACACATGCGTGCACACGGTCAACATGTTAGGTGAAACTCTCACACTCGCACACAACGTGAATGTGTAAAAAACAAACAACCAAAAAAAGACTTATTCACACACTCCCAAGAAAATTACAGCAACACACTGACTTTTCCCAGAGCTGTGCTGGCTGGGCAGATCTTGTCAGTGCTTGCACATGTGCACTCGTATGTCAGCGTGCTGCACTGCAGCAGCTTAGCCTTCTGTTTATGAACATCGCTTTTTTTTCTTTTGTGCACTGTACTTACTTTAGTTTTATACCCTCATTAATCACAACTCGATGCAGTCAGATCTGGAACACAAAAACAGCAGACGCACAAACAAAAGCTTGTTGTACTGAGTCGGGTTGCGCAAAAAAAAAAGAAAACACAAAAGTGGCAGCAGTGTTTGCTTAGTTCTGTTTTCTGTACGGTTGTCTGGCAGTGCTTGTGCAGTCTTGGCCTGATAGCTTTACAGACACAAGAGACTCCGCCTGGTTTTTGTTCTGCTGTCTCCTCATGGTGGAAGCCCACATCTTGTAGTTTGGCGGGAACGGTGCTAGGGGATTTCCATTCAGTCTCCCAGTCGAACTGCAACCACAGCACAAGACGAATACGTATAAACATGCTTTGGTAGAGTGGTAGAAATGTATAGACGAGTGCGTCAGTGCGAGTATGAGACAACATTACGCAATCTTTGCACTGTATTACAGTCGGCTCCGGCCAAAGCGAAGAGTTTTGTAATAGAGAGCAAACTGTGAAAAGAGATAAAGTATTTCTCTTCGCCAAGGTCGCCTCAGAGTCTGCCCTCCACCTCCACCCTGAGAGAAGCTGCACTGTCTGCATTTATTCTGTAAAGCAGAAGTCAAGCTTTAAACATCCAGAAGCTACATTTCTGTAACCAGTACAACAAGCCTTAAGGTGACAGAAATATATCGTCAAACCAAACAGGAACTGTCGACTATTAACTCAGGTATTAACACGCGCTGCCGCAGAGCCCCCAGCAGTTAAGGCATTGTGTATGAGTGTGTATGATTGTTGACGCTGGCAACAGCTACAGCCGACTCCTCGCCAGACGCTTCCTCTGATTAGAAGCAGAGCTCAGCTATTCCCAAACTGCATCCAGATCAGGACACACTTAGCCGTAAGATTGGATACCTCCAAGCTGAGCCCCCTCATGATGATGATGATGATGATGATGATGATGTGTATTGACGCCAGAGGGGCCCCCCTGCCCAATAAATGCCTGGTATGGCAGGCACGGTGCCAGTTAATTAAAAGCCATGCCAGGACCGTTGCAGTGAGAGGGGAACAAGGGGTTCTGTTTTTCCTGACCCTTCTGCTCACACTGTTCCTCATCGCACACCGAGACACAGCATCAAACACTGTGTGTGTGTGTGTGTGTGTGTGTGTGTGTGTTGTGGCAGTTCAGCTTCTAACTTAGAGACACACATGCAACAAGTCCATCAGATGTAACACACACTGTTTAACAACAATCAGGTGAACTTGTTCTCTGCTCTCCAAGTCAATATCAGTAATTTAACATTAAGAGGTAAAGTGCATCTCTCTCCAGTCTGTCTGTGTGTTGAATCACTGATGCATTGTTAAAGGTCCAGTGTGTAAAATTAGGGGAAAATGGTGACATCTAGCTTTCTGATTCTATTATTTATCTATTAAATAATTTTATTTTTTATTTATAATATATTTATTTATATTTATAACCCTTGAAATGTGCTTTCTGGTTGGCTGGATTTTCCATTCCGTACAAACATGGTGGTGCAAGATGTCGACACTCTCTAAGCAAGACCCTTGCTATATGTAGCCTATAGTATATAAAAGAAGAATTATAAGGCTATGAAAATATATTCATTGGTAGTATATTCAGATTTTAACAATAAACCCTGACAAATATTGCACACTGGACCTTTAAGACAATATACAGTAATATGTGGAAATGCGATGGAGGAGCAGCTCAGTCCTGGGTTGTACTGGACGGAGGGTGAAAAGCAAATCAACCTACATGTGCAACACATTTGTGGGAATTTCTGCAACAGTGCTGGGAGGCACTTTCCAAAAAAAAAAAAAAAAAAAAGTTTTGTTTCCATCATCACAAGACTCTTTGGCTGCTGGATGAGTCAGAAAAATTAGATTAAATTTAGGATTTCTGTGATTCTATTTTTTTTAATCTTTGTTTTTTTTTTATTTTAGTAACGACTAGTTTTACTTAACAGAACTTTTCACTTTATCTCTTCCTTTGCTCTTGTGGGAATGTGTTTTTGTAAACAAGGCCCCTGGAGTTTGACCTGGGAGGGAGAGCAGCAGTAGCAGGTTTTGGAGAGATGAACTCTGGCCTCGAGAACTTTTTCAGTGCGATTAACCCATTAACTCTGCATTGTGCTCTCTGATAACCTGGACGATGTTTCCTCCTGAGGCAGAAGGCAGAGGTTATCTTTCTTTTCATTTTCATTCACTTTCATTTGTCTGATTCCTCATGCTGCTGGTGTGAGTCTTTGTGTACCAGTCTGACAGTGATTTATGGCCCTGCCGTGCTGTCAGTTTACTCCATCCCCTGTAAAAATAGACAGCAGGCCTCTCTTATGCAACTCTCCACTCCGATCCTTCATAATGGGCTTTGAGAATAATGCCCTTGTTCATTTAAAATGAAAACGAAGAGAAGGAAAGACTGATAAGGTCGTACTGTCCTACCACAGAACACCCAGAAGGTCACCTGTTCACTTTAAACACTCCCTGAGAGATTCCTCACATTCCTCAGCTTTATAAAGTTATTTCTTTGAGGAGCTAGAAATAGGGAGCCCTTTGTGTGTCAGAGTGTGTGTTTGGCTCGCAACGCCAAGTTTAGATCCTATGAACCACTTTATTCAACCTCCTTTGTTGAATATTCAGCTGTGGACACAGCTAAAGCGAAGCAGGTCTGTTAAGCCTGAGCGTGTTTATCTGTTGCTCCACTGTCACTTTATCATAATGTAAAGCTGGGTCAGTTCAAGCTGCTGTGTGGAGGGTTAGCTCTGATAAAACGTTGCCACATCAGTTTTTTGATAACAGCCGTATAAAAGATCTGCAGCTTCAACAGGTTCATCACGAGGTTAGTTTTTGTGTGACCTCGTCCACATTGTATTCACGTCACATCTGGAGATAGCGCAGCTTAAATCAGGAGTGGAGAATTAACTTGCAACTTACGGTTCATGTAGGGAAGTGAAAGAAAACACCATCACGGAGGTAAAAAAGCACAAGTGATAAATCCTTCTAGAGGTCAAAGACGAAAAGGCCCCGTTATCCACTTAAAGGGACAACGAGGAGTTTTGGAAAGCGAAGTGTTTTCACACTACATTTCCCATGAGCCTCCACGCTCACTGTGAAATTCTTGGACCGGCTCAAGACGGACGAAAGTGAAAACATTTGCCAAGAATGTTTTCATTAATCAAGAATGAAAGTCGGAGGTTGGAAGACGATCAGATACCGTCGTAGTTCTGACCATAAACGGCGATCCGGCGGCGTTATTCCCATGACCCACAGGGCAGCGTCGCAAAACTGAAAGTAGGAAATGCTGGGCGGGTCGACTACTAATAATAATAACAGAATAACTATAAAGACAAAACGATATATTTATCAAAAATGGACCCTAACGTAGATTCATCCACATTAATATGAGACTCTTTTATAACCAAAAGCAAACTCCTCTGGGTGTCTTTAACAGAAGATTTATAGCGCTGGCAAGAATAGGCCGTAATATTGTTGACATCAGTATTTGTGGGACACAGGATGTCTTTTATAGTGTTGTGATGATGACACAATAACAGTGACGGGCAGGAGAACTGGTTTGAGAGAACTGACAGGTGATAAAGTTTCACTTTCTTCTTCTCATGGTGGAAAGTTATCAACCGCCTTTTAATACAGTGTCCCCCCAGGGAGACGGATCCCTTCAGACACAAGCTGTCCTCATCCAGTCCTCATGTCAAAGACACTTTCTGTTAATTAACACATTTAGTGGGAAAGAGAGTTCAGCTCTTCATGATACTTCAGCATCAACCGGTCGCTGGAAATCCAACATATCTTAAAACTGAGGTCAGGCTGAAAGCAACACAACAAAACAGCAGCACACACGCTGTGCTTAGCTAGTGTGAATCAACAATGTGGGAATTTCTGTAGTTATGGACTTGACTATCTGTATGGTAAACAGTCACACAAATACTTATTCATAATTAGAGGGTTTTATGGGAATTTACTTGGATTTCTTTCAATAGGTGTATTGTCACCACACCCAAATGACAGAGGGGATCATATTCAGGTCAGTCAAATGGTGAGAGAAGTTTTACTAAGTGCCAGTTTGCCCTCTGGTCCCGCCTGAATGTTCTGCTCTGGTTTCATCTCACCAAGTTGCTTTTATTCTTTTCAGTCCTTTAATGTTTGGTGTTGATGTTCTTAAACCCAACAGAGCAGCCAGTTTCTTCTTTACGTATTGTTTCATTGTTAAGAGATGCAGATACATTGCTGTGGCTTTGCACCAGCTGCACGGGGGCTATTGTCACAGAGAGGAAAAAGTTTGTGGACACACTGTGGCAGACTGATAAATATGTGCTTGGAAAGTTTTGTGATTGTGAGTCATGACTTTTGCAGTCAAATTTGACAGTTTGGGTGCCATAAGGCCGACTGCAAATAGTAAAGACGAAGATAGCTTTGTTGGCTTTACTTCACTAGTAAGCAAAGTTTAATGAAGGTGTTGGTTGGTGAAGTTTACCTCTCTGAGAACACATGAGAACAGCCTGTTCTCTCAGGACCTGAGTTGTGATAAGCCTGAGCTTTGCTGCTTTTATATGACAACACTGCCCAGTGTACATCAGCACAACCTGCTGATTCAGAGCCTTAAGGTGCTGCAGAGATCCACACGTCCATTTGTTTAGAGTTAATAGTAAACGATATGAAACCTCACAGAGACACAGTGGTGCTTTGAGCTAACTTTATTTGTGTTAACTTGCTGACGCGCACACGTTAACGATGTCAGCACAGTGATTAGCAGGTTTTTTCCATGGACACGACCATTGTAGTTTAGCTTCTTAGCATGCTAACACTTCAGGTAAACTCTCAGTACATATCAGTATGAACATTATCTGCATTATTTATTACTTTATTTATTATTATGTTTACATTACATTTTAAAAGAGCTAGCACCAGTGCTCTTACATTTTTATCATCACTTTGCACAGTATGGGCACTTGCCTTTTTAATTGTGCACTTAGTTTAGAGTAGGCTATGTCAGTGTGTTTCCTTTAGTCAGTTTCTTCAGTTAATTCAGCATTGTTTCAACAATTTCTTCAGCTCATCCAGCACTGCTTCAGCAATGGCTTCAGCTGCTTTCAGCATTCACATGCATTTCCTGCTGGAAATGTTTCTTTTTCTAGTTCTAAGTAAAGTTGTCATCTTAATCTGCCTTAGTTATCAGAGGACATTCAGCCCTCTGGTCGTGTTTCTGCTCACACTGTCTGTTGTCTGTAATCTCATTTTGTCAGAGCCTGTAACAAAGTGGTGTTTACATAAAACAGGCAAGAATACAGAATACAGTCGCTGATAACTCAACTTATCCAGAGACACTAAGTCAGACAGTTTGCTCACTCTTGACCTTTCACCTGTGACAGTGGGAGGTTGTGGATGTAGACTGATGTTATAATTGTTTATGATGCATTGCAAAATGTGATGATGGTGATATAGACATACATCTTTGTGCAATGGGGGCCTGTTTTTATTTCGAAGGTATGTGATGATGCAGATTTGCTGGCACGCAGGTTGTGTTGTCTGACAGTGAATTGGAGTGTATCCCCGTGTGCCAGGCGGTGCAGGTATATCTGTTACCTGGGTTGTTGTCCACGTCGCACCGCACTACTCCTTCCTTCCTTTCTGCTCTTTATGTTTAATTCATTGAAAACCAAGAGCATGAAAACAGTCAGCGGAGCGCACGGCATGGACCCGGATGACTTTGTGCAGAGAAACAGTGAGTCCTCAGCCCGTTCCCACTCTCATCACAGTGCGTTGAGTTGGGTTTGTGCTGATTAGAGAGGCTTAAGCACCTGGCAGACAGCTCCCTCAGAGCTACAGAGAATGTCTCTGCATGGCTGTCAGCCTAGTGGTGCAAAACAAGAGAGAGGGGCAAGTTAGGGCAGGGACATGAGTAGTGTGTGTGCGTGTGTGTGTATGTGTGTGTGGGGGGGTATTTGCATCTGTGTGATTCCCATGGAGCAGTCCGAGGAAGAACCACATCACTTGAATGTCAGTTTGTCTGTGCCGATGGATGTCCGTGTGGACTGATTTGAACTCTGTATACATACATACAACTCGTCCGTCTTTTGTCCATAATTGTTCCAAACCATAATGTCCTGCACATGTTCCGGAGCAGGGACGTTTAAAAACTGTCTGAGCTGTAAGTCAGTGTGTCTTCCAGGTTTAGAGTGAGGCATGTTGGTGTCAGGCAGAGTGTTACTGCAGAGGACGGTGAGGGCACAGCGACCTGCAGGGAGGTTCACGTTCTACAGATAAAAAGCAACACATGGCTGATATCAGCAGCACTTCTAGACTCCATGGAGTTAAACATTTGCTTCATAAAATAAAAAGATTTTACTATTTCTCAACCAATATGTTACGCCTGACTGTAAAATGATATAAATTAAAATAATAATAATAATAATAACAATTAAATGGGACTTGTATTAAGTGTTTACGTTGTGCAGTTAGTGGTAGCTTGATAAATCAGCAGGTCCAATCAAAAAAAGTATTACTTATCATAAACACACCGGCTGTAGTTTGTTTACTGTTGTAGTTGGTGATGTAACGTATTTCCTCAGCCCCCCCCCCCCCTCTGTGTCTGTTTACTGCGAGACAATCCATATTTTACCAAAACAAATTTACCAACAGATGTTTGCTCATTCAAAATGCTCCATTTAGATCCACCTTTATTTACATGTCTTACAGTTTCATCATAATTCCCCCCTCCAGCAGATTTTTTTTAACATATTGTTTTTTCCATTCTGGAGGCTGTAATTTATAAACTGGATAAACTGGTCACGCAGTTTCACATCCATTAGATTTAGTGTCTTTATCCAAATCCCAGATGTAAACATCAGTTTGGGGTTCGTACATATTTAATCACTGGGAGCCTGTTAATACTGTCAGCGTCCGCACAATCCAGCAGTGACAGATGGTGTCTTTAATATGACAGTGATTAATATGGACGCAATTACAATGTGATCACAGCACCAGTGATAATAGGAGCCCCTCATTAACGTTCAGGCGTACCCCACCCATCACCCCAGGCCTCCCCATCAACTGCGTACTGTCATGGTAACTAGAAACATGTTGTCCTAAAACTCTAAGACTTTCATATCAACCCTCTGTGGGCTGAAGTATCCACTTTAGCAGTTGGTTGTTTGAAAGCGGTGATGTGTCTCATCTTGTTACTATGCACGGCTAAAACACGTGATTCATTTCTTTTCTTTGCTTTGTAAACTGCTTTTGTCCAACTTGCTCGGTAGGATCACGTCTATGGGAATGCTTTCCATTTGTTCAGATGTCACACATTCCATGTCATGTCTGCTCAGCACACCAGGAAGTGAACAAACCGCTTAGCTGCAGATTAGTTAGAGGTGTCCTCAATGGAAAAGACAAAAAAAAAAAAAAAGATTTAGAATTAGTCACAGCAACATAGAATTGACTTCAAAACAAGTTTTGAAAAAAGTGTTTGATCTGTGTCCAGATCAGAAAAAAAATCATCTCTTTATTAATTTAGGAATTTAAGGTCTGTATAGTGACAGTTATATTAATGTAGTGCTGCTGGCAGCAATAAGGACCATTTTTCACATGTGTGACCATGTGCAGTGGAGCTCCAGGCCTCTTTTTAAAAAATGTTTAAAATCTTTTTTTAGGACCACATCATTTCAATTCAGGTACTCCCCCTTGTGGCAAAACGGTAAAGTTATATGTCTTTCAAAAGTCTGAGGAAGTATGTAAATTTAAAATTGCTGCTAGAGATTTATATAGGAATTGTGTATAATGTAACAAAGCATCATGTTGGTATTTATTTGATAGAGCTAAAGCTGTGAGGGAGCCTCCCGTGACGCCATCATACCTCAAATCCCTGACAACAGCTTTCTCTTCCCTTTCAATGTTTACATGTATGATCTCACTTTGATCTGTGCCCTTACTGTCCAATCAGGGGCAAGCTTGCCTGCTGATGGGGAGCAACAGTGGGGATGCTGGGTATCTTGTTGAGCAGGGACTGAGTGGGGGGATACAGAGAGAGGGAGAGAGAGGGCTGGATTTAGGCAGTTGAGGATTAGTGTCTGAGCTCTGATTGTCTATTGGCTGTAGAGACGTCTCTGCTCTGCATAGCCCTGAACTGACAATAACAACTTCATCAAAAACAACCAAGATCATCAACCTGTCTTGATCTTCTCTCGGGATGGTTTTGGAACTGACGTACTGTGGACGACACCTTTAGTTCTCATTTTCTAAATTTATTTTTCTTTGCCTCAACTTGGACATAGTTTTATGCACTTTTACATGATTTAAGAGACATCATGGTGCTGCTTTTGGCAAGTAACTCCAGTACTAATATCCACTGCTTTGCAACTGTCTTCAAGAGGAGAGGTGAGTGACAGCATTATGCCACTTGTTTGAGACAACAAACCTGATTGGTTTATGAGTTGAGCCATTGTTGGAATTTCTTTTCTGGGATTCAGGTATTACCAGGTGAGGGTGGATGGACCGGCTCATTTATTACAGCAAATACAGGAATTAAAGTGTGGTTGTTCGCTGTAGATGTAGACCATAAAAAGCACTGTCATTGTGTCATGTTTACTCCTGCTGATACATAACATGCTATTCATAGCCCCACTTTAGCTGTTAATGCTTGTTGCGGAGACAAATTATTAGAATTTCGCTTATTTATAGATACTTGATTATTGGAGTTCTCTAAGACCCAAGCACCTGTAATGCCGTTACAGAAGAGACAGGGGTGACAATTAGTACAGACCTCTGAGCACATGGCTGTCGGGGCTAATTCCAGCGTGGTCTTACAGTGACAGTGGGGACAGAGTGCAGTAGGCGGCTAAATGTAGAGCAGCTGTCACCATTACATAAAAGTGTCTTAGCAGGTTGTTAGCCCAAAGACCCATTAACCACATGTATTAGAGCTGCATCACATGCAAGGTGGTCACTGAGTTTATTGTTTTTTATGTAGCTTATTTGAAATTAAATTGATCTAAAATACAATAATGACAGTAATTCATGCAGTGTTTTGGACTGTTACTCTGAAGTTCTAACATTAAAACTTGTCACTCAGCATGATTTTTCTGATACTATGTCATCAGAGGAGGTTTTTCAGGTTTTTGCGGTTCATAAGACTTCACGCAACTTGCTCTCAAAGTAAATTGTCACTTTTGTCACCATGGCTCATGACATGGTATTCCAGGTATTTTATAATGAGTTAATGAAAGACTGAACTGACAAAGCATGTGTGTAAGATATTACAGCAATTTGTGGCCTTTTAACTGTCTAATTAAATAGTACTCAGGCCAGAAAAAATCTTACACTAAGCATATGTTTCAGGCAGCAGATTTTTGATTTGATAATCCTCTCTTAAAAGTCATTGTCAGAGTCACTTGAGTTTAATCCTGCACGAGTGGACCTGGAGAGTTCAGCCTTCTTAGATTTGAACTCACACTCTCAAACATATTTACTGTTGTGGTGCTTAAATGCCCCTGGCAGACACCTTACTGCTCTCGCCCTGCCCATATGGACCCCTCGTCTGCTGTTACAGTAACACAGAGCTTTGAGTTGATCCAGGCTGATCCCCTCTCCCTTCTCTTACTTCAAGCTCCCCCAAAGCGAGATGATGACGACAAGACCCTGGCACCCCCGCTTCTCCAGGAGAACGTGTTCATTGAGGCCAGCAGGCCCAAGTACCTGGAGGACCTCCACTCTGAGGCCCTGGAGGGACTGAAAATGATGCAGCAGGAAGGTAAAATACATTATAATGATGAGTCTGCACCCACTATATGTCAGCACTAAATTCGAGGTGTCCCACGGCAGCATGTGGATAACTGTCCACATGTTGCTCGAAAGGGTGTACAGTACACCAAGGGATATGAACACTGTCTTGAGTGTCATTTTAAATCAGCAGAGTAAAATGTCCCTCTCCTTGCAGAAACCAATAGTGGAGTGGAGTACCAGGATAACGAAAGCACAATTGTAAGTGACACATCACGAGTTGCTGTTTTCTTTCACACACTGTAAATTCACTTTTATGACTGATCTTTTTCTCTTTTTTGCCAGTCAACGATAACGGTCCAAACAGATGGGGAAGGTGGAGGTTTTACAACAGACAGCACCATTGCTGACACAACATCTGTCGCCTCCATGCAATCATCTGTGTCCACCAGATCATCCCGCTCTGGACTCACCAGGCAAGGTAACTTCATCGTAATTCAGAACACCACTTGATCATAACACTATAGTGATGCACACAGACAAAGTTAAAGAACATGATTTAAAGAATCAAGTTTTTCTCCTTTCTTTCACACCTCTCTTTGCCCAGGTTCAACATTTAGGCCCTTGAACTCTGGGAAAAAGGAAAAGATGAAACGAAGAAGACAAAGGATGACTGTTGCAGGAATTCCACACCATGTTCAAAGAGAGCTGGGTATGCAGATACTATTTAAAATGTATTATTTACATAAGGCTGTGAATTAGTCCTTAGATTATCTGTGCTATGTTTACAGATTTCATGGTATTAAGGTTATTGTGTTATGTGTAGAAAAACTTTTATGTTTTTTTTTTACATGCCCACTTCCTTAATTGTTATACAAACTTGTGCTAATTAGTTCTCATGTCTTCTATCAGGGTTGGACAGAGTTGGCTGGAGAGTGAATCAGAAGTTAGATGAGGAACAGTTTTATAATGGTGACAGTCCCACCACTGATGGCACACAGCAGGCAGCAGAGTCACTAAAGGGAGCTGATGCCAACCTGCAGGACACAAAGGGGTTCCATCCCCTCAACAAAGACCAAGTCGAGAAGCACAATGCTACCCATGCTGGTCATAGGGACGACCTGGCTTTATTGCACCGCCTGGGTCCTGACTTGCCAGATGGACAGAGGCCTAGGTCCCTGGCTGTTCCTTGGATGACCACTGCCAACAGCCTCCAGCCAGAGCTGCCCAGCCCGGTCATGTCCATGTCGCCCCAGGCTCCTTACATGTCCAAAATAATTCCCAATGCTGTGTTACCTCCGTCCATCGAGGTGGTAGAAATCAGCCGTGGACGGAGTCGCAGCAGCGTCCGCACTGTCAGCAAGAGCAGCCTGCTGCTCTCCAGCCCAGCCCCATCCCGTGCTTCCTCTAGAGCCTCTTCAGTCAGAACCACCTCCTCCAGAGGCTCGACCCTCACCTCTGCCTCCCGTAACCTGCCCAGTCTGTCTGACAGCTCTTGTTGGAGCAATTCCGAGTCCTCAGACACCTTAGTGTCTGACTCATCTACTATCTCCAGCAGCAGCACCCCCAGGCAGAGGAGGTCGCAAAATGGAGATGACAAAATCAGTGTTCACTCCTCTGTCAGCAAGGCTTCCAAATGCACCTCAAATGGTAGGCTCATAGGGAAGGATGCAGTTAAATCAGAGGGCCAGTTTGCACGTAGCCTCTCTGTCATGAAGCCCAAGAAGGCTCCTCCCCCTCCAAACCGTTCCTATTCCCTCCACAATAAGATGAAACGACGATCACGTGATCTAGCAGAGGTTAGAGTCATTTCAGGGGGTTCTTCTCCCCACCAAATCACCACCTCTGGCAAGGAAAATGAAAAAAACACATCAAGATCTTCACCTATGTCCTCCAGAGTCATAGACAGCCCAGGCTATAATGCTGACACAAGTTCTCTGGACGACTCAACAGGCTCTGTGTCATTCAGTCCCACAAAATCCCAAGCACCAAAGGCAGAGGAAGCTGCAAAGGTTGAGGAGAAAGTTTCCAGAGATACCTCACAGGAGAAGCAAGCCCCACTTCAGGAGAATAAGCTAGGCAAAATAATTTCCCCTTCCAGTGGATACTCCAGCCAAGATGCCGTGTCCCCACAACTTTCTAAACACAACCACAGCCCATCTCCAGGTCACAAGAGAGGGATCTTAGCAAAGCTTCAAAGGTTATTTCCTGGGTCCTCGTCTGCTGGTTCGGCTCCTTCCTCTCTCACACGGCTGGAAAACACAAATTCAAATGGGAATCCTAAATCTGACTTGGTTGACACGGTCAATGTCAGTGCCCCTGTAAGAACCTTGAGAGATCTTTTCAACATCCCTCCCCCACCTAAAGTCCATGCACCTCCACCCCCCCCTCCAGAGGTGTGGGCTCACAGCAAGCGCAGCGTTGAATTGCTACTGGGGCCCCCAGCACCTGACAATCTTTATGCGATCATAAAGAAGAATCCAAAGGACAGGAGACAACAGAGGCAATCACCCTCGGCATCCGCAGAGGGCTCTGTGAAGAGCTTGGTGGTAGAAAGAAAACAAAAGAATCCTGCTGTAAGAGTGGAGTCCATCAATGGATCCCTACATGTGTTGGACAGAAAGAAAGGTCAAGAGAATGTGATTTTGAATGCAGAGATCCATAGAGAGAATGATGAAAGACTGGCTCAGAATGTAGATTTGAAAGGAAACAGCACGTTGACAGAAAAAGATGAGAAAGTAAGAGTAAGTGATATATTAAATGGAATGTTAGTGAAGGCCGTAGAGAAACGTGAAGGAAGGCTGGCACCAACAAGAGAAGAAGTAGCCCAGAAGACGTCGACACATACAGAGACCTACACGAATACCTTACCTACCATTTCATCAGCACGCATTTCTCCATCCCCATCTCCTCCAGTGTCGCACCATCCTCCTCAACCCCTCAAAAAAGATTCTGTTGTATCAGTACAAGCTGCTGTATCCCCAGAGTCCTCCTGGCCCCCACCACCTCCGCCAATTCCACAAGTGACTGTCGGTGGGCCTGATGAGATAGATTTTCCCCTTCCGCCTCCCCCATTGTTTGGTGAGGAAGCGTTAGTCGTACCTGCTCCAGTGGCACCTAAGAGGTCTGTTCCTGGAGGTGACTCCTCCTGTACATCTGTTGTACCTGTGGTGACACCAGTGACCACAAAGGCTGAACCACAGAAGTCCAATTCATCCCAGCGGAAGGAATCTCCACCAATAAATATCCCACCTCCCCCACCCTATACGGCCCCCCCTCCACCACTTACAATTGAAAATGTCTCTCCAGCACCAAAGGAGGTCTTTCTGCCACCACCTGAGGAGTTCTCTCCACTACCCAGAGAAGTCTCTACACTACCCAGAGAAGTCTCTCCACCACCTAAACAAGTTCCCCCACCACCCAAAGAAGTTCAACCACCACCTAAAGAAGTTCCCCAGCCACCTAAAGAAGTTCCCCAGCCACCTAAAGAAGTTCCCTCACCACCTAAACAAGTTCCCCAGCCACCTAAAGAAGTTCCACCACCACCTAAAGAAGTTCTGCAGCCACCTAAAGAAATTCCCCCACCACCGAAAGAAGTTCCCTCACCACCGAAAGAAGTTCCCTCACCACCTAGAGAAGTTCTGCAGCCACCTAAAGAAGTTCCCCCACCACCTAAAGAAGTTCCCTCACCACCTAAAGAGGTTCCCCAGCCACCTAAAGAAATTCCCCCACCACCGAAAGAAGTTCCCCAGCCACCTAAAGAAATTCCCCCACCACCTAAAGAAGTTCCCCAGCCACCTAAAGAAGTTCCCCCACCACCTAAAGAAGTTCCATCACCACCTAAAGAAGTTCCCCTACCACCTAAAGAAGTTCCCCAGCCACCTAAAGAAGTTCCCCTACCACCTAAAGAAGTTCCCCAGCCACCTAAAGAAGTTCCCCCGCCACCTAAAGAAGTTCCATCACCACCTAAAGAAGTTCCCCAGCCACCTAAAGAAGTTCCCCCGCCACCTATAGAAGTTTCCCTGCCACCTAAGGAAGTCTCTTCACCACCCAAGGAAGTCTCTTCACCACCTAAAGAAGTCTCTTCACCACCTAAGGAAATCTCTCCACCACCTATAGAGGTTTCCCCACCACCTGTGGAGGTTGTGACGCTCCCCTTGCCCCCTGTTATAGATGTTTCCCCTTCGCCTCCTGAGGAGATCCCCCCTCCACCTACTGAAGAGGTTGCTCTATTATCTTATCAAGAAGATACCACTCAGTCTACTGTAGAAGCAACACTTGTTAGCAAGCTCAGTCCCCCAGAAAGTATTCCACCTCCACCACCGCTCGCATCACAACCCCAGTTGTCAGAGAAGGATGTTGATGTTCCTCAAGAGGAAGTCCTATCAGAAGATGAAACTAACCCAGTTTCATCAAACAGTATTCTCACTCCCCCTCAGAGTCTTCCACCTCCACCTCTCACCAAGCCTCTGCACCAACCTCAAGTTGAACCCCCAAATACTGATGATCCAACAACCCACGAAGCACCACTTTTGCCACAAGCTGAAGTTTCAAATCCACCAGCTCCTGAAACCTCTCCAACACCAGAAAAGGCTCAAGAATCTGCTCCTTCTCCACCTGTAAACATCCCTGCACATCCACCTCTACCTGTGGAAGGTCTTACCAGCAATAAGCACCAGCCTAGTCAAGTGAGCACAGAAAACCAAGGCCAAGAGCCAAGCCCTACTCATGTTGTACAGGAGGAGCCCACTCCCATTGCCACGCCCTCACTCCTGCAAATGGTCAAGTTACGGTCCGTCAACAGCAGTCCTGAGCCCCCTAAAACTGAAGAGCAACCACAGACTGAGGTAACACTGAGGGATCAGCAGCCCAGCAATCAGGTCCCAACATCATCAGAAGCTCCCCAAAAGCCCATCAGAAGGTCTCTAATAATGACCTCTCCCACACCCGCCTCTCCACCTGTCAGTGATACTTCAGAAGCAGCACCACCCAAGTCCCAGTCTCTTGTGATTCAATCTACATCATCTTCAACCATTACCTCCCCTACAAAAAAGTCTCCTTCTGCCATGACTGGCACTCGATCCATGAATCTATTAGAGGCCATTCGTCTGAGGACAGCAGATAGATCAAAAGAGAGTCCTACGTCTCGCCTCAGCTTGCACTCACCTACATCACCAACAGATCTCCGTAAGTCCCCCTCTAGCACAGCGAGTTTTATATTCTCCAAGAGCAACAAGAAGCTGGCCACTGAGACAACGCCGACCCTGGAGACCAAGGCAAGCGTTCTGAATAGTCTGGAGGATTCCCCCACAACAAAGGTCGTGAGTGAAGAAGAGTCAGTGAAGAAGGGAGGCAAAGTGCCACCACCAGTAGCAAAGAAACCCCAATCGAAGGCCAAAGAGAATGAGACCAGTGAAGAGACAGCGCAAACTGCAGGACAGGAAGCACAGCAAGAGAGTATCCAGGGTAAGAGATATCCTCTATGATGATTTAGACTAGAATGTTATGATGGCTTATTGTGTTTGAACAAATATCTATGGCCATGCTAGCAGCTCTTTAAGTTGTACTTTGGCACAGCTTCAGTTGAGTGCTTATGGTAGCACGCTGAATGAAATGCTAACAGGCTGCAATACCATCATTTTTTGACTGCAATTACAAGCAAAATTAGTGAGGGAAAAAATATGCTGACCTTCAAACTGCAACTCCAAATATGCTCCACTTTGTGATGTCAAGTGTCACCTGACTGTTAGCAAAATGGACGCGAAACCATCAATGAGTAGTATCAGAATGAATTAAATTCAGGTATACACCATTTGGTTGGAAAATGTGATATTTTAGGCCACGTAAATGCTGTGTCTACAAAGTTAGTAGAGGGATTATCTACATTGCATGTGTGTTCCTGACTTTCTGTGAACACAGTTCTAGCAAGTGCTATCATGCTAAAATTTATTAGCACTTAATGCATAGGTGAGGCTAATGGGAGGAATCATAGGGGTTATTCCTGCTCATTGTGGCAATCCATATAACCATTTAACATTTCCTCTCTTATAGCCATGCCCCTAGATTGGCTAAAAGTTGCTCCATTGTCCATCTGGAGCCATTTAAACTATAATTGTTTTAATTCCTCTACCTCAGATGCTGAAGAGAAGACAAATGGGACAGCATGTACTGTTGAAGGAGGAGACACATCATCCACATGATTGTTAAGACTGAAGGAGAACGGGAAGGACTTGCACATAACGCTGAATTCATTGCAAGTTGGTCTGTGTGTGAGACAAGAAACTGGATCTGGACAGATGAATATGCTTATTTTGAAACATTCTGGATTTTATAGAAATCTTTTGAATGTGATGTTAATGGTGTGGGTCTTAAAGTACACATTTAGCTTTTTAATAAGAATATAATTTTGTTTTGCCAGAGGGCACTCAGAGCTTTACCGTTGCAGGAGATGGGGATATACTGCCCTCTAGTGCTGAACAATGATTGTACCACTTATATGTCCTGCTGATTCAGAGCTTGTAGTCAGTACTCATAACAATGGGACTTTTGGTTGCTCACCTGTAAATATAGCAACACTTTGTACATTGAGCATATCCAATAATGATGGACCTGTGCTTTCAATTTCTGTTCTGCATTTCTGTATTTACCCCAAAGAGTTTCCCCACCAATAATATTTGTTTAAAAAATTATCTTAAGTTATTTTTCCTGTCATGTTCAGAGGAGAGTCTCCAGAGACAGTGTCTTTGCAATATTGCGTAAATCCTAATTTCAATCAAGTTGCTTGTATAGTTCTTAATCATATCCAAATATACTTTTCAAAAAATCCCACATCATTTATTTGTGATTTAAAGCTAACCATGTGCATGACCCCCTGATTTCAAAAAATACAGAGCAAACGCCATAAGCAATACTGGAATCATCTTTTTCTGCTGCTTTTAGTTACTGATAATGGAGTTACTGTGGCGCAAACAGTGGGATGTTTCTGTATTGAACTATAATATATTTGAAACTGGTTTCAGACATAATCATGTAAAAGTAGTACATGATCATTTATAATGAAAAGAATAAAGATTTATGGACAAATGAAATCACTGATGGAGGAGGATCCTTTTTTCCGAGAAGGTTGTTGTCCGGCAATGGCATGCATTTTTTCACTGTAATAATAAGGAGGTGTCTTTGCCTGATGCAAGTTGTGATAAAAGACAGTTGTATCTCAGTTGCATTTTCATGTCTATTTTTATTGAAATGAAATTGGCTAAGAAGAGTTAGAGCAGTCAGATTCATTGATCTAATACTACCTCCATGTGAAATACCATGTCTCCATATTATCTGCTACATCTGACAGACTGTCATTGTTCTTCCTCTCCACCTCAGAGGGTCTTGTCCTCTCATCCTCTTCACCTCTACCTGTATTACTCCTGTTTTCCTCCTCGCCTTCTGAGGCCGGTGGCTGCCACTCTCTCTGCAGGCTGACCTTTAGCCTCTCCAGCTGTGCCCAGTGACGGAGCACTTCACCTTCCTTCTGATTCAAATGGATTGCCTGCTGTGCGTCAGAGATTGCATTTTCTCTTCCCTTGGATTTTCCTTCCTCTTCTTCAACCATCAATAAATGCTCCTCTTCTCCTGACCCAGAGCCATCCACTCCTGTCTCATTTGAATCCTTTACCTTACTCTCCTCCACTAAAACACCGTGCCTGAAAACTAGTTTCTCTAACTCTTCTCCATCTGTCATCACTTCAAGGATAACCCTGCTCTCCACTTCATCTTCTTTAAGCTCCTCCTCCATGTTTTCCTCTTCTTCATAATCATCATCATCATATTCATATTTAACTACATCTGTACTGTCCCATGGGGTCACTGGACTGTGCCGAATCACTGTAGCATTTTCTTCTCTGCCGATGTTGACCAGGGAGGGGCTGGCTAGTAGAACACCATCTCCTGTTGTGTCCGGCTGATCGGAGACTAACAGCGACACAATGCTGGCAGAACCTTGAGGAAAAAATTTTTAATGTTAAAAAAAATATATATGACACTTGGTGTGCAAGATGAATCAACTACAAAATGGGTGCTTAAATATTTATAATCTACTAAATGCAAAAAAAGAAAAGAAAAGGAGACTGTCACAGACCTTCCATCATGGCCCTTCGGGTTTTAGAGGTCACACACTGTGAATCACAGCATTCACATATGGAGTCATCACCAGTGAGGGCTCTCCACCTATCACAGCAGAGGCACAGAATACGCTCAGTTCACTCGGAAACAGTGAAAAGTAGAGTAGAAGTAGAGAAAAGGTAGAGTAATTATAGCATCAACGCCCACCTGTTCCCTCTGTACGTGCAGGACTTGTGTACAGGACTTGCTTCCTCTGATGTGACAAATAGTTTGCAGTGAATGCTGATCTGCACACAGACACAGACATAGAGTTCAGCCACAATCACAACTGTGTGAGTCCAGAAAAAACGTATTGTCTCCCGGCTCTCACCTCAGTGTCAGGATCAGCAGTGAACTGGAAGGCCTCAAGGGTGAATCGTAGGGTCTTGTCTGTCCGATAGATGAACTGCGAGGCTCCTGGGTTGCTCTTGCTGTCCAGCATACAGCTATAGATGACAACAACAGGACACTGGTCCTAGTTAATCACAGATCAGCACAAAACAAGATATTTTAAATTGGTGACATACCCAAAATTGTTAATGATGGTGTAACTGTGGGACTGATGAGAGCCACTGGATGGTGTTGCATGGCAGCTGCTGATGTACAGTTTTCCTCCAGAGGGAAGATGAGGGGCGGAGACCTGGACATTTACCGTCTGTCCAAGCTGGTACACACGGGGCTTGGCTGGTTTGCTCCATGAATCTTATAATGAATGTCAAGCTATTACATGAGGCCGGTTAAGGTTGTGATTTATAATGGTCTGAATTAACCTACAAGTGATCTCAACACATACCATCCATCAACTCGACCTGGAAGTCACTGGGACGACCTTTCAGCGTTTTACGTACGACAGCAGTTTGCCAGGTGGGTCTCACAGCCAGCTGGTACACATGATGGTTCCTGGACAGAGTTTGCAGGATGTTAGAAAATGGCCCTTTACACATTAAATGTTGAAATAGAGAATTAGAAACAAACTCCAACCTCTGATAACGGCATTCAATGTCTACACTGATCCGGTGCGCTCTGCTGGGGAACCGTTTTGGCGAGGGTTCGTAATGGAGCATGTATCTGTAGACCAGGTAACCGTGGGGCACCTGTCACGGGGGGATACAGCTGCTGTGATTTCAAGATTAAAGAGGCAGACCAGGGTCTAGTGTCGTAGTACTCGAGACCACATTTTCAAGGTCTTGGTCTTGGCTCAGAATCAAGACCAGTCAAGACCACAGCTGCAGTGGCATCTTTTTTTCACTGTCTCTCTATCAGGGCGGTGCGTGGCGCAGTGGTTAAGGCGGCTGCTCCATGTAGATGCATGTCATTCCCCCTCTCTCTGCCTCCCCCTTTCCTGTCTATATACTGTGTGCTATCAAATAAAGGCAAACCCCCCAAAAAATATACTTAAAAAAATGTCTCTCTGTCACTTGCTCACTTTGGTTTATGCGATGTAATTCAATAACTTTAAGATAATTTAAATTATTCTGTATGTATGTTTGTGTAATCACCTGAAAAACTTGGTTGCACCAGTGTCAAAAGTGGGAGACTTTACCAGGTTCTGTGCCGTGTTATTCTGCTCAATCCAAACTTTGTCTCAATTAACTATGGTATAGATTTCATAATCATATTTTCTTTTTAGCTGAGGAATAATGTAAATATCAAGCCACATGATTATTATGATTACTGAATACAGTAATGGTCTCTCTCGGTCTTGGACTTAGTCTCGACCCCCTGAAAGTCTTGGTCTTGTCTTGGTCTTGACGGTCTCAGGTTAGGTGGTCTTGACTAAGGGAGACCAGGGATGGTTGTAACAAGGGGATGGTTTAACAGCATCACTTTCACCAATAAGTGATAACATTAGAGTTATGTGATCAATATCATGTGAATTTGCATGGCTGTGTCAATAAGTGTGTAGGTTTTGCAACCTACCAAAAACATTTATTTAGGTCAGAAACTAATATTTTGGACCTAAATTTTTACTAGTATCGATACAGCTGAAGTTTGAATTAGGTAACCTGTATAAAATGAAAGATTAGAGCAGGTTCTTAGGTAAAATATGAGTCATTTCATCAGTGTTTATTTCAAACCACCATGCTGGTACAGCTAGTCAAACAGCTAGTAGCCTATCATTAAGTGTCACCATCTTTCCTGGAATTATACATGGACTATGAGCTGCTTCTGACTTCCTGCTGAAGGTTTACATTCATACATGTACCATTCACTGGTATTAACAGAAGATGTTCTTAAAGACAGCTTTCTAATGTTAGGATCCACTGTTCTTCATTCAGTCATCAGTGATGAGTTCTTTTTGTTCATACTGAACCATAGGAAGATGCTTTAGTGTTGGAACATGCACAATAAACTTACATACATACTTGCTTTTTTGGTTTGGTCTCAGCTTTTAGTTTTTAATCTCACTGTTACAATTTACCCCAGGTTGTGTTGCACTACCCTGGTAGGGTAGGTTGTAACAGTGGCACTCCTTGCATTTGACATCAAATAGTGAACCCTGTGATATACCCTAGTTTGAGAAGTTTAAAGCACTGCTATTTGTAGAGGACAAATGAAGGGACACTGTGTCCAAACTTGAGAGTCCTACCATGAACACTCTGCAAGTTATGGGAGCTGAGACAAAGTGTTACATCCACCCCCCCCTCCCTTACATCACTAGCAGGGTCTTCTCACTCTGGAGACAGATGGTGGGGCTTCTTACCTCGCGCACGGCGTCACACGCCGTCAGTGGGTAGGTGAAGAGGATGTCCCCGTACGGCCTCAGGACCCCGTTGCTCCTGCAGCTGCTGCCTAACCTCAGCTCCTGCGCCTCTGCGCCCAGGCCGTAGAAAGCCGGTTTGACCCGCACCACGAAGTCCGACGTGGAGCAGGTGACCGAGACGTCCGGGAGGTGAGCGAAGTCCGACTGCATGTTCACCCTGGGCTTCCCCGGACGCATGGACCGAGGGGCTCCAGGTGTGGGAGCAGGGTGAGACCTCTGGGGGCTCAGTCGAGGGGGTGGTCTCCTGTCGCCGGTAGTTGACATGTGGACCGGACCGGATCTCGGAGAACCCAGTCTGAAGAGCTTTTTCCTTCTGGTCAAACGAGATTCATAAGTGTCCGCTGCACAGCTGAGGAGGCCAAGTGATAAAACACTCCACAAGATATAAAGATGCCACTTTGTTTTCATCGCAGCAGACTGCTGTGCCTCGACCTTTCTCTTTCAATGTGCACGTGAAGCCCCCGCTCACAGCTGGAGGTAATCAGAGGAGCACCAATTGACTTCCGGTTTCCAAACAAGTTTTTGTTTATTTTCTTGTCTTTTCATTCTTGGAAGCATTATTGTTCAATCTCAGTGATATCAAAGAGGCTTAGGGTGGTTTCATATCTCAGATTGCCCTCCATAGACTGTATTTATCCACATCTCAGTTATTGTGATATTGATTGGGCAAGCACATTTGACTAACTTACAGTACCTAATGATCATTCATTCATTCATTCATGTTGTTAGACTAACCACCTCTTCTAATTACTTGTCTCCATCTGCCCCTCTATTTCAGAAACTTATTGTCAATTTATGACATTGATACCTTGAATCTTGCATATTTACTTATTAATCTTCCACATTTACTTCCCAAATCATTCAATGAATTCTTTACAGTTAAATCTCAGGTCCATTCTTACAATACAAGACACACTGATAAACTTCATCCTCCCTTTTGCTCAGTTTTCTTCCTCATTTTGGAATTCTCATCTTCAAATAGAAAAAAATATCTTCATCTCTGATTAATTTCAAGTCCAGACTGAAGGCCTACCTGATATATCAAGACTCCCAATAGTTTCCATTCCAAGTTGGATCATACTCTATATGTTTCTTTTGTTGTTGTTATTGAATTGTTTTTTAATTGCAGGGAGGTATTTTTATATAAGCCCATACTGTATAGGGTTTGCCTCTCCCACACTTACTGTTCTTGATCTTTATGGTGCAAATAAACAAAACTAAGGCTAACTCCTAAAATATTGATAGAAAACCTCATTGAGGTGAAGCAACAGATTGTTGTTTTTTTTGACAAACTTTATTCACAGACTTAAAATTACAAATGTACAGCACATTACTTCTTTTCTTCTCTGATTCATATAGTGCTCATCATAGTCAGACTTAGAAAAAGTATTTACAATGTACACAGCAGCATATTAACACCAAGGACAGATGTCACGTGCTTCCTTCAGTTCATTTAGTGCAACTTCAAAGGTCTAAAAAGGAAAACTACACAGGAATATATTAAGATTTAGATTTGAGGCTTCATTTATCCAGTGAGTGTCTGAGAACAGGTAAGGTGAAATCAAGTGAATGACAGTGAGGACACATCTCCTGGATGTAAGAGATCTTTATGATAGAAAATCTGGGTTCGTGCTGCTGTTGTGGAGTCACAATACTGTGAAGGCAGATAGTTTAATCACATTATGGCAACTTGTGATGTTTTTCCTTTACGAGAAGAAAAAACAAATGAAACGTTTTCTACAGGACTATAAAATCACCTGGTCACATAACCATCGATAACCATTCGCTGTTAATAAATTATACACATGTGCTTTCATAAGAAAATCATAATCCCTTAGTTTAAATAAATAGTTAAATAAAGCATCTTTTTCTTCCCCTGGGAAGTGAGAACATGCTAGATGAAATGTCTTTAAGTGGAGGTCGGCTATAATAAAGCACAATAAGGTGTGATGGGAAATCCTTTTCAGTAGCAAAAAAGAAAAATAAACTCAACAGTTGGAGTAACAAGTTCAACAGAAAATCTCATTGCAAGGTAATTATACAAGATGTGCTTATAAGGCAATGATTCACATGATCAACATTCACTACATATTATCATGAGGCGCCTTTTCCCCTTCAGAAGATTCAAGTACAATAATAGTTTTTTTTTGCCTTGATGAAATGATCTATAGGAAACACCACCCGCAGAAAGGTAAAAATTGGGGAAAAAAATAGCTCCACACAACTGCAGTGAGTGGAATAGTGTTGGTACACCCTTCATGAAACATGTTTCCTTTAGAGCTCTGAATGGAAAGTTAGAGCTGTTCTCAGACATGGTAAACATCAATGGTAACATCACACTCAGGTTTGCACGAGTGAAGGTCCAATCCTGTAAACTATCAAATAAATACTTCATAAAAAAAAAACACAAATCACAAGCAGTGTCCCAGGAAGTAGAGTACTACTGTCCCACAATGCAATGCACAAACAAAACGAAGGTGCCGCTTACAACTACTCAAGGTAGATACCTAAGGATCATCTCAGTAAACAAAATGATCCATCTTTGGAAAAAAAATGTTTAATTTCCATTTGTTGAGGAAAACTCCACCGAGATTTACTGACCACAGCTCCCATGAGCCTCAGCCATTCACTCACAGGAGCTGTAGTGGTGAAAATGTCTTGTCTTCTTTAAAGTGATAAAGTGATCAAACTCTATTGTCCAGTTTAGTGGTCTAGACCCTTTTAGGTTAAAATATGGGCAGATCCCAGTGTCGTGTTTCAGCTAAACATGGAAAGAAAACCTGCGAAAAGTAAAACGCATATTGAGAAGTGAAAGCGACAAAAACAGAGGTTAACCCAGGACTTTGGCTCTACACTAACGGACAAATGTTTCTCATTGTAGTAAATGCTGTTTAGGTGGGACACCAGCTGGAGATAAAGGACAACAGAAAATACTTGAATCACACATAATGGCACTGTTTGTCCACTAGAGGGCGACGTCAACCTGTGTGAGCCACTGGAGGGAGCCGATCAGTGCTGATGATGTGTGGGCAGCAGTGGTGTCTGTGGTCTCTTCTCTGGTACTACAGAGTAGGTGGCCATGCCCAGCGACCGCCTGTGTAAACTTATAAACCATTGGTTGCGGTTGGCTCATCCTCCGCCTGCTACACAGTGCTCCCAAGTGCTGAAGTTTCTGATTCAGAGTCTGTTTCGGCGTCTCTGTTTAAAGGACAGGAGAACAGTCAAGGGTCACACACAAATGATTTGGCTTTTACAGACATTGTGTTCATGATGAATGTAAATGACAAGAAACAAAGTACTTCATCATCAGTTATACAGATGGGAGATGGATTTAGTATCTCTGGTTTGTTTACTGTGGCCATACATGAGGCCTGCAGCACAGCAACAAGAACCAAGCCTCATCCAGTTATCCTGGATAAAAGACCAATGTCTTAAAGGGATAGTTCAACATTTTGGCAAATTGGCCCAGTAGGTTTGTTACCTTTAATTGTCGGTGCAAGCTGTTTTTAGAACGGTGGAGCAGAGCCACAAGCTGCTCAGGAGCTCATGGAATTTCTTGATGTCCCTCGTCAAACTCATCAAATACACAATCCAACAACTCCAAAACGCTCTCATGGACAAGTTGTGACCCGCACATTCTCCGCACTATGAGATAATAATGGAACGTTACAATACAGAGCTGTTGGATTGTGTATTTGATGAGGGAAACCAAGAAATCACATGAGCGTCTGTATTGTAGCTCTGAGCAGCTTGCGGTTCTGCTCCGCCATTCTAAAAATAGCTTGCACTGACAATTAAAGGTAGCAAACCTACTGCTATGACTATAGGGATTATGGCAATGGACCAATTTCCCAAAATGTTGAACTATCCCTTTAAATGTGTGTGTGCTTGAGTGTGCTTTTCTCTGCTCACTTACAGGATTTTCTGCAGAAGGTCTTTGTTGTTTTGCCTCCTTTTTTCATCAATAGGGTAAGTCCTCAATATCAACAGCCCCACGGCAATGAGACACACAGGCACAGGAGACACCAGCACCTTCAGGGTTAAACTGACCGCCTCGGGCTGTGTGCAGCTCCCGGTCTTATAGTCGGCAAATCTGCAGAAAAATGCAGAAAGAGGGAGCAAAGTTGAGCTGATGTGAGTACAGTTTGGCAAGATGGGTTAGCTGGAGGATTATGTGATTGTTGGCCACATGACCACTGGACTGATGGACTCTAATGTGGAACTAATCTCTTATAATGTTAGAGATCACAGGTTAGCAAGCATTAGCAGAGTGCTGATGAAGTCATACAAAGTTGGGATGACAGTGAAGAAAGATGAAAACAAAAGTTATAAATAATTGTGAATGGATACATTAACTTCATTAATTATTAATTATTATCCAACAGCTATCCTGGACCATGTCTCTGCCTACAAATACCTCGGCATCTGGTTAGACTCCACGCTATGCTTCTCACACCACATTTCTCAACTACAGGCTAAGGTCCGGGCTAAACTCGGTTTCCTTTATAGACATCGTCTCGCCTTCACTTCCTCTGCTAAACAGACTCTCATTAAACTGACAATTCTCCCTACACTCGATTTCGGTGACACCATCTATCGCACTGCTTGTAAGGGCACTCTTGCTAAACTGGACACACTCTATCATTCTGCTATCCGTTTTGCCACTAACGCCCCTTACAATACCCACCACTGTAGTCTTTACTCCCTGGTAAACTGGCCATCACTTCACACCCGCCGTCAGACCCACTGGCTCACTCTCATTTACAAGACCCTCCTTCAACATACACCCCCCTACCTGTCTTGCTTGCTGCACCGACTTCCTGTCACATACAACACTCGGTCCTCCCATCTCATTCTGTTAACAACTCCTAAAACCAGATCTACATCCGGCCTTGCATCTTTCCAGTCAGCTGCTGTCTCTGACTGGAATGCTTTACAAAAACACCTTAAACTGGATAACTTCATCTCCATCCCGGCCTTCAAAGACGCCATCTCACACCTTTTTACAGATTCTTGCAGCTGCTTCCCTACTATCTAACTATTTAACTATTTAACCCTTTTCCTCAGTTTTCTGCTTGTTGAATGCCCGTACCTGCCGCCGTCAGCCTAGGCCACTTTTTGTGACACACTGTTGGTACTAATTACTGAAACTAACTCTGTCTTTTAGTGTTTCTATGTAAATAATCCTTACTGATAACCCTGTTCCTTACCCTCTCTCTCTCTCTCAACTTTTAGGCTCTCTAAAGAATCCTGTAATGTCTGTAAAAACCTTGGCTATTTACTCTTTTATGCTTGTAAAAATCTTGTCTTTTTATGCTTGAATATCCTTGTTATTAACTTTTATGCCTTGTTTTCTGCTGAATGTTTGTATAGTTGTGCATATTTGCTATGGTCTTTTAACCTATCGTTTCTCCCTCACAGCCCCCCTCCCCCTCCCCCTCAAGAAGCTTATGCCTCTTGTCAGGCCATCATTGTAAATAAGAACTTGTTCTTAATTGATTCTGCCTGGTTAAATAAAGGTTAAAAAAAAACTTACTTTAGACTGAGGGTAGAGATACCCAGGGATATCCCAGAGGCAAACTTAATGAAGAACACATAGAAAGAGTAGAAGAGGGCTTCATGGCCATAGATGTCTGGGTTCTTAATCTTGAAGTCATCCACTACATCAGGAAGCATTGACCTGAACAGACAAACACAACACACAGAGGCAAAGTCAAACCACAATCAACAAAACCCTGCTTGTGATCCATCTGGATCTGTATGACCTGTGAATGAACCTGTGCTCACCAGGGCAAGAGGAAAGCTGCCGCCACGCTCACACCTGCCGCCACCGCCACCATGTAGGAAATGATGAGGTTGCTCTCGATGCAGACGATGAGGATCATGAAGGGCACCGCCCACTGTAGAGAGACACAGATGGATGTGAGCACTTCTATAACGACTCCCCCTCTTCAGACGAGTGTCTTTGTTGTACCTAAACAAGCATCATTCACTTACTGAGATGCCGAAGTAAGTTGCTGTCTTCTTCCCAAACCGGGTCAAAAACCACTGCCACAGTGGGATAGTCAGACTTCCGGATATCTGGAGGCAATGACACATGAATTATCAGTATTATAAAATATTATTATATACACAGGCAGACTGTAAAATAAGGGCTGCCAATGTATTTTTTTGTATGATAAAAGAAAAGAAAAGAAAGAGAAGGCCTCTGAATCTCTGTTTTCATCAAAAACATCATGTTGTGATTATATGAGCAGATACTACTTCATGTTCACTTAAAAAAGTATAAAACTGATGATGTGATTTTTGTCTTGTGCCAAACAAAACTGGTGGAAATTATGAGTGGGAGAAGAAAAGCTTACAAGACGAATATTAGGCACCAAAACCAACTTGTAGTTTGATATTCTGGTTGTGGCTTGAATCATCTTGTGCTGAATTTAGTCTCATATAACCATGTTTTTATGTAGATGCAAGAAAATGGACAAAGATGCTACATCTGAGGCCTGATTTCTATTCTTATCCAACCTATTCTTATCAATCTAGAAAAAAAGCTGCATGTAGGACCTGTGGTATTATAAGACCTCAATACATCTAAAATCCTCTGAGTATGAATATTAATCGAATGAACTGTGTGAAATGGTTATCCCTAAACCCATCAGGTTATTCGTCTCTATAGGTCAACCCTATTATAGACTGGTGACCTGTTAACTATGTCAACTTCTCCGTGACCCTGCAGGATAGGCAGTATATCTAATGGATGGATGGTCATCCCTAAAAGAAAATGATTCTCCATTGAAATCATTAAGACCTAAAACCAAGCTGTGGGAAATGTGGGAACCAGAGAGAATGAAGTGTCCAATGGAGCAGGAGGAGGTCAAGGGACAAGGCTACAATATGCTTTGTGGGGGTCCTGACTTGGCCCAGGAGGGGGCAGACAACCTTTGACCTATTGGTCAGTGGTCAACCAGTGTGTTAAATGACCACACAAGAAGAAGACTGCCTTGAGGAAGTATTTCAATTCTGCCCCCTCACTCCCACCTCTACAAATATGATGCTTGGTGCCCAACAATGTCTCCACTCCTCATCAGTAGGGAAAGACCAGAGCAGAGGCCAAAAGGAGGGGAGAGTGGAAAGGAGGACGCAACCAGTGGCTGCAGTTCCCATGGCGGCAGTGAGAGATCGCCTGGGCAACAAAAGCTCCTCTGTGTGTCTGTCTCTCCCTTCATCTCCTGCTAGCTGTGAGTGAATGTGTGGCCGGGAGACAGGTTCCCAGGAGCCCAAACAACACCTCCTCTCACCCTGAAAATCTGCCCTTTCAGCCCCGGTGCCACGCATCCCCTCGTGTGAGGAACGGCTTCAGAGAGAAAGCTGAAAACCCCACGAACACCGGGAGTTTGATCTGCGCCACAAGGCCAGTCCAACAGGGTTACTGCTACAGATTGTACTCATGTCCTCCACATCTAATGCCCATTAGGGCCATTACAAGGCGGCAGAGAGTCCCTCGGTGCCAAATGGGAACACTCACCATGATGACCAGGAGGATATTCTGGAAATCTTTCCTGTGCCCCAGAGCGTAGGTGATGAAAAGGGCGAAGTTTCCCTCCAGTAGCTATAAGAAGAAATGAAATGTCACATTTGAGAAAATTACAGTCAAAGGAACAGTTCAGCATTTGAGAATAAACATTTATTTGCTTTGAGGTTAGCTGTTTCCAATCTTTACATTTACTCTGAGGACATGAGACTGGGATCAACCCTCTGAGCTAACTCTCACCAAGAAAAGCTAATGATGAGATTTCCCTCAGTGTTGAATTACTCCTTTAATTTAGACTCAAAATGACCACCGCCTCCACTACAAGACAGATAATTAAACAAAAAACAATCACACAACATTACCATGAATGCCAGAGAGGTGAAGAGGAAGCCAATGACCAGTTTGACGTACGGTGTGTGGCTCATCACCAGCCACAGGCCCTGACGGAAGGTCAGAGGGACTGCCTTCTTATGTCGGCTCCCTGAAATGCAACATGGAGGAGAACAGAGATAAACCAGCTGAACATCTCTGTCTAATACACAGTAAGACCCACTGTAATCAGACACAGTCGGCTTGTATTTGTCTAGTTTCTATCTTGTAAACTTTTGACCCTCACGTTTTTTCCTCTTGATATTTGCATCAGAGTGATGAGGAGGCCAAATGTTTCACATCTGATACAAACTGGTGTGAAGTCGTAGTCGCTAGTCAAACACAGCTTTCCCTTGAGCTCATGCAACATGATTTTTTTTGTTGATTCAAAGTATTTGAGTTGTCAAGAAAACGTAGCTTTGATCCCTTCACACACTTTTTTTCCCCCCTGGCATAAGTTTTAATCTTTGTGCATGGGGTTGATCTGCAGATATTCCACGTCAAAAAGCACAAGTGAATCATTCCACCTGACAACCTGTCTTCTTATCACGTAGTTTCATACCTTTTTGTTCCTTCACTCCAAAAAACACGACTCCAGCACAGAGGACGTAGATGATGCAGATCACCCCTGAAGCAAGTAAGTAAGCTTGTTTCTGGAGACAGAAAAAAGACAACATTAGCTTGGACCAACACTCCCGTAGATATGATAAATATCATCATCATTTATCTAACATCATGCAGAGAGATCCAAACTCTCACCGTCTCCGCCAGTGAAACTCTTGATGCGTTGGATACGGAGGAGTTCCAGCTTTCCAGGCCGTCAGGCTTGGTGTCGCAATCTGAGGAGCCGCCCACAATCTGGCCCTGGATGGCGGTGCCCAACACTGTGCCCATCACCTCCACCATCATACCTGAGAGCAACGCAGGAGCTGAGCGTTAGAACATGAAGGAGAACACACGTGTAAAACGATTTGGATCACAAAGAGGAGGGCTGACGTACGATAGGCGGTGGCAGAGTCCCTCTCTTTCTGGTCGCTGCTGATGAACATGGTGAGGGCTGAGTACGGCACATGGAAGCACTGTGAATGTACACAAACACACAGTTTGTTGAGATAAGGCAATAAAGATAAGAGGGGGAGAAGAAGCACTGGGGTGTGTCAATATGAAGTACCAACCGTCTGCATGGACTGGAAGAGGCAGTAAAAGATCAGATACCAGATGACCTTCCCTTGCTCAAACGGAGGCACGTACCAGATTAGGAAGTAAGTCATCACCGCAAATGGAGTGGATAAAAGGATCCTGTGAAGAAGTGGGTAGAGGATTGTTTAAGTGACAAAAAAGATATGTGAATTTCATTCTGTGCCGTTTTGCTTTGCAACTAAAAAGCGCTCTGCCGTCTGTTTCCTGCTGTGAAAGAGTTTGTTCAATGAATTCTGCCAACTGTTACTGTACTTTAACCCCCAACTTTCCATCTCAGCCAATTCTTTTCTACTCTCTCCCTCTCGCTTTGTGCATAATAATCCCTCTAATCCTGCCTTGCTGGAGCTCGTGTGTGGTGAAAGGGGCTCAGTCTGGGCTGCAGAAGGAGGTGAGGGTGGGCCGACCCGAGGGAAGCCGCTTTGGCACACCTCGCTCTCGCCCCCCGACTCAGTTTCAGTGGGCTTTTTGTTATGCCCTCCAGCTGACCTCAGTGCCAGGGCTCGCTCAGAGGAGCTGGTGCCACTTCAGAAACTTGTTTTTAAAACAGACCACAGTCCAGTTGCGACTATTAGTAAAGATTAGGAAATCTGAGTCAGGACTTGGGCACGGCTATGGAGCAGCAGACAGAAACATTACTAGATAGTTTTGTGCCAACAGGCACAACAGGTCTTTTGTTGGCAAATGACTGAAAATAATTGGTTACTCTGTTGAGAAACAATGTAGACTATGAGGAGTTTTGGAGAGCAGAAGTTTTTTCAGACTACATTTCCCATGAGCCTCTGCGCGCACTGTGAAATTCCTGGGCCGGCGCAAGACGGATGAAAGCGAAATAATTTGCCACAAATGTTTTCATTGATCAAGAATGAAAGTCGGAGGTTGGAAGACGATCAGATACTGTCGTAGTTCCGACCATAAACAATGCCAACTAGCGACCCGGTGGCATTATTCCCATGACCCGCCGGGCAGCGTCCGGAAAACTGACACTAGGAAATGCTGGGCGAGTCAACCACTAATAATAATATCAAAATAACAATAAAGACAAAACGATATATTTATAAAAAATGGACCCATTAACAAGTCTGGGTAACGCAGATTCATCCACATTAATATGAGACTTTTTTATAACCAAAAGCAAACTCCTCTGGGTGTCTTTAACTCATTTTACAAGCAAAAATGTCAAATATTCTTCTCACACTCTCATATAATAGTAAACTGAATATCTAACTGAATTTTAGGTTGTCAGTTGATCAAACAAACTATTTAAAGCTGTCATTTCTTCTTTCTAGATGCAAAACTTTATTGAAACCACAGACGAAAGTTAAATTGATTATCAAGTGTGTTAAGAGTTTCACTTTTTGAGTTCACCCTCCTGCAGTGTTATAAAATAACAACAAGTCTGACATATAATCAATATTTTTTCTCCAATTTTTTGTTTGTTTTTGAGCCGTCTTACAGGAGAGAGGAAATGCTTCTCTGGGAGCCATAACACTGCACACAGAGGCACGTCCTCATGCCACATGGTGCTTCTGCTGCTCACACATGGTTATATGAAACCCCCCCCACCCCCCTCACCCTCCCGGACTCCAAACCCATTCTGGTTTGGCACATGTAGGCAATGAGTAAGAAACTGCCTCCTTATGTTGTCTCATGTCTGAGTAAAATTAGGTTAATGAGAGCTACTTGTCTGGAAATAGAGGCCAGTCAGTGATGATGATGAAAACAGGCCACAGAGCTGAGGTCAGTAAGAAAAATGACCTTGAGGTACATACAATAAATGACAACAGAAATAATTGATAATATGTTAAAATATATTGTAGCACAAATAGAAATGGCAGCGAGGACATCTGCGTATTCAAATCTGAGTCCTAGTTTCATTTCATCATTTGAAAACCGACACAGAGGATCATGTCCATGTTGCCGTTTTTAACAATGACCTCCAGTATTCAAGAGATCGACCCAAGGTAACCTCTCTCTGACTCTCTGCTTCTGTTACACTTACACACACACACACACACACTGTGGACACACCCCTTTTTGCATTTGAAGCTGATGGTGTGTTGTGGGTTTGACCAATCACAGCATTCCCCCTCCCCCAATCCACAATGTGCGGAGCTCGTGCACACAGCCGGCATCTCTGACTCACAAATACCCACGATGCTCAAGATATCACCGTGACATCATGTGAGAGAAAATGCCCGCAAAACGTGGTGGTTACTGAAGCAGACATTCTCCTGACACTGCCGCGTTTCACACTCTGCTTCCCCTCTCAGACGCACAGTTCATGTGTGTGAATGAAGCCGTGCATGTTTCACTACAAGAGCAGAGTGTCAAGGTCATCGTCAGCCTTTACAAACGGACTTCCCCCAGCTGTCAGCAATACATGGTCACGTTTTTGCAGCTGTATAAATGTGGTAGCAGAAGTCATTATGTCCTCTGAAGCAGATGATTTACATTTTACAGCTTTACAGTTGCAGCAGTTTTCCTTGTTCCGTGTTGATCTGTTTAAGAAGCTGAGGCCAAAATTGACATTTAGCAAGAGGTAAGGTTACCCTTGAAAGGTTGCAAGCTGTATCATGAAGCCAGTGCATGTACTGTAGACAAACACACAATTGGATTCTCTCTAAATAAGAAAACAGTTACAGTTGTTTAAAGAAAATAATTTTAACAATTAAACTAAGTTACACGCCTCAACTAGCCTATTATTTAAAATAAAACGCATTGAGTATGTATGTATGTATGTAACTATCTATCTATCTATCTATCTATCTATCTATCTATCTATCTATCTATCTATGAATAGCATATTTTATCTATATAGCACTCTCTATTCATACAAAAGGTGGCTTTTCTTTCCATTTTTAGATTTTTTGGCCGCTGTGATGGATATTTGCATTAGGACAAACATGCAAAAGTACACAGTGGAAATGATGCACAAAAACAAACAGGAATGTAAACAGTGCATCAACAATTTAAATGTCTTATCTGGGAAAAGATGCACCAGACATGTTTGTCAGGCCTCAAGGATACAAACAACACCGTTTGATGAGTAACACTAAATGTTTTCTTTGCTTACAAGGGAATGCCATAGGATACATCTTGGTACACACAGTTAAATGTACGACTCCCTCTTGTGCCTATATAGCTACGTCTTAAAAACCTGTCCCAGAGCCAGGTCTCTTGAGCCCCCCCAACAGCTGCATCTCTGAACAGGTGACAAATCCAAAGTATCAAGTGCAAGTGCTTCGTCTGTGTTTGCCTTCTGTGGTCAGTGTAAGCACGTTGGGTTGGTATTGCACACTCACTTTACATACAGACTTCTTGCACTTGATCTTCCTCAGCAGTCACTTCAACCTTGTTTCCATGGTTACCGCTAATGGCTTATACGCTGCCTTTTGTCAGTACATTTTCCTCACACCACTCTATATTTACCCATTTTCAGCATTTCCTTAAAGGGATACTTCACCCAAAATCAATAATTCAACAATTTTCTACTCACTGTCAAGAAAGGGTTTTGGAGAACTCTCAGAGTCATCAAAACGCTTTTTCATGTTGCGGCTTCAGGACACTTGGGTCAGTACGGACGAACAGTATGGAGGTATTTGGATGTGTGTGTTTTGGACGATTCAAAAGTGAACTCTATCCGCCGCCATTATATGAAAATCCATTGCCAGCCGGACCCCCCCGGAACTCCAAAAGCGTTTTGATAACTCCAAAAGTTCTCCAAACCCTTCCTTGGCATGACAGTGACTAGATGATTGGTGAATTATTGATTGATTTTGGGTGAAGTATCCCTTTAATAATGCCTTTTTTTTTTGCTTTGTAAACTTGTTCCTGAATTGCATTCGGTGCAAAATTCGGAGATTGCGACTACCCACCATGGCATCATGCGGCCGACGCGGGTCCATCTACTCCGGCTCACCAAGAAACCCACTGTTGGGTCAGTGACAGCGTCCCAGGCCCGGCCCACAAACAGGATGATGGAGGCATAGAAGGGATCCAGCTGGAGGGAAGACATGGGGGAAAAAAGGAGTGAAGCATGAAACCAAAACAAAGAGCCAATCATACCTCATATGGCTCCTGCTGGATAAATGTGGTGAACCGTTCACAAGAGTCGTGACATCAACAAAGTTATGAAGACATCTTGTGTAAGAGCAGAGTAGCATTCACAGCCACCCTAATGATCTCATCCGTTGAGATGAATGGCCTTTATTGAAGCCCCCACTGTGTAGAGAGGGAAAAGTCTAATTTGCTAATTGAGTAACAAAGCAAAGCAGTAGGGGTCCAGGTTAATGCGCTTGACCAACCGCTGCAGGACAGAGACTCTTACAGTAAACTGATATGAGGCTGAGAAAAGTGTTTGCTGCTACTGCAAAGATGCAAAAAGAGTTTCCAACTTAAAGAGATAGTTCAACATTTTGGCAAATTGGCAGATTGCCATAATCCATATAGTCATAGCAGTAGGTTCGTTACCTTTATTTGTAACATAGTTGTTTTTGTGGCAAATCATCACGCACATTAGTGGTTTTGCATGAATTTACCTCGAGAACAACTCTGTCTCGTAACGTTACGTTATTATCTCATAGCGTATTGAATGTGCAGGTCACAACTTGTCCACAAGAACGTTCTAGTTGTTGGATTGTGTATTTGATGAGGGAAACCAAGAAATCTCATGAGCCTCCGTAGCGTAGCTCTGAGCAGCTCGTGGCTCGGCTCGGCTCGGCTGTTCTAAATAAACGCAATTAAAGGTAACGCCCCTACTCCTAAAACGATAGGGATTATGGCAATGGGCCAATTTGTCAAAACGTTGAACTATCCCTTTAAGTCCTGCAGAACTGACGAATAGATGAACTTTGCATGAAGAGTGGTGAATATAAATGAGATTTAATTTGCCTCTTCAAGTTTTTCTACAACGTTTTTCTGCTGTAAAATATGAAATTTCTCCTCATATGACAAACAAGGCCAAAAAGTGTCACTTGACTGACTCTTGTGATGCTCTTCTTTTTGTGTTGTCGTTTACCTGAGCCACATCCAGCAGGTAGATCTGGAGGAAAAAGCCCAGAGCGCTGCCTGTGATCTGGTAGGGCGCTCCACCGATGGCATAGCATAGTTTGCTGCACACAGACAGACGATTCCTCTGTTGCCTTGACTGGAGGAGGAGAAAGAGGAGAGGAGGGAGGACAGAGGAAAGATGTTGTTCAGTTAGTTTGGATGTACAGTATAACAGTACGGTATGTGCCTTTTCTGACCGCTAACAATAAAGCTTTCGTACTCTCATGGGACATATCAAGGTGATGTGATGAGAGCAGTGGAGTGTAACATGATCATTATCTGCATTTGTACTCTGCACTCAGGAGTTTATTTAATCCCCGTTTTCTGCTTCAGCTGCCCTCATCCATCCCTGAGTCACTAACTCTGAGAAAACCGATGGTGTGTTAAACAACCTGTTACCGTGAAGGACCGAGATTGGTTCATTTACCTCACCCCACTGCTCACAATGTCAGATTAGAGACAGATTAGAGTGACGATGCAGTGTGTGGGCCTATACACTCCAGTTAGTGGTGTGAAACTACTGTATGAGGTTACTGTAGTTCACACACACACACACACACCAACTACATCATGCAGACTCCGGAGCAGTCATTGGCTGCAGCAATAGGATGTTGGAGGTAGTATGACATTACATGCTGAGTAGCCAACAGTCAGCAGCCACAGCCAATCACCTGTACTGGTTTGATGATGTCAGCGAGGGGGTGGGGTGGGCTTATAGATCCCAATTCACATCCGCCACAGACACAAAAGCAGCATCACCTCATGTTAGAAATTGCTGCCTCCACACAAATAGGGGAATGAATAAGAACACAGTCCCGTGTCCCGTTCGTCAGCATAGACTCTGCTGGCATTAATTATTATCATACGGAGCTGGAAATAAAAACTACAGCCGAAGACGTGAATGCAGTTCGTTGGCAATGTTTTGTGACTGTGACAAATTCTCACACACATCAGGTGGATTTTCTAACGGAATGGGAAAAATCTAAGGCTGTGACTTTCATTATCAAACATTGACTGTAAAATGACAGAAAGCTCTAATTCTAATTTCCCTGAACCCAAGGATGCACAGATTAACAGATTGAAATAGTTCATTTTATCCATCCGTCAATCCAAAACCAAATACATTCACTTAACTTCATATGTGGCAGAAAAAAACTTAAAATATGCACTTTAAAGAATTTGAAACTTGCATTTATTTTTAATTTTTACCTGAAACATGACTGAAATTAATAATAAATCAGAACAGCTGGAATACCCTGTGATATGATATTGCTGTTATATTTTAATCTGTAGGAAAAAAATTGCAACACTGTCACACCTTTTCATATAAAACACCAGCACTGGTGGTTTTCTGGAGGCTTTCACACACACACACACACAGCTGTCAATATGAAATCATTGAATGCTTCAGGGTGGTGGCTGGTCTGTGAATGAGCCCTCCAAACTGCAAATAGTTCATCATTATAAATGTCGCTATTGAATATACTATATATTTAATGCTGGTCTCCTAAACCGAATAGCTACTCCATGAGTCGTGCACCAGTCTGCAGCAGCAGCAGCTTCACATCTCTGTTGCTGGCTGCACATCTGTATCAAATGCCGGGTGTATTTGACACGACTGAATTACAATACGCCCCCATTTAAAGCTGTCAACCTGACACACCGCTGCCTGCACACACACAAACCGAGGGGAATTCAAATCGTAAAGAGAAAGTGGTAAAGTGTTTGAGGTTTGATGAAAGGAAGTAGGCTTGGCTTCAATTCATAAAACGTTCAATTTCGGCGCCTTTTACCGCTCCTAATGAATAGGAGCCAAAACAGAGAGCCCATTTCATTTCATTCAGTTAACAGCAGATATTCAATATACATCTCCAGTGTCTTACCTTCGCTGTCTTCACCTCTGTATTTATAGGTTTGACTGATAATAAAGTGGCGGCGTACTGCTCGGCGCCCTCTCCTCGTGCCATTGCGGTTCGAAGACAATGAAGTAATAAATTAATTGCTCTCTGAAGGTGTCGCGATAATGTTCAGGGTCCGAGGAAGGAGGAAAGTCGCCTCACGCCGACATGTTTCGTTGTGACCAGAGTGTAGTGTGTGTGTGTGTGTGTCCGTCTCTCACTCACTGCTCCTCTGTGTCGGTGAACTCATTCATTCTAGTGAGTGAGGCGCGAGCGTCGACCGCTATGACGTGTTCTGTGACGCGGCCCCTCGCGTGTTCCGTCTCCTCCACTCCACACTCACAGCAGGAAGTCGTGACAACGGCAGCTTACGTGTACATACGGTAACTCATAGAAGTAGTGATACAGAACAGGTGAAAAACTACATTAAAACAGCTTCATTTGTCTTGTGGAGCTCTTTTCCAGACATGATGATGATGATGATGATACAAATGTCCAATGTTTGTTTCTTTGCTGGAAATGTAGAAAAAGTTTCAAGTTTACATTTTAAACTTTTAAAATAGGGATTTGAGATTAGTAGCTGACTTATTTAAAAAAGATAATTTCATGTCATTCACACAGCTTCAGACAAAATACAGAATACCACACAATCACTTTTTTGGTTTTCTCCAGGTGAGACACTTTGTAAAAACTAATCTTACATTCCCAACAGACCAACCAGTAGTTAGCCCAGTTGATAGCTTAATTCCTCCTTAATTTTAATTTAACTTCCATGAACAGTAAAAAAAAAAAAAAATAATAATTTCCCTGTTTTATGCAAAACTATATTCTGTTAATCATGTCATTGCCAACATGTTTATGGAGTCATGGGGAAGGGACTTGGAGGTTGACCTTGATGCCAACGCATGGTCAGACGCCTTTGAATATATAAAGATTTTTTATTTTTTATTTTTTTTTACTTGTAATAGACTCAGAGAAAGCCAGTACAGGATGCTACACAGGCTACAATGCACCCCTCACCTTCTAAACAGAATAAATCCCCAGATCTCCTGCTTATGTGGGTAAAAAAGAGGTAGGGACATAGGCTACTATCACTGTATTTGGCAGTGTCCCTTCATAGCCAGATATTGGAAAAATATTGCTAAGGAACTCAGCTCAATCTTTCACAAAACAGTAAAGCTGGAACCCATCTTATTTCTTCTTAGTCCTTGGGCCAGACCAGATACCGGTATCACTTGAGTGGGCAAAACCTTACCTATACTACATTTTTTTTAGGGTCAATATAAGTAAATTAAAATATGATAGCCTTTTCATAGGAGCAGCTTTTTATATATTTTTTTTCGCATTTTCTTATTTTCCCCTATAGGCAGATTGTCATTAATTCCAAAAAGAACACAGACGGCCAAATAACACATTTAAAGTCATCTAACACTCTTTTTGGACATCACACATCATAGTTTTTTCATGGTCCTTCGAGCCGGAGCAAACACCCATGCTGGAAAATGGACCTGAATGTGTAAATGGGGCAAATACACATGGAATCGGATATTGTCAGATCAGATTCAGGCCCCCATTATATGTGGAAGGCTGTCTTTACAGTACAGGCCTTGATGCCCAATTTCAATTTGTTGCCTTCATCCTATTTTTTTGACTGTCTATTTACATTTTCAATCAGAAGTGACTATCTGATATCTGCCTTTACACCTGCTTTGTTTGTGTGAAACAACCTGCTGGAAATAAACTAGTTATTTCTTTTCTTTTTCTTTTTTTTAAGACGGGAGTTTGTCACGTTATGATTCCATAATAATTTTAAACAAAGGTGAGTCTGGTGTTCAGAGTTTATATCCAACCCGTCACTGTTTACAAAGTGAACACCTAGTCTGTCCTTACTAAATCAAGTCAGTGAAGTGGCTGCGTGGAGCGGAGCTGCTGTGAGATGAGCAGCGACAGTGACGGTGACAGTTGTGCCACCGTTCAATCCTCCGTCACTCAAGTGAAGACAGGACAAGCCTCTTGGACACATTTGTGTACATTGTTTGATTTTCCTGTCTTGATTTCTAATGGGCTCGATTCAGTTTTTGCCGGCAGGAAAACGAAATCTGGTGTTTGTCCCGCGCGCTCTCTCTTTTCACACTCCCTTGCTTTCCCTTGTATCGATCCGCATAGACTTCCTGTGACAACTGGCCAAGGTAGTCCCGGTCAGCCCCACGTGTCAATCACAGGCTACAGAGGTAGGCCTATCTGATTCATTTCCACATATAACGGGGGCCTGAATCTGATCTGACAATTTCTGATTCCATGCGTATTTGTCCCGTTTACACTTTCATGTTACAGATCCGATCTGAGCCACTTGAGAGAAAAAATCGGAATTGAGCCACTTGAACCGTGCAGTGTAAAGACAGCCGAAATAAATCTGATACAAATCAGATATCTGAAGAGGATATGATGAAACAAAGATGATATACAGGGAAGGCACTTTTTTCGTTTCTGAACAGCAACAGTCTATTACTGTACTTTACTAAGAGGTGATAAATACTATAAAGCTGCCAGTCAGCAAGGTCTATCATATCAAAACTTAATCTAGGGGTGTATAGGAATAAAAAAATCACAACTAGAACTTGCCTTCCCAGGTGATACCGATATGTGAAATTTTGGGTCTTGGCCCAAGGACTATCTGAAGGGGCAACTTTCATTACCTGCTGAACAGCTTACATTAATGGGTAAGCTTCTTCTTTTGGCGAGAAGATGTGTTTTGTTTCAGTGGATTAAAGACAAACCCCCATCAGTCAGTGGTACAGGGAAATATTCAAGGTTTTGCCTAAATGGCAATGATGACTTGTTTTATAGTGTCTGGCAACCTTTCCTGAATTACCTTCTTGGTGACCTTGTTGACCTGCTGCAGAAAGGGCGACCATATTTAGCCTTCATCAATAAGTCATAGAATACTTTGATTTCCGCTCTCTTCTCCTTTTCTCAGTATAGTCCCCATGTCAGTTTTTGTATGTAGTATGATGTGCAATTCATGTATGTGAATTAGTGTATTTTTGTTTTGCAGTTTGGCTGTGTTGTTTGTGTTTGTGAAATCAATAAAATATATTACAACCCCCCCCCCCAAAAAACAACAACAACAACATTATATTAGATAATGTGGCAATTAGGCCTTAAAGCAGAAGTAAGCGGAATGTTTGTGTTAATATAAGGGTGTATTCACACCTGTTTAGTGCGCACCCTGGTGCGCACCAAATGTTAAAATGATACAATGTTTCATTTTTCAGTTAGTGCGGTTGCGTTCACACCTGCTTTTTGTCACTCGGGACCAAACTTGGAGAACGTCACGTCTCCATGACTACCGGTTGGAATCTGGAAGCGCTGATTGATAAAACTTTCATGATGGAGACTCAAGTAGAGCCGGTTGTTAGTAGCTCTGTCATTTATTTCTATATTGTTTGCATGTATAACTCTGTTTGGTACTTCCGGCTGGTTTCCGGTTGCGTTCACCCAGCTCGGTCCTGTTAGTTCCCGGTTAAACGTTAAACACGGCGGACCTCTGCTGCTTGGTAACCAGCTGCTCCGCGGACACAAGGGACGGACCCGCCGACCTGTCCGGTGTCTGAGCGGACTCAGCGGACACGCAGCGACCGGCTGCCCCGCTGCTGCTGCTTCGTTTGTGGGGACAGAGCTGCGTAGGACCGGAGCACCGGGCGGTCTCCCCGCTGCGTTAACCCGTTGTCAGTGACTACGGGAGCCCTTTTAGCTCAAACGTGTTGAGTTCGCCTGGCAGTTGGCTCGCACCAGAGTGCGGTTGCTTTCACACCTAAACTAGTGCGCACCAGAGTTCGGCTGGAGCTGAACCGAGACCACCTCCTCAGGCCGCACTAGTTTTGGTGCGCATTAGAGTGCGATGTGCTTTCACACCAACCCAAACTGGACCAAATTTAGTGCGCACCAGATTTAGTGCGCACTAACACTGCAGGTGTGAATACACCCTAAGTCTTAGTTCTTCCGACGGCAATCACTTCTATAGAGTGTTTGGTCTGAAACACGGGTCTGTCAGTCCCTCTGCTCTGCTCTGAGCCGAGGAGAAAACTTTCCTTGTATCCTACAACCTTTATCCAATGAGGAGAGAGAACGGCATAAAGGGGCAGTCCTCTCTGTGTGTGCAGCCAAGGGATGCGCGTGAATGTGGTGACGTAGGGACGAGGGCGGGGACTGCTAACTCCATCGGCTGACAAGAAGTTTGCCAAAACGACCGGATCGCTTACTTCTGCTTTAAATGCACCAGTTAGTGAGGTACAATGATGTAAGCTACTTTTTCTCAGATCATATCATTTACCGGTATGTATGTGAAGTTTTTAAATTTCCTTTTTTTTTTTCAAAAGAAAGAAGCAATTATGCCTTTTTTTAAAAACTTGTTTTTAGTTTGGTTTTGTAAAACATTTTTTTTAAAACTCTATAAAAGTTGAATCATACAAAAAAAAGAAGCAATTAGAGCTGTGCGTATGTAACCCATTGTGACAGACAACAGTCCAAGACGACTGAACACAGCAAAGGGAAAACGACTATGGTTTGCTTTTATTAAACAGTTCATCATGGTCCTACATAGAGGGGCATATAACCACTGACCTCAGCCACCAAAACCTGCAGGTCCATGATGCTAGCTCCAAAACTGAGTTAGTCACCATAGACTCCCATTTTAAAGGTACCCCACTTTACAGCAGATATAACATAAAACATGAAAGTGTTTTTGTCAATATAGCTAATTTTCCTCCTTTTCAACAACTGCAAGAAGGGTACATTTTTATATAATTCACCTGGTGAAATAGTTTAAAGTCTTAAAGTTATGCTTATTCAGCGTGTCTGCTTTCAGATAATTGGTGATAAATTGCAAATGAAGTCACCACTGAGCATGTTCCTGGGTGTTTGTGCCTTTTGGTGGATTTTTAATGGAAATATCCAAAAATATTATGATTTATTGTGACCAATGTGGAGAAGTCTGTGTACCTGTTTTTTTTTCAAGGTGAGTCAAATTCTATAAATATTTGATCAACTTTAGTGCTGATTAACAGGTACTTGTGTCTGGGGGTCATCCTACCTGGCAAACTATCTTAGCTTATGAACTAGCTAATAACCTAATTAATTTGCTTTGATTAAAGCAGAAGTAAACGATCCGGTCGTTTTGGCTAACTTCTTGTCAGCCGATGGAGCAGTTAGCAGTCCCCGCCCTCGTCATGGATCTATTGGTCCTCGTCCCTACGTCACCACATGCTCGCGCATCCCTTGGCTGCACACACAGCCCTTTTTTTTTTTAAAGTATATTTTTCGGCTTTTTGCCTTTATTTGATAGTGATGACAGTAGAGATAGACAGGAAATGGGGAGGCAGAGAGAGGGGGAATGACACACAGGAAAGGTCTGCCCGACGCGGGATTCGAACCGGGGACGCCTGCGGCGAGGACTGTAGCCTCTACATGGGGCGGCCGCTCTACCCACTGCGCCACACACCGCCCCCACACACAGCCCTTTATGCCGTTCTCTCTCCTCATTGGATAAAGGTTGTAGGATACAAGGAAAGTTTTCTCCTGGGCTCAGAGCAGAGCAGAGTGACTGACAGACCCGTGTTTCAGACCAAACACTCTATATAAGTGATTGCTGTCGGAAGATACAACTATTTAAGACTTATATTAACACAAATATTCTGCTTACTTCTGCTTTAATTTTGAGTTTCAACAAAGACACATTACTGTTATGATTAGATGTTATTACATGTTTGACCGCTAGGCGGCAGTACTGGTTAGTAGTCAGCTTACCGTACCATATAACACAGTAGAGCAAGACTGCATGGAGCCACATGTATGTTGTTGAGAACATGAGACATTAAACTAAGTTACTTGCTATCAACACGGCCTCATCCTTCGAACACGAACATGACATGGTACCAGGAGTGGGGTCGAATGAACGACATGGATTTAAAACCACCGGAAAGTTTGAAACTAACGGGGAACGTCGACGAGAACTGGCGCACCTTCAAACAGCGGTTTCACCTGTATGTTGCTGCTAAGGGACTCGAGGCAAAGCCGGAGGCAAGAAAGGTAGCGCTGCTGCTAACAATAGCAGGGCCACAGGCCATAGAAGTATTTAACACGTTCGTGTTTGACAGTCCTGTAGATAATGAAAAGTTGGATGTAGTGCTTAGCAAGTTTGATACTCACTGTTCTCCGAAGAAGAACGAGACGTACGAGAGGTACGTGTTTCAGTCTCGTACACAGCGGCAGCATGAGCCCTTTGATAGCTTCCTGACGGACTTGCGGCTAAAGGCGCAGTCCTGCAACTTCGGAACGCTGAGTGACTCCATGGTCCGGGACCAGATTGTGTACGGCGTGGAGGATAAAAAGGTCAGAGAGAGGCTACTACGGGAGATGGAGCTGACGCTGGCAGGAGCCATTAAGATCTGCCAGGCCAGTGAGCTGTCCCAGAGGCACGTGAGGACGTTCAGCGAGATGTCTGCAGTCGCCTCGGCGCAGAGCGACAGCGCGGCAGCGGTTGGAGCAGTGTCGTATCAGCGGAGACGGCGCACACAGACCCGGCCTGCACAGCAGGAGGACGGGATGATAAACTGCAAGCGCTGCGGCTCACAGCACAAGCCTAGACAGTGTCCAGCGTTTGGTAAGCAATGCTCCACTTGCCAAGGCAAGAATAATTTTGCTAAACAATGCTTCTCCAAACGGAAAGAGTGGAAAAAAGAAAAAACTGTAAACTTAATAGACGAGCCTGATCTCAGTGACACGTTCTTTGTTGGAATGGTGAATTGTGAAAGTGAACAAATAAATAAGCCAGACAATGTAAATGATGTCACTACAGAAGATAAGTGGATAGCTCCTCTAATGATAAATGGGACTGTAGTCACCATGAGATTGGACACTGGTGCCAAAGCAAACCTCATAAGCATGTGTGATGTGAAGGCAATGAAAAATAAGCCACAAATAAAAAGAAAAGAATCTGGACTGAAAGACTACAATGGGCGGCCAATCAAATGTTTGGGCACATGCAGGTTGAGTGTCACAGTTAAAGGAAAAGTGCACCACCTATTCTTCTTTGTTGTGAATGAGGGACGTGAATCACTTCTTGGTGACAGAGCCTGTGAAGAACTGGGGCTTGTGAAAAGAGTGCATCGCATCGTTCCAACCATAAACCCAACAACTGACTCTATGGACACAATTGTTCAGAACTTTTCAGATGTTTTCAAGGGTTTTGGTGTTTTGCCCTTCACATATAAAATACAGTTGAGAGAAGGAGCCCAACCAGTTGTGCATGCAGCACGCAGAGTTCCTGCTCCACTGAAAGACTGCCTAAAGAAAGAGCTCGACAGAATGATCATGCTAGGAGTGATCAAAAAGGTTAATGAGCCTACAGACTGGGTCAACTCACTGGTCATCACAAAGAAAAAGAATGGTGAGTTGAGAATATGTATGGACCCTAAAGACCTAAATGAGAGCATAAAGCGTGAACATTATCAAATACCTACACGTGAAGAGATCCTCAGTGAAATGTCAGGTGCCAACTACTTCACAAAGCTTGACGCCTCACAAGGCTTCTGGCAGCTGAAACTGGATGAAAGCAGCACCAAGTACTGTACCTTTAATACGCCCTTCGGCAGATACTGCTTTCTCAGACTGCCTTTTGGAATCAAGTCAGCACCTGAAATATTTCACAGAGCGATGGAGCAGATCATCGAGGGCTTGGATGGAGTTCGAGTCTACATTGATGACATCATCATAGGGGGTCCACAGCCCAAGAGCACAACGAGAGGCTGAACAGAGTTATGGAGCGCATACAAAAGTATGGACTGAAACTCAACAAGAGTAAATGTGAGTTTGGCGTTCAAGAGATCCTCTTCCTGGGAGACAAGCTGTCTGCACGTGGTGTCGAGCCAGATAAAGACAAAATACATGCAATACAGAACATGCCAAGGCCCACAGACAAGACAGGGGTGCTACGCATCATGGGGATGGTGAATTTCATAGGTAAATTCATTCCCAATCTGACAGCAAAGACATCATGCATACGAGAGCTTCTGCACAGGGACTGTGAGTTTAAATGGACAGTGAAACATGAGCATGAGTGGCAAAAACTCAAGGACACACTGAGCACAGCACCTGTGTTGGCATTTTATGACCACACGAAGAGGATAAAAGTGTCTACAGATGCTTCCAAAGATGGTATTGGTGCCGTTCTACTCCAAGCTGAGGGTGAGCACTGGAAACCGGTAGCCTATGCATCTCGGGCTATGACAAAAACTGAATGCCGATACGCTCAGATCGAAAAAGAATGTTTGGGACTGGCGTATGGTTTGGAGCGGTTTCATAGCTACGTGTACGGCCTGCCATCTTTCACAGTCGAAACTGATCATCGACCGCTGGTTGCCATCATCAAAAAGAATCTGAATGAAATGTCTCCACGGATTCAGCGGTTAATGATGAAGATGCAAAGGTACGATTTTGAACTGATATATACTCCAGGTAAACACCTAGTCCTTGCTGATGCCCTATCCAGAGCAACTACAGGCAACAGTGTGAGTGCAACAGACGAAGACATACAGTGTCACGTGAACATGGTGTCGGCTACACTGCCTGTGTCTGACACAAAGTCAAGACAAATAGCGGAGGCTACAGCAACGGATGCTGAGCTACAGCATGTCATGAAGAACATGGATGAGGGATGGCCAGCTGGTTCATGTCCACAATTTTACCATGTCAGAGGTGAGCTTAGTACTGTGGACGGTCTGCTGTTGAAAAAGGGCAGGATTGTTATTCCACGGGCTTTGAGAATGGACATGTTGCACAGGATACATGAAGGCCATCTCGGCATCGAAAAGTGCAAAAGGAGGGCGAGAGACACGGTTTTCTGGCCCGGACTGAACAAAGACATTGAAACACTTATAAGTAAATGTGAAACATGCCAGAAACACAGGAACAAGCAGAGCAAAGAGCCTATGGTGGTAGCTGAGGTGCCAACAGCACCATGGCACAAAGTAGGAATGGACTTGTTTCATCTCAGAGGTAAAGACTATTTAGTGGTAATGGATTACTACTCAAACTTCCCTGAGATGGCGCTACTAACAAGCTTAACGTCAACTTGTGTCATAACACATGCTAAATCTATCTTCGCCAGGCATGGCATCCCACACATCGTGGTGAGCGACAATGGCCCCTGCTTCAGCAGCAAAGAATGGCAGAAGTTTGCAGTGCAATATGATTTCAAGCACGTGACGTCAAGCCCACACTATGCACAGTCAAACGGGCAAGCTGAAAAAGGAGTTCACATTCTCAAGCAACTCCTAAAGAAAGCAGCTGACAGTGACTCGGATCCCTATCTGGCTTTATTGAGCTACAGAGCATCACCTCTTCAGTGCGGCCTATCACCAGCTGAACTGCTGATGAAGAGGAAGCTACGAACAACTTTGCCGAGTCATCAAAACGACAAATTAAAGCAAAAGAATCACTCAAAGATTGAACATAAGCTACGACATCAGAAAATGATGCAAAAGTCATTCTATGACAGAACAACCAAGCATCTCCCTCCACTGACTACCAACGACACAGTCAGGATTGAGGATGCTGATGGATGGAGTACAAAAGCAACTGTCCTGCAAGAAGTTGCTCCACGATCGTACACAGTGAAAACTGATGATGGACAAATCCTCAGACGCAATCGTCGCAGTCTATTAAAGACTCCTCAAGGGACTGTTGGTGAGCTCAGTGTAACCTGTGGTGAATCTCAGGTAACTCCCACACCTGCTATGGACTGTAACACTGACTCTCACACACCTACTCCAAGCGAACCTGAGTTAAGAAGGTCCACAAGAGAAATCAGAAAGCCTGATAGACTGAACTTATAAACAAAGAAAATTCAATATGCATGTTAAAGATGTTGAACAAAATGTATATTGATTGATGTTGTGAATGTGTTCTAAATGGTCTAGTAGTGGCTTAGAGATGAGTTATGCAATCTGATATAAACTGTCTATACTGCTTATATGTTGCAGAGTTATGCTGAATGTAAAATGGTTGAAATAACTGACACAGCTAATGTGATAATTCATGTTAATGCATTTTACCTTAGAAAAGGGGGGATGTTATGATTAGATGTTATTACATGTTTGACCGCTAGGCGGCAGTACTGGTTAGTAGTCAGCTTACCGTACCATATAACACAGTAGAGCAAGACTGCATGGAGCCACATGTATGTTGTTGAGAACATGAGACATTAAACTAAGTTACTTGCTATCAACACGGCCTCATCCTTCGAACACGAACATGACAATTACCATGCCTAATGGTGCAAATGAGGTCATATACATCAAAGGCTCGGCTCTACCTGTTTTACCTGTTTTGGTATTAGCTGTAAGTTAGGCCTCACTCCAACTTACTTCAGCTTACTTTCACCTCTGAGAAGAAACACTGATTGCAACACAGCAATCTTTTATTGTCACAATTTGCAGTAAAGCTGTTTCCAGTTCAATACTATGAACTAGGAACTAGAATAGGTTAAGTAGGACTTCAGTCTTAAAGTTGCACAATGTTGTATTACCACTGCCTTGAAAAGCCCTGTTGATATATATCTTCTAACATTTAATTGATTGATACCTTAGTTTTCTCTGTCGGTAAAATTTGAAGATGAAGAAGCATTTTCATTCTGTCAATGTCATTCAGGTACACTGAGCCCTGTGTATATTTGCTTTACTACTCTATTTGTTTATGGTCTCCTCTCTATGTTTCATTGTTCTTCTCACAATAAAAACTAAATATCCACAAACACTGCCTTTTCATTATTTGCACACGCACACACGCACACACACACGCACACGCACACGCACACGCACACGCACACGCACACGCACACGCACACACACACACACACACACACACACACACACACACACACACACACACACACACATCAAACAGGAAAGGAAAGGAAAGACAATTCAAAGAAACCTGCTCTGACTTCCTTCCCTTTTGCATTTAAACTAACGTCTCTTTTTTTATCTGTATGATTCAGCAGCACTGCTAAACACAAGTTAAAATGCTACCTCAGCTCTTCAGCCTATAGTAGCCTATGCTGTCTTCTTATACTCGTGCCTGAAACCATGCCACCACAGCTTGCAGTTTCCCTTCAGTCGTAAAAAACATGATGAGAGTTCTTTGAAGTCTAAAAGCAGTAACTTAAAGCAACTAAAACGAAACCTGCTCTGACTTCCTTCCTTTTTACATTTACTGTAATCTAGGTCTCTTTTTATATCCGTATATTCAACTGCACTGCTAAACAAAAGTTAAAATGCAATGCTACCTCTAGGCTGAGGAGCTGTTCTGCTACTCTTTACATCATAGAAGACAGTTTACTTGAAATAGATTGCAGCTTCCTTTCAGCCGTAAAATAACATGATGACAGTACTTTGAAGTCAGATGATACTATGTGAGGTTAAAACTGAAAGTGGCTTGATGAAAAAAAAAAAACAGGTTAGGGAGAGTCCAGAAGAGATTGGTGTCATGTTCATGACATTTGATAATGATAATCAGCTATGATGAAAACATGTGCTGCCAAAATGAATCACTATCTGACCAGATTTGTCCTAGAAATAAAACTAATGCAGGTCTACTTATGTCACCCTCATTTATATTGACCCAGCTGGAGTGAAACAAAGCCCACATGGTTTTGAGTTCGGGGAACTTAGCTGGTCTCATGACATACAATAACCTAAAACATCTTAATCCTGCAGATTTGTTTCCAGCAAAGGTGGAAAGAACTGCTTATAATTACAATTACAACACTTTATGTAAATGAGTAACCATGAGTACTTAAGATTAATGCACTTAAACTTGCAATTAACACAAACATAGCTTACATAGGCTACACAGTAATATATTTTTGAAACTAACCTCACTCTACTTAATGTTTACAGTAACACTCACATATACGTTCACACTCCATGGTCATGTATAATCAAAGCAGAGAAGGAGTCACCTGATCAATGCTTTTTTGTTTTTGAAACAGATGATAGGCCCACATTCATAGATAATGATGGTGTGTAATAATTGTCGTTATCCAAATGTGACTTGAGGAAACCCCCATGTAAATGAAGGGTGTTTCTAGATGTGCAAAAATAACACAAGATATCGTTGTGGCTTTTAAAAAACTTTTATGAGTTACTTTGTTACCAAGATGCATCCTGCATCAATTAGTTATGTTACGTAAATAGAGTTTTGCTGCCACAGTCTTACTGGGCCTGGTATGGCCTATAGCTCACGTCTTATATTATATATAATTTAAACAGAGACTGTGACTTCTTGTTGAGGTCAGCCCTCCCCTCGATGATTTTTGCTATAAGGAAGGGGCCAGTTGAGGCTGAATCCAGAAAATAACATAATTGGATGGACTGATGTCACCATCCTAGAGTAGCTAATCTCAAATGTATTTAATAACTGGGAGATTTATTAATTTAAAACGTTTGAATATGTGTATTGAATTGTATGAAAGTGGCATGTGTGTGTCGTGGAGTCAGAAACAGGTGGAGCAAGGTTACATGTTTCATGTTTTTGCAGTTCTCATGGTTCCTCAAAATCTTGCCCAGGCCACAATCTGCAGTTTCAAAATCTCTCAAACCTTTTTGAACAAAGGTTTGGACACACACTCACACCTATACAACCACAAACACCATGTAAAAAATATTTTTTTTGTTATGACACATTGGTTGGCCGAAATTTCCCATCGGTGCTCAGAGGTGTTGGATCATTTTCATACTCACCAAACCACAAGTGATCCCTTGTGCCCACTAGTAAAATACTCAAGTAAAGTAGTACCACTAAACTGAAGTACCACTAAGTTGAACTTCAGTACAGTACTTACAGTACAGTAACTGTACTGAGCTGCCACCAGTGGTGACTAAAGAAAATGTAAACCACAGCTATACTAAGGTAAAACCCTTCATTATGCTGCCATCTAGTGGAGATCACTGTACCATCACAACTTTGAAAGCTGATCATTGTTGAGACTTAATAGATTTCATCTACAGTTGTATCCACTGGTTTTTGCACAAAGAGAAATTAATGTGTTTCCTCTGAAGGAAACATTCTGTACATACAGGCTTTATACAGCTCTGGAAAATAATAAGAGACCACTTTCACACATGCTTCTTAAAAGCATCTCTACAGGACAGTCATTTGCTCTTTTCTTTTTTAAATACCAACTCAAACACAACTCATTCTACTTAATGAGACACTGATGAGGTCATCACCTGAACCACATCAGGCAGATTATAAAAACCACTGCTGGGATTAAACATCAACATTATCCCACAAAAACTGATTTATCAACTCTTCCTGTTAAAATATTCTTGCTGTGTTCTTTAGGAATAAATATGAACATGTTTTCTTTGCATTATTATAATTATTCAAGGTCTGAAAAGACTTGACATTTTTGTTATTTAGACTAGTTTAGTCATTAACCAATAAAAACTCTAAATGACAATATTTCTTTTTTTCAATTTTGGGAGAAATGTTGTCGGTAGTTGATAGAATAAATCAACAACAAAAAAACACATAACTATAATAGTAAAACCAGAGAAACTGATCATTTTGGGAGTGGTCTCTTAATTTTTCCCAGAGCTGTATATATATATATAATATATATACACATAATATAACAAATACAAAAACATTTCCTTCTACATCAGAATAACACCTCACAGGCAGTAACATTTAAGATTTGCTATTTGCAGAAAAAATAACAATCTAGTGTGTCACACACATTAGTTTTAATTTCAGGAAATCGTTGTGCTTTCTTCAGTGACAGGTGCTGCATGTCTGTTCCTGCGGTGCTGGCAGCAGAGCACACAAACTGATGCTTCCTTCTTAGATACTGGCATTTGAGTCATTTGTAGTCACAAAAGGAAGCGAACCTATTCAATATATCATAATGTAAAAAAAAAGAAGAAGCAAAGATTCAAGTAAAGTTGAAAAACTGAGTTATAACATCTTGTTCCTTTTAGTGTTTTGGGCTATACCTTATTGCATTATTTTGCAGAATTTGTTGGTATCAGTGTGTCAGTCATGAAAATGAACAATTAAAACATCAGTAAACAGCAGTAACACTCTTCACAGCTGTGATTTAGAAAATAAGATGTTAGTCCTTTGGTATCTCTAAGAGTTTGCTGCTGTTTTATGAGACTCACTCACTCAATTGAATGTGATTTAGTCATAAGAACATTCACTTATAACCTGTACTCACACAACTTAATTTTCATAATAGTCATGTAATTATTTCAGTGTTCACCCACCTCTTCCTCAGTCCCACATAGTGGTTGTCATTTTAGATGAGGGAGCTATTTATTATAACATGCAAAGAAATGTAATACTTCACCGTGAAAAGGCAGGGAAGAAGAAAACCAACCGCAAAACTGTTTGTTACAGAAGCAAGAAATGTTAGTACTCATTTGCATATTTACATTATAAGGAGAAATATCACACTTTTTATTCATCCACAATAAAAGTGTAAAAAAAAAAGAAAAAAAGAATAAGATAAATCTAACCAGCCACAACATTAAAATACCATGCACACAATAATCAGTTATTGACATAACACTCAGGATCCTTCTTCATAGGCATGCTGTTTTGATTGATGGCTGCCCGACTTTTGATAATTAGCTGGAAAAACGTCTTGGCTGTTCCCGGCTTTACTTGGCCTCTAATCTGTTATATGCTGTGTAGACTTGTTTCATTTTGCTCTCTCAGGCAGCAGCTGAGGCAGCAACTCTTTTTTTTCTGCCATTGAGCAATTCCACTGTAACATGTATTGATTTTTAAACCAGTTATTTACAGACAACAAACACCAGGTGGCAGTGTAACTCAGTCCCCGTGTGCTGCACTGAGGCAGTGTCTGCACCCAACAGTCAGTCCAGGGCCACATCCCTCTTTGTGATGTTACAATTAAGGTATTGTTTGCTGTGGTTCACTTGTTGTAACATATATGAAGGATGTCTCTGACGTGTTTCTGACAGGTTCCCCTGTTTCACTGCAGAGACATAGTGTAAAATTCGCACATTTATCAGGAAACATTGTAACAATGTGAGGAACCAATGTATTTATGGAATGAGTATATTCTTCACTAATCATGACCTCAGACATGGAGGTACCATTTGAAGATCCACGTCGCTTATTTATAATTTAATGCCAAAGATAGGAACTCAGGCTGTAATCACATCTAATAATGTTTTTTTTTTCATCGTAGCAGCACTTTGCAGAGGAAGAAATGACAAAATCGAATGATGAAATGAAGAATAAAAGCCAAAATGTCTACTTAGCAGGTAAAGCCAGCACTCCGCTGGTCACTCTCATGGCATTTTAGGGGGTGTCAGAATATGGTGTTTTACATCCCAGGGGAGCAATAACACTTGTGTGAATTATTTATGTCGCCTTTGTCATCTGCATGGCTTTTCTCTGAGTGCCGGTTGACTGGTCCCATTTTCAGACCTGCTACAGATTGTATACATATATTTTTTTTAGACAGGAGGAAGAGGTCAGAGGTCACGTTGAGAGTGTCCCCGTGTCATGGAGGTCGTGGGGAAAAGGCGGACACCCCCTTGTATGGGATATTCTACAGACAGTCCCTCGAAAACCATCCAAATTCCTCCAGTGCATTGTGCCCATGTTCTTCAGGCAGCTGAGTGGGTGTTGTAGACTACATGAGGACTCTGCTGAGGTGGATCCCACCCTTTTTACCACCCACACATATGCTACCAGAACAATAAAGGACAATGGAGAGTACTTGAAGTTAAGATGGGAGATGACTTGGGGAGCTGGCTATTGTTGGTGTTAAGCATTGTTACCCCAACAATGTCCCTGCTGAGGAAAAGATCTCCCAGGTTTAATGAAGGGACAGAAGAGAAGAGAAGACGGGGGCCTCATCTGAATTTTACGATACCCATGTTTTTTTTCTCTTTCCTCCTTTTGGCTTGGATGAAATATTCCCAACATAGCAAACTGAGAGTTGGTGCATCCACTGTGTAATTATGGGATGTGAAGTTGCAGGACCTAAAGGCTGTGATCATTGCAAAAAGAACGCCAAGATCACATTGGTGTAACTTAAATGTTCGCTGAGATATCTTGTATTTGAAACTAATTTTAGATTCAGAACACAAGCTGATATTCCAATGTTTTGTCACAGTTTTCCCTTCATTTAAACTGGAATAAGTCTCACAGAATTCACTCCTTTCACAAGCCTAACCCTTAAATCTGATCTGAAACATTCAGGCCCATCAGTACTGATATGATTTCAATGGGAACAAACCAAACTCCATCTGCTGAAGAAATTGTGAAATGATCATTCACTCCTAAATGGCAACTAAATGTTTTTTTTGTTGTGTGACATGTCAGTAGTTTTCAAAGCCAAAAATGATTTTTAAATCTCAAAATTTAAAGCAACATTGATTAAAAGTGATTATAAGTGCTCATAAAAAAAGGATGGCAATTTGAACTCCTACAATAATGCTCATACTGAGAAAGATCTTATGATATGATAAAAACTCCATAACTGCGACTGAATGGACCTTGAGCTGAGACCATTTTGTCAAATTTGGATGTTTCTCCTGGTGTGTACACTTCTCTGATTGGCTGCTGTTGGATCTATAAACATATCTTGACAGAAAAATAGAGGCTTGATCCCATGTTCACTTTAAAAAAAAATCAAAAAAATCTTGGGGACTAAAGTCAAACCAGCTTGAGTCCAAACAAAGCCAGGAGTTAACTATCTTGTTAAATATTGTAACATCTTAAGCCGCCTTGACACAACACACCTCTGTCTGCTACTATGTTAAATAAATGAGCGCACTTTAAGTGAAGAGGCCACCGTGCAATCAGGGGCATGTGTTTGACCTCAGGCCAGTTGCTGACAACAGATGTCCATCACTAATCAGTGTCATTAAAACTCACCGTGAAGATGACCAGAGATGCCGGAGGTTTTGTCTCGTCCACTGAGATGCTTAATCAAGGAGAAGAAGCGCACGCTGCGGACCAAACCAGGGGGAGGGAGGTGAGGAACATCGCTGCTGTATGATTTTGACCTAACGTCTGGTCATGAGATGTTGGTGAACTTTGACCTTTTGCTTGCAGGAGCGTGAGCATAAAGAATCTGTTCACGCCGGACAATTTGACCACAAATCATGTTTCCACTTAATCATTGCCTGGTTCAGTATGGTTCTATCATGGTTAGTGTTAAAGCAATTGGAGGTTTCGGGTCATTGAGTGCAGATGGAGTTTACGAGGGAGCTGCTGTGTTGTAAACAAGGATTTCAGACCAAATACGCTAGTGTTTGCTTAATGTGTTTGCTGCTGAAGAGGCTTCACTCACTCCACCACCACCACCTGCAGAATGAATCTCAGCCGTCTGACTGCTGTTGTTGTGGTCTTCTGTGTGAAAATGCAGGTTATTCAGACATCCAGCACACACACTCCACCCTCCATCCAGAAAATGTTTAGTAGCTTGGAATTGAGCGCAGACCTTCGTATATAAACCTTGTCTGTGTCAGTGTACTCACTATGGAAATGGACTGAATTGCTGTCTTTTGTTATACAAAGGAAGAGTCCTCAAAGTGCAAATCAACAGATCAACTTCTTCTCTCTGTTGACTTGTTGAAACTTCTCCACGACCGCCTGGCCCTCCTTGTCCTGAGGTCTGCCAATTTTAACAGGATTAAAGGAAAAGAGGATCAACCCAAAACTAATGTTTGCCATCAAGGTCGAGACACGTCAGCTTTACCTCCGGATGAAGATCTGTCTCTCGCTGCAGCCAGACCCTGAAACTAACTGCAGCGTGGATTCGATCTTGAATGCATTACGCTGCTGTAATAAACATGAATCAGGTTCCATGTGTGACACATATTAACGTGCGCTGGGATACAGTGGAAATGGAAATGGCCTGCTTATGTTTATGTTGACACCAAGTTGATCTTTGAGTGTAAATAAGATGATAAGATGAAATATATCTTTATTAGTGTCATGATTAGGACATTTCCAGTACTGGGGAGACATCAATGAAAAGAATAAAAATAGCACTATGTAATAAATATAAAGCAATAAAAAAAAATCCCAATATTTATGTATTTTTACAAAAAGGCAATCTAGTTAGAGTGGTGACGTTATATTATGTATGTATGCTGTATTACAATACTATACATTGAGTGCAGTTGTCAGATTGTCAAATAAAGTTTTAACAGTCTACACAGATTAATATTAAGATTAGTATTATTTGTTTTATTGATGCAGGCTGGAAAATGACTGTTAACACACAATACAAATAGAAAAAATAAAAGAAATAATTAAATAAATAAATAATTAAATTTACAAGCTCCATGTATCCTATATAAACACCCCCCATCAGATGTGGAGAATAACAAACATCCTGCTACAGATTTTACAGAGATAATCTAGGTTAGAGTGTGAGTAGCTCTGCTTGAGTAAATGAGGGATGTGTAACAAAAATATCCTCCTCCTCCCTCTAATTGCTCCACTACTGAGCAACAGATATGATAGGCCTACTGAAGATGAAATATATGTCAATTATTGTGACCATAATTGGTGTTGTAGACGGGGCGGGGCTGTACGCCCCCCCTCCCCCCTCCCCCCTCCGCCTCTGATGCAAACGAAGGGGCCGCTGCAGATATTTCCGAGGCTCCTCCCTGCTTTTTTTCTATCGCCTTATAACAGGATATCGCACTGGCGCGAAAAACGCACTGTGTGGCTCTATTACACACACCGTGGGGCGGATCTAGTGCCTGTTGTATTCTACTGAAGCCCCGGCGTTTTCCTCCCAGCCCTTTTGTTGTATAAACTCAACTAAAACACGGGGACAGCAGCACATCTCGTCTCCTCCAGACACGGCTCGGACTGCTTTTTGGTTTTTTATCCTTCTGATCCTCGTCAACCAGCGTGGACTCTTTGCTCTCTGGCTGCTCTCCCACTTCTTTCCGATGCCCTGAATTTCTTTCTTTTTTTGCCACTGGGATTTAGCGGAGAAGTCGGTGAGTAGTTTTCCTCTGATTAAAGTTTCAGATGGTTATATATCTTTTTTGGGGGGTTGCAGCCACTCTCAGACTGCAGGAGTCCACTTTTCCTGTGGTCTTGTACCGGTTCACCTCTGCTCAGTGGAACAAAGCGCAGCCTGTACATTCCAGGAAGCGCAGCCTGCTCTGTCACACTTTTACGCAGCGTAGTATCTTTAAACTAAATCTGCAGCTCTCGCGCGCTCTGCTTCCATTCAGAACTTAGTGTGAATTATACTTGATGCCTATATATAACCAGGTTATGTAATAACCTTGTGCGCCTGGAGTTCACTGCATAGAGCTTCCGCTAGATGCAATCTATTATTTATGTGGTCCCATTTGTAGAAAGTGGGATGTTAGAGGGATGGGATGTCCTAATGGCTCTTGATGGATTATTGAAATGTGATCATTCTTCTGATGGAAGCTACTTTTTTTTTTTAAAGGACCATCCCTAACCACTGTGATATTCCCCCTTCAGGTTGAGCAGGACGTTCCTCAGAGGCCACTGGTGTCATTTGATCATTTCTGGGAATAAACTCTAGAGGATTTTATTAGCTGGAAACATGGAGTTCGACTGTTACCAGCACTATTTCCTCGATGATTTCGACACCGAGGAGGATTTTTACAAGTCAACCGCACCGAGCGAGGACATATGGAAAAAGTTCGAGCTGCTGCCCACCCCTCCCATGTCTCCCACCCGGACTCTGAGCGGCGCTGCCCTGCACTTCACGCCGGGGGACAAGCTGAGCTGGCTGTCCAAGGTGCTGGGTCAGGATGAGGAGTGCGAGGGTCAGTTCATCCCGGACACGGAGGAGCTTTTCGGCAACCTCAGCTCCATCATCATCCAGGACTGCATGTGGAGTAGTTTCTCCGCCAGCAAGCAGCTGGAGAAGGTCAGTGGGAGGGTGTCAGCTGCGGCGCAGACCGCGGCCACCCCGCTGCCTCAGATCTCCGTCAGACCGAGCAAGGCGCAGTGCGTCTCGGCCGCCGCGCCTCTCGCCGCCTCGGCGACAGACTGCGTCGACCCCGCGGCTGTTCTCACCTTCCCTGCAAGCAGCTGCAGGAAACCGGCGGTGTCGTCTGGCTCCGAGTCCCGCTCTGATTCCTCTGGTAAGAAACGCAGTCATGCTTCTAAATGTTGCCCCACCCTGCCCATGCCTCGGGATTATATTGCCCTCTAACAATGCGTAATTTGGAAAGCTGGGCTGCTGTTGCATAACTGTGGTTTGTGGTGCAGCGGGGTTATCCAGCGCTGCACAGCCACACAGCTGAAGAGCTGGCTTTCCACTCTCCCCCTTTGACAATGTGCCACATGCTTGCTCTGAATACACATGCAGTCTTTTAAAAACCGCGCCCTCGTCACTTTTTCTCCACTTTACCCCCCTTTCAATATCTTCCACTGGCTCTGCATTACAATCAGAGTGCGGTAGAGGGGCGGGGTGACCCAGTCCTGATGATTTATTACTACTACACACACAGCAACAGACCGTGAGAGTAACTCTTTCACATTTCCCAAATTAGGGAAAGCCCCCTGCCAGCACATCCCCTCATTTAAATTGTTGATGGATGCTCAATGACAAAGGCATGAAATTCCTGCATGCTTTGGCATGGATGACCACTGCTGTTAACACCTCAGCTCCTGCTCTGCCCCCCCCCCCCCCCCATAGGGGAACAGTGATCTGCATGCTTGGCTAAGGAATGCACTTCCTTATAGGCAGTTTAGTTAAAGTTTCATTCAGCTCCACACATGCACTCAGGCATGTGAGGCTGATAAGTGTTTTGTAAAGGATGTATTGATGTGTGTGAGTGTGTGTAGCTGATTTATTCTTCTATGTGACGACAGATGATGAAGAGGAAATCGATGTGGTCACCGTGGAGAGCAAGCAGAACCGGACGCGACTGGTGAATGTCAGAAAGCCGGTCACCATCACAGTCCGGGCCGACCCGTGCCCCAAGCGTTTCCACATGTCTGTCCACCGGCAGCAGCACAACTACGCAGCCCGGTCCCCGGACAGCGAGCTGGAACCCGACGATGATGAGGAGGATGAGGAGGAGGAGGAGGAAGAAGAGGAAGAGTACGAGGACGAGCCCCAGAGCAAGCGGGCCTGCACCACGTCCGGCCAGCACCCAGGCTCTTCGGCCCGCGGCTCCCCGCCCGCCTCCCCCTCGGAGACGCCCCAGACCTCGGACGCGGAGGACACCGACCGCAGACGGAACCACAACTTCCTAGAGAGGAAGAGGAGGAACGACCTGCGCTCTCGTTTCCTGGCCTTACGGGATCAGATCCCCGGCCTGGAGTCGGCCAAAACCCCGAAGGTGGCCATCCTGACCCAGGCGACAGAGTACCTCAGCGAGCTGCACAGCAGGGAGAAACGGCAGCTCCAGGAGAAGAAGCGCCTCAAATCCAGACAGCAGCAGCTCCTTCGCAGACTGTCTGATCTGAAACGCTCCTGAGACTCAAAAAAACAACAAAAAACAAAACATGTGTGCTTCTGAAAATGAACTGCCTCATTCACAGTCAAGAACTTTTGCTCTCAAGTTACCTGTCACTTTTGAAAAGCTAGTTTTTTAATATAACGACATGCCTCATGTAAATAGCCGTGAAGTACATTCTGTTTGGATTTACATTCATATTGATGTGGGCTTCCGATGAATTGACTGCGCTGGCCTGTGAACCTTGTTAGTGGGGAGGAGCAGCCAGATCCCAGTGTGCCGTGTTGTTTCTTTTTTTTTTCTTCTTTTGCACAGTTGTGTTTAGTTTTGAACAGGGCGGGTAAATGAGTTGACTCTGATGGGAATTAAGACAGGCTGTTTGTTAATAATTTACCAGTGTGGCAGTGAACTTATGTAGCCTTCAGGGTGTGTGTGTGTGTGTGTGTGTGTTGGCTTAGAGGTCTTGATTGCACACTGATAATGGAGTGAAGTGTGAATGCCTTTCCGTGTACATAAGAGTGCATAAGAACATAAAATTGTATGACTGATTGTGTGATGTACAAATTGTTGTGTAAATAATAGCTTATTGCTCCTGGTGGAGGAGACAAAATCAAGAGCTGTCACCGGGTGAAAAGTGCCACCAGGCACAAACGAGCCTCTATTTTGTTAAGAAAAACAGGAAAATGGACAAAAAAAAAAGAATAAGTAGCACTGCTGTACTTTATATTCACACTTTGTCACTTTGTGATTTCAATGCTTCTCCTGATTTTGGTTGATTTTTTTTTAAAAGCATGCTAACATCAATAGCAACATTAAATTTTTATACCATGTTTGCATACAAACTTGAAGTCTTTGTGTTTATTCAAAATTCATTGCAAGTGTTCCTCTATAAAAAAAAAGAATCTCTCAGCATCATGACCTTGCCATCAACCTGAGTTCACGCTCATCTCTAAATAACACCGTGGAAAAGAAAACTTGTAGCAAAGTGAAACCCTAATTTCAACATTGTAATCGGAAGTCGTAAATGGCAGATGTTATCAGCGTGGGCAAGGTGCACCACGTGCTGCTGTGGTAGAGCCTCTCCTCTCTTAGAAACGACCCGCTATCACCCAGAGATCAGCTGTAAATGAGAGCAGATGATTACAGAAAAATGGAGCCGGCTGCTTGATGTCGCCGCTCTGTGTCACTTTAGTGCTGTGAGTCACATAAAGCGCCGCTGCGTCCTGTGCACCGGCTGCAGAAGGTTAGACGGAGCTCGTCCTTGAGACTTGCCCTTGAGGAGAGAGTGTGAGTGTGTGTGTGTGTGTGTGTGATACCGTCGTGGATCCTCCCCTCTGCAGTGGCTGCTGCATGCTGGGCACCTGATGTGCTCTGAAGTAGGTTACACACACACACACACACACATACACACACATGCGCGTACATACTATTGGTATCTTTAGAACAGTCCCCTGGGTTGGGAGACAGAGGTTGTGTGAACTGCTACTTGGATTCAGTGCAGCTATTCACTCAGGTACACAGTCAGGGAGCAGCACTGCGTCACACATGGCTGTAAAAAAGGCCCGTAAAAAAAAAACACCTCTAATTCCTACATTAATGGTCACAGCAACATATTGTCCCCATTCACGAGGCTTGTATTTGTTGTGACAGGCCATTTACCAGCCTTTATTGATAGTTAGGTCCCTTTACATCCAGCTGTAACTGCTTATGAGATCAGAAGAATACACTCTAGTAAGGGCAGCTTTCATTGATTTAGATGAAAAGTGTAGATTTAAAGGGAAATAAAATGAAGTATTCTGAGACAACAGTTTGAATCTACCAGGCCTCCATCTGAAAAGTGCAAATGTGATCAGGACAATATGTTTTTATTCATTCCCTCTGTGGTTTGTATTGTGCATTAAACTGAGCAAACATGAGAAAATGTCTTTGATATGTGTGATGCCGCTGCTGCACTATCGATGTCCTCATCAGCGAGTCTCTGCAAGTCTGGGTGAGTCAGGTTTGAGCTCCAGTTATTTGTGTCATGAACTCACAACAAGCATTTGGTTCAAGTGCGGCCTGATAGACGAGCCAGACACACCCTGAACTCCAACCGTCTCACACCTCGCTGGCCTTTGTTATGGCTGGGGCAGGTTGGTGTTCCACCTGCCTCTGTTCGCTCTCTGGGCCCCATGCTCTGCCCTGGGGGCACGAGTCCCTGGCACAGTTGAATATTCCCTTTACAAAGTCAGCATTTGATCTCAGGAAGCTCAGTCGAGGGAGTTAAATGACTCCATTCACACACAATAGATGGTAGAAACCCCTCTGCAAAAAGAAAAAAGTTACATTTCTGCAGCAGTGAGTGACTTTTTGTTGCCATATTTCCATTTGAAGCGGAAAACAAAAGACTTGATAGAAACCTGTGTGAACTTGTGATGGAGGCTGTTTGCTTTTTTTGTACTTAAGGAAGTGAAAACAAAAAAAAATCAGATATCAGGTCTTGGATCAGATAGGAACAACCTGTCTGATGCTTTTCCTGTTACTGTTAACAAAATTCATCTGTGGTGACGCAGCACGAGAGAATCACTGAATAATGCAGCTGAGGTTCAGAGAGAGTCGCTGAAGTCGGCGGTTCAGGTCGGCACCATGTTACTAACCACCACCAACATGCAAACTAAGAGCTGAAGCCACACTCTGTTTCTTTGAATGCAAATGAAAATATTGCTGGCGGTTTTGGGGGAAAAGATCATATCTGCTGTGATCTATCTTTTTGAGGAGCTAAAAAGTCACAGGCCTTTTTTTTTTCTCTGTCGAATCTTTAAAAATAAATTGTGGCAGACCAAAGTCACGGGCTCGGTTTTGTTTAAGCGGGATTAAAGGATAGAAATACACCAGAATCAGAGTGAGTTTCTCAGTGGTGTGCCTGTGTTTAAAAAGCAGGGTTCATTCCTTAAGGAAACAATGAGGTAAGAGAATCTCTTTGTCCTGTGGGATGCTGCCTTCTGACAGTTTAACTCGCCGGACCAGATTTTCTGCTCACGTAACTCCCACGCAGAGCATATTCTGAAGTGCATGTACGATCACTTTCTCACACATGCTCATGCTGTGGCTTTCTCCTTTTAGGGCATGTGTGTTTTATTCCCTCACATCTGTAAGCTGCATTTATTTTCTGCTGTAAAGAATGCCACTTTACTCCCAAACAGCTGCAACCTGTTGCTAAATATATTTAGATGTTTCATAGTGTGTGTTGGGATGATTCAAAAGTGAGCTCTTATCTATATGAAAATCCATTTCCAGCCCCCCTGGAACTCCAAAAGCGTTTTGATAACTCCAAAAGTTCTCCAAACCCTTCAATGGCATGACATTGAGTAGAAAATTGGTGAATTATCAATTTTGGGTTAAGTATCCCTTTAATACCAGGTCTGAACAGGATCTACAAATTCCTGGGGCAAAGGACAACATTTGATGGCTTTACTGGTGGTCGGGCTAAAGTGTGTGATGTGTGCAGCCAGGGTGGGACTGTGGAGAATTGATGATTTGCCTGGTGGAAAGAAGCTTGTCATGATTTATAATCTTCTGCCTTCACACACACACTCGCACTTGCCATGTGTGTAAACTATCTCATTAATCTGACTTGGATGTGTGAGAGCATCCAGCTTCAGCAATGTTTAGTAGGCCTAGCTATGAACAGTTAAAGCCCCAGTGTGTAACTTATTTGGCCTTTTATTAGCAAAAATCAAATATTGCTTTCATAAATATGTGTTTCACTGAAGTGGAATCACACCCGCATACAAATGAAAGCTTTCTGGTACCTTAGAATGAGTTGTTACAAGTCGTTACAAATACATAAGGGGGGGCGCACCACCGAACCGAGGCGGCCATGTTGCATCGCCATTTTTTACCTTCAGTGGCAGCGTGACCGTAGGTAACCACGGAAACTCAGTGGAGCTGTCGGCTCGGGGAGAAAGTTTTCCAGGTAGCGCCTGTTAAAACTGTCACCACTGGGGGCGGTGCGTGGCGCAGTGGGTAGAGCGGCTGCCCCATGTAGAGGCTACAGTCCTCGCCGCAGGCGTCCCCGGTTCGAATCCCGCGTCGGGCAGACCTTTCCTGCGTGTCATTCCCCCTCTCTCAGCCTCCCCATTTCCTGTCTATCTCTACTGTCATCACTATCAAATAAAGGCAAAAAGCCGAAAAATATACTTAAAAAAAAAAAAAAACTGTCACCACTGTGTAGGAAGCACAGAGGCACTGACTGATGTTGCATTCAGGTGCAGTCAGGCAGACGGCCGTCGGCAAACCAACCGGATGTCATTTTACTCGACGAGAGAAAGACGGTAAAACGTGGGTCAGGTAAACAATACGACATCACCATGACAACATATTGTCACACCTGTATTGTTTTGCTTCGTGCTGGCGGACCACTTGTTTACGCTTGTTTATCCTGTTATATGCAGCATCTGTTGTCTGACGTCTGCCCGATTTCACGTGAATGCAACATCAAGAATACGTTCCGATCAAGGGGGCAGTGGTCGGTCTGAGAAGTGAAGCTCACTTCCGCGTTCAAAAAACTGCAATCCCCCCGGCTTCCTCTGGGGGCTGGTGTCAGAAAGCAGCATTTTCCATAGACCCCCATTTTAAAATCGCCGACTTTACATCCTCAATAAACATGACCAAAGCCTGGTGTCAGAACGTTAGTTTCTACCCCCGCACATACTCTGAGGGGGGTGAATTTTTTTTTTAACTCTACCGTTTTACTATTATTAGGTTAAAATTCTGGCCCGTTGAGTGACAGGTCCGAGCAGGTCTGTGGACAGCTGCTTCGAGGCCAGTGGGCGGGTTCTCAGCCGGTAAATCCAACATGGCGCTGACGACTCCCCAAAACCAATGGGTGACGTCACGGGATGCTACGTCCATATTTCTTACAGTCTATGGTTCCGATATGCAACCACACCGCTAGATGGGGGTAATTCCTACATATTATACCTTTAAGCAATGACTGATAAGGTAAGTGGGTGCCTAATTGTTGTTTATTTTGGAGCTGTGTAATTGGTTGAGGAAGTGTTGAGGCTTTAAACACCACTGACACCTGCAGATAGGACACTCTGATCAGATGTGTAATCACTTTATCATGTTGTGTGATGAGCAACAGAGTTTATAATTCCTGTGTTTGGGGAATGTGTTACCTCTCCCCTGAATCACTCCAGGACAAATACTCAATCTGTAAACACGTGCAGAGAAACAGAAAGGCAGATCGACAGGTCTTATCTCTGGCAAGTCACCCTGACAAGAGATGTAACCAGTCGTACTTGACGCGCCGGCATTTCTTGCTGACAAACCACCGCAGACCTGTGCAGAGCAACAGTTTAAAACAGCGGATTGTCGGTAAGAAGGACACTTTACCTTAGCCGGCTTTTAATTGGGCAACTCATAAAGTACAAAGTGTGTTCCTGGAATATGGGAGGATAAACTTTCGCAACTGTTAACATCCCCTAGCTGTCATTGTGATGATGAACTTCTACCCTTGTGCTTTAAAAGAGAGAGAGAGAGAGAGAAAACACACACACACACAGGCACATTGAGCAATATTTCCACCATGTTAACTGGTTGTGTTCTGACTGGCCGGCTTTGTATGGTGTGTGTATATTGCGTGTTGACACAGAGGGGCAGAAGAGGAAGCAGACCTTAAACACGCTGCACTGGTTTGTGATTCTAAGAGCATGGTTGAACTAGCTGCTTATCCCTGACCTACATGGGTGGGTGGGTGGGTGTGGGGGGGAATATAGGCCATATAATAGAGGCGGAAGAGAAGCAGGCTTATCTTAGGACAACCTTATGATCTCATGTGTGAGAATAATCTCCCATTAGGAGGCTCGGCTCAGGTTTGTGTGGAGCAATCTCGGCGGCGGTTGCAGTGCTGTGTGGGAATCTCAGCGGTCTGGAGAGAGGAGAAGTGGACTCACTGTCATCCCACTCTTACTCAATGCTCAACACCAACACGCGCCCTTCCCCTTATTCTATTTTTTAAGAGGATGACGGTCAAGGAGGATGCGGGAAAACACAAGCGGGAACAGACTCAGATACTCACAGCTGTTTGGGAGGGCACACACACACACAGAGACACACACATACTTGCAGAAACTTTCCCTGGTTGCCGTCCTGCATCTCTCTGCCTACTGACCCACATTCCTGCCTGGTTGTGTCACTGGAGCTCAGCCGGGCCTGTGGCCGCCACTGTCCGTCTGATCCTAATGAGACACCGAGCCCACCACACAGAGACAGACCACATGAATATGTTGGCATGCAACAGATCAAACTATTTTACTTTCACACTGTCCTCTTGTTTCCCTATCTCTCTATCTCCTGCCCCCCCCCAACTCAGAATCAGTCTGCTGGCTCCTGCCCTCCCCTCAGGTACTTATCTCCAGCATTTGCTGATCTAGGTCAGTCTTCTGAGCTCGGTTTCTCTGCCTCTCCGTGGTGCTCGCCCTCCCCATCCCAAGGCCAGGGTTACGTAACAGCGATGATTCAATTGGAACAGGCTGTATATGTTCCTCTCTCTGTGGATACATCTGGCCCCAGCTGACTGGTGTCAACATAGTGTCTTGCTTAAACCTCAGCCAGTCCCAACAAACCGCTGCACCTTCAAACCAAATAAACACTCCAGGTGTCATTAGATCCTGTGCAGCACTTGTGTTTGGAGTGTGTTGTTGTTGTTTTTTTTGCACTTGCGCCTTCCCACAAGCGCCCTCTTCACCGTCTCTACACAACAACACTCTTGTCCACTTGTCCAGGTTGGTAGTATCAGAGGTAAATCCAGGAGGGTTCAGGAGCGCGGGGGCCAGGCGGCCGTGTCGTGTCAGCAGAGCAGGCCTTTCAACTCGCCTGTCTAATCTGGAGCTAATCCTAATCCCGTTAGTGTAAACACTGCTGCCATCTGGGCCCAGACACACCACAGCTCTGATTATAATGAACCCATCAAAAGGTCTTCAAACCATCACACTGCGTGAGCTGTCACTGGCTCACGCTAAACTCCCTGACCTCAGCTTATGACACAATCATACTGAAGATGGACAGTCAGTAAACAAACAGATGTGCAGCCAACACTGGACATGAGATGATGAGGATACAGCAGGCAATTAAGATGGGGAGCTAGAAAAAAAAGCCACTATTTCGTATTAGAAGACAAACATGAGTCATCTGTGTCTGTAGGGTCTTTGGCTCCAGGAGATGTAAGAGGGAGCGTAAGCTGTTGGTGATGTAACCATAGTGCTGGTTAGTAGGTAAGCAGGAGGAGGGGAGGGGGCGCTCAGTAGTGACAACTGCTGTGCTATCCTCACCCTGGCAACCGCCCCCTTGCCCCATAACCACCACCACATCCCTATCAACCACACATACGGATAGGGTGAGGTGGCTTGTAAGTGAGTCATTAGAGCTGACAGTGAGTCTGTTTACATGCCCATTAGGCTTGTTACTGTCTTATTCAGTTTTTAATGAGAATATGAGCGTGAAACCTGCTTATTGATATAGCTGATTATCAGACTGCAGACAGTGCTGGCATTGGTGGGTTTATACGGCCTGAGTCACTTTAACAGGTGACAATTAACCCACTTCTCCAGCAGCGTGGACTTTCTGAACTTATCTTATCTGTTGGGCCCGGCCTCTTTATCATATCACCTGTAGTGGGAGGCAAGCTTGAAGCTTAAACAAGCTGTAAACCATATTTTTATATGAACAATTAATCAAATGGCGGTGTATAATAAAAGAGAATTTTCACCCAACACAGTTCTCCATAGCTCTGTGGAGTGTTTTGGATTTTAAAGCCACAGTTTTACGTCTCACAAGTATTCTGAAAACATTCCACACACTGTCAGAAAATAAAAGTTACAACTAGTTGGTATTCACAGCGAAGCAATTAGCAGCAAAAGACCCAGAGGTTTTCCTCAGGGAATGGTGGAGACCAAAGCAGAGATACAAGTAGATAAAAGTAGATAAAGGAGATAAAGGAGAACCTTCATGTGGACACAAACACAACCCCATATAAATCATGTCATTTCATGTCAGCCTGATACATAAAAGGTTTGAGACAGAGTTGTTTTCGAGGTAAATTCATGCATTCCCGTCGGGGGCAGTTTTTCGGTAATCAGTCTCTGCATTTGCCTTGAAACCAACTCTGTCTGGTCACGTTCTGTTATTATCTCATAATATAGTGAATGTGCAGGTCACAACTTGTCCACCAGAGCGTTTTGGAGTTGTTGGATTGTGTATTTGATGAGTTTGATGAAAGGGAAACCAAGAAATTCCATTAGCCTCCGTAGTATAGCTCTGAGCAGCTTGCGGCTCTGCTCTGCTGTTCTAAAAACAGCTTGCACAGAGGTAACAAACCTACTGCTATGACTATAGGGATTATGGCAATGGGCCAGTTTGCCAAAATGTTGAACTATCCCTTTAATAATCTGGTAACATTAACATCACTTTTATTTCAGTATGGAGTAATCACTGCATTGTTTACGATCTTATTTTTGTTTAGCGGTCTAATTATTCTGAAACACAGGATGATCCCAAGATGATCCTGGTTGCAATTACATAATTTATACATTTAAGTTTCTCAAACTGGCATAAATGGGCCTCTCTCTGCATTTCTGAAGCCAGAACATAGAGTTTATATGAACTCAGTCATAGCTTTGGCCCCCTGACATACCAGATTAAACCCCGTTGGACACAAAAATATTCCCACTCTGCTTTCAAGTATAGAGTCGACTTCTCCTACATTTGAGTTTACACTGAAATACTGTAGATTCAAGCGATGCAAACTACTAGTGTCAGTGGCACTGAGCTGATCCTAGTGATCGAAGAAATATATAGAAACTTGTTGCTACTGTTTGGGTCTTTGTCTGCTGAGTAGCAGTTTAAACCAGAGCCACTGGTGCTCACAATGAACTGCCAGCTTTGTCAGCCAGCAGATGTTCCATTGTTTGGCTCGGTGGTGTAAGGTTGCTTCAGTTGAAGTTGGGACACTTGCTGCATCTTTTGAATTTAGCCCCCATTGAGGACCGTCGCTACCAACCCCCACCTCCTTCTGACCCCCCAAGGTACTCACACAGGGGCTTTACCCCTCCCCCATCCCCTTTAACCCCCTGCAGACCTCATAGTTGTTGCCCCACCACAACTATAGCCCCCCTACTCTTTGTCTCTCCCCAGTCAAGCCTTCACTAATCAGCACCCCCCACTACACACACACATGCACACACACATCAAAAGCCAAGACCAATTACCACAGTGTATGTGTGTGTGTGTGTGTGAGTGTATATCAATATACATTGAAATGCAGAAAAATGCAGATTCACATACACACGCACGCACGCACACGCACGCACACGCACGCACACGCACACACACACGCACACGCACGCGCACGCGCACGCGCACGCACACGCACACACACACACACACACACACACACACACACACACACACACACACACACACACGCACACACAGTGTGTGTTATCAGGGTCTGTTATCAGATGGAGAATGTATAGTGTATAGATGCCTCTGTTTGTCCTGCATGGTTACAATTCCTTCTTTTCAGCCTCCGTCTGAATGTGGCTGCTGTTGTGGTCAGGGCCTGAGTGACCGCCACTGTGGAGCTTATGTAATAATCAGTGCCCTGCCTTCCTCTTCCCTACTATAGGCCTGTGTGTGTGTGAAGCAGAGATCGAGAAAGAAGCTGTTATAAGGCTTAGGAAACACACACGCAGCAGACACTTCCTGTTTTTGTGTTGAACCAATGGAGGCAGGAAGTGAGAGGAACCGCTGTTGTGCTCTCTTTCTGCTTTCTGATGGGGTGAAATTTTTTGCCCGAGCAAGAAGACGCTACTGCTCCGTCAGCAGCCACCCCCTTACTTACGCTCCAGATTTAGGCGACGGGGTGGGGTTAGACTATTGCCTCTCTGAAAGCCAATAACAACAAATCCAATTATGTCACTTGAGTGCAGTGTGGATGCTTGTTAATGGCCTGTGATGTGACTCCTCCTGCAGACGACCTTCCTATGCGTCCTTTACCTTGGGGGTGATCGATTGCCAAGCCCCTTATCTCAGCGAGGAAAGGAAGAAAGGCTTCTATTTGTGTCTGATAACAAGACATGAGTGGGAGTGGCTGTGAGTTTTGTGCATGGAAAATGAGGAAGTGTTCGGGCCAAAAAACCAATCGCAACCTCAGTAAAAACAAAGAATCTGGTGGCGGCAAACATGCCTGAGTGATTGCTTTGAAAGCCTGATTAAGGTTATAATAGTCATCCGCCTTGCCTCAAGGCTTCAGGCTGTGTGTTTGTGGGGGGGTGGGGCTTGATAAGGGGTAAAGGGGTAGTCCAGGCTGTTCCCCTCTTTGTTCTGTCCTGCTCCACTCATGCCTGCTTTTGTCTCCACCCACTGTGTACCACTGAGAGAGCATTATCTCTCTGTCCGTCTCGCGCCAAAACAGGGAGGGGGGCGTGTTGCTTTTTTTCTTCTTCTTCCTGCATTTCCTTCTTTCTGTCTGTTTTTCCGAGGTACATTTAGTATCTGACGCGTTGCCAGGGCAACTGCAGGTACAGAGTAGGTGTACAAAAGCTCCTTGAGTCCAGCCAATGCGGTCCCTCTCGGCTTCTCTCGCTCTATTTCTGTGTGCCTTTCTCTCTAGCATTTCCCGCCACTCCAGGGTGCAAAGAGAAGGGGAGGGGAGTGGTGTCACAGCCGGTATGAAGAAAGGCTGGCTCCTCTGAGCCTCGCGCCAAATGCCGGCGTTATTCAAATCAGCACAGTGGGTGCGGCCCAACTGTCTCCATGTCCTGTTAACCCCCTCAGAGCTGCACACTACAACACAAAGGCAGACACAAGTGCAGACTAAGGACTCTGCCACATAAATGGTAAATGTTTCACTGCTGCTCCACAGACAAAGGAGAATGTGAAATCTGTAGTTATACAGACTTATCCAGGGAGGAGATGGAAATGATGTTATTAATGAGAGTTTGTCCTTTTGTTGTCGTTGTTTCTGCACAGGCTTCCTCCTCAGGAAATGTAATAATTGTATGTAATGTAAAACTTTATGGAGTCAAATATCACCAACCGTCTTTTATGAAACACTATAAACTTCAAAGGTACTGTTTGTTCTACTAAAACCACATGCTTTGGGTGATAATACTGTGGTAAATAATCAACACAAACACTTATAGCTCTTTCAGAGAGGACAGCTACAGTTTTTTTTAGCATTTAAAGATTCAACATATTCAGGTTTTCGGGCGAACTTCCTCTCTCAAACAAGCACAGTTTGTCTTTCACATCCTCTTTGTCTACGACGCCTCTGAGGAATGAATGAGACAGTAGTCAGGGGCACACTGAGGCTGGATTATCCTCTACTGCACTCTAGTGGCTGTCAGTATGGAGTACATGAAATTAGTGATGAAGCTGTCTATGCCTGCAGTGCACACTGCTAAGAGACTCTAGATCCGGCGTGTCAAACTCATTCTAGTTCAGAGGCCATGAACAGTGGAATTTGATCTCAAGTGCGCCGGACCAGTAAAATAATAGCATGATAACCTATAAATAAAAATAACTCTGAATTTTTCCCTTTGTTTTAGAACTATCCTTTTACAACCTTTGAACAACCTGAAATTTCTTGATAAATATAGGCCTACAGTGTATGTGCAATTTCAAAAATATTATGCCTCTTCTGTGTGTAATTTTCACACTTGGCAAATTCCTCGGGCTGAATAGTGAATGCTCTAGATAATGAAGCACAACTCAAACTGGATGTTTTTTTTTTGTTTGTTTAAAAAAAAAAAAATCAGAATTAGATCAAATATGGTGAAACAGATTAAACTCCAGGTGTAAGTTTAATTTTGAGTTATATCTAAACACAAAACTTGAGTAAGAAAACAGATTGTATTCATGTTCAGTCGACTTTCCACACAAACAAAGACACACAATCCTTCAGCTGCCATCAGGTAATCAATAAAATCTCTTTGTGTCTGGAGAACCCTGTGGAGAGTGTGTGGTCACAACCGGATACTTAATTATTATTTGTCAATTAAATTGACACAATTACAGATGGTGCTCCTGGTTTCATGTGTGCTGCCTCTAGAAGTATTAGACAGGTTTAGTCGACCACCTCTGGTTGTCTGTCAACGCTCAGTACTAGGCTATTTGCTACCTTTGTAATTCTGACAGATGAACATGCGGATGATGGCCGTGAGTTGATGCAGTGAGGTCCCGCATGTTTCTGTCAGGATGCATCTTCATCATCCCTGTGTTCCTCGAGTCCCTGCAGGATGTCTGCTCAGCATCGTCTTCCCAGAAAGCCTCTGTCAGTGCTCCTTCGTAGCGATAAAAGCCTAGTTAATGTTATTTCTGATGCATTTGAGCTCATCAAAGCAAAACGCAGACTTTCATCTGTGTTGCCCTGCACCACTTGCCTGTTTCTCTGATTGATGCCATATTTGGAGGGCTATATATACAGTCTGGTGTCACCACAGCCAATCAGATCCTAGAGATGGGGGTCCCAGCCAGTCTGACTCCCTGTCCGTTGCCTGGCAACTGGGACTGCTGCTTCACATTTCAATCCATGGAACGATCCTGCAGGGGTTTACACGAGGAAGAGAGACAAGAAGAAATTATCATTACACACACAGAGGGAAGCAAATGACCCAGGGTGGACTCCATTTCCCACACTGCTGAGCAGGAACAGGAATGATAGCTATTCCAGAGCACATGAGATACAATCCAGCTCTTGTGGTAATAACATCTACAATAAAAAAAAAAAAATTCCTTCATTTTAAATGACTTATTACTACACATTGTGATAATAAGAAATAGCCTTTCTGCAACGTTATAACAAGCTGCACCTTCTATGTTATGACAAGCGCCACCTCTTTATAGCAAGAACTGAAGCGTGATTAAATTATAAGCATCATGACACAGCAGGGCTTTGACACACTGGCCTGTTCTGTCCAATAGGGTGCAACTTCCATCAAATGACATGCTCTGCTGCTGCTCCGGGGAATTAGACACTGAAAGGGTTAATAAAAGGGGGAGGATGCAAAATGGCTTGAAGTCAATAATGTGAGTGAGGAGAGAGAGGAACGCACAGAAAGACAAGAACACAGGAGCTGAGCCAGGAGTGTAGCACAAGTGATGCTAGAGATAAGAGAAACAGCCTCAATTGAACGTTTTCTTCCATCTCTCCGTCGCTCTTTCAGCCTGCAACATCTTCCTCCTGCTCCGCCGGTTTTTCTCTTCCAGCATTCAGATGAGTGACTCTGCAGCTGCACTTATAAATTAATCTCATCTCCTAAGTGCAGCAGCATTGCATTCAAATTGTGAATGCGCAAGAGTGAGTAAGGACTTTGTTGTGAACTCCTGCCAAAGAGACGGAGACCGAGAGAGGGACGAGGAGAGGAAGCCATCTGGGGACACTCTGACTCTGTGCCGTCCTGACTGAGACAGAGAGAGAAAGAGGGAGAAGTGAGCTAGGAGGAGGAAAGATGAGTCTAAACAACGGTCAAACTCTGACCGTCGGTGGAAAGGACCTGAGCAGAAATGGCAGCAGCAGCAACAGCAGCAGCAGCGGCTCTCGTGCGCCCTGGGAAGACGCTAGGATGGTCCTGAAGCCCTCCACCCCCACCAGGAAACCCAAACCAGTGAGTGTTCTTCCTCACACAGCATCCATTTAGGGCTAGACAAGTGTCAAGTGTCAGAGTTGTGTTGCAGTGTAGGCTATAATCTTGCTGTGGTTGTGTTAGAGCTGAACTGTATTGCTCGTCATAGCCTGCCAAGGTTGTTTTCACTACTTGATGCTGCCTTTTTCACAGTCACCAGTACTGATATCACATGATGAGTGACAGATGACAGAAGACAGGCACACCGACCTTTATCAGAGTCGAGCCCTGGTACAAAACAGCAAGAGAGTCATTCCCAGGGTCCCAGCAGTCAAAGCTGCAGCGTTTCAAGCCGTCAGTTCACTGGACAGAAAAGTTGAATAGAGACATGTATGTGGGTGAAACAGGATACAGAAGTGCAGCGAGGTGTTACTGTATCACCTGGAACCTGAGCTACTGATAGAGGAGTCTTATTTCAGACCAGGTGGAGAGTTCTCTGCGGCCTCTTTTTGGATTTTCCTACGTGGAGAGGATGCATCAAAATTCAGTAACAGACAATAACACCGCAGCAACTTCTGGCACTTGCAAGGTGCAGGGAATTGTCATTGTAAGTCTCGCACTGATGTTATAAACTGATTGTTGACGTCTATTCCTAAGTATTGGAAGTAATGTTTAATCCTGTGTCACCAGTTTTTGTGTGTTTTTTTAAAATATATTTTAAATCACACCAATAGACTGAAAAAGTTTAACCCACTTATAACAAATTAAAAACTAACTAGTGTTTAGTGTCTGACCTATTAGCCTCCAGAGAGGATTAACCAGTGTCAGTCTGGTATCAGGGGCGGGTCCAGAGTATTTTCTGGTGGGGGCCATAGGGGCAAACAACAGTGAATTTGGGGGGTGCCACCCAAAAGTAACAAAAATAAAGGCAGCTACTAATCGCTGTCTTGAATATTTATATTGTACAGTTACACACTGTTAAATGTATGTTTTCATCTTGCTGAGAGCCTACGTATGACGTTTTCATTTTCCACTTGTCAATATTAAAATTATGGTCAATCAACTCTATCTTGTAAATAAGAAGTCCTAGCAGAATAGGCAATATAATATATTCTCACAGTGAACACAAAAGTTGAAGATTGCAGGGGGGGGGGTCTGGTCCCCTGTCTGGTATGTGGGTCTGACTCTGCACTATCAGAGTCTTGCAGAGGAAAATATGTCATATCACACTATCACTTCTATTCTGACACTCAGTTTACCCTCTGTTGTTATGTATGTTACTGGCATCAAAGTCTTTCGCCAGTCTTATGCTACAACCCAGAATATTATTCATGTACTGTGTGCGCCAGCAGGTGGAAAAGTTACAACTCTGACCCTGAATCTCTCATACAACACAACTGCAACAACTTTGTTTATGAATGAGCAGATCAAAGCTGCATCTAAACAAAATGCTTTCCCCCTCTCTCATCCTTCAGCCCAAGCCGGAGAACGCCATCACCATCGGCGTGTCGGCCCGAGTCCTCTTCAACATGGAGAAGGAGCAACAGATCTACGAACAGCAAGGGATGGAGGATTACATCAAGTATCAGGTGGAGCATGAAACAGAGCCCTTCAGCCCCGGACCGGCCTTCTCCTTTGTCAAGGTCAGAGACTATGTGGAGAACAAGGGGCACAAACACACACTGACACACACAAACACTCACACTATATCAAACCAGATGTGGAGTGATTCCTTGGTGTCAGTGTGTTATATGTTGGGTCGTGTCCCTGGAGGCGGTAGATGAGTAATAGGCATTAAAACACCAGCCCACTCAAACGCTCACACACATACACACTCCCTCCCCCACTGCAGCGACACAGTATTATATTTTATGTATAACTTAAATCTTCCTGGATGTGTTCCCAGGCTCTGGAAGCAGTGAACACCCAACTGAGGGAGCTTTACCCCGACAGCGAGGAGCTCTTTGATGTTGTGCTCATGACCAACAACCACGCGTATGTCGGCCTAAGACTCATCAATACCATCAATCACCACAGTGAGTAACTTATACACACAAATGATGGTAAAAAAAACTTTCTGTTCATTCACTTTGTCTGGTTCACATCCTCCAGCATCACTTGCTCGCTGGCTCTATTTCTGATAATGCTGCACTGCAATGTATTGGAGGGTTTTTGGACCAAAATGTGTTTAGTGTAGCTGATTCTTCCTGCTTCTTTCTTTATGTTAAAAATAAAATGAAATAAGCCAACCTGCTGGACCTTGCAGTCAGAGAGAGTTGGTTAAGCCTTCTCATGACAAGAAGGCAAAGAGCACATTTCCACAAAAGATGAAATTACTCCCTTCATGGGTTGTTGCACTGGAAGATGTCATCCACATTCATAATTGGATGGCTTATTACAAAGACAGGAACCGTTCAGTTAATTATCTGCTGCATTAACCACATCCAAACATGCTTTATTTGACATGGACTTATAATTCATACAGCTACAAACTGTCTTAGAACATAAGCAAAGACGGTGCAAATATATCTATCACTGTTCAGTTTTGGCTGACATGAAATATTATAGAAAGTGGTTTAAAAAAGTGGTTTTGTCATCTAACAATACAATGAAATTAGACAAAGCAGCAAGCCACACCACTGAACGAGTGACATGTTCATTTCTATGTGATGTGACAAGGCTCACTGGATCATCCTGATGATACAAACAGTCACAACAAGATCAAATGCGTGGTAATCCAAGAGTGAAAATAGTTTCCAACAAGTTGACATGTTTTCCTGTTTGAGTAAAGTTTGCTAAAAAAAAAAAAACCTAAAAAAAAACAACAACCTACAATACAGTATAGAGTATGTTTTCTGGGCCTGTTCTTCAGTGTTTATGTTCTCAGCAGGATATAGTTTTGTTGCTGAAAGGTTTATGAACATGGATATTAGGCCAAGCTCCAACTCAACACATACGTAGTCTTTTATGGGATCTATTAATGTCACAAAATAACAAAGTTGTCACACTAGATCAGGTTTTTTCAGGCTGGGGGGTGGGGGGCTCATTTAACCACTGGTAGTTAAAGCAGAAGTAAGTGATATATTTGTGTTAATATAAGTCTTAAATAGTTATATCTTCCGACAGCAATCACTTCTATAGAGTGTTTGGTCTGAAACACGGGTCTGTCAGTCACTCTGCTCTGCTCTGAGCCGAAGAGAAAACATTTATCGTATCCTACAGTTTTTATCCAATGAGGAGAGAGAACGGCATGCAGGGCTGTGTGTGCAGCCAAAGAACGCCGTGAATGTGGTGACGTAGGGACGAGGACTGTTATGGTGCGTTCAAGGCAACTCGTATTTTTCCGACCTGTGAAGTGGTACCAGTTCGATCTGGTACGAGTTCACCGGTCGGAAGTTACGAGTGGCCGTTATAGTGACTTTCACCGGTAAAACAGGTCGGAAAAACACGAGTGGGTTGCCTGAAACGCTACAAAGTCGTAAGTTGTGACTTGAAGCTGTAATTTACGATTTCAAAAGCCTGCCTGGAATGCAGCATTAGCGAAAACGACCGGACCACTTACTTCTGCTTTAAGTGTGTCCTGCTGACAAGGTTATTTTAGGTCAGCAGACTTTCCCTTTTCGTGGCTTTTCAGACACTTCACAAGGCTAGTATCTCAGTTTCAGTCTCTTACATCATTATATGTATACTGGTAAAAAGCTCAGGTTTTCTATGGGTTATCTCAGGCCCACGCACACACACAGACTGAGGGTGAGCTGCACTCCAGCGATGTGTCTTTACTCTGTAGATTCTGTAGTTGCTTTCCACAGCTGGTGGTGCTCTTGATTCCCACACTTTATGACCCCGTGTCCCTCCCCAGGTCACACACACACGCAAGTGTGTACATGAAGTCTACTCAAGACATCACAGAATCCTCTGTTGACTCATTGAGAGGAAGAAATAGAAAGAGGCCAGTCAGAAAAAAGAGGAAGTGGCTGTAATCTAAGAATCGCTTGTCCTGGCTATTTAGTTTATGTTTTTGGATATTTCAACATTTTGGCAAATTCACCCATTGCCATAATCCCTATAGTCTTACAGGTACGGGTTTGTTACCTTTAATTTTCAGTGCAAGCTGTTTTGAGACGGGCTGGGCAGAGATGTGAGCTGCTCAGCTAACGCAAGGCAAATGCAAAACAGGTGTTGTGCCGAAAAACGACTGTCCCGACAGGAACGTGCATCGGTGGCTTTGCATTTACCCATGCATTTGCCTTGAAAACAACTCCATCTTGTAATGTTGGAATGGAAACCAAGAAATCCTAGGCTCCATAGTGTAGCTCTGAGCAGCTCGCGGCTCTGCTCCGCCGTTCTAAAAACAGCTTGCACCAACAATTAAAGGTAACAAACCTACTCCTAAAACTATAGGGATTATGGCAATGGGCCAATTTGCCAAAAATGTTGAACTATCCCTTTAAACTGCACGTGTTGACAGATTGCCACTCAGTCCGAGGGGTCACTCTCATCCCTGTGGATGAACAGAGACCGTGGGTGGTTGTGATGGGATATTTCTCATGGTCCACACATCACATTATGTCCCTCAGGGGTAAGTGGTGGGAGCTGGGGAGCTTCTAGACTAAAGTAGAGGTTTGGTCGCCCTTCACACTGATTCACTGCTTTAACTAGACCAACAATTGAAACTTAAAAAGCTGAGATGAGGATTTCATGTCACTCAAGGTTTGCCCTTCCTCCTGTCTGCTCTGCCTCTTAGACCTGCTCCTCACCAACAGAGTGTAGGATGCAAAAGCAGATAATAAATCACTGCTGCCATTTGCTGCTAGGTGGTTTATTCATTGTAATTGTGATAATATGTAGGTTTCCTTTCTATTCATACAGACAAATCCTTAATATCAAAAAATTTCACCAGAAATTGTTTGTGATAATTAGCCAACTTAGACATATACTCAGTTTCATGGACACAAACTGTTCATTGAGCTTTTCATCCCTCCTCTCTGCAGAGCTGTTCATCGAGCGCTTCTGTATGACCGGGGGAAACAGTCCCATAGGCTACTTGAAGGCCTACCACACTAACCTTTACCTGTCTGCTGACCCCACCAAGGTGCGAGAAGCTTTGGAGGAAGGTCAGTATAAAGACAGATGAGCTGCATGTTTCTGTTCTCGTATCTGCCCAATTTTCAGAAATAACTAAAACTGAACTTAAATACTCAGTACAAAATGTGTGTGTGTGTGTGTGTGTGTGTGTGTGTGTGTGAACCACCAGGTATAGCAGCAGCCACCATGTTCACCCCAGAGAAGATGACGGAGGTGTCGGAGACTCAGCTACGCGTTGCCTTCGATGGCGACGCCGTCCTCTTCTCTGATGAGTCTGAGCGCATCTATAAGGCCCACGGACTGGACAAGTTCTTTGAGCATGAGAAGGCCCATGAGAACAAGCCTCTGGACCATGTACAGTATACAGTATACAGTATACAGTATACACACACACAACCATCACACTGCATTTCGGTACAGTTCTGTTAAAGGACAGTCCTAGATTCCTAAAATTTTCATCTTTCTCTCAGGTTTGTCTCATGTTGACATGGGCAGAACAAAGTCAAAGAGAGGTGTCAGGGCATTTTAGAAGGAAGTGGGTTTATCAAAATATATTTATTTGGAGGAAAAAAGTAAAATAGAGAACATACGAAAATGTCATCAATAATCCCTAATTCCCATGATAGCTGTGTGAACATACAAGAGCAGCAACAATACAACAGAAGAAAGGGGTAACTCCTCAGAGTGCAGTTCTGAGAAAGATGAGTTTAAAGTATTTTTGTTGTCCAGTCAACTGTATTGAACTTAGGATTCTGAAAATTAATTTTTAGCTGTAAAAATATTTAACTCAAACTTAACATTTTACCCTTATTTGTCTGTCTGTTTATGCATTGAGGCAAAACATACGCTATACAACACAAGAAAGGGGTAACTCCCGTTAGTTCGTAAAATGGTAGTAGCCTGTTGTACAGTAGGGCGTGTTGTGCATTTATACACAGATAGAAAAGGGTAACTCATGTTACGGTGTTCTCTTGTTGTTTCCCCACAACTTTGGGTAGTTCTATACACAGACAGAATAAGGTAACTCTAGTTACTGTGTTCTCTTGTTGTTTCCCCACAACTTTGGGTAGTTCTATACACAGACAGAATAAGGTAACTCTAGTTACTGTGTTCTCTTGTTGTTTCACCGCAGTTTTTTTGAAGTTACTGTGAAAACCACCCACAAATATTTTGCAAATAAGATACCATTGAGTCAAGATATTTATCCACATGATGTAGCAGACCTTTAATGTCCCAAAAACGAGTTACCTCCTTCTTGCATTGTATGGCAAATGTTGGGCTGTAAACTTTGCTGGACATTAACAACAGTTTTGGTGATGAGGTTACAGGTGCCTCTGTTTTCACATTTTGTGGTTTGGTCTCATTTCCAGATGCTTTGACTGTTGGTTTTGATTCTGGGTTTCAGTTTGTAAAAAACAGTATAAACCAACTGAGCTTCCTTCATCTTTTCATCTCTCTACAGGGGCCGTTGAAAGGATTCCTGGAAGCTTTAGGAAAACTCCAGAAGAAGTTTTACGGCAAAGGCCAGCGCATGGACTGTCCCATCCGGACCTACCTGGTGACGGCTCGCAGCGCGGCCAGCTCCGGCACCAGAGCCCTAAAGACTCTGCGCTCGTGGGGTTTGGAGATCGACGAGGCTCTCTTTTTAGCGGGGGCACCCAAGGGGCCCATGCTGGAGAAGATCAGGCCGCATATTTTCTTTGATGACCAGATGTTTCATGTGGAGGGGGCAGCGGAAATGGGGACGGTGGCGTGCCATGTGCCCTATGGGATAGCTCAGAGAGTCGCCAAGAGAGGAATAATGGACAAGGACACGTCAACAGCAGCCAAGTAGCGTGGACATCACAGTGCAGGACAGAGACTAAAGATGTTTCACTCTGGCTTTCAGGATGATGTCACTACAGAAAAATGTAAACATCAATGCAATGCAATCATATGACGTCATACAAATTTCAATGAAGAATCCTTTATAAGTGATTTAATTAATAACTGAAGATTTAAAGATGTTTGAGGTGCCAGTTTGCATTTATTAATGGATGACATTGAAAAGTCACTTGTTACAAAGAGAGGTGAAACACCAGCCATAGTTACCCCTTATAAAATCATTATAAAGATGACTTTATATGAACAAGTGGCAGTAAAATTTCCATTTGCAGTAATTAATCAACTATCTCACACTGTTACTTTTGGCACTGATGCTTTTTTACCTACATCTACCCACAAAAAAATTTAATCCTTTGAAAGCCAAAAGCAATTGCAATAAAGTATTATGAAAATAAAACAGAACCAAAATAGAAATGAAAAAAAAAGTACTTATTCTGCAATATTTTAGTTACGACTGATAAAGACAGAGTGTGATGAACCCGTTCACAGCTCAACATGCAGTCTGACACTTTATACAGACTTTCTGTTTGGATTAACACACCTTTATCACTTCAGTGTCTGTCTGTGTGTTAAAAGGTTTTAAACTGGTGCCTTTCTCTCAGTGTTGCTTCATGATTTTTTCCCCTTTTCTGCCAGTGTTCTTGCACGTTGTTGTTAAATGTATGTCGTACATGTGGTTGTTTGATCAGTGTATATGAATGTATTTGAAGGTTACAGGCTAAGGACCCTGCAAAAGTGGAGTAATGAATGAAAATATATTTATTGAAAAGTTCTTGTTTAAGAAAAAATAAAGATACATTTATAACATATTGAGCATTTATTGTCCTCCATTATGTGCAATTTTTTATTTGCCTGTCTTATTTTTTTTTATGCCAGGATTGTTGTTGTGGCAATCTTGTGTGTGTGTGTGAGGTAAATTGGTACTGTATGATGCTACTTGTGAAAACTTTATTACATCTGGGCCACCTGAGAAATGTGGACTCAAGCATTTCTGTTCAAGATTGAAGTAAAAAAATATTTAAAAAAAAACGAAACAAAAAAACAAACAGTTTCCTGTCATATCTCTCCTACAGAGACAAACTGCTTCCTCATCATTACTGTCTTGCGCTAAGTGGGGAAAACATCAAACACTTATAAAAAGTGAGCAGCAGGTGAAATCCACATGGATGTTACTGTAATAGTGGACACATGCCATGAGGGGGAGACAGAGACTAACACACATTCAAACCAATTTGCCAAACAGCTGATGACAACATCTGCAACATGACACAAGGAGCAGGGAATTGATTAATGTTGTGAATGTGCAGAATTCTGCAATAGTCACATTTCATGACCAACAAGGTATTCCTCATACACATCAGTCTGAAATGGTACTTCTGGTTGATCACAGTTATCTTACACCTGAGACACGTACACATACTTTTTTAAAGTATATTTTTTGCCTTTAATGGACAGGAGAGTTCAGAGAGAGACAGGAAATTGGAGGCAGAGAGGGGGAGAGGGTGATGACACGCAGGAGTGCAGTGAGGACTATGGCCTCAACACATGGGGCAGGTGCTCTACCACCTGAGCTAAACACGGGCCCTAGTTTCCTAGACCGGGCGAAGTCTAAGTGCAGCGCAGCTTCGCCACGCCAACTAGGCGTGTCCAGGTCCATTTCGCAAGTTTGCTGGACAGAGCAGTCCGACTTACGCCAGCGCAAGCCCGCCCCTCATCCCTCCTACCGGCGCAAACGGCAAAGGGGGAGGAGAGAGGGCGGGAGGGAGACAGGAGGAGGAGAAGTGGGATTAACACAGCCGATTCGGATCTTCACCAATCAAAGGAGCTCCTCTCCTCACCTTTAACTGCGCCGCGGGCGGTGCGCACTGCAAGTTTGTCATTTTATACTTTGACATGGACGGAGGAAACAGCGACGCCAGAGGCCGAACCTCTCCCAGGAGGAAACAGCTGTTTTGGTTTGGAGGTCCGAGCTCAGAGTGGCCGAATAATGAGATCAGGTTTAAAGGTACTTTATTTGTCACATATACAGCTAGTACAGTGAAATTCTTTCTCTGCATTTAACCCATCCCTGTAGGCAGCCACGGTGCAGCGCCCGGGGACCAACTGCAGATTATGAGCCAGTGCCTTTGGTCAGGGGCACTGACTGGAGGATCAGGCTAGCTGGCATGTTTTTAGTGGTGGGGGAAACTGGAGCACCCGGAGGAAACATGCAAACTCCACACAGAAAGGACCTGGGCGGCCGGGGATTCGAACCCAGGACCTTCTTGCTGTGAGGCAACAGTGCTAACCACCGTGCCACCGTGCCGCCCTTTGTTTGATCTGATACACTGAGAACCGGTGCCCAGTGTAAGAAACAACAACTAATAAACTAAACTAATAAAGAAACTCACATTTATTCATTTCAATTTATTATTCCCTGTGTAAGACAGATGAGAGGTGTAGGCTACACTAATCACAACATAAACAAACACCATGCGGGATGAAATCAGCGTAAAGGACGCTCTCTCTCTCTCTCTCTCTCTCTCTCTCTCTCTGTCCTCCTCTCTTTTTTCTCTGTGATAGAGATGCTGAGTATACTGTAGTAGGCTATATACTGACTATCTGATACCGAGGCTGTTGTGGTGGACTAAGAGAGATGAAGATTTGTGTTTTGTTTTTCATTACGGCCGCGTGACGAAGCAGTCGCCCTCTAATAAATTAATAAGTAAATAAATAAATAAAGCGATCATCACAACGGCAGTGCGTAGTCTCAACACGGCAGCGACATGCAGTCATCCACCCTCAGTCCTGCTTTTGGGACATCCACAGCTGCTTTTCAGTGCCAGTTCGTCCCTGCTGTGTTAATTCAGGTGGAGTTTCCATTACGCACCGACAGCCTTTGATCTCTGCTTTGATCTGACGTCAGATGTGACGGGACAATCTATATAGATATAAATTCACGTGTTGATTCCGTTAGTTGCATTAAATAGTGGTTATTGTGGATATTTATTGCATTGAAATGTGTCTGGAACTGTGGAGATCTGCCTGTGACGTCTTGGTGACGTGTGTGCACTGCAGGTCAGTCAGCCAAACTTCCACTGCACCAGCTGCGCTTCGCCCTGCGCTGAGAGTAGACCTGGTTGGAGGTGGCGAGCTTTCAGCGCAACCTCGGCGGGACATTTTCGCACGAAACTTCCACTGCACCAAGCTGAATCTGTGACGCCTCCCCCTGCTGCGCGGCCACGCCTATCTCAGCGCAGCGCGATCTACCAATCTTCCAATCTGACTTTGCGCTAGGCTGCGCTGGTCGAAACTTGCATTAGACCGGCTGCGTTACTTTGCGCCACCTGCGCTGCGCCAGCAAACTAGGGCCCAGCTGTCAAATATAGCTATGTCAAATATTTCTGAGATGAAAGTTTCCTGATAAAGGTTATTGTTGAGTTTCAATTCTCCAGAAATGATTCTTGTTGTTGCTGACATGTTTCCCTCATAACACTGTCATTAAAACTTCAAAACACGTCCCCACTGTAAACCTGTTCTGCATGGTTGTTAGATACCTATATAACATCTCCTTGAGCTCAGTCTCATCTCAGACACATCTCATCACCCCCAGAGCTGACCTGGATTTTTGAGAGTACAACTATTATTTTTTTGACTGTTCCCTCATAAAGATGATAACTTTTAATTCTCTCTGGGGTTTGTTTATACTGTTCGACACTTTTCTTTTCTTTGTTTTGTTTTACATCACAGAAATTGACAATAAAGCTGACTCTGACTTAAACAAAAAAGGATGTAAATATACATGTAATCTCACTGCAGTTGGTGCCATTTCATGGTTTTACCCTGGAGAAGTTGTGGATCTACTGATGCAACTGTGGAATATTTTTTATGATTATAGGGAAGAAATCTGTGAGTGTAATTTTTTTGTTCCTTCACATGCATCAACAAAATTATTAATGAACAAACTGCTCAGGATAAATTTCTGTTTTCCTCTTCTTTTTTTTTATATTAACAGGTAAGACCGTTGTTGTAGGTGCAGGTAAGAGTCTGATCTGAATCACCACTTTATAAATAGGGCAGCACAATAAATGGAAATATAATTTTAAAACAAAACAAAAACAAACAAACATAAACACCACTGCTGTGTGTTGTAGCAGCATGGGAGAACCTTTTTGTTTGTTACAGACATTACAATAACAAGTTCTCCTAATGTGTTTTGTCCAGGTGGTGTCTTGACTCTGACCTTGGGTCCTGCTGTTCTGGCTCTGATTGGTTTTGCGCAAGGTGGAATAATAGCTGGTTCCCTTGCTGCCAAAATAATGTATCTTGCTGCTTTAGGATATCTTCCTCTATGGCTGGTGGAATTCTTTCAGTCATTTGGTAATTGAATATTTTCTTTATTTAAAAAAAAATCTTTTTCATTCATTGATAAAAGAAATTTGAGTTGAGAAAAAGTTTTTAGGAGCAAGGTTAAAGCAGAAGTAAGTGATATATTTGTGTTAATATAAGTCTTAAATAGTTATATCTTCCAACAGCAATCACTTACATAGAGTGTTTGGACCGAAACACGGGTCTCTCAGTCACTCTGCTCTGCTCTGAGCCGAAGAGAAAACATTTATCGTATCCTACAGTTTTTATCCAATGAGGAGAGAGAACGGCATGCAGGGCTGTGTGTGCAGCCAAGGGACGCCGTGAATGTGGCGACGTAGGGACGAGGACTGTTATGGTGCGTTCAAGGAAACTCGTATTTTTCCGACCGTGAAGTTGTACCAGTTCGATCTGGTACGAGTTCACCGGTTGGAAGTTACGAGTGGCCGTTATAGTGACTTTCACCGGTAAAACAGGTCGGAAAAACACGAGTGGGTTGCCTGGAACGCTACAAAGTCGTAAGTTGTGACTTGAAGCTGTAATTTACGATTTCAAAAGCCTGCCTGGAACGCAGCATTAGCCAAAACGACCGGACCACTTACTTCTGCTTTAAGATGTTGTTACTAATGACGATAAGTTCACCATTTGATGTAAATGAAAATGTTAGATTTTGGCTATGGCCACCTGTGACATAGGCAGTGAGCTGTGTCTTTTGGTCATCACAGTCTATGCCACAGGTGGCAGATACGTAAATAAAGGCTGATTAAAGCACCAGTGTGCTGGTAATTACATTGGGTGGAGGAAACATTAGAATTTCATTTGGGGAAGAGTATTTGCTGAAAAAAGAAAATAGGTCATTTATTGTTGAAAGTGAGACACTTTTTAAACAAAGATGAAAAATCCTGTCCTGACCTCTGCAACAATGTGATGTCACAACAAAACAAAACACTCATTACTCAGTCTGAGGAGAGGCTCTGGCTGACAGAGCTTGTAGAGTACTGGAGAGAATCTTAAAAGGTGGGATGTAAAACTACACTGAGGGGATGTTGTTTAGATTGCTGGGTAGAGCAGATGGCGCCCCATGCCAAGGCTCTAGTCCTTTGCCGCAACCGCCCCGGTTCAATTCCACCGGTGGAAAAACAGAAGAAATGTAAAATATGGGAGCTTTAAAAGATGAAACAACCCCTTTAGGCTTTAAAGAAAAGCCTGAGAAAATTAGACAAATGTAATAAAGCTGATCGGTAAATTGCAAGTCTCACATGTAGGCTAATGAATGTAATCTCTCTGCAGGTGCAGGTGATGGAACTGCATCAGTTGGAGGAGGAATAGGATGGATGATATCAGCTATTTGTAACATAAATGCAACAGCCGATGGAGCAGCATGAATATTCACTAAGTTTTCTCTTTACTTGATGAATCAACCTGGAATCATCTTTTCGGTGCTGTCAGTCTGAATAACCTAACATACATTTTACTCTCCTGTGTGTGACACTCAACTAAAAGCAGAACTAAAGAATCAAATGGTTGACAGAAAATTCTACATATTTTCATCTTGTCTCTAATTATGAATCCTAAAGCTCTTTGAGATGTGTTCATCTCAACATACTGTCCACTTAATAAAATAAAATAAACAATAGACAAACAAATTCATTGTTGTTGTTGCTCTTACTGTAGTTCTTATCCCTTGAATGTAACAACTATTAACACTCAACATTGCTGGATGAAAAATACAAAACATGATGTATTCTCCAAACAACACAGAAGTACAAGATTACAAGAACAAGAATCTTAATTTGACGGGAGCGGCTGCCAGGGTGTGGTCTCTGTCAACAGGGCCCAAGGGGTGCTTAGTGTCTGCCTAGTTGCCTGCCTGTCTTATTTTTTTTATGTCAGGATTGTTGTTGTAGCAATCTTGTGTGTGTGTATGAGGTAAGTTGGTACTGTATGATGCTACTTGTGAAAACTTTATTAGGCTACATCTGAGCGACCTGAGAAATGTGGACTCTTATGCAATCAAGTCTTTCTGCTTCAAGATTGAAGTAAAAAATATTTAAAAAAACAGTTTCCTGTCATATCTCTCCCACAGAGAAAAACTGCTTCCTCATCATTATTGTCTTGCGCTAAGTGGGGAAAACAGCAAACAGTATGATATAAAAAGTGAGCAGCAGGTAGCCTAATATCTAGACGCACCCTAGCGGCAGCAAAAATATTTGCTCCGCAGGTCGGTCTAGAAACGAGCCATAGGAACTTTTTGAGTCTCGAACATCGATTGTGTTCACCAATCACAGCGCTCTATCTGTTTAGAGAGTCGTTGGGCGGGCTTAACGCGATGACGACATACATTTTAATTGGCTTGTCAGGCTAACGTCATCCTGCTCTTTGCCCCCTGGATTGAGCCGAGGTCTACCGGTCGTTGCCAGACGATACATGTTAATGATATAGTCTGGCTTGTCCGGCTAAGCAGCAGGTGAAATCCACATGGATGTTAGTGGACACATGCCATGAGGGGGAGACAGAGACTAACAAACATTCAAACCAAAATGTCAAACAGCTGATGACAACATCTACAGCATGACTCAAGGAGCAGGGAATTGATTAATGTTGTGAATGTGCAGAATTCTGCAATAGTCACATTTCATGACTAAAATTAATTTAAATGTCACGCCCCGATATATTCCTGCTTCCGGTGTCCGGCAGAGAGAGAGACTGAGAAGCCGTCCGGTCATGCTCTGGTGCTGGAGATGTTGGAAGTTGATGTTGGTGGAGAAGTTTGTGTGTGTGATCTACAATAACAGGTCTGTCTGTCATTGACTAATCTGATTAATGAGCATCTGTCACGTCGTGGTTTTTAATTCATCTCAGTTGCCCAAAATAAAACTCGAGTTTCAACACGGACTTGGTTTTATCGTTTCTTTTCTTTTCTTTTTTTTGCTACTTTTTATCTTTTTATCAATATAAACAACAACAACATGTGGTCCACATCGCTGCGTTATTAGACTATGGTTTAATAATCATTTTGACACAGCAGCACTCGTTCCTGCATGTTCTACGCTGGTTCCAAATGTGCGTACACCTGGTCAGAGCTGGCGTGAGATTTGTGCGTACTGTACGCTCACGCTCAGATTGATAAATGCCGATCCCTGCGGTGAATTTGGTGTACACCCATTTTTTTGGTGTACGCAAGTTTGATAAATGAGGGCCAGAGTGTGTGCGGGGGTAGAAACTATCGGTTGAGACCAAAAAAATAAATGGTACCAGGCTGTAAATATGTTTTTTAAAGCTGTAAAGTCGGCTATTTTAACATGGGGGTCTATGGAGAGTTGCTCCCTTCTGGTATCAGCCCCCAGCGACAGCTGAGGGGATTGCAGTTTTTTGAACGCGGAAGTGAGCTTCACTTCTCAGACCGACAACTGCCCCCTTGAAGCGTTTGGCCTGAAACCCTCAGAAGGCCGAGCCAATCAGCGTCGCCACTGTGATTGACACAGCACGTTGGCCAATCAGGGACCGACTGGG